>NC_073355.2:5000-1438125 GCF_027580225.2 Misgurnus anguillicaudatus
AATGTGGATTTTTTTTCCAAAATGTAGGATAATGTGAGTGCTTGTGCATACTATTTTGGGCCTTTGGTATGATAATGGGGACTTACCTGAGGCGGCCAGTTGAACGATGGTCAGTGCTTCCGAGTTGGACCTTGGGTCTGGCTTTGGCCTGGCTTTTAGCCAATTCCTAACCTAACTCACGCGAGTGCCTCGCTCTCTGGACCTTGAAAAGTGTGGTTTCCATTGTTGTACCAATGGTCTCACTATGGTATTACAAGTAATAAGCAAAAATATGCTTCCTAAAATTTTATTTCACGTTGGGAAGAAGAAAGAAAATTAGGAGAGAAGCCACGCCCTTCTCAGATATATAAAGAGCTATAAAAATAGACACTGAGACAGAGGAAAAGTACATGTAAAATTATTAAAGGGGTTTTACTTTTAAAATAAAATGTTAAACACACAATAAAAAAATATTTATGTGTGCTATATAAACTCCACCGCATAGTGTGTTGAGAGCTCATTTAAAATCAGTCTCCACTGGTATCAAAACGAATAAGATGGTTTCTCAACACGATGAATGACATGGAGCACTCGTTTTAGAACCGGTTTCCACTGAAGAAGAAGACATTAAAGACCACCCTAGAAATCTCCTATCAGCCCGAAATGTGGAAAGTAAGCATAGGATGGATGTATAAAAGGGTTTCTCACGTCTAAAATAAGATGGAGGCACACTTTGGTACGGTGTGTTATGGTCTTATGTCAGGAGCACAGTGTAGAGTACTGGTCTGGTATTAGTCTCTGTCATTGGACGATGTTGAAGGTCCTTCTGAAACTTTTGAACAGTGTAGAGTCTCATTTTAAAATCAGTCTCCACCAGAAGAACGGTGTTGAGTCCTCTTTAATAAATTAGAAAATTAAGCCTCGCCTGAAGAAGACACAAAAAGCTGTCGAAACGTCGCGTGACAGGCTAACAAACCAAAGCCTTCTCTCGAACACCAGCATAACACCATCTGGAGTCCTTTAATGTTGACGGTGATTGAAGTAGATCCATACAGATCCTCTCACCTGAACACAAACTCTAACCCCAACGTCACACGAGCCCTGCAAAAAGCAGCCCTAAGCTCACTAACCACCAATGTGGATTTTTTTTCCAAAATGTAGGATAATGTGAGTGCTTGTGCATACTATTTTGGGCCTTTGGTATGATAATGGGGACTTACCTGAGGCGGCCAGTTGAACGATGGTCAGTGCTTCCGAGTTGGACCTTGGGTCTGGCTTTGGCCTGGCTTTTAGCCAATTCCTAACCTAACTCACGCGAGTGCCTCGCTCTCTGGACCTTGAAAAGTGTGGTTTCCATTGTTGTACCAATGGTCTCACTCTGGTATTACAAGTAATAAGCAAAAATATGCTTCCTAAAATTTTATTTCACGTTGGGAAGAAGAAAGAAAATTAGGAGAGAAGCCACGCCCTCCTCAGATATATAAAGAGCTATAAAAATAGACACTGAGACAGAGGAAAAGTACATGTAAAATTATTAAAGGGGTTTTACTTTTAAAATAAAATGTTAAACACACAATAAAAAAATATTTATGTGTGCTATATAAACTCCACCGCATAGTGTGTTGAGAGCTCATTTAAAATCAGTCTCCACTGGTATCAAAACGAATAAGATGGTTTCTCAACACGATGAATGACATGGAGCACTCGTTTTAGAACCGGTTTCCACTGAAGAAGAAGACATTAAAGACCACCCTAGAAATCTCCTATCAGCCCGAAATGTGGAAAGTAAGCATAGGATGGATGTATAAAAGGGTTTCTCACGTCTAAAATAAGATGGAGGCACACTTTGGTACGGTGTGTTATGGTCTTATGTCAGGAGCACAGTGTAGAGTACTGGTCTGGTATTAGTCTCTGTCATTGGACGATGTTGAAGGTCCTTCTGAAACTTTTGAACAGTGTAGAGTCTCATTTTAAAATCAGTCTCCACCAGAAGAACGGTGTTGAGTCCTCTTTAATAAATTAGAAAATTAAGCCTCGCCTGAAGAAGACACAAAAAGCTGTCGAAACGTCGCGTGACAGGCTAACAAACCAAAGCCTTCTCTCGAACACCAGCATAACACCATCTGGAGTCCTTTAATGTTGACGGTGATTGAAGTAGATCCATACAGATCCTCTCACCTGAACACAAACTCTAACCCCAACGTCACACGAGCCCTGCAAAAAGCAGCCCTAAGCTCACTAACCACCAATGTGGATTTTTTTTCCAAAATGTAGGATAATGTGAGTGCTTGTGCATACTATTTTGGGCCTTTGGTATGATAATGGGGACTTACCTGAGGCGGCCAGTTGAACGATGGTCAGTGCTTCCGAGTTGGACCTTGGGTCTGGCTTTGGCCTGGCTTTTAGCCAATTCCTAACCTAACTCACGCGAGTGCCTCGCTCTCTGGACCTTGAAAAGTGTGGTTTCCATTGTTGTACCAATGGTCTCACTATGGTATTACAAGTAATAAGCAAAAATATGCTTCCTAAAATTTTATTTCACGTTGGGAAGAAGAAAGAAAATTAGGAGAGAAGCCACGCCCTTCTCAGATATATAAAGAGCTATAAAAATAGACACTGAGACAGAGGAAAAGTACATGTAAAATTATTAAAGGGGTTTTACTTTTAAAATAAAATGTTAAACACACAATAAAAAAATATTTATGTGTGCTATATAAACTCCACCGCATAGTGTGTTGAGAGCTCATTTAAAATCAGTCTCCACTGGTATCAAAACGAATAAGATGGTTTCTCAACACGATGAATGACATGGAGCACTCGTTTTAGAACCGGTTTCCACTGAAGAAGAAGACATTAAAGACCACCCTAGAAATCTCCTATCAGCCCGAAATGTGGAAAGTAAGCATAGGATGGATGTATAAAAGGGTTTCTCACGTCTAAAATAAGATGGAGGCACACTTTGGTACGGTGTGTTATGGTCTTATGTCAGGAGCACAGTGTAGAGTACTGGTCTGGTATTAGTCTCTGTCATTGGACGATGTTGAAGGTCCTTCTGAAACTTTTGAACAGTGTAGAGTCTCATTTTAAAATCAGTCTCCACCAGAAGAACGGTGTTGAGTCCTCTTTAATAAATTAGAAAATTAAGCCTCGCCTGAAGAAGACACAAAAAGCTGTCGAAACGTCGCGTGACAGGCTAACAAACCAAAGCCTTCTCTCGAACACCAGCATAACACCATCTGGAGTCCTTTAATGTTGACGGTGATTGAAGTAGATCCATACAGATCCTCTCACCTGAACACAAACTCTAACCCCAACGTCACACGAGCCCTGCAAAAAGCAGCCCTAAGCTCACTAACCACCAATGTGGATTTTTTTTCCAAAATGTAGGATAATGTGAGTGCTTGTGCATACTATTTTGGGCCTTTGGTATGATAATGGGGACTTACCTGAGGCGGCCAGTTGAACGATGGTCAGTGCTTCCGAGTTGGACCTTGGGTCTGGCTTTGGCCTGGCTTTTAGCCAATTCCTAACCTAACTCACGCGAGTGCCTCGCTCTCTGGACCTTGAAAAGTGTGGTTTCCATTGTTGTACCAATGGTCTCACTATGGTATTACAAGTAATAAGCAAAAATATGCTTCCTAAAATTTTATTTCACGTTGGGAAGAAGAAAGAAAATTAGGAGAGAAGCCACGCCCTTCTCAGATATATAAAGAGCTATAAAAATAGACACTGAGACAGAGGAAAAGTACATGTAAAATTATTAAAGGGGTTTTACTTTTAAAATAAAATGTTAAACACACAATAAAAAAATATTTATGTGTGCTATATAAACTCCACCGCATAGTGTGTTGAGAGCTCATTTAAAATCAGTCTCCACTGGTATCAAAACGAATAAGATGGTTTCTCAACACGATGAATGACATGGAGCACTCGTTTTAGAACCGGTTTCCACTGAAGAAGAAGACATTAAAGACCACCCTAGAAATCTCCTATCAGCCCGAAATGTGGAAAGTAAGCATAGGATGGATGTATAAAAGGGTTTCTCACGTCTAAAATAAGATGGAGGCACACTTTGGTACGGTGTGTTATGGTCTTATGTCAGGAGCACAGTGTAGAGTACTGGTCTGGTATTAGTCTCTGTCATTGGACGATGTTGAAGGTCCTTCTGAAACTTTTGAACAGTGTAGAGTCTCATTTTAAAATCAGTCTCCACCAGAAGAACGGTGTTGAGTCCTCTTTAATAAATTAGAAAATTAAGCCTCGCCTGAAGAAGACACAAAAAGCTGTCGAAACGTCGCGTGACAGGCTAACAAACCAAAGCCTTCTCTCGAACACCAGCATAACACCATCTGGAGTCCTTTAATGTTGACGGTGATTGAAGTAGATCCATACAGATCCTCTCACCTGAACACAAACTCTAACCCCAACGTCACACGAGCCCTGCAAAAAGCAGCCCTAAGCTCACTAACCACCAATGTGGATTTTTTTTCCAAAATGTAGGATAATGTGAGTGCTTGTGCATACTATTTTGGGCCTTTGGTATGATAATGGGGACTTACCTGAGGCGGCCAGTTGAACGATGGTCAGTGCTTCCGAGTTGGACCTTGGGTCTGGCTTTGGCCTGGCTTTTAGCCAATTCCTAACCTAACTCACGCGAGTGCCTCGCTCTCTGGACCTTGAAAAGTGTGGTTTCCATTGTTGTACCAATGGTCTCACTATGGTATTACAAGTAATAAGCAAAAATATGCTTCCTAAAATTTTATTTCACGTTGGGAAGAAGAAAGAAAATTAGGAGAGAAGCCACGCCCTTCTCAGATATATAAAGAGCTATAAAAATAGACACTGAGACAGAGGAAAAGTACATGTAAAATTATTAAAGGGGTTTTACTTTTAAAATAAAATGTTAAACACACAATAAAAAAATATTTATGTGTGCTATATAAACTCCACCGCATAGTGTGTTGAGAGCTCATTTAAAATCAGTCTCCACTGGTATCAAAACGAATAAGATGGTTTCTCAACACGATGAATGACATGGAGCACTCGTTTTAGAACCGGTTTCCACTGAAGAAGAAGACATTAAAGACCACCCTAGAAATCTCCTATCAGCCCGAAATGTGGAAAGTAAGCATAGGATGGATGTATAAAAGGGTTTCTCACGTCTAAAATAAGATGGAGGCACACTTTGGTACGGTGTGTTATGGTCTTATGTCAGGAGCACAGTGTAGAGTACTGGTCTGGTATTAGTCTCTGTCATTGGACGATGTTGAAGGTCCTTCTGAAACTTTTGAACAGTGTAGAGTCTCATTTTAAAATCAGTCTCCACCAGAAGAACGGTGTTGAGTCCTCTTTAATAAATTAGAAAATTAAGCCTCGCCTGAAGAAGACACAAAAAGCTGTCGAAACGTCGCGTGACAGGCTAACAAACCAAAGCCTTCTCTCGAACACCAGCATAACACCATCTGGAGTCCTTTAATGTTGACGGTGATTGAAGTAGATCCATACAGATCCTCTCACCTGAACACAAACTCTAACCCCAACGTCACACGAGCCCTGCAAAAAGCAGCCCTAAGCTCACTAACCACCAATGTGGATTTTTTTTCCAAAATGTAGGATAATGTGAGTGCTTGTGCATACTATTTTGGGCCTTTGGTATGATAATGGGGACTTACCTGAGGCGGCCAGTTGAACGATGGTCAGTGCTTCCGAGTTGGACCTTGGGTCTGGCTTTGGCCTGGCTTTTAGCCAATTCCTAACCTAACTCACGCGAGTGCCTCGCTCTCTGGACCTTGAAAAGTGTGGTTTCCATTGTTGTACCAATGGTCTCACTATGGTATTACAAGTAATAAGCAAAAATATGCTTCCTAAAATTTTATTTCACGTTGGGAAGAAGAAAGAAAATTAGGAGAGAAGCCACGCCCTTCTCAGATATATAAAGAGCTATAAAAATAGACACTGAGACAGAGGAAAAGTACATGTAAAATTATTAAAGGGGTTTTACTTTTAAAATAAAATGTTAAACACACAATAAAAAAATATTTATGTGTGCTATATAAACTCCACCGCATAGTGTGTTGAGAGCTCATTTAAAATCAGTCTCCACTGGTATCAAAACGAATAAGATGGTTTCTCAACACGATGAATGACATGGAGCACTCGTTTTAGAACCGGTTTCCACTGAAGAAGAAGACATTAAAGACCACCCTAGAAATCTCCTATCAGCCCGAAATGTGGAAAGTAAGCATAGGATGGATGTATAAAAGGGTTTCTCACGTCTAAAATAAGATGGAGGCACACTTTGGTACGGTGTGTTATGGTCTTATGTCAGGAGCACAGTGTAGAGTACTGGTCTGGTATTAGTCTCTGTCATTGGACGATGTTGAAGGTCCTTCTGAAACTTTTGAACAGTGTAGAGTCTCATTTTAAAATCAGTCTCCACCAGAAGAACGGTGTTGAGTCCTCTTTAATAAATTAGAAAATTAAGCCTCGCCTGAAGAAGACACAAAAAGCTGTCGAAACGTCGCGTGACAGGCTAACAAACCAAAGCCTTCTCTCGAACACCAGCATAACACCATCTGGAGTCCTTTAATGTTGACGGTGATTGAAGTAGATCCATACAGATCCTCTCACCTGAACACAAACTCTAACCCCAACGTCACACGAGCCCTGCAAAAAGCAGCCCTAAGCTCACTAACCACCAATGTGGATTTTTTTTCCAAAATGTAGGATAATGTGAGTGCTTGTGCATACTATTTTGGGCCTTTGGTATGATAATGGGGACTTACCTGAGGCGGCCAGTTGAACGATGGTCAGTGCTTCCGAGTTGGACCTTGGGTCTGGCTTTGGCCTGGCTTTTAGCCAATTCCTAACCTAACTCACGCGAGTGCCTCGCTCTCTGGACCTTGAAAAGTGTGGTTTCCATTGTTGTACCAATGGTCTCACTATGGTATTACAAGTAATAAGCAAAAATATGCTTCCTAAAATTTTATTTCACGTTGGGAAGAAGAAAGAAAATTAGGAGAGAAGCCACGCCCTTCTCAGATATATAAAGAGCTATAAAAATAGACACTGAGACAGAGGAAAAGTACATGTAAAATTATTAAAGGGGTTTTACTTTTAAAATAAAATGTTAAACACACAATAAAAAAATATTTATGTGTGCTATATAAACTCCACCGCATAGTGTGTTGAGAGCTCATTTAAAATCAGTCTCCACTGGTATCAAAACGAATAAGATGGTTTCTCAACACGATGAATGACATGGAGCACTCGTTTTAGAACCGGTTTCCACTGAAGAAGAAGACATTAAAGACCACCCTAGAAATCTCCTATCAGCCCGAAATGTGGAAAGTAAGCATAGGATGGATGTATAAAAGGGTTTCTCACGTCTAAAATAAGATGGAGGCACACTTTGGTACGGTGTGTTATGGTCTTATGTCAGGAGCACAGTGTAGAGTACTGGTCTGGTATTAGTCTCTGTCATTGGACGATGTTGAAGGTCCTTCTGAAACTTTTGAACAGTGTAGAGTCTCATTTTAAAATCAGTCTCCACCAGAAGAACGGTGTTGAGTCCTCTTTAATAAATTAGAAAATTAAGCCTCGCCTGAAGAAGACACAAAAAGCTGTCGAAACGTCGCGTGACAGGCTAACAAACCAAAGCCTTCTCTCGAACACCAGCATAACACCATCTGGAGTCCTTTAATGTTGACGGTGATTGAAGTAGATCCATACAGATCCTCTCACCTGAACACAAACTCTAACCCCAACGTCACACGAGCCCTGCAAAAAGCAGCCCTAAGCTCACTAACCACCAATGTGGATTTTTTTTCCAAAATGTAGGATAATGTGAGTGCTTGTGCATACTATTTTGGGCCTTTGGTATGATAATGGGGACTTACCTGAGGCGGCCAGTTGAACGATGGTCAGTGCTTCCGAGTTGGACCTTGGGTCTGGCTTTGGCCTGGCTTTTAGCCAATTCCTAACCTAACTCACGCGAGTGCCTCGCTCTCTGGACCTTGAAAAGTGTGGTTTCCATTGTTGTACCAATGGTCTCACTATGGTATTACAAGTAATAAGCAAAAATATGCTTCCTAAAATTTTATTTCACGTTGGGAAGAAGAAAGAAAATTAGGAGAGAAGCCACGCCCTTCTCAGATATATAAAGAGCTATAAAAATAGACACTGAGACAGAGGAAAAGTACATGTAAAATTATTAAAGGGGTTTTACTTTTAAAATAAAATGTTAAACACACAATAAAAAAATATTTATGTGTGCTATATAAACTCCACCGCATAGTGTGTTGAGAGCTCATTTAAAATCAGTCTCCACTGGTATCAAAACGAATAAGATGGTTTCTCAACACGATGAATGACATGGAGCACTCGTTTTAGAACCGGTTTCCACTGAAGAAGAAGACATTAAAGACCACCCTAGAAATCTCCTATCAGCCCGAAATGTGGAAAGTAAGCATAGGATGGATGTATAAAAGGGTTTCTCACGTCTAAAATAAGATGGAGGCACACTTTGGTACGGTGTGTTATGGTCTTATGTCAGGAGCACAGTGTAGAGTACTGGTCTGGTATTAGTCTCTGTCATTGGACGATGTTGAAGGTCCTTCTGAAACTTTTGAACAGTGTAGAGTCTCATTTTAAAATCAGTCTCCACCAGAAGAACGGTGTTGAGTCCTCTTTAATAAATTAGAAAATTAAGCCTCGCCTGAAGAAGACACAAAAAGCTGTCGAAACGTCGCGTGACAGGCTAACAAACCAAAGCCTTCTCTCGAACACCAGCATAACACCATCTGGAGTCCTTTAATGTTGACGGTGATTGAAGTAGATCCATACAGATCCTCTCACCTGAACACAAACTCTAACCCCAACGTCACACGAGCCCTGCAAAAAGCAGCCCTAAGCTCACTAACCACCAATGTGGATTTTTTTTCCAAAATGTAGGATAATGTGAGTGCTTGTGCATACTATTTTGGGCCTTTGGTATGATAATGGGGACTTACCTGAGGCGGCCAGTTGAACGATGGTCAGTGCTTCCGAGTTGGACCTTGGGTCTGGCTTTGGCCTGGCTTTTAGCCAATTCCTAACCTAACCCTAACCCTAACCCTAACCCTAAAATGTTAAACACACAATAAAAAAATATTTATGTGTGGTATATAAACTCCACCGCATAGAGTGTCGAGAACTCATTTAAAATCAGCCTCCGCTGGTATCAAAACTAGTAAGAAGGTTTCTCAACAAGAAGATGGACATGGAGTATTTATTTTGGATCTGGTTTCCACTGAGAAATAGACATTAAAGACCACCCTGGAAATCTCCTATCAGCCCGAAATGTGGAAAGTAAGCATAGGATGGATGTATAAAAGGGTATCTCACGTCTCAAATAAGATGGAGGCACACTTTGGGTCGGTGTGTTATGGTCATATGTCAGAAGAACAGTGTAGAGTACCGGTCTCGTATCAATCTCTGTCATTGGACGATGTTGAAGGTCCTTCTGAAGCTTTTGAACAGTGTAGAGTCTCATTTTAAAATCAGTCTCCACCAGAAGAACGGTGTTGAGTCCTCTTTAATAAATTAGAAAATTAAGCCTCGCCTGAAGAAGACACAAAAAGCTGTCGAAACGTCGCGTGACAGGCTAACAAACCAAAGCCTTCTCTCGAACACCAGCATAACACCATCTGGAGTCCTTTAATGTTGACGGTGATTGAAGTAGATCCATACAGATCCTCTCACCTGAACACAAACTCTAACCCCAACGTCACACGAGCCCTGCAAAAAGCAGCCCTAAGCTCACTAACCACCAATGTGGATTTTTATTCAAAAATGTAGGAAAATGTGAGTGCTTGTGCATACTATTTAGGGACTTTGGTATGATAATGGGGACATACCTGAGGCGGCCAGTTGTAAGATGGTCAGTGCTTCCGAGTTGGACCTTGGGTCTGGCTTTGGCCTGGCTTTTAGCCAATTCCTAACCTAACCCTAACCTAACCCATACTGAAAAAACAACAATTTCCATCGACTCAAAAACACCACCATCGTGTCCGGCGACCTCTAAATAGTATATATAGATATCAATTTTGTATATAAACCAATAGGAAAATAATGTGCAATACCGTATCTCGACTGCTGGTTGCGCTATCTAGCCGAAACTGGGCTCATTCGAAAGAGCTCTCACTAATTAGTATGTATACCAAATTTCAGGTCTCTACTACCTTCTGGTCAACAGATATTTGAGGATCAGTCATTTGACTGATCCTGCATTTACCCCCTATACCTATCTCAGGAACGGAACGACGTACAGTAAATCTGAACACTTCCGTCTGACATAATTCGACTACGAGGAACACGCCACACTTGTCCCCGTGTCTCTATGACCTTCCGTTCTCGAGATATAAGCATTTTAATGTTTATTTCCGGTTTTACACAGACTTCCGGTTATCACAGGAAGTCGAGCGTGGTACCAAAAGAAGCGCAATCGAAAAGGGAACAGTTTGAACTTGGATTGAAGTCTCTACGACCTTCCTATCAAGAGATATTTGAGGATCAGTCATTTGACTGATCCTGCATTTACCCCCTATACCTAACCCTAACCTAACCTAACCCTAACCTAACCTAACCCTAACCTAACCCTAACCTAACCTAACCCTAACCCTAACCCTAACCTAACCCTAACCCTAACCTAACCCTAACCTAACCCTAACCTAACCCTAACCCTAACCTAACCCTAACCTAACCCTAACCCTAAGCCAGTTGAACGATGGTCAGTGCTTCCGAGTTGGACCTTGGGTCTGGCTTTGGCCTGGCTTTTAGCCAGTTCCTAACCTAACCCTAACCCTAACCCTAACCTAACCCTAACCTAACCCTAACCTCGCCTGAAGAAGACACAAAAAGCTGTCGAAACGTCGCGTGACAGGCTAACAAACCAAAGCCTTCTCTCGAACACCAGCATAACACCATCTGGAGTCCTTTAATGTTGACGGTGATTGAAGTAGATCCATACAGATCCTCTCACCTGAACACAAACTCTAACCCCAACGTCACACGAGCCCTGCAAAAAGCAGCCCTAAGCTCACTAACCACCAATGTGGATTTTTTTTCCAAAATGTAGGATAATGTGAGTGCTTGTGCATACTATTTTGGGCCTTTGGTATGATAATGGGGACTTACCTGAGGCGGCCAGTTGAACGATGGTCAGTGCTTCCGAGTTGGACCTTGGGTCTGGCTTTGGCCTGGCTTTTAGCCAATTCCTAACCTAACTCACGCGAGTGCCTCGCTCTCTGGACCTTGAAAAGTGTGGTTTCCATTGTTGTACCAATGGTCTCACTATGGTATTACAAGTAATAAGCAAAAATATGCTTCCTAAAATTTTATTTCACGTTGGGAAGAAGAAAGAAAATTAGGAGAGAAGCCACGCCCTTCTCAGATATATAAAGAGCTATAAAAATAGACACTGAGACAGAGGAAAAGTACATGTAAAATTATTAAAGGGGTTTTACTTTTAAAATAAAATGTTAAACACACAATAAAAAAATATTTATGTGTGCTATATAAACTCCACCGCATAGTGTGTTGAGAGCTCATTTAAAATCAGTCTCCACTGGTATCAAAACGAATAAGATGGTTTCTCAACACGATGAATGACATGGAGCACTCGTTTTAGAACCGGTTTCCACTGAAGAAGAAGACATTAAAGACCACCCTAGAAATCTCCTATCAGCCCGAAATGTGGAAAGTAAGCATAGGATGGATGTATAAAAGGGTTTCTCACGTCTAAAATAAGATGGAGGCACACTTTGGTACGGTGTGTTATGGTCTTATGTCAGGAGCACAGTGTAGAGTACTGGTCTGGTATTAGTCTCTGTCATTGGACGATGTTGAAGGTCCTTCTGAAACTTTTGAACAGTGTAGAGTCTCATTTTAAAATCAGTCTCCACCAGAAGAACGGTGTTGAGTCCTCTTTAATAAATTAGAAAATTAAGCCTCGCCTGAAGAAGACACAAAAAGCTGTCGAAACGTCGCGTGACAGGCTAACAAACCAAAGCCTTCTCTCGAACACCAGCATAACACCATCTGGAGTCCTTTAATGTTGACGGTGATTGAAGTAGATCCATACAGATCCTCTCACCTGAACACAAACTCTAACCCCAACGTCACACGAGCCCTGCAAAAAGCAGCCCTAAGCTCACTAACCACCAATGTGGATTTTTTTTCCAAAATGTAGGATAATGTGAGTGCTTGTGCATACTATTTTGGGCCTTTGGTATGATAATGGGGACTTACCTGAGGCGGCCAGTTGAACGATGGTCAGTGCTTCCGAGTTGGACCTTGGGTCTGGCTTTGGCCTGGCTTTTAGCCAATTCCTAACCTAACCCTAACCTAACCCATACTGAAAAAACAACAATTTCCATCGACTCAAAAACACCACCATCGTGTCCGGCGACCTCTAAATAGTATATATAGATATCAATTTTGTATATAAACCAATAGGAAAATAATGTGCAATTCCGTATCTCGACTGCTGGTTGCGCTATCTAGCCGAAACTGGGCTCATTCGAAAGAGCTCTCACTAATTAGTATGTATACCAAATTTCAGGTCTCTACTACCTTCTGGTCAACAGATATTTGAGGATCAGTCATTTGACTGATCCTGCATTTACCCCCTATACCTATCTCAGGAACGGAACGACGTACAGTAAATCTGAACACTTCCGTCTGACATAATTCGACTACGAGGAACACGCCACACTTGTCCCCGTGTCTCTATGACCTTCCGTTCTCGAGATATAAGCATTTTAATGTTTATTTCCGGTTTTACACAGACTTCCGGTTATCACAGGAAGTCGAGCGTGGTACCAAAAGAAGCGCAATCGAAAAGGGAACAGTTTGAACTTGGATTGAAGTCTCTACGACCTTCCTATCAAGAGATATTTGAGGATCAGTCATTTGACTGATCCTGCATTTACCCCCTATACCTAACCTAACCCTAACCCTAACCTAACCCTAACCTAACACACATATTTCTGAATACTCTATCTCTTTACAAATAATATATCTTGATATAAATGTTTTTTCTTTTTCACATTACAGAGAGCTGTGAGGAACACATCTGATCACGATCACAGGAGATGAACAAACACAAATTGAGAGGCCTCATCACAATAACAAGGGGCACAGTTTGCTTTACGCCTAACCCCAAGTCAGGTGATATCTGTGCAATTTGCCACAACAACAAAAATAGAACACCACACCTACCCCTTTCCCTAACCCCAAGGTCACAAACCTGAGCCCTGATCTCCCCATACACACTGACAGAAGCCCCAACCTACCCTTTTCCTAACCCCAAGGTCACATGACCTAAGCGTATATCCCCCCCATTCCCTAACCCCAAGGTCACAAAACCTAAGATTATCCTTCATTGACAAATAGCCCCCAACCCTGTAGGCCACAACCCTTTATAATTGAAACACTATACATTCATAACCCCTATATCACAATACATTGAATTCATTTATACTATACAAAAGTATAGTAGCATAATACACAGGATTTTACACACAATATAAATATAAATATTAAAAAAATACCCCATAGGAGGCACACACATTATATACACAGTATATATACACACATATAATAATTCATATTAAAACACAAAAATTACAAACACAAGACACTGATGAGATTAAAATTATACATGATTAAAGAATTGTTCACCTGTTGATTGTGGATGTGGAACTCACAGTTTCTCTACGTACATGGATACCTCAGGTATGTTCTTATACCTTTTGACATACGGTACAACAACCATACATACAGTGGGACTGTGGGGTGGGGGCCTTTCTGTTCCTGGGGGTGCTGATGGGATTGCTCGGAGTGGTCAGTTGACTGATGGCCCATGCAAACCGAGTCTGGACTTGTTCAGTCTCTGGACTAACCTGAACTCCTAACCCTAACCCTAACCCTAACCTAACCCTAACCCAGTTCCTAACCTAACTCATGCGAGTGCCTCGCTCTCTGGACCTTGAAAAGTGTGGTTCACATTGTTGTGCCAATGGTTCCACTATGGTATTACAAGTAAAAAGCAAAAATATGCTTTCTAAAATTTTATTTCACGTTGGGAAGAAGAAAGAAAATTAGGAGAGAAGCCACGCCCTTCTCAGATATATAAAGAGCTATAAAAGATAGACACTGAGACAGAGGAAAAGTGGATGTAAAATTATTAAAGGGGTTTTACATTTAAAAGAAAATGTTAAACACACAATAAAAAAATATTTATGTGTGGTATATAAACTCCACCGCATAGAGTGTCGAGAACTCATTTAAAATCAGCCTCCGCTGGTATCAAAACTAGTAAGAAGGTTTCTCAACAAGAAGATGGACATGGAGTATTTATTTTGGATCTGGTTTCCACTGAGAAATAGACATTAAAGACCACCCTGGAAATCTCCTATCAGCCCGAAATGTGGAAAGTAAGCATAGGATGGATGTATAAAAGGGTATCTCACGTCTCAAATAAGATGGAGGCACACTTTGGGTCGGTGTGTTATGGTCATATGTCAGAAGAACAGTGTAGAGTACCGGTCTCGTATCAATCTCTGTCATTGGACGATGTTGAAGGTCCTTCTGAAGCTTTTGAACAGTGTAGAGCCTCATTTTAAATCAGTCTCCACCAGAAGAACGGTGTTGAGTCCTCTTTAATAATTTTTAAAAATTAAGCCTCGCCTGAAGAAGACACAAAAAGCTGTCGAAACGTCGCGTGACAGGCTAACAAACCAAAGCCTTCTCTCGAACACCAGCATAACACCATCTGGAGTCCTTTAATGTTGACGGTGATTGAAGTAGATCCATACAGATCCTCTCACCTGAACACAAACTCTAACCCCAACGTCACACGAGCCCTGCAAAAAGCAGCCCTAAGCTCACTAACCACTAATGTGGATTTATTTTTCAAAATGTAGAATTATGTGAGTGCTTGTGCATACTATTTTGGGCCTTTGGCATGATAATGGGGACTTACCTGAGGCGGCCAGTTGAACGATGGTCAGTGCTTCCGAGTTGGACCTTGGGTCTGGCTGTGGCCTGGCTTTTAGCCAATTCCTAACCTAACTCATGCGAGTGCCTCGCTCTCTGGACCTTGAAAAGTGTGGTTCACATTGTTGTGCCAATGGTTCCACTATGGTATTACAAGTAAAAAGCAAAAATATGCTTTCTAAAATTTTATTTCACGTTGGGAAGAAGAAAGAAAATTAGGAGAGAAGCCACGCCCTTCTCAGATATATAAAGAGCTATAAAAGATAGACACTGAGACAGAGGAAAAGTGGATGTAAAATTATTAAAGGGGTTTTACATTTAAAAGAAAATGTTAAACACACAATAAAAAAATATTTATGTGTGGTATATAAACTCCACCGCATAGAGTGTCGAGAACTCATTTAAAATCAGCCTCCGCTGGTATCAAAACTAGTAAGAAGGTTTCTCAACAAGAAGATGGACATGGAGTATTTATTTTGGATCTGGTTTCCACTGAGAAATAGACATTAAAGACCACCCTGGAAATCTCCTATCAGCCCGAAATGTGGAAAGTAAGCATAGGATGGATGTATAAAAGGGTATCTCACGTCTCAAATAAGATGGAGGCACACTTTGGGTCGGTGTGTTATGGTCATATGTCAGAAGAACAGTGTAGAGTACCGGTCTCGTATCAATCTCTGTCATTGGACGATGTTGAAGGTCCTTCTGAAGCTTTTGAACAGTGTAGAGCCTCATTTTAAATCAGTCTCCACCAGAAGAACGGTGTTGAGTCCTCTTTAATAATTTTTAAAAATTAAGCCTCGCCTGAAGAAGACACAAAAAGCTGTCGAAACGTCGCGTGACAGGCTAACAAACCAAAGCCTTCTCTCGAACACCAGCATAACACCATCTGGAGTCCTTTAATGTTGACGGTGATTGAAGTAGATCCATACAGATCCTCTCACCTGAACACAAACTCTAACCCCAACGTCACACGAGCCCTGCAAAAAGCAGCCCTAAGCTCACTAACCACTAATGTGGATTTATTTTTCAAAATGTAGAATTATGTGAGTGCTTGTGCATACTATTTTGGGCCTTTGGCATGATAATGGGGACTTACCTGAGGCGGCCAGTTGAACGATGGTCAGTGCTTCCGAGTTGGACCTTGGGTCTGGCTGTGGCCTGGCTTTTAGCCAATTCCTAACCTAACTCATGCGAGTGCCTCGCTCTCTGGACCTTGAAAAGTGTGGTTCACATTGTTGTGCCAATGGTTCCACTATGGTATTACAAGTAAAAAGCAAAAATATGCTTTCTAAAATTTTATTTCACGTTGGGAAGAAGAAAGAAAATTAGGAGAGAAGCCACGCCCTTCTCAGATATATAAAGAGCTATAAAAGATAGACACTGAGACAGAGGAAAAGTGGATGTAAAATTATTAAAGGGGTTTTACATTTAAAAGAAAATGTTAAACACACAATAAAAAAATATTTATGTGTGGTATATAAACTCCACCGCATAGAGTGTCGAGAACTCATTTAAAATCAGCCTCCGCTGGTATCAAAACTAGTAAGAAGGTTTCTCAACAAGAAGATGGACATGGAGTATTTATTTTGGATCTGGTTTCCACTGAGAAATAGACATTAAAGACCACCCTGGAAATCTCCTATCAGCCCGAAATGTGGAAAGTAAGCATAGGATGGATGTATAAAAGGGTATCTCACGTCTCAAATAAGATGGAGGCACACTTTGGGTCGGTGTGTTATGGTCATATGTCAGAAGAACAGTGTAGAGTACCGGTCTCGTATCAATCTCTGTCATTGGACGATGTTGAAGGTCCTTCTGAAGCTTTTGAACAGTGTAGAGCCTCATTTTAAATCAGTCTCCACCAGAAGAACGGTGTTGAGTCCTCTTTAATAATTTTTAAAAATTAAGCCTCGCCTGAAGAAGACACAAAAAGCTGTCGAAACGTCGCGTGACAGGCTAACAAACCAAAGCCTTCTCTCGAACACCAGCATAACACCATCTGGAGTCCTTTAATGTTGACGGTGATTGAAGTAGATCCATACAGATCCTCTCACCTGAACACAAACTCTAACCCCAACGTCACACGAGCCCTGCAAAAAGCAGCCCTAAGCTCACTAACCACTAATGTGGATTTATTTTTCAAAATGTAGAATTATGTGAGTGCTTGTGCATACTATTTTGGGCCTTTGGCATGATAATGGGGACTTACCTGAGGCGGCCAGTTGAACGATGGTCAGTGCTTCCGAGTTGGACCTTGGGTCTGGCTTTGGCCTGGCTTTTAGCCAGTTCCTAACCTAACCACACCTACCCCTTTCCCTAACCCCAAGGTCACAAAACCTGAGCCCTGATCTCCCCATACACACTGACAGAAGCCCCAACCTACCCTTTTCCTAACCCCAAGGTCACATGACCTAAGCGTATATCCCCCCCATTCCCTAACCCCAAGGTCACAAAACCTAAGATTATCCTTCATTGACAAATAGCCCCCAACCCTGTAGGCCACAACCCTTTATAATTGAAACACTATACATTCATAACCCCTATATCACAATACATTGAATTCATTTATACTATACAAAAGTATAGTAGCATAATACACAGGATTTTACACACAGTATAAATATAAATATTAAAAAAATACCCCATAGGAGGCACACACACTATATACACAGTATATATACACACATATAATAATTCATATTAAAACACAAAAATTACAAACACAAGACACTGATGAGATTAAAATTATACATGATTAAAGAATTGTTCACCTGTTGATTGTGGATGTGGAACTCACAGTTTCTCTACGTACATGGATACCTCAGGTATGTTCTTATACCTTTTGACATACGGTACAACAACCATACATACAGTGGGACTGTGGGGTGGGGGCCTTTCTGTTCCTGGGGGTGCTGATGGGATTGCTCGGAGTGGTCAGTTGACTGATGGCCCATGCAAACCGAGTCTGGACTTGTTCAGTCTCTGGACTAACCTGAACTCCTAACCCTAACCCTATTGCAGCTCATTGTAGAAATAAGAACTTACTAGATATTTTAGTAAACAGTAAACTACCTAAACCTCAGACTAAAAGTAGGGCTGGACTCTGTAAATATTATGTTCATATGAAATGGATACAAAATAAAGTCACAAAACAAATATTTGAACTAAAACAGTCTCTGTCCCCCCACTCGACCAACTGTGTGTATCTGATATTTTGCAATAAGTGTAAGATTCAGTATGTTGGACAAACTAAAAATAAAATAAACACTAGAATTTACCAACATGTACATAATATCATACATAAGATTGACAAAAAAAGACACTTAGTTAATCATTTCCTGAAACACGGGCTGAAAGAACTTAGGGCCACTGGCTTACAATCAGATCCACAGTGGTCACTTAGAGACAGACTTAACACAGAAAGTTGGTGGATTAGAAAACTCAATACATCCTTTCCTAGAGGCCTAAATGAGGCCTAAGGTCAGCTGTTTTTCCTATTCTAGTGTGTCACACTGAAGTCTCCCCTGTCATATGGTTTGTGTATACACACACATATTTCTGAATATTCTATCTCTTTGCAAATAATATATCTTGATATAAATGTATTTTCTTTTTCACATTACAGAGAGCTGTGAGGAACACATCTGATCACGATCACAGGAGATGAACAAACACAAATTGAGAGGCCTCAACACAATTACAAGGGGCACAGTTTGCTTTACGCCTAACCCCAAGTCAGGTGATATCTGTGCAATTTGCCACAACAACAAAAATAGAACACCACACCTACCCCTTTCCCTAACCCCAAGGTCACAAAACCTGAGCCCTGATCTCCCCATACACACTGACAGAAGCCCCAACCTACCCTTTTCCTAACCCCAAGGTCACATGACCTAAGCGTATATCCCCCCCATTCCCTAACCCCAAGGTCACAAAACCTAAGATTATCCTTCATTGACAAATAGCCCCCAACCCTGTAGGCCACAACCCTTTATAATTGAAACACTATACATTCATAACCCCTATATCACAATACATTGAATTCATTTATACTATACAAAAGTATAGTAGCATAATACACAGGATTTTACACACAGTATAAATATAAATATTAAAAAAATACCCCATAGGAGGCACACACACTATATACACAGTATATATACACACATATAATAATTCATATTAAAACACAAAAATTACAAACACAAGACACTGATGAGATTAAAATTATACATGATTAAAGAATTGTTCACCTGTTGATTGTGGATGTGGAACTCACAGTTTCTCTACGTACATGGATACCTCAGGTATGTTCTTATACCTTTTGACATACGGTACAACAACCATACATACAGTGGGACTGTGGGGTGGGGGCCTTTCTGTTCCTGGGGGTGCTGATGGGATTGCTCGGAGTGGTCAGTTGACTGATGGCCCATGCAAACCGAGTCTGGACTTGTTCAGTCTCTGGACTAACCTGAACTCCTAACCTAACCCTAACCCCCTATACCTAACCTAACCCTAAAACCTGAGCCCTGACCTCCCCATACACACTGATAGAAGCCCCAACCTACCCTTTTCCTAACCCCAAGGTCACAAGACCTAAGCTTATCCGCCCCATTCCCTAACCCCAAGATCACAAAACCTAAGCTTATCTTTCCATTGACAAATAGCCCCTAACCCTGTAGGCCACAACCCTTTAAAATTGAAACACTATACATTCATAACCCCTATATTACAATACATTAAATTCATTATAAATTAGCTCGATACAAAAGTATAGTAGCATAATACACATGATCTTACACACAGTATAAATACAAATATAAATATTAAAAATACCCCAAAGGAGGCACACACATTATATACACAGAGAGTATTGTAGCAAATGGCTCGGAGTCAGATTGAGGCCATTTGGCGTCTGGATCGTAAACAGCCCTAAAATTGTGACTTTAGATAACCCTGTGTCCTGATAACACAATCACCCAGATATCTACCACCTATCAAGGCTGTAAAGTGGGCGACAATTAAAACAAATGCAGTCTTCAAAGGAATCCCACCAGAGAAACCTGAGAGCCGTTCGTTCGACGATCGCCAGAGACACAGCTGGGGGCACAGACTATATGTCTGTGATGAAACCACATTTAAAAATCACAATGAGCTGTTTAAATGTATATATATGTTATATCCCTTTACTGCATGATCATGTATGTGTGATGTAACTGTGTGTTAACACTTTAGTTTGATTTTGTTCACTGTAGCATGGTTCATATCTTAGGTATGAAATTATTATTCAACGTGATCTTAAACCCATGTCTTGTCTAGTATCAAATTAATCTACTCTTTATTTCCCAATCATTTCTATTTATCATACTACCATAAGCCGCATCAATGTCATTTAATATCGATTTGAAGAGTTATGGAAACAAACTTTTATCATTATGCAATTATGCAAATGTGATGTCTGAAAGAACAAAGGCTTGTTTCCCCGCGCGATCGAACACTTCACACATTGGCCATACACCCAAAATGGGCTGGGCGTGTGAAAGGTCAAAACGGCCTATCGCCCAAGCCATCATTGCTCATTTGCTCATTGCTCATTGATCATCGCTCAATAGCTCAATTCGAACGATTCGCTCAGTATCTCAGTCAGTGGCTTAGTTCACTCATGAGCGCCCAGTCGCCCGGTTACTCAGGTAACCCGTCAGCGCAGTTTGGAAACTCGCTGAGACTCACCCAGAGTCCCTCGGATGCATCATCTCTTCTCTGAGCCCTGTCTCTTCGGGACAGTCTTTCCTGGCTTTGCGCTAGAGTTCGGAAAACCACGCGGACCAATCCGCCCTACGAAACAACTTAACGGACTTCCATCTTAAACGAACACACCTGGATTCTCTCTCTCTCTCCTTGCTCGCACCGCGAGCATAAGAAACTTCGCAACGCAACACAAAGAGCCAAATGCAAGTATAAACTTGTTTTACTCGCTGATGTTTAAGCTTTACCCCTTATGAAAATTAAGGCACTACTTAGAGATTTTCCGATGGTTTGTGCAGATGTTAAGCAATAGTGCTATTGCCAATCTTTCACTCTCTCTAGTTATTTTCAATCTTTTCTCTCTCATCTATGTTTTATGTTATTGTATGTGTGTATGTTTAGTTAGTCGTTATGTGTACTTCATTTTATAGTTAATAAACCGGTTTGCATTTTCATAATTGAATTGTTTCTGTGTTCAATGCTCATGAAAGTAAAGTCACTATCTCTGCCTTTTGATCCAGCTACACGCTGTGAGTAGCACTGAATATCAGTGAGAAGGTTAATTTTAAAGGCCATGAAATTAACATTTCTTAGACGTTAATATACGATTATGGATATATGTCTTCGGTGGACGAACATATTAATTAATTGTTATTATTAATTCTGCTACGCCAGGTAAAACCTGATAAACTTGTATAATTAATTACAGTTAATTATACAGTATTGTTCAAAATAATAGCAGTACAATGTGACTAACCAGAATAATCAAGATTTTTAGTATATTTTTTATTACTACGTGGCAAACAAGTTACCAGTAGGTTCAGTAGATTCTCAGAAAACAAACAAGACCCAGCATTCATGATATGCACACTCTTAAGGCTGTGCAATTGGGCAATTAGTTGAAAGGGGTGTGTTAAAAAAAATAGCAGTGTCTACCTTTGACTGAACTCAAAACTATTTTGTACAAACATTTTTTTTTCTGGGATTTAGCAATCCTGTGAATCACTAAACTAATATTTAGTTGTATGACCACAGTTTTTTAAAACTGCTTGACATCTGTGTGGCATGGAGTCAACCAACTTGTGGCACCTCTCAGCTGTTATTCCACTCCATGATTCTTTAACAACATTCCACAATTCATTCACATTTCTTGGTTTTGCTTCAGAAACAGCATTTTTGATATCACCCCACAAGTTCTCAATTGGATTAAGGTCTGGAGATTGGGCTGGCCACTCCATAACATTAATTTTGTTGGTTTGGAACCAAGACTTTGCCCGTTTACTAGTGTGTTTTGGGTCATTGTCTTGTTGAAACAACCATTTCAAGGGCATGTCCTCTTCAGCATAGGGCAACATGACCTCTTCAAGTATTTTAACATATGCAAACTGATCCATGATCCCTGGTATGCGATAAATAGGCCCAACACCATAGTAGGAGAAACATGCCCATATCATGATGCTTGCACCTCCATGCTTCACTGTCTTCACTGTGTACTGTGGCTTGAATTCAGAGTTTGGGGGTCGTCTCAAAAACTGCCTGTGGCCCTTGGACCCAAAAAGAACAATTTTACTCTCATCAGTCCACAAAATGTTCCTCCATTTCTCTTTAGGCCAGTTGATGTGTTATTTGGCAAATTGTAACCTCTTCTGCACATGCCTTTTTTTAACAGAGGGACTTTGCGGGGGATTCTTGAAAATAGATTAGCTTCACACAGACGTCTTCTAACTGTCACAGTACTTACAGGTAACTCCAGACTGTCTTTGATCATCCTGGAGGTGATCATTGGCTGAGCCTTTGCCTTTCTGGTTATTCTTCTATCCATTTTGATGGTTGTCTTCTTCCACGTCTCTCTGGTTTTTCTCTCCATTTTAAGGCATTGGAGATCATTTTAGCTGAACAGCCTATCATTTTTTGCACCTCTTTATAGGTTTTCCCCTCTCCAATCAACTTTTTAATCAAAGTACGCTGTTCTTCTGAACAATGTCTTGAACGACCCACTTTCCTCAGCTTTCAAATGCATGTTCAACAAGTGTTGGCTTCATCCTTAAATAGGGGCCACCTGATTCACACCTGTTTCTTCACAAAATTGATGACCTCAGTGATTGAATGCCACACTGCTATTTTTTTGAACACACCCCTTTCAACTAATTTAACTAATTGCCCAATTGCACAGCCCCAAGAGCGTGCACATCATGAATGCTGGGTCTCATCCGTCCTCTGAGAATCCACCGAACCCACCGGCAACTTGTTTGCCACATAGCAACAAAAAAATACACTAAAAACCTTGATTATTCTGGTTAGTCACATTGTACTGCTATTATTTTGAACAAGATTGTACATATTCCCTTTTGAGCTAAAATCTAAGATTCCCTTGGGAATCCCCGTAGTGTTTCGGTCGGAGGTTCATAGTGTTTCAAATAACGTTATTTCCCTCCTCCCGCAAATTCGCTACAGTATATTTACACACATACATTAACTCATATTAAAACAAAATATTACAAACACAAGACACTGATTAGATTAAAACTATACATGATTGAAGAATTGTTCACCTGTTAATTGTGGATGTGGAACTCACAGTCTCTCTACGTACATGGATACCTCAGGTATGTTTTTATACCTTTTGACATACGGTACAACAAACCATACATACTGTGGGACTGTGGGGTGGGGGCCTTTCTGTTCCTGGGGGTACTGATGGGATTGCTCGGAGTGGTCAGTTGACTGATGGCCCATGCAAACCGAGTCTGGACTTGTTCAGTCTCTGGACTAACCTGAACTCCTACACATTTCATATAGCTCCACCACAAACATGGTGTCGAAAGCTAATAAATAAATAGGTGTGAAAATTATAAATAGTTCATAGTAAGTCTAGGCTAGCCTGAAGAAGACACAGAATGTTGTCGAAACGTCGCGAAAGGCTTAGACTTATTTTCCATAGCGCTGTGGATTTTTGTTTGATGTGTTTTCTCTCATATATAATTATTCTTAAACACCAGAAGAACATCATCTGGAGACATTTGAGTTTGGTGTTGTGAGAAGATGTAGGACTTCCCCACCAACCCTTAACCAAAACCCAAAGTCAGTGAAACCTACAAAATATAACCCTGATTTTGGGAGACCTAAAAACCTCCTCAGGCATTAGAAGTCTTCAATAGTGTAAATAGTGTACATAGTGTAAAAAATGTAAATAGTTAGTTTAGTGTGGATTGCTTGTGGATGTGTGTGTGATGGACTCGAGGTGGCCAGTGGAGCGATGGCCAGTGCAACCCGAGTATGGACTTATAGTCCAGACTCTGGACCCAATCTAGACCTGACCTAGCGAGTGCCTCGTTCTCTGGGCCTTGGGTCTGTTGCACATATGTCTGCTTGTGATTTACACATTTTGGTAATTTTTTATACCTCTTTAAATATATTTTTTACTTCTTTGAAAATTATTTCACACACAAGAGCTCCTCCCCAGACAGGGATTTGAGCATTTACACATTTCATATAGCTCCACCACAAACATGGTGTCGAAAGCTAATAAATAAATAGGTGTGAAAATTATAAATAGTTCATAGTAAGTCTAGGCTAGCCTGAAGAAGACACAGAATGTTGTCGAAACGTCGCGAAAGGCTTAGACTTATTTTCCATAGCGCTGTGGATTTTTGTTTGATGTGTTTTCTCTCATATATAATTATTCTTAAACACTAGAAGAACATCATCTGGAGACATTTGAGTTTGGTGTTGTGAGAAGATGTAGGACTTCCCCACCAACCCTTAACCAAAACCCAAAGTCAGTGAAACCTACAAAATATAACCCTGATTTTGGGAGACCTAAAAACCTCCTCAGGCATTAGAAGTCTTCAATAGTGTAAATAGTGTACATAGTGTAAAAAATGTAAATAGTTAGTTTAGTGTGGATTGCTTGTGGATGTGTGTGTGATGGACTCGAGGTGGCCAGTGGAGCGATGGCCAGTGCAACCCGAGTATGGACTTATAGTCCAGACTCTGGACCCAATCTAGACCTGACCTAGCGAGTGCCTCGTTCTCTGGGCCTTGGGTCTGTTGCACATATGTCTGCTTGTGATTTACACATTTTGGTAATTTTTTATACCTCTTTAAATATATTTTTTACTTCTTTGAAAATTATTTCACACACAAGAGCTCCTCCCCAGACAGGGATTTGAGCATTTACACATTTCATATAGCTCCACCACAAACATGGTGTCGAAAGCTAATAAATAAATAGGTGTGAAAATTATAAATAGTTCATAGTAAGTCTAGGCTAGCCTGAAGAAGACACAGAATGTTGTCGAAACGTCGCGAAAGGCTTAGACTTATTTTCCATAGCGCTGTGGATTTTTGTTTGATGTGTTTTCTCTCATATATAATTATTCTTAAACACTAGAAGAACATCATCTGGAGACATTTGAGTTTGGTGTTGTGAGAAGATGTAGGACTTCCCCACCAACCCTTAACCAAAACCCAAAGTCAGTGAAACCTACAAAATATAACCCTGATTTTGGGAGACCTAAAAACCTCCTCAGGCATTAGAAGTCTTCAATAGTGTAAATAGTGTAAAAAATGTAAATAGTTAGTTTAGTGTGGATTGCTTGTGGATGTGTGTGTGATGGACTCGAGGTGGCCAGTGGAGCGATGGCCAGTGCAACCCGAGTATGGACTTATAGTCCAGACTCTGGACCCAATCTAGACCTGACCTAGCGAGTGCCTCGTTCTCTGGGCCTTGGGTCTGTTGCACATATGTCTGCTTGTGAGTTACACATTTTGGTAATTTTTTATACATCTTTAAATATATTTTTTACTTCTTTGAAAATTATTTCACACACAAGAGCTCCTCCCCAGACAGGGATTTGAGCATTTACACATTTCATATAGCTCCACCACAAACATGGTGTCGAAAGCTAATAAATAAATAGGTGTGAAAATTATAAATAGTTCATAGTAAGTCTAAGCTAGCCTGAAGAAGACACAGAATGTTGTCGAAACGTCGCGAAAGGCTTAGACTTATTTTCCATAGCGCTGTGGATTTTTGTTTGATGTGTTTTCTCTCATATATAATTATTCTTAAACACCAGAAGAACATCATCTGGAGACATTTGAGTTTGGTGTTGTGAGAAGATGTAGGACTTCCCCACCAACCCTTAACCAAAACCCAAAGTCAGTGAAACCTACAAAATATAACCCTGATTTTGGGAGACCTAAAAACCTCCTCAGGCATTAGAAGTCTTCAATAGTGTAAATAGTGTACATAGTGTAAAAAATGTAAATAGTTAGTTTAGTGTGGATTGCTTGTGGATGTGTGTGTGATGGACTCGAGGTGGCCAGTGGAGCGATGGCCAGTGCAACCCGAGTATGGACTTATAGTCCAGACTCTGGACCCAATCTAGACCTAACCCTAACCCATCCAACCTAACCAATTGAGAGTCTGATCATTTCTATAGCGATTGGCTACGAGACACATGCCTGGAACTGATCCACCAGGCGAGGGTGCCTCATGAGGAGGGTGTATAGTACATAAAACCCTGAAACATCCGATGATTCATGAGGTAGTGCTACTGACGATGTGTCTCAAACATTTCCCTCGCATTGGCATCAGCGACCTCTGGAGGGATAGGACCACTTGTTATTATCAACAACAACGAAGACATGCACAAGAAATGTAATGAAAATAGAAGAAAAGGCAATAACATAAGGGCAGGGTATAGAACGATACGTTGTGCAAATACAGTCCGCAAAATGAGGCCAAAACTTAAAAATAAACAAAACCCTGAGGCGGGTATAAACTCTTAAAAACAAAAGTCACGGATTAAAGGTGAAAAGGCGAAACGTATGGAAAAGGTATAGAACGCTACTCTGTGTAAGACAATCCACAAAACAAGGTCAAAACTCTAAAACAAAACTAATTAAACCCCAAAACGTGTTATTAATTCCCAAACACAGTGTTTTAAAGGTGCGACCTGTGGAAGGATGGGACCGCTGCTTATCGACGACAATGATGAAATCGACGAGGGATGTAACGAAAATGGAAGAAAAGGCAATAACATAAGGACAGGTATGAAACACTATTTGGTGAAAATACAGTCCGTTAAATGAGGCCTTTACTCTAAAAAAAATTACACAAAACCGTGAGACGGGCATAAACTTTCAAAAACAAATGTCACGTATAAAAATAAAAAGGCTACATATAAGGAAACAGAATAGAACGCTACTTTGTGTACGTACAATCCACAATACAAGGCCAAAACTCCAAAACTAGACTAATAAAACCCGAATCGGGCTATTAATTGCCAAGCGCAGAGGAGCGATTGAAAGGTAAGCATTGCATAATGTTATCGCTTGCTCGGCCCTCCTCCTGAGATTTCTGAGGAGGAGGGAGTCGAGTAAGGGAGTACTATGAAGCCCAGACAGGCATCAGGGAGATGGCTGGCGCAGTCTCGTCCCCGTCTCCCCTTACTCCCTTGCTCGACCGGATTTCGATGACGTTCGGTGGGTATAGATTTGTGGCGTTAAGCCTACTGGACGGGGGCGGGACTCTAGTCCTTGCAAGGGATTCAGTGCGTCGACCTCCAAAAACATGCGCCGGCCCGTGCCTTTTCCTCGTTCTCCCTAAACCAAACTGTGCAGAGTCTGTACAGGGGGAGACATTGTATCTTCAATACCTAAACTAGCCAGTTGCCTTCGGACCTAGGGGGTCGACAGAGAAGCTCAGTAAACCCTGAACAGACTGGGGTCTCGCTGAAAAAATGTATCCCCCAACCCGCACAAAACCAAACCCCAACTCCCATAACATTGCTTTTATGGAGCAGATTTAACCCTTAACCTCTCCAAAACCAAACCCTAAAATTGCTTTTATGGAGCAGTTTTAGCCCCTAACCTCTCCAAAATCAAACCCTAACATCCAGGACCCTAAAAATATGTTTTAAAATGTAGGGTGACCAAAAGCAGCCTTTCAGGTTTTAATAGATTAATTAGCTAAACAGGCAATTCGTTTTAATTCCCCTCTTGTAAAAGACTGAATTTATAAAAAATACAACATTTGTTAAAGGATAACATTAAACATTTATTTCCAATTTAACATTTAACACCTTAATAATTAAAACAGACATTTAAGTAGAAATGCTGAGGCTGTAATTGCGTAGAGTAACCACAAGGGGGCGCCACGCGATCGTCAAATTTCTCAAAGACCTCATTAGACTCATGTTTTCATCTGCAGTGTGGATGGACTGGACAATACGTGCTAAACATCGAATAAAAGAACTACAAAGGACTTAAATCAGCTGTTTTAAAGGTGACATATGTACATTACGTCAATATAGTAACTTTTTAACATCACCAATTAGCCTTTAGTCTGGAAATTATCTATTTTGTTGACATTAGCAAACCATGTGGTTTAGCATGTTACTCGCCTCTCATGTTAACTTAGCCTTAAAAACATTAGATTAACAAGGGTGACTTTTATTAATATGAAACAATTGTAAATACCGCTATATACATCAAATTAATTTAATTTTAAGATTTAATCTTTTATGACAATCCATAAAAGAGCTCTCATCTCCAAGGCAAAAATCTGATGTTTATTCATTAGACTCCAACCTCACCAATTGAGAGTCTGATCATTTCTATAGCGATTGGCTACGAGACACACGCCTGGATCTGATCCACCAGGCGAGGGTGCCTCATGAGGAGGGTGCATAGTACATAAAACCCTGAAACATCCGATGATTCATGAGGTAGTGCTACTGACGATGTGTCTCAAACATTTCCCTCGCATTGGCATCGGCGACCTCTGGAGGGATAGGACCACTTGTTATTATCAACAACAATGAAGACATCCACAAGAAATGTAATGAAAATAGAAGAAAAGGCAATAACATAAGGACAGGGTATAGAACGCTACGTTGTGCAAATACAGTCGGCAAAATGAGGCCAAAACTTAAAAGTAAACAAAACCCTGAGGCGGGTATAAACTCTTAAAAACAAAAGTCACGGATTAAAGGTGAAAAGGCGAAACGTATGGAAAAGGTATAGAACGCTACTCTGTGTAAGACAATCCACAAAACAAGGCCAAAACTCTAAAACAAAACTAATTAAACCCCAAAACGTGTTATTAATTCCCAAACACAGTGTTTTAAAGGTGCGACCTGTGGAAGGATGGGACCGCTGCTTATCGACGACAATGATGAAATCGACGAGGGATGTAACGAAAATGGAAGAAAAGGCAATAACATAAGGACAGGTATGAAACACTATTTGGTGAAAATACAATCCGTTAAATGAGGCCTTTACTCTAAAACAAATTTAACAAAACCGTGAGACGGGCATAAACTTTCAAAAACAAATGTCACGTATAAAAATGAAAAGGCTACATATAAGGAAACAGAATAGAACGCTACTTTGTGTACGTACGATCCACAATACAAGGCCAAAACTCCAAAACTAGACTAATAAAACCCGAATCGGGCTATTAATTGCCAAGTGCAAAGGAGTGATTGAAAGGTAAGTTTTGCATAATGTTATCGCTTGATCAGCCCTCCACCTGAGGTTTCTGAGGAGAAGGGAGTCGAGCAAGGGAGTACTATGAAGCCCAGACAGGCATCAGGGAGATGGCTGGCGCAGTCTCGTCCCTGTCTCCCCTTACTCCCTTGCTCGACCGGATTTTGATGACGCTCGGTGGGTATAGATTTGTGGCGTTAAGCCCACTGGTCGGGGGGCGGGACTCTAGTCCATGTAAGGGAGTCAGTGCCTAACCTAACCCTAAGAGCACTAACCCTAAGGTCAGGAGATTTGAGAACCCTAACCCTAGTGTCAGGAACCCTTAATTAGAATGATCTGTCTAAACAGTTTTTTTAATAACCCTTGGTTGTCCAAAGTATTTTTGATTTTTAACCTATAGGAAGTCGATGCATAGTGTGTTATTATTCATTACTCTGAAAGTCAGTAACATCTGACCCTCAAAAGAAGGAACTCTTAAGTTCCAAACCACTGTATTTATTAAAATCTGAGAGAGTTGGCTTGTGCCACATGTTGGCTCTAAGGCTAGTAACCTTGTTACTTCTGCCTGCTATAAGGAACTTTTGAAGTTCCAGTTACAAGGGGGTAGCTCGGCATAGGGGGGTGGGAAGACACACGCCCAGACTGATCACCTGGTGCGGGCTGCCTCAGGGGAGGGCGTCTAGTGATTATAAGGCTGAAACGTCCAATGAACCTGAGGTTTACTACTGATGATGGGTCAAATGGGAAATGCAACTTGGAGCCAGAGTTTTTGGGGGTGAAGGGACCAGTGACGTTGCGCTCTGGTCTGGGGAGGAAAAACAGGGGGCAGAACAATCCTTCACTAACATGCGCCGGCCAGTGCCTTCTGTGCATCCACCTATCTAACCAACAGCCGTGTAGGCAGTCTGGGGGTGGAGCATAGCGTACAGTTAAGTCTGTACGACAAATAACCTAACCATGCCAGTTGCCTTTGGAAATGGAAGGTTTGGGATAAGCCCAGTGTAAAAATTAGGAAAAGAGGTGGGAGGCTGTGCTTTACCTTTTTCTGAACAATCCAACCATGGTTAGAGTTCAAAATTGGTCCCCTTTGGGTCAGTCTGGTGATATATATGGGGGGTCTTGTGTATGGTAGAATAACATTGGATTGGATCAGCTGCCCTACCCGATCCGGACTTAGGTTTCTGGGTTTGTGATCGGGTGGGGGAGCGAAGATGAGGCCTAGTCAGGCCCGGGAGAGGACTGGCGAAGTCCCGTCACTCCTCTCTTCTTCTTCATGACCCTGTCTTGTGTTACAAATGGGTGTTTTTGAAAGGTTGTTCTATACTTTTAGTAAGACATATTTTCTATGTTGTAGGTGATATGGATTCAGTAGGAAAGGCTATTCGTATCGTGCATAAGCACATTAAAGCTTCCCACCATCTCCAGAAATTGGAAGGGCTAGGAGACAGGCCAGGTCCAGTCCAGCTCCGGAAGATAGCGGAATGGTTGGAAGAAGTGAACTGGCCAGCAGACCCTAATAGGGCTACACAAACTAGCCTGGAAAATAATGCTGAAGGTTGTCTAGTTTCGGGAGTAGAAATATTGAAGAAACCCTACTCGAAGGTTCCAGATGAGATACTGCAAGAGTTTGAAGCGTTGGGGCTACTTGGTGAGCAGAAGAGGAGGGCCATTGAAGTAGCGGCAGAATGGGCCAATAGAAATATCAGGGGCCTTAAGCCAGAAATTCTACGAGAGATAGAAAGGAAGATTCTTCCGGATGGAAGATTAAAGCAGCGGAGGGAGGAGCAGGAAGGTCCAAGAGAAGACCTGGGACAAGTCCCGGTAGGGAGTGGCATTGCACCACGAAGAAAATTGAGCACGATAGCGGGTGGGTCTGGGGAGCAAGGTGGACAGACCCGGACAGAAGGTTGTGTGGTGCAGGGAGAAGACCCTGAAGAAGAGGAGGTAGGGGGTTCCCAAGAGAGTGCAGAGCAAATTATCCGGAAGCAGACAAAGAGGAAGAGGCAGGGGAGTCTGTTTATCACCATCCGCAGACCACCAGGAGAGTGGGCTCTTGAGCCTCAGAGGGAAATTATAGTTATTGGTGATTCTAATGTAGGCCGGCTGCCTCAACCATCAGAGGCAGAAGTACAAATCGTTAGTTTCCTGGGGGCGCAGTGGACGCACATCGGCCCCCTTCTAAGACAGAGAACCCCCACAAGCCTGGAAGTGAGGAATCTTATAATCTCAGTAGGAATTAACGACAGGAATGGCAACCCCTCTTTGGTGGAGAAGGCCATAACCAGGGGTTATAACGTGGCCTGGGGCGCATTCCCGAATGCCCAAGTCTTTGTTCCAGTCCTCAACTATTCAGAGACCCTAACATCAGTGGAAAAGCATATGGTCAGACAGATCAACAACCATATCAGATCTTTAGAAGCAGTGTTGCAGCCCCTACCTCCCCATCAGTTTAAAACCAGTCAGGATGGTATTCACTGGACCAAGGAGACAACAGAGGCAATCTGGCAGATGTGGTTGGTGGAGATTGACTGGGACTCTCAGCAGGCTTTGGGGGGTGTAAGCCAAGGTTGGCTGGGGGATTCTGTCCTGAATTTGTCTGACCAAGGGAGCATAAATAAAGAACAAGTAAACCTTTTGTATAAGGGTCTTCATTTTTTGCCCACACACGGGATTACATTTTGACAGGTTACAGGTAGGGAGGGACTTGGCAGAATATCACAGACGCATAAAGTTATTTGCTTTTTTTTAATGATGATGGTAATGATGATGATGAAAATGAAGGGGCACAGAGGGATAGAAGGTTCACTTTAAAATCTGAATGGGAGCCGGAGGGGGATCAGGTACCAGAAATGATATGGGACATTATAGATAGGGACACTGAAACCCTTCAAAACTTTGGGGAAATTGAGGGGAGGCCCAATTTATCAACCACAGAATTAAGGGCTATGCAATCCCTAAGGCAGGATAAAAGAATCATTATCAAGCCTGCAGATAAGGGAGGGGTCATTGTGGTGATGGATAGGGCCCAATACAAAAGGTAGGCTTTGAGTCAGTTGCAAAACCCAGAGTTTTACAAGGAATTAGCAAAACCCGTGTTCCCAGAAACAGCAGAGCTAAATAGGGAGGAGTTGCAGGCCCTGATGCAACAGAAAATTCTGACAGAAGAAGACAGCTGTATTTGGTAGGGCAGGGGCAGGCTAGGGCTGGGAGGTTCTACATACTCCCTAAGATCCACAAGAATAGGGACTCCTGGCCCTTCCCGGACATGCCACCTGGCCGTCCGATAGTATCTGATTGTGGGAGTGAGAGTTATGGGGTAGCTGAGTGGCTTGACAGTTAATTGAATCCTCTGGCAGCAAAGCACCCTAGTTATCTCAGAGACACATGGGATTTTCTGGAGAAGGTAAGGGGTATACAGACAGGCAGTAATTCTAGGCTCTTCTTTATGGACGTCTCTAACCTTTATACAGAGATCGACATAGGGAGGGTATTAGAGGCAGTAAAGGAGTGGTTGCGAGATATCCTGAACAAGGGAGGCCAGATGAGGCTATTCTGAAGCTACTAGAAATAAGCCTGAGATCCAATGATTTTGAGTTTGCTGGGGTGGGGCGTCGTAGGAGTATAGTGGTGGGGAGAAGGGCTGTGGCCAAAGGGGTTGGAGGGAAAGTTTATAGATTCCAAGGTGGGAAAAAGAACTGCAAAAATGGAATCTATTTGTTGCAGTGTATGAAGTGTGGTAGGAAGTATGTGGGAGAAACGGGCGGAAAAATTGGGGACATGATTTATAACCACAAGTGAAATATTAGGAAGGGAATCCTGGGGAAGGGGCATGTGGTAGTACACTTTAAGATACATGGTCTCAAGAATCTGTTCTCTAAAGTCATATAACATAATGAGGGCTGGACAGTCCAGGTGAGGAGGAAGAGGGAAAGGCTCTGGATAAAGAGATTGTGCACAACATACCCCAAAGGGTTAAACATTAGATATAAAACATGACATTTCATTTTCCTGTTTTTTTGGAATGTTAATAAACATTTTTGTTTTACTTTGATAAAACTCTCTCTGGTCACTTTATGGGAATCCTGAGGGTAGGGGTGGGGGAGTTCAAGAAGATTTTTTTTCCTTCCTTGCAGGCTGAGCAACGAGTAAAGTCTAATTTGAGTCACTTCACCATTGTCTCCATCTTCAGAGCCTTCAGGGAGGAAGACAGATGTACTTACGGTAAGACTGCTCTGTACAGTAATTTTAGTGTGCATACACTGTTGGACTATGCTAATGGAATAAAGAAATGCATAGTAATGCAAAGTCGGCGACACCAAAGCTCCAAAAGTATCAAAAATATTTATTATTTAAAAACAGTGCATGGCATCAGGTTACGTTTCGAGCACGCAGGCTCTTCATCAGACAAATTAACCCAGCTGATAAACCACTATTTATAGACTTACCCACAGGTAATTAGGTGTCACATGATCATACCACATTCACAAAAAAATATATTACAATCCCAAGCAGAAATTATCAATGACAAAATACATTAAAGAAAAATAATAAGAAAAGAAAACAACTGGAATATGCACAATGCACAAAACAATTTTAACATTAACAAACATAAATACTTTAGATTGCGTACATATTTACAGCTGATAACCACAAAAATATGAAAAGTATACAATCTCTTACACATTAAAGAAAAGGACGAATATCAAAGTCTTCATTTAAACCTTTTGGCGACAGTGTGTTTAATGTGTAGATCCAGTAGAGCTCACGCTGTAAAAGCAATTTATTAATGTCACCACCGCGGCGTGGATATTTTACTAGTTCAATACCAATGTACTGCAGAGTGGAAACAGAGTGTCTCAAATCAGCGAAATGCTGCCGTTTCAATGAGCATTCAGAATGTTTTATTGAAACATTGGCATATTGTTGAAAGCGATCCTAACCTTAAGAAATGTTTTGAAAAACCTCCCCGTGTAGTGTATAAGAAAACTCCCAATCTCCGAAATATCTTGGTTAGAGCCGATTTGAAACCACCTAGTCATTTTTTAAACAAAATACCTTATGGAAATTACAGATGTGGCAACTGCCAACAATGTAATTTCACATTTAAGACTTCGACTTTCACACACCCTCACACGGGAAAAACATTTAAGATCAGAGGCACTATTTCTTGTAAGACTGCTAACGTTATTTACCTTTTGCGTTGCCTTTGTGGGTTGTGTTATATTGGAAAAACCAGCAGACCTTTAAAAACCCATATCTCTGAACATCGATGTGCCATTAGACATCGCGATCCAAAAAGTTCCGATTGCACAGCATTTCGCTGATTTGAGACACTCTGTTTCCACTCTGCAGTACATTGGTATTGAACTAGTAAAATATCCACGCCGCGGTGGTGACATTAATAAATTGCTTTTACAGCGTGAGCTCTACTGGATCTACACATTAAACACACTGTCGCCAAAAGGTTTAAATGAAGACTTTGATATTTGTCCTTTTCTTTAATGTGTAAGAGATTGTATACTAGGGGTGTGCAGCGGAGTCAGTATTTGTATCTGTATTTGTATCTGTAACAGTCTCAAAATTATTTGTATCTGTATTTGTATTCGGATGGAACCGGAAGTGGGCAGGTCTTAAACCGGAAGTTTGTCATATTACACGAAAATTGAATTTTTGCTTTTTATTATAATTATAACTTAAAGGTAGGGTAACAGATTTGATCCTGAAACATTTTTTGTTATGCTGGTTAAAAGTCTCCTCACATCCTGATAGCAATCACTGTGTTAAGTTGTTTAAATGTATTTGTAGAAATTTATGTCATCTGTGAAAGGCGTAGGACCAAAAAATTTTCAACAAATCATAGATTTCGGTCCGAACGGACTTTTCCATTTTTGTCCCTCATACGTAAGCGTAATTGAATGCCAACCACGCAGTGAGTCCACGCAGACACCATACGTCATCGGCGCGTTCACGTGTGCTCACCTCCTGTCTGTAAACAGTGAGAACAGCAAACTTTTCTGCTGAATTGACAACCTACACAGGAGGCACACAACGAAAGACATCTTTTATAACAACAACAGCAAAACTGCCTGGATCGGCAAGATTACCAAAATTAACATTGGTAACTTTACTGCTTTATCACGAGATGAAACAGCTGCAGGAGCTGCAAAGGGTCTGAAAGGGTTGTTGCACTGTTTATTTTGGTAAGGTAGGTACGCGATATGTTTGTATTGAGATGGATTCAGATATTCTACTTTGATGAAACATTGTGTTGCTTATGAAATTTGTGTTCGTTTACAGATTAGCGTAACAATATAGTTACTACGTCTACACAACCGAACGTGTAACGTGTGCTTAAACTAATTCTGATGCAAACCAGTTGTTTGGTTATTTTGGAAGTGTTATTCAACTTTGTACTGCAAAGTTTTCTCACTGCTGAATGAGACATGAGATGTGACCGTCTGATCTGTGCGTGTTCATGTGTTTTGAAAGAGGCGTGACTTTGGATGGCGATTTGACTTGAGGGTGGGATCGGGATTTTATTGCTAGGTGGCTACCGTTAGCATTTTTCAAAATGTGTTACCCTACCTTTAAATAACTGTAAATATTTATTAATAATAATAATACAAAATTTTAATCAAAAAGCTGTGCCTATGTGCTATGCATCATTGTATTGTAGCATTAAAATAACAAACTTGACAAAACTGTAGGCTAAGGCTACATCACCTTTAAACGGTTTTGTGCCTGTCAGCACAGTTCCATGAGACCCATTCTGTCTAAATGAGTGGGATTTTTTCAGAAAAAAAATAGTAGCATTCATTAATCCCTCGTCTAGTGATTCAATTAATTAAACATCTAAAATTATCGTTATTTGTAAGTTTTCTGTGTGAAATATAACTATGCTACTCATACATCCACATGTCTGACATCTTGGTTTCGGTTTAAAAACATGCAGGAATGTGAAAATAAAATGCAGAACTTGCTTGATGTTTAAAGAGTTATTAAGGGAGATAAAGTTCGGGAACTGATTTATGTTAAAAAGTTATTAAGATCGACAAACTCGCGCTGACTGACAGATCCGAAATGCAACGCAGAGACACGCAAGTGCGCCACACTAGGGTTAGAATAGTTGAAAAACATCTGTTTTGACAAGAATTTATGAAAGCATAATAAGCATTACAACAAACTTGCTGAGCTTATTATTATCTATGTCCATATAACATTTGCGCGAACATAACGAATTGTTAAAAAAAACTCTCATTAATCTTCATCTAAATAAATAAATAATCAGATATTCGTTTAAAATTTCAAATAACAGTATTTTAAATAACAGTATGCAGTGTAGACTTACTTCAAAACAAGCAACATGATTTTAAACAATAAGGTAATTAGAAAGATTGAAATCAAATGTTTCAGTTGTTATTTGCTTACTTTATTTTTATGTTAATTAATAATTAATAGTCATAGTAATCTTCAGTTTAAATTTTGCTTTTAAAATGTTATTTTCATATTTTTAGCTATTTACTTATTTATTTTATATTCACCAAGATTGACAATAAAGCTTGCTTGGACTAGAAGTACTTATCATCTACCAGAGTCAAACAGAGACACAGAGTTATTAACGAATATTTTATTATTAGAGTGCAGCATTTTATCAAGCTTTTTTGGTCTTGTGTAATTAGATAAAACGAAAAAAAAACTAAAAGGGTCATTTTTTACTGCTGGGTTTAAAGAAGTTTGATATTAACAGCGTTTTTAAGATTTTAAACTAATTTCAAAACAACTCGCGTTTTAAATAAGGGTTGCTCCGAAAATGTCATTCATGTAATTTTATAGATTGCACTCATTTACTTCACATTCACATTATTCGTGCTTTAAGGGGTTTATAATTTACTGCTGTTCCAGTAAACACGTGATTTTGCCCGGCCAAATATTTTCTCTGTTATTCGGATGAATTCGTTATTCGTTTTGAAGCCATTATCCGTGCCCTTCCAAATAACATATTTGGCTTCGGGCACATCCCTATTGTATACTTTTCATATTTTTGTGGTTATCAGCTGTAAATATGTACGCAATCTAAAGTATTTATGTTTGTTAATGTTAAAATTGTTTTGTGCATTGTGCATATTCCAGTTGTTTTCTTTTATTATTATTATTATTTTTTCTTTAATGTATTTTGTCATTGATAATTTCTGCTTGTGATTGTAATATATTTTTTTGTGAATGTGGTATGATCATGTGACACCTAATTACCTGTGGGTAAGTCTATAAATAGTGGTTTATCAGCTGGGTTAATTTGTCTGATGAAGAGCCTGCATGCTCGAAACGTAACCTGATGCCATGCACTGTTTGTAAATAATAAATTTTTTTGATACTTTTGGAGCTTTGGTGTCACCAACTTTGCATTACTATACTACTACGTTTTTTTGGTCGAGCACGCAATTTAAATTAATGTGCGTGCTTTAGCCTGCTTATAATAAAGAAAGCCGTCCTTCGGATGAGACGTTAAACCGAGGTCCTGACTCTCTGTGGTCATTAAAAATCCCAGGATGTCCTTCGAAAAGAGTAGGGGTGTGCCCCGGCATCTTGGCCAAACTTGCCCATTGGCCTACTAATCATCCCTCATACTAATTGGCTATATCACTCGGTCTCCTCTCCACTAACAAGCTGGTGTGTGGTGAGCGGTCTGGCGCAATATGGCTGCCGTCGCATCATCCAGGTGGATGCTGCACATTGGTGGTGGTTGAGGAGATTCCCCCGTTCATATGTAAAGCGCTTTGAGTACTGAGAAAAGCACTTTATAAATGTAAGGTATTAAATGCATAAAATTGCCTTGCATACAGGTAGACATATCAGTAGATGAATGCCGGGGGTGGATCATGCAAGAGGATTTTACCCTCGCTGTTTGGCTAGGACCAATATAACCTGTGATGTGGATGAGATTGTCTGGCCTGACCCAGAACAAAAACGGATGTTGAGGCAGAATAAAAAAAATGTTTTACAGTTGTGCTGTGTAGCACATGAAGGAATAAAAATGTGCTAATGCATACATTGTTTGTGTCTTTTTTGGTCATATAAAAAGGTTTTTGAGGGTGAGAACCACAAGCAACTTACCAGTTTTGGATATATTGGTTTGAATATACAGGACCAGTGTGTAATCCTATGTTGTAGTGTGTGTTTTTTTGAAAGCTTGTGTGTGATGTCTGAGGGAAAATGTTGGTTTTTCAGTTAAAGTGAATGGTTTTGAGTGTAGAGCTTCATTTTGACCTGAAAATATGATTCATGCTATATTTAGCAGTTTTACCATATTTACATTTACGTATTTACAGCAGTAGGCTAGTAACGTTAGACTAATGTAACTTACATGCGAGGAGTATGTCCATCATTCATTCCAATCCATTCCAATTCAACATTTTCAGGTCACTTTGCAGTGTCACTCTGTGTATATATATATATATATCGAATATATATAGGGCTGGGTATTGTTAGGAATTTCACAATTCGATTCGATTCTGATTCTTGAGGCTTCGATCCGATTCGATTCGATATTGATTTGTTTGCTTCAATATTGATTCAATAATAAGTAGATACACAAGTAATTATGTACCTGAGTAGCCTATATTTTAATTTAGCTTTTGGTGCAGACTTGAACGGAGTGCAGCTGCTGTTTGCCATCTTGCTTTTTGGGTAAAGCGTGTCTTGTACAACGCTGAACGCTCTCACTAGAGCAGGGCTATTCAATCAATCAATTTCAATCAATCAATTTTATTTATATATAGCACACTTAAAACAACCATGGTTGACCAAGGTGCTTCACAGGTTCAATTTGACCAACAACAGATTACTACTACTACATTTACAACAACAAAACGTACGTAATATACAATACATAAGATAAAATTCCCGGGAGTTAACAAGCCTAACTCGAAGAAAAAGCCAAAGAAAAATAATACGTTTTTAACAATGATTTAAAAGATTCCAGAGTTTGGCAAGTTCTAATATGGACTGGCAAGTTGTTCCATAAGTTAGGGGCAGCTACACTGAAGACTCGATCACCTCTGGTTTTTAGTCTGCTTCTCGGTACATCCAAGAGGCCAAGATTAGCAGATCTTAGTGCTCTAGCCGGGATATGGGTGCACAAAAGCTCCGATAAATATAGTGGAGCCAAGCCATTTAGACATTTAAAAGTTAATAATAAAATTTTAAAATCGATCCTATAATGAACAGGGAGCCAGTGAAGGTGGCGCAACACAGGTGTAATGTGGTCCCTCTTTCTCGTTCCTGTCAAAAGACGAGCAGCCCCATTCTGGACTAATTGTAGACGCTGAATCGATGACTTATCTAATCCCACGTACAGCGAGTTACAGTAGTCAAGGCGAGATGTTATAAGGGCATTTATCACCCTTTCTAGATCTTTAGGATGAAGATATGCCTTTACCTTGGCTATAGTTCTCAGCTGGAAAAAACATGATCTGACAGTGGCGGATATTTGTTTGTCAAACTTAAAAGCAGTATTCAGTTAGTTTGTCATGGGGGCCAGTTCATGAAAAGCATCTCAAATAAGGGGCCGAAGATATATCAGTGATTATGACTACATTTATATTTAAACTGCATAACAACAAAATCAGTGCAGTGTACAATAGGCTTTTTCTACAAACATGTATTTTCAAACTGCATACAACAAAATTAGTTCAATTCAATTCAATTTTATTTATATAGCTCTTTTCTCAATTGGTGATTGTTTCAAAGCAGCTTTACATTAATAGAAGCAGTGGAAAGCACAGAAAAACGACAGATAGCACAACATAATACACGATAGCACGAGCAGCTAAATTTGATGCGGCTATGAATCAACATTATAAGCGTGCGTATTGCTAATGTAACGTAAAGAAGAGGGTGCTAAGTTAAGCCCAAGAGGGCTGCCTCCCCGGGTTGAAAAACCCCCTAGGAGAAAAAAAAAAACCCCAGGTTCAGCCGGGGAAGTAAAAAAAAGTCATAGGAGGGAAAAACCCTTGGGAGATATATTTATATTGAAACGATTAAGGAGATTAGGCGGAGGTTAAGCGGGTTCTGCCGGTGGTCGTTGGTCATGCATCAGCTGGGCATCACGTTGAAGGTCTGCCGGTGGGTCAGAGGTGTGCCGACTTTCACATTTACCGGAACTGGGTCTGTTTGTCTCATTGTCCTCGGAGAGGAGGACGAGACATAAAGAAAGAAAAACAAAACCCAATTAGCGTAGGGGCCATTCATATGTATACACCTGTACATATACACAAACATATATCCATATATATCCACACATATCTATATATACATATATACACATATATATACATACACATACACGCACATACACATATATATACATATACACATATACATATATACATATACATATACATATACATATACATACACATACATACACACACACATACACACATATACACATACATACACACACATGTACATATACGTATTGAAGATACAACGTCATCCTAGTGAAAGACTCTGCACAGTTTGGTTTAGGGAGAATGAGAAAAATGCACGGGACGGCGAATGTTTTGGAAATGGGTGCAGTGAAACCCTTTTAAGGACTGAAGTCCCGCCCCCGACTAGTGGGCTTAACACCACAAATCTATACCCATCGTGCTTTATTGAAGTCCGGACGAGCAAGGGAGTAAAGGGGAGACGGGGACGTGACTGCGCCAGCCATCTCCCTGATGCCTGTCTGGGCTTCACAGTACTCCCCTACTCGACTCAGAAACCTCAGGAGAAGGGCCGAGCAAGTGATAACATAATTCCATACATAACTTTCAATCACTCCTCTGCGCTTGGCAATTAATGGCCCGATTCGGGGATTTATTGGTGTAGTTTTGAAGTTTTGGCCTTGTATTGTGGTTTGTATGTGCACAGAGTAGCGTTTCTTTTCCTTGTATGTAGCCTTTTCTATTTTATACGTGACCTTTGTTTTTAAAAGTTTATGCCCGGCTCATGGTTTGCTGCACATATGTAAACGAGTAAGGAGAGATTAAACATTTTCTTAAGAATATTTAGTTTATTTATTTATTAGGTTGTTCAAGCTATCTATTGTGAGATGAGTACCATTAATAAAACAATTATGTGAATGCCTTGTTGAAGAGAAAAGTTTTAAGTCTAGATTTAAAATTATCGACTGTGTCTGATTCTCGGACATCGGTTGGTAAATCATTCCAGAGCTTAGGGGCTAAGTAGGAAAATGACCTTCCACTTTTAGACACTTTTGATAGTCTAGGGATAATCAAGAGACCAGAATTTTGCGACCGTAGTGTGCGTGATGAATTGTATTCTGATAGTAATTCTCTAAGATATGAGGGTGCTAGGCCATTTAAAGCTTTGTAGGTGATTAGTGATATTTTAAATTGTATGCGATATTTAACTGGTAGCCAGTGTAAAGATGCCAGAATTGGGCTTATGTGGTCATACTTTTTAGATCGAGTAAGTACCCTTGCGGAAGCGTTTTGAACTAGCTGAAGCTTGTTTACTTGATTTGCATGGCATCCCCCGAGTAGCGAGTTACAATAGTCTATTCTAGAGGTCATAAAAGCATGGATAAGCTTCTCTCCGTCAGATGTAGACAGTATATGGCGTATTTTCGAGGTATTTCTAAGATGGAAGAATGCTGTGCGGCAGACGTTGGCGATATGACTATCGAAGGATAAGTTGCTGTCGAACATCACACCTAAGTTCCTAACCGTGGAAGATGGCACCACAGCGCAGCCATCTATGTGCAACTTGTAATCTGACATATTATGTTATGTCTGACAATTAGTGCATTGTAAGATGTCAAATAGGCTTTTTCTACATCCAGACATGTTCATATGTTGTATTTTAAAACTGCATAACAACATAAGTGCACTGTAAGATGCTTTAATTTACATATAAAGGGGTAAATAAGAGCCATATCACACTCATTGAGAATTTAACTTATTTACTCACTTTAGTACACATAACAAAAAAGTTTACAATATGTAACATAACATTGTTTTATGCTGTTTTTGTCAAAGCTAATTATTTCGCTACCTCTATTTAAACTACAACAGCCATCTTAATAATTGGCAAACATTAGTCTAGCTTCTAATAAGAGAAATTATACTTTTAGATTTCACTAGAGCAGTAAAATCAGGTGTATATTTGTCAGTAGATACGAGTTCAGTGGTGCAGGTGTTGGGCGCGATGGGTGGTTAACTGTTACTAATCGGTTCAATGCGTTTCCTTTATTAAGACATCTAATGTCATTGTGGATAAGCAAGTCATCATTGAGCCGACATATCAATGTATATGGAAATACAAGGAGTTAAAACAGCCATAGAGTCCGTGGTCTCACCACTGTCGCGTCTTGATATGCGGGCGCGAGCGGCTCGCGGTAGACCAAAGCGCGAATATAAACACGTGACACAGCTGCTCACGCCAGTCACGTGACGCGCACTCTGCATCTCATGCCGTAACAGATGCACGCTCATCAACTCGTAACTGTAGGGCCCGTTGTCCAACTACATTTATTTTAATTCTACATTTATTTATTCTAGAGATGTCTTTTTCACAGACTACATAAAGGGCCGGATCAAATTACCTCGGGGAGCGGGCGCTAGAGTGTTGCCCACCCACAGTGCCGCCACTGGCCAGTAGGCTGAATCGATTCATAGGATTTGATGAATCGATATTGAATTGAGGAACAAATAAATGCAATGCATTGATGAATCGATATTTTTACCCAGCCCTAATATATATATATATATATATATATATATATATATATATATATATATATATATATATATATATATATATATATATATATATATATATATATATTGTTTTAATTGATTGACCCCTGAGAATTCTACAATTATAGTATTACAGCTGTTTGTATCTTATACTTGACTTTACTTTTCGAAGGCAGTCGCTCTACGCATCTTCAACAAGCATGTGAAGCATATGATGAAGTACAAACAAAAGTCGGATGACATCACAGTAGCGCGAGAGCTGTTCGTAAGCAGAGTCCTTATGACTTCTCGATTCACTCTCGTGGCACTTTGATGTCACCTGCCTGTCAGTTTTTGCAGCGTGGCAAGAACTGAAACAAATCTAATGTCTGGGATACATGTTGGATGACGGCAAAGGGCTTGTCAACAAACAAGGCACGCATACCTCCCCCCAAATTTCTTATTGAATCCACAGACTTCACATGGGTCACCCGTTTTGCTTGAAAATTGCAAATTTCTCTGAAAGGTGAGGGATTTTCATGCCTGAATAAGGCTGAAGAACACATACCAAACATTTTTTTTCACCAACAAAAAGTACTGGATCTTGTAGAGTTGGAAATTTGCTATAAAAAGATGTAAAAACCATTCTACCCACTTATTCACATGAAACAATATATTGATTTAACTTTTGTAAGACACTTTTTCTTGTGTAAAGGCAATATGCAAGGAACAGTCAATGGTCATGAATATTGATGTGATTTATACTTGGAGATAAAGACCCAACCCCTTAATGCCTGAATAAGTTGTGCTAGAATGAGAAAATAGAAAATGTTTTGCTTGTAGTTTAATAACAAAATACTCTAAAATAAAATCTAAATAATAAGTATCAAATTTAAATTGTGTACATTTTAGCAGACAACTTTGTGTTGGAAAACAGTTCCTGAACATACAAGTGAACATCACATGACTGGCATTTCCATGATCTTTATACAAGCAATGCTAAGAAACTGAAACTTTGAGTGATACACAACAATATGTATGTACAATTAGGCTGACCTATGATAAAAACAGGTTTTTAATGATTTAACACTTAATGATAAAGATTGCTATGTAAATTGTTTTCTCAGTATAAAATGCATTACGCCTATGGAATGTCCCCACAAAACATGGAAACCAGAGAGAGAGAGAGAGAGAGAGAGAGAGAGTGTGTGTGTGTGTGTGTGTGTGTGTGTGTGTGTGTCTGTGTCATCTTCATCATCCCTATATTAGACCCCATTCCCACAAAATTACTTAAAGAGGTATTTCCTGTAGTGTCAGACCCAGTACTAAATATCTTTAACTCATCGCTAGAATTGGGATACGTTCCAACAGCTTTCAAACTAGAAGTTATTAGACCGCTAATTAAAAAAACAAACCTTGACCAGGGAGATCTTAATAACTTTAGATCAATCTCAAACCTATCTTTTCTTTCTAAAATATTAGAAAAAGTAGTGGCAAGCCAGCACATTCACAGTGAATAATAGTACATATGAAAAGTTCCAATCAGGATTCAGGCCCCACCATAGCACAGAGACAGCGTTGCTTAGAGTTACAAAGTACTGCTTGTCCAACCAACTTCAGCAATCGTTTCCCCAAAGAGCAGAAAGTATCTTCTCAGTAGCAGATACTGCCGGCTTTCTAAGCGAAAAAGCTAATTTCCCTATTTGCACCTGCAGCTTATATACGCACCTGGCAGGGCGACGCCGGCATTATTCAAATACCTCAATGCCAAGTTTATTGGCATTTTAGTAGTAAATGAAGCAGATTGGTCTCTCTAAGTGAGTTCCCAATTTGTCGGTCACAACATGACGTCGTAGTGACCGACTGAAAGGGAACCATGGTTTTACTACACTAACCATGGTTTAACTATGGTTTTTGAAAACCATGGTTGTCAAAACCATGGTAATTTTGTGGTTACCATGGTTTCCCTTCAGTTACCATGTTTTTTTGGTGCTAACTGTAGTAAAACTATGGTTAATTTTCGTAAGGGTTGTGCGTGCACACGTCCGTGGGACTTATTAAGATTCCCGTCGAGTGACATGAAAACAAAATGCTGCCAGACATCGGACTTAAAAGATGACGGGGGCGTCATCTATATCAATTTCTGTTTCTTCTGAAGTTATGTTGCTGACCTTCAGTTCAAGCTGCAGGTGATTCAATTGATGTCTGTGTGACTGCAGCGAAGCACAAATGATGTTGGCGCAGGGCTAGGTTGACCGGTCAACGAATAAAATTAAAAGAACGGCATCATATAAATATCCCCATTATGCTACGATGCACATTGTGGCATTTTTAGTATCATGAAGTATCATACTGTGAAGTATCGTTACATACATAGAGACTATAGTATCCTTAGATGAAAGCAAATTTTAACCCTTGTTCATCCTTGAGGACATTTTTGTCTTTTTCAGTTTTGTTTTTTTTGATAACTTTGCCTGTGTTAATGCTAACTGCATACAATTTGCCACAGGTGTGCATTTTTATTGGAATTTTAATATTTCACCTTCATTTCCTTTAAAAAATCTATTTTCTACTAGGTACACAAAATACTTCCTCTCAGGACCTTTTGGACAAAAATGTCCCCATTGAAACCCATTAAAACTGCAATTTTTAATCCCGGTGCCATTCAACTATAAAATCATGCAATCTTTGTTAACAGGCTTTCATTCTGTTGGCAAGGCTTCAAAATTTTAATTTTTACTAATTTTTACCAGATGGTGCGATTTTTTTAGGTTTGGCATATAAAGCAAATTATCGCTTTATTGTTGTTTTCTGCTTATGCATATTGTAGAGCCAATTAGATATATTTTGAAGCTATAATTGTGTGGGTGTGTTGGTATGGATGTCAGAGTGTGGTTTGTATGTGTATACTGAAAATGTTATGTGTGTGTGTGTGTACCTGTTAATTATCACGTTGTGGTGACCAATTGTCCCCACAAAGATAGGAATACCAGTATTTTTGTGACCTTGTGGGGACATTTTGAGGTTATAAAGCTTATAAATCAAACAGAAAGATGTTTCTTGAAAATGTGAAGTAGTAGAAGGGTTTCTGTGATGGTTGGGGTAAGAGAATGGGGCGGGTAACCCTTACGAAAATTAACCATGGTTATATTGTGGTAAAAGTGTAGTAACCATGGTTTTTTGGTGTATTGATTACTATCAGCAAAACCATGGTTTTACTACACTAACTATGGTTTAACTATGGTTTTTGAAAACCATGATTGTCAAAACCATGGTTATTTTATAGTTACTATGGTTTTACTACAGTAACCATGGTTTTTTGGTTTTAACTGTAGTAAAACCATGGTTAATTTTCGTAAGGGAAGGGGAATGGAATATACAGTTTGTATGGCATAAAATGCATTACGTCTATGAATAGTCCCCACAAAACATGGAAACCAGAATGTGCATGTGTGTGAGCGTGTATGTGTGCGTGTGTGAACAGTTTGAATGAAAAAAAATATATATTGTACTGGAAATCACAAGACTACAACCGCTGCAAAGGAGGTGTCGTGGCATTGTGTAAACAAACCAGCATTTGAAGGGTTAAAATTCTGAATATTAATGAATGTTAGGTCATTGTGATTAGAGCTGATGCTGGTTAAAAAAATGGCATCAGTGAAAGTGGAAAAAAATATTAATCTATAATATTATGACACTTTTTTGACAAGGACATTTTTGTCCTTTATGGACCTGAGAGGTAGCTTTTTTAAATCTGATACTGCATAAAAATATGAATGCATAAAAATTAATGTTGTTGTTAATCATTGACATATCCAAGGCTGTAATACTCAAAGAAAAAAAATCTGCTTAGCATTTAGTAAATTGAAAATAATTAAAAATTTTCTTTTTTTAAATTCTGTGCCCACTTAGAAACCCCTTTACTGATAAAAATGTTGATGTGTCAAATATTTATTTTCCCCGCTGTACTTTCTCTCAGCACGTCAAAACAAAGTGAAGGGCATCAGTTGATTTTTGGGTTCTGCCAACTTATCTGTGTTTACAGTGTGAGTTTAAACAATTGTGACCAGTTACGGAAAGTAGGGACACAAGTCGGATCTGGGACATTTTGAGTTTCTAAGCTTAGCAGTTTCTAAGCTTTCCAACGATGTGTAACACATGTAAATCTGATAAGATTTGGAGAAGTTGTGGCCATTTGAATGTAGGAACTCAGGAAAACTCAAAGCCGAGAAAATAGACCTTGAAAGTTACACTTTTCTCCTGCTGGGAGAGACAATAGGGCTCATTTACATCTCATTAAGCTAAGCCATACCCCCGTAAAGTCGTTTTGAGATACAGATGTTCTAGCATCATATGCAGTATTTTGTCACAGAAGTCCGGATGACAACATGCAAAGATAAACTGGACTTTTTACCTTAATAGAATATAATAAACAATCTGAGGACTATTTACATCATAACATGTAAGGGTTTATGAGATTACACTCCGGTAATTTACGTTCCGTTTAACACATGAACCCGCCTTCATAGTTTGTATTTAAAATAGGGAGGTAGTATAATAGACAATCCAAACAGTGCCGTTGAAAATGTGACGTCCTTTAGGGATGTAACCAATTGCTCGCTCGTTCCTCCATCAGCCAATGACTTCATGGAAAATATTGATAGACAAAATGTAGCCAATTAAATAACGAGTTCAACGATCTCTGTGTGACTTTTTTGTGTGTGTTTCACTTCATGCTGCGCTGCAAGAACTGACAGGCAGATGACGTCAAAGTACAGTGAGAGCGAGTCGAAATTAAACTACTCCATAAGATTTCTTAAATAGCTCTTACGGTACTTTGATGTCATCGGACTGCAGCGCCGCATAAAATCTTACAAGCCAGTGACCCGGCTGACGTACGACGTGGCTGACTGTTATCTGTTGCTCCCCAGCTTCTTTTATTTTTCTTGTTTTGTGCGCCTGAGCTTCGTTTACAGTCTGGGGAGACGCACGCTGTAAGTTTGAAAAAACAAACCTTAGGAAACATGTCTGAGAAACAGGTCAGCCGCGTCGCTACAGTCACGTGATTTCACGTGGTTCACAACAGAACCGGAAGAGAAGACAATGCTAAATAAAGTCGTAAAAAAATGCATCTGGGAAAAAGTTTTGTTCCTGTAGCCATAAAAGCCCTTAATTCATTAAATGTGTAACCTGTTGGTGTTATATGTGTGTATTATGTGTTGAATGTGATGGGTACAATCTGTGGAAACAAATTTCCTCTAACGGGGACAATAAAGAATGAATCTGAATCTAATTCTTGCAATCTTTGGACCAAAATGTATTTTTGATGCTTCAACACATTCCAACTGACCCACCGATGTCACATGGACTACTTTGATGATTTTTTATTACCTTTCTAGACATGGAAACCGTACATAGATTTTTAATGGAGAGACAGAAAGCTCTCGGACTAAATCTAACTTTAAAACATCTTAAACTGTGTTCCGAAGATGAACGGAGGTCTTCCGAGTTTAGAATGACATAAGGGTGACTCATTAATGACATTATTTTCATTTTTGGGTGAACTTTCCCTATTAAGTAGCTACGCTGTTCCCTTTGGGGGCGGATGCAAAAACAAAACAAACAAAAGGCGCTTATTGAGTATGTTAATATACACAGACATTGACGCCCCCGCTGTACGCTAGAATCTCCGGAAAAACAAGCCAATTTCAACAACAAAATGTACACTTTCAAATATATAAAAACTGCTATCTCAAACATGGAGAGGCTTCGTCGTGATCTCAACTAACGGATTCTGCAAAAAATGAAAGTTATGCTGCCGACTTATGTCACTGGTTTTCGTGACGGGTCACAAATGTACAAAGGAAAAAATAAAAATCTTGAATTTTAAACGTTTATAAGAGGTACAATATATCATGACTTTTATTATGAGAACAGTTTATGACAGAACTTTTTAAGCTCTGGATAGCTGTGAGATCAGGTCTCATTTTAATGGACACGAGGTTCTGTACAGAACACAGCACTGATCAATCACAAAACCCTAAGAGTCACTGCCAACACAAATATAATAGTCATGAGGATGGAAATAATAGACTACAACAGATTGACATTGGGGCCAGCATCAGACATTATAGAATATAGAATTGATTCAACATGTTACATCCATTTACAGTCAATGAAGTTGTGAAAGCTTCTGGCTTATATCTGACCAGTATTGATGAATGCGTCAGAAAGTCAGCTCATGTGCTTAGCTCTCACATTCCCGCGACATCATGGAGGAAAACTTCACACATCACAGATGTCCACATTAACACTGATAGCACATGCAAGCAAATTTTTATTAATTATTGTTTTCATGCATCTTTGCACTCATTTTTGAAACTCATAACATGCCTGAAAAATCATGCCCAAACTTCTAAGGCCCATCTCCTCATTTAGGTGTATCATTAGCTTCAGCTTATGATATGAATACATATATAAAATATGTAAAAATGCATACAGACCCAATTATAGAAAAAAGTGTTTCACAATTTATATGTTGTTGTAGGAGTCCTCTTATGCAGAGAAAAATGTTTTTTTTTTACAATTTTGACATTTTAGTAAGTTTTTATGGAAATTTTTATTACAAAATTGGCCTATGGGGTAGCAGAATTACAGTTATTTCACTCACTGTCTGAACAAATGTATAGAACATATTAGATTTCATTAGCCGGTTGCACTGCTTATGTAGCACAATAATTGTAACCTACATATCCATATACATAATCACACAATACATAATAACCAGACAAACCATATTATTATGAAAAATCATTTTATTTTAAAAATATGCTCAGATTGTATCTACAAAACCAGATTAACTGAAAGAAAACTGGAATTTACTGTGTTTAGTTTTGTTTACAGTTCAATGGTAATACCGCCCTACAAAGCAAAAAGGCAGTAACTACGCAGAGTGCAGAACTGAGAAAAATGACTTTAAAGTTATCCTGTTATCTAGCCTAAGTAACTTTTTCTTTTTACATATCAATCCTTATATTTAATTTGATATTTTACCCCTATGTTGCAGTTATTGTATTCTTGCTTTGTTTTACTTACCAAAAACGTGGCACCATACCAAGAATAAAGGCAGTAACTACAGATTCTCCGAAAACTTTTTGCCACAACTCAGGCTCTGGGTGTGTTAGATACATTGTATTTGAAATAATTGGAACCATTTGTTTTCCTGAACATGGATAAACCAAACTCAAACTAATTTGACCATTTTAGGTCAATATTTTCCACATGGAAGATGTCCTGGTGCTGAAACGTCTGCTTAAAGTCTCACATTGCTAAGCTGTATCAAGGCCCAAAAGGGGATCATTTATTTTGAATAGGACCACATTATTATGTGTGAGTATTAGATTAATGTGTGTCTGGGGGGGTTTCTGTATCTGTAATGTAGTATCTGCTATACCTACAAATCACATTAATGTTACAGCACTGCAATACAACTTTTCTTTGGAGCAATTAGGCAAGTTAAACTTCAATTCAACAGAGCAAAACACAATCATTTTGCCTAGGTGTTTCTAGGGCTTTTCAAACTTTTATGATGATAACTAAGATAAACAATTTAATGATTTTAGATGGTGCAGTATCTGTTTCAGTTGTACACAAAATACTGAATGAAATTAATACATGGGACAGATATTTCAAATCACAGAACCTGTATCTCTCATCACGGGCAATCACACTGAGGACATCTCTTTTTATGTTACGGACTCTCCACTTTCACCCATCGTTCTCGGTCACACCTGGCTCCATAAACACAACCCTAAAGTGGACTGGCATTTAGGTTCTGTTACCAGCTGGAGTGAGGGGTGTCATAAGTCCTGTCTTTTTTCTGCCTGTTTAACTGTTTCTGAGTCTGTGTTTCAGGGGGAAGCGGTGGATTTTTCTAATGTGCTCGCAGAGTACCACGACCTGGAGGAGGTGTTCAGTAAGTCCCGGGCTGATTCTCTTCCTCCTAACCATCCCTATAACTATGACATAGATTTAATACCAGGTACATTTCCGCCTAAGGGCAAATTATACTCTTTATCTGTTCCTGAGATTGAGGCCATGGAGACATACATTTCTGATTCTCTATCAACAGGTTTCATCCGGACTTCCTCTTCTCCAGCGGGGGCGGGGTTCTTTTTTGTGGGGAAGAAGGACAGATCCTTGTGACGTTGTATTGACTACTAAGGGCTGAACAACATAACAGTAGGGGTGACCCCGAATAGTCGAAGATTCGATGCATCAATAGGAGAAGCCTGATTCGACTACCAATCTCACAGTCGAATCATCGCAGATGTGTTATGAAATGAGGATCCTTCAATTTTGGCCATATGGGTGCACACATTATCTGATTTTACATATAACAGCTTTCTCCCAATATATTAATATACAGCATATTATTATAATCCTGCAAATAATATGTTAAGTGGCAGCTTTCGATAAATATTTTTAAAATGCGTTAATAAATCCAACAATCCCTGTGACAGGGCTACACGTCCAAAAAGAGGTTCCTATGTTAATAAACCATTGCCTCTTTGTTTCTACATTTAAAGAAAAAGCTGGCAATTCTGGCTATACTTTCATTCTGTTAATAATTTCTTTATTTTATTTTATTTATAAATCACTCTGGGTAATCTGATTTATCTATTTGGCTTGTGTTTTGTTTCCGTGCCCTTGAGGCATTTTGCACATTTGTTCTGCACTTTGTTACTTCTGACCTTATTTTATTAAAAAAATTGTATTTATTATAAACGTAAATTCTGATCTAATTTAAGGCTGTACATTGCGTGCTGGCCATGCTTGCGCATGCAATTTAGGCGAACGCGTTAGGTGATCTCCGTCTCATATTTAGGAGTTCATCAAACTAAACATTAAAAAACGGATGTTTTTCGACGGGTATAAAACAGGTAAGGCGTTTCTTTAAATTTCGGTGATGAAATGGAAATATCTGCACCGAACCTATATTTATGCCTGACACAACTGTCTTTCTTGTGATTTAATATTACGGTCGGTGTTCACTTTCAAATGATAGCAAAGAGATTCCTGAAATAAATAATATCATCAGGTCTTTTTTGTATCTAAAGTGAATACAGAGATGATCAAAGTCAAAGCAAGCAAGCAGGTATTTCTGTGTTAAATAATACGCGTAGTGTCTATTATCATTCATTTAAGTGTTTTTCTTGTTATAAATTAACGTTTAATGAATTGTATATAAAGCTTAGTTTTTATCATTTGCAATAACAATCACAAATTATTTGTCAATTCTCATTTGTAGTTTTTTTGGGTCATGACTGCTTTGACGTGCTAAATCTCCAAAGTAAATAAAAACACTGAATTGTAGCCGGGGTTTCCTAGGCAGGATCACCTTTGCGGTATATTTTTAGGTTTAGTTATCAAAATGTTTTTTTGTGTGATGTTCTGCTGATCGTGGCTTTAAAATGTTATGAATAATTAAACAAATGTTGCCTTACATTTTACCTTAAAAATATATAAATGCATCGTCAGTTTTGTCTTCGTTCATCACTTGAAAGACAGTTTTGGTCACTTTATCAGAAACTTGTTTATGTGTGCTGCTTGTGAAAGAAAAGAAAAGTTACCAATTTGTACCTGGTCTGACCCCCTCCCAACCCATGCACACACATAGATGATTCGACTGTCGGTCGACTATGGAAAGATTCGACAATTCTGATTCGAATATGTAAATCCTTAGTCGAGGTCACCCCTACATAACAGTAAAGAATACCTATCCTTTGCCATTGATGTCTTCAGCTTTTGAGAGGTTGCAGGGAGCATCTGTCTTCACTAAATGCTTACATAATGCTTAGCATTTGGTCCGCATTAGGGAGGGGGATGAATAGAAAACCGATTTTAACAACCCTAGAGGCCATTTTGAGTACTGCGTCATGCGTTTCGGGTTGACAAACTTGCCCGCGGTTTTCAAGCACTCGTTAATGACGTGTTGCGAGACATGGTAGATCAGTTCATATATGTCTACCTGACATATAGATTTTTTCTTTGTCTCTCCAGGAACATATGCAACATGTACAACGAGTGCTTCTGCGGTTGCTAGAGAATGGGCTTCTTGTCAAGGTGGAAAAATGCATTTTTCATGCAGTCTGTTTCTTTTTTGGGGCACATCGTTTCGACTGAGGGTGGTTGCATGGATCCTGATAAGATTAAGGCTGTGGTAAATTGGCCAGAGATTTCTGGGGTTCGCCAATTTTTACCGCGTTTCATTCGCAATTTCAGCCAACAAGCCACTCCACTGACTGTCTTGACCTCCCCTAGTACTACGTTCAGGTGGTCGGACGCAGCCGAGGCTGCATTTGCAAAACTCGAGATGCTTCGTTTCAGCTCCCATTCTTGTCACCCCTGATCCCTCACATCAGTTCATAGTGGAGGTCGGTGCATCAGAGGTGGGGGTAGGAGCAGTTCTTTTACAGTGCACATCCTCAGATAGAAAGATTCATCCCTGTTTTTCTCACATTGTTTATCTCCTGTGGAAAGTAATTATGACATTGGCAACAGAGAGTTATTAGCGGTCAAACTCGCATTGGAGGAATGGCGTCACTGGTTAAAAGGCTCAGGTGTACCTTTTATCGTTTGGACCAACCATAAGAACCTCGAATACATTAAGACTGCCAAAAGACTTAACTCCAGGCAGGCTCGGTGGACTCTTTTTCGGCTGTTTCGATTTCACTCTTTCCTACTGCCCGGGTTCTAAAAAAAACATCAAACCCGATGCTTTGTCTCGACCTTTTGAGCTTTCTGATTGCACATCTACACCCGAGCAAATTTTACCGGAACCCTATTTGTCTCCACGCTCAGATGGGAGGTCGAATCAAAGGTTTTGACAGCCTTAGAAGGGGTAATGCCTCCGTTGCCCACCGAACCGCTTATTTGTGCAAATAACGATTCTTGTGGGTGGGTATGGCTTGCGACATTCACGATTTTGTTTTGGCCTGCTCTGTTTGTGCCACTTGGCAAGACTTCCAATCGCCCTCCTGACAGGTTACTTCTTCCGCTGCCAGTCCCTTCGAGACCCTGCTCCCACATCACGCTAGATTTCATTACCGCCCTACCACCCTCCCAGGGTAATACAGTGATTTTAACCATAGTAGACCGATTCTCGAAGGTGACTCATTTAATTCCCTTGCCCAAATTACCTTCAACCAAGGAAACAGCGCTAACTGTCGTAGACCACGTCTTCCGTTTACATGGCCTTCCGACAGACGTCTCTGACAGGAGTCCCCAATTCGTCCAAATTTTGGTTTCATCCCGAGAGCAATGGTCAAACCGAGCAAGCCAACCAAGATTTGTAAAGGGTGTTGCAATGTTTGGTCTCAAAGAATCCTTCGTCCTGGAGCCAACACCTCTCTATTGTGGAGTATGCACACAATTCATTACCAGTGTCATCCACAGGCCTATCACCGTTTGAGTGTAGTTTAGGTTACCAGCAACGTAATTTTCCTTGTCTGGGATCCGAGGTTCCGGTCCCCTCCGTTCACGTCTATGTCCAGGGGTGCCACCTTACCTGGACTACAGCTCGTGAAGCTCTACTCTGGGATCGAATAAGCTTGCTCCCAAATTGATTGGCCCATTCCCTGTCTCTAAAATCATTAAACCGGTGACAGTGCGCCTTACCCTCCCTCCTACGTACAGAAGAATTCATCCTGCCTTCCATATCTCTAAAATTAAACCAGTTTTTCGCTCCCATTTTAACCCACCTGTCCCAGTTCCCCCCGCCTCGTCTTGTAGCCGGGGAACCTACCTATTCGGTCAACCGTATTCTGGACTCTAGGCGAAGGGAACAAGGATTTCAGTACTTGGTGGACTGGGAAGGTTACGGTCTGGAGGAGAGAAGTTGGGTTCCTGCTCGGGACATACTTGATCACACCCTCATTGATGATTATAATCAGCAGGTAAAGAATGTTGGGAACATCAGGTGACGTTCTAGGGGAGGGGGTACTGTCTCGGTTGGCAAACACATTGTTTCCTCCATGTCATGTGTGTTGTTTTTACTCACGTGTACTGCCATGTGTTCGTCATCCCGATCCCTTTCATCTGTGTGTTAATTGTCTCACTCCAGCTGATCATCATTAGATCCACTCCATAAATACTCGCTTGACTCTGTTTCTTGCCAGATCCTTATTCTATGTTTGCTCTCTGTTCGTGTGGATTACCGTGTCTTGTCGTGTTTGGATTTTCGTGTTGTGTGTCTTCTTCGTGTGGATGTTCTGGTCTGCTTTTGGATTCTCATCATTGACTACACTCCACCAACGCCACTTTCATATACCAGCACTCACTCACCACCTAGTCCTTCGATCACCATTGCTACCAACTGGACTCTGTGTTGTTTCTGCTCTGTTTGTGTTTATTTATATTTTAAATAAACCTTTGAGTTTTCCTGCGACTGCTTCCTGTTTCTTTATAGTATTCTTACAGGTGGAAACTGTCTGCGCTCAGGAACATTTGTCCCCTCTCAAAAAATGATGTCCTCCTGTGAAATTGTGTCCCTGTTCACAAGAGTGACAAGTGAGGATAGAAGGCACCAGTTCTTGTTTTTTGCACTGCAGTTGTCCACCCAGAATATGGTGTGGCGTACATCCTGCTCCTTCTCCAATGCTGTTTTGTATGCTGATGTAATTTCCGTTGCACTTCGCCCAGCCATTTCCTCATGCTAAAATAAAGAGATGGTGTTTTTTTCCCCACTGAGGCTTTCTAGGTATGCCGAGATGCGACGAGTAAATAATGCCGACTTGACTCCTGGCATGTGTGGCAGCATAATCAACTTCTGGAGGGAGGTCCATGCTCCCCTCTGATGTCATGTCCGGCCAGTCCCTCTCTGCATCTGCCTGGTAGCTTTGGCAGCTCTAGGGCAGACTGCTTATGTTTGTTCCACCTTAGGCACTCTGGATAATCTGAGCTTTCAGTCTCCCCTGTGTGGCAGTTCGCATGTTCAGCAAGTTCCAAACAGTCCTCACATTGCTCCTCCCCAAGTTTGGCAAAACTGAGTATTTTGTCTTTTACAATCTCCCTGTATGTTTCAAAGGAGCAGGTGTTTCCTTTATTCAGGGAGTCTGAATGCATTATCTTTATTGTGATGTCACTTGGCCATCTTTTTGGGGCATGCTACCGTCTGTAATGGCTCACGCAAGGATGGAAGGACTCAATGTGGTCAACAAGGGTCTTCACGTCCATCTTGTTGACTGCAGCCAGCCTTCCTCTCTGGTACTTGGATGGAACCAGTGGCCTTGTGTTCAACTTCCCCATCATGGAAATGACTAGACTGTCATTTTTAGGGTGGTAGCCCAATGATGACAGAAAAACATTTTGCGGACCTCTTCTTTTTGATTTTGCAGCCGGTAGATAAATGAGCGGCCACTGTGACTTTCTGGGCCAGTTGTTGTTCTTTTGGTTGGCATTGGGATAACTAAGTAAAACATCCATGATCTTCTTTCTGTGCAAGTGATCTCCTAGTATTGACTCCATGCCTCCCTCCGTCTTTCCTCTGAAATATGGCCTGTACACGTTCTTCGATATTTGGCAGCACATGGCTCTCATTGGTAGTCAACGTAATTCCACATCAGGCTGTGGCTATGGCTGGGGCTCTTGTTGGGGCTCTGGCTGAGGCTCTGGCATTTAAACTTGTTCCCCTGGGTCTCCAAGATCCACTTCAGTCTGTGTCATCGTAGGGGTTGGGACATAATCTAGGTCCGTAATGTTATTGTGCAAGCTGTCCATGCTGGTGTTATCCAGTAAAGTGTCCAGGATGGTCAACTCCACTTTTTCAGTGGGGGGGCAGGACTTGCTGCCTCTTTGATGGAATACCTACATGTGTATCTTAGTGTCATGAATGTAAATCCATATCTGTCTGTGTACTGCAAGACATTTTTATTATTATTATATATGGACTTACAGGACAACAACCTGCCCGTTGTTTGATTCTTGTGTTTTGTTTCTTGTTTATTTAATAAATGTTATTTATTCATCACGAATTCTGCACTTGCGTCCTTACTCCTGTTCCCAGTTGTCACAATAAGATTTAACACATTGCAGTGAAAATGTCGTGTGTATGTTTAAGTGAGATGGCATGAGATTAACATAACAACAAGTAATTTGGTGTGATGGCATGAGATTAACATAACAACGAGTTATTTGATGTAGCTGCTGTACTAGGTAAATGTTACTGGCAGTCTGTTGTAAAGTTGTGTATTTCTATATGAGCTAAAATGTAAAAATATTTTTGTTACATGTGGTTAAAGTATCAAATATACTACAGGGACAGGTAGTATTGAGAGGTAGATGCTTCAGGTCAATGAGAACGAGTGAGGAGCCTCACAAACTGGAGGTTTGAATATAGACAGAATGCCAATTGGCAAAAGTTGAAAAAGTTTCCTGTTCTTGCGTGTTCACTCTTCTTGCTGCGGCACTTTCTTCACTTGTTATTACTATTATATACTATTATTAAGGTAGGGCTGTTTCTGGTTGAAAGACGAACAACCTGGAACACTACAGAAACTTAGGTTGTTTTCACATATGTTGGTGCGCACCGTGGTGCGGCCTCGGAGCGCACCAAAATACATTGTATCATTTTTCAGTTAGTGCGGTCCGTGTTCACATATTATTTTTTTTACTGCACTCGAAATGCCGCACCGTATACCACGTGACAATGGTCAGCGCTGTCATTGGTCTCTGACAGCTCTTACCGTCTCATGACCACCCCCACGTTTCCACGACAACCAGCCTGACAGAGAGAGCGCAGCTATCAAGATGTGGAGATAAACAATGCACGTCTTTGCGAAGTTTCTTTGCTTTAACGCAAAAATGTGCAGCTGTTCTATTAAAGCCTTTCTCACGGAGCCGTTTGTTAAAAAAGCCCGTAATGTCACTATTTGTGTGTGGAGGACAGCAATGCATTTATACAATCTTCAGCTCAAACGTAAAGGAGACAGCAAATCTCTTCAACGGACCAGGATTGGCTTGTTTGTTGTTAACCCACAATATAACACCTGGCTCACGTCACGACGGAAGCCCAGTGGCTCAAACATGTGGAGAACTTCCTGTATTTGGTTCGGCCCGAGGTCCGGCAGTGTTCACACCACAGGTGGGTCACACCAGAGTTCGGCGACAGCCGCTCCGAGACCACCTGTTTAGAGCGGTCTCGGAGCGGCCGTTTAGTGCGCACCCGAGTGCGGCTGTTGTGTTCACACTGACCCAAACGCACCGTACTCGGAGCGACACGTCATTTGGGCCGACCTAAACAGTGTATATGCGAAAACACCCTTAGACTCTGCCATTTTTCGCATCTGCCGCTACAATAACAGGAAGTTGTAATACACTTTGTTGACGTATTTCCAGTCGAAAAATGCGGAAGTGCGTAAAAGGTCTACACTTGTAACTAGTAATCATGATTTATCATTCATCTTACCACTAGGTGTCACCTTCTCCACAAACCGGACTTTGGACATTCACTGTGCTCTGTTTTCACTTCCTGTTCTTTGTGTAAATAACCATGCCACTTATTCATTCGCACTGCAAAGTATTGTAGATTGTAACCTGCATATCAAGCCTTGTTATTGTCTTTCCATAGTTCATTGTTTCATGTTGCCTTGTCCATGTTATGACCTGTTTGCCTGTACTTTTAATTAGGTCTTTGGATTACCCTTGTGTCTTGTTTGCCTGGCTTAATTAATAAAGTTCTGCACTCTCCTTCGTTACAGAATACTTTGCCTACCCAGAATCCAACTGAAGTTTCTAAAGCCATGGACTCAGCGGTTATGATATCTGACTCTGCCAAGGTGAGGAATCTGTTCAGGATTTTACAGCTAAGTTTTTGAGTTTTGCAACTCAGACTGACTACCCGGAACGATGCCTTCGAACGTGGTATTGGTTGGGACTTGCTCCACACTACGCAAATTTCTACCTCTGGATTGTGACAGTATGTTAGCGGATTTTGTGGCTGCAGTTTTACGTGCTGACATACTCTTGGATGCCAGGTTTGTCAAATCAGAAATTATTCATATCAAGCCTACAGTACTACTGCCTGTATTGCCACAGCCAGGTCAAGTCATGCCTATATTGCCACAGCCTGTCTCCTCATGTCAAGCCTGTATCTGTTCCCAAGATAGCCACTGCCCAGGGCTTGACATTAACTTTTTTGCTCACCAGCCAAAGTGGCTAGTTGTTTTCGTAAGTTATTAGCCACTCAGCATTTTCACTGGCCACAATTTTGTTGCTGGTAAAATACATTTTATATGATTAAACTTGACTTTGGCATCCTAAAATGACTGAGGGGGCATGTGAAATTGTTGAGGGGGCTTAACTTTATACCATCAATGATACACTGAGATCTCGCTTTGAAAAGACATATTTTTAAATGCAGCGTTCCATAAAACACTCCATATGCAACTGCACAGCACAGGTAACCAGAAATTCACTAATCATGATAGATCATGAGATATTATTTGATAGACTATAAGTGTGGATTTAGGGGCTAATCACACCAAAAGCGTTTATGGCAGTTGCAGGCGCCTTTTTAAAATGATATTCTATGGGCAGGGAGCGTTTGCGCGCAGTATATGCACGCCGAGCGCCTTGCAGTTTTTGCCGCCAGCCGCAGCACACGCTTTGGAAGAAGCGCTGAAAGCGGAGAAGCGCCCAACGGCATTCGCGTCTTTCCATTGTCCAATCGAATGAGGGGAGATGCGGGCCTTACGTTCTGGTGAGTGAAGTTTAAAGTTGTTATGAAGAACCGGACTTGCTCACTCTCTCCTGCGTGTTTGTGCACCTCTCACCCTCAAACAAGGTCAGAGCAAGTGACCTCTTTTTAAAGTTTCTGCTAATATGACAGTTAACAGCAAAAGAGCACTCACGCTTCAATATTTGATTGACAAGACAGCTGACTCAGTGGTTGCTTAGCATTATATAAAGCCGTGTCGCACTGCTCTTTTTTAATAAAGGCAGTGCGTCTTGCTTTTCCAAGCGTTTAAAGCGCATTTGGTGTGATTAGCCCCTAAAGATGTTTAAAATCTCTAGCCTGTGGTCAGGACATGAATGGATTAAATCAGCAGATTTGCAAAGGTTTATTTATCTCCACATATAAATTAAAATTAGCAGGGTAACTGTGCAGTACACCACATTATATAGCCTATGTCCTATGTGATTTCCATATTATGGACGAGAGCATTCAACGGCAATAAACGTCTGCAATAAATATCCCACCTACATTATTTCTCAAAACTTTGAAAAAACTTTGAAAAAATATATATTTTCAAAGGAACTTTCGTACAGTTATTCAAAGATGCACACATTATTCCGCATATGATTTGAATATTAGACGAGAGAATTTATATAACAGCAATGGACGTCTCATATGGCAATTAATATTAATGAAATTAATAAACAGACAAGGAAGCAGGATTGACATGTAAATTGTATTATTATTAATAAACTTTGAGGTAAGCTAAATGCGCCAAACACGCTGTTAACCACAAGTCTAGATAAGCAATAAAAGTGGATAAAACATTATTATCTCCTAAAACTTTATATGAAAAAAAATATATTTAAAGGAAATGTATTTTTACAGTTATTCAAAGATGCACAAATTATTCCATATATTATTTCCAGCACGTTCGTCTCTGGCCTCGCTCGGTCTGTTATGTGCTTGACAGGTGCGCATCTCCGTCTTTCAAACAGGTGTCATTATAACCTTTATAACAATAGAGTTAACTTTATAGTTGCTTCCACTGTGTTTGTCTGATATGAATAACACACGTCGGCAAATTATTATTATCTGAACATAATTTTTATTTATTATTTGCAAATTATTATCTTTTTTGAATAGATTTTTATTGCTGCTTCCACAGACATCAGGGTGTATTTTACAAACAGTGCTTATGTGTATTTAAATGTCTGAAATCTAAAATAAACATTATGAGTTTGAAAACACTGCATATATAGTGTTGATATATGACAGTGCTGAGCTCGTCCTTCTGACTCAGCGTCAACCAACGCGAAAGACGTTTGAATCTGGCAGTGATGTCACGTTACTGAACATTCTAAATCCCATAGGAGGATAAGGTTAAATTATTATTCAACTCAAAATGATGAAAATTTTATTTGTAACCATGAATACAAAAATAAAACAGAGGGGCACAAATCAGATCTGAGGGGGCAATGCAATTTATATATTTTTAATCACTACCAGGCAATTGTTTTATCTTTCCCGAAGTGCGTATGCGCTCAGACTGCATCCTCTTGTGCATTCACAAATCCATCAGCTCTCACACGCTCTCTGGAAGGTGGCACTTTGGTCCGCAACGCTCCGCTGAACACGTGCGCGTTTTAACAAACGGTCTCTGTGTGTTGCACTGGGTGCAGAGTGCTCATGGGAGTTGTAGTTTCCCAGTGTCGCATTGCGCATTGTTTATCATTTCGCATAACTTATAAGAAAACTACAATTAAAAAAATATATTCAAGCTGCCAAAGTGGCTAGTGGGATTGGCTGTCTTACCTGCCACAGCCGAAATCTACCTGCATTTGGCGGGTTGGCGGGTGTTAATGTCAAGCCCTGCCTCTGCCATGTCTATGTCTGTATCTAAGATGGCCACCACCATGCCAGTCCCTATACCTAAGATGGCTGTCACCATGTCTGCTCCTCTTGTGGATTTGTTTTCTGTTCTGCTGTTTCATGTGATGATTCTCAAGCCCATGAAATTGAGACAATTGAATCGCCAGAGTCACGTGAATTCTCTGCACTTCCCATTTCTGCTGAAGGGTTAGAATCTGTGTCCCCTGAGCTTCTCTTTTCGACTAAGGAAATTCAGGAAACTTAGGCTCAGCAGACTGTCCAGACCATAAGGCCTGTTTCTATGTACCCTGAGTTTCCTGTGTCATGTAGGTCAGCAAATATGGTCATTCCTAAGCTCCATAGACTCTCTGCCCTTGCCAAGATGGTCGTGCATGACTCCTAAAGACTCTGTTCTGCCCAAGATGGCTGACCCTGAACTCTCTGCCTGTTCCATTATGGCCATTAAGGAACACTATGAACTCCATGCCTGGCCCAAGATGGACATTAATGAACTCATGGAAAACCGTCTCGATTACGTATGTAACCCACGTTCCCTGAAGGAAGGGAACGGAGACGTTACGTCGTGACCAACGAATTGGGAACTCGCTTAGAGAGACCAATCTGCTTTGTTTACTACTAAAACGCCAATGAACTTAGCATTGAGGCACTTGCATAATGTCGGCGCCGCCCCGCAGGTGCGTATATAAGCCGCAGGTGCAAATAGGGAAATTAGCTTCATTCTGCTGAGAAAGCCGGAAAGTATGACCGCCGTAAACAGCAGGGAGCAGCCCTGTGGCGACAAGACATAAAATCTCCGCTCCCTTCCTGGTTGCACAGGAAAACCACTTATGATTTATGACAGACCTAAGAAAGATAATACAATTAGTAACTTTGAACCTTGCAAACCAATGTAAAGTCTCCCACATTACAAACCAACACTGACCTGGTCCATGCAAGGAGTATTTCATTGTTCTTTTTTCCCCTTATTCTGCATCTTCTTCCGGAAACCTGTAAGTAAATGCAGAACAATACTTTTGCATTATTTTCACCAAAATAACAGCAGAAGTTTGACTTTGCATGTAATTTTTGAATTTATCAACACCACCTTATCAATAAAGTCTGAATATGAATATGGTATTTACGTGTAGCAAGCATAAATATTATTTAATTAATAATGTACATCTCGCAAATGTATCTGCAGTTATCTCAACCATCAAATAACTTTACAGCAACAGGTTTGCGTGGTAACGTAATTCTAGAAGTAGCTCGGTAGCTAACAGTTGTTTTATTTTGAGAACAGACAACTTATATGTCATTGTCTATCTAAAGTTATTTTGCTAACTTTACTGCTAACAACTGTATCACTATGTAAAGGCTACTGTGTGATCAGAAACGAGTATTAGCAAAAGTCTTACCTCTAATGTAGACGAATGCGTTTGATACCAGATGGCCCCGGCTGTTCGTTATCTGTGAAGGTAACATTACATATGGACGGAATTGCAGTGTCCTTTAGCGTGTTTCGCTTCTTTCTGAGTACATTGGGTTCGATATCTTCCAGCTTGAAATGGAGACTGCAAACCCTCAGGTTTTCAATTTTACCGCATCGTTGTCTTCTCGAAACTTTGGGTGGTTGATAGCCCGCAGCCATTGTGTACACCATGGCAAATGATGAAAACTTACTGCTTGTCCTTTCCCGGTTTTGGTTGAACATCCCAGTACAACGCAACTTATCAACATTTCGATGTGGAAAGGTAGTATTTATAATAATATATCAACTAAATCGTCATAGACGTGTCTGTAAAAGTTGTATTTGGCCTAGTTGAATCTCCCTCCCTCCTGCCGTCTCGAACCGGTAGGCGTGACTAGGGAGTGGCCTCGTAGAACAGCGAAGCAATGCATTCTGGGATTTAGTGTTTTTCATCCACATGAGCCAAAAAACACATTTTCTGGGGTTTCTTGGCCTAGAAGGCACAAATTTCTAAAATAACTTCACACTTCTACTACATAGGTGATCCAATTTAACAATATATTCAAATTTAAATTGGCTGAAGAATTCCTTTAAAAGTCTTTTCACAAGACTTTTCTAAACAGAGTCTAGTAGTCTAGAGTTGTTTCTTTAAAATGATGTGAAAATAATTTTTTGTTTAATTTTGTATATGCGAGAAGGATTGATTGACAGCTGATGAAACAAAAGACTCATGTACTGTTCTCATTGCAACTACCAATGCAATTTAACAGCCAGCCAAACTCCATCCATAAAGTACAGACGAGTCAGGATTCATCTTAGTCTTTGACGTTTAATAAGATGCCAGGTACATTATGAATTAAGAGCAAAACTGCAAAAAACATCAAATAAACAACAATCAGAGAAATTAACCAATGACTAAAGAGCATTCATGTAAGTATGTCTGAAAATAGCCCAAATTAAATCAATGTCATCAATTTACTTAACTCTTTCACCGCCAGCGTTTTTTTAAAAAGTTGCCAGCCAGCGCCAGCGTTTTTCATGATTTTCACAAAAGTTTAATGCCTTCCAGAAAATGTTCTTCTTCAAATATATAAACATACAATATACCAAATGAAAGAACAGACCCTCTGCTTTCAAACAAAAAAAAACGTTTCATCCTACCTTAAGGAGTTCTTTTGTAATTAGCTTTTGAATATGGGTAGGTTTCTGCAAAAGCACCACATTTTGAGCAAAAAGCAGAGATAATAATGACGGACTTTTCATAGAGATCCCATTCAGAGCGATCTTTAAAACAGACACGGACATGCAGCAGCTTGTCATAGGGCAATACTTCCGGTTTTAAAAAGTTGCGGAAGGGCGCCATACTCGTCATTGGCGGGGAAGCGTTTTCTCTTGATTGACGAGATATCTCGTCAATGGCGGGGAAAGAGTTAAATGGGATTATCAGATGACCGAGAAATTGACCACACATTCAAATATTGACTCATACAGAAACTATCTTATCAAAGTAGATTGAGATTAACACATTGAATGCTATCAAACAAAGCTAAGCTAATAGCTAAAGGCTGTCATCACAAAAATGACATTAAATCAAAGCCCTGAATAAACTTTTCACAAATATATGAAAATATGTATTATGTAAGTATTATGTAAAGAAGAATTAACTTACAGATGATGCTTTTACAAACACAAAACAAAGGATGGCATCTGAAGATTCAGGAGCTGACTGCATGAGAAATGTGATCACTTATTTTATCTGGAGAACTGCCTCCAGGGGGCACCAAACTACATAACTATACAATACAGGTGACAAGTAAACTTGGAGCAGAACAACTCGCATAATGAGCTGCATAATGAGCCTTTAGGCAGAAATGTGAGAGCGAACTACACTTGGATGATGTAACTAGTCTCTAGACTAGTTACATCATCCAAATCATCATCCTGTATATTAGACCCCGTTCCCACAAAACTGCTTAAAGAGGTATTCCCTGTAGTGTCAACCCCGGTTCTAAATATCTTTAACTCATCGCTAGAAATAGGATACGTTCCAACAGCTTTCAAACTAGCAGTTATTAAACCGCTGATTAAAAAACCGCAGCTTGATCAGGGAGAGCTTAATAACTTTAGACCAATCTAAAATCTCCCTTTTCTTTCGAAAATATTAGAAAAGGTAGTGGCAAGCCAGTTACGCACATTCTTGACAAATAATAGTACATATGAAAAGTTCCAATCAGGATTCAGGCCCCACCATAGCACAGAGACAGCGTTGCTTAGAGTTACAAATGACCTCCTATTAACATCCGATCGTGGTGAAATCTCAATTCTTATATTATTAGTAGGGCCGGGACTCGATTAAAAAAATTAATCTAATTAATTAGAGGCTTTGTAATTAATTAATCTAAATTAATCGCATTTTAATCGCAAATAAATATTTGACCTGAGAACATTAAGAAGTAATTTTTACATGGATTTTAGTATACACTCTTAGAAAGGATGTGTTAATTTTATACACATCATTGTGCTGTAAGCTTTTAACACATTATGTGTAATTTTAACACATTATGAGTCATTTTGTCTTGATTTTGTGTTCAAGTATAACACATGTTGTGTTAAAAGTAACACAAAATGTGTTGTTTCAATAATAACAGAGATGGGTGGATTCCAGGACGACGCAGTTAGTGTGTTGTCCCAGAATCAACACTAATGTGTTGTTTTTAACACATTCGTTCTTAGAGTGTACCATGAATAATGACTGAATACATAAGCTTAAGCAACAAAATATTGTTTATTGAGCCCTATTCGGACAGGATTAGTTTTACAGGGGTAGTCGGTTATATTAATGGTCAATTCGGACGGGATTAGAAATCTCTGTAAAACATTCAGAAGTGGGAGGGGTAACTCGTTGGCGCAGCGCGTCACCTCTCTCTTCTTCACGTGCACATTACCTTGCTTCCAGATATCAGATGTGCAAACAACATGACACAGACAAGGAAAACGCGAAACACTGTGTTTAATTTCGGTTTGGGGAGAACGTCAGTTTCATAAACAGTTCCATGCCTCTGAGAAGTAAATTTGACTTTTTTTAAAGTTTGTGTCGTGTTTTATTCAGAAACTGACTTGTAACTGACTTGTTTCTCCGTCTAGAACGCAAGTAAATGCTTCTTTAAGCGCTTTTATATTTAAAAGAAACCCGCAAATTAAAAGGAAATGACGCGATTTACGTGTATATTTACAGCTGGTCTATTCGCACTGGATTTGTATTACCTGAGGTAATTTCTCCGGACCTTTTTACAGAAGGCAAAAGACGCCGTAATCTTTACTGACATTGTCCGTAATGATTACTGACATGGAGCATTCGGACTGGACTAAAATCACCGAGAAGCTCTGATAAAAACTTGCTTTACCCCACATCCCTATGTAAAACTAATCCCGTCCGAATAAGTCGTTGTGCCCGGAGTCGGGCTAATGTCTAACTTACGCTAACTTAGCTGCTGTATGTTTTGCATTGAGATGCTCGATCATGTGCTGCGGTGATATGCGAATTCCTTGTTGCATAGCTTACACACAACCATGCTTTTATCGACGCTTACATCCGTTCGTTTTTTATAAAAAAAATTCCCATCCACGGGGCCAACCAAAGCGATCTCATCAGCCTCTTGGTTCATGTTCACTGTGGTTTGTTGTGAAGTCATGAACGCTAGTTGGTGCTCCAGTATAATCGGTCCGCCGAAACTCATGAGAAGTGTTCCGCGGTGCAAAAATAAGTGCGATTAAAATGCGTTAAAAATGTTTAACGCGTTATTTTTGTGTAATTAATTAATCTTAATTAACGCATTAAAGTCCCGGCCCTAATTATTAGACCTTAGTGCAGCCTTTGACACAATAGATCATACAATCTTACTCAATAGACTAGAAAACTATGTTGGTATCAGTGGTCAGGCGCTAGCCTGGTTTAGGTCGTATCAAACCAATCGCTATCACTTTGTTTATGTAAACGAGGAAGAGTCATATCACTCCCTGGTTAAATACGGTGTACCGCAGGGATCGGTTTTAGGTCCTATCCTGTTCTCGTTATACATGTTACCTCTAGGAGACATTATCAGGAAACATAACATAAGTTTTCACTGCTATGCGGATGATACCCAGCTTTACATCTCCTCACATCCCAGCGAAACACACACGTTTTCTAATCTAACAGACTGCCTTAGCGATGTTAGTGACTGGATGGCACATAACTTTCTTAAGCTCAACTCCAATAAGACAGAGATACTTATTATTGAACCGAATCGCTACAAACATAATGTCAGATTACAAGTTGCACATAGATGGCTGCACTGTGGTGCCATCTTCCACGGTTAGGAACTTAGGTGTGATGTTCGACAGCAACTTATCCTTCGATAGTCATATCGCCAACGTCTGCATTCTTCCATCTTAGAAATATCTCGAAAATACGCCATATACTGTCTACATCTGACGCAGAGAAGCTTATCCATGCTTTTATGACCTCTAGAATAGACTATTGTAACTCGCTACTCGGGGGATGCCATGCAAATCAAGTAAACAAGCTTCAGCTAGTTCAAAACGCTTCCGCAAGGGTACTTACTCGATCTAAAAAGTATGACCACATAAGCCCAATTCTGGCATCTTTACACTGGCTACCAGTTAAATATCGCATACAATTTAAAATATCACTAATCACCTACAAAGCTTTAAATGGCCTAGCACCCTCATATCTTAGAGAATTACTATCAGAATACAATCCATCACGCACACTACGGTCGCAAAATTCTGGTCTCTTGATTATCCCTAGACTATCAAAAGTGTCTAAAAGTGGAAGGTCATTTTCCTACTTAGCCCCTAAGCTCTGGAATGATTTACCAACCGATGTCCAAGAATCAGACACAGTCGATAATTTTAAATCTAGACTTAAAACTTTTCTCTTCAACAAAGCATTCGCATAATTTGTCTAGTAAAAGTACTTAACTCTAAATAGTTATCTGTATGGAACAAAGCACTCGCGGTAATAACACAGATCAACCAAATAAATAAATAAAAATCTTATCTTAACCTATAGTCGGATTGCGATTTTGGAACTTTCGTGTTCTTGTGAATAGTATGCCATACAAACCCGTTTGCCACTGAACCTGCATTAACGACGACAGTGGGGCCTCCAGCCTTAGTCAAACGGGTTGGCACGTATGGTTGGGTTGTGATTTTGGCGCTTTCTTTGTATTGCAAATAGTATGCCATACAGACCCGTTTGCCACTGAACCTGCATTAACGACGACAGTGGGGCCTCCAGCCTTAGTCAAATGGGTTGGCACGTATGGTTGGGTTGTGATTTTGGCGCTTTCTTTCTATTGCGAATAGTATGCCATACAGACCCGTTTGCCACTGAACCTGCATTAACGACGACAGTGGGGCCTCCAGCCTTAGTCAAACGGGTTGACACGTATGGTCAGGTTGCGATGTTGGCGTTTTTTCGTGATCTTGTAAATAGTATGCAATATAGACCCGTTTGCCACTGAACCTGCATTAACGACGACAGTGGGGTTACAGGCCTTAGTCAAACGGGTTGACAGGTTTCATTTTCTCTTAAAAATCGGAAGGTGACCCTTAGTTACCATATATACCGTCGCAGTGGGCCCCCAATTTGCAAAATCCTCAACTGTGGATAATATAATTATGCCGCAATAGTTAGTCTGTCTGAAACTAAGCTGATTAAACCACATCACTGTGTGACACTTGCATTACATGTGAACGGCCCCTACGCTAATATGATTTTGTTTTTCTCTCCCTGTCTCGTCCCTGGGTCCCATTGACCCTGAGGAGAATGGGACAAACAGACCCTAAACCAAGGGTTTTTCCCTCCTAGGACTTTTATTTTTATTTCCTCGGCTAAACAACCTGGGGTTTTTGTTTTTTTTCTCCTAGGGGGTTTTTTACCCCGGGGAGGTAGCCTGCTTGGGCTTAACTTAGCTTTTTCTTCTCGACGTTACATTAGTAATATGCTCACTCATAATGTCGCGTCATAGCCGCAGCAAATTTGACTGCTTATGCTATTGTGTATTATGTTATCCTATCTGTCGTTTTTCTGTGCTTTTACTGCTTCTATTAATGTAAAGCTGCTTTGAAACAATTGAGTTTTGTGAAAAGCGCTATATAAATACAATTGAATTGAATTGAAAATTGAATAAAGAATGTGAGGACAAATCTATAAATGTTTGTTTGCGGTTTATTAAGAAGTTAACAATATAATCAAAAAAAAAAGAAATTAAGGTCAGTGGGACATTTTCATATTATTTGGAAACAAACCTTATTCAAAAACTTAAAGGCGCTCTAAGCGAACTGAAGCGTTTTAGACCATAAAACATTTTTTGTTACATACCGGAAAAATCTCCTCACTATCTGCTTGCTGCCTGTCCGCTGATCAAACTGTAAAAAAAACGTCATCTCTGTAGACAGCCCAGGCTTCACAAACGGCAATATCAACATAGTGGCCAAACCCAGCCAAACCTAGCATCACAAAACAAAACAAAGTATTCCAGCCAATAAACGACAAAAAGGATTTGGGGGTGGGGGTTGGGCGCATTCATGAAAGCACAGAAGGGAGGGGTAGGAGGAGGAGTTAGCAACGCTCCGTCTGTTTGAAAACAGTTTCAAACGTCAACAATAACTAACGTCTCGCAGATTCGCTTAGAGAGCCTTTAACTTGTATAAACTAAGAAACTGATACACAACAGAGCTGTAAACTGACCAAAGTGCTGTGCAATGAATAACTAAAAATAATAAAATAAAACTTATAAGATCAATAATCATAATTATATAAAACATAAGTTAAATTAAAGCCTTCAATGTCAAGGCACACAACACAGATAAAACAGATAAAAATCCTAATTTAACCCTTGTGGGTTGTTCCCATTAACTACCCTTTCGGGTTGTTCTTATACAAAAAAGGTCACTGAATTAAACGGCTGTAAAAATTTATTAGATTAATTTTTTTTCTAATTTTTTTCATAAATCTGTTAATCTCAGTACCATTCAAACCTACCAAATGTTTACAAAATTTCCATGATTTTACCTCTTTAATTGCAAAGTTCATTAGTGGTGTCTCTGATTTGGGGGGGAAAAAACACAAATTGACTGATTTTCCATATAAAAAGTGATTGTGGACTGGACTTTTTAACCTTTTTTTTGGCATGCCAAAGATTGGTAAAAACATTGGCTTTGATGCATTTTTAGTTTTTGTGCAGCATCAGTTTTTATTCTATTACAGAAATTAAGCTCTGTTTTTTGCACAGGCCTACTAAAGGGTTAATTGTGCCACATGGTGATCAACAGTAAAAAATGACAAATTTTACCTCTTTGCAAAAGGAAAAACCACCAACAATCAAGAATGCGTGATAAAAAGGTGTCATGGCTCTGCAATCAAAAAATGTGGTTATAATAGAAGTCAATGGAGCAAAAAAAGCCACAAACAACAAATTAGGGAAAAAATAAATAAAAACTGGTGCTGCACAAAAACTAAAAATGCATCAAAGCCAATGTTTTTACCAATCGTTGACAAGCCCAAGACTGTGAAAAAGGTTAAAAAAATCCAATTGTGAAAAAAATGAAAAAATATTAGCTGTAAAAATGCATCAGATTGTTTAAATTTAGTGGCTTTTTGTAGACAAACAACCCGAAAGGGTAGTAAATTTGCCCACGGTATATTGTTGAGTTTTTGAAAAATTTCTAAGCATTTTCTCATGTGTGTAAATATAAGATTTGTCACCAAAAATTATTCCATTTGCTGAAACACAGAGAAAGTTGTGACCAAATTAAGACATTAAAAAAATGGCCTCAACAACCCACAAAGGTTAAGGAACAAGGAAGGCTATTGAATATAGATGAGTTTTTAACCTAGATTTGAATACAGCAATGGAGGGGGCAGATCTGATATCGCGGGGGAGCTGGTTCCACAAACGTGGAGCAACAACTGCAAAGGCTCTATCACCCCTTTGTTTAAGCAGGAGCCCTTTGTTTGAGGATCTCAGTGACTTTTGAACTGAATATGGCTATATAAGATCAATAATATAGCTAGGGGCGAGCCCATTAAGTGGCTTAAAAACAAACAATAAAACTTTAAACTGAAAAGGAACAGGGAGCCAATGCAAAATGGGGGTGATGTGTTTACACCTCCTAGTGCCAGTTAAAAGACGTACTACTACATTTTTTACTAATTGCAAACCTCTAATTGATGATTAAGAGAGCCTAAAACAGAGAGAATTACAGTAATCCAGCCGTGATGTTATAAAGGCATGGATAACTTTCTCAAGATCAAAGATAAAAATGACTTAAGGCGTGAAATAATTCTAAGCTGATAAAAGCTATTTTTAACAACAGAACTAATCTGTTTGTCAAAGCAGAGTTCTGAGGCAAAAATAACACCCAAATTTCTAGCATAAGGTTTGATAAATGAAGTGAAATTGCCCAAATTTTGTACCACATTGCATCTTGCCATAGGAGAACCAAAAACAATCACCTCTGTCTGGTCACCATTTAATTGGAGAAAATGATTCATTCTTAAATTAAGATGCTTTTTCTTTATGAGCAAAATGACCTAAGTAAATAAGTCTAGTTTTAAGAGAAATAATATACAATTTAAGTGAAATTGTCCTTAAAACAAGCAAAATTATCTGCCAATGGGGTGAGAAAAAAAATTGTGAAATAAGATTTCTTTTTTCTTAAACACTTAATTCAAGTAAAAATTTCTCACCCCGTTATTTTTGCTTGTTTTAAGCACAAATTCACTTAAATTGTATATTTTTTGTCTAAAAACTAGTATTATTTTCTTAGGTCATTTTGCTCATCAAGAAAATACATCTTGATTTAAGAATTTTTAGATATTTCTACTGAAAACAAGACAAAAATACTAAGTAAGAAAGCATTTTTTGCAGTTTAGCCATCAAAATTTTGATGTCTTTGAGACAGGCCAGAAGAGATTGGAAGGACTCTTTAGATTTTAGAGGCAGATAAAATTGTGAATCATCCGCATAAAGATGGAAAGATGTTATGCTTCCTTATAATGTCACCCAATGGGAGCATGTACAGGCTAAAAAGCATAGGACCCAAGTGGACCCTCTGAGGGACCCCATATAAAACAGAAGCAGTGAATGAGGAGAACTTGCTCATAGATACTGAGAAAGTCCTATCATTAAAATAGGAATGGAACCAAAGTAACAACTAGCTGTCACGACGCGGGAGTGGAGGGAGGACACAAACGCAAAGTTCACAATAAATAGATAACATTTAATAATAAATAAGAAACAAAACACGAGGAGTAAAACAACATGCAGGTAAGTAAAACAGGAACATCCAACACAGGGAACAGACAGGTTTGTAATGACATTGATCCGGCAATGAGTGTGACACAAACACTGGTATAAATACACAAAGACTAATGACACACAGGTGGAATGAATGATGATAATTAACAAGTGTCCAGGTGATGACAATAGAGAACAGACACAAAACATGACACGGATCACCGTGACACTAGCAGGGTGCAATTACTGTCCTTTACAATCTCAGATTCCTGCTGGGGATATGCAGTCCCAACATGTCATTTACATATGCAGGAGCTTGCCCGTGTAATGCCCTAAATACTAACACCAAGATTTTATATTGTATTCTGAACTTCACACAAAGCCAGTTTAGCAACATTAAAATTTGAGTTGCAGAAGACCTTTTCAGGGACTTCGTCAACTGTCTGGCAGCTGCATTTTCAATTCAGTTCAATTCAATTCAATTCAATTTTATTTATATAGCGCTTTTCACAAGTGTTAATTGTTGCAAAGCAGCTTTACATAAGAAGATGTAGAGGAGAACACAGAAAATCAATAGATAATATAAGAAGTAGAGATAGCGACTAAGGTTAAACCGTACAAGTGAGCATATTAATAATGTAATGTATACAGTAAAGTGCTAAGTTAAGCCAAAGTTGGCTGACTCTCCCTGGGACGAAAAAAAATCCTAGGAAAAAACCCAATGGGAAAAACTCCTAGATGGACAAAAACCCTTGCGAGGAATTAATATATATATATATATATATATATATATATATATATATATATATATATATATATATATATGATAGATAGATAGATAGATAGATAGATAGATAGATAGATAGATAGATAGATATGGTAGGGATAGGAGGCGCGTAAGCGGATTAAACTGGTTTAGCCGGTGGTCGTTGGTCGGGCATCGGCTGGTCATCACGTTGAAGGAGTGCCAGTAGATCAGTGGTGTGATGACCTTCACAGCATCAGGAACTGGGTCTGTTTGTCTCATTGTCCTCGGGGTCGAGGACAAGACAGGGAGACAAAAACAGAGTTCTATTAGCGTAGGGGCCATTCGCATGTAATGCAAGTTTCATACATTATAGTGGTTTAAGTCAGCTCGGTTCCAGACAGGCTAACTATTGCGGCAATAGTATATTACCCATATGAGGTATGTGAGTACTTTGCTCTAGACAAAATAACTACTGCGGGACAAGTACATTTACTGGACATTTTATGTGAATGCTTTGTTAAAGAAGAATGTCTTAAGTTTAGATTTAAATTGATCGACTGTGTCTGATACTCGAACATTATTTGGTAAATCATTCCAGAGTTTAGGGGCTAAGTAGGAAAAGGATCTACCACCTTTAGACACTTTTGATATTCTAGGGATAATTAAGTGACCAGAATTTTGTGAGCGCAGTTTACGTGATGGATTTTGTACCCCTCGTAGCTATTTCAAGGATGTATTGTTTAAACATGTAAAAAGAGAGTTACAGTAGTCAATATGGGAGGAATTAAAAGCATGAATAATTAATTTCATCTCCACAGTAGTTACCACAGGCCTCAGTTTAGAGATGTTTCTTAGTTGGAAAAAGCTATTTCTGACCAAATGACTTACATGTTGATCAAGACTAAATGGTTTCCCCATATGAACACCAAAGCCGTTTCTCAATACCAAGTACTTGTGTCCTTCGTAGTTCGAACTTGCAAGTTTAGACTCGGAAGAACGATCTCCTGACGCGAAATGCATTCTGGGAAACTTCGCTGTCATAAGTCCACACAAGTCTCCTCTGATGCATCCTCGATAAAATGGGCAGATCAAGAACACATCCGGGGATTTTATGTGAACTTGAGCTTGATGCAAACTTTGAATTGGAACAGTACTTGGGCCGCGACTGATGGCGTTTCACAAGTCCACAAGAACGCAAGTACAGACAAGATCGCATATTGAGAAACGGCTCAAGATTGCGGATTGAAGACTTGTGTGCTAGTGGACCAAGATATGTCATCACTTTTGAGAGGATATCATCAAGAGCAGAGATTAGGACTTCAGTCTTTAACAACACTTTAGGCAGTTTAAAAAAATTGACAATTTTGTAAACTCATTTGGTTTAAAAGAGATGTACAACTGTATATCATCTGCATAGCAGTGATAGTGGTCAGAATAAAAATTGTTTAACAATTTCCCCAAAATAGCAGATACAATGCAAACAACAACAGATCTAAAACTGAGCCCTGCGGAACACCACAGGACAGAGGCACAGTGGCTGAGACAAAGTTTTGCACTAACTGAAAAAGATCTCTCAAATAGAAAAGATGACAACCAACTTAAAGCCGTTCCAGAGATCCCAGCTTGTTTAATCCTCTCAACTAAAATGGGAATATCAACTGTGTCAAAGGCAGCAGTGAGGTCCAATAGAAACAATACTGAGCACTCTCCTGCATCACCTTGAATTAACAAATGATTTTGCACTTTAATGAGACCCGTTTCAGTAGAGTGCATACTACGAAAGCCGGACTGAAATTTATAGTTATCCAATATGGATGCGAGTTGATGTGCAACAAATTTTTCCAGGACCTTCACTATAAAAGGAAGCTTATAGATGGGTCTATAATTTTGGGGTAAAGAGGACTCCATATAAAAAACTTTAAAAATTGGTTTAACAACAGCCTGTTAAAAATATTGTGGGACTTCGCCGGACGTTAAAGACTTTTATTATAGAGAGCACATATGGGCTAATTGTGTCAATGACGTTTTTGAACAAGGCAGTGGGTAAAATATCTAGGGTACTTGAGGAGGTTTTCATATTGCCCACTAATTTAGTGAGGTCCTCAGTTGTGATCATTGAGAAATTCTCCAGGGTAATCGGACCAGATGTCCCAGATGCCTGAAATTGCGTGAACGGTATAAGGCTGTTCCGTATATTTAGTATCAAAAAATGAAAATAAATTATAACATTCATCAACTGACCATAGGAGAGGGTGGGGAAACAATATTATTAATAGTATCTAAGAATATTTTTGGGTTGCGTTTGCTACTGGCTATCAAATTAGCAAAATAATTAGCTCTTGCCTTATTAAACTCAAATATAAGATCCTTTAAGTGCTGACAATGGACTAGTAGGTGCGCAGATTTCCACAGACTTACGACAGATCAGTGTTCATTTCGTTGACAAAGACGATGGCGAAAAAAATTTGTCAACGAACCTTTTTTCATGGACGAAAACACAATAAAAACTAAATAAAAGTCAGATACGATGACGAAGACTGTAACGAAATATAACAGACACTTTAGTCAACGAATAAAAATAAGACGAAAATGTTAGGGAGGGACGAATGGAGAAGAGATCCAATCAGAGCTACTCATTTTGTGGGACAAGTTGGGAAGAAATCCAATAAGAGCGAAACTTTGAGGGTAGGTTGATCTACGCAGGCAGCAGGCAGTAGAGGTATTTTGGCTGATTTCAGTTGACTTCGCTCGTTAGCAATACGCTAACGTTTTGCGGTGCACCCGGTCCGAAGACATGTCTCATTAACAACAAAAATGTCAGAGCTAACGTCTAAACTGGTCACACTTCAAATATGACAAGACGACAGCCTGTAAAGACGACTCATCTAGAAATACATGCAAAGGCAAGCATACGTGCTAAGGTTATTTTATAAGATAAACCACCGTGTTTTCGCTAAACTTGGAATAACATTGAAACTAAATGAATACACATCTGAACTGTATTGATTGTATTGGGTTGTCTGAATTAATACTGAGTATAAATATTCAGTGTCCTCAAATTGAATGAAATGTGTAACGTTACTATTATAGTATATTTTGTGGTTTTACACGACTGGACAAAGTGAGTGTGTATGTGCGTGTGTGTGTCTCTGTCTGTGTGTCTGCCCGCGTGTGTATCTGTGTGTGCATGTCATTTAGGGAGAATGCATATCTTTTTCAGGGACCATGTATATTTTTTAGGTAGAGCGTGTATTATGCTTATTTTATGTGATATTATCTTTTGTGAAAAAGCCACGGTCAGTTTTTTTTACATTAAGAATAAAATAAAATACGTGTTTTCTATAACAACCATTAAATCTGTCTCTTTATTGCATATTCAAACCTTTATACCATTCCATAACAGACTAAAAAACTTAAGACTAGAGTAAGACTAAAACTCTTATGATATTTCGTCGACTAAAACTAGACTAAGACTAAAATATTTCAGATGACTAAAATAAGACTAAAACTAAATGTTGTGTTATTCAAAAGACTAAGACTAAATCAGAATTTGCTGCCAAAATTAACGCTGCGACAGATATGTTTGTGAGAGCATGATAATGGCCGTTTCTTAATATGCGTTCTTGTCTGTACTTGTGTCCTTGTGAACTTTTAAAAGGTCATCAGTCGCGCCCCAAGTACTGTTCCAAATCCAAGTTCACATCAAGCCAAGTTCACATAACATCCCCGGATGTGTTCTTGATCCGCCCATTTTATCGAGGATGCATCAGAAGTAGGGCTGGAACGACGCATCGACGTAGTCGATTACGTCGATTACGTAATTACGTCGATTTGCCGGAAATGCGTCGATGCGTCGCATTGTTTACGTTTTCAAATGAAGGCGGCTTCAGCTCCGACCGGATAATACAAGTGTTATACCAAACAGCCAGAACGTGATCAAAAGTGTGGGAATACTTTAAGCAGAGACCAAATAAAACGCATACTGTGTAAAACTGAAATGGCATACCACAGCAGCGCAACATCTGTGCATGATCATCTTAAAAGAAAACAACCTGGAGCTCTCCGACCTCAGAATGACGCGACGGCAGCGTAAGTATTTGAATTTTTACAGTAAGTTTTTATACAACAATAGAATCAATGCAGGCATATATGGTGCTTAATACAGCTGTGTTTACATCTTAGTTTAATACGAGCTGCGAGACGCCTGACAGACACGACATTGCATCGCGTCTGGGCAGTATGTTGAAACAGTAAATAAAGAGCGGGACATGTTTACCTTTTTATATTAAGAAGTTATGAAATAATAAGTTACTGTGTTACACTGAGATAGGCATGTGCCCGCGTGCACTGAAAGCCAGCTGGCAGCGCGGAGTTTCCATAGCTTATTTTTTTGCTATGTGCGCAGATATTATAAAAGCTTGTCTCGTTAGGTATTCCTGACATGCGTTTATTTAAAGTAACAGCAGCGTAAACGCCGTTTATAAAATATTAGAAGATCATGCTAACTAAATTTGTATTTACCCGAGACTTAAGAAAAGTTAAATGTTAAAGTTGATGCTAAATGAGAATGCAGTAACGTTGCTACTGATAGTAATAATATTAACAGTAATAATATGAATCACAATGAACTTATTTTTACTTCAGTCTGAACTAATGCTGAGTAAATGCATGTACTAATCATAAACTAATGAAGAGTCATCATTAAGTACAACATGACATGTTTTTTAGTTAATGTATTAATAAACAATGATTTCATGTGAGTCATTTTGTAGTTAATGATGACTCTTCATTAGTTTATGATTAGCACTAGGGCTGGAACAATAAAGAGCGGGACATGTTTTTATATTAATAAGGAGTTATTATTCAGTTTGATTTATTTTTATTTTACTTCTTTAATATTAATATATTTTATTTGTTTAAGGTGAATAATGCCCCTTTTGCCCTTTTTATGTTAGGCTGAATTAATGTTGGACTTGTTTTTATGTGATTTGTTATATTTTCCTTGGCACTGGCTCTGTTTGTGTATTTGTTTAATTGAGAAAATGCTTCAATAAAATGTTGGCATTAATAGCAGATGTTACATTTATTATTTGTAAAAAAAATCTTTAGACTATTCGATTAATCGAAAAAATAATCGATAGACTAATCGGTTGAAAAAATAGTCGAAATTTGCAGCTCTAATCAGAAGGTGACTTGTGCGGACTTCTGACAGCAAAGTTTCCCAGAATGCATTTCACGTCAACAGCAATAAGGCTTAAAGCTTCCACAATATTTGAAAATATTACTCTTTCTGTGTCATAAAATGTAGTTTTAAGAGCTGTTGAATCAAGAATAAAGATGAATAAACATCAAATATGTGGTCAGTTATATTAAAATTTCCTTTTGAATACGTGAGTTCCGTTGAATCAGGGGGTGATCAGCATGCGTATACACCGACGAGGGCAGCCTCATCTCGGCAAGTCCTTCTGAAATTTGCCGCCATCTCAGGCCTAGTCCACACGGACACGAGTATATTTATAACCAGAGTTTTCCCTAAAAAAATCCCCTCCACACATGCTCGGTTTAAATTAAATATCCATCCACACAATAAAGCAAAAGCACACTATCAAGCGCTGTCAAGAGCATGCTACGCCAGCAGGTGGGTATATAACCCAAATCGTGTTCCTCAATATACTGAGATAACTGAGCATTTATCTGTATATATGTTAGAAGCCCTGTTAGCACAGTTATTATTAGCAAGATATGTCCGCCATTGCACAGAATCATCAACAAAGCAGTCAGCGGCGCACAATCTTGACGTCAAACACAGTGGATAACGGCGCACACTCTGACGTCGCAAGGCAAAACCCCCGGTTTTACTTTCTACACGACACCACTGTAACCGGGGTTTCTTAAAAAGCTCACCCTGGCCGGGGTTTTCAAATATGCTCGGTTTCATTGCCCTGATACTGCGGTTTCGTGTGGACGAACGGCCGAACCGCGTGAAAAAACTCACGGTTATAAAAATACCCATGTCCGTGTGGACTAGGCCTCAGTGCAGCTGCTCTGCTCTCCGGTGTCTAATGGTCAAACATAAAATATTCCCTTTGGATATATCTAACTGACATTTTTTATCTCATTTATTTATCTTTATTATTCATATGAAGTCTGTTATTTGTGATCCTTTTAACTGATGGTAAAGTTAAGTTTCATAACTTAAATAGCATATATTTTTATATAATCTTAACACTGTAGTAAATTACTGCACTTTACTTTAACTGAGTGTTTTCTTGTGTTTATTTCATGTTGTACAATTGTTTAGTAGTATTAAAATAAACAATTTTATAATAAAATAAATAAATAAATAAGTGTGTTTCATATCATTCTTCATTTTGTAATAAATACATTAAAGCTAATCAGCATATTCACGTGTTGCCTTAACCACATATTAGGGTTTTTGCATTTGAGATATTTCGTTAAAAATTTATTAAAATAAGAATAGCCAGGACTGCACGTATTGGTTTGACCTAATGACGACCTCAAGTACTCTGCTGTTCCATTTGCAATATAACCGCGTCCACTAGAGTTCATTCTTCCGAGTTCATTCTTCCGAGTCCGAACTTGCAAGTTCGAACTACGAAGGATGCAAGTCCGAACTTGGCGTACTTGGTATTGAGAAACGGCCAATGAGTCTCTTAAAATTTCTCTTAAAATTTCAAAATAAATTACTTTTTTTCACAATAAATTACTAACTAACCACTTACACTCCGCTCTCCTGCAGAGCTGCCTTAGAGAGTGTATGTTATCATTAATCCAAGATTCGGATTTAGGTTTAAGTTTTGACAATGTTTCAGGAGGAGCAACTGAGTCCAAGATTTTCAAAAGTAGAGTAGCCTGGACAAGAGGCATTTTGCAATCAAGTCACATTTACTGACATCCACTGAATTAATAGCGTCACAGAATGCTAACATGAAGTCTTGGCTTGTTGCAGGGGAAACTAATCAATATTTACAGGTAAATTGTGTGACTTTAGAAATATTTGAAACCCCAGGAACAGGAAATAGAACAGATTTATGGTAAGAAAACTCATTGTCAGACACTTCAGGATCAGAAGGAGAGAAACAATAGTACCAGATCAAGTGTATGCCCCAATTTCTGAGTCAGGACCTTCACATGTTATTTTAGATCAAATGCATTTAGAAGAGCAACAAATTCGTTAGCTAATGAGTACACTTTGCAGCATACGTGTACATTAAAATCACCAATACAGTAATCAGCAACTTGTCATATTTTGGTATAAATTATTATTTGGTTTAAAACAAACCGTACAGTTTACTCCCTCTGTTAACCAGGCATAACTGTCAAAACTAATCAGTAAATCCCTGATTTCTCTTTATGATTTTTGTTTTTGTCTGCATAATCTGCTTTATGCATTCATCATCTTTTGGTCAGCAAAGTTTTCAGCATTTCTTTTTTAATGTTAATGATCTTTGGCCATCTGCCTGTTTTGTTCGATTTCCACCCACATTTTCGGATTACTGTTCGAGATTTCTTTGCCTTGTCTGGCCTCTTTATCAGAAAAGGCTTGTGTGCTTCATGATTGTATTTTAATTAATTAGTCGACCGTGTTTGTATAAAGCCGCATTAATTGATCCTAATTGAGTGTACAATAATGATTACATATGTCTATTACACATACTGTTAATTTCTTACACATATTGTGTTTTTGGGTTCATTTTTGTGGATGTTGCCAGTTGATCTTTTTTGATCCTTTGTGAGATAGTATGGATTTACTTTTTAAACCCTCACAGATTACATGTACACTAAAGAGAGGTGCGCACATACACACACACACACACACACACACACACAACTATTTAATAATACATTTATGACACAATCAGATTAAAAAAGAGACAGATGTTCACACAGTCTGGTGTTTTTCACTGTCCTGCTTTCTTAAACCTATTTTGCCTTACAGCTGCATTTTGTACCAATATGTTACCTCCACAGCAATCAAATATTATACTTTTCTAACATGCTGAGGCTGTTTGGGGGTCTAAAAGCAAAAAGCACAGTTTAGTTACAGTTTACTGAAACTAAAATGGAATATCTCAGATGCAATCACTAACACCATCCTTTATCTGTTCTGGTACTTCTTTATTTTTACAAATGCATAAAATTCCATGAAAATGTTTTTGTGCATTACCTGATCACTGTGGCTCTCATCCTTCATGAGATATGCTTTGCTTATGGTAACACACATTATACTGTATAAGATAGGACTGTGGTTTTGGAGATACTGTATATTTTCCATCTTTGTTAATTGCATACATTTATAATTTTTCAGATAGTTTAATTATTACACAATTCAAGGAAATAAGGCAGTGTGGTATGTTTAACATTCTAGTGAAAATGATAGATGGACCCAACACTGAAAACAAAATTCTACACACCCAAAAAAAATTGACATTGAGGACATTGTGGATAATAAACCCTTTTTGCACATAGCTAAATGCAAAACAAAGAGAAACATGGAAGCAGCCATAATAAATCAGCATAAAGTCAGCTACAAAAGTAACGCCAGGTGAAATATTGATGACAGTCATTGTGAAATGCAAAAAACAAGCAGGACAGAAATGATAATCAAAATTCAAATTTGTAGCGCACACTTCATAATAATAATAAATAATAATATAATAAATTTTATTTGTAACGCACTTCACATGTTTAGTCAAACTTCTCAAAGTGCTACAGTTTTAAAACAAATCAACAAAGAAAAAATAAAAATTAAAAAGTATATAATACAATTAAGCAAAAGCACATATATACACATATATGCACAATGCAATGTTAATCAAAAGGCCCTTTTACAAAAGGTAGGTTTTTAGGCCACTTTTGAAAAGTATATAGTAAAATTAAAACTAATGCACATATATGCACAATACAGTGTTAGTCAAAGGCCCTTTTAAAAAGGTAGGTTTTTAGGCCGCTTTTGAAAGCATTCACAGTCTGTGGTATCCTCAAATGGTCAGGGTGAGCATTCCATAATCTAGGAGCAGCTGAGCAGAAAGCCCGATCTCCCATAGTACGAAGCTTGGTCCTTGGAGGTTTAAGGAGACCCTATGAAGCAGAACGGAGGGAGCGTGTAGAGTTTTGTGAAGTAAGAAGTTCCTTAAGGTAGGGTGGTGCGTCACCATAAATGCACTTGTAGGTGAGGAGAGTGACCTTGTACTCAATCCTAGATGAGACAGGAAGCCAGTGAAGTGTTTTAAGTATGGGGGTAATATGATCATATTTTTGCACCCTCATCAGGATCCTAGCAGCGCTGTTTTGAACGTACTGCAATTTCTGACAACTCTTAGCAGGGATCCCGATGAGGAGCGCATTGCAGTAGTCCAGCCTGGAGGAGACGAAGGCGTAGACAAGCTTTTCAGCATCTGCAAGAGTGAGTGTAGGGCGAAGTTTGGCAATATTTCTGAGGTGGAAATAGGAGGGCCTACATAGATTGTTGACACGAGCTTCAAAGGTCAGACAAGAGTCCATAGTAACACCTAGGTTGGAAACTGATGTTGAAAGTGGGATATCCTGGTTTGAAAAAGTAATGCTGGTAATGAGTGATGACCGAACCTGATGAGGAGTGCCTATAAGAATAGCTTCAGTCTTAGATCTGTTTAGCTGCAGGAAGTTCTGCTTCATCCACGCCTTTATCTCCTCCAGGCATGTTTTTGTAGCAAATGGCTCGGAGTCAGATTGAGGCCATTTGGTGTCTGGATCGTAAACAGCCCTAAAATTGTGACTTTAGATAACCCTGTGTCCTGAGAACACAATCACCCAGATATCTACCACCTATCAGGGGTGTAAAATGGGCAACAATTAAAACAAATGCAGTCTTCAAAGGAGGTTCAAAGTAATTCCACCATTCTGACCATCGCCAGAGACACAGCAGGGGGCACAGACTATATGTCTCTGATGAAACCACGTTTAAAGATCACAATGAGCTGTTTAAATGTATATATATGTTATATCCCTTTACTGCATGATCATGTATATGTGATTTAACTGTTTGTTAACACTTTAGTTAGATTTTGTTCACTGTAGCATGGTTCATATCTTAGGTATGAAATTATTATTCAACGTGATCTTAAACCCATGTCTTGTCTAGTATCAAATTAACCTACTCTTTATTTCCTAATCATTTCTATGTATCATATTACCATAAGCCGCATCAATGTCATTTAATATCGATTTGAAGAGTTATGGAAACAAACTTTTCTCATTATGCAATTACGCAAATGTGATGTCTGAAAGATCAAAGGCTTGTTTCCCCGCGCGATCGAACACTTCGCACATTGGTCATTCACCTAAAATGGGCTGGGCGCGTGAAAGGTCAAAACGACCTATCGCCCAAGCCATCATTGATCATTGCTCAATAGCTCAATGGCTCAATTGCTCAGTTCGCTCAACCGCTCAGTATCTCAGTCAATCGCTTAGTTCACTCATGAGCGCTCAATCGCCCGGTTACTCAGGTAACCTGCCAGCGCAGTTTGGAAACTCGCTGAGACTCACCCAGAGTCCCTCGGATTCATCATCTTCTCTCTGAGCCCTGTCCTGTCTCTTCGGGACAGTCTTTCCTGGCTTTGCGCTAAAGTTCGGAAAACCACGCCCTACGAAAACAACTTAACGGACTACATCTTACGAACACATCTGGACTCTCTCTCTCCCTCCTTGCTCGCACCGCGTGCAGCAGAAACTTTGCAACGCAACACAAAGAGCCAAATGCAAGTATAAACTTGTTTTACTCGCTGATGTTTAAGCTTTACCCCTTATAAAATTAAGGCGATCCTTAGAGATTATCCGATGGTTTGTGCAGATGTTAAGCAATAGTCCTATTGCCAATCTTTTAGCCTACTCTCTCTCTCTAGCATTTTCAATCTTTTCTTTCTCATCTATGTTTTATGTTATTGTATGTGTGTATGTTTAGTTAGTCGTTATGTGTACTTCGTTTTATAGTTAATAAACCGGTTTTGCATTTTCACAATTGAATTGTTTCTGTCTTCAATGCTCATGAAATTAAAGTCACTATTTCTGCCTTTTGATCCAGCTACACGCTGCGAGTAGCACTGTATATCAGTGAGAAGGTTCATTTTAAAGGCCATGAAATTAACATTTCTTAGACGGTAATATACGATTATGGATATATGTCTTCGGTGGACGAACATATTAATTAATTGTTAATATTAATTCTGCTACGCCAGGTAAAACCTGATAAACTTGTATAGTTAATTACAGTTAATTATACATAATATTCCCTTTTGAGCTAAAATCTAAGATTCCCTCGGGAATCCCCGTAGTGTTTCGGTCGGAGGTTCATAGTGTTTCAAATAACGTTATTCCCTTCCTCCCGCTGAAATTCGCTACATTTTCAAAGTGGAAGATGGCATAGTAGCAGTGGAATTTGAATTTGTCTTGAAGTAGAGTTGCGTGTCATCAGCATAGCAGTGATATGAAATTCCATGTCGGCATGGAAGTGATGTAGGATGAGAACCAGTTAAAAACAGAGTCAGATAAAACAATTATAGATTGCAGACGGTGAAGGAGAATGTTATGATCCATAGTGTCAAAAGCTGCTGTCAAATCCAGAAGAATGAGAAGGGATGGGGATCCAGCATCAGCTGTCATTAACAGGTCATTTGTGACCCTAACCAGAGCTGTTTCCGTGCTGTGGCAGGAGCGGAAACCAGATTGGAATGTTTTAAATGAGCCAGTAGCTGTGCAGCAACAACTTTTTCCAATACTTTAGAAAGGAATGGAAGGTTGGAGATAGGTCTATAATTTGCGAGAACTTCTAGATATAGCGTGGGTTTCTTTAGTAGTGGTCTGATGACAGCAGTTTTCAGTGTATCTGGAACATGGCCTGCCTGTAGAGAGCGGTTTATGACTTTAGTAATCAAAGGACTTATGGCACAAAGGTTAGATTTTACTAAAACTGTGGGAAAGGGGTCCATTTCACAGGTGGAGGATTTCATCTTTCTGATGATTTCCTCAACCTCTTGCTGCGAGACGTCAGAAAAATAGCAGAAAGGTTGTATATTCCCAGAGTGTGAATCAGCAGTCTGAACAGACACAGTAGAAGAACTGAATAGAGAAGAACGAATTGTATCCACTTTTGCCCAAAGAATGTTATAAATTTATTGCACATCTCTTCTGTGGCTTCAGTTTAAGAGTGTGTTTGAGCTTTCAGGATGTGATTTATAGTAGAGAAAAGTTGCTTGGGGTTTCCAGAGCTGCTATTTATGATGTTAGAACAGAACTGTGACCGTGCATCTCTGAGGGACTTTGCATATGCCTTCTGATGTTCTCTATAGGCATGTTTATGAACCGTAAGTCCTGAGACCTTGAGACGCCTCTCAAGGACACGGCTAGCTGTCTTCATCTTTCATAACTCGCAGGTGTACCAGGGAGCTGAGCGTGAGAAGGTAACAGTTCTAGTTATGACAGGGGCATGGAAATCAAAGACTGCTCAGAGACTGATTATAGAAGCCAACCAAGTCAGTGACTATGGAGAAATCAGCAGAAGAGAGATGCTGAAGGTCCATTTTCAGAGTGACAGTATTGATATTTTTTAGATTCCTGAAACACATCTGACACTTGTCTCTGGTGTGAGAAGTTGGAAGTGGCAGCTCCATTAAGATGGCGATGTGGTCAGAAACTAGCCTGGCTCCGCTCTCCTACGTTCTTCCGCTTAATTTTCATTTCGCTTCAGAAGAACGTCTGGGACTGTTGTGTAGAGTTTCATTTTCTCCGGCAAAAATCTGCAGGTCCAATCAGCGAACAGCGGGGAGTGGCTAAGAACGCAGACGTTGAGGTCGTGCGCCAGAATGAGTGACATACGTCACGACCAAACGTTAGCGATTGGTTATAGCAGATTCAGAGTGACTCTGGGCAGATCCAATAGTTTTAAACTTCAACAGAGGACCCTCCTTAACGAAAGTAACGCTTTACAATGGAGCGTGGCCAGACTCTCTGTACAAATGAAATGAATGTACGAGAGTCTGGTTGCACCAGGCTAGTCAGAAACACCCATGTCATAGATCAGCGGTTCGCTAAGAAGAGCACAGCTTGATATGACCAGATCCAGAGTGTGCCCCCTAGAGTGTGTGGGGACATCGACATATTGTTTTAGATTGAGAAATTCCAGTATTTGTAAAAACTCAGCTGCAAGTGGACAGGAGGGGGTGTCTACGTGAATATTAAAATCTCCAAGAATTAAGATATTGGCAGAGGTAGTGCAAATTGTTGTGAGAAGATCCTGAATCTCTGAAATAAAGCCCACATTTTGTTTGGGGGGCGATAAATAAGAAGTATTGTCATGGGAAGTGAGGAATTACATTTAAAACCAATACATTCAAAGGACGACATTGTAGGGAGAGAGAGAGGGGACAGCTTCAATTTCTGTCGGTGTATTACAGCTAAACCTCCACCACAACCAGTACTGTGTGCTTTCTCAAGATAGTCATATCCAGGGGGACAGGCTTCATTTAGAGTGGAATAAACATCTGGCTGGTGCCATGTTTCTGTTATGCACATAAGGTCTAGTCATTTATCCATAATGTGATCTTGTATAAAAGATGCTTTGTTTGTGAGGGACTGTGCATTAAAGAGTTCTATTTTCAACGTCGATGAGGTGTTAGATTTCTGTAGATGCCGTAATAAACTGAAATCCACTCCACGTTTTCTGTCCAGCATAGAGTGCAAAGTTCTAGCGGTGTTGCCATTTTTAACACTGAGAGCGGCACTGATCTGATGACGTGACAGACGTGCGACAGCGGTCCAGATAGATTAATGGCTGAGGCAGAGGATCGATGGTAAATAAACTTTCGATGGGAACTTCTGTGGATATATCACGGTCGGCGCAGAAGTCCAGCTTCTTTAATGGCTTCAATGCACGTTGGAATGGTGCCGTTGTTAAGATTCAGCAGCTGCGAGATGAAATACTTAAGCTTCATCCCGGACGCCGAAAAAGTTTCCCTGGAAGCTACTAAACGAGGTGACTTAGCGGTCCTAGCTAACTGCACCAGGACAGCTGAGTGGCTGCCCCGAAATGTACCTCGTAGTTTCTGCGCTGAGCAATGGAAGATCCAAGTGATCAGGAAAATAAAAACGAGGAGGTGAGTAGAAAGCCTTCAGTTTAAAGACAGCCTTCAGTTTAAAAACAGCCTTCAGTTTAAAAACAGCCTTCAGTTTAAAACAGTACGTACAAAACTAGACTAAAAAGACTCAAACAAAACTTAAAACAGTTATATAAGTGGATAAACTGAGAAGCGGCAAACAGCAGACGTCACGCCAGCGTCCTCTCAGATCCGTGTATGTTTTTCCATGTTAACAGCACGCTTTATCCTTAAAAAGTAACAATACTGTCATCATAATCTCCTTATCTGAGTACTCATCCAAATTTTTTTCATGTTTTCATGTCACTTCATATCATGTCCGTGCCCATCCAGCCCATAATTATAAATAGACATTTAGGGGCAATTTCCAAGACAGGGCTTCAGCTTAGTCCCAGACTAGTACATATGTCTGAACTGTCTTAACTAAAAACACCTTGCACTGATGAATACAGTTGTATGCAAAATGTTAGGAACCCCTGACAATTTCCATGCTTTTCATTTATAAATATTTGGGTGTTTGGAACAGCAATTTTATTTTGATCAATTAAATAACTGAAAGACACAGTAATATTTCAGTAGCGAAATGAGTTCCCTTTCAGTCGGTCACTACGACGTCACGTCGTGACCGACGAATTGGGAACCGCTTCGCGGGTGACCTATCTGCTTCGAGAAACCTTTAAAACGCCAATGAACTTGGCATGCAGATAATTGCATCTGCCGGCGCCGCCCCGCCGCATAGGTATTTAATGAGCGGCAGGTGCAGTTATCAAATCAGCTTTTTAGCTTCGAAAGCTGGCAGACTAAACTGCTCACGAGAAGCTGCTTATCTCTCTTACCTGGAATAGATCTCTGCGTGCTAGTTGGTTGGGCGAAGGCACCACAGCGGGGCTTGCATAGTGTTTCCACCACCTTTTGATCTTCGTGATCACTTTCACTCTCTTTAGTTGAGTGTGTGCGTTCTCCTCCCTGTGTGCTTCATCAACTACACATCTGAAAGAGTGATTTCCCTAAAAGAGCTGCAGTTGAACTTGCGTCTTTTTAAAGACAGCCGTTCACTGCTCACGGGCGTTAAGCGTCTTTTTAAAGATGTCTTTCCGTCCGTGTTCGACTCCTGGATGCGGCAAATATATGGGTCCTCGTGATGGACACGATCGTTGTCTCTCGTGTCTGGGTCTCCAGCACGCTGAGGCGGCTTTCGTGGGAGGGACATGCTCCGCTTGCGAGAGTTTGACTCTTGCGGATCTGCGGGGTCGTGTGGCGTTTCTCCGGGAACGCCGCCCTCCGTTGCTGATCACCCCTAAGAAGGCGGCTGTGAAGCTACGGAGAGACGACCTCCGCCTTACGGTGCTGAATCGGCAAGCTGGTTCGTCCAGCGGCTCTCAGCCACCGGATCCGCAACCATCCGAGGTTCCGATGGAGACGGAGAGCGCGCGTTCTGCGTCGCTTTCTACCTCTGTCGGACCTCCCGAGGATTCGTTATCTGTCGTAACATCGGAGGGGGGGCCGTCATTTTCGGACGTTGATCCGGATCCTCTCCCTCCTTCGGGAAGGGTTGCGGTTCCTGATCTCGACCCGGAGATGACAGCTATGCTCGCTCGGGCTGCGGAGACGGTCGGGTTGGAGTGGAGAGCTCCTCCCCCTCCCGTACCGTCCCGCCTAGATGATTGGTACTTTGGGGCTGCACGGACTTCACAGTCTTCCCCACCGGTGCCTTTCTTTCCCGAGGTGCATGATGAGCTGACTCGGACGTGGAAAACCCCGTTTTCCTCCCGGAACCGTCCGTATCAGCCGTCACCCCTCACCTCCCTCGATGGCGGGGCTGCTAAAGGGTATGCCGGTATCCCGACAGTGGAGCGTTCGGTAGCGATGCAGTTGTGTCCTGCCGGCGTTTCCTACTGGAAGGACCGTCCTACCCTTCCCTCACAAGCCTGCAGACATTCGTCAGCCCTGACGGAGTCTGCGTACCGGGCTTGTGGGGAGGCAGCTTCAGCCATACATGCCATGGCTTTGTTGCAGGTTCATCAGGCTAAGGCTCTGAAGGACCTGCACGAGGGTGGTCACGATTCGGCGGTCTTTAAAGATCTGCGTGCAGCTACGGATCTGGCGCTACGTGCGACCAAGACCACCGCGCAAGCCGTCGGTCGTGCTATGTCCACTTTGGTGGTCCAGGAGCGCCACCTCTGGCTGTGCCTGGCGGACATGAGAGATGCCGATAAAACCCGGCTCTTGAATGCTCCGGTCTCCCAGGCCGGCCTGTTCGGCGAGGCAGTAGAAGACTTTGCACAGCAGGTCTCAGCCAGAAGCAGACTGAGGCTCTTGCCAACATCATGCCGCGTCGGAAGAAACCAACACCTGCCCCGTCGACGTCGGCACCTCAGTCTGCCCCTCGCCGAGGGCGTCCTGCAGCGGCGGCCGCCTCCGTTCCTCATCGGGGCCGTCCTAGGAAGCGAGGAACCGGCCGTCAGCAGCCCGCCCCGCCCGCTCAGCCTCTTCCTCCTCCAGGTCATCAGAGGCAGTCGGGTGTGACGGATGGGCTCATAACCCTACGTTCTCCCCCTCCTCTCTCGCCAACGGATGTGTTAAGCGCACCGAGATATCTTCATCAGAGTCTTCCCCGCGCAGCCATCCATCAGCGGAGTCAGGTGAGTGCTCATTCTCACAATACACATGTCAACGCAGCCCAAGAGAGCGCGTCATCGAGCACCGCCGTTCCGCTCGCCGCGGGTACTACGATTGTGCCGTTAATTCCCCTCGCCCGGTATCTGGAAGCTTGGCAGCAACTTCCCAGTCCGTCGCGCTGGCTTTTACGCACGATCCGTCTTGGCTATGCGATACAATTCGCCCGGCGACCTCCCAAATTTACAGGCATCCGTTTCACTATAGTGAAACCCGCCGATGCGCACGTACTACGTGCAGAGATTGCTGTCTTATTGGCGAAAGACGCGATTCAGCCGGTTCCTCCAGCCGAGATGAGGTCAGGGTTTTACAGCCCTTACTTTATTGTACCCAAGAAAAGCTGCGGGTTGCGACCGATCCTGGATCTGCGCGTTCTGAATCGAGCACTTCACAAGATGCCGTTCAAAATGCTTACGCAGAAAACCATATTTCAATGCATTCGCCCACAGGATTGGTTTGCAGCCATCGACCTGAAGGACGCGTACTTTCATGTCTCAATCCTTCCCCGGCACAGGCCGTTTCTCCGCTTTGCGTTCGAGGGAAAAGCATATCAGTACAAAGGCTTACCGTTCGGGCTCTCTCTCTCTCCCCGCGTCTTCACAAAAGTGGCAGAGGGTGCTTTAAAACCTCTCAGAGAGAGCGGTGTTCGCATCTTGGCATATCTCGACGATTGGCTCATTATAGCACAGTCGCGTCAAATGCTTTGCACTCATCTAGATCGGGTGCTCAAACACCTCGCCCGTCTCGGTCTTCAGGTCAACCGAGAGAAGAGCAAACTGTGCCCGACACAGAAGATCTCTTTTCTCGGCATGGAATTGGATTCGGTCAATCTTACAGCACGCCTCACGGAGGCGCGCGTTCAGTCGATTCTGGCTTGCTTGAATACGTTTTCGGGCAAGACTGCGGTCCCTCTGAAACAATTTCAGAAACTACTGGGGCATATGGCGGCAGCCGCGGCTGTAACGCCGCTCGGTTTGCTGCATATGAGACCGCTTCAGCATTTGCTTCACGACCGAGTCCCGAGGAGAGCGTGGCTAACCGGCTTTCACCGTGTCACGATCACACCGAAATGCCGTCTCACTTTCACCCCGTGGTCAGACCCAGCGTTTCTCAGGGCGGGGGTGCCACTGAGACAGGTCTCCAGACATGCAATAGTATGCACAGATGCCTCCAACACGGGGTGGGGAGCCACGTATGGCGAGCTTGCAGCTTCAGGAGTATGGACATCACCCCAGCTGCATTGGCACATAAATTGCCGAGAACTGTGGGCTGTATATCTTGCGCTCGTCCGCTTCAGCAGCGAGTTGAGAGGCAAAGATGTATTAGTTCGCACAGACAACATTGCGACTGTTGCGTATATCAATCGCCAAGGCGGAGTGCGCTCTCGTCACATGTCGCATCTCGCCCGCCATCTCCTCTTTTGGAGTCAGAAGAATCTGAGGTCTCTTCGTGCCATTCACATCCCGGGGTCGCTCAACGCAGCGGCAGACGCGCTTTCCCGAGCAGCGCGCCCCGGCGAATGGCGACTCCACCCTCAATCGGTCCAGCTGATTTGGAGACGTTTCGGCAGAGCGCAGATAGATCTGTTTGCATCTCCAGAAACAACCCACTGTCGCCTATTTTATTCACTGAACGAGGGATCACTCGGCGTGGATGCATTGGCGCACAGCTGGCCGAGAGGTCTTCGCAAATACGCATTTCCCCCAGTGCGCCTCATTGCACAGACATTGTGCAAAGTCAGGGAGGACGAGGAGAAAATTCTTTTAGTTGCTCCATATTGGGCCACCAGGAGTTGGTTTCCAGAGCTCACTCTCCTCGCGACAGCCCCTCCCTGGAGGATTCCCCTGAGGAGGGACCTTCTGTCTCAAGAAGGGGGCACATTATGGCACCCCCGTCCCGATCTGTGGAACCTCCATGTGTGGTCTCTGGACGGGGCGCGGAGGTTGTAGGTGATTTACCCCCGGAGGTATCTAACACCATCGCTGCAGCGCGAGCGCCGTCTACGAGACAGGCGTATACGCTGAAATGGAACCTGTTTGTTGTTTGGTGTACTTCTCAACGAGAGGACCCCCGAGAATGCCCGATCAGTATTGTGCTTTCATATCTCCAGCACCGCTTGGAGAAGAGGCTGTCACCGTCTACTATTAAAGTAGATATCGCGGCAATATCCGCGCATCACGCACCCATAGACGGTAGATCTGTGGGTCAGCACGATCTGGTCATTAGGTTTTTAAGAGGTGCACGGAGGCTCAATCCTTCGCGTCCTCCCTCTATTCCTCCTTGGGACCTGTCCATGGTGCTGAACGCTCTCAGGGACTGCCCGTTCGAGCCTCTGCAGACGGTGAGTGTCAAGTTTCTCACTATGAAAACTTTGATGCTCCTCGCACTGGCTTCTATTAAGAGGATAGGGGATCTTCATGCATTTTCGGTCAACGATTCGTGCCTTCAGTTCGGGCCGGCTGAATCCAGCGTTACACTGAGACCCCGGCCGGGCTACGTGCCTAAAGTTCCCACCACTCCCTTTAGGGATCAAGTGGTGAACTTACAAGCTCTGCCTTTGGAAGAGGCAGACCCAGCTATGGCTTTGTTATGTCCTGTACGTGCACTACGTGTGTATGTGAATCGCACTCAAAGCTTTCGGACCTCAGAGCAGCTCTTTGTCTGTTACGGTGGTCAGCAGAAAGGGAGAGCTGTCACTAAACAGAGGATGTCTCACTGGATTGTAGACACAATCGCCCTGGCTTATGAGAAACAGGGCATTCCCTCCCCTTTTGGGTTGAGAGCCCATTCAACCAGAAGCGTGGCTTCATCTTGGGCTTTGGCTCGTGGTTCCTCGCTTTCAGATATTTGTAGAGCTGCTGGCTGGGCGACACCTAATACGTTCACTAGATTCTACAGTGTTCGTGTTGAGCCGGTATCCTCTCGAGTTCTCTCGTCAGATCAGTGAGAACATCGAGGAACGGCTCCTGTGTCGGTTTGGAGCCTTTCTTTTTGGCTGCGCAGAAACCGCACCATTATGGAAGGCCATTAAGGCAAAAACGTTACAAAAAATGTTTTTTGTCTTTTTCCACCGCTTGGCGGTCGATGTTGCGGAGCATCGGCTGCCAGCCTCTCACTGGATGTATTCTTGACTATCTGGGTGAGGCTAGCGCCCACATTGCGCCCCCTAGTGGTTTCTTTGTGAGTATTTCCGTGGAAAGTTTATGATTTACCACGTTTCCCTTAGCGGAGTTCGTTCCGCGCCTCTCTAGTGTTGCTAAGAGAGTGTATTTTTATAGACCTCGTGTCTTTTTATCCATCACCTTAGTGGTAGACCCCTAGAGGGTTTTTCTTCCGCAGCGATCTTAGTCCCGCCTGACGAGTTCGCTTCCCAGTTCGCCTAGTCACTATCGTGGGTTAAGGAACAAGTAGTGACCGGCCTCTGCTTCAACCCCATTTCCGTTCCCTTAAAGAGGAGAGTCGGAGGGTTTACGCAGGCACTGGAAGGGTCAGCTTCAGTGGCGCTTTGGTAGGGATTCCCAATTCGTCGGTCACGACGTGACGTCGTAGTGACCGACTGAAAGGGAACGTCTCGGTTACATATGTAACCCTCGTTCCCTGAAGGAAGGGAACGGAGACGTCACGTCCCGTCGCCACAGTTTGCTGTTCCACTGCTGATATCGGCCGGACCCTTTCCTTCTGTCCAGCTTTCTCAGCAAAAAATAGCTGATTTGATAACTGCACCTGCCGCTCATTAAATACCTATGCGGCGGGGCGGCGCCGGCAGATGCAATTATCTGCATGCCAAGTTCATTGGCGTTTTAAAGGTTTCTCGAAGCAGATAGGTCACCCGCGAAGCGGTTCCCAATTCGTCGGTCACGACGTGACGTCTCCGTTCCCTTCCTTCAGGGAACGAGGGTTACATATGTAACCGAGACGATTTATTGGATTAACAGAAAATGTGCAATATGCATCAAAATGTATACATTATTTTAAACAGTAACATTAGCTTAGTGAAATAGTTGATATGTGTTAGATATAATATATGAATCAAGGTAATTTACTTGTCATTTATTACCCTTGTTGTTGGAAATAAATGACTATAAAAGGATTGTTGTTGATTCTGTGTGAAGGTCAACGGAATGTTGCGTTTAGTCCACAAAAGCCCGTTTGTTTGTTGTTCCTGTTGAAACCGTCTTACTGTCAAACAGGGCTGTGCAGAGACCTTTGGAGGGGCAGGTATAAAAAGGGCACTTTGCTCGCTGACAAGCAAGCACACAATTGAAAAAAATAATAAAACAATACAGAATAGAAAAGACAATTTTAAGTCTAAAGTTTTTTTTTTATTTTCCTTGCAAATAGAGTGAGACAGAAAAATCTATATATATATACAGAGCTTTATATCTATGTAATTATGCATTTGACAGACGGTGTATGTGTGTGTGTCAACAGTATGCTTTGATATTATATACTGCATTGTGACATTAAGATAATATTAGGTTTGCAGGCTTGTGTTTTTTGTCATATTTAAAATATACTTTTATTTTAATCCTGTTCTGAATTTGTGTACAAAGAGAGTACATATTTCAGCTTATTTATGGTGTGTAATGTGGGTGCTTTAAAGAAAGCGAAGGAGAGATGAATCCATGTGCAAAAGAGGTTTATTGAAGTAAATCCCAAAAAGGCAGGCAAACACATCCAGTAAGGGGCAATCCAAAACGTAATCCAAAAAAACAGGCAAATGGTCAGGGCAGGCAGAAAACAAACAGTATCCAAATATCAGGCACGGGTCAAACACAGGGAGACAAATAACAAAATACAGGATAACAGATAACAAGTATGAATACAGACAGGCTATGAAATAATCAGCAGTGATGGAACAGATCTGAAGTGGCTTTATACAATACAAACAGTGGGAAGTGAAGCATGGCATGATGATATTTCAAAATAAAAGCCGGAACAGAACAGGGTGTCAAAATAAAAGTACAAAACACAAGACAAAACCCTTGCATGGTGTTTTGTGTTGTGTTTTTGCACATTTTGATGTCTTGATGACAGGCCAAAAATAGTGACATTCATCTCTAGTCCTTTTATTCATTTTAGGGAGCCTCTAGTACTTTCTTTATTTTAAAGGGGACAGAGAATGAAAAACATTTTTACCTTGTCTTTGTTGAATAATGGTAGTCTACCCGCATTCACAAACATACAAAAAGTTCTAGACATTCTAAACATCTCAGTCTCATAGAAATTCCTCTTTTAGAAATGTCAACATTTCAGAAAACAGCCCAATCTGTAATACTGATGCTTATGACATTACAGGCATCTCCCTGCCCCTTCACTTTAAAATAATTGGCTACATTTTTAGAGTGGCAGCAAAGTCTGCCAATCAGTAATGAGATTGCAAGTTAAGCCAGTAGGGGGAGCCAAATAGGTGCAAAATTTTTTTTTTCAATTCAATTTTATTTATATAGCGCTTTTCACAAGTGTTAATTGTTGCAAAGCAGCTTTACATGAGAAGATGTAGAGGAGAACACAGAAAATCAATAGATAATATAAGAAGTAGAGAAAGCGGTTAAACCGTACAAGCGAGCATATTAATAATGTAACGTATACTGTATAGTGCTAAGTTAAGCCAAAGTTGGCTGACTCTCCCTGGGATTAAAAACCCTCTAGGAAAAAAAACCCGATGGGAAAAAGTCCTAGAAGGACAAAAACCCTTGGGAGGAATTAATATATATTTATATATATATAGAAACGGTAGGGATAGGAGGCGGGTAGGCGAATTAAACTGGTTTAGCCGGTGGTCGTTGGTCGGGCATCGGCTGGTCATCACGTTGAAGGACAGCCAGTGGATCAGTGATGCAATGATCTTCACAGCAACCGGAACTGGGTCTGTTTGTCTCATGGTCCTCGTGGTTGAGGACGAGACAGGGAGAGAAAAACAGAATTCTATTAGCGTAGGGGCCGTTCGCATGCAATGCAAGTGTCAAACATTATAGTGGTTCAAGTCGGCTCGGTTCCAGACAGGCTAACTATTGCGGCAATAGTATATTACCCATATGTGGTATGTGAGTGCTTTGTTCTAGACAATCTAACTACTGCGGGAAATGTACATTTACTGGACATTTTATGTGAATGCTTTGTTAAAGAAGAATGTCTTAAGTTTAGATTTAAATTGATCGACTGTGTCTGATACTCGAACATTATTTGGTAAATCATTCCAGAGCTTAGGGGCTAAGTAGGAAAAGGATCTACCACCTTTAGACACTTTTGATATTCTAGGGATAATTAAGTGACCAGAATTTTGTGAGCGCAGTTTACGTGATGGATTGTATTCTGATAGTAGTTCTTTAATATACGAAGGCGCTAGGCCATTTAAGGCTTTGTAGGTGATTAGTAATATTTTAAATTGTATACGATATTTAACTGGTAGCCAGTGTAAAGATGCCAGAATTGGACTGATGTGGTCATACTTTTTAGATCGAGTAAGCACTCTTGCGGCGGCGTTTTGAACCAGCTGTAGCTTGTTTACCTGATTTGCATGGCATCCCCCGAGTAACGAGTTACAATAGTCTATTCTAGAGGTCATAAAAGCATGTATAAGCTTTTCTGCATCTGATGCAGACAGCATATGGCGTATTTTTGAGATATTTCTAAGATGGAAGAAAGCTGTGCGGCAGATGTTGGCGATATGACTATCAAAAGATAGATTGCTGTCGAACATTACGCCTAAATTCTTAACCGTAGAAGATGGCACCACCGTGCAGCCATCTATGGGCAACTTGTAATCTGACATATTATGTTTGTAGCGATTCGGTTCAATAATAAGTATCTCTGTTTTATTGGAGTTTAGCATAAGAAAGTTTTGTGCCATCCAGTCCCTAATATCACTAATGCAGTCTGTTAGCTTAGAAAACTGGTGGGTTTCGCTAGGATGCGACGAGATGTAAAGCTGGGTATCATCCGCATAGCAGTGAAAACTTATGTTATGTTTCCTGATAATGTCTCCTAGAGGTAACATATATAACGAGAATAGGATAGGGCCTAGAACTGATCCCTGAGGTATGCCGTATTTAACGGGGGAGTGATATGACTCTTCCTCATTTACATAAACAAAGTGATAACGCCTGACCACTGATGCCAACATAGTTTTCTAGTCTATTGAGTAAGATTGTGTGATCTATTGTGTCAAAGGCTGCACTAAGGTCTAGTAATATAAGGAGTGAGATTTCACCACGATCGGATGTTAATAGGAGGTCATTTGTAACTCTAAGCAGCGCTGTCTCTGTGCTATGGTGGGGCCTGAATCCTGATTGGAACTTTTCATATGTATTATTATTTTCTACGAATGTGCGTAGCTGGCTTGCCACTACTTTTTCTAATATTTTAGAAAGAAAAGGTAGATTTGAGATTGGTCTAAAGTTATTAAGATCTCCCTGGTCAAGGTTTTGCTTTTTAATGAGCGGTCTAATAACTGCTAGTTTGAAAGCTGTTGGAACGTATCCTAATTCTAGAGATGAGTTAAAGATATTAAGTACTGTGTCTGACACTACATGAAATACCTCTTTTAGTAATTTTGTGGGAACGGGGTCTAGTATACAGGACGATGATTTGGATGACGTTACTAGTTTAGAGAGCTCTTCTATTGTAGTGGGATTAAATGACTCAAGATGTTCGTTTGGTAATCTAGTGGAAAATGTACTATTGGGTAGAGTGATGGCTGCTTGCGTAGTTTCTATGTTTTCCCTAATAAACATAATTTTGTTAGTAAAAAAGTTCGTGAAGTCATCACTATTGTGTTGGAGTTTACTATTGGTTTCTGTTTGTTCTTTGTTTCTAGTCAGTTTCGCAACTGTGCTAAATAGAAAACGAGGGTTGTTATGATTTTCTTTAATAAGCGTACTGAGATAGGTAGCTCTGGCAGTTTTAATAGCCTGTCTGTAGTGTTGAACACTCTCTTTCCATGCTGAACGCCATACCTCTAACTTTGTGCTTCGGTAGTTTCTTTCCATTTTTCTAGCTAATTTTTTAAGGGCTGCAGTATGATGGTCATACCATGGAGCTGGCGGTTTTTCTTTGATTCTCTTTTTTCGAATGGGAGCAACGGCATCCAACGTGCTAGAGCAGACGTTGTTCAGGTTTTCTATTATAATATCTAGATCTTCACGATTATCTGCTACATGTTTCATTTGAGACAGGTCTGGAAGAGTGCTAATTAAAGCTATCTTTAGTGGTGGAAATTATTGTTCTGGCTAATCTGTAGCATGTTGTAGACTGAGCGGTCCTATCTAGAAGTATTGTGCATGACACAAGGCAATGGTCTGAAACGGCATCGCTCTGGGGTGATATTTCGATGTCATTAATATTGAGTCCGAGTGACAGAATTAAGTCTAGTGTGTGATTACGAGTATGCGTGGGCCCTGACACGTTTTGTTTAATGCCGAGAGAATTTAGAACATCCATAAACGCACGTCCTAATGCATCATTTGGATTATCCACATGGATATTAAAATCACCAACGATAAGAGCTTTATCTACAGTGACTGTAAGCTCAGATAGGAAGTCTGCTATTTCTTTTAGAAAATCTGTGTGGTGGCCTGGAGGCCTATATATGGTAGCTAAAATGAACGAAAGTCGTTTGTTGTTGCGATCAGTTATTTCCATATTTAACAGTATTATTTCAAACGAATTAAATTTTAGGTTGGATTTATGGTTTACTTTGAATATTTTATTGTATATTGTAGCTACACCACCCCCTCTCCCTGTTAGACGAGGAACATGTTTATAATAATAGTCTTGTGGGGTGGATTCGTTTAAACTGGTGTAATCGTCTGCTTTAAGCCAGGTTTCTGTTAAACAGAGTGCATCTAAGTTTTGGTCAGTAATTATTTCATTGATAATTGGTTCTTTGTTGGTAAGCGATCTAATGTTAAGAAGGCCGAATTTTAACATTTGAGTTTCATCTGTTAATGTATTATGTTCTAGTTTTATGTTAATAAGATTTGTACGAGACGAGGTAAACGGTGCTCTGTATTTATTTGTTCGAGGAACAGACACAGTCGAGATGTGTTGGTACTCTGTTAAAAAAGGCTCTATGTGCTGGGATATATGTGATCTTGACATGTCAAGGCAGCTAACAGACTGATGGGTAAGCCGATCTGTCTGTTTCCTGACCTGGGCCCTGGATAGTCAGACAATATCAAAAGTAAGACTATTGGTCAGATTTCTAGAGAGTATAGCACTTCCTTCCGGAGACGGATGGAGGCCATCTCTCTTTAGCAGGTCAGGTCTTCCCCAGAAATTTTTCCAATTGTCTATGAACCCTACGTTATGCTGAGGGCACCACTTTGACATCCAGCCATGAAGAGACACTAATCTACTGTAAGTTTCATCCCCCCGGTAGGCGGGGAGGGGACCAGAGCAAATTACATTGTCTGACATTGTTTTTGCAATTTCACACACCTCTTTAATAGTATCTTTGGTGATCTCCGACTGGCGGAGTCTGGTGTCATTCGTGCCGGCGTGAATAACAATCTTAGAAAACTTACGGTTAGCATTAGCCAGCACTTTAAGTTTGGATCTAATGTCAGACGCTCTGGCTCCCGGTATACAATCGACTATGGTGGCTGGTGCCTCAATGCCAACGTTCCTGAGTATAGAATCTCCAATAACCAGGGCACCTTTAACAGATGTCTCAGCCGGTGTATTGCTGAGTGGAGAAAATCTGTTTGATATTAAAACAGGAACGTGATTTGGATGCCGAATGCGACTAGGCCGCCTGACAGTCACCCAGTTAGTCAGCCGCCTTGACTCTGAAGTCGGAACCGAGCCAAGTGTATTACGCTTAACACTAGGCGCACCCGAAACAGTGTTTGTAACATTAACATTAGCGGTCTTACTGTCCTCAACTAGCGTTCGGATGCGCGCTTCTAGTTCTGCAACCTTCTCCGTCAGCCTTACTACTTCAATACACTTAGCACATGTAAACCCCTCTATGCTGACGGAAGAAGCTAAACTGTACATGTGGCAAGCAGTGCAGGTTACAATGACAAGCGGAGTCTTACCGTTTTCATGCTGGGCGATGGCGTCTCCGTTCGCCAGACCGCGGTCCGTGAAGCTGCATCGAGATGGGTGCTCGCTCGTTGCGTGCCTCGGTCGTCTCCGGGTGCCTGGAGCCAGGGTGATGTGAGGCACGCTGTACCGCCTGGTGCTAATGCCGGGACACAACTCCTCCACAGCTTCCCGCTCTGGTGAGAAAAGGTCTGAAAAACATACATCGGATGAGTCCGCCATTAGATCGAAAAAGAAGGCAGATTTACAGTAAACAGACAGTCAACCACTTGTTTAAAATCCCCCACCCTAATAGAGCTATCACATCACAGAACAAGTATAAATACCCCGTTCAATCATTCTATGTCACCTTTAAGGTAAACTAAAACTGGTTGCAAAGCTGAAGAGTTTTTGACTGAGAATTGTCTGTTATCAAAGGCAGTCCAGGAATCGTAATTTTTTTTACCTTAGGCTATTCATCGGATCTTGCTCTTCCAACACCCTCCGTGTGACAGGTGGATTACATCAGAGTAGCGCGAGAGCGATTTGAAATCATACTCCGTATGATTTCCCGAATATTTCTTTGATGTCATGTGCGTTTTGGTTCTTGCAGCGCTGCGTGAAGTTGAGCACACCTAAAAACTAGAAACAGCTATGAACTCCCGGCAGAAAACGTCCCTGCCTTTGCCTCATTCATTGTTTTTATAATAGGAAAGGAAGGATGTTTTATTTTCAGCGTGAGAAATACAAGGTTTGGCGTGTGAACTGGCTGAAAGAGATCCTCCCTGTACTGTGCACTGTGTCATAGTAAGAGCGTGTGAGCGCACTAGCACTGTGAGATAGGGATCGTACCGGAAGAGATTGTCCGGTAAGAGGTCAATAGGTCATCCTGTGACTCATTTTATTTACGGCTAAATTATTATTCATTAATTTGACTAATAGCAAAGAGTATAGGGGTGGGCAACAGTTTTAGCCTGAGGGCCACAGTTACTTTGGCAAAGTAAGCGGAGGGCCACACTTGGGAAAATTATATTACACATAGTTACATGATTAAAAGGTTAAAAATAATTCAATGCAAATATGTATAAGGCTACTCTACAGTTACTTTGACTGAGCCTATTTCAAGGCCTGATATTTATTTTTGCTAGGCCTGTCTGACCTAGGCTACTCTAACATTAGAATAACTGGATTTACTTTCAAGGATTAATTTCCTACCCTGCATATTGTTCAACTGTCATTCATACTACAGCGATATCCCCACATGCAAACAATCATAACACACACACCATACGAACACACAAGACATGAGAAGATAATTTATTATTATTATTTATTTTTTATTTTATTTTGTATTAACCACCAGGATTAAACTGTTTCATCCAACCAGCTCTTTATTAACTGCTGCTAAAAACGCGACATTATCTGAAAAAATCATCATATTTATGGTTAAAAATGGGCGTGTATAGGGCGGGATGTGAGGCAGATTCACGTACGCACATTTTCAGGTGATCTGTGATTTATAAAAGGAATATTGCTTGCTGGTGTGCGTATGCATGGTTTTATAAATGAGGCCCCAGGTGTGTACTTATGTATACAGAGCTGGTAAGTGAAAGATTTGTCATCTCAACATACTGTGAATAATAGTCCACAACTAATAGATATGTTTTCCCTTTCAGGACAAACAGATCTGTCCCCGGCTTTTGCCAGGGCCTCTCAGGTAGGTTTGTTCTGTATGGTTGATGCGCTCTTTAAAACAAGCATGTCATTTCAGATAAAGCTCATTTAACTGCTGACTATTGCATTTGCGATTAAATCGTGATCTGGTAGAAAGCAATTTTCTAATCGCAAGGACTGCGATTATTAAACTCTGGTCACTTGTAAAATTGCTTCAGGCTTGATAGAACTGGACACTGCAGAAACTTTAGTGCCAAACCAAAGAGGAACAGTAACGTTACGTCAAGTTTGTGGGACTATTTTGGCTTTAAAAAAAGAAGTCAGGTATTACGCTAAAGCTGTCTTGCTAGTGATGCTACTTCACAGGGCAACTCACCTACAATAACACCACAAAGCCAGATGGTGGCTTTATGATAGTGATAGTATGATAGTGCCATGTCAAAAAAGGCAAGGCAAGGCAAGGCAAAGTTTATTTGTATAGCACATTTCATACACAAAGGTCATTCAAAGTGCTTTACATAGAAATGAGAAAACAAAAATCAAAGATACATGAATTTAAAATATCAATTAAAAGAAAATAAATGTGATTTTAATAAAAACTGTTTAAATGTGTGAAAAAGAATAAAACAGGAATAAAAGTAAAAATAAGAATAAAAATAAGAGAAATAGAAAATAATTAAAATAGTGCATATATAATATAGTGCAATCAGTTCGGACGCAGCATAGTGCTCATTCAGTAAATGCATAGCTAAACAGATGTGTTTTGAGTCTGGATTTGAATGTGGCTACTGTTGGAGCACATCTGATCTCTTCTGGAAGCTGGTTCCAGCTGCGACTGGCATAATAGCTAAAAGCTGACTCTCCTTGCTTTGAGTGAACCCTTGGTATTTCTAGCTGATGTGATCCTAATGATCTGAGTGATCTGATAGACACCAGGCACAACACCTTACGGACACCGGTATACAGCTGTCATGGCAGCCACCAGTGCCCTGGCATACAGACACTTGAAAATAACACATTTTAGTGTCACAATGGCAATACCGCAACACCGTGGTATTTTTGCTTACGGTTATCATACTGCCAGAATCTCATTCCGGCCCATGCCTAATGTGACGCATTCAATTTTTGCCCCTCTTCTGTGAACGGGTTTTGCATGCCACTTCACACCCTGTTCATGCTCTGTAAAAATAGGGAGAATCAAACAAACTTTCCTGCTGAATTGACAACTTGCACAGGAGCAGCAAAATTAAAGACATTTTGAAATAACAAAAAACATCTGAATGAGCAAAAACCCAAATTAACATTGGTAACTTCACTGCTTTTCCGCAAGATGGAAACAGCTACAGGTCTAAAAGGGTTGTTGCAGTGTTTCTTTTGGAAAGGTAGGTGTGCGGTGTGATTCTATTTTGATGGATTCAGAGTGTATTTTAATGAAACGTGTTGCTTATGTAGTTTGTGTTCCTTTACGAATTAGTGTAATGATATTTATCTTTTCAAATTTCTAAAAGTGCTGTATTTAATTCGGATTAAAAACAGTTGTTTATGTTGGTTATTTTGGTAATGTTATTCACTTTGTCTTATCTTACTGGTTAATGAGATAGAAGTGTGCTTTTGGTCGGTGCGTGTAGGCTAAAGTTAGTATTTTTCAAAATCAAATACCCCGCCCTTTAAGATGCCAAGCATAAAATATCCACAATACAATCTTATGGAAATAAAACCTGTTAAATGTCTAAAAATAAAACAACTAAACAATATCGTATGGGTGAGTTAACTGTTGTATCGGCAAAGAGTAATTTAATCTGGTGCTTTTAATGATTAGAAAATATTAAGGCAGTACCGGACTGTCGTCAATTACTCCTCACATAGCCTAATGTCATATTAAAATAAATGATTTAACCATTAAAAAAAACAAGATCTATTTTGTGAAACACTATTCAGCCTAAAAACACATACAGTCTTGTTCAAAATAATAGCAGTGCAATGTGACTTACCAGAATAATCAAGGTTTTTAGTATATTTTTTTATTGCTACGTGGCAAACAAGTTACCAGTAGGTTCAGTAGATTCTCAGAAAACAAATGAGACCCAGCATTCATGATATGCACGCTCTTAAGGCTGTGCAATTGGGCAATTAGTTGAATTAGTTGAAAGGGGTGTGTTCAAAAAAATAGCAGTGTGACATTCAATCACTGAGGTCATCAATTTTGTGAAGAAACAGGTGTGAATCAGGTGGCCCCTATTTAAGGATGAAGCCAACACTTGTTGAACATGCATTTGAAAGCTGAGGAAAATGGGTCGTTCAAGACATTGTTCAGAAGAACAGCGTACTTTGATTAAAAAGTTGATTGGAGAGGGGAAAACCTATAAAGAGGTGCAAAAAATGATAGGCTGTTGAGCTAAAATGATCTCCAATGCCTTAAAACGGAGAGCAAAACCAGAGAGACGTGGAAGAAAACGGAAGACAACCATCAAAATGGATAGAAGAATAACCAGAATGGCAAAGGCTCAACCAATGATCACCTCCAGGATGATCAAAGACAGTCTGGAGTTACCTGTAAGTACTGTGACAGTTAGAAGACGTCTGTGTGAAGCTAATCTATTTTCAAGAATCCCCCGCAAAGTCCCTCTGTTAAAAAAAGGCATGTGCAGAAGATGTTACAATTTGCCAAAGAACACATCAACTGGCTTAAAGAGAAATGGAGGAACATTTTGTGGACTGATGAGAGTAAAATTGTTCTTTTTGGGTCCAAGGGCCACAGGCAGTTTGTGAGACGACCCCCAAACTCTGAATTCAAGCCACAGTACACAGTGAAGACAGTGAAGCATGGAGGTGCAAGCATCATGATATGGGCATGTTTCTCCTACTATGGTGTTGGACCTATTTATCGCATACCAGGGATCATGGATCAGTTTGCATATGTTAAAATACTTGAAGAGGTCATGTTGCCCTATGCTGAAGAGGACATGCCCTTGAAATGGTTGTTTCAACAAGACAATGACCCAAAACACACTAGTAAACGGGCAAAGTCTTGGTTTCAAACCAACAAAATTAATGTTATGGAGTGGCCAGCCCAATCTCCAGACCTTAATCCAATTGAGAACTTGTGGGGTGATATCAAAAATGCTGTAAAACCAAGAAATGTGAATGACTTGTGGAATGTTGTTAAAGAATCATGGAGTGGAATAACAGCTGAGAGGTGCCACAAGTTGGTTGACTCCATGCCACACAGATGTCAAGCAGTTTTAAAAAACTGTGGTCTTACAACTAAATATCAGTTTAGTGATTCACAGGATTGCTAAATCCCAGAAAAAAAATGTTTGTACAAAATAGTTTTGAGTTTGTACAGTAAAAGGTAGACACTGCTATTTTTTTTAACACACCCCTTTCAAATAATTGCCCAATTGCACAGCCTTAAGAGCGTGCATATCATGAATGCTGGGTCTTTTTTGTTTTCTGAGAATCTACTGAACCTACTGGTAACTTGTTTGCCACGTAGCAATAAAAAATATACTAAAAACCTTGATTATTCTGGTTAGTCACATTGTACTGCTATTATTTTTGAACAATACTGTACAAACACACTTACCTTTAATAACAGAGAACTGATGTTTTATCAAATGCTTGCTTCTGCAGTGGACCACCACCATTCATGTTGAACTTTGAAATTAGTGAATTTTAGTGAACTCTAGAATACAAAAGACAATGTCGTTAACAGTTGCAGACTGACATATTTTCTGTTTTTTTTTTGTGACCACATGAAAGACTGTGTTGACACCACAATGTCTGATTAATATTGCATGTTTATAGAATTTACCTGTCCAGCATTCTTCCGGCACAGTCTCTCAAGTTTCTCCCTCCAATTCCGCACAGCTTTGACACCTGAATAGCACATGCCTATGTCAGTACTTGTATAGTATTGTACAGTATTATATGCTTTAGTGTACACATGTTTACCAACTTTAAAGGTTAATGCCCAGCCCAGTGACCTGCAAGTTTTCCCTCACTAACACAATAAAGCTCTTTATTCCAACAGACTGAAGGCCTGTAAGTTAAATCCATGTGGAGAAATAGCTTTCCCCCACAATCTATCTCTGTATGCATAATTGTAAAGCACAACTGCCTAAATTACTGTAAGCAACACATTGATAACTTGTAAAAAGCAGCCTACAAAATACTCATGTTAATCTTCAGTGTAACGTTTGTTGTGGTTTTCCTTTTCTTCAAATAAAACAATCTTCAGGTTTTGATTTCAAAGATGGACTTTATTGTTAGCGAAATAAAGCCGTGAGGAGATCTTGCAAGATCCACTGGCTTCTTCTGGCACCCTGGCTGATATATATATACTTTTAGGTCCCTCCCCTTAATGCTTAGAACAAATATATGATTTGTAATCTATAGAACCACATGACATTCCTCAGACCCGTGGCTCCCTCCCATGACCTATTTGACCCTGGGCTATTTCCTTTGTGCCTGACCAGATGGCACTTTAAACTTCCTTGAAACCTGAATACACCCACTTTAAACTTCCTTGAAACCTGAATACCCAGCTGGTCCAGATGGTCCAGATGGTTCTTTAGACTACTGCATAGTTGGATTATATTAGTAAACTCATAATGCACATATTTGGATTAAAATAAACTACTTCATAATCCCCGCTCTGAGGCTTACCTAGCCTCAGTTTTCCTGTTTATTTATTTTAATCCGGAGTGCTGTTTCATAATTCAGTGTCTCCCTATTACTATCTTGTGGCTAAAGAAAGCCACTATACATTACCAATTACCCAATTATGCCACAGCACTTCGAACTATGGACATTAAGACAAACATCTTTCCATTCTCATTTTGACTTGAATGTAAAAGTAAAAGTACTTAAGCCCTAAACAGTTTGTGCGCAATTGGTTTTGCGCTTACAGATGTCATTATAGTTATGTAGAGTATATGAAAAACATCGTAAATGTAAAGTCAACGTTAATGAATCCAAGTAAATAATAAAAACAAAAGTAAAGTATGCATAATAAACACAAAATAAATGTTAAAGATTAATGTTCAAATTCAAAACGAGTAAATATAACTAATTGATACTGAATTCAATCATAAAAAGTAAAAATTAAGTATAATAAACAAGTATAAATGTAAGTTGATTCAAATAAACAAAGTAAATAAAAATAACCAATAATAAAACTAGGTAAAGATGGCATAATAAACACAAATAAATGTAGATTAACTCAAATAACATAAGAAAATGTGAGCCACTAATATACTAAGTAAAGATTGCAACACACATGAAAGTAAAGTATTCCAAATAAATCAAGTAAATGTAAATAACCAATAACAAACTAAGTAAAGATTGCATAATACACACATAAATGTAATTAATTCAAATAAACCTAGTAAAAGGAAATAACCAATAATACAATTGAGTAAAGCATGCATAATAATTCTTGATATCAAGAAAACCTAAATGGAAATAACCAATAATATAATTGAGTAAAGCATGCATAATAATTCTTGATATCAAGAAAACCTTTTTATTTTTTTTTTATTTTTTATTTTTATTTTTTTTAATCTTCGTCTCCATCCTCATCAGAGGTGCTTGAATTCTCATTTACTAGTTGTAAATTCATTACTGTCTTGTAAAGCAGATCTTGATAATATACAGATTGATTATTCTGCGATTTCAATTTCCTATCATCTTGATATTTCAGCACTTCCATTTGTTTAACTGTGGCTTTGATAATGAAGACTTTTAATAAGGGTATTACACAACAAAATAATAGTCCTCCAATGCTGCTTGCTACTCCCAAGAATATACCTAATTTTGCTAACCAAGCCCCCCATGCTCCTAGTTTTAAATCGAACCAGTCCCATATTTTCTCATCCCTTCCTGCATTGTTTTCAATTTCTATTTGTAAGTCTTTGAGTTTTGCCATGGCTTTTGTAAATGTACCTTCTGGTGAGGTATTATTAGGGATAAATGTACAACATTGATGTCCAAATAAAATACACACTCCATTTTTATCTGCTAATATCCAATTTAGAGCAAGTCTATTCTGCCATGTCATTTTACTTGTTGCATCTAGTTGTTCTCCTAACGACATTAACGCCTCATTGGTGTGATTAATGAATCTTTGCTGATTATAATATATGTAATTTATCCATTCTGTATTTTTATTTTGTGAAATCCAAATAAATATTGATTCAAAACCTGATTTTACTTCATCTCTAGCCTTAAATTGATTTGGTACCCCTCTTGGTTGACCTATTGGGTCTAAATATACTTTAGGATCTGGTTCGTAACTTCTCTTAACTCTATGGTTAATTGTGTCTTTTTTCTCTAACTTATTATCAAAATCCCATTCTATTATTTGAATTTCCTGTATTAGTCGTACTCTTGTGCATTTTCCTTTCCATCCTACTGGCAAAGACGGTAAAAGTTTTCTATGGCCACAAACCCAGAAAAAATCTGCTATCGCTTGTGTTTGATCTTTGTAGGTATCCGCATCAGGTAATGCTATAGTTTGATTTTCACAGGTTTTTTCTGGAACTATTTTCTTTCCCTTTCTTATTCCTGATGACCTAATAGGGTGGAAATCTAAGGAATCGCCGGCCTGTCGAAGTTTTGTTTTATCTATGGTCCAAATTACTTTGCATTTTCCTTTAAATTGTCCCATATTAATATTCCCTGTGGTTTTTACAAAGCACTCATATTCCTTACTATAATCTATGGTGTACCATTGTGGAATCTCTATTTTTTGATTATTTTGTATTTGCATAATTTTGGATATATCAATACCTTTACATCTAGCTGCTAAGTGTCGTATGTGTCGATACATAAGTCTATCTTTGGCATTACTTAGAAAACCCAAACATTCTGCTGGACAAGTAGGTTTAAGCATTTTCATATCACAATAGAGTCTATTCATCTCGGCACATTTCTCAAAATCAAATGGATTTGGTACTATTATTACTTGGCTTGCAGGTGATTTAGAACAAAATAGGCAGTTTTTTCCTTGTATGTCTGTTGCTGTAAAGGTTGCCCATTCATACCATTGATTACTTTGTGCCGTTTCCCACAAAATATCTAGTTGGGTATCTTCTTCATACATGTTGTAATCGTCCTCAATGTTTCTCCTTTGTTTTCCACTTAGTGTCAGTTCAGTGGTATTCGCAATTGTGTTGTTCTTAGGTTCCTTTGTGTGTGCAAAAGTCAATTGCTGGGATGTGTGATTGAGCGTTTGTGTTAAGGGTAGTAAAGTTGATGACAGGGCCATGTGATTGAGGTTTTGTTTTGGTGCAATTGAGATTGGCTGAAATGAGGTGTGATTAAAAGTCTTTGTGGTTGCAAGTGACGGTGACGTAACGGATGCATCGTTCAAAGCCTGTGTTATGGCCGGTGAAATTGATGTCAGAGATGTGTGATTAATTATCTGTGCTGTTCCAGGTGAAGTTAATGACAGGGAAGTATGATTCAGAATCGGAGTTACAGGTGTTGGTGTCCATGGCATTGTGGTGTGATTCTGAATTTGAATGGTTGGTGTCGTTGTGTTGTCCGTAGCATGAATTGGCCACAAGCATATGATGATCAGGCATGTTGTCAGATGTGTTCTGTCCATTGTCATTTCCTGATGCCACACCTTGTGTCTCATTGCTTTTATCCGTCGATGATTCTTGGTTGTTTGTTCCAAGGCTGTCCTGTCCAGTCGCTGGCTTTTCTGTATGAGCTTTGGTGCAGTGGTTTAAGTGATACCACGTGTTGCTGCCTTCCACTCGAACTGCTGTTGGGGTAGTGGCCACTACTTTATAGGGTCCCTCCCTTCTGGCCTGGTTCCATTTCCTCCTGAATACCCTCAGATAGACGTGGTCCCCTGGGGCAATTGGGCATGTGGTCTCCGTCTCCTCACACGACTGCTTTCTTTTTTCCTGCACATAAATAGCCTTATGGATAGCAGTTAGTTTTTTCATGTATGACCTTAATTCCATTTGCAATTGTTTTAATGGAGGACCCGAGTATGGGCCTCTACAAAAGGGAGCGGGCATAGGTCGACCTGTAAGCATTTCATGCGGTGTTAGATGTGTATTTCTGTTAGTTTGCATGCGATAGCTCATTAGTGCTAGAGGTAAAGCATCAACCCAGTTAAGTTTAGTACTTGCACATATTTTATTGAGTTTTGCTTTGATGATCCCATTGGCTTTTTCTACCATTCCTTGAGATTGTGGATGATAAACACATCCCAATCTTTGCTTTATTCTTAAATGTTGTAGTACTTGTTTTACAGTTTTTTGAATAAACGCAGATCCATTGTCTGAACTTATTTCTGATGGTATTCCGAATCTAGGAATAACCTCTCTTGTCAGAAATTTAATCACTGTCCCAGCTCCTTCGTCAGCCGACGGTACAGCTTCCACCCAGCGACTAAATCTACAAATAACAACAAGCATATATTTCTTACCCTGCACTCTTTTGATCATATCCACATAATCCATCACCAAGTGTTTAAAAGGACCCTCTGGTACCGGAATATGACCTATTGGTGTTGTTATTCCTTTTCTGACATTGTATTTAGCACACACTTCACATGTTGACAAAAATTCCTCTACGGTTGCATACAAATATGGAGACCAATACCCTTGTTCTTTAATCTTTCTAATCACTTCTGCTCTGGCACAATGATCAAATCCATGTGCATCTGGGATTAGAATATTCAACAGTGCGGTTGGTGCAACAATGTGACCTTCATGAGACCGCCAAATGTTTTGGGAGTCTTTCGTAGCCCCTCTTCTGTGCCACATAGATTGCTCATACGGTCCTGCCTGTTGCTGAATCCGAGCAATATCATCTATGGTTGGATTGGGTTCTATAAGAACTTCTGGAGCTATTATTGCCACCTGACACCCGGAGGCTTTTTTAGCCTCTGAATCTGCTGCATTATTACCTTTGATGACAAAATTGTTGCCTTTTTTGTGAGCTTGACATTTGATAATGGCTAATCTTTTTGGCAACATCATAGCAGAAATTAATTCAACTATCTGTTCAGCATGTTGAATGGGAGTTCCATCACTTCTTTTAAAACCTCTTTGTTTCCATACTGCCCCAAAAAAGTGGCTGACACCGTGTGCATAGGCTGAGTCAGTAAATATGTTTGCTGTTTGTCCTTTTGCCAATTTACATGCTGCTGTAAGAGCTTTTAATTCTGCTAATTGAGCAGAACATGGCTGGGTGCAGTTTTGGGATAGTATGGGCACAAAGTCTTCTCCCTCTTTTTTCACTACTGCATAACCAGTGTGAATTCCTAAATGATCTCTGAAACTGGACCCATCTACAAAGTATGTGACATCCGTTTCAGTAATTGGAGTAGATTCAAGATCAGGTCGTAACCTGGTAAATGCTAATGAGTTAGCAACACATTCATGTGGCTCACCTTCATAAGCTAAAGGAATTAACTCTGCAGGATTAACTGTATTACACCTTTTAATTGTAATATCTGGATGTGTAAGTAGCAATGAATATGCCAAAGTACGGGCTTGTGTCAAAACAAATTTCCCTTGTTCAATTAATTCTGCAATTTTGTGATGAGTATATATAATAACTGGGTATCCCATAGTTATTGTAGATGCTTTTTCATATGTCTGAAATACTGCTGCAAGACCTTGTTGATAACAAGGTGGATACCCTTGTGCTACATTGTCTAGTTTAGTGCTGTAGTATGCTATTGGTTGCTTTTTCCTACCACTGCAGGTTTCTTGCATTAATACTGCAGAAGCATATCCATCAGCTCTGTTGGCAACAAACAAGTGGAAAGGTTTGGTATAATCAGGTGTACTTAAAACAGGTGATTTTTGTAGTTCCTGTTTAATCAATTCAAATGCTGTTAATGCATCTGTAGTCCAACTTAAGGAGGCATTTAGATTTTGTAACCCTGCCTGTTTCATTATGTCTCTCAATGGTGCTGTTTTGATTGCATAATCTTCTATCCAATCAGCATTGAAACCTGTCATTCCTAAAAAAGTCATCATCTGTCCTACTTTTTGTGGCAATGGTGCTTTACTTATGCCTTCTAGGTGTGTTGGGGCTATGGCCTTTGTGCCATATGAGATTAACCTCCCTAAATATTCCACTTGTGGCTGGCAATATTGTAGTTTGGTTTTGGATACTTTATGACCTCCTTGAGCTAGTTTAGTAAGTACCTTTATTGAGTCTCTATGGCATTGTTCGAGTGAGGTTGAACAAATCATCAAATCATCCATGTATTGCAGCAAAGTGCTGTCTATCATGAGATCTTCCAAATCAGCTTTAAGTACCTGATTAAATATTGTGGGTGATTCCTTAAAACCCTGTGGTAATTTTGCATATGTATATTGTTTACCCGCATATGTAAATGCAAACAAATATCTACTTTCTTCCGCGACTGGTATGCTGAAAAATGCAGAACATAGATCAATCACAGTAAAGTATTTGGCATCAGTGGGGACATTTGTTAGCAGAGTGTGTGGATTTGGCACATCAACTGGACTATCCTCTACTATGTCATTTATTGCTCGTAGGTCATGTACGAGGCGCCATTTATTTTTGTTTGCTTTAATTACAGGATAAATTGGCGTGTTACAATAGCTGTTTGTTTCAAACAGTACTCCCGCTTTCACTAATCCTTCAATTGTACCTTTTATGCCTAACTCAGCCTCTGGGCGTAACGGGTATTGTGCTTTCCTAGGAAGGCATGCATTTGGCTTAAGCTATACTTTGACTGGGCTGGCTGATTTTACCAAACCCACATCTGTTTCATTTTTTGACCATAGCTCTGTTGGGACTTGTCGTTCTACATCTTGTAATAACTCAGTATAAAAACTCTCCTCTGTTTCAGGTATTGACATCATTTGAATTTGTTCCTGTTTGTTAATCATGATTTCCTGAGGAACACCTAACAAAGAAGTTCCATACAGTATTTGAATGTAATTTTTATCAGCTGAATGAAAAATGAATGGATTGTCAGTTGTTTCCCATTGACTTTGTGTAGCCTTTTTTAACATAGGCCCAATATCTTTTGTTTTCCATTTTTTTCCTACATATAAAGATATATGTGGTACAGAATTTGCTACATTGAACCATTGCTTTGTAAAGTCATTCTCATTTACAGTCATAGCGGCTCCCTGTTTACCTATTATGATAGAATGTGAAATCAATTGAATTTTTTGCCCTTTGGTTCCTTCCTGCCATTTTGTTTCAAGTTCTGTATTTCTTGAAGGGTCATACATCATTGTACAATGGAACTGTGATTTTGGTATTTGTGCATCAGGAATCTGTGCTTCAATAAATTTACCCCATTTATCAAATGCTTGTTTCACATCATTCTCTATCTGTCCTAACCAGTACACATTAGCTTTTGGCTCAGATATCATCATTTGAGTTCCTTTTATGTCCACATACACTCCATCTGCTGAACACCAAATTTTAAGACCTAATTTGCACAATGCATCTCTTCCTAAAAGATTAATAGGAGTCTGGTTTGATATCAGGATTGGTAAGGTCACACGGTTGTTATTAGTTTGTAGACAAATCGGAGCGGTCATTGGAATTAACTGTGTTTGTCCCGAGAATCCTATTGTCTTTACAAATTTGCCAGACATGGGGAGATGTGATGCATAATTTGAATTTACACATGTATAAACCGCTCCTGTGTCTACCATCATGGGTATGTTTTTTCCTTCTACTTCAACCTGTAAAATTGGTTCTTGATTTGCATTAGTGGTTAAAATTGGTAACTGTCTCTCCCCAATAGGATTCTCTGGGCATCTCTAAAAATCTTGGTTTCTACCTACCCAGGGGTTCACCGGACCCCGTACAGACCTTTGCCAATTGTTCCCCCTCCTTCCCCTCGGGGGCTGAGTCCAAGGGTTGCTAGGACAACCACTCTTTATATGACCTCTCTCGCCGCACCCCCAACAGGATACTTCAGGAAGTCTGCCTGCTCCTCTCCTGTCCCCTTGAGGTGGATTTCTTTTCCACCCCATCGGCCCTGGCTGCTGAGCGTATACATTGATGATGGGTACGGGGGTCTGGTGTGCATTAGGAGGGTTTGTTGTGGCCAGAGTCTGCTGGACAGCGGGTGGAGGAGAATTCACAGGAGCCATCACTGACATCTGGTTAGGTTCGTCTTTCTGTACTGCAGCTTGAATCTTTCTCTTGTTTTTATTTGAAAGTTCTTCCAGCTGTAACTGCGTCAGTTTTCTTTGCAGTTCTTTCTCTTGTGTTTTCAGCTTTTGTTCATTTTTTCTGAATAAGTCCACAGCATGACACACGTGGTCACAAAACTCTTTGTGTGATTTAGAGTTTAGACCTACCACATCTTCTAGTTTGCTTTTTACAGTCTGTGGCATAGCATCCACTATGGCATTTCTAAAAAGGGTTGTCATTAAAGGGTCCCCCTCGGGGTCTCCCTCAGTCTCTTGTTTCCATCTCTTTAAGTGTCTCTGAACATAAGTGATGGGATTCTCTGTGTCCCCCAGTTCCTCCCCCTTCAGTGCCTTGGGGTCGATTCTGGTTTCATATTCAGTTCGTAAAACTCGCCAAACGGCGGGACGGTATGCATCAAAAACAATCCCATCCATGTCGTAGGAATTAACGGCTCTGTGCAAGTTAGAGTCCTGAAGGATTTGATCAGTCTTTGCTCCCCCTACAATTCTCGCTAGGAGGGCTTTGATGTCTCCTACTGCAATCAGCTTTCCAGCTAATTCTTCCTCCAGAATTCTGATGAACTTACCAGCCCCCTCGTGGATGTCCGGGAGTCGGTTGACCAGATTTTCCAAGTCTTGTGACCCCCAGGGTACGTAGTTACCTTGAGCTCCTTTAATTAGAATGGGGAGCTGCTTTGTTAATGGTCTTAGTGATTTTTCTTCCCCGCGTGACCACTTTCCCTCATCAACCAGTGACTCCGCTCCTCTTTCTCCCTCCCTGCTCGGTTCACATGTGACCTCAAACAAATATTCTTCTTCAGATTCTTCCTTTTCTGGTAAGATTTCTTTTATAACCTCTTTTTTCTTGTCTGCCTGCTCATATGGTAGTTTTTCACTTGGTGTTTTCATTTTATACTGTGTTTTCATTTTTTCTAATGCTGTTCGTGCTTGTTTGTAACAATCTAACTGCAGTGTTGTTTCTTTTGTTTTTATAGCTGGCTTAGTTTTAGGTCTTACTACTTGTTCCATCTCCTCATCCTCCTCTTTCTCCTCATCGTCTATTTCCACATTTCCCTTCATCTGCATCTCACCCAAAATTTCAACAGTTCCTTTGAGCAATGGAAACTGACCCTCAGAGGTCAAATAAGGAGGGGGGTCTGCATATTTTTGTTCCTTAATCATGGTTTCTTGTTCCATGTCTTTCAACAGCCTTTTGGCATGTTTTAAATTTTTTCGCAGACATTCCCCTTCTTTTTTGAACAATGCTAACACTTCATGCTCCTCTTCACGTTTTTCTTCTCTTTTTTTGTTTTTCTTACTCGTATTTTTGGTTTTGTAATTTTTAACCAATGTTTCCATTTCCTCACACAATGCCACATCAAAAGTCCCCTCTTTTGGCCATCTGGTAACCATACTTTTTGTACGTTTTTGCCATTTCTTAGAGAGATGCTTTATGAGATCTTTACTCAATGGGTATTTTACTCCCAAGAGTTCAACAGGACTGTCTGCCATATCTTTATTTTGTAATACACCAGCCCTCTAATTTTCTTGTACTCAGAACACTTTATAATGTTCTTATCTTATATCTCCAAAAAATCCCCACAGTTTCTCAAAATGTTTTAAAATTGTTATTTTTTTTTTCACATCCAAAACATATCAAACCACAATATCAGCCACCTTTTATATTTCCTAAACTTTTTATATTTGGTACAGAAAATAAGTTTTGACCAAACCTTAAATTTCAAAAGTATACATCAATATTTTAGCTCAATAATATATAAACCACATTGTTACCCAAAAATGTTTCAGTAATGACTCAGCATTCATATCAATCCCTTTATTAATTTATTTGGGCTCCCTTTATAGTTTAGGGCTCATTACTTGCATACTCTAACCCTTTATTTGTAGGGTGTATAATTCAGTCATACAATTATCCCTTTATTTATAGGGCTTATCTATCATACTTTATCCCTTATCGGGCTTATTTCAAGCATTCACTTTATACCCAGTAAGACAGCACTCACGGCCCCCCTGCTCAGCCACAATGACAGACCAAGGGAAACGTATGCACCACCCCCACTAGATGCAAAGTTTATAGAACACACACGCACTCTCACACTGCAGCTTGCAAACACACTCAAAATTCAGACACACAGAGTACATATATTTTCATACATAAAACCTTGTACGCCACCCCTTGATATCACCTTATATACCCCAATCAAATGACCATTACACCTCCATCAACATGGTCGTTAACTAAAACAATAAAATATACCACTTTTACACGGTATACTGTCAATATCGATAAACACTTCCAACCACACGACATTGACCTCTATACCCTTGTATAGACTTCTGTATCATACACCTCCAATCAACAGATACAGGCAACTCTTACGCGTTCTCTTCAATTAAAATCTGTTTCAAGTCACTGTGATCATCAACGCCAACTCATCAGTAAGAAAATACAGATTCATGCATGCATGCCTTAGTTAGATTGTATCCTTGAAATCAAAACCCAGTTCACATCTATGGTTCTTAAATTTAGAAGAGCTTAAATTTCTCACCACGTTGAGCAAAGTCTGCCAAACAACACAAACCTAATTTAATAAGCAAAAAGTGCTTACCTTATGGCCATACGTTGTTTGTGTTGCTCGTCAGGTTCGCCCAGGTGGTGTGGCTTTCCAGCTCTTTTCTATCCCGGGTTTCGGCACCAAATGTTGTGGTTTTCCTTTTCTTCAAATAAAACAATCTTCAGGTTTTGATTTCAAAGATGGACTTTATTGTTAGCGAAATAAAGCCGTGAGGAGATCTTGCAAGATCCACTGGCTTCTTCTGGCACCCTGGCTGATATATATATACTTTTAGGTCCCTCCCCTTAATGCTTAGAACAAATATATGATTTGTAATCTATAGAACCACATGACATTCCTCAGACCCGTGGCTCCCTCCCATGACCTATTTGACCCTGGGCTATTCCCTTTGTGCCTGACCAGATGGCACTTTAAACTTCCTTGAAACCTGAATACACCCACTTTAAACTTCCTTGAAACCTGAATACCCAGCTGGTCCAGATGGTTCTTTAGACTACTGCATAGTTGGATTATATTAGTAAACTCATAATGCACATATTTGGATTAAAATAAACTACTTCATGTTACATAGACTAATACATTTACCTCCACTATTTTTTTACATTGTGTTCAGGTTGTACTGTTTAGGTTTTATAAAACATGGGTTACTTACACTGACGTTATACTGTTAAGTTTCCCGCAAGAATGTCACGATTCCTACAACAAATAAAGTAAATACATTTTAAACAAATGTAAAATAAAATATTTAAAAACACTTACAAGACCAAACTGTGTGGTACTTTGCTTTCCTCCTGGCTGCTCGCTGGTGTTGTTGATTTTCAAACAGCGGAAATCTTTCTCGCGAGATTTGGCCTCGTGTTTGTGTACTGCTGTCATCTAGCGGTTCGGAGTTGTAACTGAATTTTGTTTATCTTTGAAATACGGTCAAATAATGAATTTTATGCGTGACAGCAGATATTCAGATAAGACAAATAAAACCAAACATCTTAAATTCACTGGTGTCTTTGCATTCCTGATGAAATATCATACATCTTGCAGGTTATTTTGGAAAAAACTAAATTTTATTAAATTCAAGGTTATTCTGGGCTAAACATGATTTGTTCGTAGCCGGTCTATTTATGAGCTAAATAGTGGCTATGTACGACGGTGCATAAAACACTTTAAAGAAATTAAACAAACCTTGTTAACTTTGCTTACACAATGACATACCATACATCTCACAAGTTATTTTGGCAAAAACCACATGTAATTAAATTAATGGATATTTCTGGGCTAAACGTGGGTTATTCGTAGTCGGTCTATTTGTAAGCTAAATAGTGGCTAAGTACAGACGGTGCATAAAACACTTTAAAGTGAAACAAAATACCTTAATCGCTTTGAACTTTGTTTACATGATGAAATATCATACATCTCACAGATCATTTTGGCAAAACAACATGTAATTAAATTCATGTTTATTTCTGGGCTAAGCGTGGTTTATTCGTAGTCGGTCTATTTATGAGCTAAATTGTGACTACGTACAGACGATGCATAAAACACTTTAAAGAAATGAAACGAAATACCTTGTAATCGCTGTTAACTTTGCTTACATGATGAAATAGCATACATCTCACAAATTATTTTGTCAAAAACCACATGTAACCAAATTAAAGTTTATTTGGGCTAGAAGTGGGCTAGGCACAGCCCGGCTATATCGGGCCTATACTGAAACGAGACGTTGAGCACACAGTTGCTGATTTCTTTTTAGCTTTGTGCAGTTGAAGCCTTTTTCACACTTTTGCAATTCGCATTGCTCTACTCTATGGCGTGAACCTGCAGGCTCCTCAGTAAACCTACAAGACTTTTTTGCTTGACGTGATCTCCGTTGTAGAATTCTGTGAAATGACAGAGGGCGACTCGTGAGTAATTGTTCTCAAAACCATCAAAAAGCAGCGATGAGAGGGAAGTAGTTTGCCAAATAATTTGTCAAACACTCGTCTCGTGAGAAGTTTGTAAATACGTGGATTTTTCTTCACATATAAACTGATTAGGTTGTGGGTCATTTTGACGATAGGCTACATGAAAAAGTTTTTATGATGTTTTTATAAAACATCACTTTACTTGAATGGGTGTTCATAAGGCTGACATGACACCTTCATAACCATGAAATGACACGTGTCATGAATATGAAGGAGATTTTATTGACGTTTATGACTACTGTCATTAAGTGTCATTTGTTCAATTATGTCATTTTTATTGCAAAGATGACATTGTTTGAGATGTCTTTGTTATGAAAACTTGACATTAACCAAGACAACATAACTGACCACTTTTTACCAGTGATACAAACTGAATTTGTCATTAAAATGTCTTTAAGTGTTAATACTCTGTTAAATAGTTTTATAACAGCATCATGAATATTCTTCATTTCATAATGTTTATTTGACCGAGTATTAATAATATTTGACATGGTATTAACACTTAATGACATTTAAATCACAGTTTAATGTAATGTTAACCCACAAAGCTAGGTAGTTTCTTAAACTTGATAATTATTGTTTATGATTTAAAACAAGTTGTGTTGTATTGGTACAATGAGGTATGTAAAATAAAACGAAAGTTTCTAAGCAGTTGCACACATTTAAATGCTTTTTGGCATTCAGAAATAGACCCAGATAGATTTCAGCATAATAGGGATACTTGCACTGAATCACCAATTTCACATGTATTTTGTGTATTTTCAAAATACAAAATACTGTATTTGTATTTAAATACATTTTTCAACACAGTATTTTGTATTTGTATTTGAAATACATTTCCATGTATTTATGCCCATCTCTGCCGGTAGGCGGGGAGGGGACCAGAGCATGATACATTGTCTGATATTGTTTTTGCAATTTTTACACACCTCTTTAATAGTATTTGACGTCTGGAGCCAGGGTGAAGTGGGTGCTGTACCGCACATTGGATCTACTAAAGCTGGGCAGCAGCTCCTCCACAGCATCCCGCTTTGGTGAGGACAGGTCTGAAAAGCATATATCGGATAAATCCGCCATTAAATCGTCAAGGAAGGCAGATGTACAGTAAACAGATGGTAAGCAAATGCTAACTTTGGCCGGCACCGTTTGGAGATGCTAGCAGGCTATATGCTAACACTGGTTGTTACTAGTAATAAATCGTTTCGCTTAGTAATATTAATCAATAATCGTCAATGTTAAGTATTCCTAAGATAAACTAATAAGTTGTATTATATAGATAAGAACAATATAGTAAGAAAAGAGTATTTAGATGATAAACTCGACAGAGCTCCAAGCTTAGATCACACAGCAGCGTTGAGACAGGAAGTGACAACAGGAAGTGACAGCAGCAGTCCAAGGGTCTGTTCCACAGACGATAGAATTCTTTTTTTTTTCATTTGCACCAATTCATTGAGCTTTGTAAAATCGTCATAGATTCTCAGTTAAAGGCTCTACAAGTTAGCCAAAATCTAGTTGACAAACTACCTCCAACTTACATATTTTCTTATTTGTTGAATTTTCTATTTATATGATTCTTGTAATGTTAAGGTGAACATCCTTGAAACTTACCTCTATTGTCCTGTGTATGGCATACGACCAAACTGGTTACACTTGTGAAGATCACTACAATAATTAATGCTACTTGTGAGGCTCACAGTTGGCAGCTAGCCTGTAATATATATAATTATATTATTAAATTACATTTTAACACTTCTACTAAGTATTTCAAAACACAGACTATGCATCAGGTAACATTAACTCTTTCCCTGCCATTGACGAGTTATCTTGTCAATCTGCAATACCACTATTACCAACCAGGTGGCGCTATTCCGCAACTTATAAAACCCGGAAGTATTGCCCTAGGGCAAACAGCTGTATGTCCGTGTATGTTTTAAAGATCGCTCTGCATCTGATCTCTATCAAAAGTCCTTCACAAAAATGGAATTATCTCAGCTTTTTGCTCAAGATTTGGTGTTTTTGATGAGGCCTACACATGTTTGAGAGGTGATAGGGACAGAACACATGAAGGTAGGATTAAACGGATTTTTTGTTTAGAAGCAGAGGGTCTGTTCTTTTGATTCATATATTGTATGTTTATATATTTGAAAAGGAGCATTTTCTGGAAGGCATTAAACTTTTGTGAAAATCATGAAAAATGCTGGCGATGAAAGAGATAAAACCATACTGAAAGTGGTGCCGCGTGAGGTTGCAGCAGTCACGTGATACAAGTTATGGCTCTCAGAAATCTGAGAAAATTGACTAACCCCATGAAAATATAAGCCCATTTATAAACTAAAATTACCCCAGTGTTCAAAATAAAACCATACAAAATTAAAAACAACACATTTGCTGGTAAAGAATTAACAACCCTAAATTGATGGGTTAGATTAGCCCAAAATGTGTTCTTTTCCTTATTTAGCCAGCTGTTGTGCTAAAATAACCAAGTGAAAAAAGTTTAAGTCTCTCTCTCTGTCTGTCTCTCTCTCTCTCTCTCTCTCTCTCTGTACATGGCTCATGTAAACAAAGGCTTATATCTCTCCTCATACAGTGTATCTGCAGATAAGAATTGTGCTTGTGCTGGATGTCATGAAATGGTTTGTGGGTAAAGAATTCAGATGGTTTTCACATCTGTACATCTGACGAACAAAGAGCATCATGTCAACTTAACATCATCTTTAAGGTAAGAATAACTTTTATAATAATACATATATTGTGTATTTAAACTATATATATATATATATATATATATATATATATATATATATATATATATATATATATATTATATAAGATATATATATAAGAATTAATGTTAAACTATTATATTGTGTTATATTGAGATCTTTATGGCTTTGTGGTACAGGTAGGATCTGAAATCAATCATTTTAATGATTGTTATTCAGAAATAATTTAGGGTTTAAAGTAAACATTTGAAAAGAAGCATTTAAAAGTTCATTAGCCTTTGGTGGCACATATCAAAATAAAGCTTATAGATTTTTGGGATGTATCCTAAAGAGACATTAATACATTAATCAGTAAGTCTAAATTAAATTAAATCAACTCAACTTTTATTCATAAAGCACTTTAAAACCATTGAAATGGTACATGAGTATTACACAACTCCAAAGTTACACAGAAATTACAATAACTCCAAAATACACAAAAACAAAACATCAACACATGACACCAAGAAATCAAACAAATAATCACTCACAGTTTCCGGACCTAATCAGACATCAAAAGCTTGATGAAATAAAGAAGTCTTCAAGTCCTTTTTAAAAGTATCCATTCTGGGCAGGGATTTTAGAGATAGCGGCAACTCATTCCAAAGTGCCGGGGTCGCGACAGAGAAGGCGCGATCTCCACTACGCCCCAATTGAGATCGTGGGACGGTTAAAACCATGTTCTGAGAGGAAGGTAGATGATGTTGAGACTGATATGGGATTAACATGTCCTTTAAAGGAGCTCGATCATGTAATGCTTTAAAAACAAATGTTGACACCTTGTATTGTATTTTAATTTTAACAGGTTGCCAGTGAAGGGTTATCAATACAGGTGTTATGTGATCTAGTTTTCTGGTATTAGTTAAAAATCTTGCTGCAGCATTTTGAACGTACTGAAGACGAGTAACCAGTAAAAAAAACTTATGCCTAGGTAAAGAGCATTACAATAGTCTAACCGGGCTGAAAGAATGGCATGAAAAACAATCTCCAAATCAGTATAAAAAGGATGGCTTTTAATTTGGTCAATTTTCTTAACTGAAAAAAGGATGATTTCACGGCACTGTTAACTTAAGGATTAAAGCACATTTCAGAATAAAAAAATATGCTGAGGTTCCTCACGTGGCAAATGAAAGTTATATGTGAAAATGAATCTGTAAAGCATATTGACCGTGTTGTTTTTCAGTCTGTTGGTCTAGCTGGCATGAATGTGACAAACAGGAGACTGTACTCAAAAATTATTGACATGACCGTCTCTGTCCTAAACTCAGAGAGTCACACACAATTACTGACATGAAAGTCTTCACTCAAAATTGAACTGGATTTTTAATCTTAAGCTTTACTTTTTGTAAGGGACATAATACCTCATTTGTACAGTCTTACAGTGTTGAAGCAATAGATGCAGATCAGTGATGCGCAGGGCAATGTATAAATATAGTGTCTTCCCCCCCTTGTTTGTTACCACATTCATTGTTATCATGCTCTTCCCCTTGTTCGTTGTCATAGTCACTGATTGTATCTGCTCTGTCATTGGTCTTTGTCTTGCATTTATACCCTGCCTGTTCATTCTTGCTTGGTAGTTCGTTGTAAGATGTCGCCCTGGTGTATGTTTTGCTTATTTACCTGTATATATTTTGGAATAAACTGCACTTGGATCCGCCTCTTGCCTCATCATGTCTTGCCTGGATTTTACCCGTGACAGAACGAACGACCAATAAGGATCCAGCAGCAATTCCTCACTCCCGTGTTTGTGTTCCCTCGTGCTTCCCAAGGTCTTCCCGTGTTTAAGTCCGACCCCGTTCAAGAGATGACTTCCGCCGTGTTTGAGCCGGTGCACGAGTCATTAGGTGATCCGGTTCATCCAGTGAAAACCCGGATCGGCAGCTTGATTTCCAGTTTGATGGATACCCTGCTGATCACTGTCCGAGCGACCAGAATCTCTGGACCGCTCGTTTCCTTGAGTGAATCTTCGCCGAGTGAATCCCTGAGTGAATCCCCGAGTGAATCTTCCCCAAGTGAATCTTCCCGAGTGAATCTTCCCCGAGTGAATCTTTCCCGAGCAAATCTCCGAGTGAATCTTCCCCGAGCGAGTCTCCGAGTGAATCATCGGCCAGCAGGTTTTCTTTATCACATGAAACGGCTACCTTCTGTGAACTACCAGAACTAATGAAACCATTTGTGCCAATTGAATTACTTAAACCCTTGGAGCTCCTTGAACTTTACAACCTCTGTGAATCTTCCATGTTGGCTCTGGCTTTGTGTTATGTTTTTTCTGCTTGTGGCTCACCAGATCCACAGGAAATCACTCAAACTCATGAACACAAGTCCCACGAACACCCGCACATGGCTAGAAAATTCGAACCTGTGTCCACTGCTGTCATGACTAAAAGGTCTGAGTCATCTGAGTCTTCTGAGCCATGTGAGTCTTCTGAGCCGAGTAAGTCTTCTGTGCCGAGTGAGTCTTCTGAGCCGAGTGAGTCTTCTGTGCCGAGTGAGTCTTCTGAGTCTTCTGTGCCGAGTGAGTCCTCTGAGTCCTCTGTGCCGAGTGAGTCCCCTGAGTCCTCTGAGCCGAGTGAGTCCCCTGAGTCCTCTGAGCCGAGTGAGTCCCCTGTGCCACATTGGTCAGCTAGTGTGGTCACGGCGAAGCCCCAGAGACTCTTTATTGTCACCAAAACTATGGCCAGTATTGAACTCTCTGCCTGTCCCAAGATGGCTGTCCCCAAGCTCCCTGCTCTCATTCCCTGGTCCAAGATGGCCAAATTTGAACTCCCTTCCCTGATACCACCAGCACCACCCTGGTATCCAGTCCCTCTCTGGCCTCTGGCTCCGCCCTGGGTTCCTGTTCTGCCGGCTCCGCCCTGGGTTCCTGTTCTGCCGGCTCCGCCCTGGGTTCCTGCTCTGCCGGCTCCGCCCTGGGTTCCTGTTTTGGCGGCTCTGCCCTGGGTTCCTGTTCTGCTGGCTCCGCCCTGGGTTCCTGTTCTGCCCAGGCTTCCTGCTCTGCCGGCTCGGCCCTGGGTTCCTGTTCTGCCGGCTCCGCCCTGGGTTCCTGTTCTGCCGGCTCCTCCCTGGTTTCCTGCTCTGCCGGCTCCGCCCTGGGTTCCTGTTCTGCCGGCTCTGCCCTGGGTTCCGGTTCTGCTGGCTCCGCCCTGGGTTCCTGCTCTGCCCAGGCTTCCTGCTCTGCCGGCACCGCCCTGGGTTCCTGCTCTGCTGGCTCCACCCTGGCTTCCTGCTCTGCCGGCTCCGCTATGGCTTCCTGCTCTGCCGGCTCCGCCATGGCTTCCTGCTACGCCCTGGCTCCCTGCTCTGCCCGTGGCTCCGCCTTGGTCCCTGCCTCCGCCTGCGGCTCTGCCCTGGCTCCCTGCTCTGCCCGCGGCTCTGCCTTGGTCCCTGCCTCCGCCCGCTGCTCTGCCCTGGCTCCAGCCTCCGCCCGCGGCTCCGCCCTGGCTCCAGCGTCCGCCCGCGGCTCCGCCCTGGCTCCAGCCTCCTCCCGCGGCTCCGCCCTGGCTCCAGCCTCCGCCCGCGGCTCCGCCCTGGCTCCAGCCTCCGCCCGCGGCTCCGCCTGGGCTCTTGCCTCCGCCCGAGGCTCCGCCTGGACTCTTGCCTTTGGACTTTTACGGTCCTGGCCCGCCATCCCTCCCCCGGGTCCACCTCCATGCCACCGCCCACCTGAACTGTTGTACTTTGGGTTTTTCTGGTGGGCGTCTGGAAGTCGCCCCTTTGAGGGGGGCTATGTAACGTGTTGTCCCTGTGTTCTTTGTACTTGTGTTTTGGTTCATGCTTATGTCTCTGTGTATTCTGTGGTTTACTTGTGTACCCTTGTTTGTAGTTGTATCTCCCTCTGTTGATAAGTGTCTCCGCCCCCTTGTTTGTTACCATGGACATTCATTGTTATCATGCTCTTCCCCTTGTTTGTTGTCATAGTCACTGATTGTATCTGCTCTGTCATTGGTCTTTGTCTTGCAATTATACCCTGCCTGTTCATTCTTGGTTGGTCGTTCGTTGTAAGATGTCGCTTGTCCCTAGTGTTCCTGGTGTATGTTTTGCTTATTTACCTGTATATATTTTGGAATAAACTGCACTTGGATCTGCCTCTTGCCTCATCGTGTCTTGCCTGGATTTTACCCGTGACACTGGCATTTTTTGAAAGTAGTAATTGTTTAAAATAGTTTATTGGCATCTTTATCCCACATATCATTAAAAAAGATTTTTGGATGACTCGTAATCGCCGGTAAGCACGGTTCACCGTAGGCACCCGCTCATTTTGGATCAACCTGCACATCACTGATATCGCCCATGGTTTTAATAAAATAACATTTAACATGTTGCATTCCATGTTTGCTTAAAATTATCAAATGCTGAAAAATGATTTTTTTACTTTTGTGCTGTAATTGACCTTTCGCCGGCCACTCCCCCAAAACGGCCATTGTCCAATCACACATCACAGCAACCGTTACTATGCGAGCACGTCCGACAAACATTAACGCCCACAGCGTTTGTAAATCGGACACTGGATGTGTTACCCCAAGAGATTGTATGAAGGAGTTGTGTTATTTCTATTCCCAAAGCCGAAAACACAACGTGAGCGTTGCATACAATGGATAAAACAGTGTGGACGGCCCCACTCGAACATTTACGAAGCATAAATACGCCTGCACAAAGGTAAACACGGTTGACCGTAAGGCTTACAGCTAACTAGGTACAGTGTTGTCTAGATCTACTAACTAGAGGCAAGAACACAAATTGGACCAAATTTATGATTACCATGAATATAATTGCCAGAATGTTAACCTACTCTCTAAGCTAAGTTTAATGACTTCTTTTGCCAACATTAGTTAACATGTTAGCTAACGTTAGCTACATTAGCTGCTGTTGTGTTGGGACTTTCAGCTCCCCAACTTTATTTTTTGTCAGTTTACGACAAAGTCGAACATAGCGCCCTAAAAATCAACTTTAAATAATTTGTTTTTATCTTTCATGTAGCATTTTATGAACAGAAAACCTATCTGGTTTCCCAATCCTGTAAATGCTGTGCAATTTTATTATATTATACATTTTATTTATTATATTATCTGTTCTGCAACTTTTAAGTCAAAGCAATTTCCTATTTGTGAATTCTGGTTATCACCAAAGGAAATAAAACATGATTCTCAAAACAGCTATTCTCAAAACAACAGAGAAATGTTAGTTAGCTTTCAATGGCTTTGAAACACATGTAGGTTTAGCTAGCTAACATACCCTTGTATTTTAACAAAATAGCTACTCGCAATAGACTTTTATAGACCATACCATATGAAAGAGAACTTACCCGGAAGTGCAAGAGCATGACTGCTCCACAAGGCTGTGCTGGTTGCATTTGAGTTACAGGTCATGTGAACTTCATTTTTTGCTTGAGACCGGTAAGCATTAGCATTGATAGTAGTCATGTCTGCTTCATTGCGTATTTTTATATTTTGAATATATCCCTCCATTGCATACTGTAACCGCTTTTGCCTTGTTCTGGAGGATATCGCGAAGGTATTGCTCCAAAAAAGGTCACTGACACGCACGGGTATATCGCTTTCCGTCATGGCAATCTGTCACGCTGGTCATTTGTTTGTCGGAAGTAGTAACAGTAACTAAGGGGGGCGGGGCTCGGCAAAAGGCTAATTGTGCTCTTAAAACAAAGCCTCTTGCAATAGTTGAGCAGTATGATTATATTGCATTTTAAGCTTATTTTAACCTCTCGACGCGCACTAGTTCGTGCACGGAAAAACGTCCGTTTTTTTTTAATGCTGCTAACACTATATATATAGCCTACTGTGTACAAACAAACAATGATAATAACATTGCTATACATCGTTTAAAAGGTCTAAGGGTTTAGCATCAGTGTATGGTGTCTGTTTTGAGATACAATTGCTCTAGCATCATAAATATAGTATTTTGTTACAGAAGTCCAGATGACAACATGCATAAAATAAGCTGACTCCTTACCTTTGTGGTGGTATAAGGAACGTGAATCGAATCCAGTCTGTTTCAGATGTGTGAATAACCCATAAAAACTCTCCAACAAAGTACATCCAATGACCATTTTTGTCCACAATTGCGTATAATCTGTGAAATATTGATATATTGTCCATTGTACATCAGATTTCACATGCACGTCTTGTAATAGATTATAATATACAATCTGATGACTATTTACATCGTAACACTTGTATTACACTCACGTTCAAAACCAGCGGTCAAACTTGTTTGTAAAAGTAGGCGGGAGTATAATACATAATATCCAAACAGCGCTGTCAAATATCGTGACGTCATCTGACTCACGCGTTCCTCCAATGACTTCATGGAAAATATTGATAGACAGAACGTTAAGCCAATTAGATAACGAATTCAACGATCTTGTGTGAAGCTTTATTTCCTGGTGTGGATACGGCATTTTATACGCTTATATAAGGATAAACAATAAAAAGAACGAACGTGTATGCATGTAAACAAAATACTTTTATTTTGTGGCTGACTGGCACTTAGAAAAGGCACTAGTCTTACAAAAACTCTTGCAAGAACCTAATTTTTGGGTCTATTGACTTCAAACGTGAAACATAACTTCTTTAGACTTGTGGCTTTGACATCATTGCATTTCTAGGTTTCACACATATATTTATCATTAAGATTTTTAGTGTTAAAAAAGATGTTATGCAAAAAAAATTGTATTACAATGTACTTCAGCCTCTCTAACTTTTTTAATTTTTATCTTAAAATTATTTTGAAACATGGAAAACGAAGCTCAAAGTGTCTTCTATCTAATGATACCACAGTTATGCTTAGTAAAAACAGCCCTTTTAGTGAAATTAGGTATTTTCATGGTTTGGGGCCAGAATGGGGGTGCTTTTCAAGCGGTTAAACATATTTAAGGGCAACACTGCATATTTTCTTCATGGAAAATTTTATCACCAAAATTGCATATCTCATTTTTTATAATGTTTTATTTGTATTGATTCGTAGCTCCTCTGCTAGTGGGAGAGCTGACAGTCATATTGCAGGTCAATGACGTCAGGATCATTGTATAGAGGGCCAAGTAAGTCTCTTAAGGTCATCTTTAGTGATCTTTGAAGCTTTTATCTGTGAAGCTGTTTTATAAAACAATGTGTTTTGGGAAAAGCCATATATACTATATAACTAAATTGATTTAATTTGTCTGTGCTTATTTAGTAGTCACATAAGATTTAAAACAGTCTATGCCAGTGTTGTTTGCCCTTACAATGTGAACAACATCAATTTCACATGTGAAAAAACACATGTGATCACATGTGCATAAAGTGACTTTTTTTTACATTTGATCACATGTGGACAACATCTCACCACCACTGATTTCGCATGTGATCACATGGGTTTTACATGTGTTTATTCGAATTTTTTTTTCAAAAACACATTTCACATGTGAAATTGCACATGTGAAAATTCATGTGACTTTTCTGTAAGTGTAAGTGATAATGTTTAACACTACAGGAGAGTTTATTTACCCTCATTCTATCTTTTTTTTTTAGGATGGTATGTCACATTTAATGGAAATGCAAAGAAGGGCAATTCACAATGGACTCCTGGACATTTTCATTCTCACCTAGTTACCAAATGTTTGATGGCATTATGTTGAGCAACATATCTGATCAAGGTCTTAGAAATGAACTTGACCACGGCTTGACCAGAACTAGCACAGTGGTCATCACCTTCATGTATTTTGTGGTGTGTGCTGTCGGCCTCTGTGGAAATGCTCTGGTCATCTACGTTGTCCTGCGATATGCCAATATGAAGACCGTAACAAACATCTACATTCTGAACCTGGCTGTGGCAGATGTGATGTTCATGCTAAGTTTACCTTTCATTGCCATCCAGTTGGCACTGGTGCACTGGCCGTTTGGGCCTGCTCTATGCAGGGTGGTCATAACTGTAGATTCTCTGAATCAGTTCACCAGTATTTTCTGTCTGATGGTGATGAGCATTGATCGATACCTGGCTGTAGTGCACCCCATAAGATCCACCAAATGGAGGAAGCCCACTGCGGCCAAATTCATAAACCTAACCGTGTGGCTCGTGTCGCTCCTCGTTAACTTACCCATTATAATTTACAGCGGGCTGATCACCAAACCGGATGGCTGCTTTTGCAGTATAGTGTGGCCAGAGCCACAGGAGGTCTACTACACAGCGTTCATGTTCTACACCTTCATCCTTGGCTTCTTTCTGCCTCTGATTGTTATTTGTCTTTGCTATTTGCTCATTGTCATCAAAGTGAAGTCCTCAGGAATCAGTGTTGGCTCCACTAAACGGAAGCGATCTGAGAAGAAAGTGACACGTATGGTGTCCATTGTGGTCGCTGTCTTTGTGCTCTGTTGGCTGCCTTTCTACATCTTCAATGTCACGTCCGTTACTGGAACCATTAGCACCACACCCTTCTTGAGGAGCGTGTTTGCCATCGTTGTAGTGCTGGGATACGCCAATAGCTGTGCGAACCCCATTTTATATGCATTCTTGTCAGAGAACTTCAAAAAAAGTTTCCAGAATGTTCTGTGCCTAAAAAAGAGGTCTGGTCTGGGTGAGACTGAGCGTACTGACAGCAGACAGCACCGGTCACGAATTATGAATGATCAAACTGAAAATCAAAACACACGGCTACATGTAGAGCTACAAACCAGCTTCTGAAAAAACTACTACACATAATTAAGCATCAAACTGAGATCTGAAATAAAGGAATGTGTGTTTTCTATCACAGAACTGACACTGGTGTCCATATATGGATTGAAAGGCCAAATGCTAACACATTAAGGCTCCCTTTGTAAAGCATGTATAAAGGTGTATATTAAGTATTAACAACTACTCTATCAATCAGTGGTGAACCGTCATAAACACGATCAAAATCACTGACTTAAGTTAATTAAATTATTCCCAATAGTCTATTCTCTTCATTTCTTACATCTCATGGTTGTGCTGCTTCAGTAGTGTATTTTCATGTTGGAGCTTTTATCCAATCATATTGCAGCCATCATGCGTTGCCAGGGTCAAGGAAATCTGCACTGAGGCCTTCAGAATCAAGAGTGCTGGCGCCTGTGGCTTAAAATGGATGGAAATGAAGCTGTTGCTTTAATCAATTAGATTTCCAGTTGGAGACTTAAGGGCCATCTAACAGGCATACAATAATGTCAAAATGTTCACGTCCTTTGATTGCATGGTCAAAGAGCATACTAACAAAGTCCATTCAATAAAAAAATTGAGACACATGCTACACTACCAGCCAAAAGTATCTAATGTTATACCATTATGAATATAAAGGGTTTTTGATATGAGACACCCGCGATCAAGGATGTGAATCTACAGTTATAACAGTAAGTAAAGGGCATTTTGCACAAGACACACATGGTTGAAGATAAGTATCTGGCTTTATAACGTTATGAATGAAAGATATTTAACATGAGACACCCAGATGATTGCGAGTCTCTGAAGACTCAAAGAACAGCTGCCTATCAGTGTGTACAGAATTGAGTCTAGGTGATCTTTGGGTTTTAGATCTGCAGTAACCCCATGTCTGTTGATTCCCATCCCGCATCTCCAACTTGAATGACACGTAAATATTATTCCATCCCTTACTTCAAGTATAAGCGGTCACCTATCGGGTTCTCGCCCACTAGCAATACAATATAGATGGTTTATATAGCTGTGGTGTAATCATTATGTATGAACAGGTGGATTAAATCAGGTACAGTGGGCCTCGAAAGTTTGGGTACCCTTGGTAAATATGAGCAAAGAAAGCTATATTAAAAGTAATCTCTAATGGTTTTTCTTTTAAGCTTTACTCTTCTTTGTTTCATATGTCCACAAAACCAAGTCCTATTTGAAGTTCCAGTATGGCAAATTAAATAGGACTTGGTTTTGCAGCCATATAAAATGAAGAAGACTATTTTTGGCAGTAGGAACACAATATGGTTTTGGTGCACACATGTATAAAAAAGTGTTTCATGTCTACAGTTAAATATACTGCTGGATCTTGATTGTTTTGAACCTACTTTTATACCAGAGGTCCTGGACATCTTATTCAGACACATGGCTTCATGGATTATATCAAATACCAACATATAAAAAAAATCAAAACCTTGCTCTGCTAGAAATCTTATAATGGGTCATGGTAAAATCTTTCATCAAGACATTGGTTCAAAACAAACATCAAAGTTAAATAAAAATGGGTCCCTGACAGAAAACCAAGGTCCTGTCATAGCCATTCCAGTTCCCAGACCTGAACCATACAGAAAATGACTAAAGAGTAGAGAGCAACAACATATGAAGGGTCTGGAGAAATTCTGTATGAAGGAATAATCTAAGATCACCTGCCATGAATTTTTCAACCTTATCAGACATTATAAAAGAAGACTCTGAGCTGGTATCCTTGCAAATGGATAAAGAGAATTAAATAAAGGGGTGCCCATATTTATGCCCAGTAAGTATTAGAGAAAATGATTTCATAATGTAATTTCCCCTACACTTTCTATTGTTTTACTCAAATGAAACATTATATATTTTTTCCTTTTTTTCAGTAAAGCCTAAAAGAAGAAACATTTCTAGATAATTTTTTCTGTGGGTGAATGAAAGGGTGGGGATATATGAATGAGTTTGTAATGTTCATTCACTCAAGCACACTGAGGAAGTAGCAAAGCCGAAACGCGTCTGTGCAATAAATACACGTTTTATATGCAAAGTGCGGCCCTTTTCTTCTTCTTTGAAATTACTTATACGTCTGGTCAAGCACTCTTATAAAGTATAAGAAATTGAGTGAAGCCTGCTCCCACGACACAATTGCATGCTTTTGCTAGATTACGACAAACATTCAGGAACACACCTTGAGCATCGTGCATCAGAGCTCCGTCGAGTTCATCATCCAAATCCTATTTTCTGACTACCTTGTTCCTATTTATATAATTATAACATATTAGTTTATCTCAAGAATACTTTACTGTGATGACTATTGAGCAGTACTACCACGTGAAACGATTTATCACCAATAAACACCCAGTGTTAGCATATAGCCCACTAGCATCAACAAACAGTGCCGGCTTTAGTTACCATTTGCCAATCTAATGGCGGACTCATCCAATGTATGCTATTCAGACCTGTCCTCACCTGAGCGGGAAGCTGTGGAGCAGTTGATACCCGGTTATCGCAGATCCTACGTGACGTACAGCGCCCAGTTCACCCAGGCTCCAGACGTCCACAAGCGACCGAGGCGTGCAAAAAGCGAACACCCTATGCGGTGCAGCTTCACGGACCGCGCTCGAGGGAACGGAGACGCCATCGCCCAGAATGAAAGCGATCGGGAAGCCGTGGAGGAGCTGCTGCCCGGCCTTCGCAGATTCAGTGTGCCTCACATCATCCTGGCTACAGACATCCGCAGGCGATCGTGGCATGCTGCGAGTAGGGTGGCCATTCGTGCCAGTTCCGCCGGACACGTCCCGAACATGTTTTCAAGTTCGTTCTCCGGAAGTCGCGTTGGTCGACCGCATACGTCATCAAGGTTTAATATTTCGGGTTACATTTCAGAAAACCAACCGTTACATTTCAAGGGGAGAATGAAACTACAATGATTGTATGTCTTAAAATAAATAAATCTTAATTTTTCTAATGTATTTTAACTGAAACGTGAGAACCTCGATGACGTATGCGGTCGAGCAACGCGACTTTAGGAGAATGAACCCGAAAACATGTTCGGGACGTGTCCGGCGGAACTGGCACGAATAGTTGATGACAGTAATACCGCTAATGCTACAAACGCTAATACCGCTAATGCTACAAACGCTAATACCGCTAATGCTACAAACACTGTTTCGGGTGCGCCTATTGTTAAACGTAATACACATAGCTCGGTTTCGGCATCTGAGTCAAGGCGGCCGACTAACTGGGTGACTGTCAGGCGGCACAGTCGTATCCGGTGCCCACCCAAGACACCCCTGGTAATTTCTAACAGGTTCGATATTCTAAGCAATACACCGACTGAGACGTCTGTGAAAAGTGCCTTGGTTATTGGAGATTCGATACTTAGGAACGCGAACATTGAGGCACCAGCCACGATAGTCGATTGTATACCGGGAGCCAGGTCTTCAGACATTAGATCAAAACTTAAAGTGCTGGCTAATGCTAAGCGTAAGTTTTCTAAAATTGTTATTCACGCCGGCACAAATGACACCAGACTCCGCCAGTGGGAGATCACAAAAGATAATATTAAAGAGATATGTGAAATTGCTAAAACAATGTCAGACAATGTAATATGCTCTGGTCCCCTCCCCGCCTACCGGGGGGATGAAACTTACAGTAGATTATTGTCTCTTCACGACTGGATGTCAAAATGGTGCCCTCAGCATAACGTAGGGTTAATAGACAATTGGAAGCATTTCCGGGGGAGACCTGACCTGCTAAAGAGAGATGGCCTCCATCCATCTCAGGAAGGAAGGGCGATTCTCTCTATAAATCTGACAAATAGTCTTACTTCTAATACAGTCTGACTATCCAGGGTACAGGTCAGGAAACAGACGGATTGGCTTAAACGTCCGTCTGTTAGCTGCCGTGATATGTCAAGATCACTTATATCCCAGCACTTCGAGTCAATCTTACCAGAATATCAACACATTTCAACTGTATCTGTTCCCCGAACAAATAAATACAGAGCACCGCTTGCCACATCTGGTACAAATCTGATTAATATAAAATTAGAAAACAATACATTAACAGATGAACCTCGAATGTTAAAATTCGGCCTTCTTAACATTAGATCGCTTACCAATAAAGAACCTACTGTCAATGAAATAATTACAGACCAAAACTTAGATGCACTCTGTTTAACAGAAACCTGGCTTAAAGCAGACGACTACATTAGTTTAAACGAATCCACCCCACAAGACTATTATTATAAACACGAACCTCGAATAAAGGGGAGAGGGGGGTGGTGTAGCTACAATATACAACAAAACTTTTAAAGTAAACCAAAAATCTGAACTAAAATTTAAATCATTTGAACTAATGTTGTTAAATATGGAAATAACTGATTGTAACCACAAACAGCTCTCTTTTGCCTTAGCTACAATCTATAGACCTCCGGGCCACCATGCAGATTTCCTTAAAGAAATAGCAGGGGCACGTTCAATCTCACACCGGTGCACAACGTTTTGCTACAGTTTCCGGGTTGAACGACATGTTTCCTGGAAACGGTGTGCAACGGAATGCAACAGGTTTTAGAAGCGTTTTCTCTTGTTTGGTGGGTGTGTCAGAGATGTCGGCCCAATCAGCGGCAAGATGTATAAAACCACGCGGTAGTAAAGAGACAGCTCGCTCAATGGGTTCAGGTTGGAATGTTGTCTTTCATTCTGGACAGCAAGGGCAGTGACTGTAACATTGAGGGTCTTTTACATTATTAAACACACATTTATAACGAATTCATCAGGCTTCAGAAACATTTAAAAAAGAACACAAAGAATGGCCTCTCAGCTACCGTAGTTGCAACTCTTACGTCATCACAACAGGGCGTTCAACGCATCACCGTTTCTGTTCAATAAACGTTGTGCAACGTTTTGTCGGGGCTGAATGCAGCCCTGATTTCCTGTCTGAGCTTGTAGTCACTGTAGATAAAGCTCTTATCGTTGGTGATTTTAATATTCATGTGGATTCATGTGCATTAGGACGTGCGTTTATGGATGTTCTAAATTCTCTCAATATTGGACAAAACGTGACAGGGCCAACGCATACTCGTAAGCACACATTAGACTTAATTCTGTCACTCGGACTCAATATTAATGACATCAAAATATCACCTCAGAGTGATGCAGTTTCTGACCATTACCTTGTGCATACACTGTACTTCTAGATATGATCACTCAATCCACAACATGCTACAGATTAGCCAGAACAATAATTTCCACCACTAAAGATAGCTTTATTAGCACTCTTCCAGACCTGTCCCAAATTAAACATGTAGCAGATAACTGTGACGATCTAGATATTGTAATAGAAAACCTAAACAATGTCTGTTCTAACACATTGGATGCCGTTGCTTCCATTCGAAAAAAGAGAATCAAAGAAAAACCACCAGCTCCACGGTATGACCATCACACTGCAGCCCTCAAAAAAGGCAACTAGGAAAATGGAAAGAAATTGTAGAAGCACAAAGTTAGAGGTATGGCGTGCAGCATGGAAAGAGAGTGTTAAATACTACAGACAGGCTATTAAAACCGCCAGATCTACCTATCTTAGCAAGCTTATAAATGAGAATCATAATAACTCTCGTTTCCTCTTTAGCACAGTTGCAAAACTGACTAGAAACAAAGAACAAACAGAAACCAATAGTAAACTTCAACACAAAAGTAACGACTTCATGAACTTATTTTCTAACAAAATTACGGCTATTAGGGAAAACATCGTAGCTACCCAGGCAGCCACCACTCTACCCATTAGTTCACTTAACACTAGACTACCATACGAACATCTTGATTCATTTAAACCTACTACAATAGATGAGCTCTCTAGACTAGTTACATCATCCAAATCATTGTCCTGTATATTAGACCCCGTTCCCACAAAACTACTTAAAGAGGTATTCCCTGTAGTGTCAACCCCGGTTCTAAATATCTTTAACTCATCGCTAGAAATAGGATACGTTCCAACAGCTTTCAAACTAGCAGTTATTAAACCGCTGATTAAAAAAACACAGCTTGATCAGGGAGAGCTTAATAACTTTAGACCAATCTCAAATCTCCCTTTTCTTTCGAAAATATTAGAAAAGGTAGTGGCAAGCCAGTTACGCACATTCTTGACAAATAATAGTACATATGAAAAGTTCCAATCAGGATTCAGGCCCCACCATAGCACAGAGACAGCGTTGCTTAGAGTTACAAATGACCTCCTATTAACATCCGATCATGGTGAAATCTCAATTCTTATATTACTAGACCTTAGTGCAGCCTTTGACACAATAGATCACACAATCTTACTTAATAGACTAGAAAACTATGTTGGTATCAGTGGTCAGGCGCTAGCCTGGTTTAGGTCGTATCTAACCAATCGCTATCACTTTATGTAAACGAGGAAGAGTCATATCACTCCCTGGTTAAATACGGTGCACCGCAGGGATCGGTTTTAGGTCCTATCCTGTTCTCGTTATATATGTTACCCCTAGGAGACATTATCAGGAAACATAACATAAGTTTTCACTGCTATGCGGATGATACCCAGCTTTACATCTTCTCACATCCCAGCGAAACACACACGTTTTCTAAGCTAACAGACTGCATTAGCGATGTTAGTAACTGGATAGCACATAACTTTCTTAAGCTCAACTCCAATAAGCTAGAGATACTTATTATTAAACCGAATCGCTACAAACATAATATGTCAGATTACAAGTTGCACATAGATGGCTGCACTGTGGTGCCATCTTCCACGGTTAGGAACTTAGGTGTGATGTTCGACAGTAACTTATCCTTCGATAGTCATATCGCCAACGTCTGCCGCACAGCATTCTTCCATCTTAGAAATATCTCGAAAATACGCCATATACTGTCTACATCTGACGCAGAGAAGCTTATCCATGCTTGTATGACCTCTAGAATAGACTATTGTAACTCACTACTCGGGGGATGCCATGCAAATCAAGTAAACAAGCTTCAGCTACTTCAAAACGCTTCTGCAAGGGTACTTACTTGATCTAAAATGTATGACCACATAAGCCCAATTCTGGCATCTTTACACTGGCTACCAGTTAAATATCGCATACAATTTAAAATATCACTAATCACCTACAAAGCTTTAAATGGCCTAGCACCCTCATATCTTAGAGAATTACTATCAGAATACAATCCATCACGCACACTACGGTCGCAAAATTATGGTCTCTTGATTATCCCTAGACCATCAAAAGTGTCTAAAAGTGGAAGATCCTTTTCCTACTTAGCCCCTAAGCTCTGGAATGATTTACCAACCGATGTCCGAGAATCAGACACAGTCGATCATTTTAAATCTAGACTTAAAACTTTTCTCTTCAACAAAGCATTCGCATAATTTGTCTAGTAAAGGTACTTAACTCGAAATAGTTATTTGTATTGAACAAAGCACTCGCGTTCATAACACAGACCAACCAAATAAATAAATAAAAATCTTATCTTATCGTATGGTCGGGTTGCGATTTTGGAACTTTCGTGTGTCTTGTGAATAGTATGCCATACAAACCCGTTTGCCACTGAACCTGCATTAACGATGGCAGTGGGGCCTCCAGCCTTAGTCAAACGGGTTGGCATGTATGGTTGGAATGTGATTTGGCGCTTTCTTTGTCTTGCGAATAGTATGCCATACAGACTCGTTTGCCACTGAACCTGCATTAACGACGACAGTGGGGCTTTCGGCCTTAGTCAAACGGGTTGGCACGTATGGTCGGGTTGCGATTTTGGTGCTTTCGTGTGTCTTGTGAATAGTATGCCATAAAGACCCGTTTGCCACTGAACCTGCATTAACGACGACAGTGGGGCCTCCAGCCTTAGTCAAACGGGTTGGCACGTATGGTCGGGTTGCGATTTGGCGCTTTCATGTGTCTTGTGAATAGTATTCCATACAGACCCGTTTGCCACTGAACCTGCATTAACGACGACAGTGGGGCCTCCAGCCTTAGTCAAACGGGTTGACACGTATGGTCAGGTTGCGATGTTGGCGTATTCTAAATAGTATGCAATATAGACCCGTTTGCCACTGAACCTGCATTAACGGCGACAGTGGGGTTACAGGCCTTAGTCAAACGGGTCGACAGGTTTCATTTTCTCTTAAAGACAGAAAGGTGACCCTTAGTTACCATATATACCGTCGCAGTGGGCCCCCAATTTGCAAAATCCTCAACTGTGGATAATATAATTATGCCGCAATAGTTAGTCTGTCTGAAACTAAGCTGATTAAACCACATCACTGTGTGACACTTGCTTTACATGTGAACGGCCCCTACGCTAATATGATTTTGTTTTTCTCTCCCTGTCTCGTCCTCGAAGAAAAATGGGTCGCTTAAGCTAACTACCGGAGTTCCTCAGGGCTCAATATTAGGGCCCCTTTTATTTAGCCTTTACCTCAATGACTTGCCTAATGTTTGTTCTGAAGTAGAATGTTTAATGTATGCGGACGATACCGATCTATTTGTTCATGGTCGCTCTAAAGACATTGTTGCAGATAAACTCACAAAAGCAATGACTTACGTTACATCTTGGTTGCAGGAGAACTGCCTGCAGTTAAATATTTCAAAAACTGTAGGTATGCTCTTCAGCAAAACTAATAGAGCTTCATTAACTCCTGACATAATAGTTAATGGAGAAAATTAACTCATTCACCGCCATTGACGAGTTATCTCGTCATTTATGAGTTCATATTTAACTAATAAATATGCCTTTCTGGACAAATTTCAAAGTGAAAGTGTAATACCGTTTTTATCCACCAGATGGCGACCAAACCGACTTTATCAAAAACGGAAGTTAAAAAGATTTAATGATTTATTTTTTACTGCCTTTATGTTTGATAGTCATTCTGAGTCTGATCTCTAACATAAATTTCTTTACAAAAACGCAATTTTTTAAGCTTTTTGCTCAAAATGTTGTATTTTTGAAGAGAAATATCCATATTTCAGTGGTTAAATTAAGTAGAAAAAGTAAATATATAATGAAACGTTTTTTCCCCATTTTGTTTGTTTGTTTGTTTGTTTATTGTTTGTTTGAAAGCAGAGGGTGTGTTCTTTAATTTGATATAATTTGTATGTTTATATATTTATAGAAAATAATTTTTCCTGCAAGGAATTTTGTGAAAATTTTGTTAAAATCACAAAAATGCAGGTGGGCAACTTTTCTCAAAAAGGCTGGCGGTGAATGAGTTTAAAATCGTAAATAAATATAAATATCTTGGCTTAGTAATAGATTCACAACTCTCCTTTGAAGCCCATATTAAAAAAATTAAGTAAAATAATCAAGTTTAATCTTGCAAATTTCTGCTCAATTTGAAATGATATGCCAACCGAAGCTGCACTAATTTTTTTACATTCCATGATTTTCAGCCATTTTAATTATTGCTTTACAAGTTGGTCTCAAGCAAGTCAGAGCGCAAAAAGACCCTTGGAATCATTATATAAACAAGCCATTAAAATTATGGACAAAAAACCAAGGCACTATCATCACTGTGTAATTTTAGAAAAATACAGCCTTTTAAACTGGGCCAGTATTCATACGTTTTTAAATGTGAATCTTATATATAAAGTGATACATGATTTGGCTCCAGCTCCTCTGGCTGAGTTCATCAGCCAAAGAAACATCTCTGAGCGCGTTACTCGAGGCTCTGCGCAGGAGCGCTTTCAGTCGCTCTGCCTGGTCAGTGAGGGGCGCCACTGAATGGAATTTTATACCAGAGGAGGTTAGACAGCTCAACACTTATATGGCCTTTACAAAACAATTGAAACTCTGGCTTATTAACAATTATGTCTGTCAACATTAAAAGCCGAATGTTCTGTCCTCACTAGACGTGTAGCTTCTATATCCAGCTAGACAGACAGTGAACAGGTGAGATGTTGATTCATAGCTTTTAATCTTTCAGTTGCTTTTATAAATCTTTCTCGTGTAACTTTTACATTGTAAAACTGTAAACAGACATAGAAAATAGAGAAATTAGAATTATATTAAATTTACATTTTCAAAGTGCATAACTTACTAAGCAGTATTTACTGCCTAAAAACATTCAAAGGAAACATTAAATAAACACATTAAGCATTAAACGTTACATTGTCATGTACCCCTGTAAATATATCCTTAGTTTTAGGTAATGGGTATAATCACAAAATCCAAATTATTATAATTATCATAGCAAAAGACCACTAGCATACGGTGCTACTTAAAGCTGCCGTCGGCAACTCTGGAGGATTGAGCAGTTTCCAAATGTTTACAATTTCATGTCCCTCCCCCACTACCTCCGAGCAACCTCCCACGAGCTCGTTCTCGTCAGCGCGTGTGCACAAGTATTATTGTGAACGCATACTTAGCAAGAACACTTAGATTACTTACATAACACTCCGAAACACAATCAATGGTTGATAAAGCACAATTACCTCTTGAGAAGAAATGTGGCAAGCTCTGCATCTAGCTTGAACCCTTTAAAATCTCGTAGATTCCTCCACCTTTCAAATACTGGTCCGATATTGATCCTAGTTTTATTACGGTCACGGTCGCTTTCTATCTTTGTTTCCTTCTTTTCATTGGTTGTTTTCCTAGCTCTGGTTGTTTACCGAGGAATCGGAAGTTTGTTAGTGAATGTTCTCTCCGCCATCACGCTGCATTCAAACCAAAACACCTATGAACTTCAGGCGCGAGGGGGAGGGGGATCTGTGGCGCGTGCAGGTACTGTGATTGACAGGCAGATTTTGGACCAAATGAACCGGCCTACGCTGATTGGACCAAAATAACAGGCTCTAGGTGGAGCTAGAAGCGCAGGTTTTTTTCTTAAACAGTCTAATTTATGTTGTTCTATCGGAGCATAGTGTTGGTTTCAGTGAATATGATCAAAAAATATGATCAAATAAGTTGCCGACCGCAGCTTTAATGCTCACTATTTACACTTTTCGTTTTGTTTTAGCAACATTTGCATCTCTAGATTAATAAATTTACTGACAAACATCTTCAACATACTGAATTTTATGTTTATATGAGAAATTATAGTGACTTACAGCCTTATGCGGGTCACAACTTCCCTGAACGAGCCGCTCTTCAGCCATAACACTTTACAAAGAGCTCACCTCAACACGTGCAACACAGGCTTTACCATACACAATACTCGCCACAAGAGGGCGCTAAAGGTCAACATATAACCAAATCAAACTGAACCATTACACCGAACCTATTGAGCTGTATTACATATTTAAAATATTATAGTTTTTTTTTAAATGTGTGTTTTATGTGTCTTACTACTGTAATAGGAACAGAGTACCTTATGTACTTTACAGTGTCATTTATATTGTAGTTAGTCAAATTCCTATACATTTGTAATGTATTTTCTTGTTTGTATTTTAATGCCTTTTTACATCTTGGCCAGGGGACTACAGATGAAAATAGCCTTTTGGCTAATTCTGGCTTTCTTAACAATGTTTGTACATGTGTTTTATGAAATTGCGCTGTCCCCTTTTAAAATAAACCATTAAATCAAATCAAGCATAGGGCAAGGGTATAACCCGCCCAGAGGAGACCCAGGTTTACGAAAAGGAAACGGAAATGGGGAAATATAAATCAGGATCTAAAGAGCCTGAACAAAAGACAAATGGCGATGTCCTAGGAGAAACTTCTTCTATTATTTTCTTGCAAATCAGCTACAATATCTCCTTAAATGAACACAGCACCAAAATTCCCATCCGTGGTTAGCATTGGAACGAAATCTTATAATCCCCATTTCAATTGCAGATTTACCATTTCCACCTCAACAGGTAAAAAATGAGACTTTTTCAAATACATCACTATTAGCACCACTCTGACAGCCTGGTGGAAAACAAATAGAACCATTAAATCACCCTAACACCTTGTAGACTCACCCCTATTTGGCACAATCCTACTTCCTACAACGATAGAGGGTATGCATTGATGTCACTTTTCTACGTGACCACGCCGGAACTCGCCCTGTTGATTGGCAAACGTTCAACAAAATGGCTGGTTTTCATAGTGGTAGAGGTCTTCACGGGTCCACTTAGATCCGAAAACCCGAGGTCCGACCCGAGACCCGATCGGGTTCGGGTCTAAAAGTTTCACATGTGCCTCGGACACGGGTCGGGTACAATAATATCGGCATCGGGTCTCGGGTAATTTAAAAATGAATGTGTTTTTTCTGAACGGACCCGAGAAGACCCGAACTTTCTCGCCTGTGTGCGTCAATGTCCTTTTCAAACCTCTCATCTGTTTGCCAAGAGCACTTGCAACATTGTGTGGTTGTCGGAAGGTTAATTTTCGTTGAGACAAACATGTCAGTCAATTATAAATGTACATTTTAGCGATTACGTTGGTGTCGTCGTCAGATAACAAAGTAAAACGAATGGAGCAGCTCGCCAAATTGTTTGCAAGGCCACCGGAGTTTCTTTCTGTCTGACTGCTGCGCGTGGGTCTGCAGAATGCACACACGTCCGTGCCGTTTACATTCGGTTCCAGTCAGGTTAAAAAAAAAAATTTCACTAGTTCGGGTCGGACTCGGGTCTAATTTTCTCGAGTTTGTCTCGGGTCGGGTCTTTCTTTAAAAAAAAATTATTTATGCACGTCGGGTTCGGGTATAAAGTGATTCGGGTCATTTCGGGTCGGGTACATTTCTTTGGACCCGAGAAGACCTCTACATAGTAGGTGTTGTGACAATGGCAGTAAAATTGACTATTATCAGCTTAAATTGAGTTTAGTTGGACTTGATAGCAGAGGTGGAAATACTTAGTTACATTAGTTACATTTTCCAAGCATCTGTGCTTTATTAGGGTGTTTGTATTGGGAAAAAAATTTACTTCACTACATTCTAAAGCATAGAATCATACTGTGTATTATTTTATATTGCATATTAAAATTTATACCTAATTATATTAAAATTGTGTGCTATTACTTGAGTAAAAGTATGTTAATGTACTTAAATATTAAATGTACAACAAAAACTTGTATTTATGAAATGTAATATAATTAAAAATTTGATAATATGCTTTAGAATGTTTGTTTTCCAAAGACACGGATAAAATACAAATACTTGAGAAAATACTTAAAACCTCTGCTTGATAGTGACCCTAGCAACTTATCAACCCACCTGTGGTCTGTGGACGTTGGCATTAATGATCAATTTATTTCTCCTTTCGGTGTTTTTTGTCACGATAGCTCGGAATTCTTGTTAATCTGTTAGTACAGTCTATCGCACAACAGCTTTTTCCCATTTAGATGCGTTTTCCCCGTGTTTCTGCTGATTTCACACTGTACACAAATGCTGGCGCTCTCTCTTTTGCCACTCAGTGGGCATAACCGCAGGCACTTTCGCCGAAGTTGACTTCACATGCATACCCTCTATAGCTGTGGTTCTCAACCCTAGTCCTCGGGCCCCCCTCCCAGAATGTTTTAGATGTCTCCTGATATGAAACACCTGATTCCACTCATTAGACTCCTTCCAGAATGTTTGAAACGTTTCCTTAATTAACACACTAACAAGCTGATGAACTGAATCAGGTGTTCCATATGGAGACATCCAAAATGCTCCGGGAGGGGGGGCCCGAGGACCGGAGCCGAGAACCACTGGTCTATAGTAAGCAATTCTGCTTTTAAAAGTAAATGTGCCACAAGAACACACACAATCTCCAAAATGTTTAAACAGTAAATAAGTATTATTTTAATGTCAGTATTGAAAGAAACATGCATACATCACCTGCAATAACAGGATGTGTCTCATATCAAGCGATCATACGCACTGCGTAAATTACCTTCACTCCCAGCATAAACAAGATTACCTCACATACGAAAACTCTAAACACATGTTGTACCACATTCTTTTGATAATTAGTTTAATAAACTTAATGTACAATATACACGTATTAGCTTTTTAACACTTTAACAAATCATTATCCTACTGTAAATCATTGTTAAAGTGGAGTTTCCTAAACATATAATTTAAAACAGTATGAAGCTTACCTTTTATAAAGGGAATAAAGTAAAATTAGAATACACAAAACTTACATTTTCTAAATGTTTTTAACAGTAAATGGTGATTATTTTACTCTTTTACCTGTTTGTGTTGTTAGTCTGCAGGCAGTTCATCCGGGCCTTTTTGCAGGTGAAACTAATCAAGAGTTAATTTTGGTAAGAAATGGTTCTATATAAAATCATTATCATCTTTTAAGAACCTTTGAAGAACCATTTTTCTTAAGAGTGTACTCCACCCCTTGACACTTGGTAGTGGACCAATTCTGTGACTTTGGCCTGTGCAAGTTATTCCATAGTACTTGTAATGCACCACATTTTATGTTTGACCATTATAATATAATGTATATTGCAAATTGATCACAATATGGATTATAAAAAATTATATAAATAAAAAAAAAACATTTTATTACTGATCTCTTAAGGTGTTGTTGTGTTTCGTTGATTGTGGTTTGCCACTTTGTGTCCAGTGTGTACTGTAAGTGTTTCTGCTTTCTCACAGCAAATGTGTTACACTGTCAGCGACTCCTCTGGACATGAAACTTTGCCAAGCATATTTTGGTTCTTTAACTGTTATTCGGACTGTGTTTGAAACAACTACAGGTTAGTATCTCTCATAATATCTTTCATTTCAGATTAGGGCTATCACGATATCAAAGTGTTTTTTTATAAATAAACAATACTATCAAAGTCAAATTCATCTTTAGTATTTTTTGTTTTATTAGTTTTAACCCTAAGCCTACATTTGCTAATGTTTATATATAGATTCATGTGCTCTGACTCTGAAGTCAAATTGATGCAAAAATGTGTTCCTATAGTAATTGTATATGCTGGTAACACTTTACAATAAGGTTATTTGTTAACAATTAGTTAATGCATTAGCTAAAATGAACTAACAGTGATGATGTGTACTTCAACAGCATTTATTAATCTTAGTTCATGTTAATTTCATCATTTACTAATACTTATAAAATCAAGCATCGTATACGTAACTGTTAACATTACTTTATGCACCATGAACTAACATAAATAACTATATTATATTAACTAACAAGAATTAATACCTGTTGAAAACTATATTGTTCACTGTTTGTTCTTGTTAATTAACGCATTTACTAATGCAATCTTATCGTAAAGTGTTACCAATATGTTTATAGGCTAGTTTTTAAATGAAAATGTTTTTGAAAGCAATTTAATAAATAATTAAACAAAAATGAAAATTACAACATTACATTTAGATCCGCTTATACTGCATCAAATGTTTCTTTTTATTATTGACTGTTATCGAGACTTAAAACTTTACTGTTTAACCCTCTGGGGTCCGACCATTTTGGGACACTGTCAGAGGTTCTGACATGCTCTTACATTTGGTCTTTTTTCAGTTGCTTTAAAACAGATTTAAAGTTATCTACTGTCTCTGATTTTCGGACGTCGGTTGGTAAATCATTCCATAGCTTAGGGGCTAAGTAGGAAAAGGATCTGCCACCTTTAGACACTTTTGATATTTTAGGGATAATTAAGAGACCAGAATTTTGTGACCACAATGCACGTGATGGATTGTATTCTGATAATAATTCTCTAAGATATGAGGGTGCTAGGCCATTTAAGGCTTTGTATGTGATTAGTAATATTTTAAATTGTATGCGATATTTAACTGGTAGCCAGTGTAAAGATGCCAGAATTGGGCTTATGTGGTCATACTTTTTAGATCGAGTAAGCACTCTTGCAGAAGCGTTTTGAACTAGCTGAAGCTTGTTTACCTGATTTGCATGGCATCCTCCGAGTAACGAGTTACAATAGTCTATTCTAGAGGTCATAAAAGCGTGGATAAGCTGCTTTGCATCTGATGCAGACAACATATGGCGTATTTTTGAGAGATTTCTAAGATGGAAGAATGCTGTGCGGCAGACATTGGAGATATGGTTATCGAAGGATAAATTGCTGTCGAACATCACACCTAAATTCTTAACCGTGGAAGATGGCACCACAGTGCAGCCATCTATGGGCAACTTGTAATCTGTCATATTATATTTGTAGCGATTCGGTTCGATAACAAGTATCTCTGTCTTATTGGAGTTTAGCATAAGAAAGTTTTGTGTTCAATCTAGTCACTAATATCGCGGATGCAGTCTGATAGCTTAGAAAACTGGTGGGTTTCGCTAGGATGTGAGGAGATGTAGAGCTGGGTATCATCTGCATAGCAGTGAAACCGTATGTTATGATTCCTGATAAAATCTTCTAGAGGTAACATATATAACGAGAACAGGATAAGACCTAAAACTGATCCCTGCGGTACGCCGTATTTAACCAGGGAGTGATATGACTCCTCCTCATTTACATAAACAAAGTGGTAGCGATTGGTTAGATACGATCTGAACCAAGCTAGCGCCTGACCACTGATGCCAACATAGTTTTCTAGCCTATTAAGTAAGATTGTGTGTCTATTGTGTCAAAGGCTGCACTGAGGTCTAATAATATAAGGAGTGAGATTTCGCTACGATCGGATGTTAGGAGAAGGTCATATGTAACTCTAAGCAACGCTGTCTCTGGGCCTGAATCCTGATTGGAACTTTTCATACGTATTATTATTTGCTAAGAATGTGCGTAGCTGGCTTGCCACTACTTTTTCTAATATTTTGGAAAGAAAAGGGAGATTTGAGATTGGTCTAAAGTTATTAAGATCTCCCTGGTCAAGGTGTGGTTTTTTAATGAGCGGTCTAATAACTGCTAGTTTGAAAGCTGTTGGAACGTAGCCTTATTCTAGTGAAGAGTTAAAGGCATTTAGTACTGGGTTTGACACTACATGGAATACCTCTTTGAGTAATTTTGTGGGAACGGGGTCTAATATACAGGACGATGATTTGGATGACGTTACTAATTTAGATAGCTCCTCTATTGTAGTAGGTTTAAATGACTCAAGATGTTCGTATGGTAAGCTAGCGTTAAATATTTTATTGGGTAGAGTGGTGGCTGCTTGGGTACCTACAATGTTTTCCCTAATAATCATAATTTTCTTAGTAAAGAAGTTCATGAAGTTGTTACTATTGTGTGGGAGTTTATTAGTCGGTTCTGTTTGTTCTTTATTTCTAGTCAGTTTTGCAACTGTGCTAAAGAGGAAACGAGGGTTATTATGATTTTCTTTAATTAGATTGCTGAGATACGTAGATCTGGCGATTTTTATAGCCTGTCTGTAGTGTTTAACACGCTCTTTCCATGCTGCACGCCATACCTCTAACTTTGTGCTTCTATAATTTCTTTCAATTTTTCTAGCTGCCTTTTTAAGGGCTGCGGTATGATGGTCATACCATGGAGCTGACGTTTTTTCTTTGATTCTCTTTTTTCGAATGGGAGCTATGGCATCCAATGTGTTAGAACAAATATTGTTCAGGTTTTCTATTCTAGATCTTCGGGGTTGTCTGCTGCATGTTTCATTTGGGGCGGGTCTGGAGGGGTGCTGGTGGAGTTGTCTTTGGTGGTGGAGGTTGTTGTTCTGGCTGGTCGGTGGCGTGTTGTGGATCGGGTGGTCGTGTCTGGAGGTGCCGTGTATGAGACAAGGCAATGGTCTGAAACTGCATCGCTCTGGGGTGATATTTCGATGTCAGTAATATTGAGTCCAAGTGACAGAATTAAGTCTAATGTGTGTCTACCGGTATGCGTGGGCCCTGTCACGTTTTGTCTAATATCGAGAGAATTTAGAACATTCATAAATGCTAGTCCTAATGTATCTGTTGGGTTATCAACGTGTATATTAAAGTCACCAACGATAAGAGCTTTATCTACAGTGACTACAAGGTCAGACAGGAAATTTTATATTTCTTTAAGAAAATCTGCATGATGGCCCGGAGGTCTATATATTGTAGCAAGGACAAAAGAAAGCTGTTTAGGGTTACGATCAGTTATTTCCATATTTAACAGCATTATTTCAAATGAGTTAAATTTTTGTTCGGATTTATGGTTTACTTTAAAATTTTTGTTGTATATTGTAGCTACACCACCCCCTCTCCCCTTTAATCGAGGTTCGTGTTTATAATAGTAGTCTTCTGGGGTGGATTCGTTTAAACTAATGTAATCGTCTGCTTTAAGCCAGGTTTCTGTTAAACAGAGTGCATCTAAGTTTTGGTCAGTAATAATTTCATTGACGATGGGTCCTTTATTGGTAAGCGATCTAATGTTTAGAAGGCCGAATGTTAACATTCAAGGTTCATCTGTAAATGTATTGTTTTCTAATTTTATGTTAGTAAGATTTGTACGAGACGAGGTAAACGGTGCTCTGTATTTGTTTGTTCGAGAAACAGACACAGTTGAAATGTGTTGATACTCTGTTAAGATAGACTCTAAGTGCTGGGATATATGTGATCTTGACATGTCAGGGCAGCTAACAGATGGACGGGTAGGCCAATCTATCTGTTTCCTGACCTGGGCCCTCGGTAGTCAGACTGTATTAGAAGTAAGAGTATTGGTCAGATTTCTAGAAAGTATAGCATTTCCTTCCGATGACGGATGAAGGCCATCTCTCTTTAGCAGGTCAGGTCTCCCCCTGAAATGCTCCCAATTGTCTATAAACCCTACGTTATCCTGAGGGCACCATTTTGACATCCAGTCGTGAAGAGACACTAATCTGCTATAAGTTTCATCACCCCGGTAGGCAGGGAGGGGACCAGAGCATATAACATTATCTGACATTGCTTTTGCAATTTCACACACCTATTTAATAGTATCTTTGGTGATCTCAGACTGGCGGAGTCTGGTGTCATTTGCGCCGGCATGAATAATAATTTTAGAAAACTTACGCTTAGCATTAGCCAGCACTTTAAGTTTGGATCTAATATCTGACGATCTGGCTCCCGGTATACAGTCAACTATGGTGGCTGGTGCCTCAATGTTCACGTTCTTGAGTATCGAGTCTCCTATAACCAGGGCACCTTTAACAGATGTCTCAGCCGGTGTATTGCTTAGAATGTCGAATCCGTTAGAAATTACTAGGGGGGTCTTCGATGGGCATCGAATATGACTATGCCGCCTGACAGTCACCCAGTTAGTCGGCCGCCTTAACTCAGTTGCCGGAACCGAGCTATGTGTATTACGCATTACCGTAGGCACACCCGATACAGTGTTTGAAACATTAACATTAGCGGTCTTACTGTCCTCAACGAGCGTTCGGATGCGCGCTTCTAGTTCTGCAACCTTCTCCGTCAGCCTTACTACTTCAATACATTAGCACATGTAAACCCCTCTGTGCTGATGGAAGAAGCTAAACTGTACATGTGGCAAGTAGTGCAGGTTACAATGACAAGCGGAGTCTTACCGTTTTCATGCTGGGCGATGGCGTCTCCGTTCGCCCGAACGCAGTCCGTGAAACTCCATCGAGACCGGTGCTCGCTCGTTGCATGCCTCGGTCGTGTCCGGGTGTCCGGATGTCTGGAGCCAGGGTGATGTGAGGCACGCTGTACCGCCTGCTGCGAATGCCGGGCCACAACTCCTCCACAGCTTCCCGCTCTGGTGAGGAAAGGTCTGAAAAGCATACATCGGATGAGTCCGCCATTAGATCGAAAAGCGAAAAGGAAGGCAGATTTACAGTAAACAAACAGTGAGGTAACAGTAAACAGTAAACAAATTTCAGCCGGCACCGTTTGTTGATGCTAGCGGGCTATATGCTAACACTAGGTGTTTACTAGTGATAGATCGTTTTACTTATTAACTCATTCACCGCCAGCCTTTTTGAGAAAAGTTGCCCACCTGCATTTTTGTGATTTTAACAAAATTTTCACAAAATTCCTTGCAGGGAAAATTATTTTCTATAAATATATAAACATACAAATTATATCAAATTAAAGAACACACCCTCTGCTTTCAAACAAACAATAAACAAACAAACAAACAAAATGGGGAAAAAACGTTTCATTATATATTTACTTTTTCTACTTAATTTAACCACTGAAATATGGACATTTCTCTTCAAAAATACAACATTTTGAGCAAAAAGCTTAAAAAATTGCGTTTTTGTTAAGAAATTTATGTTAGAGATCAGACTCAGAATGACTATCAAACATAAACGCAGTTAAAATAAATCATTATCTCTTTTTAACTTCCGTTTTTGATAAATTCGTTTTGGCGCCATCTGGTGGATAAAAGCGGTATTACACTTTCACTTTGAAATTCATCCAGAAAGGCACGTTTATTAGTTAAATATGAACTTATAAATGACGAGATAACTCATCAATGGCGGTGAATGAGTTAATACCGTTCAATAATCATCACGGTAAAGTATTCCTAAGATAAACTAGTATGTTATATTATATAGATAGGAACGAGATAGTGAGAAAATAGGATTTAGATGATGAACTCGACGGAGCTCCAATGCACGGAGCCCCGTTGCCCCGTTTGTTGATGCTAGCGGGCTATATGCTAATACTGGGTGTTTACCAGTGATAAATCGATTCAGTTATTAATACTGTTGAATAATCGTCACGCTAAAGTATTCCTAAAATGAACTAATAAGTTATATTATATAGAGAGGAACAAGATAGTAGGAAAATAGGATTTAGATGATGAACTCGACGGAGCTCCGATAACAGTGTTGCCACTCTCTTGCGTCTCTCTCTTGCGTCTCGTCAATTTTAAGTTGTCAAACCTTATCTGAATGGACAAAACAGAAAAATGGGGCGGGATATTCATCGGAACAGTGTAAGGAAGCAGGAAGAGAAAAAAATCGATATTTGATAGAATATAAACATAACCGATCATACTTAGCGGACAAGCGGATGTAACAAAGCAGGATATTGCGGGAACTTTCACTATCTGTCATTGTTTTGGATTAAAACGTGGGATGCCTTTTGAAGAGTGGTGCGGTTTAAGAATGAACAGCACACTGGACAGTTTGTTTTTATGTTGTGGAAAATAAATATGGTCTGTATAGTTACATTAATGCACTGTACTTTCATTTCTATTTTAGGCTGTTTTATTAAGAAGTGCTACATAAATAAATGGAAATGTTCAGAAGACTGGCTGACCTTAGACCATAATCATGGAGAATGAAACTATTGGAGATGATGTTGAGCTGAAGACTCGACCAGACAGCGAAATGAATTACCATGAGCTTAATCAAAGCAACACCCAGAATGTCCTCTCCAACATGCCTAGTCGCTCTATCAGTAAGGAATTGTTATGTCACATTTAGGATTAAACTGAAAAAAACCCAGATTTTTCATTAAACACTTTTAAGTTATATTTTAAAACCTATGCCTAATACAACCCAGTCAACGCGAGAAGATCACAGTGACGTCACACTATTCTCATACCATGATATTCACAGTGTGAGCTATATGTGAGCTCATTGTGATTTCAAAATGTTAAGAATGTTAAAAGGAGGCAATACAACACAAAGGGGGCATTCTACTTCCTTTGTCTCACTAGGAAAAGGTGGATACTGCAGGATCACAGTGACATCACACCATTCTCACACCGTGATAATCTCACATCATGACTACAGTATGAGTTCACTATGAGTGACCATGATATGAGCACACAGTGAGTGTATTATGACCTCACATCATCAACATAGTTTGAGTGCACAGTGAATGTGCTGTAACCTCACATCGTGACAGTAGCATATGATGTGAGTTCATACCACACTCACTGTGCACTCATACTATGGTCATGATGTGAGGTCATGGTACACTCACAGTGAACTCATACTGTAGTCATGCCGTGAGGTCATGGCACACTCACAGTGTGCTCATACTATGGTCATATTTTTATACTATTCATTCTGTAATAGCAGGACAGCACACATGTCTAGAAAATGTTTCTACACAGCATTTTATATAGCCATATACATGGTGTGTAATGTATATACCAGGGGTGTCAAACATACGGCCCGCGGGCCACATACGCCCCACAAAGGTGTCCAATCCGGCCCGCATGATGATTTATTAAATATGAAATACATATTTTAAAAACCCTTACAGGCGGGTGTCTAGTTCGTTTTTAATATGAGAGACTTGCGGAAAGCAAAAAAACGTGGAACATAGACTAAACACGGTGCCCTAAAATCTTGCTGTTTTATTGTTACTGCTCCGCTAAAGATCCACTTATTCCGGTGATCCACTTCGTGTTTTCCAGACCGCTCCGCAGCATCTCTGTGTCCACTCTCTGCCTGGAGAGCGAAGACGACAGTCTCCGAAGTTCGTTGCATTAACAGGTAGAATAATTACATTTAAATCAGTTGTTAAACAACAGAATTAGTAATTTGGAAGTTTGTTTATGTATTTCTTCCGGTAATGCTGTCGGTGTTTTAAAAGTGCCTACAACTTAGCAAGCAAACAACAACAAAATAGCCACATTCTTAGTATTAACGTTACAATACATGTCTAATCGATTTAATCTTCCCGATCAGATCTAAGTTAATATAAACACTAAATTTGCTGTTGTTGGCACACTTTGTAGACAAAAAATACAAAAACAGCAATACCTTCACAAAATAACGACATAGAAGGGAAAGAGAGGCTGCTAAAGGCAGTTCCACATTGCAAACATGGATTCAAAGCTCCATCAAGCCAGCAGGTAAATCATATTGAATATTTTGCAGATTGTCACACTTTAATTCTTGTTAATATATTTCCCATTATAATCACATGCTAGTAATATAACACATCATATTTATAATACTTTATTAAAACCATAATAATAGTACCACCCCCCTTAGTGCCCTTTTTGGTTTGGGCCGCTGCCCCATCTAGCATTTTCATTTTCTAAATGACTGTTCTCATTACAAATATATTCCAAAGAAAAGTGAATGATTTATAAATAATTTTGGCATTAAGGAATAATGCAAAAGAAGTTAAATTAAAGGAATAGTCTACTCATTTTCAATATTAAAATATGTTATTACCTTAACTAAGAATTGTTGATACATCCCTCTATCATCTGTGTGCGTGCACGTAAGCGCTGGAGCGCGCTGCGACACTTCGATAGCATTTAGCTTAGCCCCATTCATTCAATGGTACCATTTAGAGATAAAGTTAGAAGTAACCAAACACATCAACATTTTTCCTATTTAAGACGAGTAGTTATACGAGCAAGTTTGGTGGTACAAAATAAACGTAGCGCTTTTCTAAGCGGATTTAAAAGAGGAACTATATTTATGGCGTAATAGCACTTTTGGGAGTACTTCGACTCGCCTGAAAAGTCCGCTCCCCTTCTCCCTCTCATAATGGGAGAGGGAGGGTGTTACTGCGCCGAGTCAAAGTAAGCATTGTTGTGTGTGTGTGTGTATGTGTGTGTGTGTGTGTGTGTGTGTGTGTAAAACGCATCATCCGTTTTGAGAGACGTGGGCGTGAAGTCTTGCGATGCGGACTTGCGGAGACAAGCGTGAGTATTTAATAAGCATAGAGACACAGGCTGCGCGTGTGCGTCAAGTTTAAACACCTTGTCTGTTGTGGAAGACGCGCGCGCAAAGTCTTGCAATGCGGAAACAGGCGGGAGTATTTAACAAGCATTGAGAGACACAGGCTGCGCGCATGCTTTAAATTGAAACCCCTCGTCAGTTTAGGAGAAGCACTGTTTTGGTTGACATGCCTCTCACGGAGAAAGCACAGACATACTTGCGCTCGCTCAATTGGTTAGACTGTCACAAAACCTCTCTGCATATTTCTCAAATCGCATCATATCGCATCCTTTCTCGATTTGCTAATCGCAACGTTGCACATCGTGATTGCGGTTCGATTAATCGCCCAGCCCTAGTGTATAATATGTACAGTATGAGTGTGACCTTATGAAATGTAGTTTTCATAGAGCTGTGTGTTTCTCTAGTTTTCTTGCTGAACAAACTAATTAATTGGTTTGTTTAGTTAATATTAACACAATTATCAGCACACTAAGGTTTAAAAAAATTATCCGGCCCTCACATCATGGCGTTATTTACCATCCAGCCCTCAGCCTAAAAGGAGTTTGACACCCCTGGTATATACAATATAAAATGTCAACAACAAGGTTATGACATCAAGAAGCCTAAATAAAGGTTTTAGAAAGTTCACGCAGATTGGAGGTAAAAGTAACTGGGATTCATTAGTTTTGTCCAAGCATTGTGGCTTAGTGGTTAGAGAGTTTGACTTGTGGGTAACCCAGAGGTTGGTGGTTTGATTCCCACAGCTGGCAGGAAGTGATAGATTGTTAGGGTGTTGCAGTGATAGTTGCTGTGTGTGTGTATGTATATTTGTGTGTGGATGGGTTCAGTGGATGGGTTAAATGCAGAGACAATCATGTCTCTCTCACTTTTTCTTTTATTGGCTGGTAGTCATTTGCAATCCAATTCTGATGTCTCTGCAACATGTTTCCATTTAGCAAACCTATATTAGCTCTCTGAGTAGGGCTGCACCATTAATTGAAAAATAATCGAAATTTAGAAACTGTAACCGACCCTACAGTATTTTATCATGTTCATTATTTTCTGTTTTTAATACTGTTAATACTTTCCCTTTAAAACATACTACCACGTGTGAGGTTACGTGGCTCTGCCCCATCCAGTCAGTAGCATAGAGACACATGGAAGAGAACTCAAACACTGTGTTAATGTCTCTGTTACTATTGTAACCTCGGTTCCCTGAGAGACAGGAACAAGACACTGACGCTATGGGAACTCCTCCCTCTTCCGGGTTCTCTGAAGCTTTTATGGAACAACGCCAGTGTACTGGCCAATGCTGCCCATGACGGCATATAGGGGCGGGACTTCCGCTACTATATAGTCTGTTTAGGCAGCAAAATACTCAGATTCTTTTGATTGAACGAACAGCTGATCTGAGCAGTGACACAGCGGCTTACGCAATGTCTCGTTTCCGTCTCTCAGGTAACCAAGGTTACGATAGTAACCGAGACGTTCCTTTTCGAGAGTGGTCACTCCATATTGCGTCCACTGACGCTATGGGAGATGTATTCAAACACACTGTGAGAACAGCGAAGAGCAGCCACAGTGGAGCTGACTCAAGTCTGTGCACCGCAATGCTTAGCGGAGTCAGTGTACAATCCCCGCCCAGTCGGTGTAAGCCAACGCAAAGTAGATTGGATGCCTGAGTCTCTAGGGCTCAATCAGAAGCTGATTCAGAAAAGAATGCATACAGTCACAGGCCGCATGTAGGTCTTATTGCAGCCCTACAGCAGATATAATTAACACTGGAGCTCCTCAAGGCTGTGTCTTCTCTCCCTTCCTCTACACTAATGACTGTATTAGTCCTTCACCCATCAAAACATACTACAAATACTCAGACGATACTGCAATTCTGGCTCTCCTCAATGATCATACCACCATTGCTGCTTACCACAATACAATATCACACTTCACACACTGGTGCACAGACAATTTTCTCCATCTCAATGTTAAGAAAACAAAAGAACTGGTCTTTAACGCACCCAGTCTCAGTCAGATCTCCATTGATGGCAACATCATTGAACAGGTGGAGAAATTCAAATACTTTGGACTCACCCTGGACAATAAGCTCACTTTTGACATACAGACATCACATAATAGATGTCCATAAATGCTCACAACAACCTCTGCATTTTCTACGAAAACTCAGCTCCCTTTGCATTGCCCCTCATCTTCTGTTACTACTGTACATGAGCATTATCCAGCCCATTTTGTTATACTGCTCCACTAGTTTTTACACTATGCTGTCAGTCACTAACAAAAATAAACTCAATAAAATCACACACATAGCTTCAAAAATAATACATTCCCCTACACCTAACATTTCAGAACTTAATGACAGAGCAATAGCCCGCCTTGCCCAATCTATAACAACTGACCCAGAGCACCCCCTTTGTACCATCGGCAATCTCAATCCTCAATAGGTTACAAAGCTGAAAATTCACCATCTTGTGTTTTGTTGTTGTTGTGTATTTATGTTTGTGCTAGCTGCGTGTACTGTATGACAGTTTGTGAAAACAAATTTCCTGTTTACAGGACAATAAACTAACTACAAGGTAAGTACAAGGATGAAGCGAAAACATGGCTCCATACTTCAACATCAGCAGTAATACGGCTGCAATCAGCAGCAATGCGATACAAACTGTAAATAGGCGTCGGATAGTGCGACTGCGACCGCTATGCTAGTGTGGCAGTAATGTGCTGCCCTCCCTTAGCACCTAATGATCCAATGCACCCAGCTGGATCCCAACAGCTGACTGCTTAGGTTGAGCGGGGACATTTCTTAGAATGAGCTCTGCAGGTCAATTAGTTAGGAATTGTTAGAATAGCAATTAAAATAGCAATTGTTTACGAATGCCAAAGCCCATCTCTGAAGCATAAAGAGTTGCTCTTACAGAAATGTCAGAGCGGAGTGCTTAGATAAATGTATAACACCCATACCGGGCACAGCTCACATCAGCTAGATGGGAAGGTAGAATGCAACAGTCTACGCTCTAACTGCGCTGAGAGTTTAGGCACATAGTCCCTTAAGGGCATATACAGCCCATGACAGCACTATAATAGGAGAGTGATTCAGCCGCTTCTCTCACTTTAGAGTTCGACATGTGACAGCGCACCGGGTCGTAGTCATTGCTTCACACCATTACAGGCACTACGTAAAGAGGGGTGTCTAGTACAAAGGGCTTGCTGTCCTTATAGATTTTGCGTGTATAAGCAGCAAAACCCAATTGGGGCAACACGTAACCGCCGGCACTTGGCTGAGCACAACGTGTTTCATACAGAGCACAACAGGGATAAGGAAAAAGCGCACACTTTTCCCCCATCATGTACTGATTCATTACATCCAAACCAATCTCCATTAGTCTGAAGCCCTTAACAGCCCTTAAGTCTGTGTCGCATGAGCTGCTTAATGAAGAGCAGGCGCAAATTGCTGCCTGGTACAGTAAGTAGTGCGTTGTGCACTTGTAAGCCTGTCGGTCAACCAGAGAGGCGTTCATCACCAGCACAGCAGTGTCTGGGGTGGAAAATCTCAAAGCAGACTCATAAGCAAAGTGCTCCTGAGAGAGGCAAGCTCGCATGAAGCCCGTGTCCATATCCCCACAAGCACATAAACGTAAAGCTACGAAAATATATTCCACCTTTAATTTCTGAGCATATTTACAATACAAACCTTGCCAGTAAACTATTATGGGGAAAAATAATCGCTCATTAATCGTAATCGATGTCAAATGTTAAATTAACCGAGGTTTTGATTTTAGGTAAAATCGTCCAGCCCTATCTCTGAGCGGCATCTGGAACTTTGTATATCATGCTTTGTGGGTAGTATGAGCTCACAGTGAGTGCGCGTTACAATTTTAGATCACAGTGACCCACACATTGGCCCCTCATTTATCAAAAGTGCGTACACCAAATTTCCAGCGTACACCTGGCGTACACCCAAAACCACGGTGACTTTGAGATTTATCAATATGGATGTTGGCGTAAAAAGCTCAAATCCTACGCCAGCTCAGGAGGTGGTGTACGCACGTTTTGAGTTAGGAAATGCACAGAAAAAAATTCCTAACACAACAAAACGCACTGACAAACTAAAATATATGATATATTATGACCCACTGTAAAAAACAACAACAACATAATTATAAACTTAAGTGTTTTTTGTGCAACATGAACCTCAATGTTTAATTTCTGTGACTTTACCAAAGCATTTGATTTGTATGCATAATATGTACAGTATTTCATCAGTTGAGAGCCTGTGCGCTTTACCTGACGTTTCAGGGAAGAGCATGTGAACAGAGCTTAGCGGGAGCTGAGCGTTGAGCGGTGTGGTAATATTACCATCAGACGCGCAGAGCACCTTTCTGAATATTCCGCTCAGTTAACCCTAACCTAACCCTAACACTCGCTCATGCCAGAATGCACTTTTATAATTTGCTAGTTCGAGAATCTGTAAAAACGTCTAGCAATAAGTTATGGAATTCAAGCATTATACATAAATGTAAAGTAAAAATCAAAGTTAAGATTGGACTGGAAGAAAACATTAAAATGGAGTGCGGAGAGACTGTAAAAGTTAGCAAATATTCATCCTGGAATCTGAAGCGGCACATTGCAAGAAAGCACAAGGATGTGCTACGAAAACATGGTAATTGCATCAAAAGGTAAGCTAGTTACACATCATTCGATGATAAATAAATAAATACACATGAATAGGTAAGGTAAAATGCTTGTGTTGAATGGAGCCATAAATCCGATCATGATGACATGCGGACAAAATCATGGCCACTAATTATCTTTTATGCTACATTATGGACACTTCTTTTTCTTATTTAGTCTAAGGTATGGACATAAATATTTGTTCCCAATATTCAACAGTTTGTTCCTTGGAATTAATTATTATATTATTTCGTAATAACTATTACAATTATTATTACTTCAAATTATGAATTAGCCTAGTAAAACATGTGGATGTCGTGGAAACAAATTGTTAATTTGAATTATATCCGGAGCTCCGTATCAAACTGGATCTAAGATATAGCTAACAAATAACTGTATGTAAATACAGAACAACATACTAGAGAAGTTACTACAACATTTTTTAAATATTATTAAAAAAAACTTAACCGAACCATTGAGCAGACATAGAATTTAGATGTAGGCAACAGTAAATAAAAATAAAAATAATAATAATAATAACAATTCTTCTTCTAAATATCAATAAGCGCCATTAATAATAAAAAAATAATAAGAATAAGAATATTACAATTTGTTATGCAATTATTAATGTGTCTTTAATCCCACTCTTTAAACTCCCAAATAAAACAATTTTGTTTCTTTCCACTTCCCCGGCTTCTCTTCTTTGCCGTCTTCCGTGTGTCCATGGCGTAAAATGAAGGCGTGGGGGAAGCGGAGACTGAATTTATATGGGCGTGTTATTCTAATGATGATCGTTTTCAGCCGCAGCATTTATGGAGGGCAGGTATTGCGTACACCTGAATATTAAAGGTACGCACAGTTTCATAAATCAGGCGGTGAGAGGAGTGTAAGCATAATCTTACACCAACATATACGCCCGTTTTTATGCAAGCATGATAAATGAGGGCCATTGTGACAACATTATGAGGATCTTGTGAGCTCATCATGACTTTACTGAGAGATCAAATTGTTCACTGGGAAGCTACCCACTAAATACAGGACGTCGGATAGACGTGCAGATCATGTCTATATATAATGTGTAGTTCGTTATTTTAAAAGTATATGACCATACTAACAATTTAACATGAAAATATTCTCACCTATTCTCATAGTTTGCTATGAATGCAATAAGTGTGCCTTATAGACAATGTTAAGATAAGGCCGTGTGGCCGAGTGGTTAGCGAGACTTGCTTGGAACCCAGAGATCGGTAGTTCGAATCCTGTGACCGGCAGGAAATGACTCAAGTGTTTCTGTGTTGCAATGGATGGGTGAGGTGCGGAGAGGGTCCTTTTCCCTATTTTTATGTCTCTTTTCCTTACACGGAGGTCCTACGGATGTAAACATTTAGACGTGCAGAAGACGTCAAAAAAAAAAGACGTCGCCTGGCATTACAAAACAACCCCTTTTATGGACCGGATTTGGACGTCCAAAAATTACATGAAAAACACGTAATTCCGACGTCACTTTGCGCAGTGGGTATGTAAACAAATGACCCAGAGGCTTTCTTTGTTATAACATAATTTTATTTAGTTTCCACTTTTATGAACGGTTGGGATGCTTAATTTCATAATGATCTGTGTTATGATGCTTTATCTTATAATTTCACTCTGTATTAAAATTGCATCAAAGCTCTTGAAGTGTCCCTTTAACAACACAGACCCCCCCACCCCCAAATAACAAGATGACCTAAAATATGTAAGTTGTTTTATATATGTTGCACCAATATTAATTTTCAGTCCTGTATTTTACTTTGCTTTATTCATGCAGTTATCGTCTAATAACTCATCTGTTAAAGTTTTTTTCAGTTGCTAACAAGCATTTACCATTACCAATACTTAAAGGAATAGTAAAACATTTATATCAATGAATCATAAAATGGCCCTGATATGTCACTAAACATTAAGAAATCATTGACAACAGTGGTCTGGCCAGGATATTGTCATTTATAAAGTGGAGTTGCAGCCCTCAACGGATGTTTATGTTATCATTGCGTGTATTGGCTACCAGTTGTGTGATTGCAGTACCAGTTTTAGCCACAAGTTTTGTGACTGCAATACCAGTTTTGGCCACAATCCTACATACTGTTCCTTTAAAGTGCCCATATTATGACTGCTTTTTCACAAGTTAAATAGGTGTATGAGTTCCATAAAGCATGTTTCAAAAGTTGTTTGCTTGAAATAGCTTGTATGAAAAGATTGTTACCCATCTCTAGTAGCCTCTGTTTCAGTGCCTTTCAGATTGTGCCGTTTTGAGCTGGTCATTACATATTTATGAGCTGCTGCTCCTTTGATCACGCCCCACTACTAACGTCATGTGCGCGTGCGCATGCTCAGTGGTATTGTGAGCAGTACAGACCATACTGTGTTATTTTTATATATTAATATTAACGGTTTATGTTGCCAACAGACAAATCAAGCAAAAAAGTATCACTAATAAGGACACTCCAGGAGAAGAAACTCATGACACACAATGATTCCAGAGTAAATTGTGATGTAGCAGTCTCAACAGTACACTCGTTTTCCCTGGACAATACTAACATATTCCCGTTATAAAACATTTTCAAACGCATTATTTTCGCAAATGACAGAAATTTAGACCCAGCGGGGGATGTATACTGCTTGTGGACCGCGTGCTTATTGCTAGAAGCTAGCGGGAGGTCCGGACCGTAAAGTTACAAGAGTCTCGGGGGTACGTTAGCCTCTTCAGAAAAGCGGGGGCGGTAAGGCCTGGTCTCGGTTAGTTTGGCAAAACACTTAGTTTGGCAAAGCACTATTACTTAGTTCATGTAGAATTGTAAAATAAAGCCGTTAAATATTTTTTTTAACTTTCGAAACCACGCTGCAAACTATCTAGCCTGCAAAGAAGTATCTATATAGGCTTCGGTCTACATTACAAACAATTATTCACATTACTATACATTTAAAAGGTATAATTTACGGGATTAGCATCAATGTTTGGTCTCTGTTTTGAGATACAGATGCTCTAGCATCGTAAATGTAGTATTTTGTGACAGATGACAACATGGAAAATATAACATGGCTTCTTACCTTTTGTTTTAATATATCGATCGCGAATCGAATCAAGTCTGTTTCAGATGTGTGAATGATCCAGTCCAATAAAATACAATGACCATTTTTGTCCACAGATGCGTATAATCCGTGAAATATAGATACATAGTCTTACATCAGATTTCGCATGAATGTCTTATCACCTACAATCTGAGGACTATTTCGTCGTAACACACTGTATATAAGATTACTCCGGGTTCCAATAACCACGCGTTAAAACTTTGTTTTTAAAAGTAGGCGGGAGTATAATCCATAATATCCAAATAGCACTGTTATTTCGGGGAGAAATGATGACAGCACAGAGGGTATCAGCGAAGTGACTGACTGCTCTGTGCTCTCTCTAGCTCCCTGGTGGGTGGAGACCTGCGAGTGGGGTGGTGGGCGGGAAAATTCAAACGGAATGTGACGAAGCGGCTAGTTACGTCACAACGGAGCCGAGTTTAAACTTGTGCAATCTGAGACTCAAGGCAGAGGAAATTCAGAAACGTGTATCTCACTCAAAACAGCATGGATGGATTTTTTTCCAAGTTTGTATGCGTGTGGGTAGCCTGGTAATACCATCCTATGCTATTTTGCTTCGCTTCATAGACAGAGTCTGGCTGGGCACAATTGACAATCGTTTTCCTTCTCGTGGGAGGGGCTTGTCTGAAGTTTAAAATTATTGGTCTAAACATAAGCCAATCACACATAACATTTAGATATGATGTGCTTTATGCGCCGGATCAGCCGCATCGAATCTCTGCTGTAAAATACACGTATGATGTGAAAACAAACCCATCGAGCGAAATACCAGAGTTAACATGGCTATGAACGACTTTTGCAGATTATGTAAAGTAAATCGGGCCATAGCTAGTTGAACACTATCCTTACGGTGGCTTTCCACTCACGTCTAACGGGAGGAAAGCCCCTCTCTCCTCTCAAACTCTTCCACCAGACAACCATAACCATATGTAAATTAAATCTTCCTACCTTATTTTCTGGTTAATCAGGAATGTCACCAAAGAATGTTTGCCCACGCGTCCTCCACCATTAACTGTGAACAATATAATTCCATTCCATGATTTCTCGATCGTTGTGCACGTCAAGCTGTGCTGCACACAGTTTCTCGCTGACGATCGGTAAAGTTGATAAATTAAACTTTTCCAAAAACTTGTCGGGAGTAGGGCAACAACATAATCTCCATTCAAATGTTTAACAAACACTTTTCTTGTTCGGGTTTAAGTTGGCAAGTGCCGGTTCTCCACAACAGAGCAAATAGCTTTCTGTGTCTCCATGTCCACAACAAACTACAACAGTGATTCGGCGTTTAGCGTCTACGTCACGGCTCTCAGCCCGCCCTTTGTTCGTTGATTGGAAGGTCGTTTTGAGACCGGAGGAAAACGGTTTGAATGGGAGGTATCTCAGACTGAGTACAGAAGCGTAATGAAATTTAGCGGAAGTACGAAGTCTGACGTAGTCAGGCTAGCGTGTGGGAGCATCAGAGACACAAATGAACACCCCAAAACCCAGAAAAAGTGAGTTGTCCATAATATGGGCACTTTAAAATACTTTTTCAACACTCTTAACACAGCAAAACACTTACATCATTTCCCCAAATGATTAATTTTCTGCCCAAAACCACATTTTGTTAAATAAATACAAACTCTACATGCTAAATATCTTAGTACAACATAGTGAATGAGCCATCAGTACTTTATGGATTGTAAAAAAGTGACATAATTGCTGCAGTAAAGGCTTTACAAGCATAGTTCTAATCTTCAGTATTTGGCCATGTTCTCGTCGACTTCAAACCGTATTGTCTCTCGCTATGCACCTTGGATAGAAACGCTAAGTATGCCTTATCCACCCCTGGCAATCTTCAGCTGAGATGTCTCTGCAGCCAGACTCCATTGCATCATGGGGGGACAGTTAATCATGTGGTTGATTATCAAAGACTTTTCACCTCCAGGCAGAAAAAAATTCCTCAGTGGGATTGAGGATTGCATGTGAATGGTGGAATGCTATATTGTCCCATGCAATCACAAATGTTTCCTCCCATTTGTTTCCTTTCTGCTTTTGGCAGCAGTTGTGTGGTCTATGATGGTGGCTGTTATTTCATCAGTGACAACAGCTCTTGCTCTCCTTTGAACTGCTTCACGCATTCTTACTCCTATCCCCCTTCCTCTCTCCTTATCCCTTGCCCTTGCTCTACTAGTCCTCTTCGTCAACTTGTTCTCTCCCTAGTCCAACTCTCCCTGCTAACATCAGCATTTAATTGCAAATGATATCCAGCCCATTAAAAGAAAAACATGATTGTCTCTGCATTTAACTTGTTTGACTCTGTGTACCCTGTACCGGGTCCAAAATTATCTTATTTTGACTTAATATAAAATATTCCTTTAATTTTTAATGGTCTGTCATGGACCCAGTACGACATATGATATATTGTTTGAAAGCTTAGACTCTCTACTTTCTGCAGATATGCATCACTTTGAGATATGTTTTACTGTAAGAAAGTTATTTACACTTAATTTACACTATCACCCCCCCCCACACACACACACACTCAATTTTTTATATGATTTAATATTCACATATTTCATATTTGTCAAGTACACATAGGCAAGTCTTACATCAAATGAAAGCTCTCACTCTCATGAATAAGGCTACATTGTTATTTTATAAATCGTCTTTTGTAAACATATGGGAAACTTGAGTGTGAACTGCCTCAGATAGCAAAGATAGCCACAAATGATACACCATCTTTTATCTTAGGTCCTACTCTAAACAATGAGTGCGAGTGTGAGTTTTGAAGGCGACATGCTAAAAAGTTCATTCTTTTTTGGGATGTTTACAGTCTGCTGCTGGTAACAACCAGAACTGTCTGCAGTCTGCTAGAGCACACAGAACCAGAGTTATACACTATCAAAGACAGTGTTTACAACATAAAAAAGACAATTTGGTGTTTCATCATATGAAAAACAACATAAATAACAATATTTGTCACAAACAGTAGCTTTTTATGTAACTTAAAAGGGTTTTCCACAAAATTATACAAAGATATTGCATTTATTCCACTGTATGTGGTTATGGGAGCACTTCAATTATTTTTAGGCGGAAATTAAATACGAAAAGGCTATTATTCCTGCCATCAGTTGGAGTAAAATAACTTTTGCATTTATTATGATAGAAAAAAAATAATTTTTCCTCTGTAAGCAGACAATTGCTGGAATCAAACAAAACTGTCTGCAGGTTTCATTACCACTCAGGGCCAGAGTTATAGACTTTTAAATACAGACTTTAGAAAAAAAAAAACATCAACAAGCGCCTATTTATTTTTGTGTTTATTAGAGGACTGACAACACATACAACCATGTTGAGTTTTATGTAATTTCAAAGGGTTTCCTGTAAAATGATACCAAACTTTGTATGTGCACCTCTGCTTTTGGGTATGGGAAGCTTTTGAAATTGGTGCCATAACATTGTTGTTGACATTTTATAAGGTATATACATTACACACCATGTATATGGCTGTATAAAATACTGTGTAGAAAGTGTCCTAAATTTGAATAATATTTCTTAGAAATTATAGGTAAGAAGGGTGATGTTCTACTCTTGGGCCAACATTTTTCAGACATGTGTGCTGTCCTGAGCTCACTGTGAGTGTACCATGACTTCACATTATGACTACAGTATGAGTTTACTGTGAGTGTACCGTGACCTCACACCGTGACCAACAAAAACTGCTTCCTGCTCTGCTACTGTTCGGACGCTTTTGCTTACTGCTCTGCGCTTTGCTCTATCGCTTTTATATTTATTCTTATAATTTTAACTTCAGCAAATCAGCATAGTGCTCAAACAACAAAGCTTGGCATCAACGTCAATTTACAAACTTTCGGGACTGGAGGATTACAAAAAAGTGGAATTTTTCATCCGTCTAGCCTCCCACCGCCATCAGCTTACATTCCAGAAGGAAAAACACAGCTGCCTTCATTGAAAAGGATAAGAAAAAGGAATGCCTCATCAACAATCTACTTGCTGCACAAACTGCCACAGACTTTTACAAAGGATTGCTGTTCTTGAAACAAAGTTACTTACAGGACTACCAAACCAGACGGAACACACAACAGAGCTTCGTCATCATGGACGCCCTCAGCAAACAGCCGGTGAGTCCAATGAACCTAATGATCAACACACTAATCAATGGTACAAACAGGGAGCAAGACCCAAAATCACTCGAGAAATCAGACTGTCACGAGCATCACATTTTGCCGCAATAGCTTCCTCTACGCCAGATACAGCTAGGACAAGGATTGCAAACACTGACTTTCTACCACCACCTATACATCTTGAGAACAGATTTGAAGTATTTATGAATATGAGTGAGGAATCCCCAAATGTGATAAATGTGACTAAACACCGATCAAATCAGCCAGCAGCTAACACTGATGCTAACTGCCGCTCAAGATCGAGCAGACAGCGGCACTCAGTGCAGAGCGCATCCGAGCCCAGAACTCTGATATTGGGTGACTCAATAATCAGAAACTATAGCAACAGAGACTCAACTACGTGCTGCCTTCCACAAGCAACCGTTTCTGATGTAAACAGGGAACTTAAGAACATTCTGATGAAACATAAGACTGTAAATCGAGTTGTCATTCATGTGGGGAAGAATGATATTCACAAAGAGCAATCTGAACTCCTTAAGAGGGATTTCAACAAACTTTTTGAAACACTCAGAACAGTAAAAGCTCAGCCGTTCATCAGTGGACCACTTCCAGCAAGAGGAACAAATAGGTTTTCACGTTTGCTTGGACTTAATACATGGCTGCAAAAAACCTGCAACATAAAAGGATTGAACTTTATCAACAACTTCAATCTTTTCTGGAGTCAGAGACAACTATTTAAACAGGATGGCATCCACCCAAACAGGCTGGGTGCAAGAGTTCTAAAGGACAATATCTATTTCTCCCTTCATCATCCTTCAGCAGTGTATGCCAATCCACTCAACCTGAATGGCACACACACACCTGGACAGAGTATGAATGACCACAGGACTTCTTTCCAGCACCTGAATGGACATGATGTTGACATATCCCACAAGGACAGAGATAACACCACTCAGCCACAACAACCACTGCTCATGGACACAATCTCAGCTGAGTCATGCCCACAGAGCTTACTACAGTCAGACTGTGTCAGATTAGAACGGCTCCAAGATTCAGCACCCAAGGACGACTTTCTGGAAAACAGCCAGGGAAACCAGGACAACATATCACAGCCTCCGGTCACATCAGAACAACAGGACTCCTCACTAGATATGTCATTCCTCTCTCCAGCATCCCCGCTTTTGACCTTCTCCGGAATAATGGAGGAACTGGTTTATGCTGGAACTAAACTATCCCACTCTATTGCTGCAAGCCCACAGATTTCAACCAGAAAAATGCAAGCCCCAAAACCACCAAAGCCAGTGGGCCCAGTTCCCCCTCCTCGTCCTGTGAGAGCTCTTCGGTCTCTGACACAACGCCAAGGCACGTATGGCGTAATATTTGTGCCTCAATCCTGAGCGAGCAATTGTAAGTTTTGAGCACAGAGAACTATATTTTGCAAGCACATTACATTATATTTTGAAAAGAAATTAACAATCGCAAAAAAAAAAAATTGTTTGAGCAAATAAAAAAACGATTTTGTGCTCAATAAATGTATTTGCTTGTTTGCTATTATCCATATATTTACGTGCAGTAATAACCCGTCTCACGCAGTTTACTCAGGTGCTCTCTCTCTCTCTCTCTATCTCTCTCTCTCAACCTCTTTCTGTGCGCGCTCAACTCAATGCACACGTTCGCTCAACTTACAACAGCGTAAGAAGTGTGCCACAAAATTAACCAATCAGAAAATTAAAGGTCAATTTTGATTGGCTGTTGGTCTCCAACCAAATCGCTAGTAGAACCAAAGCCCGTCTGGTAGAACTATCTACAGCTTACTGAAACAAATCTAAAAAAATAACTGACTACAGCGAGATTAATGGATTAAAACACATTTTGGTAAGTTTTTTTTTTATTAACTTAAAAGTGTCTTAATAGTTTTGTGTATTATAATGCTGTTGTGTGCAGGGGCGGAGTGGGACCAAAAAAATCTACCGGGAAATTTCGTATACCACCAGCCCTCCGTGGTAAAAAAAGGTATTTTATTGGTAGTAAAACTATGGTAATACAAATCGTAATAAATCTGCCAAAAAAATAAAATAAACATTTTCATAATAATAATAAAATCATTAAATCATGGCTAATTTTCCTAAATGAGTAACTATACAAAATGATACCTGTTTGAAAGACGGAGATGCACCTCAATCAGCTATTACATAACAGAGCGAGACCAGAGATGAAGGTGCTCATAAATGGGAGTAATATGGAATACTTTTTTACATCTTTGAAAAACTGTAAGAATTTTTCCTTTAAATATTATTTTTGTCATAAAATTTTTTGTTTTGAGAGATAATAATGTTTTTTTCACCCTTATTGCTTATTTATTTTTAACGTGCTTGGCACATTTACCTCAAGAGATTATTTCAGTAATTGCTGTTTTTCCAGTAATAATAATACAATTTACATGCCAATCCTGCTTCCTTGTCTTTTTATTCTTTCATTATGCTGTTATGATAAGTTATATGTGGATATTCATTGCCGTTATATACTCTCGTCTAATATTCAAATCATATGCGGAATAATGTGTGCATCTTTGAATAACTGTAAGAATACAGTTCCTTTGAAAATAATTTTTGTCAAAGTTTTGAGAAATAATAATGTTGTGAGGTTATTTATTGCCATATTGCAGTTGAATGCTCGTCTATAATATGAAAATCACATAGTAAGAAATATATAATGTGATACTGCCTTTGCAAATGTGCTGATTTGATACATTCAAGTACTGACCACCAGGCTAGAGATTTTAAACATCCCCCACACTTACTATCAAATAGTCTATCCGCTTGATTTATCAATCCGACCGCATACGGCAATAAACATGCCTTCGGTGGCACGGCTTTTTACATCAGGCTATGCCATTTGGGGAGGAGCCGCTCTAAACCCCTTATATTTTTTTAAATCCTAGACATGGTTGAGCACTTTTATATACTGTGTTGAGCAAAGAGGCTGCACAGTTTATTTATTAAGGGAAGCGGCAGCAAATCAGGCCGCTAGACGGGGTTGCTATATAACTCGCAATGTATATTATTATCAGACTGGCCCTCGCAGCCTCAAAACACTACCGTCCCACCGGGAAATGTCCAGACTCTCCGGATGGCCACTCCGCTGTGACTAAAGTTAGCTTGACTTATCCTTTTCAAAGCACAGCTGCAGACAATGTCATCAGAACAGCAACCCCTAAATGTCCTACCATAGCCACATGTTAGTAGTTTGTAATATTTTGGTTAGTTAGTGTGTTTATTACCTTTATTTTATTTGTCTGCATTCTTAGCGTGCAAACTACATTTTGTTGCTTACGTTAACTAATTTATATAAAAAAAGCAGTAGACTAACTGCAGGATAACTTTATTTTGCAAAGAGAACAATAAAGGCTTAACTTTGTTCTCTGTAATGATTTAAACGTTATTTAAACTTATAACTTTATCTAGAATGCACGTTGCTGCCAGACATTTCAGATGTTAAATTGAAATTGGTCTTCTTGAGGCTTGTGGAGGATGTATGAGAGTTATGCAATCAGCATACAAAGTACATGTATTCCATTACAGGATCAGGAATGTTAATAGTTACATTTAGTAACATTTTGCATTATAAGCAGAATTGAAATAGTTATTCATTTTTTAAAAATAAATTAGTTAACGTAAGCAACGTACGCTACGAATGCAGACAAACAAAATAAAGGTAATAAACACACTAACTAACCAAAATATTACAAACTACTCACATGTGGCCGTGGTGGGACATTTAGGGGTTGCTGTTCTGATGACATTGTCTGCAGCTGTGCTTTGAAAAGGATAAGTCAAGCTAACTTTAATCACAATATGAGATGTAATATTGTAAGTTAAACAACGCAACAGCATTATAATACACAAAACTATCAAGGCATTTTTTATTTTTTCCAAAATGTGTTTTAATCCGTTAGTCTCGCTGTAGTCAGTTATTTTAGTCAGTTATTTTTTTTAGATCTGTTTCAGTAAGCTTCCGGGATGCTGTAGATAGTTTTACCAGACGGGCTTTTGTTCTATTAGCGATTTGGTTGGAGACTAACAGCCAATCAAAATTGACCTTACATTTTCTGATTGGTTGATTTTGTGGCACACTTGTTACGCTGTTGTAAGTTGAGCGAGCATGTGCATTGAGTTGAGCGCGCACAGAAAGAGGTTGAGAGAGAGAGAGAGAGAGAGAGAGAGAGAGAGAGAGAGAGAGCACCTGACTAAACTGCATGAGACGGGTTATTACTGCACGTAAATATATGTATAATAGCAAACAAGCAAATACGTTTATTGAGCACGGAATCGTTTTTTATTTGCTCAAACAAATTTTTTTTTGCGATTGTTAATTTTTGTTCAAAATATAATGTAATGTGCTTGCAAAATATAGTTCTCTGTGCTCAAAACTTACAATTGCTCGCTCAGGATTGAGGCACAAATATTACGCCATAGGCACACACCCTCCTCCATCTGCTGTAGGTGAACCAAAAACAACTGATAATGGCTCTCAGTGATGTGTGTCGGGTTCCTGCTATGAAAATACTAATACTTTTATCAAATGTTTACAAAAGCAGGAACTCAGTGTGCCTGTATCTTTCTCTATTTCTGTTTTAGTACATGATAGAAAGTGTAAGGCTAGATCAAATCGTGTGGCAAATCAATCTAATCTGCTGCCTGTGACTTGTCAAACTAAGATCTCTGTTAGGGAAAAAAATTGTACTATTAAGTTAGCACTTTTAAATATCTGTTCACTTAAAAACAAATCACTTCTAGTCAGCGACTTAATAGCCACAAACAACCTGGATTTTATGTTTCTAAATGAAACATGGCTAGAAGAAAGCTACAGTGCAACAGTCCTTAATGAAACAGCCCCTCCTAACTTTGCCTATTTGAGTTTCTGCAGAACTGCTAGGAGGGGTTGAGGTCTTGCTGCTCTTTTTAAAGATGTCTATCAATGTAAGCAAGTGTCATTTGGGAATTACCCGTCTTTTGAACATCTAGGTATTGTGTTGAAAGGTACCCCACACATTCTACTGACCATTATTTACAGGCCCCCAAAATACTCTCCAGCATTTGTTGAGGACTTTACAGAACTGTTATCAACGATTTCCTCAGAGTTTGACTGTTTTGCTATTGCTGGAGATTTTAACATTCACATAGATAAGCCAGAAAGCATTATGACAAAAGATGTCACAGCTGTTTTAAATACTTTTGATCTGACTCAACATGTACATGGACCCACACACAATCGTGGACACACTCTAGATTTAATTATCAGTAAGGGTGTAAACATTTCATCAGTTGTTATTAAGGATGTAGCACTGTCTGATCATTTCTGTATTTTCTTTGATATATTAATCTCTCCTACTATTGAAACTAGATCTGTGTCTGTCAAAAAGAGATTCTTAAATGAGAACACCAGTGTGCTATTTATGAAGGCTATATCTTTAACACCAAGCATATCTGCAGACTCTGTTGATTTTCTCCTTGATTCCTTTAATTCGAAAGTTAAGAGTGTAATCGATGATATTGCTCCTGTAAAAGTCAGGAAGAAGAATGGCAGGCAAAAATCACCTTGGAGAAACTCAACAGAGGTGCAGAATATGAAGAGACAATGCAGAAAAGCTGAGCGCATGTGGCGGAAGACAAAACTTGTAGTCCATTATAATATCTATAAAGACAGCCTTCGTGCTTTCAGTGTGGAACTAGGCAAAGCTAGACAGACTTTCTTTTCAAATATTATAAACAAAAACATAAATAACACACGCACTCTTTTTGCTACTATAGAGAGACTAACAACCCCCCCAAGTCACATTCCAAGTGAAATGCTCTCAGACAGCAAATGTAGTGAGTTTGCTAACTTTTTCTCTGAGAAAATCAATAATATCAGAAAGGTGATCAGCACATCCTTGAGCTGCACCGGGGTCAGACAAATCAGACCACAACATCAGAAAGTAGTTACGATGTCTGATTTCGAAGCAGTTGATGGTAAAATTTTGGAAGAAACAGTACAGCATCTTAAAACATCAACCTGTGCCCTTGACACACTCCCAACATCTTTTTTCAAAAGTGTCTTTAACTGTTTAGAAGCAGATCTCCTAAAAGTGGTAAATTCATCACTTCACTCTGGGACTTTTCCAAAGTCCCTTAAAACTGCAGTTGTTAAGCCCCTCCTGAAAAAGAGCAACCTAGATAACACTGTATTGAGCAACTACAGACCAATCTCAAATCTTCCTTTCATAGGCAAGATCATTGAAAAAGTTGTTTTCAATCAGCTGAACAAATTCTTAATTTCTAATGGTTACTTTGACATTTTTCAATCTGGTTTCAGACCACACCACAGTACAGAGACAGCGCTCATAAAGATAATAAATGATATTCGCCTCAACACAGACACAGGCAAACTATCAGTGCTGGTGCTACTTGACCTCAGTGCTGCTTTTGACACTGTCGATCACAACATACTTCTTGACAAGCTGGAAAACTGGGTAGGGCTTTATGCGGTGGTCCTGAAATGATTCAATTCATACTTAGAAGGGAGAGGTTATTATGTAAGTATAGGTGGCCATAAATCTGAGTGGACATCCATGACATGAGGAGTCCCACAAGGATCAATTATTGCACCACTCCTGTTCCAACCTGTATATGCTCCCACTAAGCCAAATAATAAGAGAGAACCAATTTGACTATCACAGTTATGCAGACGAAACTAAGATCTACTTAGCTCTATCCTCTAACAACTACAGCCCCATTGACTCCCTGTGCAAATGCATTGATGAAGTTAACAGTTGGATGTGCCAAAACTTTCTTCAGTTAAACAAAGAGAAAACTGAAGTCATTGCGTTTGGAAACAAAGATAAAGTTCTCAAGGTGAATGCATACCTTGACGCTAGGGGTCAAACAACTAAAAATCAAGTCAGGAATCTTGGTGTGATTCTGGAGTCTGACCTTAGTTTCAGCAGTCATGTCAAAGCAATAACTAAATCAGCATACTATCATCTCAAAAATATCGCAAGAATTAGATGCTTTGTTTCCAGACAAGACTTAGAGAAACTTGTGCATGCTTTCATCACCAGCAGGGTGGATTATTGTAATGGCCTCCTCACTGGCCTTACCAAAAAGACCATTAGACAGCTCCAGCTCATTCAGAACGCTGCTGCCAGGATTCTGAGCAGAACCAGAAAATATGAACATATCACACCAGTCCTCAGGTCGCTACACTGGCTACCAGTTACATTTAGGATTGATTTTAAAGTATTATTAATGGTATATAAATCACTCAGTGGACTAGGACCTCAATACATTGCTGATATGCTCATTGAATACAAACCTATCAGATCACTCAGATCATTAGGATCACATCAGCTAGAAATACCAAGGGTTCACTCAAAGCAAGGAGAGTCAGCTTTTAGCTATTATGCCAGTCGCAGCTGGAACCAGCTTCCAGAAGAGATCAGATGTGCTCCAACAGTAGCCACATTCAAATCCAGACTCAAAACACATCTGTTTAGCTATGCATTTACTGAATGAGCACTATGCTGCGTCCGAACTGATTGCACTATATTATATATGCACTATTTTAATTATTTTCTATTTCTCTTGTTTTTATTCTTATTTTTAACTGTTTTATACTTTTATTCCTGTTTTATTCTTTTTCACACATTTAAACAGTTTTTATTAAAATCACATTTATTTTCTTTTAATTGATATTTTAAATTCATGTATCTTTGATTTTTGTTTTCTCATTTCTATGTAAAGCACTTTGAATGACCTTTGTGTATGAAATGTGCTATACAAATAAACTTTGCCTTGCCTTGCCTTTGCCTCACATCATGAGCTATTGTCACAATGGAAGGTCACAGCACACTCACTGTGCGCTCATACTATGGACACTACGTCAGGTCATGGCACACCCATTGTGCACTCATACCATGAACTTAACATTTTGAAATCACAATGAACTCACATATAGCTCACACTGTGATTATGACTGGGTATGATTTTACTGTGTTGTAATGCTGTGTGTTATGATTTCACTGTGTTGTGAAGCTGTGTGTTATAAATTTAAATGATTGTGATGTTGTGTGTCATGATGCTCTGTGTTTTCTGATTCATTTGTTATTCTTAGGAGGTAATCGGAATGCTTGGCTCCTACATTACCAAGTCAGGAACCAGAATTTAAGAAGACAGTTTTATAGCACAGTCTCTAGCACACCCTGTGTGTTGATAGAGATGGAAAACTACAGTGATGACGGTTTGCAACAGTACAATACAACATTTTCATTGCCAACTATCATATTTTTGACAGATTTCATAGTGCTATAAAAACATAGTAGGGGAGAGCGGGGCACAACCTAACGCTTTTTGACTTTGGTTCTATCATTCAAAAAATATTTAAGTTAGAATAATCTTTTTTTACATAATCAACACACATCACTGCTACAAATTAACATTTAAAGTTTGTTTGTGGGACCTACTGTAATTGTACAATTAAATTACAATTGTCAGTTATTTCAGTATTTACATTGTTTTCATTTCATTATCATTACACTCACCTAAAGGATTATTAGGAACACCATACTAATACTGTGTTTGACCCCCTTTCGCCTTCAGAACTGCCTTAATTTTACGTGGCATTGATTCAACAAGGTGCTGAAAGCATTCTTTAGAAATGTTGGCCCATATTGATAGGATAGCATCTTGCAGTTGATGGAGATTTGTGGGATGCACATCCAGGACACAAAGCTTCCGTTCCACCACATCCCAAAGATGCTCTATTGGGTTGAGAGCTGGTGACTGTGGGGGCCATTTTAGTACAGTGAACTCATTGTCATGTCCAAGAAACCAATTTGAAATGATTCAAGCTTTGTGACATGGTGCATTATTCTGCTGGAAGTAGCCATCAAAGGATGAGTACATGGTGGTCATAAAGGGATGGACATGGTCAGAAACAATGCTCAGGTAGGCCGTGGCATTGAAAATGATTCCCAATTGGCACTAAGGGGCCTAAAGTGTGACAAGGAAACATCCCCCACACCATTACACCACCAGCCTGCACAGTGGTAACAAGGCATGTTGGATCCATGTTCTCATTCTGTTTACGCCAAATTCTGACTCTACCATCTGAATGTCTCAACAGAAATCAAGAATCATCAGACCAGGCAACATTTTTCCAGTCTTCAACTGTTCAATTTTGGTGAGCTCGTGCAAATTGTAGCCTCTTTTTCCTATTTGTAGAGGAGATTAGTGGTACCCAGTGGGGTCTTCTGCTGTTGTAGCCCATCCACCTCAAGGTTGTGCGTGTTGTGGCTTCACAAATGCTTTGCTGCATACCTCGGTTGTAATGAGTGGTTATTTCAATCAAAGTTGCTCTTCTATCAGCTTGAATCAGTCGGCTCATTCTCCTCTGACCTCTAGCACCAACAAGGCATTTTTGCCCACATGACTGCCGCATACTAAATGTTTTTACCCTTTTCACACCATTCTTTATAAACCCTAGAAATGGTTTTGTGTGGAAAATCCCAGTAACTGAGCAGATTGTGAAATATTCAGACCGGCCCGTCTGGCACCAACAACCATGTCACGCTCAAAATTTCTTAAATCACCTTTCTTTCCCATTCTGACATTCAGTTTAGAGTTCAGGGGCCGTATTCACAAATAATTTTATCTTACCACTAAGAGTACTCTTAAATCGCACTAAAAGATTTTAGCTAGGAGTTTTAGGACTAAAATGTGTGGAGAAGGGGTGGTGGGGGGATGCTGCAAACTGACAACATAGTGAGGTAAGACTGCTGAGTCTATTTGTACCCTCTTAGGTTGATTGCTGAGTGCTTCCACCTGTGTTTGATTATCTGAGAATGCTTTCACCTGTGATTGATTATCTGAGAATGCTTTCACCTGTGTTTGATTATCTGAGAATGCTTTCACCTGTGTTTGATTATCAGAGAGTGCTTTCACCTGTGTTTAATTATCTGAACATGCTCCTCCCGAACCTTGTTAATAAAACATCATTTCACGAGTTCACACTTACATATAATTTGGAGGGTAAAGTTTAATGCGTATTTGGCGTGCTGTCCGGAGGGAGGGCTCCGAGCTCGGAGTTCGGCCCGAACCCAGAGTACTCCCCCCAAAGTGCAAGAGCAGAGGACAGCCGCCAGACTAAAGACCCCCCAAATGAGTGCCGAGCTTGGCGGGCTGGCATCTCGAGAAGGTGCCTGGGTGCTTGACCGGGGAGGCCCGTAATAGTGGCTCTCCGTCTGAGCTGAAGGCCCCTGTTGGTCTGTGAACGGGGAGCGATTGTAGGGAGGAAAAGTTCTCACTCTTTCTGCTATGGGACCAGTGCTTGCTGGACAGAAAGAGCACACTGCAAAGTAAGTGCTTGCCCGGGAGATTTTCTCACACTGCATCGCTGGATGAAAGAGAAAATGTAAGTGCTCTACCGGAAAAGTTCTCACTCCGTCTGCTGTGAGACCAATGCTCGCTAGACGGAAACGAAACAGGAAAATGGGCGTTTGCCCGGGAGATTTTCTCACACTGCATCGCTGGATGAAAAATGTAAATGCTCTATCGGAAAAGTTCTCACTCTTTCTGCTATGGGACCAGTGCTTGCTGGACAGAAAGAGCAAACTGCAAAGTAAGTGCTTGCCTGGGAGATTTTCTCACACTGCATCGCTGGATGAAAGAGAAAATGTAAGTGCTCTACCGGAAAAGTTCTCGCTCCTTCTGCTGTGAGACCAATGCTCGCTAGACGGAAACGGAACAGAAAAATGGGCGCTTGCCCGGGGGATTTTCTCACACTGCATCGCTGGATGAAAGAGAAACCTTAAGTGCTCTATTGGAAAAGTTCTCACTCTTTCTGCTATGGGACCAGTGCTTGCTGGACAGAAAGAGGAAACTGGAAAGTAAGTGCTTGCCCGGGAGATTTTCTCACACTGCATCGCTGGATGGAGGAGAAAACTGAAGTGCTCTACGGGGAAGAGCTGACTCCGTCCGCTGTGAGACCAATGCTCGCTGGACGGAAAGGAAACAGAAAAGGAAAACGAGTGCTTGTCCGGGAGATTTTCTCACACTGCATCGCTGGATGAAAGAGAAAATGTAAGTGCTCTACCGGGAAAGGTCTCGCTCCGTCCGCTGTGAGACCAGTGCTCGCTGGACGTAAAGGAAACAGAGGAAAAATGAGTGCTTGCCCAGGAGATTTTCTCACACTGCATCGCTGGATGAAAGAGAAAACTTAAGTGCTCTACTGGGGAAGAGCTCACTCCGTCCGCTGTGAGACCAATGCTCGCTGGACGGAAAGGAAACAGAAAAGGAAAACGAGTGCTTGTCCGGGAGATTTTCTCACACTGCATCACTGGATGAAAGAGAAAATGTAAGTGCTCTACCGGAAAAGTTCTCGCTCCGTCCGCTGTGAGACTAGTGGTCGCTGGACGGAAAGGAAACAGAGGAAAAATGAGTGCTTGCCCAGGAGATTTTCTCACACTGCATCGCTGGATGAAAGAGAAAACTTAAGTGCTCTACTGGGGAAGAGCTCACTCCGTCCGCTGTGAGACCAATGCTCGCTGGACGGAAAGGAAACAGAAAAGGAAAACGAGTGCTTGTCCGGGAGATTTTCTCACACTGCATTACTGGATGAAAGAGAAAACTTAAGTGCTCTACTGGGGAAGAGCTCACTCCGTCCGCTGTGAGACCAATGCTCGCTGGACGGAAAGGAAACAGAAAAGGAAAACGAGTGCTTGTCCGGGAGATTTTCTCACACTGCATCGCTGGATGAAAGAGAAATGTAAGTGCTCTACCGGAAAAGATCTCGCTCCGTCCGCTGTGAGACTAGTGCTCGCTGGACGGAAAGGAAACAGAGGAAAAATGAGTGCTTGCCCAGGAGATTTTCTCACACTGCATCGCTGGATGAAAGAGAAAACTTAAGTGCTCTACTGGGGAAGAGCTCACTCCGTCCGCTGTGAGACCAATGCTCGCTGGACTGAAAGGAAACAGAAAAGGAAAACGAGTGCTTGTCCGGGAGATTTTCTCACACTGCATCGCTGGATGAAAGAGAAAATGTAAGTGCTCTACCGGAAAAGTTCTCGCTCCGTCCGCTGTGAGACCAGTGCTCGCTGGACGTAAAGGAAACAGAGGAAAAATGAGTGCTTGCCCAGGAGATTTTCTCACACTGCTTCGCTGGATGAAAGAGAAAACTTAAGTGCTCTACTGGGGACGAGCTCACTCCGTCCGCTGTGAGACCAATGCTCGCTGGACGGAAAGGAAACAGAAAAGGAAAACGAGTGCTTGTCCGGGAGATTTTCTCACACTGCATCACTGGATGAAAGAGAAAATGTAAGTGCTCTACCGGAAAAGTTCTCGCTCCGTCCGCTGTGAGACTAGTGGTCGCTGGACGGAAAGGAAACAGAGGAAAAATGAGTGCTTGCCCAGGAGATTTTCTCACACTGCTTCGCTGGATGAAAGAGAAAACTTAAGTGCTCTACTGGGGAAGAGCTCACTCCGTCCGCTGTGAGACCAATGCTCGCTGGACGGAAAGGAAACAGAAAAGGAAAACGAGTGCTTGTCCGGGAGATTTTCTAACACTGCATCGCTGGATGAAAGAGAAAATATAAGTGCTCCACCGGAAAAGTTCTCGCTCCGTCCGCTGTGAGACCAGTGCTCGCTGGACGGAAAGGAAACAGAAAAGGAAAACGAGTGCTTGTCCGGGAGATTTTCTCACACTGCATCACTGGATGAAAGAGAAAATGTAAGTGCTCTACCGGAAAAGTTCTCGCTCCGTCCGCTGTGAGACTAGTGGTCGCTGGACGGAAAGGAAACAGAGGAAAAATGAGTGCTTGCTCAGGAGATTCTCTCACACTGCATCGCTGGATGAAGGAGAAAACTTAAGTGCTCTACTGGGGAAGAACTCACTCCGTCCGCTGTGAGACCAATGCTCGCTGGACGGAAAGGAAACAGAAAAGGAAAACGAGAGCTTGTCCGCCAGATTTTCTAACACTCCATCGCTGGATGAAAGAGAAAATGTAAGTGCTCTACCGGAAAAGTTCTCGCTCCGTCCGCTGTGAGACTAGTGGTCGCTGGACGGAAAGGAAACAGAGGAAAAATGAGTGCTTGCCCAGGAGATTTTCTCACACTGCATCGCTGGATGAAAGAGAAAACTTAAGTGCTCTACTGGGGAAGAGCTCACTCCGTCCGCTGTGAGACCAATGCTCGCTGGACGGAAAGGAAACAGAAAAGGAAAACGAGTGCTTGTCCTGGAGATTGTCTCACACTGCATCGCTGGATGTAAGAGAAAATTTAAGTGCTCTACCGTGTAAGTTCTCTCTCCGTCCGCTGTGAGACCAATGCTCGCTGGACGGAAAGGAAACAGAAAAGGAAAACGAGTGCTTGTCCGGGAGATTTTCTCACACTGCATCGCTGGATGAAAGAGAAAATGTAAGTGCTCTACCGGAAAAGTTCTCGCTCCGTCCGCTGTGAGACTAGTGGTCGCTGGACGGAAAGGAAACAGAGGAAAAATGAGTGCTTGCCCAGGAGATTTTCTCACACTGCATCGCTGGATGAAAGAGAAAACTTAAGTGCTCTACTGGGGAAGAGCTCACTCCGTCCGCTGTGAGACCAATGCTCGCTGGACGGAAAGGAAACAGAAAACGAAAACGAGTGCTTGTCCGGGAGATTTACTCACACTGCATCGCAGTATGTATTACTATATGTAAGTGCTCTACCGGAAAAGTTCTCGCTCCGTCCGCTGTGAGACTAGTGCTCGCTGGACGGAAAGGAAACATAGGAAAAATGAGTGCTTGCCCAGGAGATTTTCTCACACTGCATCGCTGGATGAAAGAGAAAACTTAAGTGCTCTACTGGGGAAGAGCTCACTCCGTCCGCTGTGAGACCAATGCTTGCTGGACGGAAAGGAAACAGAAAAGGAAAACGAGTGCTTGTCCGGGAGATTCTCACACTGCATCGCTGGATGAAAGAGAAAATGTAAGTGCTCTACCGGAAAAGTTCTCGCTCCGTCCGCTGTGAGAACAGTGCTCGCTAGACGGAAAGGAAATGGAAAAAATTAGTGCTTGCCCGGGAGATTTTCTCACACTGCATCGCTGGATGAAAGAGAAAACGTAAGTGCTCTACCGGGGAAGTTCTCACTCCATCCGCTGTGAGACCAATGCTCGCTGGATGGAAAGAGGAAACAGGAAAGAGGAGAAAAGAGGGGATTTGAGTTTGAGGGTTACTCGATTAGGGTTTGGTGGGCTTTTTTAATGTGGAACCGGTTTGTCCTGATATAGCTTTGGAAAGCATTAGAGGACCATCTCCCAAGGGCTTGGATCTGCTGTTGGGAGAGGCCTTTTTGGGCTGCTGAAGTTGCTGCCCCGATGCGGAATGAGTGACTTGAAAAATTCTTTGCTGGAATGCCTGACTGTTGGAGAACAGATTTGAGGTGTTTCTGGAACCAAAAACGTGTCACAGGTTTTTTGGATTTGTCTAAAAATAGGGGTTCCAGGGGAGATTTAGCCTGGGAACTTCTCCAATGTAGATAGGCCAGAATTGACTGGTATGGTTGGATTTGCGAAGCGAGATTAAAAACGTAGATGAAATGACCTTTTTTGGTTTGATCCATTTTACTTTGTTTAATCAGATATGAAATAGTTTCGCCGTCTAGTACTGATAAGTCTGAGATGGTTGGGTGGATTTTTGGGTCAAATTTAGAAGTAATGGCGAGTTCCGAGCATCTAAGAAAACCAAAAAAGGCTAGGATAAACATAGCATCGAGTGTGCGAGCGGAACCAATGGGCTGGTAGCCTGTGCGGAGGGTCTGAATACATTTGGTGAGAATGTCTAGCGTTATAGGTTGTCTGGCGTCGGGGCGGGGGGGCTGGGATTTTTGAATTCCTTTAATTAGGAGAGAGGTTTGGGAATTGATTATCTCCGTGGAAGGAGCACCGTACATCAATTTATGGAAAAACTGGATGCCGCTCAAATAACCTTTAATGGACCCGACTTGTAGGCCCTTAATGATGTTAAGGAACGAGATAAAAGAGGTGATTGAAAGGAGAGAAAAATCAGGGAAAGGCAGGTTATAAGAGGCATGGAATGTTTTAAAGCATCTCCAAGCGGTAACGTAGGATTGAAGGGTCCTGGGAGATACCGCTTGAAGGATAGTGTCGAGTGATGCGTCAAACAGTGGTTTTAACGGGTGGGTTATGGGAATATTAGTTCTGAATAGCGAAGAGCTGGAGTTGGGAATTGTTCCGCCTCTGGAGCCAGCATCCTGAATTTCTGAGAGGATCTGAGCTCGGATGGATTGGGAAACTGGTGGAGGTTCCATGGCGACTGCGTTGGATGGAACAGGCGTTGGAGTGGCTGAAAAACAAAGAGGATATGGTGATTTATTTTGTATAGTAGAACCGGGAAGGGTATGATCCGGGGCTGCGAATGACATTGGTGCCCTTGTGATTGGAAGACCTGTTGGAAATTGAAAAGGAAAGTTAGAATGAGGATGTGAGGGATGATAGAAATCGCTGTGTGCTTGGGCTGCAAGCGGAGGCAGGGCTGTGCTCGTTTGAGTTGTTGCACCTGCGGGCCATTGGAAGTGGGTGGGGTTGTAACCTGTTGGGTAGAACTGATGACCCTGTTGTATCTGTGGTGCTAGCGGCGATAGCTTCACGCAAGTGTTTGCCACCGGAGCTGGAGGCCACTGAAAAAGAAAAGGGTTATGAACAGCTAGAGAATAAAACTGCGGCTGTGGGGAGGCTTCTGGGCCTGTCTGCATACAGCGCTGCTGTAGCGTAAGCAGAGGTGGAGGGCTGAGCCTCGTCGGCCGGTGGTAATGAACCTGTCATGGCGAAATCTGGAGCTTTGCCCAGGCTAGCTGAGGGCCTGTTGCTGCGGCGACTCAACAGCTGGCGCGAGCTGCGACCTGAGCGAGAAGACGATGGTGGTGACTGGGCAGGCGATTTTTGAGCCCTGTGGGCTTTGCTCTGCTTGTGAGTCGTCTTGGGAGTCGACTGAAGGGATACATACAGTGAGTACAGCTCCGCTTTGTTCATCTTCCTCGGAGCTTGAAGGTCTGAGTTACTCAGCGCTTGCCTCAGTCTGGCTACGGTCCATTTCCCAATAGGAGGGATCGTCGAGACGGCCGAGCGGTAGGAGGAAGGAGGTGGGTGTCTAGTCGGGGGCAGTGAAGATTGGTCCCGGCGCTTTGGTGAGCGCCGGGCTGATCGGGCCGGTGTGCAGCCGCGAGGAGAAGCCAGGGGCTCAAGTGGGACGTCCGGTGTAGGAGGGATGACCGTGGGCTCGGTGGGGTGTGGAGATGCATCCCTGGAGGTGTCCGTGTCTTTGTTGGAAGAGGAGCTTGATTGAGACATTTCTGCTGCAAACTGACAACATAGTGAGGTAAGACTGCTGAGTCTATTTGTACCCTCTTAGGTTGATTGCTGAGTGCTTCCACCTGTGTTTGATTATCTGAGAATGCTTTCACCTGTGTTTGATTATCTGAGAATGCTTTCACCTGTGTTTGATTATCAGAGAGTGCTTTCACCTGTGTTTAATTATCTGAACATGCTCCTCCCGAACTTTGTTAATAAAACATCATGTGTTACAATTAACCCTGTGTTAGTTTGTGCCCGCTCACCCCTACACTTCTCATTCAGTGGATGTTTGCTCGAGTGACACATTTCTGTGTGAAATGTGATGTGAATCTGTCACTGTGTAATGTGGGTGTGCATTTACATAAACCAGAGAGAGGGTAAAGAATAATTGGTAAAAACAAAACTTTAAGATCATTAAGAAAATGTATGTTAAAATGTATGTTACATTCCCATGAATTATTAGATTCTTACACATTAAAAAAGTACTATCACAGACATTTTGGTTTATAAGTTGCCATGTATTCTAGATATATACTAACAGGTAATGCACCATTCTTGTAAGTCTTGACACTATCTGTTTTTCGGTTTTGTCACAGAAAACGAGATATCAAAGGACCTGCAAGATATGTCTGATAAATTCCGTGCTCGTCTGTTGCGTGAAATGCCACTTAGAGTCGCAAAGCATCACCATAGGGTTATGCCCCCAAAAGAGGATAGTAAAGATGGAACCAGACAACGCAAAAGGTACTGCAAACAACAGTTTAATTCCTACATTTAAAATGAATGCAGGTGCAACACAGTTTTAACTAGTCCCCAAAACCCTGCTGCGAGGATAGGAAACCAGTGATCGCCGCAATTCTTGTCTAAGCTCTGTGGACAAGACAAGGCTTTGAAATGGTTCACGGGACAAAAACGAAAACCAGAAACTTTTGATGTTTGGCAAGGAACAGAAACTAAAAAAAAAAACATATGTTCCGGAACAGAATCGTTTATTTAAAATAATCGTTACTGGTTAATACCAGTAGCCTACTCAAGCCCAAGTCTCTAATGCTCAGGGAAATATCTACGAAGTATCTCAAGATGTTTTTTTTTAAATACTAATAAGTGGTGTAACGGATCGCAGTTGATCTGTGATCCGTATAGATCACAACCCACGGTTCGCACTAAAAAACAAAATAATTTTCACTTTATGTGAAGTGACTGTTTATGCTGCATCTTCTTCCCAAAGCGTTGTTTGGAATTCGTCCTCCGTCTGTGTGTGTGATATTAAACCCATGATTTACTCACCCCTAAGCTGTCCGAGATGCATATGTCCATCGTTTATCAGACAAACACATTTTTAGATATTTTAGAAAATGTTTTAGATCTTTCAGTTAAATTAAATGTGAAGTTATAAATAAAGGATTATAAATAAAGGTCTTCTGAGGGTAATCCGTGCAGTGTTGTTGTAGAAATATCCATATTTAAAACTTTATAAACGAAAATAACTATCTTCCGGTAGCGCCGCTATCTTAGACTCCTCTGTATTCAGGAGAGAGTATTAGCGTAGTGTACGCAGTTTTCTTAGTGACATATAACAAACTCGGAGGGCGGGGGCAGCAGCATAGTAACCTCCGTACGCTGCGTGAAGCTCTGATCTTGAATGCGGACGCAACTAAGATGGCGGCCCTACCGGATGCGAGTTATTTTAGTTTATAAAGTTTTACATGTGGATATTTCTACAACGAAACTGCACGGATTACCCTCAGAAGGACTTTGTTTATCATCGTGGAGCCGTTTGGATTTATTTTGTGAAGGGTGGATGCACATTTTTTTGGACTTGAAGGTCGTGGACCCCATAACTTCACATTTGATTAACTGAAAGATCTAAAACATTTTCTAAAATAACTGAAAATGTCATCTTCTGAAAAATGATGGACATATGCATCTCGGACGGCTTCGGGGTGAGTAAATCATGGGTTAAATATAATTTTTGGCCGAACTATCCCTTTAAGTGAAATCAACAAATGTAGGCATGTCAGAATTACAGTTATTCTGCTTACATAATGTAGCCTTTTTAATGTTTGATGACAAGATAGAGACTTCAGTAAAATTATGTAGACTAATAATTGAAGTTAAATGTCCTAATGATCAGCCTACTTATTTGAATGTCCCACAGCTGACATGGAACGTTATTAACCGGTTTGGGAACTTTATTTTTCAGGAACGTAATTTTTAGTGTTGAACCAAAAAACTGGAAACGTAAAAATACTGTTTCTGTTCGGAACGAACAAATTGGGAAAAAATTCTGGTTCAAAGCCCTGGGACAAGAGATTGGGCAAGGTAAAGAAACCAGGGAGCTTTTCATTCTACGGACACACCTGTGCACCGGTGTGCCCAATACATTTATCCAAAGTGAAAATCAGAAAACAATTAAGTGATTTGTCATAGGCAGGCAGTAATACAAGGAATGCTTATAACAAGTTACAAGTTTTTATGAGGGGCCACGCGGCTGGAAAATTATACTTCACTTATAAATACATTTACTGTATAAAAGCATGCATATACACATAAACACTCACATATGTATACTATATGTGTATACTATTGGTTGTTTAAGAAAATACCTGTGAAATTCATCAGACTGGCTAACACCAGACCATGTCTCCTTCAGTCTGGGAACCCTATGCTATGGAAGCAAATAAGAGACAGAACTATTTGAAATTTAACAGCTACTGAATACTTAGTTTTGAAATATTTTCTTTTGAAAAACATTTATCTGAATTTATTTGTTCTGAATTCACCCCTTTGAAATTATTTTACTTTGGAAACCATTTATCTGAATTGATTTGCTCTGAATTCACCCCTTTGAAATTATTTTAATTTGGAAACCATGTATCTGAATTTATTTGTTTTGAATTCACCTCCCAAAACCTGAATTTCGATGAATATTTTAAAATTCTTACAAATTCAGATACAAAAAAATCAGCTTACAGAATTTCAGATAAAATAGATTCAGGTTGATCAAATATAATTGCTAAATATTCACATGGTAACATCCGGGAATGGCAGGAAAAGCAGTAGAGTACCGAGCATAATCTCCATCTGCTTTTAGTCGATCTCACCAGCAGGTGGTGCAGGGTTAGGGTTTTTAAACGGCAACAGTAGCCTATTGGCAATTTTATTTATATAGCACCATTGATAACAACCCAATCGCAATCTTAAAATAAATTAACCAATTCTAAATTAAAAGTTACATCTCTACCATGACATTGTAACACTGCCCCCTACTGGGGTAGTAAATCAACACAAACAGATTATTTACTGGACAAGAATGTTTATTTTGAGCAAGCCACAGCCAAGAAAATATCCAAACACAAAACACCCAACTCAATAAAAAAGTAACAATTTTATTAGATTAAAGTTGACAACAATTTACCCATTTAAAATACAAGAATGAAAACAGTTTGCAATTCATTTTGGATGGACACCTTCAAAGGGACAGCTGATAAAAGAATGAAAGTTCACAATAAATTATTTCCTGATAAAGACTTCCACGAGTTCTGTATTCTTAGCAGGGGGATACCACGATGTTAGTGCCACACATTATTTTACCCACCCACTATGCAGAGCAATGCACAACAAATTTATCAAACACCCTAACATGTAAATATATCAATTTAACACCGCAAAGTAATAAATACACCATCAAATATTCAATAAATATCATTAATATCACTCAAGCTAAAGACACAGCCATCGTCAATTACGGTAAAATTGATATACAAAATTGATGGGATAAACAACCTGCACGCAACCCCTGTTTACATACAAACAGTGAAATGAGTGCCGGGAGACCGTGGCATAATTCGTACCTCACATTTATCAAGGTCTCCATGCAGGGGCGCAACTACCCAGTGCTAGAGGGGTATGCAGCAACAATTTTGGCGCCCCCCCCCACTCCCACAAAAAATGCATTCACATTTTGGATTTTAAAAAGTACAAATATGGCACACACACATAAATACAAACAACATTAATTAACAACATTAGCAAACACTAACCAGTCTGTTAACATTAATATTTGACATGCTTCCTTTTATTTTCCATTTTTCAGCTCAGCAACCTTGGTTTTGCATTTTAAGCTGGCCTTAATTTAAACCCATATTTGGCTGCTATTAGTGATGCACTGATATAAAAAAACTCTGGTCCAAATTCATACCAATGCATCTCAAGTTAGTAATGTCAGGGTGTGGTGGTGGATAGAACCCATTTGCAGACAGCTCGTAACTTAAAGATGTTTATTAAAACATAAATACCCTCGAGGGGGCAAAACAATGACAATAACTAGAAAAATAACCATGACAAGGCAAATCACACATGACATTTTATCATTGTATACACAATGAACCGGCACAAGAAATAAGACACAATGGCATTAAATAGGGAAAACTAAACTAGGGAACAATGACAAACAGGTGAAGGGAATAAACAAATCATGAATAATTAACAAGGAAACGAGGGGGCAGGGTTAAGACTTAAAGGAGCATTTCACCCATTGAAACATTAATCTTTATTGAAAGTGCGTCATATTTGTAGTTGAAATGTAACATACATTTCGAATATGGTGCCTATTTGACCAAGAAAAGGGGTGTTTGTAGTCTCACCCCCTCAACAAAGATATAGCACTTCCTTCTTTCAATGATGCAAAATGATGATTTTTACATCATTGAAAGAAGGAAGTGCAACACTGAAATCTGTATTTCTCCTGTCTCAGCGGCAACTGAGGAAATAATGCACGACTATTCAAAAACATGACTGGGGATCTAACTATACAAAGATTAATGCAAATGTGTGAAGTGTCCCTTTAAGACAGGAGAGCATGCGGTACACAAAACATAAACACAGAGCACGTGACTCTCCACACAGACACAAGACAACTATACAGGGATGTCAGGACCCTGTCAAAGTAAACTAGACATTAAAAACAAGACAAAGATTCTGACAGGATCCTGACAAGTAATGCATACGTATACACTTGTGAATAACTTGCATAAACTAAGAAGCTAAGGTGAACGGAGCCATAAAGCAAGTAGGTGCACCGCTATTTGATGTAACTTGTAGTAATTAACAAAAAAACGGAGCCTTATTTGAGAGCAGAACTAATAACACCAGACTAAGCATTGACACAAACAAGCACAATAATTTTATAAAAGCAGTTGTCTATCAGTGTGTATAGAATTGAGTCAATACGGTCTTGGCTTTTAGACTGCAGTCTGCCTATGCTATTCCAACCTAACCCAGACTGCAAGTGAAATGTCTGACACCTTCAGTTCAGCAGCTTCCAGCTCAAACTCTCTAATGGAGATGCCAGGGATAACACTCAGGTTTTGTGCGTCCACGGTGCACAAATGTGGATGAGTTATGACTTTGAACAAATCGGCATGTCTGCGGAAGTCCGCAAAACGTGATTTGAATGACATCAGTAAATCAGATGTGAAGGCTGCGAGCTGCCTGAGGTCGAAATGATGAGCGGGGTCCCTCGCTAAGCAATCCTCTCTGTATGCTTGTCACAACCGGCTCAAGTCATGACAAAAAGGAGGACGCAGTGAAACCCAAAATAACAATTAATCTTTTTTTTAAGGGAAATAATAATAAAACTGAACTTGCTAAGGCTTTTGACAATTTAAAAGAACAAATGCATTTGAAACCACAAAATTAGCAAACCAATACTTACAAAATAAAGAAGTAACAAAACCCAAAATAACCAAACGAAAAACCCAAACGGAGATCTCTCTCAAACACAATTAACCACAAACTTAAATAATGAAAGATAACGAGCAACAGATGCAGATGATGTATCGGTAGCTCCACCCACTGGCCGGCCGCATCGGGGAAGCCAGAAACCCGTCACACACCCCTCCTAAAAAAAAGACCACCAACAATAAATAAAAAAAACAAAAACAAATAAATCACTATCCTGTTTCCCAAACAGTATTAGGCCATGTTGGTCACACTCATAACTTCAGTCCCTCAGTTCTTCATCTCCTCCCAGCAACCTTGGCGCCTAGGAAGCAAAATTTAAGAAAGGGAAAAAAGAGAGAGACAAGAATACGGGTGTACCAGCAGAACAGGGCATCAGCAAATTTCTAATGAATAAGCCTGGAGAAATAGGCACCATCTCATAAGCCGCTGGTTTGGGTTTTGTAAGGAGCGCAAAAAAGTTAATGGGTTATGGTCAGTATAGACGACCAAAGGACCCTCCGTCGCCCCCACGTACACATCAAAGTGTTGCAATGCCCATATTAAAGCCAGTGCTTCTTTCTCAATTACAGAATAATTTAACTGGTATGAGTTAAATTTCCGGGAAAAGAAAGCCACTGGAAGGTCAATACCTTCCTCAGATTTCTGGATCAAGACTGCACCCGTGCCTATGTTGCTTGCATCTACTTGTAATTGAAAAGGCTGGTCAAATTTCGGAGCCGCCAATACAGGAGCTTCTGTAAGCAACATTTTAATCTTCTCAAAAGCCTCTTGGCAAATATGATTCCAATGGAACTTTACGGTCCCACGTAATAAATTTGTTAAAGGCGCAGCCACCACAGAGAAATTCCGACAGAAACAACGGTAAAATCCCACCATGCCCAAAAAACACATTAATTCCTTTTTGGTAGTTGGAGTAGGATAATTATCAATGACGTCTACTTTCCCAAGAACCGGCCGCACCTGACCTTGACCCACAATCTTACCAAGGTAGGTAACAGTGGCTTTTGCAAACTCACACTTTGATAGATTTACAGTCAAATGGGCTTCAACAAAGCGATCCAACAAAGCCCGAATACGCTGTAAATGCTCGTCCCATGTGTGGCTGTAAACTACCACATCGTCCAAATATACAGCACAGCCCTTTAAACCAGAGATGACGTGATTCATTAATCGCTGAAAAGTGGCAGGCGCGTTTCGCAAACCGAAACTCATTACTTTATAAGTAAATAATCCAGACGGTGTAACAAAGGCAGATATTTCCCTCGCCCTTGCAGTTAGGAGTACTTGTCAATACCCTTTCAAAAGGTCAAACTTGGTCACAAATTTGGCACTTCCCACCTGATCAATGCAATCCTCAATTCGAGGTAAAGGAAAAGAGTCCGGTTTGGTAACCGCATTTACCTTTCGATAATCCATGCAAAATCGAAAGGAGCCATCAGATTTACTCACCAACAACGACGGGGATGCCCAACTAGAAAATGAGGGTTCAGCAATACCATTTTTTAGCATATAGTCAATTTCAGCATCCAGATGTTTTTTCTTATTTGCTAAAACACAATAGTAGCGCTAACGAATAGAATCCCCGACATCTATATCGTGCTCGATTAAATGAGTACATGATGGAATATCGGAAAACAGCGAGACGTACTGAGTAATTAAATTAATCAAGTCAGTACGTTGCTCACTCACCAAATAATTGAGCCGATCACCTAGCGTTGCAAGAGCCTCTGAATTTTGCAAACGGCCTTGCAAAGCCGAATCACCAGGATAAAACTCATCTTCAGAGGGGGTTACATCAGGTCCAACAGTTTGTGTCAAAAGAACAGGTTTAATATCCGACCCCTTTATTTTTTCATGTCAGTACCAGTAATGATTTTATTAACCTCCCTGCAGGCATAATAGTGTATTACACCGGATTTCCCACGGACTGCGGAACGGCTGCGGATCCGCTGCGGAACGGCGGCGGAGTCAATCGGTTTCCATTCAATTCAATGTGTGTATTTCCACTGACTGCGTTCCGAATCCGTCACAGCTCCGGCCATCCGCAGCCCTCCGGCACAAATACGCAGAGCTTCTATTTTTGACGGATGCCGGACAGCTCCGCAGGGCGGAGCCATGACTTTATCGCGTGATCATACCTGAATTCGCGAGAACTCGTGTTTTTCTTTATTAAATCTTTGCAATACAAACATTACAAACACACACAAATAAAGTAATTAATACAGAAACAACAAACAATAGACAAGAACAGAGCCAGGGGGAGTTTCAAATAAATACATTAAAGATAGAGCATAAGTAAATGTTTTAGCAGCCTTCTTATTTTATAAATTTTAGATGGATTTGATGTACTGCTCTGTCTACGCGAGATCTCGTGTTGTGATCTGGGCTGGTTTGTAAAAACATCATAATTCAACGGCATAATGGGCAGAGACAGAACTAGGTATCGCGCGATCATCACGTGAATTTACGAGACCTCATGGGTCCTCGTCACTTCAGCACGCAGCCGCTCTGCAACAAATACGGATCTGGTGGGTATTGGCGGACGGCGGAGCCATAACGCAGTGGAGCTGATCTGCAGCCGTTCCGCAGTCGGTGGAAATCCGGGGTTAGCAAATTTATATGACACACTCTGGTCTTTTTGTTTCGATCGGGAGTTTCAAACAAATAATTTAGATCTGATATTTGACGGGCAACGGTGTAAGGTCCAACAAATTTAGCCTGAAAAGGCGAACCCACAATAGGCAACAATGCAAGAACTTGATAACCTTGTTGAAATGAACGAACTTCTGTATGGCGATCAAAGAAGCGCTTCATTCGGTCCTGTGCCTTGCCTAAACGCGCTTTTGCTATCTGACCAACCTCAAAAATGTTCCTACGGAAATCGCTAACATAAGTCAGAAAATTTTTTGGCGGATCAGATTTTTTCCAGTCATCAGCCAAAACATCCAAAGGACCTCGTATATCATGCCCAAACACAAGCTCGTTAGGACTAAAACCTGTACTCTCTTGTGAAGCCTCACGAGCAGCCATCAGCATCCAGGGTAACCTCGCTCCCCAGTCTTTCCCCATCTGAGTGCAGTACGATCGTAGTAAGGACTTCAGTGTTTGGTGAAATCTTTCCAGAGCTCCCTGGCTCTGCGCATGGTAAGCACTGGAAAGATTATGTTTAATGTGAAGTTGCGTTAATATTTGACCAAACACATTAGATGTAAAATTACTACCTTGGTCTGACTGAATAACCCGTGGTATTCCAAAGACAGAAATAAACTGCGTAAGCACTTTCAAGACATTTTTCGCAGTAATAGAATGAAGCGTGTAAGCGGATGGATAACGTGTTACCTGGCACATAACTGTGAATAAATACTCGCTGCCTGACTTTGACTTCGGCAAAAGGCCGACACAGTCCACTATCAAATACTCAAAAGGTTGACTTATTACAGGAATTGGATAAAGTGGTGCTGGTTTTATCCCTTGATTAGGTTTTCCCGTAATTTGGCAAGTATGACATGATTTAATGTAAGTAGAAACATCCTGTTTTAATTTTGGCCAAAATAATCGCTTTAAAAGCAATTTATAGGTCTTTTTGACACCCAAGTGGCCAGATGTATCATGTGCAGTTTTTAACACAATGCCTCGAAATTTCTGAGGAACAACAATTTGTACCATAGGGTCTCCGATTGCAAAATCTCCATGTGGTACCCATTTTCGAACCAACACACCGTCATCTAGGTAATAACCAGAAGGAAGATTGGCAATCGCGTCACACGGAACAACCCGATCAAACAGCTCATTTAGGGTCAAATCCAATTTTTGTTCCATCACAAGATCATTTCTCGATACTGACAAAATTGACGGAATTTCCAAAGTACTAATCTCCTTTGGACTATTACAATTATCAGCTATTTGGTTTTTTGTCATAGCTCGTGTTACGGCACAGGACGGCAAAACCGTGGTGATGAACGAAGAATGATCTTCACTCTCCGATTCGTGAAGAACGGGAGACGGGGTCACCACCAGGTTTGACGAACAATCTTTCCAAACGCAGTTTCCTGCCAAATCATTCCCTAGTATAACCTGTATTCCTTCAACTTGCAAACAAGGTCGAACACCAATTTTCACTTTACTCTGAATTAAATCAGACTGCAGGACAATTTGATGGAGAGGAATGGTCATAACATCCATACCGATGCCACGTATCAGCACATTATCTCCTGTATACGAGGTTGATGAAAAGGGCAGTACTGACTCTAAAATGAAGGATTCAGATGAACCTGTGTCCCGCAGGATTTTTACAGGCACCTTTTCCTCAGAATCAAGCAAACTTACATAACCTTCTGTAACAAAGGCATTAAAAGTCAGATCGCAGGGTGCGCAAACGGTTTTCTCATGAGGATGAAATGCCGAAACAGCCAAAGCAACAGGTTTCGCAGGTGGAAATTTTTTACTGTTTTTGGACGTTTCTCTCATTTTCAACATCGGACACTCATTTTTCCAATGATCAAATGTATGACAATAATTACACACATTATTTGTATCTTGTCCTCCAACAAATTCACGTTGAAATTTACCAGGCTGTGCGGATTTACGCCACGGCTCACTACAACTAGTTCCTCTATACATCTTAGCCGAAGTCTTATGAATTAACGAAAATTCATCCGCGGCAACAGCTGCTTCATAAGCAGTGAGATTTTTTTGTTCGCTTATGTAAGTTGCTACACGATCAGAAATACAATTTTTTAATTGTTCAAGCACAATCAAATCCTTTAAGTCGTCTAGTGTTTCAACCTTAGAAGCCGTACACCAGCGATTAAAGTACATCGAAATATCACGTAGAAACTCAACATGTGTCTACTTCTCCCCTTTTCTCCAAGACCTGAATTTTTGCCTGTATGCCTCCGGAACTAATTCATAAGATTTTAAAACCGTGGTCTTCACAGTCTGATAATTTGCCGCATCTGTACTAAGAGAGGAGTACGCTTCTTGAGCCCTGCCCGTAAAAATACATTGCAACATCAAAGTGCGTTCGTCATCTGGCCAATTTCTTGCCTCAGCAACACGTTCAAATAATACAAAAAATCGTTCCACATCTTTTTCATCAAATTTTGGAATCAGTCTCAAATTACTCACAATATCAAATTTACGTAAGTCGTGTTCACTTTCCGACCCATTTGTGCCAGAAATTCTTCCAACTTTAATCAAATCCAAGCGATAACGTTCAAGGTCTATCTGTTGTTTTTGCAACTGAATCTTAGATAATTCGAGACGACTTTGGGCTTCAAATATTTTTTCTTTTGTCGCAGCTTCAATCAACAACAGTTTTTTTTGCTGTTCAAACGTCAATTCAGACGTTTTAGATGTAACCTTAGCAACAGGTTTTGATTGCGACTTTAATATCTCACGTTCATTCAGCTCGGCTTTTATGACCGTTTTAATTGTATCTTTTAAACGCTTATCTTGGACAGATAACGTAATTTCATAATGATCCGCAACTTCTAAAAGTTGGTCTTTTGAAAAGTCATCCAAAAGATGGTCTATCGAAGAGTTTATTAAAACTCCGTCAGATGATCTTTTGGATGTATTAAAATTAGGGATGCACCGAATCCAGATTTTTTAGGTTCGGCCGAATCCCGAATCCACCTTTTAAGATTCGGCCGAATCCGAAACCGAATCCTACTCGCATCCTTATTCCATTAACACAGTAAACACATTAATGAAGTAAACAACGTCCACAGCAGTGTATTTCTCATTTTATTTAATTTTAACTACATTATGCCAGGATGACAAGTTGGAAAAACTATTTTGACAATTACCATAAGCCTATGCATAATGAAAGCGATGCGTTGCGACACGCTCGTTTTTCCAATAAGCAAGCAGCTCCGCGCTGAAAACTATATTTAACTTTGAGTGAGAAGCTCCACTCGTCAATGTCAGTTTTCACGCGGCCATCCAATTACAGTGGAGGAGAGGCGGGACATTACCACAGCAACCAACCGGCTCACAGCTTAAGCATCACAGCTACCAAGCGCTCGGCTGAAAAACAGCTGGCATTTGGCGTCCTCAAGGCGTTTTCAGCCGTGTTTAAAAGTTTTGGTGTGTCCAGCCCCTAAGGCTCACCGAAAGGAAAAGCTCATCTCCACGTCAGCACCCGATGTGTGTAATCAACGGCCGCGTGACGTCGACCAGCGTAGCGCAAGCCAAGGGTTCGGTTCGGTGGGAAAAAAATCTAGGATTTGGCCGAACCCGAACCCCATCAAAAAGCCCAGTATTCGGCCGAATCCGAATCCTGGATTCGGTGCATCCCTAATTAAAATGTATTAAAATAAGGTAAGCTTATTTTAATACATAGGTAACAAGATTGAAGTGCAGCTCCCCCTAACTAAATCATAAACTAAACTGAACCCTAGTCTTCATATAGTTACTTGCGGTGGGTATTTACACACTACAAACCAGTGTTTGCAACAACAACCAATTGACTTGTTGCCATTACAAAACACGGACGTGTTCCCAAGCTATTGCTCTAACCGCTTTCACCATACAAAAAAATAAATTAAAATAACAAACAGAGCATCCCGTTAAGGATACCCTCTTATTCCTAACTAGGGAAATGCACTTCAAAACCATCACCTATTCAACTTTTCAAAATAGCTTACTTACTAAATTCAATTCAGCACAAATGTTTACAAAAACAAATATAAACGAATATACCTAATTCACTGCAGCCCTCCAAAACTAAAATTTCAAGAAATAACCAAATATTATAATCAGCCAAATTATCAAGAAATTAACCAACTTAAATTCTTACTCAAAACTTAAACTTAAAGGACGAGCCCCCAAATTTGTCACAACCGGCTCAAGTCATGACAAAAAGGAGGACGCAGTGAAACCCAAAATAACAATTAATCTTTTATATAAGGGAAATAATAATTAAACTGAACTTGCTAAGGCTTTTGACAATTTAAAAGAACAAATGCATTTGAAACCACAAAATTAGCAAACCAATACTTACAAAATAAAGAAGTAACAAAACCCAAAATAACCAAACGAAAAACCCAAACGGAGATCTCTCTCAAACACAATTAACCCCAAACTTAAAGATAATGATAGTTACTTACTGTATATCTTGTCTTTTTACTTCATTAAGATCAGAATCTGCAGGTAAAATTACAATAATAAGGTGACTTGACTTGGACTTGACTTGACTTGACCTACTACAGGACTTGACTTGACTTGACATAGCCTGTGACTTGACTTGACTTGACTTGCCCAAGAAAAAAAATACTTGGGAATTACTTGAGACTTGAAGGTTCAGACTTGAGACTTACTTGAGACTTGCATGTGTGTGACTTGGTCCCATCTCTGTTAAATAGTGTCACTATCATGGAAAAACAGAAAAGACCAAAATTGATGCCAACTTGGGCACTTGTTACAGTTTTTTTTTTTTTTGAATTGCTAAAACATTTTTTTAAACCATCACACATTTTCTCAAAACCTTAAACACAATTCCGAATTGTCAAAACTAAATTCACAGAACCCCTGATTCTTCTTGCAAAATTGAACAATTCCTTCAAAACCATTTCACCTGTACTCAAAATAAATCTAAGCTTTCAAATCATACACACATAAGTCTCTAATATAAAACACTACCGAGCAATTGAATTAAAAAATTGAAAACACAACACCCAGGACATCTGCTGACAGAAAAATACATTGATTATTGTATATAACAACATACTTGATAAATACTGTTAAAAATCTCTATTACTGTAATCACCAGTTTAGTTCAGTGAATATAGTGAATACTTTACTGCAAGTAAGGTTCTTTACTGCTAAAAGAGTGCATGATTTGACCAATGGGTTTAGGCCACTATGAATTTGGTTCAGAGATTGGGGTTTAGTGTTTTAGCAAGTCAGAAAAAGAGTTTACCTGGTAAATACACAATACAAGGGGGTAACAAGTGCCACTTTAATTTACAGCCCCCAAATATAATATTTACCTGGTAAATACACAATACAAGGGGGTAACAAGTGCCACTTTAATTTACAGCCCCCAAATATAATATTTACCTGGTAAATACACAATACAAGGGGGTAACAAGCACTTTAATTAACAGCCACTTACAATTTACTTAAGAGTATAAGTTATTTATAATTTTCCAGATAGTTTTCCCCCTTATTACCCCAAACATAACATACTGTTCCCTAAGTACGTACTGTAGAGATACTCTGTTGTTACAAATAGGTACACTGTAAATTCGGTTTAATTACGTGGTACATTGTGGGTTGTAATATAAACTTAATGCACACATACATCTATTAAACACTCGCATATACATACAAACTTTCGGAACTTGTATATGTGAGTGTTTATAGATGTATTGCATGCATTAAGTTATTCACAAGTGTATATGTATGCATTGCTAACTTAAGATGTATTGGTGTGAATTTCACATTAGTGTGCACATGTATTTCATAGGTATTTGCTTAAACATCCAATTGTATACATGTATATGCGAGTGTTTATATGGGTTTGTGGATGCTTTTATATATGTATTCATTAGTAAAGTATCATTTTCTAGCCGCGTGGCCCCTAATAAGTTTTCACTATTCCGACACAATACCTGTTGAGGGAGAAAGAGGGTGTTAGTATTTTTTTAAGTTCCTGTTCTTTCTGTGTTTTTGAAGCTTTGATTGTGTTTACGGTGCGCAATATAATGTGTTCATGTTTCACGTGTAAAAAAACTGTATTTTTCACACAGTTTACTTATCTGTATACCTGTTTTCACTGTCCTAAAAACAGTCTGATGTCTTCCTTGTTCTATGATTGTGTAGTTTGTTTAGTGTGTTGTGATTCGATAGCAGCTTAGTTTAGCAGAGCTGTTTGAGCTTAGCTGGCGACTGACGTATTCCTGTGGGCGGAGTTTAGTCAAAAACTGTTTTATTGATGTCATTCAAATGAGAAATAGAGGACTGTAGTCCAAACCGGCCGTTTGCTGTAGGCTTTGAAGGGGGAATTCTGTTAAAGGAAATATATTGCCTGACAGTGAACTTGAGCTTTATCATTTTACAGGTATTATTTATGCTCTAACAGCAACATTTAACACAAATTAAAGTTTGAAAAATGGGATCAGGAAGAACCTGACCTTTACATTAGAAGAGGTATGTCTGCAGTCAATATCAATTTGTCAAGTATTTTGGAAAGAGATAAGTTTATGTTGCTTTTGGTACGTAGTGAGAGATGTGCCTGACCAGACTACTATAGGAAGATCATTCCACCAGCAGAGAGTACTGAAGGTAAATGAGCGGGAACGTGATTTAGTGTCCTCTTGTAAAAGTATGACAAGACACTGCTTATTTGCTTAACACAACATTCTGGATAGGGTGTAGGAATGCAGGAACGTGTGAAAGTATGCCGGTGCAGTGCCAGTAAAGCTCTTTTGGTGAGCAGTAGTGACTTATACCTGACATGCGCTTTAAGCGGTAGCCAGTGGAGAGAGATGAAGAACGGTGTTACATGAGCCCTTTTGGCCTCCTGGAAGATGAGCCAAGCTGCTGCGTTCTGAACCAGTTGGAGTGGTTTGATGCTCTGTGCAGGAAGGCCTGAAAGAAGAGCATTCCAGTAGTTTAGCCTAAAGATTACCAGGACCTGGATCAGGAGTTGTGCAGCATGCTCCGTAAGGAATGGGCGTATCTTTCTGATATTGATAATAGGGATCAATACATATGATTAGCACCTGACCAAACCTCAACACGCCTATATGGAAACACAAAAACATAGCCAGGGAGAGGGAACAAAGTCAAATGGGTCAATGAGGGACAATAGGTACAGTACAAAGAAGATGATAGGTCTTCAGACGGTCTGAACAGTTAATGTACCTTCAAATGTTGTGAGCCACCAGATTATTTATAAAGACTTTTCATTTGCTCTCTGGATCAACATGAATATCTCAGTTTTGATTTTTCTTTGATACAGTCTATGCATAATCTTGCCTTACTTTGTCTCTCCAGTCTTCTGGTTTGTGCTGGAAAGAGATCCCAGTGTTTCCTAAAGGTAATTTACTGATTACTGTACCCACCTTTTTTCAGTTTTTTTTAACATTACAGTTTGTAATTATTATATCAGTTTTCAATGAATATGGTAAAATGCAGGACGTAAAAAGGTATGAGTGAAGGAGGATGTTTTACCTTCAGATAACATTGGTTGTCTGCCCCTAAGGATTTCAAAGTAAATATTAAATATATTGGTAATTTTATACGAGGTTGAAGATTTTATTAACCGGTTTTAATATAATCAAATGTCTGCAAATTTTTCGTAAGGCCGCACACAATGATTGACACACACAATAGACTTTTTTCATGAAAACACATTCAATCAATCAATCAAATCAAATCAAATGAATATGAAACTAATATAAACTATACATGATTGGGTAACAGGATTGGAAAATTTGGGGCCATGTGGTTTGCCTGTTTCGGACCATGTGTTGGTTTAGAGTTGAGTGATAAACATACAGTATATTTTGCATTGATCTATGAGTATTTTTAAGGAAGAATTAGAAATGTCTTGTTTTTTGTACTTTTGTTTGTCTTATTTGCATTGTTTACCTATTATGTATATTGGAATTGTATATCTATGTAATACTGTACCTTTTTACTAATTATATCAATCTGCTTGCCCTTAAGTGTTAATCTATTTAGACAAAGGGTGAATGTCTTTTGTATAGTTAGCACTGAAACGTCTGCTTGCTTTTTTCTGTTTTTAACTCAAGTGCAAATACAATTTTAAAAAATCAAAAATGTTTTTCTAGACTTCTCGTGTCTAGTTTGTATCTAGTGTGTGGCTAGGCTACCCACCTTTTTGTAAAAATAACTTTCTTGCGATAACTTTAACTTATTCCCCGCCAGCATTTTTTTTTTTTAAAGTTGCCTGACCGCATTTTTTTGTGATTTTCATAAAAGTTTTACAAAATGCCTTCCAGGAAAATTTTCTTCTAAAAATATAAACATACAAATATCTGACCCGTCAAGGAAACCAGTGACACAATTCGGCAGCACAAGTTTCAAGATAATGAGAAAGTTTTTTTTCAAAATTGGTGATTTTCATTTTTTTGCAGAATCTGTTAGTTGAGATCACGAAGAAACCTCTCCATGTTTGTGAGATAGCAGTTTTTGTATATATAAAAGCGTACATTTTGCGGTTGAAATCGGCTTGTTTTTCCGGAGATTCTAGCGTGCAGCGGGGGCGTCATTGTCTGTGTGTATTTACATACTGGATAAGCGGCTTTTGTTTGTTTTGTTTTGCCCCCCCCCCCCCAAGGGAACAGCGTGGCTACCTAATAGGGATAGTTAACCTAAAAATGAAAACAATGTCATTAATGACTCACCCTTATGTCGTTCTAAACTCAAATGACCTCTGTTCATCTTCAGAACACAGATTAAGATGTTTTAACGTTTGATGTAGTCCGAGAGCTTTCTGTCCCTCCATTGAAAATGTATGTATGGTTTCCATGTCCAGAAAGGTAATAAAAACATCATCAAAGTAGTCCATGGGACATCAGTGGGTCATAGGGGTGGGCGGTATGAGCAAAAATTCATATCAAGGTATTTTCCACTCTTACGGCAGGTATAGCGGTATTACGGTATGTTGCCATATGAGATAAAACATTTTGGAGTCACACTGTAGTAAACCTTAGTTAAATTACTGGCAAAATTTGTATTTTTAACCTTATGTTACTAATAAGTGAGGGATTGAACATAGACATGATTTTTTTTATCTTTTCCCATTTTTCCTTTAAAAGTGCCATTGTGTGGATGGGTGGACTTATCTTCTTATGCATATTGTCACTAATTTGGGAAGTATGAAAGTATGGAAATTAGTATGGTCATTTGCTGGTAGGCTATGTGCCTTATTACAATGTTTTACGCTACATCCAACAACTTTAAAGCTGTGTGCTGTGTATATCTTGTGTCTGTTTGATTTATAAATATACAAAGAAAAAGATTTTCTTTTTGTTGTTAATATGAACATCTGATGGGAGATGCCAACTCACTTTAAATTATTATTAATCCATGACCGCATTAATAAATGCAGTTTATATTAATACAAGTTAGTTATATTAATAAATGTATTTATTGCATTTAATTTAATTAACCAGCAGATTCACAGTGCCAAAAACACTCCACTCATACGTTTTTAAGCGTAAATATGCACTTTGTATTGTTTAATAGCCTCTCTAATTAATAAATCTGCATTAAGAAAACGAAATGTACCATTTTTAATGTGTTTGGTATGTTGCTAACGTTAACCGCTAAAGGACTCTGAAAGCGCTATTCATTTAACCGTAACTCCTCAACCATTTGCGCTATCAAAAAGGAATGGTTCTTAAAAGAAAATAAATTGCACTTTTTGGCAAATTATGGTTTACTTTTCGGTAATTTCTTGCTTTCCGTCCAATTGCTGCTGTTATCTGGAGAGCGCAGTAGAGAGCAGATCTGAGTGAAAAGGGAGTAACACCGTTAAACGCCTTTGAAGCAGTGAGGTAAAAAAGCCTCCTAAATGTATAACACTGTTGATGCGCTGTTGGTGTCTTGGGACTCAACAGCCAGACTGTTTAAGTTGATTTTCAATAAAGCAGTGTTGATCTTGTTCGCGTCTGGGTCCTCTTATGTTTCAGAACCTGGTAATGCTTGGGTAAGCAACGTGCTGGTTTCTCGCCAAACTCGCTGTATACAGATCACAACACCTGAAATATATTCTTTGGCAGGATTTGCGTGCACTATGATGTGCATCCTCTTAAAAAAAATTATGATTAAAAATGTATTGAAGTGCGATCTGAGCTTTTTGTTTTGTGTTTCTGTGGACAGCGCATCTCGGGAACGGATGTATGACTTTTAAGACTTGGGTAAACTTCCGCGGGGTCTTAAAAAAATAACATTCAGAAAGTTACATTTAAGTTCTAGGATGAAGATCTGGGCGTTTTAAGGCCTTAGATAAAACTTTCTGAAGGTTAGTTTTTTTAACACCCCGCGGGAACCCTGATAAGTGCAAAAATAGAATTTAAAATATGTAACGCCGGTATCAACGGTTTTGCAAAATCCATATCATGGTGTGACACAATACCGGTAATTACTATCATACCGGTTTATCGCCCACCCCTAGTGGGTCAGTTAGAATGTGTTGAAGCATCGAAAATACATTTTGGTCCAAAAATAACAAAAATGACGACACTATTTAGCATTGTCTTCTCTTCCGCGTCTATTGTGAACCGCGTGAAGTCACGTGACTGTAGTGACACGACTGACCTGTTATCCTCACACAAAGATCGTTGAATAATTGTCTACATGTTTTGTATATCAATATTTTCCATGACGTCATTGGCTGGAGTCATTGGCTGGTGGAGGAACGAGCGAGCGACTTGGCTAGCATACTTTTTGGAGTGCCTACCTTCACATGGCCACAACTTATCCAAACATTATCAGAAGGACTCAGTCCTTGGTTGAAATTCTGAGGATCCTTGACATTGGAACATTCCTTCGACGGATGTCGATTACGTAACATCCTCGAAATTCTGGAACACCCACTGTCTTGACAATCTTAAATTTTTCTCATCTCCTTCCAATCCTCTGTTAGTCATATGAGACAGGGTTGTCCGGTCAGTACGTGATTTACACTCTGATTCACAAACGCGTGTGTTTGGACTCGTTCTCGCTTAACAAAGAACATCAGGTGAGGGAGAGTGGAGGATGATGGGAAGTGAAGTCCAATTGACAATGATAGGGAAAACAACGGGAAACAGGCAGGGAGACAGATTGAGACTGTGACAGTATGGGTGTTTTGATTTTAGGAGTATGGCTTGTATGCATATCTTGAAACCCTTTATTGGTGCAATGTGCGCATATCAAATGATCAAATCTGATTTGAAGCTTGTGCCATATAAACACACACATCAATCCGATCACATTATTAGGTGTTCATGTTAACGCTATGGTAGGATTATCAATCAGAATGATTTCATTCAGATTGAGGCAAAAGATGTCCATGTAAGTTAATGATATAATAATGACATCATATATAATCCTGATGAAATCTAATTAAACCTGTTTTTGATGCCTAGGTTCTGTGTCGGAGCTGTTTTGAAGCATTCCGGTCCATTCAGCCATTTGAGAATGCTTTTAAAAGCATTAGCGCTTGCTTTGGCACTGAGGTTCTGATCTATTTCACCTTCTTCAGAACTCTCTTTTTCTACAACATCCTCCTCATCTTGATCAATGGGCTTTTTCTGCTCCTGCCACAAATTGCAATTCCTCCTCATTTTCAGAACAGCAGCACACATTCGCTCGCGGAGCCCTGGCTGCTCACTGGGACGGTAATGATCCATGCTTAAAATATAAATGTGTAGTAAAGGGTGGGAGGTCCTCTATGGAACAGTTTCCTCATTTCACATCAAACGGTAAAAACACATGGTTACTGTAGTAAAATCATGGTAACCACAAAATAACCATAGTTTTGACAACCATGGTTTTCAAAAACCATAGTTAAACCTTGGTTAGTGTAGTAAAACCAGGGTTCCCTTTCAGTCGGTCACTACGACGTCACGTCGTGACCGACAAATTGGGAACCGCTTCGCGGGTGACCTATCTACTTTAAGAAACTATGAAAACGCCAATGAACTTGGCATGCAGGTATTTGCATAATCCCAGCGCCGCCCGCCAGGTGCGTATATAAGCCCCAGGTGCACAATACCAAATCAGCTTTTATTGCTTCGAAGCCAGCAGACATCTGCTTACGAAAAGCGTACTGATCTTCGTAGATCCTTTTTTTCTGAAGAGAAATATATCTCAGCTTGCTGAAGTTGGTTGGGCTAAGACACCTCAGCGGAGGCTCGCAGTGTTTTTCTCCACCCTTTCTCTCTCTCTCTCTCTCTCTCTCTTTAATTTAGGATTTGAGTTCGAGTGAGTGCGTTGCCTCTGCCTGTGTGTTTCACCAGCTTGCACAAAAGAGTGATTTCTCTAAAGGAGCAGTACGTTTGAGCTTTGTGTCTTTTTAAAGACAGCCACTCATTCGTGTCACAGTCGGGTTCGTCTTTTTAAAGATGGAATTCCGTCCGTGCTCCGTTTCTGGATGCGGTGTGTTCATCGCCCCCCCTCGCACGATATCTGGGGGTGTGGGAACAGCTTCCCAGCCCGTCGCGTTGGCTTTTACGCACGATTCGTCTCGGCTATGTGATCCAGTTTGCCCGGCGTCCCCCCAAATTCTCCGCCATTCATTTCACTACGGTGAGAGCTGCCGATGCGCATGTCCTCCGTGCGGAGATCGCTGTCCTATTGGCGAAGGACGCGATCGAGCTGGTCCCTCCAGCTGAGATGAGGTCGGGGTTTTACAGCGCTTACTTTATTGTACCCAAGAAAAGCGGCGGCTTGCGACCGATCCTGGACCTGCGTTCGCTGAACCGTGTACTTCACAGAATGCCGTTCAAGATGCTGACGCCCAAGCGCATATTTCTATGCATTTGTCCAAACGATTGGTTCGCATCTATCGACCTGAAGGACGCGTACTTCCACGTATCGATTCTCCCCCGGCACAGGCCGTTTCTCCGCTTTGCTTTCGAGGGGCGAGCATACCAGTACAAAGTCCTCCCATTCGGGCTCTCTCTGTCTCCCCGTGTATTCACCAAAGTAGTGGAGGGGGCTTTAAAACCCCTGAGAGAGAAAGGTGTGCGCATTCTCGTGTATCTAGACGATTGGCTCATAATAGCTCAAACACGTCAGACGCTGTGTTATAGATTTAACTCTAAAACACCTTGCTCGTTTGGGTCTTCGGGTCAACTGGGAAAAGAACAAGCTTTGCCCCGTGCAGAGAATCTCTTTTCTCGGGATGGAACTGGACTCGGTCGATTTGACAGCTCGTCTAACAGAAGCGCGTGTACAGTCGATTCTGACTTGCCTGAATACATTCAAGAGCAAGAGCGCAGTCCCGCTGAAACAATTTCAGAAGCTCCTGGGGCATATGGCAGCAGCTGCGGCTGTGACACCGCTCGGGCTGCTTCATATGCGACCGCTTCAGCATTGGCTTCACAACCGAGTCCCAAGGAGAGCGTGGTTGCACGGCATTCACCGTGTTATCATTACACCTGCGTGTCGTCGCACTTTCACTCCGTGGTCAGACCGTGCGTTTCTCCGAGCCGGTGTGCCTCTGAGACAGGTCTCCAGGCATGCAATAGTATGCAGATGCTTCGGACCAGTAGCCGAGTGGCCATCGGGAGAGTCAGGACATTTCCCGGTGGGCCGGTAGTGTTTTGAGGCTGCGAGGGCCGGTCTGATAATAGTTACACATTGCAAGTTATATAGCAACCCCGTCTGGTGGCCTGATGTGCGGCCGTTTCCCTCTGGTCAAACTGCAGCCTCTTTGCTCAACACAGTAGGCTATATAAAAGTGCTCAACCTGTTCGGCAAGTCCAACCATGTTTTTAAAAAATATAGGGGGATAATTGAACGGCCCCTCTCCAAATTGCATAGCCTGTCGGCCTTTGATGTGAATAGCTGCGTCGCCGAATGCTTGTTTATTTCAGTACATATTCGGTCGGATTGATCCATCAAGCGGAGACTATTTGATAGAAAGTGTGGATTAAGGATGTTTAGAATCTCTAGCCTGGTGGTCAGTACTTGAATGGATAAAATCAGCACATTTGCAAAGGTTTATCTCCATATGGCTATATATAATAAATAAAATTTAGAAGGGTAACTTTGCAGTATCACATTTTATATTTCCTACTATTAGATTTCTATTAGATTTCCATATTAGTAGACGAGAGTATTCAACTGAAATATATAAATATCCTCACAACATTATTTTTTCTCAAAACTTTGACAAAAATTATTTTCAAATGAACTGTATTCTTACAGTTATTCAAAGATGCACACATTATTCCGGATATGATTTGAATATTAGACGAGATAATATAACGGCAATGGACGTCTCATATGCCATAAAATATGCACATATAAATTAACATTACAGCATAATGAAATGAATAAAAAGACAAGGAAGCAGGATTGGCATGTAAATTGTATTATTATTAGCGGGGAAAAAAGCAATATTACTGAAATAATCTCTGAGGTAATGCGCCAAACACGTTAAAATAAATAAGCAAAAACCGTGGAAAAACATTATTATCTCTCAAAACTTTATATGACAAAAATTATATTTAACGGAAATATTCTTACAGTTATTCAAAGATGCACAAATTATTCCATATTACTCCCGTTTTTGAGCACATTCATCTCTGGTAAGTGGTCTCGCTCTGTTATGTAATAGCTGATTGAGGTGCGCATCTCCGTCTTTCAACCAGGTATAATTTTGTATAGTTACTCATTTAGGAAAATTAGCCATGATTTAATGATTTCATTAATATTATGAAAATGTTTTTTTTGGGGGGGGGCAAATTGATTACGATTTGTTGTACCCTAGTTTTACTACAAATAGGCTACGAGACATTTTTTTTTACCACGGAGGGCCGGTGGTATACGAAATTTCCCGGCAGATTTTTTGGTCCCACTCCGCCCCTGCTTCGGACACGGGGTGGGGGGCCACGTATGATGGGCTTGCGGCTTCGTGGGTCTGGACGGCACCCCAGCTGCATTGGCACATAAATTGCCGAGAAATGAGGGCTGTATATCTTGCGCTCGTCCGTTTCAGCAACGATTTACGGGGCAAAGACGTATTAGTTCGCACAGACAATACTGCGACCGTTGCGTACATCAATCGCCAATCACCTCCTCACTTGGAGTCAGAAAAACTTGAGGTCTCTTCGTGCCATTTACATTCCTGGCACGCTCAATATAGAGGCGGATGCGCTCTCTCAGGCTGCACAGATAGATCTGTTTGCTTCCCCAGAGACGACCCATTGTCGCCTGTTCTATTCACTAGCCGACGACTCGCTCGGCGTGGATGCATTGGCACACAGCTGGCCACGACACATGGCAAATACGCGTTCCCCCCTGGTGAGCCTCACTGCGCAAACCCTATGCAAGATCTGGGAGGACGAGGAGAACGTGCTGTTGATGGCACCATATTGGACAACCAGGAGTTGGTTTCCAGAACTCTCTCTCCTCGCGACAGCCCCTTCTTTAAAGATTCCCCTGAGGAAGGACCTTCTTTCTCAACAAGAGGGCACATTATGGCACCTTTGGAACCTCCATGTGTGGTCTCTGGATGGGGCACGGAGGATTTGAGTGATTTACCGCAAGAGGTATCTAACACTATTGCTGCAGCGCGAGCGCCGTCTACGAGACAGGCTTACGCACTTAAATGGAATCTGTTTGTCAACTGATGTTCTTCCCAATGTGAGAGCCCCCGAGAATGCCTGATTAGTGTTGTGCTTTTGTATCTCCAGCATCGTTTGGAGAATAGGCTGTCACCATCCACTATTAAGTTCAATATCGCTGCGATATCAGCTCACCATTCACCCATAAACGGTAGGACAGTGGGTCAGCACGACCTGGTCATTAGATTTCTCAGAGGCGCTCGAAGGCTGAATCCTTCGCATCCTCCCTCTATTCCTCCTTGGGACCTGTCCTTGGTGCTGAAATCACTCCAGGAAGCCCCATTTGAGCCTCTGCATAGTGTGAGTGTTAACCCTTGTGCATCAATTTAAAAAAGTTACACATAGGTTCACAGGGGACAAATATGTCCATGTCCAAAAAGTGTCATAAAAATATTATAGATTAATATTTTTTTCCACTTTCACTGATGCCATTTTTTAACCAACATCAGCTCTAATCAAAATTACCAAACATTCATTAATTTTCAGAATGTTAACCCTTTAAATGCTGGTTTGTTTACACAATGCCACTGCTGTTTTTTTATGAAAAAGAAGAAAAATTTTAATTATTTTCAATTTACTAAATTCTAAGAAGATTTTTTTTGTTTGAGTATTACAGCCTTGGATATGTCAATGATTAACACCAACATTAATTTTTATGCATTCATATTTTTTATGCAGTATCAGATAAAAAAAAGTTACCTCTCAGGTCCATAAAGGACAAAAATGTCCATGTCAAAAAAGTGTCATAAAAATATTATAGATTAATATTTTTTTCCACTCACTGATGCAATTTTTTTAACCAGCATCAGCTCTAATCACAATGACCAAACATTCATTAATTTTCAGAATTTTAGCCCTTCAAATGCTGGTTTGTTTACACAATGCCACTGTTGTTTTTTATGGAAAAAAACGACACCTCCTTTGCAGCGGTTGTAGTCTTGTGATTTCCAGTACAATATATTTTTTTCATTCAAACTGTTCACACACACGCTCACACACACACACACACACACACGCACATTCTGGTTTCCATGTTTTGTGAGGACATTTCATAGATGTAATGCATTTTATACAATACAAACTGTATATTCTATTCCCCTTACCTACCCCATTCTCTAACACCAACCATCACAGAAACCCTTCTACTACTTCACATTTTCAAGAAACATCATTCTGTTTGATTTATAAGCTTGTTTTCTCATGGGGACCTCAAAATGTCCCCACAAGGTCACAAACATACTGGTATTCCTATCTTTGTGGGGACAATTGGTCACCACAACGTGATAATTACCAGGTACACACAAACACACACACATAAAATTTTTAGTACACACATACAAACCACACTCTGACATCCATACCAACACACCCACACAATTAGAGCTTCATAATATATCTAATTGGCTCTACAATATGCATAAGCAGAAAACAACAATAAAGCGATAATTTGCTTTATATGCCAAACCTAAAAAAATGGCACCATCTGGTAAAAAATAGTAAAAATTTAAATTTTGAAGCCTTGCCAACAGAAGGAAAGCCTGTTAACAAAGATTGCATGATTTTATAGTTGAATGGCACTGGGATTAAAAATTGCAGTTTTAATGGGTTTCAATGGGGATATTTTTGTCCAAAAGGTCCTGAGAGGAAGTATTTTGTGTACCTAGTAGAAAATAGATTTTTTAAAGGAAATGAAGGTGAAATATTAAAATTCCAATAAAAATGCACACCTGTGGCAAATTTTATGCAGTTAGCATTAACGCAGGCAAAGTTTTTAAAAAAAACTGAAAAAGACAAAAATTTCCTCAAGGATGCACAAGGGTTAAATTTCTTACTATGAAGACTTTAACTCGGATTGTGGATACTATAGCCCTTGCATATCAAAAGCAAGACGTGCCTTGTCCATTTAATTTACGTGCTCACTCTACGCGCAGTGTGGCATCATCTTGGGCACTAGCTCGCGGTTCCTCGCTAACGGATATTTGTAGAGCTGCAGGCTGGGCGACACCTAATACGTTCACAAGATTCTAGTGTCAGTGTCGAGCCGGTATCCACTCGGGTTCTTTCTTCTAACTAGTTAAGAACACAGAGGGTCGGCTCGTGTGTCGGCTTGGAGCCTCTATTTTGGTGCTGTAAATTTGCACCATTATGGAAGGCTGTTGAGGCAAAAACGTCACAAAAACTGTTTTTGCTCTCCTCCACCGCCATGATAGCCGATGTTGCGGAGCATCCACTGTCAGCCTATCACTGATGTATTCTTTGTAAACCTGTGTAGGCTAGGCGCCCACATTTGTCCCCTACGTGGGGTTCATTTGTGTGTATAGTCCGTGGGGTTCTAATCCTCCACGTTTTCCTTAGCACGTTTTCCTCTCTGCATACCATGTATTGTTCAGAGACTTTTTTGAGCAACCTGTCAGTTGTTTCATATTTTTTATGTCATCCATTCAACCTTCTTAGGGGATGGCTTCCGCAGTGTTCCTAGCTCCGCTCAGTTTAGGTCGCTTCCCCAGTTCGCTGGTTCACTATCGTGGGTTAGGGAACGGGTAGTGACCGGCCTTCTGCATTTCGCCTTAGGTTCCGCCCCCTATGTGGAGGGCGGAGGGCTTTTGCAGGCACTGGAAGGGTTCAGCTGCAGTGGCGTTTTGGTAGGGATTCCCAATTCGTCGGTCACGACGTGACGTCGTAGTGACCGACTGAAAGGGAACGTCTCGGTTAAGTATGTAACCCTCGTTCCCTGAAGGAAGGGAACGGAGACTTCCCGTCGCCACAGTTTGCTGTTCCATTGCTGTTTATCAGGCCGGGCACTGTTGCTCGGCTTCTCAGCAATAATATAGCTGATTTGGTATTGTGCACCTGCGGCTTATATACGCACTTGGCGGGGCGGCGCCGGCATTATGCAAATACCTGCATGCCAAGTTCATTGGCGTTTTCATAGTTTCTCGAAGTAGATAGGTCACCCGCGAAGCGGTTCCCAATTCGTCGGTCACGACGTGATGTCTCCATTCCCTTCCTTCAGGGAACAAGGGGTTACATACGTAACCGAGACGTTTTGCTGATAATAATCAATGCACCAAAAAACCATGGTTACTACACTTTTACCACACAAAAAAATGGTTAATTTTCATAAGGGACATTTCACTGAATGCTGTGGTCTTTCTTCCCCAACAGGGTATTCTAACAGACTCTGTTATGTTTTATGGTTATTATTCCAACCCCATAAGCGGAAATTGCGGAGCTAACAACAAAATCATGTGTCCTGAAGAATACAACACAACACTGGCATATATCTTTACCCTTGGGAAAGGCCTGTTTGTCACCTGTATAATGCTACTCCACAGGTTTGTAATTGTGTATATACTTTGTGTGAGTTAAAGTTCTGATTTTAGCCGATGTCTAAATCAATTTTGTTTTTCCTGTAGCATGTCAAAATCATTTGAGAGGACTTTCCGAACATTCAAGTCTAATGGTAATCTAGCTTTGAAAGTGTTCAGTTTTTGGGACTTTAACGTGAACAAGGAGCAGTCTGTGAAACGGCAGAAACTCATCTACACTCAACTGAAGGTTAGTATACTTTAGCCTTGGTGGAAATCACATTATTATAATACAACCCCAAATCAGAAAAAGTTGGGACACTGTAGAAATTGTGAGTGAAAAAGTAATGGAATAATTTACAAATCTCATAAACTTATATTTTATTCAAAGTAGAATATAGATAACATATTAAATGTTGAAAGTGAGATATTTTGAAATGTCATGCCAAATATTGGCTCATTTTGGATTTCATGAGAGCTACACATTCCAAAAACAGTTGGGACAGGTAGGAATAAGAGGCCAGAAAATTTAAATGTACAGATAAGGAACAGTTGAAAGACCAATTTGCAACTTATTAGGTCAATTGGCAACATGATTGGGTATAAAAAAAGCCTGTCAGAGTGGCAGTGTCTCTCAGAGGTCAAGATGGGCAGAGAATCACCAATTCCCCCAATGCTGCAGCGAAAAATAGTTTTCTGAGTTTCTCAGAGAAAAATTGCAAAGAGATTGAAGTTATCATCATCTACAGTGCATAATATCATTCAAAGGTTTAGAGAATCTGGAACAGTCTCTGTGCGTAAGGGTCAAGGCCGGAAAACCATACTGGATGCCCGTGATCTTCAGGCTCTTATACGGCACTGCATCACATACAGGAATGCTACTGTAATGGAAATCAAAACATGGGTTCAGGAATACTTCCAAAAAACATTGTCGGTGAACACAAACCATCTCATTCGCCTTTGCTGGCTAAAACGCTATAGGTCAAACAAGAAGCCATATCTAAACATGATCCAGAAGCACAGGGTTTTCTCTGGGCAAGGCTCATTTAAAATGGACTTTGGCAAAGTGGAAAACTGTTATGTGGTCAGACGAATCAAAATTTGAAGGTCTTTTATAGAAAAGTGGGACGACATTTCATCCGGACTAAAGAGGACAATGACAACCCAAGTTATTATTAGCGTTCAGTTCAGAAACCTGCATCACTGATGGCTTGGGGTTGCATGAGTGCGTGTGGCATGGGCAGCTTACACATCTGGAAAGGCACCATCAATGCTGAAAGGTTTATCCAAGTTCTAGATACATATGATCCCATTCAGACGTCGTTTCTTTCAGGGAAGACCTTGCATTTTCCAACATGACAATGCCAGACCACATACTGCATCAATTACAACATCATGGCTGTGTAGAAGAAGGATCCAGGTACTGAAATCGCCAACCTGCAGTCCAGATCTGTCACCCATAGAAAACATTTGGTGCATCATAAAGAGGAAGATGTGACAAAGAAGACCTAAGACAGTTGAGCAACTAGAAGTCTGTGTTAGACAAGAATAGGACAACATTCCTATTTCTAAACATTGGTCCTCCTCCAGCTGTTCCTTATATGTACATTTAACTTTTCTGGCCTCTTATTGCTACCTGTCCCAACTTTTTTTGGAATGTGTAGCTCTCATGAAATCCAAAATAAGCCAATATTTGGCATGACATTTCACAATTTTTCACTTTCAACATTTGATATGTTATCTATATTCTATTGTGAATAAAATATAAGTTTATGAGATTTGTAAATTATTCCATTACTTTTTTACTCACAATTTCTACAGTGTCCCAACTGTCACGGTCCTGTCGGACATCCGTGCTAGATGTAGGTCTGAGTGCATCTGACAGGACCGTGGCAGTATCATGTTCTGTGTGGGGACATGTGGGATCACACTCTGTGTGTGGCTTCCACATGTTCCCGGTGTCTTGTTGCTGTCGTGATCTTGCCAGACCTTAGTATTGTTTCAGGTCTATGTTCTGAGGGCAAGGTCAGGGCAGCATTGTGTTTTGTGGGAACACGTGTGTTTCACATTATTTCTGTGTGACACGTGTTCCCCAGTGTGGTGTGGCTGTTATGGTCCTGCCTGACCTTGGTTATTATCCAGAGGGCAAGACCAGGGCAGCATTGTGTTTATGTGGGAATACGTGTTGTTTCACATCATGTATGTGCAACACCTGTTCCCAGTGTCTTGTCACTTTTACCCTACTCCCTTATGTAATCATGTCTTAAGTGATTAATTATGTTCACCTGTTCCCCATTGATGTGGTGTCTTTATAATGCCCTTGTGTTCTCTGTGTGGTGTGCGTGCGTTGTTGTAGTTACTGTGTTGATGTTCCCCAGTTACCCATCCGAGTTATTCTCGTGTTCTGTTTGATTTGTGTTTCATCACAGTGTTTTGGTTCCTTTCTGTTTTTACCCCCTCGTGGGTTTTTCTGTTATTCCTTTTGTAAATAAATAATTGTTATATTTTTATACATCCTTTGCGTTTGGGTTCTCCTTTTGGTTTTCACTTCCCGGTGTAGAACCGGTCGTGACACCAACTTTTTCTGATTTGGGGTTGTATTCTATTTCAACACTATGTTGAAAAATGCTCTCTAATATGTGTCCAATCTTAACAAACCCTTGACTTGATATGACTGATCAGTAAAACATCCAAGGTTGACCAGAGTGTATAGACATAATAGAAAAGATGAACATTAAAGACATTAAAAAGTGCAACAAAGATACAGGAACAATGTGTAAAAACATTTGCATTCATAGCACAAAAACATCTTACAGTAATTCCTCTCTAGGCTTCATTTTTTAAATTCAAAATATAATTAAAGATGGTTGTTCATGTTAATTTAAGCTGGTCATTTCTGTGTGCTGTAGAACTTCTTGGTCAATAGTCCTGTTAAAAAAGAGGTAATGCCAGTCTTGAGTGATTAAATGAAGTGTTTACCCAAATAAAAAAAAAATCTCTAATTTACTTACCTTCATGACATCTGACTTCCTTTCAAAACATCAAAATATCATACAACAGAAATCAGACATGGTGGTGGCCATCATAGGCCCTTCACCAAATGGTGCACTTCATGTGGACTTTCGGTCTCTTGGCCTTAACAAATTGACAAGCAGTTAATGGCATTCTACTCTGGGCAGAATGGTTGTCGTCTGGCTGCCCGTGATTTTAATGTTGCATGTCTTGCAACGCACTGTTCGTCTTTTGCCATCTTGTTGAAGCCAAAAGCGATGACCCTCTGTACCCCTCCGGCTGACATGTTGATATCTGATCTAAGTGGGCGTGGTGTGCGTAAGGTACGAGAGGGCATGACGGATAATAGTGTCGTTTTAGTCATGACAACGCCATTCTCAGCCGGCGCTCCAGCTTGGTCAACTTAATTTTTTTAAATAATTTATATATTTTATATTCAAACTGAAAGCATGATGTGATTAACACTCAAGTCATTCAAGTCATCGTGTCTCAAGTCAAGTCAAGTCCCGAGTCTTTAACTTCCAAGTCCGAGTCAAGTCTCAAGTATTTTATTTTTTGTCAAGTCAAGTAACAAGTCACAAAAATAGCGACTCGAGTCCAAGTCACCAAGTCACAAGTCCCCATGTCTGGTGCTTGTTAGCTCAACTGTGTTAAACAACTGTTGTCTGTCTGAAATAAATCATTCATTCATTCATTAAAAAAAAGCTTCGAAACTTCCCTAATTTATAAACCCATTATAGCACAAATAATTTGTGTGTGAAGTGAATGAGTGTAATCTATGAAAAGACATGAATGACATTGGCTGCGCGTCTCTTATTTAGAATTCAGAGGTTTTTTAATTAATTTAAAAATTAAAAAATGCTGCTAATATCAAACTTCTTTGAACCAAACTGTAAAAAATTGACCCTTTTCATTTTATTTGGTTTTATTTAATTACACCACACCAGAAAATTTTGATAAATGTAACATAGGCTGCTTACACAAAGCGGGAGAGAGACGAATCCAAATGCAAGAAGGTTTATTAGAGTAATCCCAAAAGGGCAGGCAAACAAATCCAAAGGGCAATCCAAAAGCGTAATCCAAATAACAGGCAAGGGTCAAAACCATAAACATGAACAAGAATACATAACAGACTATGAACAGGAAACAAGACAAAACTATGAAACACTCGGTATGCAGTTGTTACACACGTACAATACTTCGCAGTGATATGGTCTCAATTAACCAGATTTATAGAAAACAAACAGAAAGTACGAAGTGAAGTGTGACATGACAAGATTTCAAAATGCATGAAAATGCAAAAAAGTTGATTGACAGAAATGTAAAAGAAATTTAGTCTAGTAGTTTACCTGGCTGTTGACATGTTTTAGTGTGAAACTAGCATGATTTAAAAAAAGTTATCATGATGAAATATGAAGCTAGCATGAGTTAACATGATTTAACATGAAGTTAGCATGATTTAGCATGAAGTTAGCATGATTTAGCATGACGTTAGCATGATTTAGCATGAAGCTAACATGATTTATCATGAAGCTAGCATGATTTATCATGACATTATCATGATTTAGCATGAAGCTAGCATGATTTAGCATGAAGCTAGCATGATTTATCATGAAGCTAGCATAAATGAACATGCAGCAAACATGATTTATCATGAAGCTAACATGACGCTAGCATGATTTAACATGAACCTACATGATTTATCATGAAGCTAACATTATTTATCATGACATTATCATGATTTAACATGAAGTTAGCATGATTTAATATGAAGCTAACATGATTTAGCATGAAGCTAACATGACGCTAACATATTTTAGCATGAAGCTAGCATGATTTAACATGCAGCTAACATGAAGCTAGTAAGATTTAACATGAAGCTAACATGATTTAACATGAAACTAGGATGATTTAGCATGAAGCTAGCATGATAAGCATGAAGCTAGCATGATGCTAGCATGATTAGCATGAAGCTAGCATGATGTTAACATGATTAGCATAAAGTTAACATTATTATAGCATGATTAACATGAAGCTAACATGATGTTACCATGATTAACATGAAGCTAACATGATGTTAGCATGATTAGCATGAGGCTATGATGATGCTAGCATGATTAGCATTACGTTAGCATGATGCTAGCATGATTAGCATGAAGCTAACATGATGTTAACATGATTAACATGAAGCTAGCATGATGTTAGCATGATTAGCATGAGGCTATGATGATGTTAGCATGATTAGCATTACGTTAGCATGATGCTAACACGATTAGCATGAAGCTAACATGATGTTAACATGATTAACATGAAGCTAGCATGATGTTAGCATGATTAGCATGAGGCTATGATGATGCTAGCATGATTAGCATTACGTTAGCATGATGCTAGCATGATTAGCATGAAGCTAACATGATGTTAACATGATTAACATGAAGCTAGCATGATGCTAGCATGATTAGCATGAAGCTAACATGATGTTAACATGATTAACATGAAGCTAGCATGATGTTAGCATGATTAGCATGAATCTAGCATGTGTCACGGTACAATTGATGAGAAGGATGTGCAGGTTAAACAGTTTTAATAAACATAATTAAAGTTCACAGTAGTACAAATAGTAGACATTCCAAGGAGTAAGACAGATGGTGAACAGGAGCAAACAACCAGTGACATAGAACAACGATCCCACAAAGACACAACCCAGGACACAGCATTTATACAAAAGGTGATTGGTAACAGCTGGTGACAAGAGGCAGGTTATTAACTAATGAGTCCAGGTGATGCCGATGATCAGTGACTGACACAATAAACACACACAAACACAGAACACAGTTTAACACTGTGACAGTACTCCCCCCTAAAGGAGTGGCTTCCAGACACTCCATACGACAACACATAAAAGTTCAGGTGGGTGGAGGAACGGGGGTGGATCTGGGGGAGGGATGGAGGGTCTAGAAACCCAGGGCGGGGCCGGCAGAGCAGGAGGCCAGGGTGGGGCCGGCAGAGCAGAAGGCCAGGGCGGAGACGGCAGAGCAGGAAGCCAGGGCGGAGCCGGCAGAGCAGGAAGCCAGAGAGGGACAGGAACCCAGGATCGTGCTGGTGGTGTCAAGAACCTGGGTAGAGGGAGACAATAGAAAGAGGCCCTCTGGGCCAGGTTAAATAGGGCAGAGAGTTCGAACCTGGCCATCTTGGACCAGGCAGTGAGGGCAGGGAGCTTGGGAACAGCCATCTTAAGACAGGCATAAAGTTCAATACTGGCCATAATCTTAGTGACAATAAAAAGTCTCTGGACCTTCGGGGTGACCACACTAGCTGACCAATGTGGCCCAGGGGGCTCAGATGACTCACTCGGCTCAGATGACTCACTCGGCTCAGATGACTCACTCGGCTCAGATGACACAGACGAAGGATCCTGGAAGGCATCACGGGAGACAGAAGAGCAGAACACGGACCACGCACACCACAGAGCCATGCCAAATATGGGAAGTGCAGAATGCGAAAAACATACCTCAGACGCCACAGAGCTGGGGAGCACAGGACGGGGCACCCCAGCCACCCGTACAGATACCAGTGGTGTATCCACCAGACTGGCGATTAAACATCGGAACTCAGGCCGCGCTGGAGAGTTCATCAAGGCAGTTTGGTGCAAAGGAGTGGGTGTGGCAGCAATTCTGTGAAGGGGTTCAGGCGTGGCCGCCATCTTGTGAAACGACTCGGGTGTCTGTTCCTGCAGGCTTAGTCTCCCAGTCCACAGCGTCTGGTGCACACTACACCCCCTCAAAAATTTCCTACGGCGAAACCTCCTGGATCTCTGAGAGGGGGACTTCACCTCAGTCTTGCCAAACACCCGAATCATCTCCCTTGTCAGTGCCTTGAAAGTAGCACAGCATGGGTGCTGGTTCTCCCACACCTCCGTACCCCATATGGCCGCAGGGCCGGTCAGCAGAAGTAACACGAACATCACCTTAGAGTCCTCAGTCTCAAAAGTCCTGCGATGCACCTCAAGATGCAGAGAACACTGGTTAATAAAGTCTTCACATAACTTAGGCTCACCAGCGTATCTCTCAGGACATTCCGTGCTAGGCTCCAGCTGACCACTCGACTCCATGGGGTTAGGGGAAACGGATGGTGTGGGTGACGCGGAACCACTCCGCAACAACTGGATCTGTTGCTGCCGGTCCGCCACCCTGGCACTCAGTGCTGGTCTCACCCGCTCCAAGTCATTCTCCTGTGATTGATCCATCTGTGAATCCCTGTGTCCAAATCCTGTGACTGGATAACTCGCTCCTTCTATACTGGTGGGATCGTTCTGTCACGGTACAATTGATGAGAAGGATGTGCAGGTTAAACAGTTTTAATAAACATAATTAAAGTTCACAGTAGTACAAATAGTAGACATTCCAAGGAGTAACACAGATGGTAAACAGGAGCAAACAACCAGTGACATAGAACAACGATCCCACAAAGACACAACCCAAGACACAGCATTTATACAAAAGGTGACTGGTGAAAAGAGGCAGGTAATTAACTAATGAGTCCAGGTGATGCTGATGATCAGTGACTGACACAATAAACACACACAAACACAGAACACAGTTTAACACTGTGACAGCATGATGTTAACATGATTAGCATTAAGTTAGCATGATGTTAGCATGATTAGCATGAAGCTGATGTTAGCATGATTAACATGAAGATAGCATGATGCTAGCATTATTAGCATGATGTTAACATGATTAACATGATGTTAGCATGATTAGCATGAAGCTAGCATGATTTAACGTGAAGCCAACAAGATTTAACATGAAGTTAGCATGATTTAGCATTAAGTTAGCAATATTTATTATGAAATTAGCATAAAGCTAGCATGAAACTAGCACGAAGCTAGTATGACTTAGCATGAAGCTAGCATGAAGCTAATATGACCCAAATGTCACGACAGGGTAGGAGAGACAGGACGCAAACGCAAGGTTCCAAATAAATAACATTTAATAATAAAAACACGAGGGCTGACAAGGTGAATACAGAAACTCAGGAACATGAACACAGGAAACAGACAGGGTATCGAAGACAATGATCCAGCAGTGAGCAAACAGAAGGCAGAGGTATATATACACACAGACTAAATGACAAACAGGTGTGATGAGGCAGGTAATTAATCAATGAATGTCCAGGTGATAACAATCGGAACAGAGACAAGACATGACACGGATTAACCGTGACACCAAAGACCCAACCCCCATGTCTCTATGATGTTCGGTTCCAGAGATATAAGGCTTTGTTTATTATGTTGCTAGGCTGCTCATATTTGATTGCTAGGGGCGTGGCTTAATACCTCAATAAGGATGGTGAGCGACTGATTGGTTGCCTGAGTAAAATGAGCCCACACCCATGTCTCTATGACACTGTGCTGCAAAGATATCAATCTGGGCATTTTATAATGGCAGTTATGGGAAATGTTGCTAGGGTGCCCAAAATGGTTGCTAGGGGCGTGGCTTAATAACTCAATAAGGATCCTGAGGGACTGATTGGATGCCTGAGTAAAATGGGCCCACCCCCATGTCTCAATAGGTGTGTTCGACTTCATGCGGCGCTGCGCAGACCGATCGGTCAGCTTGAAGCAGTGCATTCCGGTTAGTATTTTTGTCCGACTTCAGCTGGCGCTGCAGGCACGTGACTGTGTCATATGGTTTTTAAGTACCGCGAGAGCGATTCGAGCAGTTAAATGGTTGTATGTATATATATATATATATTTTTTTTATGTGTGTATGTATGTAAGTGTGTGTGTATGAATTTTTTTTTTTCTCACATTTGCCTTGTAGCCACCCTGTGGATTCTCTATGTATATGCATGTCCTATGTCACTCAGGTGTTTCTTATCACCACATATAAAAGAGATAATTGTTTGTTTGGAGTACATACCCTGAAGAATGATGTTTTGTGCCGCTATGCTTGGGTTGTTTTCCTTACCCCATGTATTTTTAACTTTCTAATATGAAGTAGCCAGTTTAATAAAGGCTTTTAAAATTTTTCATTGAAGAAGAGTGGATTCATATTTTTGATATATTCATTTGGAATTCCCTATCCCAAAGAGCACCTTCAAATATTTGTTTTTTGAACTCCCTGAGCACCCTGGACATTATTTTTCTCATTCCTAACACTTTGTTAAGGGTTACTAACTTAGTTGGTTTGTAAACTGTCTATAAACATAGACAAAGTTGCAACAAATGACTATAATACTTTGTTAAATAGTTAATAAACAGTACCAGTGAAACATGTGGGTTGTCCTGATACTGTACTTGTAACAGTGTAAACATTGCTACACAGAATAAAGTAACTGTTCAAGATCCATTGGTAACTAATGTCATATTTGCATAAACTGTCACTACTGCATATTCTGACACTAGCACAGTAAGATAAGCTATGAAAAAATAATGTTCCTCTGCCTCTTTCTGGTAAATAACGTATAGATGGTTTACAAAGTATTTATTAAGTAAAACAATCGGTTTGCTAACAGTTAAATGACAATAACTAAAGATTAAATAACTAACAATTTAGCATCTATTAATGATGGTTATTATAAAGTGTTACCAAAAAGATATGTTAGCAATAGCATTTCCATATTTTGATATTTATAAGGGATGCGACTGCTTTCACAACCACCAATGCTTAAAAACTTCCCAAGCTATTGCTTGATGCACAGAATTTATTGTGTCGTTTTCCTAACCCCATTTGGTAAATACATTATTTTGTTAAATAGATTATCACGGTGTGGAATAGTTCGTTTCATTAGCACTTTCATTAAAATCTATTACAAAGCTACAGCAACGTCATGGAATTAAACAGCGATTTTGGAACAGATCTGCGTCTTCCTTATCTCGTTAAAAAAAACATATTACAGTATGTAACAGTGGCGAACCGTGAGTACTTCAGCTGGGCCTTCAAAATATGCAATGAAGTGCAAATGCCTCTCCATGCGCAATTACGCATGGCGCAATAAATGAAAGTCACAAATTTAATGGATAGGTTCTACTTACTACACCGCCTTAATTCTTAAAAACAGGAAAATGGAGACAAGTGAGCATGGGGGAAAAAACACCAAAATAAATTGAGAGTAGTTTGTTTTTCGTAAATTTTAAAATTCAGAATATAATACTAGGCTATTCGTATTTCGTTAAATCATACAGTGAACGTGTAAAAATTCTGAGCACGCAAAGTTAAATTACAGAATAGGCATCGTTTGCCTTTAAATGCAGTTTTAAAGCTTAAAATTACTTTAATCTAACTGATAAACACAAATACAGACTCTGCTGCTCTGTAAATTTGCATTTAATTTTTGTTTTTTGTAAATATATATTTAGCTGTAGGATAGCTTGTTAGTCTTTTTTCATAAGGGGAAATATAGCACCCTGCGTTCTCAGTGCACCTCCTTGTGGCTTATAACTGTTATATTTTGCGGGCTCGCAAAATCCCTAGCCCGAGCCCCGGTGAATGTTTTTGCATTCTCTGAGATTTTGTTAGGTAATTATATTGTATGTAATTCGGCGTCGCCTGCAGTCATTACTATCCTCAAGTAAAACTGTCAGGAAGTGAAAGTATAATTAAACCCATTATTTTTCTCGTGTTCACGTCTGATATGCGCAGCGCAGCTGCACGCGCATCTCTCGGCTGTGCTCTTCACGAGTACCCGCTTAAGTAATTTCGTTTTTACCTCAGCCCTATCAAACTAGCCACAACGTCAATCACGTTTTCTGCCATTTACCTCAACCACTCTCACCGCAGAGATTCGGGCCATTAGACGGTCTATGATTAGGACTTCTTCTTCTTTGGTGTTTTACGGCAGCTCGCATCCAGCTTGTTGCATGATTAGGACTTCATGAAGGTTTACAATGCTTTGTTTTTTACCCGCCCACTTGAAATCAAAGCGTGATTGGTCGATTTTCCCGTCACTCTCCACACCAAAACACATAGCTTGGCCTTCCTTGGGATTCTTGAAGTCCTAACCAATGAATGAGCCAGTTTACCGGGCCTTAATAGAGACAGACGATTCTGATTGGATATGAACCTGACAGTAAGCTTAACGTTAGAACATAGATGAGAGAAAATATATTACATGTATTAAATTAAATTAAATATAAATTTAAACATGTAAAAACATATTTTTATTGAATACTTTATTATTTATTAGTATTATTATAAAAAATATTTTTATTAATTTTTTTAGGCCTTCTCTGAAGGCGTAGAAGGCCCTGAAGGTTCCCCACTGGTATGTAACCATATTCCGTTTGTTCGAGAAAAAAGTTGGACTAACTGTTCGTTACAAGCAGCATTTGCCGTCAGGCAGGTATAGCTAACATAAACAGATTTTTGCTACTGCATAACGTTACCTGCTGCAAAATTACATCATTTGCACAATACAACAAGTAGAGCTATTTCATCCAATGTAAATTATTACTTACCACTATCTTGTTTTTTCTTATCCTCCTCTTCCTTTCTCTTCTTTCTTTTCTGGCTTCCAGAAGCATAATAAAGCAATAAACCCCAAGAAGCAGTGGGTTACCAGCGAAGCGAAGCGGAGTGCCTAAACCCCCTTAGCTGTTATAAAATGCACTGGTAACCCAACGCTTCGAGGGGTTTATTGCGTTTATAAAACGGTTACTTCATATGCATAAAGTTAGCGGGATTTTATAAAATAAAACACAAATAAGTTGTAATTATATTAGTATAAATATTACTCTTCCGCCAAACAAAGTAGTTCCTCAGAATCAAGTGTGACTGAAACAGAGCGCAGTTCACAAACAACACAGACGCAGCAAAGATACAATGAAAATATGATATAAGACCGTGGTGTTTATGTTATAAATCACCATTCATCTAATTTATACATTAACATTTATATTGTGCTGCTGAAGTGATGATCAAATATGCTTGTAAGCATGCTGAACTCTTTCCCCGTCAGCGTTTTTTTAAGTTGCCACCCGGTTTTAGTTTAATGCCTTACAGAAAAATTATCTTCTTTAAATAAACATAAATATAAAATGAAAAAACAGACCATCAGCTTTCAAACAACAACAACAACAACAACAAAAAGTTTCATCCTACCTTAATTTGTTCTCTTATCAGTTATCACCTCTCAAATTTTCAGCTAAAAGCGGAGATAATTCCATTTTTGTGAAGAACTTTAGTAAGAAATCATCAGATTCAGACATGAAGAGTACTACACTGTGTTTTCAGTGAATGCGTCAATGGGAAAGATCGCCACCCAGTGGATAATAGCGGGCGTATGAACTTCAGTTATAAACTCCTCAGACAACGTTTTCTCTTTATTGACGAGATGACTCAACAGTATTTATTGACATTTATTGTGCAATTGTAGACAAATTAAAAATATGATTAAAGACTGTTGTGTTTATTCTCATAAATCAGTACGCAGAAACAGTGGCGCAGTGATACTTATGTAATGTGGTCTGAACCGTGAGGTTACCGGTGTATTTTATCACGGCTTAGAACGCGTTTCAACCAATCAGAATGAAGAACCAGAACTGCCCGTTTTATAAATCCGCTTCATGATGACTGCCGAAGTTTTGTATTTTGCCGGCAGCAGAGATCACGTGGTTGGCTGGCTGCCTTTTGTCAGCGACTAGTACTGAGAGGGGGCCCCCTTGAGGTAGCCTGGTAATACCATCCTCTGCTATTTTGCTTCGCTTCATAGACAGAGTCTGGCTGGGCATAATTGACAATCGTTTTCCTTCTTGTGGGAGGGGCTTGTCTGAAGTTTAAAATCATTGGTCTAAACGTAAGCCAATCACACATAACATTTGGATATGATGTGCTTTATGCGCCGATCAGCCGCATCGAATATCTGCTGTAAAATACACGTATAAACCCATCGAGCGAAATACCAGAGTTAACATGGCTATGAACGACTTTTGCAGATTATGTAAAGTAAATCGTGCCAGAGCTAGTTGAACACTATCCTTACGGTGGCTTTCCACTCACGTCTAACGGGAGGAACGCCCCTCTCTCCTCTCAAACTCTTCCACCAGACAACCATAACCATATGTAAATTAAATCTTCCTACCTTATTTTCTGGTTAATCAGGAATGTCACCAAAGAATGCTTGCCCACGCGTCCTCCACCATTAACTGTTAACAATATAATTCCATTCCATGATTTCTCGATCGTTGTGCACGTCAAGCTGTGCTGCACACAGTTTTTCCAAAAACTTGTTGGGAGTAGGGCAACAACATAATCTCCATTCAAATGTTTAACAAACACTTTTCTTGTTCGGGTTTAAGTTGGCAAGTGCCGGTTCTCCACAACAGAGCAAATAGCTTTGTGTGTCTTCATGTCCACAACAAACTACAACCGTGATTCGGCGTTTAGCGTCTACGTCACGGCTCTCAGCCCGCGCTCTGTTCGTTGATTGGACGGTCGTTTTGAGACCGGAGGAAAACGGTTTGAATGGGAGGTATCTCAGACTGAGTACAGAAGCGTAATGAAATTTAACGGAAGTACGAAGTCTGACGTAGTCAGGCTACCCTTGAGGGGGATTCCGATAATAACAGTGTCATTGCACTTTACTGCATTGCATTGACTATCAAAGGGGCACAGTTTGTCGTTGCATTTATTCTCAACCAGTCGTTGTCTTGGGGCCCCAGAAAATTCCGGGGCCCCAAGCAATTGCTTGGTTTGCTTGCCTTGTCACGACGGGCCTGACTGTCTGACATATTTATCAGTTAACTGAGGTTGCTGTCAGCCTCAGCTGACCTCACATGCATAAAGCGCCATCTATAGGGAAAGACGGGGCTTAGCTGGAGGCAAAAAGAGGTGCGGACGCAATGCTGACAAGCATAAAGCTAGCACGTGGAATTTATTAAACATGGATGCAGAAGAATGTTTGGAACTGTCCGAATATGTACAGTCACTGACTCTGCGGGACCGTGACAGTTATTTTTGTAAATTAACTCTGACAGTTGAGTTAGTTCTTGTATCTTGTTCTCATTGAAAACATTTTAACCAGGTTTTGGATATTTCCTAGACCACATATGAACTACTTTCGGGTGATTTGGGGAATTTTGTCAAGACTTATTGTCTAATGTAACCTATCGCTGGGCTAACTATGATTAGCAATGTGGATTATTTTAGGAGATCATTTAAAGGATAGCACACACATTTATCGCTGTATGTTTGTTTAACATTTAAGTTAGCTAGTGCGCTGAAGCTTGAATTATCACCTATAAAACAGAAACTTACTGATTTGTACTACATAAAACCAACACACCAGTACATATGCATAGATAATTTTACCTGATATGAAGTGTGCACTGCAAACACGAGCATTATGATTGTCTCCGTCCATTCAACCACCATTGTCTTCTTTAATGTTATTTCTGTGAAGGAATGTCTGCCGGGATCCGGTAAAACTTTAGTTTTGAACTTTAGTTGATTTTGAAATTGTAATTCATGCTTTTATTACCACTCGTTTAGATTATTGTAATGCACTTTATACTGGTCTTAGCAAATCACTTATGGCACGTTTACAATTAGTTCAAAATGCAGCTGCACGCCTTTTAACTGGAACTCGAAAATTTGACCATATTTCTCCCATCCTTCAATCCCTCCACTGGCTCCCTGTGCACTTTCGCACTATTTTTAAAGTTCTTTTAATTGTTTTTAAATGTTTGCATGGCCTGGCCCCCAGTACCTGTCTGATTTGCTCGTGCCTTACACCCCCTTGCGTTCGCTTTGGTCGGCTGACCAAGCACTGCTGGTCGTCCCTAAGACTAAGCGTAAATCCAGAGGTGACCGTGCGTTTGCCGTGGCAGCTCCAAACCTCTGGAATGAGCTGCCTTTGCACATCAGACTGATTGAGTCTCTTTCTGTTTTTAAATCCTGTCTTAAAACTCATTTATTTTCTTTGGCTTTTAACTCAGTTTGAGGGTTGATTTTGTCAGTTGTGTCTTAAATGCTGTATTTATTTATTTTTTATTGTTTTATCTTTTTACTGTGCGCTTTTGTGGTATGTTTTTGTTTTTATTTTATGGACTGTGTTCAGCACTTTGATCAACAGTGTTGTTTTTAAGGTGCTTTATAAATAAATGTGGATTGGATTGGATTAGTTTTAAATCTCAAGACATTTGCTCGTGGATAGTAAAATACATTTGTAACATGCTTCAAGTTCACAGATACATGTGCATGTATTTGTTAATCATTTTGAGTCTAATTTCAGCCCATAGTTACCCCCTTGTTCTGTGTATGTACCAGGTAACTCTTATATTTGTGGGCCGTAAACTAAAGTGGTGCTTTGTTCACCTCTTGTTATAAATTTAGTTATAGGGTAAATAAACATACACAATATTGTGATGTTTATTTTAAAAACAACTTATTTCAAAACATCTTTACAACACTATATTTAAGTCAACATTAACTTTTATTTCAAATACAAAGTCATGACAGTTTTCTGTTGTTTTTGCAGCTTGGCTTCCTCAGTTGGGGCCTATTGCACAAAACTAGGATAAGGCATTAGGCCGGGATATCTTGGTGATCCTAGCTCAATTTATCTGTGATCCGGTTGCACTAAAGCTGGATAGGGGGCAGGAAGATATGTTATGGTATATATTACCATGGAGATCTATTCTGTGGAGCTAGCCTGCTCCGGACCAGGCTAAATTCCAGGATCTATTTAATCTTGTCCCTTATGTCAGTCAGCAGTCACCACAAACGGAAACCAATAGTTATTTCACTGCCCAATATACATTGTTATCACATATAACTACACACACTGTCATTTTTTTAATGTTTGTGATCATTAATTTCAATAATTTTGGATAAATTGTGATTTTTAGATGATGTTGCTATCATTACATAAATTTACAGTTTCCAATAGACTATAAGGCTATATATAAAATGATAGAACATTAGGGCCACAGAGGGGAAAAAAAACAGACAGAGAATGAAGTCGTAATATTGTAACTTGTTGTTTTAGAGGAAGACAATAGTTACAAAAACAGTTTTGGGGCATTTCGTGGAATTGTACTTCAGTATGGTTTCAGAAACAAGGACATACTTAATCTTTTGGCACATCAGCATCAAATTGTTATAAGTATCAGGACTGTAAAAACAATATGCATCTTTCCACAGAAAGAACCAGCCTCAAATGTATGACTTTCTCCTTTCCTCGGTGTGGCCCTTATACCCTGTCGTATAAAATACACATTCCATAAATATAAAAGCACAAAGTGTAACATTATGGGCCCTATTTTAACGATCTAAGCGCATTGTCTAAAGCGCACAGCGCAACGTCTAAATGGGCGTGTCCGAATCCACTTTTGTTAATTTAACGACGGGAAAATGGTTTGTGCGCCGAGCGCATGGTCGAAAAGGGTTGGTCCTATTTTTTTAATGATTAATGTGAGTATTTTGGGCGTAACGTGCAATAAACCAATGAGAGTCTCAGCTCTCATTCCCTTTAAGTTGCGCTGGCGCTATGTTTAATCCCTATTTAGATGACGGACTTTGTAAACTGAAAAACTAAGTGGAGGGAGAAGATCCCCAGTTTAAGATTAATGTTAAATAATTGTGTTGTTTTTCACTTGTATTGAAATTGTTATTTTTTCATTAAAACCTTCAAAACCCGTTTTTTCATGGAAGTAAAAAGGCTTTTAATTGCTTTAAATGTATGGCTATCCAATATCATCAAAAAATTATTTACAAGTATGTAAGAAAAGGTTTGTACTGTAAAAATACTTTATTTGTAACAAACAGGAGATAAAGAATTCACAAACGGCCCTCCACAAGGTTCAGCACTTGGACAGCGTCAGTTTTTTTTAAGCATTACTTAAAAATGTTTATCATCTCACCATATCCACAGGTACAGAGTCATCCAAAAATCCGTGAGGTAGCATTTAAAAACAGATGCATTTGTTTAAAGCAAAGCATTTATTTACTTACCAGGCTGCAGGTGAAGCAGCTCTTTGTGCCTTCTAACGTCTCATAATTAGTCCTCATTTATGTCCAAGAGACTCAATAATAATCTTTTACATTCAATCCTTTAATCTTTCATATTTAAAAGCATTTTTGTACTGCTGCGCGTTCATGTATGTGTTAAGTAAATCCGCGTTGTCGTCCCGTTTAGGTGCATATTACGAATGCGCTCTTTAAATAACAAAAAAACATATTCCTCCATTGACTTTAGACTTTAGACCAGGTTTTTGTTGGTCAATGGTGTAGCCTATTTTAGTTGCCTCAAAATAGCAAAGCGCCAACAATGCGCCTGAACACACCTCGTTTTCAGACCAGAACGGCCATGGGCGCAAAAGGGGGCGCAAATGCATTTGCTATTGCTCTGCATTGCGCCGGGTGTAAGATAGAGCCCTATGTTTCTTTATTGAATTAGGACAAAACAAAGCAGGTAAACCATCAGCTCCTTTCGAAACTGAAGTCACACAGTGACTCTACAAGATGGAAAGCACAGAATCAAAGCATATTATACAACCAAAGGATAAATACACATTCAAAGGTCTGTATATAACACACCCTGCATGTCTGCACACTGAAATAAATGCAGGACAAATCCATACACATCAACTGAACAGGCAAATTAATGGATGCAGTAGCCTCCCTGCAAGCTTGTATTACAAACAGTATACACACAGTATACAGCACAAACACCAAGAGAGGCCAAATCAATAAAAAAAAATTGAAAGCACACATACTAACTAAAATAATTCAACACATATTGGTCCCTCAGCAGCCGACCACTGTTGTCATCAGGGAAGATTTCCGGATTGTCCCAGTCCATGGCCCTCTCCTTCCTCAGGCAGGCCACATTGTGGAGGACAGCAGAAGCCACAGTAATGTCACATGCCCTCACAGGGCTGACCCTTAATTTTTGAAGGCAGCGAGAGTATGCCTTCAGGAGGCCAAATGTCATTTCAACTCTGGCCCTGGTCCTGGCATGGGCATAGTTGTAGGCCTGCTGTGCTTCCTGGGGGTCTGTGAAAGGTGTCAGGAAAAAAGGCTGGAAGCCATACCCCCTGTCTCCCAACAACACACCAGAAAATTCACCTGTCAACACAAAATCGCATCATTACTACCTCATAAACAGTGATATTCTTGACACAACCATTATGTAAAAAGTGGTTATTAATAGGGGTTGTGTGGCTCACCTTGTGATAGGCACTGATAGATTTCAGAGGTCCAAAGGATTCTGGAGTCCTGGACTGAGCCAGGCCATTTTGCCAGTGTTCAATGGAAAATATCAAAAAGTTATGTTCACCTGAACATTTATGCTGTGAAAATATTTCATATTTACAAAATCTGCCTCATGGGCACCTGAGGGGGCTTTTATCCTTATGTGTGTGCAGTCCAGTCCATCAATGACACTGGGTCCTGTAAAATAAATAAGATTTTGTGATGGCTCCAAATTATGACTCCTCACCATTGTAGACTGAATAGTACTTTCACAAGTTTGACATGATACATCATGCCTTCTGGAATCCAGAGAGATGGTCTCCTCGTCATCATCGCTGTTATGTGCTGATGAAATGGGGCCTTGACCCTATCACATTTAATCAGATTCATATTGAAGCTAGTAGACAAGACATGCCAGGCCTACAGTATGCCTTTGATGGAGCACTCACTGGATCAGCATCGTCTGGTGCTCGTGCTGGTGGCTTTAACACAGTGCTGTCAGACACTGCAAGGCAATAGGCAAACCAAAGTCAGACAGTCCAAATAGATTCAATATGAATGTGATTGTGCCCCATGTAGAGATGGAAGAACATACCTTGTATGAAGCGGGTGGCATCTTGGGAGGGACCTATGCTTGTCTCTTTTCCCCCAGGGATCCCCTCCAACAGGCCTGCCTTTATTAAGCTCCAAAGCTGGCCTCTGCTGGGGTGAGGTCAGCTTTTGGTGACCCACCACCCGTGCCTTGTCTCTGGGTATTCTTTTTCACTGCTAAAACAGTACAGACAATGTGTAAGCAGGCACCTTCTGGGTACAATCTATGTTTGTGCATTATTAAGTATTAGTCAGGGCCCTTACCATTCTGCAGAATGTTCTTGTATTTTAACCTGCTGCCATGTCCGTTTTGGCCCAGTCATGTTTAAACTACATCACACACACAAAAAGAGAGACTTTCTTTATCCCACAAGAACATTCAATGGAGTCACACTGCAAAAAATGACTTACTTTGTATTTTTGTCTTGTTTTCAGTAAAAACATCAAAAAAATTCTTACATTAAGATGCATTTTCTTGATGAGCAAAATGACCTAGGAAAATAAGCAAAAAAATCAGCCAATGGAATAATTTTTTTTTTAAATAAGTGTTTATGAAAGTATATTTCAAAAAAACTTTTAATACATCTTAAATTTAAGAATGTTTTGATATTTTTACGGAAAACAAGACAAAAACATGAAGTCATTTTTTTGCATTGCAATGAGCAAGTAACCTTGGGTCCTTTAAAGGCACTTTATAAATTCAATTGATTATTATTATTAATAGCTCATCTATTTATTCAATTCAATTTTATTTATAAAGCACTTTTCACAAGTGTTTCATTGTTTCAAAGCAGCTTTACATTAATAAAAGCAGAAAAAATGAAAAAAAAAAAAGGTGGACAACATAAGATTACCTTGGCATTCTCACGGAATTTTTTGCTAATTTTTTCGTGGCATTCTCACGGATTTCCGCATATTTCCGTGGCCCTGCCACGGACTTTCTTTTCCGTGGCATTCTCTCGGATTGGTTACTCAACTGTTTTGTCCTATTTTCTTACCATTGTCCCTTCAGTTTAGGGTTAGATTTACATAAAATGACATCCCTACCCAAACCCAACTCTAACCCTAACACCAGGCGACAATTGATTAAAGTTTAGAAAATATAAAAGAATACATCAGAATTTTTTTTATAAACCAATACTTACAGTGACAAACTAACGCAAACCCCAAATCTAACCCTAAACCGAAGCGGCAATGGTTTGAAAATAGGAAAAACAAAGTCCGTGGCAAGTCCACGGAAATATGCGGAGATCCGTGAGAATGCCCCTGAAAAATGACTATCCCACGGAACTTTGTGAGATCATGTTGCATAAGAAGCAGAGTACATAATGAGCGTAGTAATAATGTAAGGCTTTCATTATAATTTATTGAAGCCTTATCCAGTGTGATGGAGTTACTTTACACAATTTCACTCATATTTGCAGTCCATTTCAATAAAAAAAAAATACTGTTTCATAATCAGAGTACAAATGCGTTTTTGGAGATGTGAATTAAATATTTAAATTGTAATTGTGATGTTTCAGCGGAGCTGTGAGTGTGTAATTGTGCACTACTTACGCATTCAGGCGGTCTGCAATACTTTGCCAAGCTTTTTCTCTTTGCTTCATCACTGTGGCGGTGTTGCCTTTCTTCTTAATTATGTCTTTTACCTCCTCGTATGGATTTGTGTCTGTGACGGGGAAAAGAACGCCGCTCTAGTTGCCGTGGTGAATCAGTGAATCTGTGATTGGTGGGGAGTCTATTTGAGTGAGCCGTGAGCGCGCACCTATCCAGGATTGGTTTCACCTGGCTTAATGAATCCGTGTCTGCTCATCCTGGCTTGGTCTTTGTGCAACCAATTAAGCCTAGACGCACTTGTTTTGGCTTTATTGAGCTCAGCTCAGTCATTTATCCTGGATGTCTTAATTCTACTTTTGTGCAACAGGCCCCTGTTGGACTTCTTGTAAACCATGACTCGGATGTTGAGCTGTTCTGTATTACATAAAAAAACATAAATTAAAGTTATTGTGGTATTATTAACTTTAGGCTAATTTATGCTAGCTAACCTGCTGCTAACCTAAGCCGAGTGGCAACTTTCTTAAAAAACATTGTGTATTAACAAAACCAGTCACCTTATGCAGCATGTGGATCTTGCTCACTTCACTCGCAGCCGTACTCCACAGTGTAGAAAGTTTATAAACCCTCTTAAAGAAATTTCACCTCAGGATCGCGTTCAAGCATACCTCCTCCAGACGTGGAGATATGCTTATCGAAGGATAAATATAAAACAAAGCTGTCATGTGCAGTGATGCCTGTAACTTAGCGTCCTCGGTTCTCGCTTTCCCGCTGATTGACGTGTGGGTGTGTTTTTCTAGGGGAAGTGCTCATAAAAAGAAGTGATATGTATGGCTTAGCCCTAAAACGCGCTTCAGATGTGTCAGTCAGCATAATAACTCTTTTAACATTAATCAGGTCCCAAACTTTATCTCTCTAAATAACACTTTTAACATCAAGCAAGTCCTGTGCTTTATTTTCTAATTCCTGCATGTTTTAAAACCTAAACCATTGTCAGACACGCAAGTGGACAACCATCCTTTGTGTATTAGTTAAGCATTTAGGACAGTACACCACTCAGACTGTCCAAAAAATAATAATTTTAGATGTTCAACGACCATTAAGAGCATTGGGATATGTTTGGGACATGACAACACCTTCCCTCTAGTCTAGCACAACAAAAAAGCCACTTCAAAACAAGACCTGATTTCCTCTCTGCAGCCCATAGACACAATTTGGTTGTCTGTGTGCTTTTCAGTCCTACATAATAGAATAGAACAAAACCTTTGCCATTTCTGCAACACTACAAAATATCTTCCTACTCATGCTCGTTCGAATCGTTCCCCATCAGAAATGTGTTTAACTGTCGTTTCCTTTGAAATCTTCCTAAAGTTGATGATGTGAATGACTTTTTGTTTGTTTTAGGAGATGCTATCAGAGCTCAGCTCCACTAAAGGGACGAGAAACATGAAGTCAAGGCTGCGCCGGTTGCCTGTGCATGCATTTATATGGTGCATTTGTCTAGTGAGCATTGGTCTCTGCATGCTGGCTGTGTATCACCTCTGTCAGGATGCCGATCAGGTCAGACTTCATATTTTCAGTCTGATAAACACTGAGCAAATTCTTTCAGATTTGTTTCATTGTAAAGCAGTTTGACCAAATTCATCTGTAGAGCTTCAGGCTACAGGAAGCTTAATGCGAAAGAAACAGACTCCTCACCATACAGCTTTAAAAAGTAAATACAAAGTATGATACATACTTCCTGCAGTAAGAGAGATCTCTGTGGAATGTCAGTGTTACAGAATCAGATTGACAGATATTCTTTTCTGGAATTTAACTCATTTCATTAGAAGGAAGTGTATGTCAGCTCAGCACACAACTCGCCAGCATTTATGATTTCACTTCTGTCTCCGGAGAAATGGCTTCTTCTTAGGAAATGTTGTCATTTATGTCTCTTTGAAGAACTGTACTTATATAATAACTCGGGTGTTCAGATACAGAATTCAGTCACATGGTTTCATAGGTTTTATCCTGTTTAGATATAAGGCTTATTGATTTACATCTTCATGCTTATGTACCTTTTTGTGGATTACAGAAAATGATAGTATTGATTTATATTGCATCTAAATACCAGTACTAAATAATCATTGGGCACAGATGACTTTGTTTCTTAAGAATGTGTGTGATATGTCATCTAGTCTAGTGAATACTTTGGCAACATTTTACAATAAGATCTCATTCATTTACATGAGCTCATGCATTAGCTAAACTGAAGTATGCTTTTTCTTTAAACTAATGTTAACAGTTGCAGTTGTTGATGTTAGCTAATGTAGTTTTATAAATAATGTTATGTTCTCTTGCTCTTATCACATGTAGACCAGCTCTGGGATGTTACTGATCATGCCCGTGATTGTCTCTTGCATCATTCATGTACTGCCTGTTTTCTTCAAGACGTTGTCCAGGCTGGAGCATTACAACTCACCAAACACTTGTATTTATGTCTTCATTGTAAGGTCAGCAGAAACTTCCTCTTTACATTGTGCTCTGATCTTCACATCCTTTATTTCTATGGGTGCACCGATAAATGCCGATATACACTAATAATACGTGGCCGATAACTATTCTGAATCGCAAAGCTGATATTATGCACAGCTTTTCATGTGCTATGGCTTTTAATTAGTAAGTCCTTATCGATGTGAAATCACTGTTAGTTTAAGTCGCTTATAACATGCATTTGAAAAAGCAACACCCGTCAAACATAATCATTATACATATTCTTTAATATCATGAAAATACCTGAAAAGGTTTGAAGAACAGCAATATAAATATATCTTTAAACCATTTCCTGGAGCTGCGTGTGTATGGTTCTTCATCTGCAGCGCATATTGAGTTTCTGCACGAGAGCCCCCTTTAGCTTTTGGATGTAGCAGCATTTCACCATAATTCATTGAGAAGCATAGCAAACATCATTGGCTGATATATTGGTGCACCCCTATTTATTTCATCCTACATTTAAAGGTACAATTTGTAAGATATTTGCAGTAAAATATCCAAAAAACCATTAGGCCAGTGTTATATATTTTGTCCAGCTGATTACTAACAATATCTATAATGTTTTCAACTACATGTAAATCGTGAAAAAACGTAAAAACACTCGACAACAGTGCCGTGGACAAATGCGGAAGTTAGTGTATAGCGTCTGTTGGGCTACTCGTTTGTTTATGGACTACGATTACTCTTTACCGTCTGCCGCTGGTTGTATCAGCAAAGACAGCTCCTGTAAGCGCACGGGCCAACAAAACGACCCAAGAACAGTTTGGTACAAGAAGAGAAAAAGAATGAGGATCAATATTGGTGTTGCATTTTTTGGATGTAGTCTTGCTTGTGTTTTACGCGACAGGTGAGTTGTTTTGATTCGTAACCCTTTAAAAATCTTATGCTTTATATCGATCACAAGATTAGTGTGTAGACTGTAATCAGTGCGTCTTTCCACGGATGATATAATGCACATCAAGAGGTATTGTACTGCAATACAACATAACATTCAATGGTCTCATGTTAAAATGGTCATTTTCAGACACTTACTAATCGAGTAGAGTTTGGTACTGTACAGTCTATCATAATTTTACATCATAACCTCACAATAACATTTGTACTGTCAATACATGTGGAAAATCATTGTAGATTGTAAGTTTGAACACTTAATTCTGTGCTATGTTAACCCCACATCAACAAAGTTTCAATTTAAAGCAACAAAGCTACGCACAAGCTTCCACTTTTAAGACGTCTGGTGTTCACCCTCATCACCTCTTTTTTGCAATCTCCTTCCCTCCTCTTCGGTTTCCACCGGCGTATCTTCCGACTCTCGCTTATTTTCTTTCTCTATTCTCTCCGTCTCTATTGCCTCCAAATCCTCACTTTCTCTTGGTCCCTCTCCTCCTTCATGACTAACAACTTTATCATAAGACGTCCAACTTGACAGTTTCCCTGATTTCAGCCAGATAAGCATATTTATAATATATATATATATATATATATATATATATGTTGGCACGTATATAGAAGAGCAGTGCGTAGAAAAAGACGGCAGCTGTCTTCTACGTTTCTATCAAAAACTATTTAAAATAAAAGCCATTACAAAGGAAATGTTTACTGTTCATGTTTCTTATTCATTTATTTTATGGAAAAATCCCACTTAAAGAAACAGACCGCCATTACATTTTTCCTCTGGTGCACCCCATTGGTGGCAGCTCGCGTACCACCCTTTGTGAATCCCTGCACTACACAAAGCATTTTGGCAGCTTGTCTTCAATAAAAGCAGGTGAAACAATAGGATGTTTTTTATAGTACAATAACCTACAGTAAATTTGATTTCTTACATCATGTCTCTTATATTAAGAAGTGTCTCAGTGTTTGTCTTACAAGTTTACTTAATTTGTTACATTCTTACATCCAACCCAGCTAAACCTCTTGAGACTGTAACAAGAAAACTTCATGACGCAGAAATACAGTATTTATTATTGGTTAGAATAAGAAGTCGTCCAGCTTGTGCTGTAATGTTATCAGCATGTAGGAAGTAGGGATGCTCCGATCAATGCCGATCTCCACTAATAATACGTCTCAGATCACTATTCTGAATCGGACAGCCGATCTTATTACAGCTATTTCATGTACTACGGCTTTTGTTCAGTAAGTCCTTATCGATCTGAAATCACTGTTAGTTTGAGTCGTTTATAACATGCATTTGAAAAAGCAACACTCGTCAAACATAATTATTAAACATATTCTTTATTATCATGAAAATACCTGAAAAGGTTTGAAGAACAGAAATATAAATATATCCTTCAGCCATATCATGGAGCTGCATGTCATCACAGCTGCGTGTGTGTTGTTCTTCGTCTACAGCGCATTTTGAGTTTCTGCACGAGAGCGCCCCCTGGCTTTTGGATGTAGCGGCATTTCACCGTAATTCATTGAGAAACATAGCAAGCATGATCGGCCAATCGATCGGAGCATCCCTAGTAGGAAGACATTTGACTGTCATGTGACATGTAAAGCACAAAACAAAAGATGATATTAAAGCAATATCACTGGAGTAAAAGTGTGACACGGCTCTATATCATCATGGCTGTGATTATTCCAAAGGCAACAGGCAGTTGAGTACAGGAGACAATCACATCTGTGATGATATGGAGCAATGTCATACAACTACAAGATCGAAAATAAGTTATTCAAGTGTCCCAATGTATAGTGAGCCAGTGTCCTTACCAGTGCCCGAGCCCTTGTACACGATAAACTGCGTTTTTGGACTCTTTCACAAGCACTTCGGGAAGGGGACACAAGTAAACAGACAATTTTTTTCATTATTCTATTCGCCAAGTGTATTTTAATTAGCTATAATTGCGACACCATCACGCAACTCCCTGAAACGTTTACACATCAAGAGCTCGGATCTTCGAAGGGATTAGGACATAGGGATGATCACTTCACCCACTGATATATGACCTAGGGAGCTGGGGAACTGATTGAGACACACAGTCTTTTAAAACAGCGTTTGTGCAGGTGAATGCGTGAGCATCCGCTCTGGTGGCTGCTTTTTGTAGTTACAGATATGTGAGTGACCGTACAGCTCAAGTGGTTAAACAAGCCTCCCTCACTTATTCTAAAATCACCAGTGCTAGAATCATACAAATGGTGAAGTGGTTCCCATAATACTGGTGGAATGTCTCATGGCTATTAGCTATTATCAAATTCGAGAACCAGAAAGAGCTGTTGTATAACACCGTACAAATTTATCAGGATACGTGTTAAAGCCCCCATTTTGTTCCCTATCATTTTCATGATTTTACATTTCCTTTGTTGTGTAAGTTTATGTAAGTACATGTTAACTATCTGCAAAGTTACAAATCTCAAAGTCTACAATGACACGAGCTACCGTCTCCAACTTAAATCTCAGTTCATAGACTAGAACAAACGTAAAAATTGTAGTCATCAGTTTTCTTCCGCAGGGAGTTGACGATGCTCAAAAATGCACTGAAATCTGAAGGGAACAGAAGTGGCTGGTTGAGGAACAAACTGTCTCGAGTGTGTTTGCAAACTGTTGTTAAGCCTTTAAAGAATTTACTACTGACTATTCTAACACGAGTTTTGAGCAGTGCAGAAACTTGTGTTAGCGCTTCAGCTTGGCCATCTGCATTTTCTGGATCAGATTTGGCTTGAAAAAATAAGGTAGTAAAGACGATATTGGCCGTTTCTCAATCTAAAGGCGGCAGCCTCTGGAGGTCACATATGCAGGCTGCATACGTCATCAAGCCTAACTTATTTAAGTTAACTAGGCATTACATTCACAAGTCATAAGCATATTACAACAATTTACAATTACTAAGAATAATGGTCAACTTTAACATTTTTATTATTCTGATATAAGTGTTGATGACGTATGAGCCAACATACTTGACCCACGGAGGCTGCAGCCCCCCCATTAAGAAACAGCCACTCTCTCCTGTTGGGAGCTGATCTTCCTGATATTGTAAGGAGCGTCACACTCTTCAGGTATTTGGCCAATCACAACTAGGGCTGGGTACCGAACGTCGATACTTTTATGGTATCAAACGAAAAACTCAGATATAAAAATGATTTATCTTTCGGTGCCAAATTTCGGTTCCAAAAGCCAAGCGGATGTGTCTGTGTGAGCCTGTACTTGCATGTAAGGACCTAAAGCGCCACTGATTGGCTTTCCACCACCACGTGACGGGGAGGATTTCTGAAAATACTAGCGGTCCTACTCGCAGTCACCCAACACAAGTGTAGAAAGGATGTAATATGAGAAATATACAGAAAGTCTTTGTGACAGTCTTACCAATAGAGTTAGCGCAAGTATGGCCATGTTGTCTCCGCGAAAGGCACGTCAACCAAAACGGTGCTTCTCCTAAAGTGACTAGGGGTTTCAATTTAAAGCACGCGCGCAGCCTGTGTCTCTGCTTGTTTTACTCATGCCAGGTTCCCCATGCCAAGACCTCACGCGCGCGTTTAACTTATTTTTTTACAGTCTCGTTATTTAAAACAAACTAAAATTCGATTAAACTGGTTTGCTAATTTCACTTGAATGAAAAGACATTGAATGCCTTTTCTACTCATTTTAAAAATCCCAAATGTATTTAATATTTTGATAATAATGATGTTGAGTATTGTTTACAAAAAACAAACATGCATACAAATCTTCCCAGTAAAACCTTCACACCTGATAAACATTAGATAATGTCTAGAAGAATCATGTGAGCAGCTATTGAGAAAACATGTCTGGAGAACAATCACATGCTCAGTCCCTTTGCAAGAACGTCTGGATACGGATACATAAATAATAATGCTTGGACAGTTGAATGGTGTAAACGAGGAAGGGGGGATTGGAACAGGGAAGTCTGGTCGAACTTCATGACCTGGACTGATCAGCCCAAGAGAAATGTCACAACTCAATCTCAACTTAGTAAATACAAGACAAATGAACGGTTTCATTGCTTCATTAATCATCCAAGTACAACAATAAAGAAATATACAAGGTCCTATGAAAATATATCAAATATATAAATGTGGGGTGTGGGGGAACAACATTTAAATTCTGACAGTAAGCCTTTACAATCTATACTAATAGTTGGTGGAGTGATTAGGGTGCAGATGCCTGTTAAAGTTCAAGTTAAGCTTTATTATCATTTTGCTATGTGTGAACATACAGTGGAACAATGTCGCGTCTCTCAGGACCACGGCACAAAGCAGTAATCTAAGTACACATATACTATAAATAATTGACTGTACATACACATAAGACAGACTAAGACACAAGCAGTGTTGGGGTAACGCATTACAAGTAATGTGCATTACGTAATAATATAAAACAGATAAAACCCTTAAATAACAGTATCAGATAATGTGACAAAACAAGTCCAGGTTCACGATTTCACAACTTTACATTTGTTTTCATTAATTTTTTATAAGGCTGTCAGGTATGGGTTATAGATACAGTTTGTAATGGCGCTTTTCCATTGCATAGTACGCCACAGTTTGGGTCGGGTCAGCTCACTTTTCTTCTGGCTTGGTTAGCTTTTCCATCAAGTTTAGTATCACTTCAGAGTGGGAGGGATTATAGTCATTATATTTACTCTGTCTACTGCTGTGACATCATACTAGTGAGAGCGTTGTTGAAATGCTATACGTTCCCATACATTCATTTATTTCTCAGTCTGCCACAAAATCAAAATTGACCACCACAAGTAGATGTTTGCACATCGCGTTTTATCAGTATCTCTGTTTCACGTAACAGTTTCTGTACATACACCCGTGGCATTAAGTCAAATAAAACCTGCGTGTCGCGATTTTCACTGCTAAAAGGGAGTTTGTACAGATGGCAACAAGCTTGCTTGAGATAGCGCAAGCATGAAGGTAAAGCTAATCTTTTGCATTATACCGATGACACTGGTAGTGACGATTCTCTAAGACCAATCAGTGATCTACAGTGTTGTCACGTCATGGAACCCCAACCGAGGTGGTACTAAAATAGTATCGGGTACAACGTACTGTAACCAGTTGAAAAGCCCCCCAAAGTAAACCAACCCAAACCGTGGGGTACTATGCATTGAAAAAGCGCCATTAGTAAAATCTTCAAGATTCCTAAACATGATTTCAGGAAAGCTTTAAACAACAGTAGATGTTATCATGTCAAGCAAATATCAGTCATTTCTTGCATTCTTTCTGTTTCTCAGGAACTTTTTGTTGATGGGTTGCATTTTCAGTGTTCTGGTTTACCACTGGTTGGGGAAAATTGGAGGCAAGAAAGCAAGAAACAACATACAGGTGACATAAACCAAAGAAAACATGACATATAAAGATTTAAAAATCAACCGGTTAAAAAGTTCACAATTGTCAATGTGTTTTGTATAGGGTGCATGTGAATGATGATTTAAACTTACTAAACATGTAAAGAAATATTTTATATGAGCCAGGCTTGTTTAGGACACGATTGTTTCTGTGTTTACCTGCAGTGCTGGGAGACGTTTGTCGGTCAAGAGATTTATCGTTTAGTTTTGATGGATCTTATATTTGCCGTGCTTTACGTCATCTTTGGCGAGTTTCTATGGGGGTAAGTTTACCTGATTGGATATTAAGGTCATTCAAGGGTTCCCTTTCAGTCAGTTACTACAACGTCACGTCATGACCGACGAATTGGGAACTCGCTTAGAGAGACCAATCTACTTCGAGTACTACTAAAACGCCAATGAACTTGGCATTGAGGTATTTGCATAATGCTGACGCCACCCCGCTAGGTGCGTATATAAGCAGCAGGTGCAAATATGGAACTTAGCTATTTCGCTTCTAAAGCCGGCAGATCTACTGCTATCGAGAAGCTCTCTTATCTGCTCGTGTTCTATGAGACCGCCGTTATCTGTTGACCCCTTCAGCCCTCACCCCTCACCTCTCTCGATTCACGGGCCGCTAAAGGTATGGTGATGTCCCAACTCTGGAGGGGACAGCCTGTCCTTTCCTCACTGACCGATAGCAGTCATCCGCACGATCGGCGTCTGCAAATCAGGTTCGCGAAGAGGCGGCCCCTGCACTACACGGCGTTGCCGCAGGTATGTCAGGTTAAGGCTCTGACAGATCTACACGAGGGAGGTCACGACTCAGCCATCAGTTCGTCCAGGTCACCGCCAGGCTTTTGGTTGTGCGATGTCCACATTACTGGTCCAGGAACACCATCTCAGGCTGTGTCTAGCAAACATGAGTGAGGTCGATAAGAGTCGTCTCCTGAATGTCCAGACTGGCCTTTTCGGCGATGTGGTAGAGTGCTTTACAGCAGTACTCGACTCCAGCAGACTGAGGCCATCATGCTGCGTCAGAAGCCAGGTGCCCCCTTCCGGTCCATCTATGCCGCCACCTCAGCCTGCTCCTCGCCGAGGGCGCATGTCATGGCTTTTGTCGTCCTCTAGGCAGCTATGAGGAACTCGCTGTGACAAGCCTGCCTTGCCTGCTCAACCCGCCACCTATAGAGGTAAGAAAGGTCCAAGCGGTCCCGAGACGGGCGACCTGGAATCGGATGGGATCACTCTTCGGGAGACGGTGGAAAATCCTTGGTTTCATTCTGCTTTTCCGCCAACCGGTACCCACAGACCACACTAAGAGTGCATTCCTCTTCCCTCTCCAGGTCTCCTGAGGATTGAGAGAGCCGTGAGCGGGCACACACCAGCTCACCCTCCTCCTCTTCCTCTATCGCCAGCGGGTGTTTTCCGGAGTCTGCGCTCTCTGCAAAGGAGACCAGACGACCATCACACTCACCGGAGTCTGCACTCTCCGCTCAGGAGAACAGACGACCATCACCTTCAGCAGGCTCAGGTCAGTGTCACACCACACACTGTAGTTGCGTGCACTCTTATGGCGCGCGCACCGGCAGTCTCACCTGTTCCGCTCGTCTGCCCCACCGCGAGCCCTCCGGTAGTGCCGTTAATTCCCCTCGCACGGTCTCTGGTCTCTCTTGGCTTCAGCTTACCAGCCCGTCCTGTTGGTTATTACGCACTATCCGCCTCGGCTATGAAATTCAATTCAACCAGCATACACCCAAATTCTCGGGCATTCGTTTCACTACAGTGAAAACGTCTGATGCACATGTACTGCGTGCAGAACTCGATGTCCTCCTGGCGAAGGACGCGATCGAGCCAGTCCCTCCAGCCGAGATGAGCTCAGGCTTTTACAGCCCGTATTTTATAGTTCCACAGAAGGGCGGTGGGTTACGACCGATCTTGGATTTGCGCGTTCTGAACCGGACTCTCCAAAAACGATCCTTCAGAATGTTAACGCCGGAACTGATATTTCAGTCAATACGCCCCCAAGATTGGTTTGCAGTAATAGATCTGAAAGACGCGTACTTTCATGTGTCCATTCTCTCTCGCCACAGACCGTTTCTTCGCTTTGCGTTCGAGGGGCGGGCATACCAATACAAAGTACTACCATTCGTGCTGTCTCTCTCTCCCCGTGTATTCACAAAGTAGTGGAAGCGGCGTTAAAGCCCCTGAGAGAGAGCGGTGTTCGCATATTGGCTTACCTCGACGATTGGCTTAGACTAGCGCAGTCTCGGCGGACGCTTTACGAGCACAGAGACGTAACACTTCGGCATCTCGCCCGTCTGGGTCTTCGGGTCAACTGGGAAAAGAGCAGAGGATCTCTTTTCTCGGGATGGAACTGGACTCGATCGATTTATCGGCGCGTTTAACAGAAGCGTGCGTCCAGTCGATTCTGACTTGCCTCGGTTCATTCCGAGGGAAGAACGCGGTCCCTCTGAAACAATTTCAGAAGCTCCTGGGACATATGGCAGCAGCCGCGGCTGTGACACTGCTCGGGCTGCTCCATGAGACCGCTTCAGCGTTGGCTTTACAATCGAGTCCCGATGAGAGCGTGGCGCACTGGCATACACCGTGTAACCATTACACCTGCGTGTCGTTTCATTTTCACCCCGTGGTCAGACCCAGCATTTCTGAGGGCATGATATGCACTCGAGACAGGTCTCCTGGCATTCTGTAGCACATACGATGCCCCCAGCACGGGGTGAGCAGTCACGTAGGACGGGCTTGCAGTCTCAGGGGTGTTCACAGCACCCCAACTGCCGCGAGCGGTGGACTGTATATCTGGGACTCGTACGCTCCGCTACGGAGATGCGAGGGAAGGATGTATTAGTCGGCACCGACAACATTGCGACTGTTGCGTTATGAACCGTCAAGGTGTTTTTTGCGCTCTCGTCACCTGTCGCATCTCGCTCGTCATCTCCTCCTTTGGAGTCAGAAGCATCTGAGGTCCCTTCGTGCCATTTACATCCCGGGTTCGCTCAATACAGCGGTAGACGCGCTTTCCCGAGCTGCGCGCCCTGGCGAATGGCGACTCCACCCCCAGACGGTTCAGCTAATTTGGAAGAAGTTCGGTCGTGTGCAGATAGATCTGTTTGCGTCACCGGACGATACCCATTGTTGCCTATTTTATTCACTAACCGAGAGCAGCCTTGGCGTGGATGCATTGGCACACAGCTGGCCGTGGGGGATGCACAACTACGCATTTCCACCAGTGAGCTTAATCGCACAGACACTGTGCAAGGTCAGGCAGGACGAGGAGAGCCTTCTACTGGTCGCGCCTTACTGGACAACCAGGAATTGGTTTCCAGAACTGATGCTCCTCGCGACAGCCCCTCCCTGGCAGATTCCTCTGAGGAAGGACCTTTCTTTCTCAAGGAGGGGGCACATTATCGCACCCACGTCCCGACCTGTGGGATCTCCACATATGGTCGTTAAGCGCACGCAAGGTTTAGGTGATTTATCGCAAGCGGTATCTAACACCATCACGAGCGCCGTCCACAAGATGGGCTTACGCGCTTAAATGGAACCTTTTCGTTGATTGGTGTTCTTCGCAACGCGAGGACCCTCGAGAATGCCCCATTAATATCGTGCTTACATACCTCCAACTAGATGGTAGGTTGTCACCCTCCACCATTAAAGTTGACGTCGCTGCTATATCTGCACATCACTCTTTAATAAACGGCAGATCGGTTGGCCAGCACGATTTAATTATTAGATTTCTAAGAGGCGCACGAAGGCTACATCCTTCGCGCCCTCCCTCTATTCCTCCTTGGGACCTGTCCATGGTGCTGAAAGCCCTGCAGGGACCCCCGTTCAAGCCTTTGCAGTCTGTGAGTCTGAAGTTTTTGTCAATGAAAACTCTGACCCTGCTCGCATTGGCCTCTGTTAAGAGGGTAGGTGACCTTCATGCATTCTCCATCGACGATTCGTGCCTTCAGTTTGGTCCTGCTGTCTCGAGCGTAACACTCAGACCCAGATCAGGCTACATGCCCAAAGTTCCCACCACTCCCTTCAGAGATCAGGTGGTGAGCTTGCAAGCGCTGCCCCTGGAGGAGGCAGACCCAACCATGGCTTTATTATGTCCCGTACGCGCTCTGCGCCTCTACATGGGTCGCACACAAAGCCTCAGGACCTCAGATCAGCTCTTTGTTTGTTACGGTGGTCAGCAGAGAGGGAAAGCTGTCACTAAGCAGAGGATGTCTCATTGGATAGTTGATACTATCGCCCTTGCTTATAATCTGCAGGGCATTCCTTGTCCATTTAATTTAAGAGCTCACTCTACTAGAAGTGTTGCCTCATCTTGGGCACGTGCTCGTGGTTCCTTGCTAACAGACATCTGCAGAGCTGCTGGTTGGGCGACACCTAATACGTTCATTAGATTGTACAATGTTCGTGTCGAGCCTGTCTCCTCTCGTGTCCTTTCCTCGTTAGGTGAAGCACAGAAAACAGGCTCGCAGGTCGGCTTGCAGCCTCCGACTGCTGCTCCAAATTGAGTTTCAGTATGTTAGGCCATTAAGACAAAAATGCGTAATGGTTTGATTTGTCTTCCTCCGCTGCCTTGGCAGCCTGATGTTGCGGAGCATCCGCTGCCAGCCTCTCACTAGCTGCATCCTTCGAACCTGTGTTTGGCTCGGGCATCCACATTGCGTCCCACCGGGTTCCTCTGTGAGTATTTTTCCGTGGGGTTAATCCTACTAGCCCACGTTTCCCTCAGCAGAGCACTGCTTTGCTTACACAGCCACGGCTGTCTTTTATACCTTAACTACGGTTGACTTTCGCCCACCAATAGCCCTTAACGGGGCGGTGGCTTCCGCAGCGTTCCTATCCCGCTCAGATAGGGCGCTTCCCAGTCGCTGGCACTACTGTGGGGTTAAAGGAACATGTAGTGCCAGGTCTTCTGCCTTAAAACCTAATTCTCCTTCTCCTTAAGTGGAACCGGAGGGCTTTACGCAGACACTGGAAGAGGTCAGCCCTCAGTGGCGTTTTGGTAGGGATTCCCAATTCGTCAGTCACGACATGACGTCGTAGTGATCGACTGAAAGGGAACGTCTCGGTTACGTATGTAACCCACGTTCCCTGAAGGAAGGGAACGGAGACGTCCCGTCGCCACAGGGCGGCTCCCTGCTGTTTATCGTCCGGTCACACTCTCCCGGCTTTCTCAGCGAAAAGAAGCTAATTTCCATATTTGCACCTGCTGCTTATATACGCACCTGGCGGGGTTGCGTCAGCATTATGCAAATACCTCAATGCCAAGTTCATTGGCATTTTAGTAGTACTTGAAGTAGATTGGTCTTTCTAAGTGAGTTCCCAATTCGTCGGTCACGACGTGACGTCTCCGTTCCCTTCCTTCAGGGAATGTGGGTTACATACGTAACCGAGACGTTTCATTGACTCTTTCTGTCTCTTCAGGCTTTATACTAGAAACGTGTCATTAGGAAGAAAGAAGCTGGATTTTGACATTGCATTCAACATTCTGGAGCTCATCTATGGTCAAACACTTGTTTGGTAAGATGACACAATAGAGCACAATTGATATTCAGGCAAAATGTGTTGTTATGGTACAGCCGTTGGTTTTTAAACACTCTCCTTTTTCCTTTCTAGGCTCGGCCTGTTGTTCGCACCTTTGCTCCCTGCAGTGCAAATTGGGAAACTGTTTCTCCTTTTTATCCTTAAAAAGGTAACAATCTTCTTTATGTTATGTAAGAGATAATCCACGGCTAGCCATGCATTAAAGGATTTATATTTAGAGGCGAAGAAGAACCACCCGACGTGAAGTGCATTAAGTAAGGGATTATCCACGGCTAGCCATGCATTAAAGGGTTTTAATGCACGACGCAGCGAAGAACCACTCGACGCGTAGCGGAGTTAAAGCTGTAATTAATGTTTACAGTGTAATCTTTTAACAGACGGGTAAAAATGACAGTCATTTTCTAAGTTCGCACTCCGTCCTCTTTAAATAAAGTAGTGCCATTGTATTGCTTTTATTTAAATGAATTATCACACTTATTTAAATTCATTATTAAAAGAGAGAGAAAAAGAACTGAGAGAGAGAGAGAGAGAGAGAGAGAGAGATGCGTGCGCGAGTTACCTGTGGCTGTGTGTGTCTCTTATTTAAAGTTTAGCCCCGAATGTATTTTGAAAAGTTGACTGACAAATATGAAACCGGACAATAGCCTATGCAAACCTTTTAAATCAAGTTGTCTTATTTCATTGTGCTTTGGCTTTACTGCATACAGTCTGTTAGAAATAGACAAAGGGCTAGGTGGTCTTAAAAATCTAGCCTATAGAATACGTTTCTTTGCTGTCAGTAGCCTATGGGCTACTCCGTTTCTGCCACTCTGTTGAATATGCAACAGGTAGGGGAGGAGCTAACGAGACCACTATTTAGCTACCAGAATGGAACCACTGATCTCTACAATGATAACTTGAAAAAGTATCTTAAATATTTAAATCAGATAATTTAACACATTATTACATTAAATGTAATAATATAAAACAGGGGTTCCCAAACTTTTTTTCCTGCGCACCCCCTTCTATGCCCCAACCGGGTTGGCGCACCCCCAATCCACACTTCAAAAAAAAGCTAAAAAGATTTGTTTTTAAAGACTCATGTTTAATCTTGCGCAAATAACCAGGGGCCGGTTGCAACTACGTCTGACATTGTGAAAAATATTTACGCGTGTTGCACCATCTGAAACTATCCAGATAGCAATGAGTCGGCGGACCACCGGCGGTGCTCTGGCGGTAGTAAGCGTCATAAGGGCGTAATCGCAAACAGGTCTGACGGCGGACCGCCGCTGCAGCCGCTTTTGCATTAATTAAGCAGTCGGTCCGCCGGCTGCATGCTGGCGGCATCTCGCAACAAATGAGAGTGACGTATTCGGCGGCAAAAGTTTCATCCCCGCCAGTGGGACGCACCTATAGCCGACAGCAGACGCAGCTATGCTCAGCGTAGATGCGCGCCCCCGTGTATGCGTTTAACCACTGTGATATTTAGATGCCATTCGAGTTTCCTATGGTAAAAAATTTACACTTACTGCCATCAGCTAATAGAAGATATATGAGAGTTTCCTCATGTTTAGCAGTGCGCTCTCCTTCTAGATGCGTGCGTAACGTGCAGACCCATTATTCACGAAAGCCTTTACTGTTCGCACAAAAGGTGTTTAATAGTTTGCAGATTCATTGTAACAGCTCAAGTTTAAAACAAAATTAAATGAAAGCTTTTAATAGTAAGTTCTCTACAGTGTCTTTGTAAGCATTTATGTATTTTATTATATAATTCATTGGCGGTCTCTTTACCATGCATGAAAACACATTGCTCGAGTATCCTGTGCATTAGACGTGCCCATGTCTCGTCACATTTCATTATTTCTATTTTTGCCATAAAAACGTCTCTCTCTCTTGGTCCCTCTCCTCCTTCGTGACTAACAACTTTATCATAAGACGTTCCACACTTGACAGTTTCCCTGATTTCAGCCAGTTAAGCATATTTATAATATATATGGAATGAATGAAACGAGTTGGCACGCATATGGTGGCTGCAGTGCATAACAGAAGAGCAGTGCGTAGAAAAAGACAGCAGCTGTCTTCTACGTTTCTATCAAAAACTAATTTATTATAGTTTTTTATTTAAAATAAAAGCGATTACAAAGGAAATGTTTACTGTTCATTTTTTATTTTTTTAATGTATGGAAAATCCCATTTAAAGAAACAGACCGCCATTACATTTTTCCTCTCGCGCACCCCCTGGTGGCAGCTCGCGTACCCCTGGGGGTGCTCGCACCACACTTTGGGAATCCCTGATATAAAACATAATACCATGAAACAAAATAATATTTATAAAAACATTCCGAAAATAGCCCCTGTAATCTTTTCTTACACTGACCTTAATATTTATTCAATTACAACAGCCAATGGCAAGTTTCCAGCAGCAATACATTCATATTTAGTTTTAGATGTTCTGTTTATGTTTTAGACGTTCTGTATGGTACATAAATAAGATGGTTATACAGTAGGTGTACAGTATTGTAGGTTTATTTATCACTTGATCGTTATTCCTTTGGTGCAGCAGTTTAATAATCTAATTTTGGCGGTTCTGTGACATCATCAGCTCATTCAGGTTATGTGTAAAACTCATGTGCAAAAATCTACTCGAGAGGAAAGATTAAAGTTCTTATGACATTTTACTCCTGCGACTCGCTGCGATTAGGTGAGTACACTTTTATATGCTACAGATCACGTTAATATTCTTATAGGCTCTGTGCACGATGTGGCGACCGCTGACGTTTCGGGCTTGTCTGTGGGGCCCAGTGCTTCCGGTGAGGACTTCCGGTGTGGTGATCTGGCGGCGAGAGCGGTAGACGGAGAGACACCAGCGACTGAGTTCAACGAACAGCGACAAAGAGATATGTTTAGAGAAAGGGACTGGCCTTCCAACAGGTAAAAAAGTTAGCATTAGATTGTTGTGTTCCCAGCCAGTCACGTTATAATAACGCAGAGATACGTTTTCAGTCCTGTAGATACTGCGGTAAGTCAAGATCCGTAGGGACAGCTTCAACCCTACCTGTATGTGCGTGTAGCAGGCATCTTTCGTAGTGACTACTAAGGGGTTGAGAAGATTAATAAAAGAAGCTTAACCGGTTCTCTTACACCGGACTTGACTCTTTTATACTTAAAAATTATACTTCTAATAATAAATGTATTTCTAAAATGTTTTCGTGTAAATACTTTATAATGAATGTTTCTATTTGCAATAGTTTCTTGTAAATACTTTATAATTAATGTTCTATGATTTTGTTAGACATTTACTTACCAGAATGGATTAATGAAACAATATTTTGTTTACATCTTTTCCATTATTAAAAAGATAATTATTTTCAAACAACCGTATACATGTATATGAACCATTTAAACCCCATTCTCCAAAATTTATGAGATGGACAGTTACACGTTACAACTAAGGAAAGTTTAGCATTGCTTTATACACCTGACCTGATAGCATTAAGAGGAAGCCACACATAGGAGCACATTAAAGTAATATATTTATTAAAGAGGAAAAATGTAGTGCATATTAATCAAATTACATGCCATAAGTGATTCAAACATCCATGTAAAAATAAAAGACAATCAAAGACAATCTACACATTAACACAATATATGTCATTTCCACATTCAGAATCAGGACACAATTTTTAATACTTTAAAGAAAATGAGTATGCTGATTAGGTAAGTAGTGGGCCAGTTATGAAAATAGGCTAAGTCATGTCAGGTTATCAATTGCATAACACTGTACACAATACTGTAATCTAAGGACACCAAAATAAATCACCTGTCTCAATTTACACTTTCATATTGTTTTATAAAAACAGTGAACGCAACATCAGTACTGGAATACCACTGGCCAATTAACCTTAAAGATAACTGACTGGACATGGTTTATAATAACCATACAGTAAATAACAGCAGCTGTCAGAACCAAGTTCTGTGGTTTCCATGAAAGCTATGTGTATGTTTAGGTCATTTATTCGTCATTTTGCATCACAGGGTACAACAAGGAAAAAAAGAAATAACCTAGTAATGTCATACTACACACAAAAAGCCTGCTAACATTAACATTCGATTTGCAAATGTTACAATACATGCAACCTGTTGCAAAACACCAGCCAGATAGGTTTATTTGAATCCTACGTTACAGGTTAACGTTATCTCTCTTAGGTAAATCAAAACTACAGAACATAAACCTGATTAAGGCTTTAAACTGATGAACACTTCTTATTTTTTTTACTCCCTACTCGGAGGTTCTCGTCCTTTCTGTAGCATGTGCCCTGACGCTCACCCTCCCTTATGAATCTTTACTTGAAACTGTGAGGGTTTGGACATCATTCATGTTATGCATACCCTTAATCGTAAATCAACAAAACCCTTTGCACTGGAACAAATAGCCGGTCAAGTTGTCAAAGTCAGTAACGTTTACAAACTGTTAGAGCTAGCTAGTTAGGCAGTTAGCTAATGCTATTACTTACCTTCATAGTTGTTGATGTAACTTAATATATATAATACATCTTATAATCCTTTTCCCTTTTGCTCCTCGGGGCTGAGCATGCCGCTTGTAGTAGCCGGTGTTTGTTGGGCTCGCTCGCTGTTGTCTCTCTGTCTGCCGTTCTGGCTGTCGGATCACCGCACGGGAGGGTGTCGCCGGGGGTGCTGGGCCTCGCGGTCGGGTTCGAGGTGTCAGCGGTCGCCATGTTGTGCACAGAGCCTATTATACACTTTATACACTCTCTGAGTGATCCCTGTATTTAATATGGTCCGGGCTAAGCCCCGGATGTCCTTCAATGCTGGAAACGCCTCTGCTTAAGCATATAGCTAACTTAATGATTCTTGAATTGATTTATTTAAATAATGTATGAATGACAGGCAACACTTGACAGTGATAATGCAATCTTTATTTGAACTAATCATGTCATTTATTTATTTATGTAAAGTGTGAAATAAAACCGGCGTCTCTAACCATGATTACTATATAAGGACACATTACATTTGAAAGCGATGTTTTAAAAGAGATAGACAGAGAACTGAGAGAAAGAGAGAGAGACGCACTTTAAAGAGAGACGAACTCACGTCTCTCTCGCTCTCTCTGCAAGAATAACTGTGTTACTATGGTTACCAATGTTTATAGCAGCGAATTAATTTCTAACTGTAATTAAACTGACTGGAACTACCTGTGCATTAAACGGTTTTAATGCACACCTTCCAGCCAATCAGAATCGAGTATTTAAACAGACCATGGTATAAAGTTTAATAAATACAATTCTGTCATCTTTAACTCCATACAGCTGATGTAACATTGCTTAAGAAGTGCACATACTGCTAATATATCAGGTTCATATTAGGAAATCTTCATGTTTGTCAAATTACATCAGTCACATGGTAATTGATGTATGAATGGATTAAATGTATGTGGTTTATGTGTTGTTGTTGTTTACTCCCTTTATAGAAAAGTTTAATAATAAACTTCCAAGCATCCAAGAAGTACTTGAGCTTTTCACAGATGAACACTCTCTTTATCACTCTTCTGTTTGTCCCTTCATTCACCGGTGCACTTGCATGTGTCATTTATACAACGAGGAGGTTTGTTAAGACAATTTTTTTTTGCATTCACGCTCCATATAAGATGTATATCATATATTTGGTCCAAAAGAACGAAATGATCGATCACAGGTAGAGAATCTGATTAGGATTTGTTCATTGGGTCTGTTTCAGGAACAGACCTTCATCAGGTTGTGGCCCCTTCAGAAACCTGCCTCAAATATTCCTGTCAAGCAAACAGTGGAGGAGCGGCCAAGCGAGCCCAATCCCCAGTCTGGTCTGGATGAGCTGGCTTTATATTTATGTGCTGGACAACAGTTTATTGCTCTTCGTCGTCGTAGGCCTGATCCTGTGAGGAGTTATTGTCTTCTAAGCATTGTACACTGTTGATTCATTCTTTTCTGATGCTAATATCTGTCTCTTTGCAGCATCAGCATATATATTCAAACGCAAGCTTTGGCTGGCCAAAAGGAATTAATATCAATGTTGCAAGAACACATGGAGTATGAGAGTATTATGATCTGATCCTGTGAGTTATACAACAGCAGATATCAGAGAATGAACAAAAAGCATGTGAGAGCGTTGGCTAAATATATATGCTTATGTTCTGCCAGATTTTATACACGAATAATGCTCATACAATTAGCAAACCGCAGCAATACTCATACAGTATACATGTGAGGGTTTGGTTGCATGAATTATTAAACATCTTTGTATTTTTAGGAGAGTAAAGGTAAGAAGTCCCTGATAAAGAAACTGAAGGAGGCCATGGAAACCTGACACGAAGTCAAAGAAGTCTCTTTATTCTTCACAGTTTTGCTTGATTCATTTCTGTATGTCCATATTCGGGATATTTACTTTTTGTATATGAATCTTGAATAACTTTGATATTCAGATCTAGCTGTTTTTGTTTAAGGCATATGCTCTATGTTGTGGATTCTACTGAAACTGAAGTTGTTCCTGATAGAGAAACATGATGAGACATAAAATACTCTGAACGTTTCAGCATTTGCTTTGTAATTGTGTACGTTTTCGCATTAAAGCTGATGGTTTTGTTTATGTTTAACCTTAAGGACTTTTCTAGTTTTGTGTATTGTGAGGTGTGTATTGCAATGAAAATGATCATCTTATTGTACGGTGTTTTATCGTCCTTGTTTATGCTGGTGATGATGAATAAAAAAAATCAGCGAGCACTGTTATGACATTACAAAGTTTTTAGATTTGAGCTCAGCTTGAGTTGTGAAACTTGATTCAGCACATTATGTAAGGAATAATGTAGGGGAGACCGCGGTTGGTTGTCACAATTTTTACTCATCTTCAAAAAAATCTTTCAGCAGTAATTCGTACATGAAATGAAAACTTGGGGTCTTGGCTTTAAATACTTTTCGAATGTATTGTAACAGGAAGTAATTAACCATCAAAGACACTCTGACACAATGTGACAACCAACCCCATCACGGGGTTGGTTGTCCCTATATAGAGGTTCAATAGAGTGCCGAAGTAATGGCGTCACTTTGTAGGCTAAAACGCGGAAGTGAGTTAGCATTTTAGCACTACGGGTTCCCTCGCCCTGAAGTCTATGGGTTTTTTGAATGGGTTTTTGCTAAATCGCCTGAAATAAGGTCTGTGGTTAACAAAACCTCTAAATATTTTCACGTTTTGTTCTATGACATAAAATACACCAGTTATAATCTGCTTGTTATAAACTTTATTGTGCCTTAAAAATGGTGGTTGCTAACAAGTTGCTAATAGGGACTACATCCTTGGCGGGAAGTTTAGACGTCATCATGACAGGAAATCTGTCACTAGCCTTTCAGCCTCACGTTCTCAGAAGTTTACGTTTCAGTTAATATACATAACGTTATATATTTAGTCTTTTTAAATTGTAGTTTTTCCAAATATTGTTGTACTGTGGAGAGACTGTAGTTTGACATGTTTTGTTTTGTCCGGAGATGCAACCACAAGTCGTCGATGAAAGATGCGCGTTTACCGTCCGATGTTCCCCAGCGGAGACTGTTCGTGCCGTAAGGTAAGCTAACACAACGATGATTTCCATGTGAACACCGTATTTACTGCCTTAATGTGGCCATGCACGACCAAACTTTAATGGTGCATATTGCTCAAAACGCGAATGATATGATACTTTGACGGTCAGATGGAATTAAAAACCCTACTAACCCTAACCCTAAGTTAGCAAGAATAAACGTTTTTCATAACAAAATCAACAGCTAAAATAACTTACCTGTGTCTTTCTCTTAAAATATTTTAAAGTTTGTTTACTTTGCTGTTTAATAGATTAGATCTGCTGCAGTTTTATTAAAGGTTAACGTTACTTCGAGAAATTTGTTTTTCGAGAAGTGTATTCAAAATAATACCTGGTTTATTGACTTTTATTCAACTTTGCTTTAACCACTAATAATAATGATTGTATTTGTAAACAGCACTAGTTAGGCATTAGGTAACAATGATATTAATCTTTGTTATTTTAGTAGTAAATGTTAACTATATTGAACGTGCTATATAAACATGGACGGATCAATGAAGAAGATTAATGTAAATGCTGAAAAACTCCATTCTAATTTAATACAAATATTTTATTGTGTGATTTTTGTCATTTTAATTGGTAAAGGTTTAACTTCCATAAAACTAACACCGCTTATTTTGAATTTATCCTTAGACGAGCTGACCGGATGCTCAGTGTATATTCTCGCATCTGCAGCTGTCATTTTCCTGCAGGGGATAAAATGTCCCCGTTTTGTTTATATCCACAAATGATGTTCCCACTGGACAAATTCATACTCCCTGAGACAGGATATGGCTGATGTGCCTAAAAATGTTCCACCACCCATTTATAAAGAGGAGGAAATGGCTACAATTTATGGCTGACAAAGATGATGAACCATCTCCGGCTGATCAAACCCTCACTATCAATTCTGAGGAACAACCAAATAAAAGCACAACTAAAGAAGAGCTGCAGTCTGGACGAAGAAGAAGAATCCAGCTTGAGATTGAGCATTCCATAACAGAGATTCAGCTTCTCAAAGACTAACTCCAAAGGCAAACGAGTAACTGTCATGACAGGTATTCAGCCTTTCAGATTAGTGAAAGTGTTATTCGAATGGAGATGCTTTCAGTGCTGTGTGTGAATATGTTGCTCATTTTGAGGATTCCGTTACGTACTTTGCTGGATGGAGGAGACCCAAAGAAATCATCCTTGAGGACCTTGATTAAAATTCGCCACAACTATACACACTTGCACATGCATTTTTCATGTGGGCTTTCACAGTGTGTTGCAAAAATACTTTCTTTCCCTGTAGAGACTTGTCATGTGAATTATATAGTATATCGTTTGTTTTCAGTTTACTTATTTTATGAAAATAAAGATGTTTACTACAAAACTTGCTGCAATGTTTCTGTGGATCAGTGATTGGAGCATTTTGTTAACTTTTGTTTAATTCCCAGAGAACACGCTGATATCTATAGCTTGAATGCACTGTAAGTCACTTGTCTAACAAATACCAACAATTAAATGTTAAACTATTGTATACTATTGTAACTATACACCAGTCAGCTCACAGTAATGTGAGATAAAATTTACTACACAGGCTCTCACATTGGGGCTTGGGGATTACCAGGTAAAAATATATAGAAAATGTGAACAAAATTAGTATATATGGTTTATTTAGGGAACATGTATGGTTTAATTATAATATATTGTATTTAAGCATTGATGCTATTGGACAATTCTCTTTAAATTCAACATATATAATTATATATAACTATTATATTAAATGTTTGGAATTTAACTGTGTTCTGTTTGTTCAGAGATTGTATAGTTATCTTATAAATACATAGAACACTTTATTTAACTCCTCTATCTCTCCATAGTTTTACTTAATGAGACTTGATAAACCTTGTCCCTCATGCTGGCCCTTACAATACCGGTAAGTAAACCAGCATCTAAGCTGCACTGTTATGTCCAGATTTATAGTGGTTCTCTCTCCTCGATCTATGGTTTTCTATCGTCTAAGTAAGAAAAAGTACATAAGATTGGAAATTGATACAGTTTGAGGAAGCTTGATGATGACGTTGATCCGCGACCGGTGCGCTGTAGTCCGTTTTATAGCATATCGTTATATCTGACTTCAAAATGTATACATTTTCGATTAACTTATAAAGATTATCTTGATAGACAAAAAGTGTAAGGTTCATAACTCTTGTTGAACACAGATCTTATTTTTTGCGATTTTCCAAAAGTCTATGGGGAAAATGAATGGCTTTTCGATCGAGGGAACCCATGCGCCGCTAACTTCTGGGTTGGCCTACAAAAGTGACGTCATAACTTCGGCACTCTATAGGATTTCAGTGATAAATTGGGATCTGAAAAGAAGATGTGTAACTTTTTCGTTTTTTAAGCTAAAGACTGCAAATAATTTTTAATATGAATACCACCCCTATGATAGTTGTCATCAATGCCCCTTATGTTTAAACAATGGGATTAAAGTGGGTGATCAGTTACTTGAATTGTCTACTGTGTTGAGAAATAAAATGAAATATTTTTTAGTGTTACAACCTCTTAATTATCTTTCATTATGTAAGTTGCCTAACAGCAAACAAAAACAAACAAACAGACAAACAGTCTTTAAAGGTCTACATGTCCAATACTCACATGTGACAACCAACCCTGCAAGCTATGTGACAACCATCCCCAACTGACTTCTTGACAAACATGATAAGCTACCTGCCACACGGTTTTAACTTGATAACTAAAAGATGACTCAAAATAAATCTACTACGTTTGGCTTTTTAATGAGTTTTTGTTTTTGAATGACTAATATCCTACAAGATCTCAACACAAAAACAACACCAACATGAAAATGTACTCTTAAAAAATTGTCTCCTAACCTCAATGTTTTGTGTCTGCTCAGCAAAATTACAAGTGCAAATGAGTAAGCTATTAAAGGCTAACAAATTGATATCAAAATTGTACACACACAGCGCCATGTAGTGTGTCTGGAATAAGCAATGTGACAACCAACCCGTGAGACAACCAGCCCCGGTCTCCCCTACAGGCAGCAGGTTGTTATCTAAGAAATATGCCCTGACAACCTGCTGACTGTATATTATCATGCCACTTATTACGCAGCAATTTACCTCATAAGTAAGGTGAGGAACATTAAATATGGATTTGAAATATTTTATTTGCTCCTTTTTAACAAATCCAGACCTTCAGTAAGGAAAACCCGTTTAGTTTCACTTTTAAGATAAGACAAGACGTTCAAATGTCACAAACACACAAACACACTGTAACATCTGAAGACAATCATAGAGGAAACAAAAAAAGAACAACAAACAAAAATCTCGTAAGAAAAGGGATTAGAGAGAAAAATGATGTATATGTGGTGTATGTAATCTGATCTTATCTATCTACTGATTCTCTGTGGGAGGAGTCACTCATCCACTTTATAAAAGCAGTACTTTCTACCTGATTCACCACCACACTATCTGTCATTCACTCATCTGATGAAGGTAATGTACTCTACAGCGTGGGATTGATTATTTCACATGAACATTTCTAATGGATATATTAATCATTGTTTTAGTAACCTCTTACGGGTAAAGAAGTTTATGTTCACTTCAGCTTTTACTAATACATTTTTAAAATCTAAAGTTGTATCTGTTACTATGAGTTAAACTAACATGAATAACTTTATTGACATCAACTAACATTAACAAATAAACTGTATTGTTCATTGTTAGTTCATCCCTGCTGAAAAAACCCAGCTAAAACAAGGTGGTCATAGCTGGTTTATCATTCTGGTTTAAGAGGAGTTTTGACCACTTTTTTAGCTGGCCAGGCTGGTTGTAGCTGTTCTAAGCTGGTCTGGCTGGTTTTAGCTGGTCAGGATGGCTGGTCTTATCTTGTCAGGTTGGTCTTAGCTGGTTTTAGCTGATCAGGCTGGCTGGTCTTAGCTGGTTTAATTCCTTATGTGGCGCAAATCCCTTGTAATGGACATTTTAAAATTAATATATCTCAGGCATCTGGTCTTGTTTTAAAGAGTCACTTTAGGGTTTTTCACAGAACTGTCTGGAGGTGATTTTTTTTTTAGAAATTTCAAAAACATATTAATTTTAATAATAACATTATAAAAATGTAAATATTTCACAAAAGCAATAATGTAAACACGAAGCCATAAACATGAAGCCATATGTCTCAAGTAGTTGTGATCCAAATTTTAAGTTAAAATGTGTAAAGGTGTCAACGGCTTGCTGCATACTCTTGTCACAAATTAATCAATTACTGTCACTGCATTATTAAATGTAAAAAGGTTTGGAAATATGACAACTACACTCTTTGGGCTTTCCAACGATATATAGTTTGTCAAGATTGTTTAGGTTTAGAACAGGGTATTAGTGTTACAAATATATAATAACAACTTGGGCCCACCTGTATACCCGTGGCATATTAAAAAGTGTCTCTCACTATGTCATTCCTTTACCAAAATGTTGATGATATGAAATATACACTTTTAGAGCTTTCAAATGATATATAGTTTGTCATGATTGGATAAGTGTTCACATGCAAAACACTGAAGTAAACGTTGGCGTCCCGCTAGGAGCTAAAACCTGCTATTTCCATCTTAAACCAGCCAACCAGCTTAGCTAATGCATTTACTAATGCAAACTTTTATCTTTATCCTTTTAAACATATGTTAACAGTCAGCCAGTGGTTTTTTTGGTATTTGTATGAATGAAACTTGCTCGAGTCGTTCTTTTGTTCGACAGATTTTTTCATTATTTCAGATTATCCTGCGATCGTTCAGAAATGGAATCCACATGTCGCTTATACATCAGCCTTCCGAAAGAACATGAGGAAACTTTTGAAGAAAAATTTGGAGAATGGGTAAACTAACTGTTATTGGGTTAACAGGGGTAAACATTACTAAATATACCGTATACTCACCATACTCTCACTTTACCGCTTATCATAAGTATTGGGAAGTTTATGCCAGTACAGTTACATATTATATATTTGACTGAAGCAGGGCTGGTCACATGACCTAAGGAAGGCAGCACATGTATATCAAATTAACCCAATATAACCACATTCACACATACGGTTAGTCAAAATCGAGTTTATGTGTATATCTGATTTGAATGACTGACTATTGTTGTCGCTGTGTGTCGCAACTGTACAGATCTGATTCGTGTAACATTTTCTGAAATTGGTTTATGTGTTATGTGCATGGAGGTGTTTGCAGTTTGATAGTTTTCATGGGACGTCACACACTAAAGAGTTCGCCCCGCTGGAGGGCAGAATAGCGCTATCTTCATCAAGTGCAGCAGGGAAATTTTCTCGGAGAGACCCTTGACCCCTTGATTTTGATCAAGAAAGCGAGTCTGCTCCATATGTGCACTTTAGGCTGCTCCATATGCGACACGATTGTGATCTCGCAACAGCAGCTCACACAATGTGCATCGTCATTATATGTTTTGCACTTAATTTACCCCATGTGATTAAGTTGGGGTTAGAGTTGGTGTTTGGGTTAGGATCTAGGTCTAAAAATTAGAAAGTGATTCTAACCCCAAGCGACAATGATATGAAAATAGGAAAAAACAATGAAAAAACAATACATAAAATGACACGAGACATTCGTGTTCCTGGCACAGAAAAAAACTGAATTGGATACAGATAAAGTGATAAAATTTTATAACACAGATTTACAAGAGATTAGGTTGAAGAGGACATATGGTTGCCCTAGATTAGGGGCTTAGGGCATACCATTTAAACCCATTGCAAGGGTTACACCAGTAGTGTGCATTTGTGAAACATAAGCAATGACATACATCCAAGTGAACAAGATGAAAGGAGAAAGTCATCAGTGAGGGAAGGATATTAAAAGTGGACTTATAAAGAGCCCATGAGTCTGTAAAGTGTCCTATTTGTCATTTTAGCCATCAGAATTGTGCTTATAAGCGCCTCCTTTGCACCTTCGGTGTTGTCTTTGGCGTAGCCCGCACTGCTGCAGACTCCACACCAGTTACCTACAGTAATCTTTGCCAAAGACCAAAAGGCCAGAGTGTGACATTTAGGACATTGTTGTTTCAGCAATCTGACATCTGACGACGTGTTTATGTTTTACGTGTGAGTGTGACACAAACAAAATGCTATGTCAAATCTGATCAGAGCATTCAGATCAAAATGGATTTACATAAGATATGTGATTTGAAGGAGATTTCAAGCACATATGAATGTAGCTTAAAATAAATCTTTAAAAATCTGAAGCAATTTTTTTCCCATTCACACTTGCTAAATAGGATCAGATTCCTATTGGATATACGCAAACATATGGATTTGGATTCATAATGTGAACGTAGTCATATGTGTTGTCCAGGAAGGACCAGGCCGGTTCCGGCTAACTCCGGGCAAATAAATCGAAGATGATCGGGATCAGGTGTGCCAAGTGAGCGTGGCGAGTAAGGATTGGACATAGTAGTGAAAAGGAGGCTCATAAAAGGGTGTGGAAGAACCGGAAGGGAGGAGTTGTTTCGGAGATTCTGCGAGTTCTCTTTGGGAGCCCGCTGGGCTGCTGTGAAAGGGGAATGGGTGAGGGGAAGCGGTAAACCGAAACCAAGAGTAGACGAGCTTCTGGTTAAAAGGAAGCCAATGGCGAATGAAAAGTAACCTTCAAAGAAGGAGTCGAAAAGCCACGTTGATCCGGTGTTCGCGGAGTAGAGAAGCGGAGAGAGTACGGGGGCTGGAGAGACGAGTCTGAGGAGAGAGTTTTTCCGTCAGGCGCTGTGAGTGAGGCGGAGGTGTCCGATGCATGTGGAGATACGTTCCCGTGTGGATTTGCAGGCTTGGGTGAAATCGAGCTGGAGGATGTAAAAGCCTAATGTACTCACCTGTACACATCCCTGTACGCCCAAAGCTAAAAGCCCAGTGTACTCACCTGTATGCATCCCCGTATGCCCAAGACTACGAGCCCAGTGTACTTACCGACCGGAATGCCCCTTCCCCCTGTGTGTGAGCCCAGGAGATGAAGGCTAAAGGACTTGAGATTCTTTTAAGTATTTAAATCCCCCTTTGTTATTTTAATATTTAATAAAGAGTGTTACATTTTATTTCCCTTGTCTGTCTGGTCATTGGGATGTTTTGGGACCTCCTCGGGGTGGGAACAGAAGGAGGAGCGTGACCCGCGACAGGGGCGGTCTGCTCCGACCTGTGACATGTGTCATGCAAAATTTCTAGCTTTATCAGAAGTTACTGTAAGCTTAACTTGAATAAGAGGATATTAATTCAGTTTATGTTTTCTCTTGTGTTTTTTATAGGACTATGGGATTGTTGTTACAGAGTTGAATCCATGTTTGACAGATGTTGATCTTCGTGCCTACTTTCATAGGTTTGGGACAATAACAGAATGTGTTGTAAGTGGAAATTGTGAAACTTTCTATAAGAGCTAATGGTTCAGGAATGAATTCTCAAAAAGCCCATATTGTGTTGTTTGGTTGTTCATATTTTGGCCAGATCTTTAATTGATGACCTAAAATATCTTTGACTTTTTTCAAATGAAAAAAAATAGTTTGCTTGTCTTTATCTCGATGAACAGATCAATACAGACGAGTCATCAGGTTGCCCAAAGGGTGTGGGGTTTGTGAGATATTCATCTTCAGATCAGGCTGAAGCACCTCTAACAAATGATTCACACTATCTTGGAGGCTTTCAGGTGAAAATACGCAAAGTTTGTACACCAAAGATGAATCAAAGTTAATGTAAGCATCATTTCCAGTGATATAATAAATGTTTTAATATGAAATCAGGATTTCCCCAGATTTAACTTGAGAACGTGTTTGTCCTGACCAGTTTACAGAGCTGCTGAAATATCATCATGCACCACCAACCTTCATATGCTGTACAAAGTGTTTGATATCAAACCTCTTTTTCTTGTTTCATTCACAGAAATGTGAAATAACTGATTCTGTATATAATAACAATTTAGTGTCAGATTTTAATTACATTTATATTGCTTGGATATTTTATTATGATTCAATGCCAATGACATAGTAAATTAATTCTCCCAACACTTTTGAGTTGCCAGATTAGGTTTCTGAGATTAATAGCACATTAAGAGAGAATTCTATGATCTTCAAGAGAACTAACAAAGACAACAGATATTTCACCGTATATGAGGCCAGACAGCATATAGTGAGGTTATCTGGTAAATCTGAATTAAACTTTTTTGTGATTCAGTCACTCAGTAAATTAATTGTAGTCATTTAATTTAACACTGAAGTGCAGAGAGAGTTGTTTCACCTTCATCTCATTTATTTCTGCCCAGATGTGAAAACTGTGCTCTTAGCTTGTCAAAAAACACAGAACAATGTCATTTTTTGCCATGTTATTTTATTAAACTTCTTCTGATGAGTCTTTTCTTATCACAATGTGTACAAAATCTGGTAGGCTACAGTGGTCCAGAGTAAGTGCTTCTGTGAAAGACGGTCTGTCATTTTAAAGCTGATTTACCTGAATTGTACATCTTACTCATTAAAACATGTTTCTGTTTGCAATAGTGAATGCTAATTATGTCTTTGTTATAGTCCAAGATCCTCTGCTCAATTATTTACAGTTACAATGCAAAGCTTTGAAACTAACTAGTAAAGCAAAATGTACACATTAACTTATATATTTCAAATTGCTGTCTGTATAGCCAACCTGATAAAAACATGGACGTACTGAAGGTTCATTGAAGTGTTGCTGTTCTTAGATCAGTATGATCACACACGCGCGCACATATCACTGTACAGCCAGTGATGGGAGAAAAGCTTCGAATCAATTGAACCAATTGCTTCACAAAATGATTCACTCTTTCGAAGCATTAGAAACACTATAAGCTTTTGCTCGCCTTTGTATGCTGCGCACCTCTGGCGCAACTACAAAAAGAAGAGCATGCAGGCTTTGGTGGTGGCATATAATGACTCCTTTAGAATGCTATTGAAAGAACCGCGGAACAACAGTGCGAGTGAGATGTTTGCTAACAGTGGTATAAGATCTTGTGCAGCTAACATTAGACATTGTATCTATACATTTATGTGTAGAATTCAGAATCAATCAAACTGTATTGTTCAAGCCCTGGTATGTCCGAAGAAAAGTTCGATCAGGTTTACTTCAAGAATTTGGAAGCACTGGCGCTCCTCTTTATATGTATAAATAATGTATAGTATTTTTCTATTTTTCCATTTTTGTGTAAATTCTTATACTTGTTTTGTAAGCTTTTCTTTTTAATACTATGGACCAGGATTTTGTGTCCTTAATAAAGATTTAATAATATACACGCTGGCGACACCTGCTGGTCAAAGTGTGTAAAGGCAACGAAATCTTATCACCTTCTATAAACAATTGCATGTATATTCACAACAGTCACAGTATAACACTTTCAATAAAATGTACAAATCATGAAATATCATTAAATATTAGTATTATTCAGGTTGTCAGGTTTTTACGGCACCTATTATACAAAAAAACTTTAAATGTCAAAACCATGGTTATTTTGTGGTTACCATGGTTTTACTACAGTTTTTTTAACTGTAGTAAAGCCATGGTTAATTTGCCCAGCAAACACATGACACTTCATTTTTTTAACGTTCATAAAAATAAAACTCACCCGAAAATTAGTAAAGGATATAGACACTGATTCGTGTGTGTGTGTGTGTGTGTGTGTGTGTGTGTGCGTGCAAGCATAATGTGTCTTTGCTTTAACACTTGTGGTCACTTAAAGTTTATGTATGTTGTTAAAATAGCATAAGATGGTTTTTGTATTTACTCAAAAACAATTAAAATTGGTAAAATTGTGGAAATTGTGGATTCTTCATTATTTCACTGTAGCTGATTTGTATATGAGCAATTCCTTGCAAATGTTAAACTTATCACAAAAAGTAAAGTTTTTACTCACACTGGTATCTCATATGTCAATATACAATGTCTGTTAAAAGTTTTAAGCATTTTCCCCCATACTTTGATATTTTCAAAGAAAATGTCATAATTGTCATGTCTGTAAATCGTTTTATTCCTCATAAATATGCATACAAAAATTTAAATAAATGAAGAGTTTCGTTGCAAAACGAGATAAATCAATTTTTTAACATTTTTGTCAAAACATGTTTATTATTATGTTATCATGTTATTATTTTATTTTATGGTGCTACTTAGCTGTATTTTTTAAGGTTTAAATGAAAACAAACCAACTGCAGTTGCATTGAAATTAATTGGAATGCACAACCAAAAAACGAGATTTCTGAACAATTAAAAAACTGTGGTTATCTCGTTTTGCAACGAAACTCTTCAAATATAGGGAATGTGGAGTTGACGTCACGCGGTGTTGCAATATGGATAATCCGCCATATTTGCAGGCACGCGTCCTATCCCGCTGTATTTGAGTTCATGTGTTGGAGGTTGTTTTTGTATTTTCTGTCGAGATTTTAATAAACTTCGATATGTTTGGTCAGTACTGCTCGATCAAGCAGGTCACGCGATCGTTCAGGGAGGAAACTGAACAACGGAATACGTTTTTTCAGCTTTTATTCGTGGAAAAAACAAAGGAAGCCGGTGCAGGAGCTGACGAAAAGACGCCGGATCGCGTGGTTTGCCTGCTGCAGTTAGGAGAAAAACGTTTACTTTTCGAAAAAAATCCCTGCAATCAGCAGAGTGTGTTCGCTGCATTTTCAGTCATTCAGTAATTTGTGATTTATAAAAGCAGAACCACTTAAATTGTCTTGTTTTTATGCTAACACTGTCAAACTAACTTGTAAATGTAAGTTATTGATTGATTCATTGATTCATTCATTCATTTCTGATCACCCTAAACACATGAGTTATAAAAATAAATATTTAGACCATTTTGACGATTGTAACACGTATTTTTTATTAAATGCAACTGCTCAAACCCACTGCTTGTGACTCTTTAAATAACAACGTTAGCTAAATATTTAGCATTTTGTTTGTTTTAATAACTTGGCCAAAACAGAAGTGTCATCTTATGAACATGTGTTAATTCATCGCACAGAATACAACGGAGAAATTATTTTATAGAATCATTAAGATAAGTAGGTATTAACACATAGGGAATGTTAATGTACGTCACGGCAGTGCTGCATTATGGGACGTGGGCGCCATATTTAGAGGCACCGCCGACCGCTATGCCATTTAATTGTGCGTGTGTTCAGTTAAAAACTAGGTAAAATTGAAGAAGAACGGAAGAAATCGAGAAGTTGAAAGAAAAAGAGAAGGGACCCTATAGGGAGAAACTAAATGCTACTGCCAAAAAACTTTATTTGGACAAATAAACAACATAGATCCATGATTTAGCAGCCCAAGACTGGATTACGGATCCAGACGCACTACCTCCGCTTACATATCTGGACAATTACCTTGTTTTTGCAGGACTTTATTTATACTTTGCAGGAGTTTAAGAACTATAAATCCCTTCAAGCTGATAGTAAGATGACACTTCTTCTTTTGGAGTCTTATGGTTGGCAAACCAGCTATTTACTGACAATGTGTTAATACCTACTTATCTTAATGATTCTATAAAATAATTTCTCCGTTGTATTCTGTGCGATGAATTAACACATGTTCATAAGATGACACTTCTGTTTTGGCCAAGTTATTAAAACAAACAAAATGCTAAATATTTAGCTAACGTTGTTATTAAAAGAGTCACAAGCAGTGGGTTTGAGCAGTTGCATTTAATAAAAAATACGTGTTACAATCGTCAAAATGGTCTAAATATTTATTTTTATAACTCATGTGTTTAGGGTGATCAGAAATGAATGAATGAATCAATGAATCAATCAATAACTTACATTTACAAGTTAGTTTGACAGTGTTAGCATAAAAACAAGACAATTTAAGTGGTTCTGCTTTTATAAATCACAAATTACTGAATGACTGAAAATGCAGCGAACACACTCTGCTGATTGCAGGGATTTTTTTCGAAAAGTAAACGTTTTTCTCCTAACTGCAGCAGGCAAACCACGCGATCCGGCGTCTTTTCGTCAGCTCCTGCACCGGCTTCCTTTGTTTTTTCCACGAATAAAAGCTGAAAAAACGTATTCCGTTGTTCAGTTTCCTCCCTGAACGATCGCGTGACCTGCTTGATCGAGCAGTACTGACCAAACATATCGAAGTTTATTAAAATCTCGACAGAAAATACAAAAACAACCTCCAACACATGAACTCAAATACAGCGGGATAGGACGCGTGCCTGCAAATATGGCGGATTATCCATATTGCAACACCGCGTGACGTCAACTCCACATTCCCTATTGTCAGTAAATAGCTGGTTTGCCAACCATAAGACTCCAAAAGAAGAAGTGTCATCTTACTATCAGCTTGAAGGGATTTATAGTTCTTAAACTCCTGCAAAGTATAAATAAAGTCCTGCAAAAACAAGGTAATTGTCCAGATATGTAAGCGGAGGTAGTGCGTCTGGATCCGTAATCCAGTCTTGGGCTGCTAAATCATGGATCTATGTTGTTTATTTGTCCAAATAAAGTTTTTTGGCAGTAGCATTTAGTTTCTCCCTATAGGGTCCCTTCTCTTTTTCTTTCAACTTCTCGATTTCTTCCGTTCTTCTTCAATTTTACCTAGTTTTTAACTGAACACACGCACAATTAAATGGCATAGCGGTCGGCGGTGCCTCTAAACATGGCGCCCACATCCCATAATGCAACACTGCGGTGACGTACATTAACATTCCCTATAGTTTGTTCTTTGAAGATCCAAATATATTAGAACAATGGCTGTATTTTAGGACTTGGCACTTAATCTGGACTGAAGGACTGTTGGACTCTGGCATATTGTTTTATTGTTATATGACAATGATGACAATTTGTGTTTCTTTCTTTTTCTGTTCTATCAAGCATTTAAGTAAAAAAAAACGATTATTTTAACTACTTTTATTATACGTGAAGATTAGGTGACGCATTTCCGCTCGCCCGCTAGTGGAGGTCACGTGTTTCCTGTGGAGCTCCACTCGCCCGTAGTCTGCAGCCAGCGTCATCACCCGGCGGCCATCTTACCACAGGCAGCTCGCTCACTCGTAGCATTAATGATGCATGTACTATTAAATGACCATAACTTGCTCAATTTTCCACCGATTTTGAAATGGTTTGGTTTCTTACAAATGTTATTAACATGGCTATAATTCAGGATGCTTTAACATGTTTCATTAATTTTTTTTAGTATAAGTATACAGTGTCACAGGTACATGTTTGACGTTTATAACAAACCAACCCGTTTGAAAATCGGTAGAAAATTAAGCAAGTTATGGTCATTTAAAAGCACATGCTTTATTAAAACACAATGCTACGAGTGAGCGAGCGCCCTGTCGTCAGATGGCCGCCAAATGCGGACGTTCCACTCAATTGGCCAGCAGCGCGAGCGAGACATCTAGCCTTTATTATACATATCTATGGTTTCGAAGCCTCACGTTTTTCAATCCGAAGGCTGCAGCCTCCTGAGAGCGCAAATGCACAGTATCCACGCTGCATACGTCATTAAGCCTGGTTTATTTAGTTAAATGAGCATTACATTCGCAAAGCATAGGCATATTACAACAATTTACGATTAAGTAAGAATAATAGTCAACTTAATAATTGTTAATATTTTGAAATAAGACAATCTTGATGACGTATGCAGTCTCCAAATGCAACCTCCGGAGGCTGCAGCCTTCAGATTGAGAAACGGCCTATGTGCAGCAAACATTGAAGTCATTTCCGTCAGTGACGTCACGGAAGCCCGGATGACCAAGAGCGTGACAGAATGGAGAGCGCGGCAAATGAGATCGTGTTTAAAAAGGTGCGTTAAGAGATGACATTGTACGAGATTATTATAATTATAGATGTCGTGTTAAGATTAAGTTAAAGATCGTTATTTTATTGTTTTTGACAGACGCAATTCTTGTTGATCTGATAATGATTTTCAGTGATTAACAGTCGAGTCGTGTCATTTACAGGAAACCATCAGCAAACTTTTGACACTGTTTTTCAAAGAAGACAAAACTAAAGGTGAGATTTTATCATTTGTCCACACATGTCTGTTTAAAGCTCATGTGTGATCAGTGTTGTCAATATTTATAAAAACCTTATCAGTCATAATCAATTTAGTGAGAGGTGGTGATTTTATATATTTCACATACAGCCATCATATCAACTCTTTATCCTCCTGCTATCTGACAGAAGATATAAAAGCCCTCGCAGTTTCATCCCTCAAAATCATCAACACACTTCTTATGCTTGCTTTAGTTCTTATTCAACTTTTAATAACGTATACCCCTTACGAAAACTAACCATGGTTTTAATGTGGTAAAAGTGTAGTAACCATGTTTTTTGGTGTATTGATTACTATAAGCAAAACCATGGTTTTACTATACTAACCATGTTTTTTTTTTTGTTTTAACTGTAGTAAAACCATGGATAATTTTCGTGAGCGACATTTTTCAGCAGTGATTTAAAAATGTTTTATGTCTGAAATTATTCATACATTGACCCGTGCATCACTGTTCTGTAGTCAAGGTAAAAACAACCCGCACCCGACCGACATTTTCAACTAACTCGCACACAACTCGGATATATATATATATATATATATATGAAACTCCAGGGCTGAAAATGAGTCCCACTCTGGCCTTGGCACCATAAACACAATCATAGCTTCAAAAACATAGGAAAAACTGGACCTTTAAAGTAGAGATTTATCGACTGGCCGATTAATTGGCCGATTTTTGGCATATTTAAAAAAATCGTCTTTGGCCAATTTTGCTGCAAAATTGGGCCGATTAATAGGCAGGCGCATCTGCGGGCACCTAAGCGTTGTTGTAGAACTCGTGATGCTGCCTCTTGCTGCAAGCTGATCGCTCCCGTCTCGTGTGTGTACAGCCATGCCTTGTTCACAAACAGCTTTAGTAAACGATGGCGGGATCGCGTGAATTAAGCAGCCAGTACAACAGCGCAACGGGCTTATGTCTCGCGGTGCACTGTCCGTGCAAAGATTAGGCTCATTTCATGTGATTAATGAGTGATGATATTTTTTGTTTGCATGACAGAGAGAGCCGCGTGCGCACACTTTCTTTCTTTAAACTGATGGCGAAAGGTCGGAAGACCAAATCATATCCACAGAGGAAATGTTTTTCGTGTTGTTACAGTAACACTTTGTTTACAGTTTTGCGCTGCTCAGCCTGGATTACAACACAATGCGTCCGATTCGCGAACTGACTCCTTTGAACGGATTCGTTTGAATGAATGGTTGAAACAACAGATCTGTCTCAACACCAAACTCACAAGACGTCACTGTCAGCACAATCAGTCACTTATAGCGCCTCAGAAATGAGAATGTAAATGTGTTTAGAAAGATTTGCCCTAAATAACAGTCTCAACTAAAAAACATAGACATTTACTATGTTAACTTTATAATGAATAAATAATTTATCAGGTCTACCAAATGGAATTTTATCCTACAAAGCAATAAAAGCAATGGTAAAAAAACTAATCAAAGATGATGATTCAAGATTCAAGATTTTTATTTGTCACATACACAATTATATAAAGCATATATAATCAGCAGTGAAATGTGATTCAGGTCTGCTCCAAGGACAGTGCAATTATTAAAGTAAACAACACAGTAGAACAATATACATAAATATAGCTATAAAAGGAATGGAATGCAAGTAAACAATAAAAATATGAGAGAAAATTAAAAGTAAAGGGATATAAGGATGTATACTGTAGAATTAAATAATGAATGGAAAATAATTAAATAATGAATGGAAAATAATGTGCATGAAGGTACACAGTAGTCTTAAATATTAAGATACACAGGTGTGTACGAGAGGCAAATGTGCAAACAGGTTGACACTTTCAGTATGTCAAAGTGAGGTAGTGAATGACTTTCTGATAAAGTGAATATTAAGTGTAAACATGATGACGATAAGAGTCTGGTTTTGAGTTAAGTAGCCGGATGGCCTGGGGGAAGAAACTCCTCCTAAGTCTCTCCTTTTTGGCCATCAGGCTACGGAAGGGCTTACCAGATGGCTGCAAAGTGAAAAGATGGTTACTGGGGTGAATGGAGTCCTTGATAATTTTAACAGCTCTGCTTTTGCAGCATTTGAGGTAGATGTCCTGCATAGAGGGGAGAGAAGACCCAGAGATGCGCTCAGCTAAGCACACTACTCTCTGAAGGGCTTTGCAGTCAATATACTTTCTATGGCTCCTGAATAGAAAGTTTTCAGGATAGCTGGCGAGACTCTGAATTTCCTCAGTTGTCGCAGATGGTACAGTCTTTGCCTGGCTTTGTTAATCTGTGCTTGAATGTGTGCAGTCCAAGTCAGGTTCTCTGAGATGTTTACACCAAGGTACTTGAAGCTGCTCACCCTCTCTACAGGAGATCCACTGATCATAAGAGGAGTAAGGGGCTGCTGTTGTCTCTTCCTGAAGTCAACAATCATCTCTTTAGTTTCTCTTTAGTTTAGACAGCAGAGTGTCAGGTAATATCTGTGTCTGATAAATGCATGGTGCAGAGGAGGTTGTAAAACTCTTCAGAAAGACACGTCATAATTTTTTTAAATACTTTGACTTAAATAGTGACATGTTTACATTTAAAATATCTGCTAATGATAAGAACATTTTGATTATTATGTACTCAGGGTGTCCGCGGATCCTTAAAAAGTCTTAAAACGTCTTAAAATCTGTACTATGAAAATAAGGCCTTAAAGCAACACTAAAGACTTATTGCTCTTCGCTCCCCCTACAGGTTAGAAGCGTAATTGTTCATTACCACTGTCGTAAATACTGCAGCATAGCTGGCTCTGATTGGATTGTAGGTCGGCCGTAAAGCAAGTTTTTGTATTTTTCACCTGAACTACAGGACTGCGACCCGACGGTTGGAAACTTCTTCAGTGCGGTTTTGGCCGATAGAGGGCTGCAAAGCGAATGTGAAAGTGCCATTCACCCTGTTTCGAGTGGATGAACCACTGAAACTTTTTTGGAAACGTTATTTTAAGGTAAAAAAAACTTTTTGGTGTTGCTTTAATTAGCATTAAAATGTCTTAAATTTGAGTATCAAAGGTCTTAAAAATCTTGTCCAACCGGGACCGCCAAGAAGATTGTAACTGTTTTACATGTTCGTCGTGTGTCAGGCAGAACTAAATAGGCAGAATCAATTAAAGCACAAATTCGCAGGGAGTTTGCTAAAGTGCATGGACCGGCTATTAAAAAATGGAGAAAGTGTGCGTTAGCTATGGGAAAGTGTAAATTCAACGAGAACTGGTTACTTAACCCTGATTTTGCGCGGTGGTTAAGACCAGTTAGTGGCAACGTGTATGAGGTCCGTTGTTTGTTTTGTAAGAAAGTTCTAAAGCTCGGAACAATGGGGATCAAAGCTTTGGAGGCACACATGCAGTGTGAGAAACACAAATCCGCTGCAGAAACCTGCCGAAAAACACTCGGCATCTCGCAGTTCTGTTCCGTTGTTGTGCCTAACGTTACCTCAGTAGCCCTACCAAACAGCGCAAGTGCATGCGAAACATCCGCATCAGCAGCCAGCTCCGCGGTTTCAACTTCATCAGACATCCGAACCACGTTTGGCTCCACTGCAACACTAAGAGCAGAGGTAGTGTGGTGTCTGCATACCGTAACAAAACACCAGTCCTATAACGCTAACGAGGCTGTTGGGGACATTTTCTGATCTATTTTCCCAGACTCCGAAATCGCACGTACATTTGCGTGCGGTAAAGACAAAACTGCCTACATTGCAAGATTTGGACTGGCTCCTTACATAACCAAGATCCTCGTTGCGGATGTTAACAAGGAAATGTTTGTTTTAATGTTTGATGAGAGCCTCAATGAAATGTCCAAAAATAAGCAATTAGACTTGCATGTCAGATACTGGGGACAAGATCATGTCCAGTCAAGATACCTCGGGTCGCAATTCATGGGACACGGCACCGCTCAGGATTTGCTTCACCATTTCAAAGTAAGTACCCATAATCAGTTTTATGTATTTTATGTATTCTAGCCTGTGATAATACAATACTTCAATACAATACATTGATACAAATACATTAAAACGTCATCCACCCAGATAGTGTGGTTTAAAGATTAGTGTTAATAAAGTAAAACTGACTCGGTGTTGAAGTGAATGAAATAATGAAGTGATGATGAATGGACATTAATGATGAACACATGCTGTTAACAAACACAATCACTGAGGAAAAGATTAATAACAAAAAGTCACCTTAACAGTGATTAGTTTTACCTTAAGCTGGACATTTGGCCCTTAATTTTTTGTTTTTATAGCAGCCAAAGAAGACAAAATTATATTGTTTGTTGTTGATGCTGATATTAGTACTATTAGTAATATTATGTAATCATTTTACTGATAATGGGTGTGTTTTGAACACTTAACCTATAATACAACAGTGTTGTGATGGTTTCTGTAAAAGAATACAAAAACTTCACTGATTTAGTGTTCATTTTTAATACTCTGGTTGTGGATTATTACCACTGAAGGTTTTGCTGTGTACCAATATACCAAACCTTGATCTATTTTTTAGCTGTGCCACTTAGCACTACAGTAATACAAATTTAACAAATCTTTGTAATTTTCAGGAATGTGCACAGCAGCTGGACCATCTGTTTCTATGGATGGACCGAATGTCAATTGGAGGTTTTTAGAACTGCTGCAACAAGATCAACGTGAACAGTTTGGTGGCACACAGCTAATTGTGGTAGGGAGCTGTGGCCTCCACACCCTACATAACATAACGCCTGCAAACATGGCTTCCTCGTGTGGCAGCTGTAGAAGGTTCTAAGGGCCTTGCACATACTCTTCCACAATACGCCAGCTAGGAGAGAGGATTTTACCACACTCACCAAATGCACAAAATTTCCAAAAAACGTTCTGTGGACATAGATGGCTCGAAAATCTACCAGTCGTGGAGCGAGCTTTGGAAATCTGGCCGTCAGCGACCATGTACATAGATGCAGTTAGGAAAAAGAAGCTACCAAATCCGGGAACAGCCTCTTATGACACCCTTGAAGTTGCCGAAAAAGACCCTCTTTTTCTGGCAAAACTACATTTCTACATGGCCATCACAAGGACCTTTAGTCCTTTTCTTACCTTCTATCAAACAGATGTACCAGTGATTCCGTTCCTTGCCAAAGACTTGGCTGAGCTGTTGAAGGTATTGTTATACTAGTTCAGCACTCTGTTAATGCTTATCATTTTATTTTAAATCTTATAGATGTCTTACTATTAACTATTATAGCCTATGGGGCAAGGGGATAAAGCAAACACAAAGAGCAATGCTTATAACAAAATTATACTACAATAGTATTTTTCTGTTTTAAATCAAATTGTAGTTAAAGGAAAACACCACTGTTTTTTCAATATTTTACTATGTTCTTCCCTCAACTTAGACAAATTAAAACATACCTCTCTTTTTTCAATGCATACACTTAAAGTTTGGTGGCTTCTAAATTCATCCCTGTTTGGATCCTAAGGAATGAATGGGGCTAGGCTAAATGCTAACACATTCACAATGCACCGTACAAAGATTAAGTGCACACATTGAAAAAAGATAGGTATGTATTAATTTGTCTAAGTTGAGGTAAGAACATAGTAAAATATTGAAAAATGTGGTGTTTTCCTTCAAGTAAAGCAATATTTGGGTAACATTATTAGTGTCTTGCAGAGTATGCTGAGGCGTTTTGTCAAGAAAGAGGTACTCAAGGACATCAGTCCACTGCAGCTGGTTAGACTGGATGTCACTGACAAGCAGAGCTGGGTCAACCCTAGGGAAGTAAACATAGGCTTGGGTGCAGAATCACTCCTTAAGGTATTCTTTCACCTATAACATTTAAATTGTCATAGATTCAGCTGAATGCTTGATTTTATAATAGGTTATAATAGGTTGTTTACATCCATGAGGAACTACTGAAAAAGAAAAAGATAGGGGAACTAACAGTCCTGGAATTTAAGAGAGACTGTGTCAAAGTGATGTCTACTATCATCCAGAAAGTACAGGACAAAAGCCCATTGAAGTATCCTGTAGTGAGGCAGGTGGCCTGTTTGAACCCCAGCATGATGTTTTCTGACCCTGACTGGTGCATAAGCAGTATGACAAAACTGGTGCAGATGTTTTTGCAAGCCCAGCAGTTGTCAGGAGGTGTCTCGGCTGGTAGGAAAGAATAGTTCAATTCAACGTGCATTAAGTTATGAATTATGCTTCTAAATGTGAATAATTTAATTTTTTAAATACTAATAATTAAGTTAATATAATTTTTTCAAACAGTTTTTTTCTGTAGGTGATGTGATAATCCAGCAGTTTAGTGACTTCCTATCTGTTGAAAATGAGACCTTGATCTCATACCAATCCACAGAGACCAGACTTGACACATTCCTGCACGGTGTTCTTGCCCAACGCTATACTGAGTTATGGGGCTTTTGCAGGAAACTGCTTCTCTTGTCCCATGGGCAGGCTACAGTCAAGAGGGGATTCTCTGTAAATAAAGAAGTGGAGACCTGCAATATGCAGGAAGAGACAATGATCACCCATCGACTGATATGTGATTATGTCAACATCTGTGGGGGCGTCCTCAGTGTCCCTATCGCTAAGGAGTTACTGGCCTCTGCTGCATCTGCTAGGTCTAGATACAGAATCCACCTTAATCAGCAGAAAGCCAGGAAAATCACAGACGTCCAGACACAAAAACGGAAAGCTTTAGAAGAAAACATTGAGGACCTGAAAAAGAGAGTTCTGGTCCCCAGGTATCTATGAGCCTGGAGTGGGATGCTGATCAGCTTGCAGAAGAAGCTGAAGGAAAAGCTGGCACCTTGATGGCACAACTCATTACAAAATCAAACACACTGAGAAAGAGATACAAAGAAAAAACAAATGAATTACAGCAAATAAAGACAGATTTGGAGACAAAGAGCAAAGAACTTAGATCAATGCAGTAAAAATTAAATGTTTAAGTTCATGTTTATAAATGTCAAAGTTGGAGGGATAGTTCACCCAGGGGTGGGGGTTCTGTCATCATTTGCTCTCATGTTGTTACAAACCTGTATACATGTCTGTGTTCTGATCAACACGAGGGAGGGTGTTTTGAGGAATGTTTGTAACCAAACCAATCATGAGCCCCATTCACTTCCATAGGAGGAAAAAGAATATCATGGAAGTGAATGAGGCTCATGATTGGTTTGGTTACAAACATTCCTCAAAATACCTTCCTTCGTGTTGATCAGAACAAAGACATGAGAGTAAATGATGACAGAATTTTCATTTTTGGGTGAACTATCCCTTTAAACGTTAAGTGTACATGCCTCATGTTACTGCTGTGTAGTGTTTAAAATATTTGAAGGCTGTCAATGTTCTGCCTAATGCTTAGTCAGCTCAAAGACTGTTTTGCTTTTTTTGTATAACTCGTTCTATTTGCCAATAAACTTCGCGTTAAGGATGGTATTTGGTGGTATTGTGTGTTGTTTGTGTGTTCATTTTGTGACTACGATGCTGGTCTTAAATTTAATTCTGCATGGTATTAAAAAGGTCTTAAAAAGTCTTAAATCTACCTCTTGTAAACCTGCAGGTACCCTGGTACTTATAGAAAATCGGCCATCGGCTGCCCGGATTTCTAAATATCGGCATCGGCCAGAGAAAAAGCCATGTCGGTCGACCTCTACTTTAAAGCAATTTCCTGTATATATTTTATTGTTTTACCATTTCTCTGACCTGAAACCACCACACCACATTAACGTATAGACGTTTATAAAGGGAGATTAGATGTGCCTGTGCTTGTTCAAACTCAGCCCAGCTAAAGTCTTTGGTGTGATTTACTGTTTACTACATAAACTCATCCTGTGTAATGTAAAGAAGATTCAGTGAACATAATCTGTAATATTGACTTGAGCGTAAGAACATGGAAATCAATGATAGAAATCAAACTTGGATGATCTTAATCTCATCTTTAGGAAGGATCACATATTTGCCCATAATGTTATGAGTTTTAACTGATATAAAACTACAGACTCTGTGTAAACACATGTTAATACTAATGAATAACAATCAAGTAATATAATTATTATGTTAATGTAGGTAAATTTGAGTACTTTAGTTTATTGTGGAAGATTATTGATGAGTTTTAAATCTGTCACAGTCAGTAGTGATGCTGTTATACTGGTGGGTGAGATGCTGAAAGTGTTTGTAGAAGGTAAGATGACTCTCGCTGTACTGCTACAGTTTAATCTAGTTGATTTCTTTCATCTCTATTCATCTGTGTGAATCTTTATGTTTCAGAGGCGACACGTCGATCAGTTAAACAGGCCATGAATGAAGACTGTGATACAGTTAATATTGAGCACTATGAAAAGATTTTACCCCAGCTGGTGAGTTTAGTCCACTGACAGATCTTTCATTTCATGCATGATAAAGTTCAGGGCTTCTGCAATACAGTTAATATAAGAGAATTAAAGGACCGTGTGTATTTTAATTTAAGATCGTATTTGCAGTACAATGACTATTTATATATAAATAGTTGTAGATCTTTTATAAACGTGTCCGCGGAGCTTTCGGAGTATGCTCACCGCGGCTGCATGCGGATGGCCGTGTTCGACACGTACGCAATACAAATTATTTCTTATTCAAATGATTATTCTACCAGGCCATCAGTGCAGCACTGATTTGCAACATTTACAGTACATTAAAAATAATAGGATAAGTGAAGAAAGGTAGCTGATCCACCATTGCAAACAAAGTTTACAACAAACAACAAGAAAACAAAAAAACAGAAATCCAGCATTATGGTGAGGAAAATGCTCCACAGCTTTCTGTTCTTGGAAGAAGGGAAAATAAAATAAGAGAAAACAAGAGTGTTTGTGCAAATGCTGTCTATTTCCATGGTGTAATTTTTGTAGTGGAGTGTCCTGTCTTTTCTCGCGCACTGTTTCTGTTGTATGCGTACTGTCCATGCATATTTGTTACCTTGTAGGACTGCATTTTTAAATGGGGGCATTAGTATGGCTGTATTAAGGCTCAGTAATGGCAAAATAAAGCAATAAGCCCCAAGAAGCAGTGGGTTACCAGTGCATTTTATAACAGCTAAGGGGCATTGTTAGGCACGACACGAAGCGGAGTGCCTAAAACCCCCTTAGCTGTTATAAAATGCACTGTTAAGCCGAAAGTATACTAGGGACGTCCGCATGACGTCATTTTCGTCATCAGGAGGGTCCGCGGCCGGCCGCGGGGACCTTCCGCGTGCAGCCCAAAATTTGAGACAGTGCGCGTACAGTCCGCGTACGACAGCGCATGCGCGTGAAAATATTTAGACAGGACACTCCACTATAAACAATTATACAAAGGAAATAGACAGCATTTGCACACACACTATCGTTTTTCTTCTTTAACTTTTACTTCTTCCAAGAACAGAAAGCTGTGGAGCATGTTTGTTTGATTCCTGTTCTTTGTTGTCTTGTTGTTTGTTCTAAACTGTGTTTGCAATGGTGGATCAGTAACTTTTCTTCACCTAGCCTAATGTTTTAATGTACTGTAAATGTCGCCAAATCAGTGCTGCCCTGACAGCCTGTTAGACTAATAATTTGAATAAGAAATCATTTGTATTGCGTATAGTGTCGAACGCGGCCATCCGCGTGTAGCCGCGGGGACTATACTCGGAAAGCTTCGTGGACGCGTGCGCGCGCGAGCCAGACGTGGACGCGGAAAAAAGTATACCCCGGCCTTTACCCCACTGCTTCGCGGGACTTATTGCTTTTATAAAACGGTTACTTCATAGACATAGCAGGATTTCATAAAATAAAACACAAATAAGTTGTAATTATATTAGTACAAATATTAGTCTTCCGCCAAACAAAGTAGTTCCTCAGAATCAAGTGTGGCTGCAACAGAGCGCAGTTCACAAACAACACAGATGCAGCAAAGACACAATGAAAATATGATTTAAGACTGTGGTGTTTATTTTATAAATCAACATTCATCTAATTTAATTTAGACATTAACCTTTATATCGTGCAACTGTTGAAGTGATGATCAAATATGGAAGCATGCTTAATTCTTTCCCCGTCAGCGTTTTTTTTTTAAGTTGTCACCCAGTTTTAGTTTAAAGCTGTAGTCTACGATGTTGAAAATCGGTCTAGAAAGCCTGAGACGGTTAGTAAGTTTTAAAAAACTCATCCCGCCCCTCTGTGCTACCTGATCCCTCCCACCGGGAAACCACCTGAACAACGTCACTCATTCAAGCTGTGATCACTGGTAGTAAACATCAGAACAGAGATTTACTGAGCAGTAAACACATAAAGCCTTGAAGGAATGAACAATTACAATTATGATTGTAATTGACGTTATTTACTTTCACAACAACGTTTGGCATACGTTTCCCCTCCTGAGCTTCAAGAAATGACTTTATAAATATAATTACTTTGACCCGTGATACGCGATGCTAAACGGCTAACATTCCAATGCCGACCGGCAGCATGAGCATGTTGTCAGATTGATAATATCATATTTATGTAACACCTCACACAATCCTTGTAAATATAATTACTTTGACCCGTGATACACGATGCATAACATTCCGATTCGCTAGCTACCATACACTGACACAAATTTCATGTGGCAGGCAGGAGAGGGGCGGGGTGGTGTGCGATGGGGTGGAGACGCGAGCACGAGGTGGATTTTCAAATGTAGCAGGGATTGGATGAGAGCAGTTGACCAATGTAGGCTGTCCGGCCGGACAGTTTACATTGGTCAACTTATCTGCTACCCAATAGACTGAATGGATTTTTTAAATTCTTTTTTCTCTTCATATTTTTAGGATTTTACTGTAGAACCATAACCAGCATCTAAACGAGGTTATTAATAATGAACAATCTTTGAAATCGTAGACCATAGCTTTAATGCCTTACAGAAAAAAATATTCTTTAAATCAGTGGTCTCAAACTCCCGGCCCGCGGGCCATTTGCGGCCCGCCCTCCCCCTCTTTGCGGCCCGCGGCACCTTTCAACAATATAACATAATCTGGTCCGCAGAAAGATTTTTATTCACTTTGTTATACATTCGTTTGATTTTTAATTTAAACGTTTAAGAGTTCGTTCACATGTCGTGTCTAACAACACGTGTTAAGGCGTTTCTTACTTTCTAAAGTGCTCGGGAGCGGAAGTTGCGCTCCGTGGCGTGGGGTCACCCGTTGCTAAGCAGCCATGAGCCGCGCGCGCCGCTCCGGTGATTGCCAGGATAACGGAATGCGTGGTCGGATTTTAATTCCTCAACTGAACCTCGCGTCAATCATATCATTATCACCATGCGATCAGTTAATCTGGTCGGGACTTTGTAGTGTTTGTCCAGAGAAGATTTGTTACTTCCGGGTGGATATCAGCTGTTACTCAGAGAAGAGCTGCGGTGGGTAAACATCAACAAGTCACTTCTAATGGAGACACCGAGAGCCTTAATGCAACACATAAACTACAGATAAGAAAAAGAGCCATCAAAGTGCCCAGGTTACGAAAAGAGGAAAGATGAGGAGAAACGTACAGAGGATAAAAGTATGTATACTGCTATATATAATGAAGTATATATAATGAAGTATAATATATTACTATGTAGCTTGCTATGCAATTACACATAGAGCAGTGTTATTTTTTTCTGTTTAACTAGCTTATGTAACATTGACTACCCATTTAAAAGATTTAGGATCACTTTCACTTGTTAATATTTTTCCACATATAATAACAAATTCATTAAAACTGTGGAATAACAAAGATGGAACTACTGAAGTCAATACTATGACTGAAAACAATCCAAAATAAATCAAAACACTGATGGTAATTTTTTATAATAGTTTATAAATGTATACAAACATTTTATATGTTAGTTAAGTGCAAGGTTTTAATAGGCCTTAGTTATTAAAGATAAGCTTAAGAAATTATTTACTTTTATAAAATAATGTATATTTAAAAGATAAAAAACACTGCTATTATTATACATTAAATAATAGAATTGAAACAGTACATTTACAGAAATATTGTACTTTTTTGAACCTTAAAATAGCTCTGCGGACCTCTGATGAAATGTCAATCTCAGAAATGGCCCCAAGCCAGTTTGAGTTTGAGACCCCTGCTTTAAATAAACATAAAATATCAAATGAAAGAACAGACCATCAGCTTTCAAACAACAACAAAAGTTTCATCCTACCTTAATTTGTTCTCTTATCAGTTATCACCTCTCAAATTTTCCATTTTTCCATTTTTGTGAAGAACTTTTGTAAGAGATCAGATTCAGACCCATTAAAACGTACACGTCACGCTAAATCCCCCACAATGCTGTTGTGTCGAGTGAATACGTCAGTGTTTAAGTTGGGTAAGATTGCCATCTAGTGGATAATAGCGGAAATATCAATTTAAGACAAAAACAACTCAGAGAACGTTTTCTCTTTATTGACGAGATGACTCAACAATATTTATTGACATTTATCTGGATATCGCCATAATTGTGCAAATGTAGAAAAATTAAAAAATGATTAAAGACTGTGGTGTTTATTTTCATAAATTAGTACGCAGCAACAGTGGCGCAGTGATACTTGTGATGCCGGGGTATTTTATCACGGCTTAGAACGTGTTTCAACCAATCAGAATGAAGAACCAGAACGAGCCGTTTTATAATAGTCTTTAAAAAACCAACATGATAAAGAACTGTGATAAAACCGCAAAATCACGACACCCCCCCCCCAAAAAAAAAAAACAATCGTGATATGTTTTTTCCCCTATTGCCCACCCCTACTCCAAATGTTTATTTTATTTACTCTGTTTTGATGAATGAATGAAAACCTCCTTGTCATTGTAAAACTCAGCATACAATGAGGTTACAGGCGCTGCTGCTGTTGTTGTCGCCAAATCAAACATATAAGATATACATAAATAGATTTGTCCTTCTATTATTCTATGTAGTGTGCATTAAATACAAATAATTTCCTGTGTTCTGCTGGTCTGCACCGCATGATCAAACAGGTGATGTGTTAGTTACTCTATTCTTGCCTGGTGGCAGTTTGTTTTTATTTTCTGTGTTTTCAATAATATATCTGATCCATGTCTCATAGCTGTTGTTTAATTTAAAGTTTCTTTCACAGCTTCTTGATTTTTAGCCAGCAGATGGCGGCATTACCTTGTTGAACTGAACATGGACAGCCCAGACATCTCTGGACAGTGCAGTAATCTCATGTTGTTGATTGTTTGTATTATACGTGTGACTGATGAAATAAAACACTTTTCTTTTTCTTCCTTTGTTTTCTTTTGTGTTCTTCTTCTTATGGTAGTAGTGTATAGTGATGTGATTGTTGTAATGTCTGCTGTTATTTCTCTGTATTGCCACCTGTGCTCGACTTGGCAGCAGGTGCTTCCAGTATGCTCAGCCGCGCTCCCCCATCAAAGCCTCTTGAAGCAGTTGGAATTGATTAAAGTAATAAGGGAGACGGCAAAACCTCTTAGATGATGACAAGTGGCAGGAAAATGGAGCACTTCCCCCTCCGGCCACTTTGAAGTTTTTCCCTTCCCCTTGATGCCCTGCAGTCGGGTGTAGCCGAAGGTGTCATGGAGGTGAGAGGCCACAGGACAGAATGCGTGTGTGTGGAGAAAGCGTGTCGGCCGGTTAAAATGATTGCGAACACACGCGTAGTTGTTGGGTTGTAGTGAATAACAAAATGCATTGGAACAGAGGAACGTGACACAGGAAGAGAGGGGTGTAAATGAGTCGCTTTGATCACAGCAATGAGAATACATTTTGTACTGATAATTGTGCCTTTAACCTGAGTTGTCAGCTCTGAAACTAGTACTGGTTTGGGCTTATGAGGTAAGCAGAGGACTATAGGCACGTTCAACACCTTGAAGAGGAGAAATGGGCTCATCTTACCTAAAGAGACTCTAAATTTAATCAGAGTAACAGCAATGCATGCTGTGTGAATGTCAGGGACAGTTTAAATGGTGCAGACATCTTAAAATCATTTCTGTAGAGAATATTTGAGTTATGCTCAGCACTTTAAGATTTTATCAGCAAGAAATTAGATTTGATAAAGATTTTAAAAGGTTTTAAACCCAGCAGTAAGGCATGTCTACGGAGAGGTCATCCATGTTTTAATTTTTGCTTGCTTGTTTTCTTGTTATCCTGACATGATAATCCAAATGTCATAATGTAACTTCCTGCCCATAATTTTTAATTTATTTTGAAGTGGACTGCTGATACACATGAGTTGGGGTCTTAGCCGTTACCAGATGTGTAGCCAAGACTTAATAAATAAAGTTGTTTGATGTTCTTGAATTTAGGGACCATCTCTACAGTAATAATGTATACGTAAATATCAAAAATCTAAAAAATGTGCATTATAGTTGATAACTACATGAACAGTTGGTTTTGTGACTGTTTGTTGACTAAGTTATTCCATTTAAATGCTGTATAAAGTAGAAATGTATATATTATGGAGTTAGAGACAGTCCCTATGGTCACCATTATCAAATTGTCAGTTATTAAAAAAATCCATTTCAGCTTTAGCAAATCCCTCATACAAGTAAAATCTCATTTGTAGTGTTGTAGTTCTTAAGACCGGTCTCAAGACCACTTTTTAAATTTTTCCTTGGCCAAAGAGGACTCCGAATTTTATTTCAAGACCGGTCAAGACCACAACTGATGGCACATCACAAATTTAATGCAGTTTATTCAGGTTTTGCATATGATGCTGGCATTGTTTAAGCATTGTTTAAGTTTCTTTCAATGACAGTTTTTCTAATTTTATTACTAAAAACACCTGCATTGTGTTAAGTGGAAAGACAGTTCAGAAAAAATGGTTATGTCACGAGTGACGAACAGGCGGAACTGAAAATAGTGGGAGAAGGTTCCGCCCGGACCAACTTCCGCAAACAACGGCACTTCCGGGTAACCCCGGGCAACGCAAATCAGGGCGAAACACACGCCAGGTGTGTGCAATGACGCGGCGAACGGCCATTGGATAAACCGTGTGCGTGAGGAGGATAAAAGCAGCATCAGGAAACCAGGAAGTGGTCGATTGTGGTCGTTGTGAGAGAGCAGTCAGCGACATTTTGGCATGGGGACTGAAGAGACAGGCTGTACATTGTGCAAGGATGTATTGGAGTATCGGAAAGATCTGCGTTTCGCCGGTAACCTCCAGGAAAGGGTATTTGCTGTGTTGTTGCAACCCATTACTTACCTGATGTGTGTGATGTTGTGAGAGCTGTTGGAAAGTCATCTACAGCGAAACCCGAGTAGATTGTGACGACCTAAGAACTGCACAGCGGAAGGAAGGACCCGGGAGCTGTGGGGAAAGGAGATCAAAACAGAGGTCGTGAGTACATTCATTGTTTACTTCTGGATGAGTCGATAAATTATAAACTCACTGCTGTGTGGAAGGATCTTTGTTTTCTGTAGTGGCCCCACCGTAGAAGATCGAAGTCGGTGGGTGTGCCAAGGAAGGACGAGGTGCGCAGAGCGCTGTAAGGGGGCTGACGAACTCTATCCCACTCGCTGTGACGGTGCTCCAACGACTTCCCCCCGGCACAAAGCTGGATCGAGTGTGAGAGTACTGGCCTTATATTTCACGAAAGAGTGAGTGTGCTAATTCGACGTGTGTGCACTGGAGTGTTGCTGTGTAGTGCTGTGTCTCCTGCCATTCATACTTACCCCAGGTCCGGCTGAAGTACCGTGTGTGTGGGCTCGTGGAGTGCAGAAACGGTGGTACCAACGTGGATCTACATCATTATTCCCCCTGGCTTGTGTGTACCTCGCCGAAAAAGAAAACTATGAGTACAGTGATTGAAACATTGCAGCAATAACAGCATTGATCTGTAAAGAGCAAAGAAACCCCGGTCAGGTGATGTACAGTTTTCACTCATCGTAAATGCTGCTTAAAGAAGAAGTCCTTCAGTGCAAGTAGAGCCTATATATCCAAAACCAAGAGTTATACTTACCTATCACGCCTGTGAGTCCCATGCAGGGTTATTATCGTAAACGAAAACTATTACGAAAACTGAAACTATTAGTGAAAAAACATTTTCGTTAAATTAAATAAAATAAAAACGAAGGTTTCTAAAAAAAAAAACGAAAACTAAACTATAACTATAATGTGGACCTGTAAAACTAACTAAAATTTAGGAAAACAAAACTTCCGTTTTCGTTTTTTAAATGTTATTGGATCAGCAGTTGAACACAGAGTCACTCATATTACCAGATCATAAGCAAATGAGCAGATGTTGCTGAATCATTAATGACCAATAGGTGGCACCAGGCAGTCTATTAGAACTCCTGACCTGCACAGCAGCGTCACGTGATGTGTATGACGCTGTCAGGGCACTGGATCCCTGCCACACGAGCCAACAGTTCGGTTCAGAAAACATCATCTTGTTGCTAACGGCTAGTTTAGTAAGACAATGTTTCTGCTGGCTAACCATTACAATAACTGAAGAAGGCTTAATTATCTCAGTGTACTGTACACGGAAACATTAAAACGTTAAATATGGCTGAAAACGCTGACGCCAACCGCGTGCTTGGCAGTGTTAGCTGACGCTTTTTGGTTGCTATGATGCAGAATGTCCGCTTAACTAATCTGAAACTATTATATGCATTTGCGGATAATCATATTATATATTAATATAATATTATATATTAATATTTAGTCAACAAATAGGTATATTATGTTAGTACAGCGATCTCTTCTGGTACAGAAATGGACACTCATAGACAGAACATTAAACTTTGCATTGATTTTCAGTTGTTGTGCAGTTTGTACAAGTAGGATGTGCTGATTTACTCTAAATTATCTGGGTTATTTTTAACCCAATGCTGGGAAAATATTGGACAGAACCACTGATCTATATAAATGATCTATATAAACCGGCAGACGGCGTCATTGACTTCCATTCAAAATCATGATCAAAATGTACCCCCTTTACAGCGTATCAGTTATACAAGGTTAATTTTTAGGATATGTGTACGTTAATTATTTGTTAATTCTGGTGTTATTTGCAATGTTTATGTTTTGCAGGATAATGGATTTATAAAAAAACGTTAAGGTGAGTGTGTCTGTTGCATTTGTTAATGACACGGGTATAAATAAAGTTTTTTTTGACATTCAGCTACACTGTGACGGTCAGCGTTATTTCTCTAAATAAGTTTAGGTAACTTGTAAGTTTAGATAACATAATTACAAAACAAGCAAATTATTGCATGCACATACGGTACAAAGTATGATTATTTATTTAGAATTCAGAATGAGCAGGTTTGTCATTAATACTAAATATGCTGTGGTCTGTCTGCTGATCTGATACTGTAATGAAGATGAATGTATAATAACTGATTAAAACGCAAAATGTACAACTTTCAGTAAATAACTATTTACATGCTTTGGACGTTTGTGTTGTAATAATGTACAGGGTAACTTCACATATAAAAACGAAGACTAGTAAAGTGATGTTTTATCATTAAAATCTGATCCCGTCCATTGATTTAATAGAACGTTTGGGTATACAAACATGGAGGCGCGGTGGCTTCACAAGTGTGACGTCATGCGCAATCCAGTCATTTATATAGATCAGTGGACAGAACACATATGTTGGTTTATAAATAAACATATGCTGGGTTGTTTCAATGAAATGCTGGGTTGTTTTAACTCATGTTTGGGTTAACAACAACCCAGCATATGATTATTTATAAACAAACATGTATATTTATATATGTATATTATATTTACCCAAATAACACAACAGAATTTAGAGTGTTGGTTGGTGTGGTATTTGTCCTGGCCTTAAATAAACAAATAAACAAAACTTTTTTTTTTTAAATCCTCTTATTCTCATCGTATTTTCAACATTTCCAGATTTGGCAAGGCTAAAACTAAATAAAAACTAAAAGTAATGATTTTTGAAAAATAGAAACGAAATCAAAACTATTTATGCACCACTAAAAGAACTAAAACTAAACTGAAATAAAATAACACATTACAAAACGAAATAAAAAATAAAAACTTAGAGCTAAGAGCCTGTAAACCCAAACCAAGAGTTATATTTACCTCTCACGCCTGTGAGTCCCACGTAGCACGTCAGCGGAACAGGAGCCTGTAAACCTAAATCAAGAGTTATACTTGGGTCAAAGACGAAAAGGGGGTTTAAAGCATAAAAAAAATAAAAGTGTAAAAGAGCTTTAAATTTAGTCTTTTTCACATACATTAGAATATGTCTTGTTTAACTTTGTTTTTCTGAGCAAAAAATAATTACTACCATACATTTTTACTGGAATTTTACAGAGGACACCAACTAAAATGTCATTCAGTGTAACAATATTTTTATGCAAAAAAATATTATCAGACATTTTTAGAAAAACTATTATTTGATGACACATTACAAGACTCTATTTATAGATCACAGTGCAGACACCAAATACTAACTATTTGTCATATTAAAGCATTTTACATCGCCAATATCCTTTAAACCATTAGGTTTTACCCATTTGTCAGAAAGAAGTTTTTGTAAGGAAGTGAAAATCAATTCAAATCAAATAAAATTTTTGTAGGATCACACATTATTTTACATATTTTAATAAGTATATTGTTTCATTTCTACATAAATATATCTGTTACACCGAATGACCATGGTTTGTTACACTGAATGACATTTTGACAAAAGTGTCATTGTTTCCATTATTGCAATGTTTTGAATATTATTCTGTATCATTTTATTCCTAAACAAATCACAGAAGTAGTTGCTGAAATTAATAATCATTTTATTCCACAATACATATCATATTCGTAAAAATTAACTGAACAGGTGGTAATACTGTATAATAAGATCCAGAACTGTCCTTATACGTTTAGCTTCTGCCCTGTGTTTTCTTTGATTTTCCCGCCATTGCTTTTGCCTCTTCTCAGCTGCAGCATCTGATAAATTCCTGATTGACGGGTGATCAGGATTTGCAGCAAGGCAGCTTGCTTTCTTCTCTGGTTGCTGAAATACAGATTCCATGTAATTATTGACATAAAACGTGTTATTAATTAAAAATACTTTCTGTTTGGCAACATAAATGACATGTTATCAGGATTTGTATTATGGGCGGAGAATCAGTGGCCTCTCTTAAAGGGATAGTTCACCCAAAAATGAAAATTCTGTCATCATTTACTCACTTTCGTGTTGTTTCAAACCCGCATAAATGGAAGGAAGATATTTTGAGAAATGTTGGCAACCAAACCTTTTGTGGACCCCATACTATGATACTAAAAATAATACTATGGAATAAAATGGGGTCCACGAACGGTCCGGCCACAAACATCACTCAAAATATCTTCCTTTGTGTTTATCAGAACAAAAAAAAATTTGTTTGTGGGCATCTAAAAGAAATCAGTACCAAAACGACAAAAATGCATTAAAACATTAATATTGATAAAGTTTGATATATTTTTTTGTGCTAAACATCCCTCATTTATCTGAAATAGAAATAAAATGCTAAAAATGTTATCTAAACAGTGACACTCTCATTCAGTGTAATGGATGACACTGTGGTGTAACATACAATTTGCATTACACCGAATGACAAAACATTACCCTGAATGACGAAACTTTTACTTAAGCTAATATTAGTAGTAAACAACTAGATACCTATATCAAACAGTGAACTTGACCAGAAAGGTTTATCATCATTATTCACAACATCTACTTATTTTTCAAAAAAATCTAACAATAAAAGTGTTTTTTTGCATTTCACTGAATGACAGTCGTTTTTGTAACTCAAGATACCACACTATGAAAAGGTGAATTTATCAAATATTTAAGAGCAATAAACTTACCTTGCTGAATCACCACATGGTCTTCAGGGGGCCTTTTGATGATGTCACAGACTGCTTGATGAGTATTGTTTGTTTATTTAATTTCAAAATGGATTCCTGATCCCGTTACACTGAATGACCTCTGACAAACTGCATATTCGGGACAAAAGTCCCCTAGTTGTTTCAATATTTAACGAAAAAAAATAACACATAGTCCTATTAATATAAAACAGCCAACACTTATGTGAACATGCCAAGGAAGCAAATATTTTTTTTAACATGGTATTTTATACGTTTATTTCAAAATGTATTAGTAAAATCATAGTCCGGACCATTACGCTGAATGACGATTTTACACTTTGGAGCATTATTAAACTCATATTTGGTCATTGTATTTTCACAAAAGTTATTTGAAACATAAAAGTAGACATTTTACTTGCATTTTATATGTTTTTTTTGTATGTAAAATCACTTTTGTAAATTATATTTGATGCGGACACCAAAATGGTGACGTCTCGTCTTTGACCCACTTACCTATCACGCCTGCGAGTCCCACGCAGTACATCTGCAACACCTGGAACGAGAGACAGAGCAGAATATCTTATTCATTCTTGTGATCACAGGAAACAGGGAGAGAAAGATCTCCGAGACACGGGAGGAAGGGCCTACCTCCATCAACGAAGTCCTGCTTTGTCCCGGTTCTGGGGTTGATACCGGACTCCCAAAGGGGAAGGCTTCCTAACTGCAGGTGACCGCTAGACTTCTCTCAAGTAATTGTGTGTTCTTTTGCCTCCAGGAGCCGAGGAGGGCGCCACGTGTGCACTAAAAAGAAAGAAGGAAGCCACGATCAGAACTAAAGGAAGAGAAAATACTTACCGAGGACGAAGGAGCTCCGTCCTTTCCCCTTGGCCCCCTTCTCTCCCCCTGCAAAGAACACTCAAAAAATAAACTTGGGCATGTGTTGGATTAGCTAATTAGGAGTTTGCTTAAATTACATGAATGAATGGGGTTTATCTTCTTTAAATGATTCATTCTTGTCTGTAAAACGTGATTAAAAGTAAATTCAGATGAATTATTAACATACAGATCAATGCAATGAGAAGTGGATTAATCAAAACAACGACCGTCTGTACTACGTCATTGACCTGCAGCTGATTGGACGAACGCGTCACGTGGGTCTAGGTACTCTCCTGAATTTCAAAAGCATAATGGCGGCTCGTTCGGAGTGTACAATCTCGTATTTTACGAAAATGGTTCATCGAAACGTTTTTTGAAGACATTTTAAGCGAGAAATAGGCTATGCAGTTGCTGAATCTGTCATCGTTTCAGATCCACAAAGGTCAGTTTGAAAGATTTTCGTCAGATTTTGAAAGGCGGGAAACGAGACGGCCGCTACTCATTTGAATACAGGTAGTTTGATTCAACTAATTCACCTAACATGAGAATGAGCGGGCGAATCGATGCTCCGCTTCTCGTGAAACTACCAGAATGCATTGCACAGCTGCTCCCTTGAAGCGTGGACGTGAGGCTGACTTTGAACTAACGTGATTCAGGAGTCGGATACAGCAGACACGGATGACTATCAAGCTGCATGTTTCCCATCCTCCATCCACGTGTAAGTAATACATATATTTAAATATCGTTAATTTAATTTAACTTGGTCAGTGATAATAGTCATTGGCCCTTGTAAAACGTTTCTCAGTGCAATCGTTTTCTCTAGACCTAACGTTACAATATAATCTGTGTTTTTTAATTTCCTTGATATTACATTTTCACTGGTAAGTTCTGGAATTCATTATCTCTATTTGGGTTGATATAATATTGGGTTGTTTTTTCATTAAAAAAAAGATTTTCTGCACAAAGTTGAGTAACGTCTCTTATGTGTAACTACGAGTACTTAAATGCTTATTTGCAACATAAATATTGCTTATGTTTTAACATTTTAAAAGTGTTTATCTCTTTGTAACCAAAAATTAATCCGAAATGTATTTGTTTAAATTCTTTTATTTCTTTATTTCTACAGGTAAATTAAGTCCATTTCGAACAGGTTCTGTCCCTATGCTTTGAGAGGTGTACCTCATGAAATACATGGTAAGTTTATGTATTGTTAATATATCTTTTTAATCATTGTTTATCTGAATTTATACGGTTTTATTTAGTTCGTGCATATACAAGTTTGATTGAAATGTACAGGTGGAAAACGTGGCATATAACCAACAAGTTAGGTGTTTTATTATTCTATTGGTTCGTGTGAGTTAACTACCGCCCTCACTGGGTTTTGCTGGAATTTGAGTGGTTGTTCGAGAGAGGTGATTGACAAGTGCGGAGGTTTTGTTTTGAGATGTGAATTGTAGATACGCGCTTGCGGTAAGAAGATCGTTATTTGCTTAATTATTTGCAAGTTTAAAAATCTTGAACTGTAATGTAGACCCTAGGGAAAGCACCGACACAAAGATGAAACCATTGTGTTTACTTCTTCGAGTTCGCCGCGAGTGTTCTACGGCCGTGCCGTATACGGTCCAGTGTTGTTAATCTGCCGTGCAGGCGCAAATACACGGTTTCATTCTTAATGCGCATATCAACGACTCGAGTAGGTTGCGTCCAAATACCCACACTTGCGGTCTTGGTAACTGGAGAGCGCGTGCACGTGACATGAAGTAAGCGCACAAGACTGTCCCATGTCTTAACACTGGCAAAATGCAGTGCCCTCATCGCACAATTAACCCACACTACCATACCGATTCGACGCGGTTTTCAAGGCTAAGCTATCACGTTATGCATCATGTTCTGAATATATATGTTGAAACGTTTACCCAGACCACGTGAGATGTCGTGGAAACGTTTAACTGTATTAATAAATGGATTTTACATATTTTGGTAGTAAAACAGAAAGTGTTCCACATTTAATTTGTGCAAACATTATGTATTTTGTAAAACATCTGTAACTGCTTTTATAACATTAAAACAACATTAAAGCTCACATAACACTCGCTATTTCTGTTGTTAATCTGAAGTACATATAGAGTAGTATTACATCCTTTATATCTCCAAAGAGTCTTTAGTTTAATCAGATTTATAAAAGAACGATTAGCTTTACCGATTATTTTGAGGAGGAGTACGAGTCATGCAACACTATACAACACTGTTTAACTTCTGATTCACTACATGTTCGTGTCATTTATATAATATGCATGCACCTATTTCCAACATAAGACAGAAATCAAGAAGAGGAACAATGAGCATATCGTGAAGTTGAAAATGGAGAAGACTTTCTCATACAGGAAGCAAGAAATCCTTAAAGGAGAGCCTTTGATTGCAGACTTCAAAAGCAGATGGCCAGCTCTGGTCACTGCGAAAGAGGTGATCGTTCTGTGTGTGCTTAGGTTTTTTAATCTGTTATGTTCTGACAGGGTTAGTGACGTGCATTAATGTTTTCCAGATCGATAGGGAGTTCCATCGCATATCAACTTTACCTCTACTTTCTACATTCTGTGCTGCTTTTGACCAGTACTCTACATGTCTGATGGAGATATTTGAATGCAAAGGTGGAGCAGCTGGAAGAAAAATCAGAAATGTCATGGCGGAGACTTCCAAGGTTTGTCGGAAAATTTGTTGATTTATGCTTATATACTCTTTTTTTTATATATATAATATGTACAGTGCTCTTTACAACAGAGTGTACAGCACAGCTGGAAAGAATACTAAAATATTCTACTCAATTAAAGGTACCATACAAATTTTAGCTAAATAAAATTACCCATCTTATAAAATAAATTGCAATAAAAAAATAAATGGACCCACATCTAAAATATTGAGGGAGGTACAATTTTATAATTGAATTCATATTCCTTTTTAAAGTTTAAAAATAATTAAAGTGGGGTGTTAAGAGATACTGTACCTGTTATGCCTACTAAAAGTGTTACCTGCAGTAGTACTTTCTACCTCTAGTGTGCAGCTATTATATTACGTCAGCTGAGATCTTAATGTAAATAATAATATCACATCGTAAACCTTTTTGGGTAGAAATCGCAAAGCACCATGTGTTGCCTTTTAAGAATACTCTGAAAAATAAAGTATATTGCCTAAAAGAGTTTCCTTTCCCCCCTCAGGACGACACAATTCAAACGAGACGAGCATGTGTCCTCAAGTCCTTGTGCATCTACTTGAAAGAAGACAACGAGAAACTTGTGAAGGATTATAAGGTGAGTAATGTATGTTTGGCAAAGAAGATGGAAAGAGGACATTTACTTGCTTGTAGGAATGTAAATATGGATTGTGAATCAGTAAAAAAAATCAATTTAAATGTGTATAGGAGTTCGGTTGAGATTTTGATGCCTAGGGTCTGACTCTTAATGTCAGTTAACATACAGCAGGTAATCTTAGGGCGCACTCACATTATCCAAACCAAACCATTCCCCAGCGCGAATGTCACCCCTCCTTACTCCCCCATGTGCACGCACTCACACTGTACTTTTATCGATCCGAGTCCGGGCACGCTTTCGTCATTAAGATGCGATTGTTTTGAAAAAAACAGGAAGTAAAGCTCTCACTGAACAATGGAACCCACCGTAAGGATAGGTCTGTGTTTTTTTATTCGGAGTCGTTTGGTGCGCGATTACATACAGCCCTCTCACATGTCATCATATTGCTTAGTTGATCTGTCACGTGCGCAGCGCGGACATTCACGTAACCCCGCTGCGCGCATCAAAAGGTTTTTACGGAGGCAGATGAAGGTGAGTGGTCGCGCAACTGAGGTCTTCACCTTTTGAATCGCTCTGAGGCGCGATTGCGCTCACACTACAGCCTTCCGCGCCTGAGGCCAAGTGAACCGCGCTCCGGCCCACCTCTGCAACCCGGCCGCGGCGCGATTAACCAATCCGCGCCCGGGCGCGGAACAGAGCACTCACACTAGTCAAACGAACCAGGCTTTGGGGGTCAAACGCGCCCGAGCGCGGTTTGGTTTGGATAGTGTGAGTGCGCTCTTAGTTTGCTTAAACACGGTTACAGTGTATACTAGGGGTGGCACGGTTCATGAAAAAAATCCGAACCGTTCGCTTGTCTCAGTTCGGAGCGTGTGTGCGTCGCACGGTTCGACGGTTCATGACATGTGCAATGTATGTAGCCTCGTGCCCTGTGTGTGACCTCAGATAGCGTGTTTCCCTTTTGTCGAATCGCGGGAAAGAAGAGGTGACTGGTGTGGATAGTGAGTGCTGCAGGTCATGTTACGTGTAGAAATGGCAAGTGGGAAGGAAGTCTGCATGCGCCAGCGTCGTATAAGTTTGGTGTGTGGAAACATGTTACCTATGATAACAGCGGAAATAAAACAATAGATAGAACTCCAGTCTATGGGTTGAATGTGTTCGAACAGCCACAAGCGACAGCCTTCTCTCCGCCCATTTATCTAATCTGAGGTACTGAACACAATTGTTTTTCGTCTTTTCTGACTTCTGCCGGGAACATACGGTGAACAGTGCTATTTTTAGCCTTTAATTGATAAAACGAAAGCGGCTGATTTCCGCGTAGTTTCATTTTGCTAGCATGTGAAAGTTGCGCGACCCTATTTCATAAATTGCCTCTCAAATTAATCAGGATAGAAGTTGTCAAAAGTGGACAAAAGAGACGGATTTAAATACTACAGGTGTAAACGTTATGTTTCTCTCTCGTTCACATATATTTAAGCAGCCTCTCAGTGATAAATCTTAGAGCTACACTGTAGTTGACAGTTTGATAAATGCAAGTTATCTTTGTGTGCTAAAAAGGCACATAAGTTCATGTAGATGGCAATACACAGTCTATTGTTTTGCCAAATAAATAAAAAGCATGTTGAAATCATCAATGTCTTCCCTCTTGCTGTATCAAAATCTCATCTGGCTTTCCTCAGAGATGGTCCCAATAATGTGCTTAAAGTCAAATTCAGTTTGTGCATGATTACATAATATAACATTTTAATACTGTTATACTAAAATATGGATAATTAAGACATTAATAAGATAATACATTTCTGAAGTGTTAAAAAATTAAAAGAAAAAATAACAAAAAGAACCGCACTGAACCGAGAACCCTGACCATAAAACCGTGATACGAACCGAGGGCGTGCCACCCCTAGTGGGTACGGAAAGTATTCAGACCCCTTTAATTTGTTACTCTTTGAGGCTGTTTACACTTGGCATCAACACGCGCCCCCATCGATCGGATCACAAGCGGACGACGCCAACGCCGGGTGCAAACAGTGCTCAAAAAGTTTTTTGCTTGTCCACTTTCGACCACATTCAGAGGTAGTCGAAACCTCTTTCGATCGGATTGCTTTTGTAGTGTAAACGCACACATGGCTGAATGCGCTCAAACACCCACACGCGAACGCCCTCCCTCCGCCCATTTATCTAATCTGAGGTACTGAGCACAATGTTTTACGTCTTTTCTGACTTCTGGCGTGAACACACAGTGACCAGCGCTATTTTTAGCCTTTCATTAATAAAAGTAGAGCGACTGATCTCCGTAGTTTTGAAAGCGTGTGAAAGATGCGCGATCTTGTTTCGTCAATTGCGCTGAAGGTTCGGAGAAGGCTCTAACATATACATGTACAAAACACTGTGCAGCATGTTTACTAACAACACAAGCAGCGGACTCTGACATAATATTAGTTCACGTCCATATAATCTCATCATTGTTTTCAGATGTGTTTTCATCGATTGGATCAGAAGTGGACAAAAGAGACACATTACGTTTACACCTGGTATTTAACTTTCGACCGCTTCTGTCCTGAATACTGTGTGGGTGTGGGCAAGTCTCTCTATTGTAATTTAAACGCAAGCGGGAGTAATGATGAGTTTATATGGACACAAACTAATATGTCGGAATCTGCTGCTTGTGTTGTAAGTAAACATGCTGCACAGTGTTTTGTACATGTGTATGTTGGGGCGTTCTCTGAATTTTCAGCGCAATTGATGAAATAAGATGAAACTGCGGAGATCGGAAGCTTTGGTTTTATCAATGAAAGGCTAAAAATAGCGCCGTACACCATGTGTCAGAGAAGACGGAGAACAGTGTGTTCAGTATCTCGGATTGGATGTATGGGCGGAGAGAGGGCGGTCTCAGGTGGCTGTTCGAACACATCCAACCACATGTTAGTTTGCACTACAAAAGCAATCCAATCGAGGGGGTTTTGACAACCTCTGAATGTGGTTGAAAATGGACGAGCTCAAAACGTTTTGAACACCGTTTACACCTGGCATTAACATCGTCTACTTGTGATTCGATCAACGAAAACGTATGTTAATGCCAAGTGTAAACAGCCTCTAAATGGTCTTTCGTGTGGCTTTATTTCAATGGAAAGGATTCCAACACGGAGACATAGAATAGTCTGCGGCTTAAGAGACAGAGACGATATTTGGCACACCGTACTTAGTGTTGCATTTGGGTCCTGCTTGGTAAGCTTGCGTTCAGTATTATAAAATACCGTTTCTTCCATTCTCAAAACAGCAAATGAGTGGTGAAAAATTAAGTCAATTTGAAATTATTTAATGTACCCATATGCCCTTGTTGATAAACAAGCCTCTTTCTTTTTTTATTAATATAAAATTGTTTCAGATTACTGATTGTGGACAGCTGGTGGTACTTAAGTGGTTTATTTGACATGCACCTCCTGTTAATAAAACATCACTTAAAGGGATACTTCACCGATTTAGCAGAAAATCGTCATATTACATCATCGGAGGACTTTTTTGCAGAACCAAAATGCAGATATCTCTCCTCTCAGGGGGAAATGAGGGAGGGAAACATGGTCATTCAGTAATACTGCCGGTGTTCTACAGATACAAAGCTGAATGCTAAATCGGTGAAGTATCCCTTTAAGGTGCATTTTTTTTTTCAGAACAGATATAGTATAAATTATAATATTCGTAGGTGTGTTTTATTAGTGTTTATAAAACAGTTAGTTCCAATCCTTGATTCTGATTGGTCAATAGGTGTGCTTTATTCACGATAAAACACTGCTATGACCGCTTCCACCAACGGTTCTGTTTATCACTGCGCCCTTAACAACACCCTTAGCAACCACACATATCGATTTGTTGTTTTTATTTGAGCTTTCATGCATATTTCACATTGGAACCACTGATCTATATAAATGACTGGATTGCGCATGACATCACACTTGTGAAGCCACCGCGCCGCCATGTTGGTATATCCAAACGTTCTATTAAATCAATGGACATTGTCAGATTTTAATGATAAAACATCACTTTACTCGTCTTCATTTTTATATCTGAAGTTACCCTGTACATTATTACAACACAAACGTCCAAAGCATGTAAATAGTTATTTACTGAAAGTTGTACATTTTGTGTTTTAAACAGTTATTATACATTCATCTTCATTACAGTATCCGATCAGCAGACAGACCACAGCATATTTAGTATTAATGACAATAAACGTGCTCATTCTGAAATCTAAATAAATAATCATACTTTGTACCGTATGTGCATGCAATAATTTGCTAGTTTTGTAATTATGTTATCTAAACTTACAAGTTACCTAAACTTATTTAGAGAAATAACGCTGACCGTGTAGCTGAATGTCAAAAAAAACTTTATTTATACCCGTGTCATTAACAAATGCAACAGACACACTCACATTAACGGTTTTTTATAAATCCATTATCCTGCCCGATTAAAACATAAACATTGCAAATAACACCAGAATTAACAAATAATTAACGTACACATATCCTAAAAATTAACCTTGTGTAACTGATACGCTGTAAAGGGGGTAAATTTTAATCATGATTTTGAATGGAAGTCAATGACGCTCTCTGCCGGTTGGGTATACCAAGATGGCGGCTCGAACTCTGCGCTGGCTTCACCTCACGCAGTAACGTAAAGCGTTCTATGCGCAATCCAGTCATTTATATAGATCAGTGATTGGAACACATTTTTGTTCATGGTCAGAGACTATTTTTTCTAGCGGAAGGAATGCTTTTTATTGATTTAACTTCATGTAAGTTGCACTAATATTTTTTTAACTTTATTGTGTGGTAACCGTTTGATAAAAGCAATAAGTTACTTGAGGCAAGTCCTGTATCGTCAATAAGTAACGGCTGAAGGGGTTGTGTCGCCTTCGGCCGTTACTTATTCACGATACAGCAACGCCTCTCGTACCTTATTGCTTACGTATGCAAGTTTGGAGTGACCATTTTAATCTATTATGTGCATAGCTGAAATGATGTAATAGCTTCAAGCACACATAAAACATTTTATCCATTGCATCCCACAGAACACAGACCTCGAGGCCAGTGCTTCCATGGAGCAAACTGTGATGGGGGTGTATGTCATACAGAAGGAGGGTGCGGAGCCTGAAGATAAGCCAGAGGACATTGGTGTCCTGATCGAAGGTGTGGAGGTCCTCCGTGAGTTAGGAAATATTATGGACGCCTGTGCTTTGTTATTTGGACTAATATACTGTCTGAACCTAAGTTACCCAGCAGACCTCAAATGCACCTTTGAATCTGCAAATACCGATCTCATACCAGTGTTTTTAAAAATGTTTACATTTCATTGTTTTAACAGCTGTACTGCCTGTATTGATGTGACCAGTATTGCAATCTTGTATGGTAAATTGTTCCCAGTTTAGTAGCAAAATGCTACAATTGGCTGCATGTGTACTTCAGACAAAATGTTTTATAAAAAGCACTGTTGCATAAATAAAAATGTAAAATGGATTTGCACGTTTTTTTTTACATTCTTGTCCTAGGAATGAAAACAATACTAATAAAACCAGCAAGATTGACACACGTTCATCCAACAACACTGACATTACTATAACTGACAAAATCTATACGAGTTGATATGTCAATGTGGAATTTTGTTCTACTGAAGTATTTGACCAATGTAGAATAAACTCAAATTGATTTAACTAAACCGACTAAGAAAAATCATATAAATTAAACAAGATGTAAATGCATTGAATGCAAATACCAATATTATGTTTAACCAACACATGTATACTGTGTTCAAATAACATCATGAAGGTTCGTTGACTTGACTTGGTTTGTTTAGATGGAATATAGGTGGCATGATAAAATCATGTTCATCCAATGAATTTTTTTTTTGAGTGAAGAACACGCCAGAGATTATTTTAAATTCCCCTTAACCATCTTGATTTTAATTAATTTAAATAAAGCTTGTTTTAACTTTCACTTATCTGGTCTCATTGCTTGGTCATTGGGGTGCTTTTGGGGACCTCCTCGAGGTGGAACGTCCGGAGGGGCATTAGTGGCCCGCTCCGGTTGGTAACAGTTAAGTTGATTTCAGCTCTTTAGTGTTTGTTCACTTTTATTTGCTTATAGACAAAGATAAATTCCCACATATCATATCTGCAATGCCTTTGATTATTTTATCAACTTCTTTGATGGCATACGCACGCATACACACAGACAAGAAGTAAATAAATAATAATAATTATATGTGTGTATATACACACAGTATATAATAATATAAATATAAATAGTGGTGGCAGAATCTGATTAGACACAGCAATAGGACTCAGGGAAGAGGTGATTATTATTATTATTATTAGAAAGTGTCAGTCTCAGAAGCGACTTTTGAAAGAAGTCATGGCAGCCTCCTTTGATGGTTTAGGCAGTGGTGCAATGTTGGGTGGCAGCGCAGGCTGTGGCAGGGCAAGTGAGGAGGTTGGCACCTTGAAAACAATGTTTGGATCGAGTCTTGTCAATGGCCTTCAAGACCCACTGCTTGGATCTCTTGCAGAACATTTGGTTGAACCGTGCTTCTCCTGTAAAGGGTAGGAAATTAGATTAGATTCAACTTTACTGTCATTATGCAGACTACAAAAAAGTACAAAAAAACAAAACAAAGTGTAATTCGTGTCCAACCAGAACTGCAAAAAATATTGTGCAGTGTAGACAGTAGTATACTGTTTGTTTACAGAAGGTGGTTTAAAGTAATATAAACAAAATATAAATGTGTGCAGTTTATTAGCTGTTACCTTGTAAGAGCAGAATAAATATGGATTTGTAATATGAAGCATTTATGAACAACATGTACAGACATGGCCGTAGCCAGCTATGAGGTCACAGAGGTCCAGACCTCGGTCATTTTTTCATATAAAAAAATAACATTTTAAGTTCTCTGAAGGACTAATTAGTTTTTCAAAAAGAATCCGCATATATAATTAAGTTTGGACAGTTTACTGTATAGTTTAGTGTAAAACGACTAAGATTGGTTTAAGCTACGATGGTGCAGGTACAGAATTTGCATCCCATTGTTGCCAGATCTTCTTTAGACGTAGTGTTTTAGCAATTAATGTGACACTTTGACATTATCTATAAAGTGATTGTGTAGGTTAGAGATTTCTCTGATTTATTTCTGAAATACAAGGTTTGGACAAACTTTGTTTTTTAAGGCCAATTATTTTTGCCTGTTTTTCGTACTAATATCTGGCAACATGGAAACTGAAAGTTATCGAGACGCATAATTCAGCGCGAGCAGGTTATTGCTGATACTACATTCGGTAAGATAAAAGCAATAATCATCATAATTGTGTCTGTAAGAGTATCAACAGTATCAACAACACTATCGAAAAACAGAAAATAACTCTGGTACAAAGATGTAGAAGAATTGGGTTTAAATAAAATATGCCAAATATGTTAAAACAAGTAGCGTAAAACGGTAAAGCTAATCTTAACAAAACATAAGCATAAAGAATTCTGTTATTTAATTTAATTTAGAAGTTAACCTTTAACAAAGTCATGCTGAAAACAATAAGAGCACTAAACAAGTTCTTGTTTAAAATCTTGTAACGTTTTTGTTATATAATATTGCTTATTAAAATGATTACAAAAATAAACATGGCTGCATGAAAAAGTAATAAATAATCCAGCAGTCCCAGTCCATCCCCCAAAACAGAGAGTGTGTACCCAAAGTGTAAAAAGGTTAAGACAAAATATTTTAGATCCCAGGTAAAAATCAAGTATGCGTAATGTACTTAAAACACTTAAATACTAGCAAGTACATTTGTAAGTTATGTAAAGTTATGCTACAAATATACTTATTAAAAGTAAAGTTGTACTTGAGCAGTACTTCAGTTTACCTGAAAAAGTAAGAATACCAGTACCAACTAGATTTTTATTGAAATAAATGATGTCTCAAAATAACACTTAGATGTTCTTAACTTAATTTTAAGAAGTACCAAAAACAAATGTGATATATAGGCCACAAAATGAGTGCACGAAAATAGTACATTTACTAAGTGTACTTAAAAAGTGTATTTTATTTAAGTGCACTTTTTCACCTGGGATAGCATTTGTTAACTCTTAAAACCCCACCCTGGACCTCGGTAATTTTCAAACCCTGGCTACGGCCATGTGTACAGATATGTGCGATGTAGTAACAGTAACCTAATAGTAGTAACAATAATATTGATGTAGTGTATAAACAGAATATATTATAAGAAAAACACAATAAATATTCATATTCAGCAAGAACCATATAGATAAGATTATGTACAGCTATGGGCAGTGTGGTACCATTGTAGTGCAAGAACTAACATTATAAGGGTAACACTTTACAATAAGGTTGTATTAGTTAACATTAGTTAATGCATTAGTTAACATGAACTAACCATGAACAACATCTCTGTTCACCATTAGTTAATTTTTGTTCACATTAACTCACACATATATTAATGCATCTCCGTTAACAGCGCAATTAGTTAACATTAGTTAATGCATTAGTTAACATTAGTTAACCATGAACATCACCTCTGTTCACCATTAGTTAATTTTTGTTAACGTTAACTCACACATATATTAATGCATCTATTCACGTTAACCTCACAATTAGTTAACATTAGTTAAAGCATTAGTTCGCATAAACTCACCATGAACAACATCTCTGTTCAGCATTAGTTAACCTTTGTTAATGTTAACTCACACATATATTAATGCATCTATTCACGTTAACCTCACAATTAGTTAACATGAATGCATTAGTTAACCTGAACTAATGCCTGTAAATAGCCTTAAATTTTTAAGGTTAACGTACTGTACATATTTAAATTAGTTTACTTAGCAGTTGACACACTAAGGGTAAATATTTCTAATATATTTATTTGGTATTAACTGATGTAATACTAGCATTTGTAGACCCTTTATTGACATGACTTACCATTAACAAAGCATTTATTAAGGGAAATTGTGAACCTTATTGTAAAGTGTAATCTATTTAACATTAACTGATGTGATACTAGAATTTGTATACCCTTTATTGACATGACTTACCATTAACAAAGCATGTATTAAAGGAATTTGTAAACTTTATTGTAAAGTGTAATAAAAGAGGGTAAGAACCTTTATTACCTTACATAACTGGTCAACATTAGCAATCTTTGCCAGCACAAAAAATACAAAATAATTATTAAGAACAAAAACTTGTTTCTACACAGAACCACATACATTACATGACAGTGGTATAACAATTTATACATATTACACATTAATAAAAAGACAATTGGAAATTAATTAACATAACTGTAGTGTTTTGATTTATTTAAAGTAAGAATTATGTATACATACATACATACATACATACATACATACATACATACATATAATTAATGGGACTAACAAAGAGGTATTTAAAAATAATAAAATAAGGAGGATCTGGGAGTGAGCAAGTATGGTCAGGTAAGGCTGGACAAATACTGAATAATCACATTTGGAAATGATCAGCTTTGTGTTTTAAAGTTGATATTTTCGATGAATGTCCTTCAACAGTCTTCCAAGAGGACCATTTCTGTGCCGGTTTCCAAGTCAGTAAGTCCACTCTATCAGCTTTAGATGTTGTTTAAGTAGGTCCTCTGTTCTATTTCCTCAAAGGGTGTTTTCACATATAGTTCGTTTGAGCCCTCCAAACGCTCTCGGAGCGGTTCAGTGTGTATATGTGAACAAACCAAGTGATCTCAGACCCCTTAAGAGGACCCAGAAACTAACCGTACTCAGACCACCTCCGGAGGTGGTCTGAGTACGGTTCTTTTGTGGGTCCGTTTGTGGTTCGATTTGTTTGTGACATGTGAAAGCAATGAGGTCCCGGTCCACTTTGCGTTTCGTTTCGCCAAATGTCCCTAGCGGCTTGCCATACCTGCAGCCGTGTTCCGTCACTGCTGAAACAAAAAACTTTTCGCCATGGCAGGTCGCGGAGTCGTGTGGTCTTATGAAGAAAGTTGTGCACTTATTGATATTTGGAAAGAGGATGGCATTAAACGCCAGCTATTCTCAACACACAAAAACATAAAAGTATTTCTTCTGTTTTCTCAAAAACTAAAAAGAAAGGGGCTACAACAGAACAGCACTACAGTGTCGCGTAAAAGTGAAAAAACTACGACAGAAGTACATGAGCCCCCGTGATAAAATGCGTCGAAGTGGGGAGTCTGCTGAAATCAAGGATTCGTGTCCGTTCTACGGCGATTTGAATGAAATTTTGGGTGCAAGCGCTTGTGCTTGTCCAGCAGATGTTGTCGAAGGTGGAAGTGTGGACTTGCAGAATGAAGAGGAAGGAGGTAAGGATAATTTTGGCATCCGTGTAAATGCTTATAATTAATACACATTATGAGGTTATTAAACAGACAATATTCGTGGAACATATGATTGCACCTATCCAGGGTCCGAAATTAACTTTTTGGCTCACCTGCCACGGGGACTGGTAGATGAAAAAATCTACCAGCCAAGCATATTTTTTACCGGCCAGAATAATAAACAGCCTTTTTTTGTCACATGTATATTAATTTAATTTGCTGTATTCATGGCAGGGCTCGCAAAATTTCAAAATCCCTGGTGGCCCTTCGGGCAGGCACTCTTCAGTTTTTGGTAGCCCGAAATAAATGCAAGTAGTCTGAATAAAAAATACATTACTTTTAATGTAGAATATTAAGACAAAAGATCTATCAAAACACAAATAACACATATCAATTTTCAGTACATATCAATCATCAGTACAATTTTTCTTCTAACCGAAGTGAAATATCTATACATCAGATTCTGAATCTGAAATATGAACTGAAGTCAAAGAAAAAAAAGCCACTTGACTTTGTGGGCATAGCACAGTCTTATTCAATTAGTTTTACCACGGGCTAAATTTTGCCAATACAAAGCCAATAGGTCCTCTAACCACAATGTTTAATCTGCTATTCTTGTTGTTGTTTTGATGCTGTTGTTTTTTTAACAAACAAAAAGACTGGATTTCCATGTAAACCAACTTTTCCTGCTCATCCAACACCAGATATACTCACCATTTAAAAGTGGTTTAGTGGGTCACAAAACTCACAGTTTGGATCATTCAGTTACAGATTGGATCATTTTTTCGATCAGAAAAAAAGGGGCTACTGTTAGACGGTGGGCCGAGGCTCCGTATCTGCTTTACTTTTCGAAATGGATGATCCCCATGGAGGGAGAACCTGAATTTGTAAAGTTTGGACGGTTGTTTTATTCTCAACGATATGAAAAGTGTTGCCACTCGCATTTATTGCACATTTTCCCCCGACATGATAAAATGCCCCCGTAAATATGCAGGCAAACGCTTTTGCCTACTATATCAGTCGAACCAATAGAGCGGCAAGATACTGACATAGGATTATTATTAACCAATCAGATTTAGGTTAATAGAACAGCTGTTATGGATTCATAAACGAGCTGCAGCGGAATTGACCATCGCCAAGGACATTCTTTGTGTGATTGTAAGTATTCATTTGATTTAATTGATATCTATTTAAAATGTTTGTTGTGTAAACTGGTTTGTTCAAACGTATGTATGCGTCTCGTTAGTGTCGTTTTACGTAGGCGTAGACTAACGTTAACCGTTCAGTACAACAACGATGTTCCGTGCAGATTCACTTTTACCGCCGATCGATCATACACAAAACATGTATATGTGTCGTCTTCATTTCTCTTACATCTCCGTTTAAGAGAGACACACCCCAGCCGGTTGTTCTAGTAATATTTCATAAAGTTTGCGCCCACTGCGCTTGAAAATGACCGGTGGGCAAGCCACACTTCGACAGCTGCTTGGGTGTAGACAACTAGAGCAGCGAAAATGTACATTACGATATATTTTATGCTTTTCACAGTATTATAGTTTTTATAAGCTGCAATGTTCACTCCCTCTGTTTCTTCTGTCACAGGAGTGACGATCTTTTGGGCGGAACCAAAAGTTGGGAAAGTTTGGTTCCGCCCGGATGTTTTCGCCCGGACCGGGAAGAGAAAACACCGGACATCCGGTAGCACCGCGAGGGCTGTAATCAGCCAAACTACGGACAGCTGCGGGTAATTAACAAGAACGCCGGGTGATTGGACGAAGGCAACACCCGGGCGAATACTTAAGAGCAGCTTAAATCACAGTTTGTGTTGTTGTTATGACCAGTGTTGGTGTGTGCTGTAGCGCTGAGTTAAACTCACCGGGTACGCCAGTTGGATTATTGGACTCTCTCTCTCTCTTTGTGCATCGTGGGATTTCGGCGGAGGCAGCTATTAAAGACCTTACGGGTTGGAAAGTAAGTGGAGGCCGCCTGTGTATAAACGAAGTGAAGGAAGAAGGAACGTGCTATTGTGAGTACCCATCTGTGTAGTTGGAATTATCACAGGAGAAGTTAACCAAAGGAAGCGTGAGATAACAGAAGCACCGCAGTTGTGAGTAAACGAACTCATTCATTGAATATACCTTGCATGTATTTTACCTGGATATCCTTTAAGTGCTTTCCAGCGAGAGTGAGTGGCCCCGCCCCTGAGTCAGCGTGGTGGGTGAGCCACAGGATCTTTGTGTGAGACAGCCGCAGCGACGGAAACCAACTGCTAGGCCGTGTTACCATCTCCACATTCTTGCCCAGAGCGAGGCGAGGGAAGACGGGCGTCTATTGTGTGCACTGAGCGTGGTGGGTGAGTCTTGGATGTAGAAATTTCACTTTGAAGTGGTGCCGTGTATATTGCAGTGAGATTGCTGTGTCGTGTCAGACGTACCCCGCCTCCAGTCACTCGCTAGGGGCGCTGAAGAGGAAGACGGATCCTAGAATAACCCTGTGTATGATTATGCTGTGAGTGTGTTTCAGCATTGGAAATTTCGGAATAGCTCCTGAAGTATTTTCGTAGCCAGACGCTTGGCGGACTTGTGTTAGGAGTGGCGGTGAAGATCTGTACGGCTGGCGGTGTGAGTATTACCAGTTACAGTGCTACTTTACCTGTGTGTTGTCTATTATCACAGAGTCAGAGGCGAAGGAGATCCGCTGCCCCGAGGTCTCTACAAAGGGGCGCCCCGGTCCGGTTGTCGGTTGCCAACAGGCGTCGAGGAAAGGGCAGCGCTCGACCCGGGTGTGACGGCGTGACACTTCCGCCCCTCTGTAGAATCAACAAGTCAGCCGAGAGGGCTTGGTCCCCGGCGCTATCTTGGAAACCACTGCCGGTCGATACAGTACGCCTAGCCGTTATCGTGAGTCCGCTACCCGGAGAGAATATAACATAACCTGTTCAGTCTGTCCATCAACAGGGAAGAAAGCTGTCGTCTGTGGAGTAAGAGAGAGAGAGAAACAGTGTGAGCTCCAAGGAGACCCGTTGTGAAGGAGAACTATACGTACCAGAAGCTGTAATCAGCGACGAGGTGAGAGAATTAACCGAGGACGATTCACTGTCCCTTTGTGTCCCAGCTGTCGTCTGTGGAGGAAGAGAGAGAGAAACAGTGTGAGCTCCAAGGAGACCCGTTGTGAAGGAGAACCATACGTACCAGAAGCTGTAATCAGCGACGAGGTGAGAGAATTAACTGAGAACGATTCACTGTGCCTTTGTGTCCCAGCTGTCGTCTGTGGAGGAAGAGGGAGAGAAACAGTGTGAGCTCCAAGGAGACCCGTTGTGAAGGAGAACTATACGTACCAGAAGCTGTAATCAGCGACGAGGTGAGAGAATTAACCGAGGACGATTCACTGTGCCTTTGTGTCCCAGCTGTCGTCTGTGGAGGAAGAGTGAGAGAAACAGTGTGAGCTCCAAGGAGACCCGTTGTGAAGGAGAACCATACGTACCAGAAGCTGTAATCAGCGACGAGGTGAGAGAATTAACTGAGAACGATTCACTGTGCCTTTGTGTCCCAGCTGTCGTCTGTGGAGGAAGAGAGAGAGAAACAGTGTGAGTACTAAAGTGACGAGTTGAGGAGGAAGATTCATACTTACCCAGCAGCTGTAGTCGGTGGAGACCCTCGTGAGGACGATCCGCTGTGTCTTCGTGCCCTAGTGGTAGCCTGTAGAGAGGAAGAGAAACAGGAAAGGAGAGTGAGTCGACAACTAAGGAGCCGCGTGGGAAGACGGCGGAGTGCCGCGAATTACACGCAGGTACACGGACAGGAAATAGTACATGCCCATATTCATTGTGATTTTATTCTGCCTCCAGGAAGGAAGAGGAGCGCGCCACGGGCAGAGGGAACCAGAGGCGGGAGCCCGTTCCCCGACGAAAATCCCCCCCCCCCCCCCTGGAGGACAGATCCTGATCCTAGTTTTAAATCCCCTTTCCCCGAGTCCCCATATATTTTAAATATTTAAATCAATAAAGAATATTTTTATACTTACCTGTACTCGTTGTTGTCTGGTCATTGGGTTGGTTTTGGGGACCTCCTCGAGGTGGAAGTTAGAAGGGGCGTGGCTTAACCCTTAGCGGCCAGCCCCTGGCTTGTGACACTTCCACAGTTTTTTTGAAAAGTAAATTTAGCTTTGACAGTCAAAGTTCACGTTGTTAACAGCCTCTCGTCAATGACTGTTTTGCAGAAGTGCTTGTACCCATTTAGTTAATGTTCTCGTGTTTTTGTGTGGTGAGGTACCGGGTATAATCTCGATAGCACCCTTACGAAAATTAACCTTGGTTTTATGGTGGTAAAAGTGTAGTAACCAAGGTATTTTGTTGTATTGATAACTATCAGCAAAACTATGGTTTTACTACACTAACCACGATTTAACTATGGTTTTTGAAAACCATAGTTGTCAAAACAATAGTTATTTTGTGGTTACCATGGTTTTACTACAGTAACCATTTTTTAACTGTAGAAAAACAATGGTTAATTTTTGTAAGGGCAGGTGAAGTGATACCTTGTTTTTATACTGTTAATTTTATTTGAACCCCTTTACTGCTGTTTTTCTGAACCTTATACTTCTTATGTTTGCAGATAATGCAAGGTGTGGGGCCTGCTTGGATGTGTAAAGACCATGGGCTTAAGACCTGTGTTTTTACTGGCGCTGCCTCTCCATCCTCTGCCTCTACCACTAAAAAAGTGCTAAACAATATGTTTAGGTTCTGCACATCACTGATTGAAGAAAAATGATTTGTAAAGCCCTTTTCACACAGATATTCCGTAAGATACACGGCACAAGCATCCTGGAATTTTACGGGACCGCTTGCTATTTTATTCATTCACACTGCCAAGTTAACCTGGCATATGTGATGGTCCCGGAAAGACACGTGACCTGTTGAAAGTCCCGCCCTCTCTTCTACGCAGCGTCTGAAGTTTGCATATTATTTATTATTTCTCTCTCCAGAAACAACTCGCGTGCATTTTTGTTTATGATAAGACTACAAAGGAGCGCGTGAACGCACAGTTCTATTCTGGTGAATGATCTCAGCTTCAGAGTGGATATTTGACGAGCTCCCTGATTTCTGCTTTGATACAGTTTTCAGACATTTCTCATCGTGATTGTTTATATGCATTTAAAACCTGCATTTTGAGGAGCTGAACGATATTATCTTGTTGGGTTGACGTGCGGGTATTTTCGTTAATTATAGCTCAAATGAGCACGTGACGCGATATTCTTTTATGCTGCTGAATGATCTCCGTTTCAACGCAGTAAGTAAGGAGCTAACTTACCTGATATCTGCTTCAGTCCAGTTTGCTTCCATTTCTCGTCGTGAATGTTGTAAATCCCTCATTTTAAAGAGTTGAACCAACTTCATGTTGCCATGACACACGCGTCCTCACTACGGCATGTATGTCATTGTTTATGCGTCTCATTTATCATTTCCTGATATCTGCTTCAATCTAGTTTGCAACATTTCTCGTGGTGAATGTTTATATGCATGTTATCTCTCGTTGTAAGGAGCTGAACCATAACTTGTGTTGATGACGCGCGCGTCCTCACTTCGACACGCCCATTACGGCATTCTTGCGGCTTCTTGTTCACACAGAGGGTTACCCGTGTATCTTACTAGGTCCTCTTTCCGGCAACGATCCCAGAAGATTAACGGAACCAGTTTTTGTTCACACAGACGCTTGTCTGGCAATTTTACGGGTATTTTCTGGGACCAGAGGTCTGTGTGAATGGGGTTTAACTTTCATCAGGGAAAAACACATGCTACATATATTGGTTCCACCTGTCCCCTTAACATGGGTAATAATTCACATCGTTTAGGGGTCTTATTTATAAAACTGTGCGTAGGATCCTTACTAAAAGTCTACGCACACACAAAAGCCAAAAATGGCATACACCAAAAAAAAAATTAATACCTATAAAACAAAGCACTGTTCCCTCTACAAACCACAGACCACCCGCAAGTGCCCACACATGACCCATCCTCAGGTCCCACCCTGCAAGCCCATCTCCCATTAATTTTTTTTTTTTATAGATCACAACCTTTGTGTGGGAACTGTCGTACGCACAAAACGGGGCTGGAAATGTGCGTACACCAGTTCCCAAGGTTGTGATCTATTAAAAAAAACTTAATGGGAGATGGGCTTGCAGGGTGGGACTTGAGGATGATTCATGTATGAACACTTGCAGGTGATCTGTGATTTATAAAGGGAACAGTGCTTTGTTTTGTCTTAGTATTTTTTGGCGTATGCCATTTTTTGGCTTTTGTGCGTACGTAGACTTTTAGTAAGGATTTACACATGAGACCCCAGGTGTCTGGTCTTGTTGATAATAACGATGCCATAATTGAAAAGGTAAATTTTGTAGGTTGTTTTTATTACTGTTAATACACTGCATCTACATTTGTACTACTCTTATACTTTTACTACACTGCACATGTGTATACACTGTATATGTTGCCATCCCCCAGCGATTTTCTATGTAACTGTTATAATAATCTTAAACCATTTGTCTTTGATGCAATTTTCCTCTGCTATTTAAAGGCTACTGCTAAAACATTGCATATTTAATTTATACTACTGTAAACATGCTACTTTCTTCACTGCATGTCTATACAATATACTACCAACCTTCCTTTGCAGTTTCTTCAATAAAAACTTCCTCTCTTCTCCTTTGTTCGCTTTTTATCTTTGTGATATTTGTAAAATAGCTGTAGCACTGCCTGTGGTAGCTAGTGTTAGCTAGTGTGACTAACTTGTTTTTCGGTTCCTGGCTTTGTAACTTATATGCCTGTATTCTTGTATAATGCTTTCTCTGCATTCAAGGTATTTCCACAGAAACACTGATTAAATCAATTTCTGCCAACTTGTGCCTGTGAAGGGAATGGTGGGTCCACTACCCTCAGATACATGCATGCAGCACTTCATTTTTTGTCATTTCTTTCCAGTAAACATGATAAAGCAGAGAAAATAATTGTCTGTCTTGCTTTATGACGTTGTGTTTCCGAGCGATAACAGATATCAAAACGGTGTATTTATTAAAGATTACAGGACATGACAAAGATGGCTACATAAAATAAAAACGGTAAGGATGGGCAACGTTACCTCTACATTCACATTTTGTGTCAAACTGAATATTAAAACTGCATTAGTGGCTAAAATTAGTTAACAAGTTCAATCTTTCATGCGAAACTCGCCAGTGTGTTGACACGCGTCATCACTTTTCCCCGCACGCTATTGGATGAAGGCAACAAATACGTCATGAACTTCGGACCCCAAACGTAGCTGCTTGCTCTATTCGCCGGGAAAATAACCTGAAGAAAGTTACCGATATTATAGTAATGTGCAAGGTATGTAAGTGGCAACAATTTTTATTTGCTTTGTTGAAAAGCGTAGCGGTTACATAAAAAAACTGGGTTATCCATCACCAGAGATCGTCTGATAACACGAAATCTCCCCTCGGCCCACCGTCTATGTCGCTTTAAGAGCGATTCTGCACAGAGTCACTGCCCGTACAATCTATACTTTAAAGCTTGCTGCGAGAGATTTAATTTTCTTATGTGAGGATAGTAATGACTGACAGGACGAAGTTGCAGGATTTGCCCAACAAATCCATGACAAATCATTACGGATTGCGTACTGCGTCTTTTCGCGCAATCGCGAAAGTGAAAGTAAAACTCGAGCGCGCGCTCAAACGTAATTTAAAAACCCAATGCCTGAATTTCATACACCATTATTACCCATCCAAATGTGTGAAAGAATGCATAAGCATTTAAATATATTTTTTCCTCCCTATAAGTCAAGATAGCCCGACGGGCAGGGCGGGGATGCATTTTGATAGCTGATGTCACAGGAGTGACGATCTTTTGGGCGGAACCAAAAGTTGGGAAAGTTTGGTTCCGCCCGGATGTTTCCGCCCGGACCGGGAAGAGAAAACACCGGACATCCGGTAACACCGCGAGGGCTGTAATCAGCCCAACTACGGACAGCTGTGAGTTATTAACAAGAGCGCCGGGTGATTGGACGAAGGCAACACCCAGGCGAATACTTAAGAGCAGTTTAAACCACAGTTTGCGTTGTTGTTATGACCAGTGTTGGTGTGTGCTGTAGCGCTGAGTTAAGCTCACCTGGTACGCCAGTCGGATTGTTGGACTCGCTTTCTCTCTCTTTGTGCATCGTGGGATTTCGGCCGATACAGATATTGAAGACCTTACGGGTTGGAAAGTAAACGGAGACTGACCTTGTATGAATGAAGTGAAGGAAGAAGGAACGTGCTATCGTGAGTACCCATCTGTGTAGTGGTGGTATTGACGACTGGAGAAACCGTTATCTGTGTAGCTGGAATTATCGTAAGGAGAAGTTAACCTAAGGAAGCGTGAGATAACGGAAGCACCACAGCTGTGAGTAAGCGAATTCATTCATTGAATGTACCTTGTATGTACTTGACCTGGATATCTTCTAAGTGCTTTCCAGCGAGAGTGGGTGGCCCTGCCCCTGAGTCAGCGTGGTGGGTGAGCCACAGGATCTTTGTATGAGACAGCCACAGCGACGGAAAACAACTGCTAGGCCGTGTTACCATCTCCACATTCTCGCCCGGAGCGAGGCGAAGGAAGACGGGCGTCTATTGTGTGCACTGAGCGTGGTGGGTGAGTCTTGGATGTAGAAATTTCACTTTGAAGTGGTGCTGTGTATATTGCAGTGAGATTGCTGTGTCGTGTCAGACGTACCCCGCCTCCAGTCACTCGCTAGGGGCGCTGAAGAGGAAAACGGATTCTAGAATAACCCTGTGTACGATTATGCTGTGAGTGTGTTTCAGCCTTAGAAATTACGGAGTAGTTCCTGAAGTATTTTCGTAGCCAGACGCTTGGCGGACTTGTGTTAGGAGTGGCGGTGAAGATCTGTACGACTGGCGGTGTGAGTATTACAAATTACATTGCTACTTTACCTGTGTGCTTTCATCGTCCCAGAGTTCGAGGCGAAGGAGATCCGCTGCCCCGAGGTCTCTACGAAGGGGCGCCCCGGTCCAGTTTTCGATTGCCAACGGGCATCGAGGAAAGGGCAGCGCTCGACCCGGTGTGACGGCGTGGCACTCTCGCCCCTCTGTTGGACCAACGAGCCAGCCGAGAGGGTTTGGTCCCCGGCGCTATCTTGGAAACCACTGCCGGTCGACGCAGTACGCCTATCAGTTATCGTAAGTCCGCCACCCCGAGGAGTATAGCATAACCTGTTCAGTCTGTCAATCAACAGGGAAGAGGAGTGGGCTGAGAGAGAGCTCTAAGGAGACCCGTTGTGAAGGAGAACCATACATACCAGAAGCTGTAGTCAGCGAAGAGGTGAGAGAACTAACTGAGAACGATTCACTGTGCCTTTGTGTCCCACCTGCCGTCTGTGGAGGAAAAGAGAGAGAACAAGCGTGAGCTCTAAGGAGACCCGTTGTGAAGGAGAACCATACATACCAGAAGCTGTAATCAGCGAAGAGGTGAGAGAACTAACTGAGAACGATTCACTGTGCCTTTGTGTCCCAGCTGCCGTCTGTGGAGGAAAAGAGAGAGAACAAGCGTGAGCTCTAAGGAGACCCGTTGTGAAGGAGAACCATACATACCAGAAGCTGTAATCAGCGAAGAGGTGAGAGAACTAACTGAGAACGATTCACTGTGCCTTTGTGTCCCAGCTGCCGTCTGTGGAGGAAAAGAGAGAGAACAAGCGTGAGCTCTAAGGAGACCCGTTGTGAAGGAGAACCATACATACCAGAAGCTGTAATCAGCAAAGAGGTGAGAGAACTAACTGAGAACGATTCACTGTGCCTTTGTGTCCCAGCTGTCGTCTGTGGAGGAAAAGGGAGAGACCAAGCGTGAGCTCTAAGGAGACCCGTTGTGAAGGAGAACCATGCATACCAGAAGCTGTAATCAGCAAAGAGGTGAGAGAACTAACTGAGAACGATTCACTGTGCCTTTGTGTCCCAGCTGTCGTCTGTGGAGGAAAAGAGAGAGACCAAGCGTGAGCTCTAAGGAGACCCGTTGTGAAGGAGAACCATACATACCAGAAGCTGTAATCAGCAAAGAGGTGAGAGAACTAACTGAGAACGATCCACTGTGCCTTTGTGTCCCAGCTGCCGTCTGTGGAGGAAAAGAGAGAGAACAAGCGTGAGCTCTAAGGAGACCAGTTGTGAAGGAAAACCATACGTACCAGGAGTTGTAGTCAGCGACGAGGTGAGAGAACAAATTGGAGTTGATTCACTGTGCTTTTGTGTCCCAGCTGTCGTCTGTGGGAGAAGAAAGAGAACAAGTGTGAGCACTAAAGTAACGAGTCGAGGAGGACAATTCATACTTACCCAGCAGCTGTAGTCGGTGGAGAGGTGAGGAAACTCCCGTGAGAACGATCCACTGTGTCTTCAGGTCCCAGTTGTAGCCTGTGGAGAGAAAGAGAAAACAGGAAGGGAGAGTGAGTCGACAACCAAGGAGCTGCGTGGGAAGACGGCGGAGTGCCGCGAACCACACGCAAGTACACGGACAGGAAACAGTACACGCCCATATTTATTGTGATTTTATTCTGCCTCCAGGAAGGAAGAGGAGCGCGCCACGGGCAGAGGGAACCAGCGGCGGGAGCCCGTTCCCCGACGTAAACCCCCCCCCCTTCTGGAGGACAGACCCTGACCTTAGTTTTAATTCTCCTTTCCCCAAGTCCCTATATATATTTTAACTATTTAAATAAATAAAGATTATTTTTATACTTACCTGTACTCGTTGTTTGGTCATTGGGTTGGTTTTGGGGACCTCCTCGAGGTGGAAGTTTGAAGGGGCGTGGCTTAACCATTAGCAGCCAGCCCCTGGCTTGTGACAGATTTTGGCGTAGTCGGCAGGATTCCACCTCGAGTTGAGTAACCAGACTAGCCCAATGACCGACAACCCCGTGCGGTGCCTGTCTTTATGGGCAGCCCTTGGGTCCAAAAGTATGGAGGGACAGAGTCGGGAGTACGACTTACGGAATGGAAGGCCCAGTTGGAGTATCTAGCCGACCTGCAAGGCCTTAGTGCAGCCCAGCGGCTCCAGTTCGTACTGAACTCCCTAGAGGGAGAAGCGCGGCGAGAAGTACAGGCCGCCCCTGAAGCTGTCCGAACCAGCGCCCAAACTATATTCCAGTTTCTTACCGAGCAATATGGTGATCACACCCCCGTAGCCGTCCTCCGTTCCCAATTTTTTAATAGTAAGCAAGGCCCCCGACAACCCATTAGAGCTTTTGCCCTGAGACTGCGAGAGCAGTTCACCCGGTTACAGACCCGCCGCGATCATGGATTGGGAGATGGAGAGACTTTGCTGCGCGACCAATTCCTTTTGGGGATGAAAGAGGGCCCCGTGAGACAGAGTCTGAGGGTCCAGTTTCGGAGAGACCCCGACCTCACATTTGAAGATCTAAGGAAGGAGGCGCTAGCGTTGGAGGGCGACGAGGTTGAGGTGAGTGAGACCCCAGTGTGTGCGGCTGTGAACGAAAGCGTGCCACCACCGTCTGAGCGCACGGATTGGAAACAGGCTCTGAAGGCAGAACTCTTGAAAGACGTCCGGGAACAGATGTCAGAAATATCTAAGACCCTCCTGGGAGAGCTGCGCCAAGGTAGGGCGCGGGAGGAACCAAGGCCGGCACCCCGAGAGCGAGTGTACTCGGAGAGGAGCCGAGAGCCGCCGGGACGACCAAACCGCTATAATCGGCCCCGGTTTGAATGGGATGACCAGGGGCGACCGATTTGCAACCGTTGTGGTGAGCCAGGACATATTAGCCGTCAGTGTGGGCCCCGCAGGGCATCTGAAGGGGGTTTTTAGGACGACCGGCCACAGTGGGTCGTGTGGCCGGGGCCCCTCGAGAAGACCCGGGAAGAAGGGACAGCTCAAGGCAACAGATGATCGGGCATAGCCCGGTGGCAGAAGTAAAAGTGTGTGGCAAGTGGATTCAATGCCTGGTAGATACGGGCTCACAGGTAACGATGTTTGCAGAAAGCCTCTCCAAGGAGATATTCGGACGAGGGGGAACACAAGGAGCGTAGGCCCCCTGGCTGACGTTGAAGGGCGCTAAGGGCCTGGAAATCCCCTACATTGGCTATCGCCTGACAAATCTGGAAGTACATGGAGTCGTTGTCCCCCAAAAAGGTGTGATCATTGTTGAGGATAAGTGTTTGGGCGCCCACCGAGCCCTGTTGGGCATGAATGTCCTCTCCGAATGCTGGGAAGAGATATTCCAGGCTAAGCCTGGTCCAAGGATCTCACCTGCTGAGAGACCCAAGTGGGAGCGCGTAGTGGCTGACTGCCGCCGGGTCCAAATGAACCAGGTGCGTAGAGATCGGGAGGAAGTGGGAAGAGTAATGTGTCGTTTTGCTTTGTCTATTCCCCCTAGGAGTGAGGCTATCGTGTGGGCAAGAGTGCCCCTTTGGGAAGCGAACCCAGAGGAGTGGGTATTGGTCGAGCCACACACGGACTGCCCACAGGTGGAGGTAGCATGGGGACTAGCGGCGATCCGCCGGGGGAGGATTCCTGTGAGGGTACGAAACGAGCACCCCTACGCAGTACAACTATACCGACATCAACGACTGGCCCTTTTGGGGATGAAAGAGGGCCCCGTGAGACAGAGTCTGAGGGTCCAGTTTCGGAGAGACCCCGACCTCACATTTGAAGATCTAAGGAAGGAGGCGCTAGCGTTGGAGGGCGACGAGGTTGAGGTGAGTGAGACCCCAGTGTGTGCGGCTGTGAACGAAAGCGTGCCACCACCGTCTGAGCGCACGGATTGGAAACAGGCTCTGAAGGCAGAACTCTTGAAAGACGTCCGGGAACAGATGTCAGAAATATCTAAGACCCTCCTGGGAGAGCTGCGCCAAGGTAGGGCGCGGGAGGAACCAAGGCCGGCACCCCGAGAGCGAGTGTACTCGGAGAGGAGCCGAGAGCCGCCGGGACGACCAAACCGCTATAATCGGCCCCGGTTTGAATGGGATGACCAGGGGCGACCGATTTGCAACCGTTGTGGTGAGCCAGGACATATTAGCCGTCAGTGTGGGCCCCGCAGGGCATCTGAAGGGGGTTTTTAGGACGACCGGCCACAGTGGGTCGTGTGGCCGGGGCCCCTCGAGAAGACCCGGGAAGAAGGGACAGCTCAAGGCAACAGATGATCGGGCATAGCCCGGTGGCAGAAGTAAAAGTGTGTGGCAAGTGGATTCAATGCCTGGTAGATACGGGCTCACAGGTAACGATGTTTGCAGAAAGCCTCTCCAAGGAGATATTCGGACGAGGGGGAACACAAGGAGCGTAGGCCCCCTGGCTGACGTTGAAGGGCGCTAAGGGCCTGGAAATCCCCTACATTGGCTATCGCCTGACAAATCTGGAAGTACATGGAGTCGTTGTCCCCCAAAAAGGTGTGATCATTGTTGAGGATAAGTGTTTGGGCGCCCACCGAGCCCTGTTGGGCATGAATGTCCTCTCCGAATGCTGGGAAGAGATATTCCAGGCTAAGCCTGGTCCAAGGATCTCACCTGCTGAGAGACCCAAGTGGGAGCGCGTAGTGGCTGACTGCCGCCGGGTCCAAATGAACCAGGTGCGTAGAGATCGGGAGGAAGTGGGAAGAGTAATGTGTCGTTTTGCTTTGTCTATTCCCCCTAGGAGTGAGGCTATCGTGTGGGCAAGAGTGCCCCTTTGGGAAGCGAACCCAGAGGAGTGGGTATTGGTCGAGCCACACACGGACTGCCCACAGGTGGAGGTAGCATGGGGACTAGCGGCGATCCGCCGGGGGAGGATTCCTGTGAGGGTACGAAACGAGCACCCCTACGCAGTACAACTATACCGACATCAACGACTGGCCCGGCTGACGATGGTCACGCCCCACCAGGTGAGGGAAGAAAGAGACGTCAGCTTCCGTCAGGTGTGCCCCACTGTGATCGAGGTGGCCCTGACTCAAATGGATGCCCCGTCGCATAACCTAGGGAGAGGTGTGCCAAGCCACCTAGCGGGTGAGTCATTGCGAGGGGACGACCTGGGACAGGTACAGGCACAGAAACTGCAGGCACTCCTTCGGAAGTGGCAACATGTGTTTGCAAGGCACGACGAGGACTACGGATGCACCAGGGTGGTGGAGCACCACATCCCCACTGGGGACGCAGGGCCAAGTAGGGAGAGGTACCGACCCATCCCACCCACCTTGTATGCGGAGGTACGCACGCTTCTGCAGGGCCTGTTGGGCAGGGGCATCGTCAGGGAGAGTAGTAGCCCCTGGGCGGCCCCCATCGTGCTCGTACAGAAGAAGACGGGAGCCTGGAGGTTCTGTGTGGACTATCGCAAGCTGAACCTAGTAACAAAGAAGGACGCATTCCCCTTACCACGAATTGAAGACTCCCTTGCTAGTCTCACGCAGTCAGCCTGGTACTCGACTTTAGATCTGGCCAGCGGATATTGGCAGGTGCAAGTGGCCGAGGCAGACAGGGAGAAGACTGCCTTCACGACCCCGTTCGGATTATTTGAATGGGACCGGATGCCTTTCGGGCTCTGCAACGCTCCGGCCACGTTCCAACGCTTGATGCAACGCTGCCTTGGAGGTCAGTTGATGGAGTCAGTATTGGTATATTTGGATGATGTGATTGTGTATTCCCCAGATTTCGACTCACACCTCCGGCACTTAGAGGAAGTCTTTCGAGCTATGGAGAGATATGGGCTGAAGCTACAGCCGGACAAATGCCATCTGCTGCGGCGAGAAGTGAGGTTCCTAGGACATGTGGTCAGCGCAGCAGGGGTGGCCGTGGACCCCGAGAAGGTCTCTGCGGTAAAGGATTGGACCGCACCGAAGACTGTAAGGCAAGTACGATCCTTTCTGGGGTTCGTGGGGTATTATCGGCGATTCATTAAAGATTTCTCGAAGATCGCCAAGCCCCTTAACCAGTTGCTGGTTGGCACGGGGCGAAGCCGGGGCCGTGGGTCACCCTCTATTAACTGGGATAATGATTGCGAGTTGGCTTTTCAGAGGCTGAAGCAGGAATTGCTACAGGCCCCCATCTTGGCGTACGCCGACTTTTCTAAACCTTTTGTCTTGTATACAGACGCGAGCAATCTGGGACTGGGAGCAGTACTGGCCCAACGGCAAGAAGGAACAGAGCGGGTAATCGCTTATGCGAGCCGAAGCCTCCACCCGGCAGAGACGAATGATGCCAACTACAGCTCCTTCAAACTGGAACTGCTGGCCCTGAAGTGGGCCTTGAGCGAGAAGTTCAAGGACTATCTTTGGGGAGCCAAGGTAACGGTCATTACAGATAACAACCCTCTGGTGCATTTACAGACGGCGAAGCTGGGGGCCGTGGAACAGCGGTGGGTGGCTCAGCTGGCTAACTTCGATTACCAACTGCAGTATCGGCCCGGGCGAGAGCATACGAACGCAGATGTTCTCTCGAGACTACCGGAGGGAAAGAGCCCCAGACGCCGGGGGTATTGGAAGGAAGATAGCCAGGAGGAAGGCTACATGATCGGGGCCGTGGAGGCGCCAGGAGGCCAGCGGGAGGCCGTGCCAGGGAACTGGGGGTGGGACCCCCTGCCGCTGGATAGAGAGGCAGGCCCAGGACCGGGACGTGTGCCAGGTGAAGATGTGGGTAGAGCAGGGCAAACGGCCGACGTCGGCGGAAAGACTGGCCCAGACGGAGACTGGGAGAAGATTACTGGGGCAGTGGGAGAAGTTGGAGCTACAGGAAGGGGTGCTTTGTAGGAAGACCCGCGACCCGAAGTCGGGTGAGGAAGTGAGCCAGATCGTGGTACCCGCCGACCAGGTAAACGCATTAGTCACAGCCTATCATGACCAGTTGGGACACCAGGGACAGGAGAGGACCGTATCCCTACTACGGAGATTCTTTTACTGGCCTGGGCTGGAGGCTTCTGTGCATGACTCAATTCAAGCATGCCCCCGGTGCACACTGTTTAAATCTAGACGAGAGGCCCGAGCGCCGATGGTACCCATCCATGCAAAAGCCCCCCTCCACATAATGGCAATGGATTTCCTGACGCTGGGCCGCCCCCAGGACCGTTATCAGAACATCCTGGTGATCACCGACCTGTTTACTAAGTATGCCTGGGCAGTCCCGACGCTTGATCAGACAGCCAACACCACCGCCACAGCTCTATGGCGAAATGTGTTTCAGACATTTGGATGTCCCGAGTTTCTGCACTCCGACCAAGGGGCCAATTTTGAATCTAAAGTCATCCGTGAGTTATGCCAGTTGTATGGATGCACTAAAACCCATACGACATCATATCATCCCCAGGGAAATGGAAGCTGTGAGAGGTTTAATCAGACCCTATTGGGACTACTGGGGACGTTGGATCAACGACAGCAGAGTGACTGGGTGAGTGCTTTACCAAATCTTCTGCAAGCATACAATAACAGTGTTCATAGCACGACGGGGTATGCCCCTACTTACCTGATGTTCGGCAGGCACGTACGGATGCCCACTGACCTGGTCCTGGGAGTGGCCGCGGACCGGGAAGAAGTGAGTGTGATGGAGTGGGTGGGGCGCCACCACCAGCGTTTACATTTTGCATATGAGCAAGTGTCAAAGAAGATACAGACAGCGGGAGAAAGGAACAAACGGTTGTACGATCGGACTGCTCGAGATGCCCCCCTGTTACCAGGTGAGAGGGTCCTGGCGAGGGATAACCGGCGACAGGGGAAAGGAAAGCTGAGCGACCGCTGGGAGGCTGTCCCGTATGTGGTCTGTAAGCAGCAGAGGCCGGGACAACCGGTGTATACCATCCGGCCCGAGGGAAAACCTGGCCCCGAACGGGTGGTACATCGAAACATGCTTTGCCCCTGTCCGAACTACCCCGAGGCTGTGAAGGAAGGGCCCATGGAACCAGTACCGGCGGCCCCCTGGACGGAGGGATGGGCTGTGGTACCTGGTCGACCTGTGGTGGCGCTGCCCCCGGCGGCCCAGATGCAGCCAGCGCTGGCACCCGAACCGGCTGAACCCCCAGCTGCCCAGATGCAGCCAGAGCAGGCACTCGAGCCGGCTGAACCCCCGGCTGCCCAGGGGCAACCAGAGTTAGCACCCGAGCCCGTTGAACCCGATTCACCCGTGAGACGCTCCCAATGGGAGAACCGAGGACGCCCCCCGGCCCGGTACGGTGAGTGGACGACACCGAGGCATTCCAGGGACTAGAATGCATTGGCGGGGGAGGATGTCACAGGAGTGACGATCTTTTGGGCGGATACCAAAAGTTGGGAAAGTTTGGTTCCGCCCGGATGTTTCCGCCCGGACCGGGAAGAGAAAACACCGGACATCCGGTAACACCGCGAGGGCTGTAATCAGCCCAACTACGGACAGCTGTGAGTTATTAACAAGAGCGCCGGGTGATTGGACGAAGGCAACACCCAGGCGAATACTTAAGAGCAGTTTAAACCACAGTTTGTGTTGTTGTTATGACCAGTGTTGGTGTGTGCTGTAGCGCTGAGTTAAGCTCACCTGGTACGCCAGTCGGATTGTTGGACTTGCTCTCTCTCTCTTTGTGCATCGTGGGATTTCGGCCGATACAGATATTGAAGACCTTACGGGTTGGAAAGTAAACGGAGACTGACCTTGTATGAATGAAGTGAAGGAAGAAGGAACGTGCTATCGTGAGTACCCATCTGTGTAGTGGTGGTATTGACGACTGGAGAAACCGTTATCTGTGTAGCTGGAATTTTCGTAAGGAGAAGTTAACCTAAGGAAGCGTGAGATAACGGAAGCACCACAGCTGTGAGTAAGCGAATTCATTCATTGAATGTACCTTGTATGTACTTGACCTGGATATCTTCTAAGTGCTTTCCAGCGAGAGTGGGTGGCCCTGCCCCTGAGTCAGCGTGGTGGGTGAGCCACAGGATCTTTGTATGAGACAGCCACAGCGACGGAAAACAACTGCTAGGCCGTGTTACCATCTCCACATTCTCGCCCGGAGCGAGGCGAAGGAAGACGGGCGTCTATTGTGTGCACTGAGCGTGGTGGGTGAGTCTTGGATGTAGAAATTTCACTTTGAAGTGGTGCTGTGTATATTGCAGTGAGATTGCTGTGTCGTGTCAGACGTACCCCGCCTCCAGTCACTCGCTAGGGGCGCTGAAGAGGAAAACGGATTCTAGAATAACCCTGTGTACGATTATGCTGTGAGTGTGTTTCAGCCTTAGAAATTACGGAGTAGTTCCTGAAGTATTTTCGTAGCCAGACGCTTGGCGGACTTGTGTTAGGAGTGGCGGTGAAGATCTGTACGACTGGCGGTGTGAGTATTACAAATTACATTGCTACTTTACCTGTGTGCTTTCATCGTCCCAGAGTTCGAGGCGAAGGAGATCCGCTGCCCCGAGGTCTCTACGAAGGGGCGCCCCGGTCCAGTTTTCGATTGCCAACGGGCATCGAGGAAAGGGCAGCGCTCGACCCGGTGTGACGGCGTGGCACTCTCGCCCCTCTGTTGGACCAACGAGCCAGCCGAGAGGGTTTGGTCCCCGGCGCTATCTTGGAAACCACTGCCGGTCGACGCAGTACGCCTATCAGTTATCGTAAGTCCGCCACCCCGAGGAGTATAGCATAACCTGTTCAGTCTGTCAATCAACAGGGAAGAGGAGTGGGCTGAGAGAGAGCTCTAAGGAGACCCGTTGTGAAGGAGAACCATACATACCAGAAGCTGTAGTCAGCGAAGAGGTGAGAGAACTAACTGAGAACGATTCACTGTGCCTTTGTGTCCCACCTGCCGTCTGTGGAGGAAAAGAGAGAGAACAAGCGTGAGCTCTAAGGAGACCCGTTGTGAAGGAGAACCATACATACCAGAAGCTGTAATCAGCGAAGAGGTGAGAGAACTAACTGAGAACGATTCACTGTGCCTTTGTGTCCCAGCTGCCGTCTGTGGAGTAAAAGAGAGAGAACAAGCGTGAGCTCTAAGGAGACCCGTTGTGAAGGAGAACCATACATACCAGAAGCTGTAATCAGCGAAGAGGTGAGAGAACTAACTAAGAACGATTCACTGTGCCTTTGTGTCCCAGCTGCCGTCTGTGGAGGAAAAGAGAGAGAACAAGCGTGAGCTCTAAGGAGACCCGTTGTGAAGGAGAACCATACATACCAGAAGCTGTAATCAGCAAAGAGGTGAGAGAACTAACTGAGAACGATTCACTGTGCCTTTGTGTCCCAGCTGTCGTCTGTGGAGGAAAAGGGAGAGACCAAGCGTGAGCTCTAAGGAGACCCGTTGTGAAGGAGAACCATGCATACCAGAAGCTGTAATCAGCAAAGAGGTGAGAGAACTAACTGAGAACGATTCACTGTGCCTTTGTGTCCCAGCTGTCGTCTGTGGAGGAAAAGAGAGAGACCAAGCGTGAGCTCTAAGGAGACCCGTTGTGAAGGAGAACCATACATACCAGAAGCTGTAATCAGCAAAGAGGTGAGAGAACTAACTGAGAACGATTCACTGTGCCTTTGTGTCCCAGCTGTCGTCTGTGGAGGAAAAGAGAGAGACCAAGCGTGAGCTCTAAGGAGACCCGTTGTGAAGGAGAACCATACATACCAGAAGCTGTAATCAGCAAAGAGGTGAGAGAACTAACTGAGAACGATCCACTGTGCCTTTGTGTCCCAGCTGCCGTCTGTGGAGGAAAAGAGAGAGAACAAGCGTGAGCTCTAAGGAGACCAGTTGTGAAGGAAAACCATACGTACCAGGAGTTGTAGTCAGCGACGAGGTGAGAGAACAAATTGGAGTTGATTCACTGTGCTTTTGTGTCCCAGCTGTCGTCTGTGGGAGAAGAAAGAGAACAAGTGTGAGCACTAAAGTAACGAGTCGAGGAGGACAATTCATACTTACCCAGCAGCTGTAGTCGGTGGAGAGGTGAGGAAACTCCCGTGAGAACGATCCACTGTGTCTTCAGGTCCCAGTTGTAGCCTGTGGAGAGAAAGAGAAAACAGGAAGGGAGAGTGAGTCGACAACCAAGGAGCTGCGTGGGAAGACGGCGGAGTGCCGCGAACCACACGCAAGTACACGGACAGGAAACAGTACACGCCCATATTTATTGTGATTTTATTCTGCCTCCAGGAAGGAAGAGGAGCGCGCCACGGGCAGAGGGAACCAGCGGCGGGAGCCCGTTCCCCGACGTAAACCCCCCCCCCTTCTGGAGGACAGACCCTGACCTTAGTTTTAATTCTCCTTTCCCCAAGTCCCTATATATATTTTAACTATTTAAATAAATAAAGATTATTTTTATACTTACCTGTACTCGTTGTTGTTTGGTCATTGGGTTGGTTTTGGGGACCTCCTCGAGGTGGAAGTTTGAAGGGGCGTGGCTTAACCATTAGCAGCCAGCCCCTGGCTTGTGACAGATTTTGGCGTAGTCGGCAGGATTCCACCTCGAGTTGAGTAACCAGACTAGCCCAATGACCGACAACCCCGTGCGGTGCCTGTCTTTATGGGCAGCCCTTGGGTCCAAAAGTATGGAGGGACAGAGTCGGGAGTACGACTTACGGAATGGAAGGCCCAGTTGGAGTATCTAGCCGACCTGCAAGGCCTTAGTGCAGCCCAGCGGCTCCAGTTCGTACTGAACTCCCTAGAGGGAGAAGCGCGGCGAGAAGTACAGGCCGCCCCTGAAGCTGTCCGAACCAGCGCCCAAACTATATTCCAGTTTCTCACCGAGCAATATGGTGATCACACCCCCGTAGCCGTCCTCCGTTCCCAATTTTTTAATAGTAAGCAAGGCCCCCGACAACCCATTAGAGCTTTTGCCCTGAGACTGCGAGAGCAGTTCACCCGGTTACAGACCCGCCGCGATCATGGATTGGGAGATGGAGAGACTTTGCTGCGCGACCAATTCCTTTTGGGGATGAAAGAGGGCCCCGTGAGACAGAGTCTGAGGGTCCAGTTTCGGAGAGACCCCGACCTCACATTTGAAGATCTAAGGAAGGAGGCGCTAGCGTTGGAGGGCGACGAGGTTGAGGTGAGTGAGACCCCAGTGTGTGCGGCTGTGAACGAAAGCGTGCCACCACCGTCTGAGCGCACGGATTGGAAACAGGCTCTGAAGGCAGAACTCTTGAAAGACGTCCGGGAACAGATGTCAGAAATATCTAAGACCCTCCTGGGAGAGCTGCGCCAAGGTAGGGCGCGGGAGGAACCAAGGCCGGCACCCCGAGAGCGAGTGTACTCGGAGAGGAGCCGAGAGCCGCCGGGACGACCAAACCGCTATAATCGGCCCCGGTTTGAATGGGATGACCAGGGGCGACCGATTTGCAACCGTTGTGGTGAGCCAGGACATATTAGCCGTCAGTGTGGGCCCCGCAGGGCATCTGAAGGGGGTTTTTAGGACGACCGGCCACAGTGGGTCGTGTGGCCGGGGCCCCTCGAGAAGACCCGGGAAGAAGGGACAGCTCAAGGCAACAGATGATCGGGCATAGCCCGGTGGCAGAAGTAAAAGTGTGTGGCAAGTGGATTCAATGCCTGGTAGATACGGGCTCACAGGTAACGATGTTTGCAGAAAGCCTCTCCAAGGAGATATTCGGACGAGGGGGAACACAAGGAGCGTAGGCCCCCTGGCTGACGTTGAAGGGCGCTAAGGGCCTGGAAATCCCCTACATTGGCTATCGCCTGACAAATCTGGAAGTACATGGAGTCGTTGTCCCCCAAAAAGGTGTGATCATTGTTGAGGATAAGTGTTTGGGCGCCCACCGAGCCCTGTTGGGCATGAATGTCCTCTCCGAATGCTGGGAAGAGATATTCCAGGCTAAGCCTGGTCCAAGGATCTCACCTGCTGAGAGACCCAAGTGGGAGCGCGTAGTGGCTGACTGCCGCCGGGTCCAAATGAACCAGGTGCGTAGAGATCGGGAGGAAGTGGGAAGAGTAATGTGTCGTTTTGCTTTGTCTATTCCCCCTAGGAGTGAGGCTATCGTGTGGGCAAGAGTGCCCCTTTGGGAAGCGAACCCAGAGGAGTGGGTATTGGTCGAGCCACACACGGACTGCCCACAGGTGGAGGTAGCATGGGGACTAGCGGCGATCCGCCGGGGGAGGATTCCTGTGAGGGTACGAAACGAGCACCCCTACGCAGTACAACTATACCGACATCAACGACTGGCCCTTTTGGGGATGAAAGAGGGCCCCGTGAGACAGAGTCTGAGGGTCCAGTTTCGGAGAGACCCCGACCTCACATTTGAAGATCTAAGGAAGGAGGCGCTAGCGTTGGAGGGCGACGAGGTTGAGGTGAGTGAGACCCCAGTGTGTGCGGCTGTGAACGAAAGCGTGCCACCACCGTCTGAGCGCACGGATTGGAAACAGGCTCTGAAGGCAGAACTCTTGAAAGACGTCCGGGAACAGATGTCAGAAATATCTAAGACCCTCCTGGGAGAGCTGCGCCAAGGTAGGGCGCGGGAGGAACCAAGGCCGGCACCCCGAGAGCGAGTGTACTCGGAGAGGAGCCGAGAGCCGCCGGGACGACCAAACCGCTATAATCGGCCCCGGTTTGAATGGGATGACCAGGGGCGACCGATTTGCAACCGTTGTGGTGAGCCAGGACATATTAGCCGTCAGTGTGGGCCCCGCAGGGCATCTGAAGGGGGTTTTTAGGACGACCGGCCACAGTGGGTCGTGTGGCCGGGGCCCCTCGAGAAGACCCGGGAAGAAGGGACAGCTCAAGGCAACAGATGATCGGGCATAGCCCGGTGGCAGAAGTAAAAGTGTGTGGCAAGTGGATTCAATGCCTGGTAGATACGGGCTCACAGGTAACGATGTTTGCAGAAAGCCTCTCCAAGGAGATATTCGGACGAGGGGGAACACAAGGAGCGTAGGCCCCCTGGCTGACGTTGAAGGGCGCTAAGGGCCTGGAAATCCCCTACATTGGCTATCGCCTGACAAATCTGGAAGTACATGGAGTCGTTGTCCCCCAAAAAGGTGTGATCATTGTTGAGGATAAGTGTTTGGGCGCCCACCGAGCCCTGTTGGGCATGAATGTCCTCTCCGAATGCTGGGAAGAGATATTCCAGGCTAAGCCTGGTCCAAGGATCTCACCTGCTGAGAGACCCAAGTGGGAGCGCGTAGTGGCTGACTGCCGCCGGGTCCAAATGAACCAGGTGCGTAGAGATCGGGAGGAAGTGGGAAGAGTAATGTGTCGTTTTGCTTTGTCTATTCCCCCTAGGAGTGAGGCTATCGTGTGGGCAAGAGTGCCCCTTTGGGAAGCGAACCCAGAGGAGTGGGTATTGGTCGAGCCACACACGGACTGCCCACAGGTGGAGGTAGCATGGGGACTAGCGGCGATCCGCCGGGGGAGGATTCCTGTGAGGGTACGAAACGAGCACCCCTACGCAGTACAACTATACCGACATCAACGACTGGCCCTTTTGGGGATGAAAGAGGGCCCCGTGAGACAGAGTCTGAGGGTCCAGTTTCGGAGAGACCCCGACCTCACATTTGAAGATCTAAGGAAGGAGGCGCTAGCGTTGGAGGGCGACGAGGTTGAGGTGAGTGAGACCCCAGTGTGTGCGGCTGTGAACGAAAGCGTGCCACCACCGTCTGAGCGCACGGATTGGAAACAGGCTCTGAAGGCAGAACTCTTGAAAGACGTCCGGGAACAGATGTCAGAAATATCTAAGACCCTCCTGGGAGAGCTGCGCCAAGGTAGGGCGCGGGAGGAACCAAGGCCGGCACCCCGAGAGCGAGTGTACTCGGAGAGGAGCCGAGAGCCGCCGGGACGACCAAACCGCTATAATCGGCCCCGGTTTGAATGGGATGACCAGGGGCGACCGATTTGCAACCGTTGTGGTGAGCCAGGACATATTAGCCGTCAGTGTGGGCCCCGCAGGGCATCTGAAGGGGGTTTTTAGGACGACCGGCCACAGTGGGTCGTGTGGCCGGGGCCCCTCGAGAAGACCCGGGAAGAAGGGACAGCTCAAGGCAACAGATGATCGGGCATAGCCCGGTGGCAGAAGTAAAAGTGTGTGGCAAGTGGATTCAATGCCTGGTAGATACGGGCTCACAGGTAACGATGTTTGCAGAAAGCCTCTCCAAGGAGATATTCGGACGAGGGGGAACACAAGGAGCGTAGGCCCCCTGGCTGACGTTGAAGGGCGCTAAGGGCCTGGAAATCCCCTACATTGGCTATCGCCTGACAAATCTGGAAGTACATGGAGTCGTTGTCCCCCAAAAAGGTGTGATCATTGTTGAGGATAAGTGTTTGGGCGCCCACCGAGCCCTGTTGGGCATGAATGTCCTCTCCGAATGCTGGGAAGAGATATTCCAGGCTAAGCCTGGTCCAAGGATCTCACCTGCTGAGAGACCCAAGTGGGAGCGCGTAGTGGCTGACTGCCGCCGGGTCCAAATGAACCAGGTGCGTAGAGATCGGGAGGAAGTGGGAAGAGTAATGTGTCGTTTTGCTTTGTCTATTCCCCCTAGGAGTGAGGCTATCGTGTGGGCAAGAGTGCCCCTTTGGGAAGCGAACCCAGAGGAGTGGGTATTGGTCGAGCCACACACGGACTGCCCACAGGTGGAGGTAGCATGGGGACTAGCGGCGATCCGCCGGGGGAGGATTCCTGTGAGGGTACGAAACGAGCACCCCTACGCAGTACAACTATACCGACATCAACGACTGGCCCGGCTGACGATGGTCACGCCCCACCAGGTGAGGGAAGAAAGAGACGTCAGCTTCCGTCAGGTGTGCCCCACTGTGATCGAGGTGGCCCTGACTCAAATGGATGCCCCGTCGCATAACCTAGGGAGAGGTGTGCCAAGCTACCTAGCGGGTGAGTCATTGCGAGGGGACGACCTGGGACAGGTACAGGCACAGAAACTGCAGGCACTCCTTCGGAAGTGGCAACATGTGTTTGCAAGGCACGACGAGGACTACGGATGCACCAGGGTGGTGGAGCACCACATCCCCACTGGGGACGCAGGGCCAAGTAGGGAGAGGTACCGACCCATCCCACCCACCTTGTATGCGGAGGTACGCACGCTTCTGCAGGGCCTGTTGGGCAGGGGCATCGTCAGGGAGAGTAGTAGCCCCTGGGCGGCCCCCATCGTGCTCGTACAGAAGAAGACGGGAGCCTGGAGGTTCTGTGTGGACTATCGCAAGCTGAACCTAGTAACAAAGAAGGACGCATTCCCCTTACCACGAATTGAAGACTCCCTTGCTAGTCTCACGCAGTCAGCCTGGTACTCGACTTTAGATCTGGCCAGCGGATATTGGCAGGTGCAAGTGGCCGAGGCAGACAGGGAGAAGACTGCCTTCACGACCCCGTTCGGATTATTTGAATGGGACCGGATGCCTTTCGGGCTCTGCAATGCTCCGGCCACGTTCCAACGCTTGATGCAACGCTGCCTTGGAGGTCAGTTGATGGAGTCAGTATTGGTATATTTGGATGATGTGATTGTATATTCCCCAGATTTCGACTCACACCTCCGGCACTTAGAGGAAGTCTTTCGAGCTATGGAGAGATATGGGCTGAAGCTACAGCCGGACAAATGCCATCTGCTGCGGCGAGAAGTGAGGTTCCTAGGACATGTGGTCAGCGCAGCAGGGGTGGCCGTGGACCCCGAGAAGGTCTCTGCGGTAAAGGATTGGACCGCACCGAAGACTGTAAGGCAAGTACGATCCTTTCTGGGGTTCGTGGGGTATTATCGGCGATTCATTAAAGATTTCTCGAAGATCGCCAAGCCCCTTAACCAGTTGCTGGTTGGCACGGGGCGAAGCCGGGGCCGTGGGTCACCCTCTATTAACTGGGATAATGATTGCGAGTTGGCTTTTCAGAGGCTGAAGCAGGAATTGCTACAGGCCCCCATCTTGGCGTACGCCGACTTTTCTAAACCTTTTGTCTTGTATACAGACGCGAGCAATCTGGGACTGGGAGCAGTACTGGCCCAACGGCAAGAAGGAACAGAGCGGGTAATCGCTTATGCGAGCCGAAGCCTCCACCCGGCAGAGACGAATGATGCCAACTACAGCTCCTTCAAACTGGAACTGCTGGCCCTGAAGTGGGCCTTGAGCGAGAAGTTCAAGGACTATCTTTGGGGAGCCAAGGTAACGGTCATTACAGATAACAACCCTCTGGTGCATTTACAGACGGCGAAGCTGGGGGCCGTGGAACAGCGGTGGGTGGCTCAGCTGGCTAACTTCGATTACCAACTGCAGTATCGGCCCGGGCGAGAGCATACGAACGCAGATGTTCTCTCGAGACTACCGGAGGGAAAGAGCCCCAGACGCCGGGGGTATTGGAAGGAAGATAGCCAGGAGGAAGGCTACATGATCGGGGCCGTGGAGGCGCCAGGAGGCCAGCGGGAGGCCGTGCCAGGGAACTGGGGGTGGGACCCCCGCCGCTGGATAGAGAGGCAGGCCCAGGACCGGGACGTGTGCCAGGTGAAGATGTGGGTAGAGCAGGGCAAACGGCAGACGTCGGCGGAAAGACTGGCCCAGACGGAGACTGGGAGAAGATTACTGGGGCAGTGGGAGAAGTTGGAGCTACAGGAAGGGGTGCTTTGTAGGAAGACCCGCGACCCGAAGTCGGGTGAGGAAGTGAGCCAGATTGTGGTACCCGCCGACCAGGTAAACGCATTAGTCACAGCCTATCATGACCAGTTGGGACACCAGGGACAGGAGAGGACCGTATCCCTACTACGGAGATTCTTTTACTGGCCTGGGCTGGAGGCTTCTGTGCATGACTCAATTCAAGCATGCCCCCGGTGCACACTGTTTAAATCTAGATGAGAGGCCCGAGCGCCGATGGTACCCATCCATGCAAAAGCCCCCCTCCACATAATGGCAATGGATTTCCTGACGCTGGGCCGCCCCCAGGACCGTTATCAGAACATCCTGGTGATCACCGACCTGTTTACTAAGTATGCCTGGGCAGTCCCGACGCTTGATCAGACAGCCAACACCACCGCCACAGCTCTATGGCGAAATGTGTTTCAGACATTTGGATGTCCCGAGTTTCTGCACTCCGACCAAGGGGCCAATTTTGAATCTAAAGTCATCCGTGAGTTATGCCAGTTGTATGGATGCACTAAAACCCATACGACATCATATCATCCCCAGGGAAATGGAAGCTGTGAGAGGTTTAATCAGACCCTATTGGGACTACTGGGGACGTTGGATCAACGACAGCAGAGTGACTGGGTGAGTGCTTTACCAAATCTTCTGCAAGCATACAATAACAGTGTTCATAGCACGACGGGGTATGCCCCTACTTACCTGATGTTCGGCAGGCACGTACGGATGCCCACTGACCTGGTCCTGGGAGTGGCCGCGGACCGGGAAGAAGTGAGTGTGATGGAGTGGGTGGGGCGCCACCACCAGCGTTTACATTTTGCATATGAGCAAGTGTCAAAGAAGATACAGACAGCGGGAGAAAGGAACAAACGGTTGTACGATCGGACTGCTCGAGATGCCCCCCTGTTACCAGGTGAGAGGGTCCTGGCGAGGGATAACCGGCGACAGGGGAAAGGAAAGCTGAGCGACCGCTGGGAGGCTGTCCCGTATGTGGTCTGTAAGCAGCAGAGGCCGGGACAACCGGTGTATACCATCCGGCCCGAGGGAAAACCTGGCCCCGAACGGGTGGTACATCGAAACATGCTTTGCCCCTGTCCGAACTACCCCGAGGCTGTGAAGGAAGGGCCCATGGAACCAGTACCGGCGGCCCCCTGGACGGAGGGATGGGCTGTGGTACCTGGTCGACCTGTGGTGGCGCTGCCCCCGGCGGCCCAGATGCAGCCAGCGCTGGCACCCGAACCGGCTGAACCCCCAGCTGCCCAGATGCAGCCAGAGCAGGCACTCGAGCCGGCTGAACCCCCGGCTGCCCAGGGGCAACCAGAGCTAGCACCCGAGCCCGTTGAACCCGATTCACCCGTGAGACGCTCCCAACGGGAGAACCGAGGACGCCCCCCGGCCCGGTACGGTGAGTGGACGACACCGAGGCATTCCAGGGACTAGAATGCATTGGCGGGGGAGGATGTCACAGGAGTGACGATCTTTTGGGCGGATACCAAAAGTTGGGAAAGTTTGGTTCCGCCCGGATGTTTCCGCCCGGACCGGGAAGAGAAAACACCGGACATCCGGTAACACCGCGAGGGCTGTAATCAGCCCAACTACGGACAGCTGTGAGTTATTAACAAGAGCGCCGGGTGATTGGACGAAGGCAACACCCAGGCGAATACTTAAGAGCAGTTTAAACCACAGTTTGGGTTGTTGTTATGACCAGTGTTGGTGTGTGCTGTAGCGCTGGGTTAAACTCACCTGGTACGCCAGTCGGATTGTTGGACTCGCTTTCTCTCTCTTTGTGCATCGTGGGATTTCGGCCGATACAGATATTGAAGACCTTACGGGTTGGAAAGTAAACGGAGACTGACCTTGTATGAATGAAGTGAAGGAAGAAGGAACGTGCTATCGTGAGTACCCATCTGTGTAGTGGTGGTATTGACGACTGGAGAAACCGTTATCTGTGTAGCTGGAATTATCGTAAGGAGAAGTTAACCTAAGGAAGCGTGAGATAACGGAAGCACCACAGCTGTGAGTAAGCGAATTCATTCATTGAATGTACCTTGTATGTACTTGACCTGGATATCTTCTAAGTGCTTTCCAGCGAGAGTGGGTGGCCCTGCCCCTGAGTCAGCGTGGTGGGTGAGCCACAGGATATTTGTATGAGACAGCCACAGCGACGGAAAACAACTGCTAGGCCGTGTTACCATCTCCACATTCTCGCCCGGAGCGAGGCGAAGGAAGACGGGCGTCTATTGTGTGCACTGAGCGTGGTGGGTGAGTCTTGGATGTAGAAATTTCACTTTGAAGTGGTGCTGTGTATATTGCAGTGAGATTGCTGTGTCGTGTCAGACGTACCCCGCCTCCAGTCACTCGCTAGGGGCGCTGAAGAGGAAAACGGATTCTAGAATAACCCTGTGTACGATTATGCTGTGAGTGTGTTTCAGCCCTAGAAATTACGGAGTAGTTCCTGAAGTATTTTCGTAGCCAGACGCTTGGCGGACTTGTGTTAGGAGTGGCGGTGAAGATCTGTACGACTGGCGGTGTGAGTATTACAAATTACATTGCTACTTTACCTGTGTGCTTTCATCGTCCCAGAGTTCGAGGCGAAGGAGATCCGCTGCCCCGAGGTCTCTACGAAGGGGCGCCCCGGTCCAGTTTTCGATTGCCAACGGGCATCGAGGAAAGGGCAGCGCTCGACCCGGTGTGACGGCGTGGCACTCTCGCCCCTCTGTTGGACCAACGAGCCAGCCGAGAGGGTTTGGTCCCCGGCGCTATCTTGGAAACCACTGCCGGTCGACGCAGTACGCCTATCAGTTATCGTAAGTCCGCCACCCCGAGGAGTATAGCATAACCTGTTCAGTCTGTCAATCAACAGGGAAGAGGAGTGGGCTGAGAGAGAGCTCTAAGGAGACCCGTTGTGAAGGAGAACCATACATACCAGAAGCTGTAGTCAGCGAAGAGGTGAGAGAACTAACTGAGAACGATTCACTGTGCCTTTGTGTCCCAGCTGCCGTCTGTGGAGGAAAAGAGAGAGAACAAGCGTGAGCTCTAAGGAGACCCGTTGTGAAGGAGAACCATACATACCAGAAGCTGTAATCAGCGAAGAGGTGAGAGAACTAACTGAGAACGATTCACTGTGCCTTTGTGTCCCAGCTGCCGTCTGTGGAGGAAAAGAGAGAGAACAAGCGTGAGCTCTAAGGAGACCCGTTGTGAAGGAGAACCATACATACCAGAAGCTGTAATCAGCAAAGAGGTGAGAGAATTAACTGAGAACGATTCACTGTGCCTTTGTGTCCCAGCTGTCGTCTGTGGAGGAAAAGGGAGAGACCAAGCGTGAGCTCTAAGGAGACCCATTGTGAAGGAGAACCATGCATACCAGAAGCTGTAATCAGCAAAGAGGTGAGAGAACTAACTGAGAACGATTCACTGTGCCTTTGTGTCCCAGCTGCCGTCGGTGGAGGAAAAGAGAGAGAACAAGCGTGAGCTCTAAGGAGACCCGTTGTGAAGGAGAACCATACATACCAGAAGCTGTAATCAGCAAAGAGGTGAGAGAACTAACGGAGAACGATTCACTGTGCCTTTGTGTCCCAGCTGCCGTCTGTGGAGGAAAAGAGAGAGAACAAGCGTGAGCTCTAAGGAGACCCGTTGTGAAGGAGAACCATACATACCAGAAGCTGTAATCAGCAAAGAGGTGAGAGAACTAACTGAGAACGATTCACTGTGCCTTTGTGTCCCAGCTGTCGTCTGTGGAGGAAAAGAGAGAGACCAAGCGTGAGCTCTAAGGAGACCCGTTGTGAAGGAGAACCATACATACCAGAAGCTGTAATCAGCAAAGAGGTGAGAGAACTAACTGAGAACGATCCACTGTGCCTTTGTGTCCCAGCTGTCATCTGTGGAGGAAGAGAGAGAGAACAAGCGTGAGCTCTAAGGAGACTTGTTGTGAAGGAGAACCATACGTACCAGAAGTTGTAGTCAGCGACGAGGTGAGAGAACAAATTGGAGTTGATTCACTGTGCTTTTGTGTCCCAGCTGTCGTCTGTGGGAGAAGAAAGAGAACAAGTGTGAGCATTAAAGTACCGAGTCGAGGAGGACAATTCAGACTTACCCAGCAGCTGTAGTCGGTGGAGAGGTGAGGAAACTCTCGTGAGAACGATCCACTGTGTCTTCAGGTCCCAGTGGTAGCCTGTGGAGAGAAAGAGAAAACAGGAAGGGAGAGTGAGTCGACAACCAAGGAGCTGCGTGGGAAGACGGCGGAGTGCCGCGAACCACACGCAAGTACACGGACAGGAAACAGTACACGCCCATATTTATTGTGATTTTATTCTGCCTCCAGGAAGGAAGAGGAGCGCGCCACGGGCAGAGGGAACCAGCGGCGGGAGCCCGTTCCCCGACGTAAACCCCCCCCCCCCTTCTGGAGGACAGACCCTGACCTTAGTTTTAATTCCCCTTTCCCCAAGTCCCTATATATATTTTAACTATTTAAATAAATAAAGATTATTTTTATACTTACCTGTACTCGTTGTTGTTTGGTCATTGGGTTGGTTTTGGGGACCTCCTCGAGGTGGAAGTTTGAAGGGGCGTGGCTTAACCATTAGCAGCCAGCCCCTGGCTTGTGACACTAATATGCAGCAGATAGCTGCAGACCGCAAGTTACCTGCAGTACTAGCTAGCAACAGACCGTCTCTAGTGCAAGACTTGGAGTGTAAAGACGTTCTGTGGCTAGCTCACCTTGTTCCCAGATTAGTTACTGGCAAACACATTATATTGCATTAATATTTTGGTTTGAAAATCACCCGCCAGTGTGGCGGGTAGCCTTTTGAATTTAGTCGCCAAAAGGAAAATCTATCCGCATTTGGCGCTTGGCGGGTGTTAATTTCGGACCCTGCACCTATCATTAGTTAGCTACACTAATGTTACTGTATACGTATAGTAATGTATGCTAAATAATGAGCATAATATTACCATTACCAAATCTTGGTGAATGTTTGGTCAACATTAAAAAAATCAATGATAATATAATAATAAACTTTATTTTCTATAGCGCCTTTAAAGTGCACATCTCAAAGCGCTGTACAAAAACAATTAAAACAACAGAGATACAACACATAATAAAGATTAGAATTAAGAGACATTATACAATATAAAACAAAAATAAAAGCAATCAATCAATTAAAAGCTAACATAAAAAAATGAGTTTTAAGCTGAGATTTAAAAATACCAAAAGAATTTGCTTGCCTAATCTCAAATGGTAGAGAATTCCAGAGTTTCGGAGCTAATGAGGAAAAAGCCCTGTCTCCCATTAGTTTTAAACGAGTTGAGGGAACAGTTAAAAGACCAGTTTCTGAGGAACGAAGATCACGTTTTGGAGTGTATGGAATTAAAAGCTCTGTCAAGTATTGAGGCGCCAAACCATGCAATGCCTTATAAGTAAGCATCAAAATCTTAAAGTCCACCCTAAACCTAATGGGTAACCAGTGCAAAGACTCCAAAACAGGAGTAATATGTTCTCGTATATTAGTTCTAGTCAGGACTCTTGCAGCCGAATTTTGCAAAACCTGCATTCTGTTTAGGGTAGCTTTTGACACTCCAGCTAACAAGGCATTACAGTAATCAATACGAGAAAACACAAAAGTGTTAATCAATTTCTCAGCAGTATTAAAAGACAGCATAGGACGCAACCTGGCAATATTTCTAAGATGAAAGAATGAAATTTTTACAGTATTCAGAACATGAGGTTCAAACGTTAGATTGGCATCAAAAATCACTCCTAGATTCCTCAACCTAGTCCGAAACTCCACATTTGAACCATCAAGAGTTAATGTACTTGTCTCTACTTTGCGTAGTTGGTGAGGTGAACCAACAAGCATAATCTCAGTCTTTTCACTATTAAGACAAAGAGAGTTTTCAGTCATCCATTCTTTCATCTTAAAAATACACTCAGAAAGAAAATTGACTGGCACAATTTCATTAGGTCTAAAATGAATGTAGATCTGTGTATCATCTGCATAGAAGTGAAATTTTAAACCAAGTGATCTCAAAAGTTGGCCTAAAGGATAGACGTAAATATTAAAAAGAAGAGGGCCCAAAATTGACCCCTGAGGGACACCAGACTGCACAACATTAACCTCAGATCTAAAACCACCAATGGCTACAAACTGCTTCCGATCAAAAAGGTAAGACTTAAACCAATTCAGAACGGTGTTAGAAACACCAAAAACTGTTTCAAGACGAGTAATTAAAATTGAGTGATCAACAGTGTCAAAAGCGGCACTGAGATCAAGTAGGATCAAAACTGAAAGACAGCCAGAGTCTGAAGCGATTAACAAGTCATTTGTCACCCTTACCAGAGCTGTTTCTGTACTATGTGATTTTCGAAAACCTGATTGCAAAGGCTCAAAGAGATTGTTCTCAGTTAAATGAGAAATCAACTGAGAAGAAACTACTCGTTCCATAAGTTTAGCAAAAAAAGGGAGATTAGATATGGGACGAAAATTTGTGAAGTTCTCATAGTCAATATTTGACTTTTTAGGTACTGGTGTAATAGCAGCAGTTTTAAAAGCCGCAGGTACAACCCCCGTACACAGGGAGTCATTTATAATACTCAAAAGAAAGGGACACAGTGAATCAAAACATGACTGAAACATACCAAATGGTATGGGATCTAATAGAGAGGTGGCTGCTTTCATTTTTGAAACCTCTGCTAACAGAGAGTCTGAATCAATTGTACAGAATTTAGACCACTTAGTACCAGAGAAGGAAGGAATAAAATCAGAAGACATTAAAGTAGAATTACAAAAACCTCTACGAATGTTTTCAACTTTGGTGACAAAAGAGTCCAGAAACCTGTTACAGAGATGATCAGAAGCAGTAACATGAGTGACAGTTTTATGATTCAGTAATTTGTTAATGGAGTTAAAAAGTTGTCTAGGATTACTCTGACTGTCATTGATCATCTTAGAAAAGTAGTCAGATCTGGCAGAAACAATTCCAGCCTTGTAGTCTTGTAGGCAGTCTTTCCATATCTCGTAATGAACAGTCAGACCAGAGAAACGCCACCTACGCTCCATTTTACGACAAGATGTTTTCATCATACGCAAGTCATCATTATACCATGGAGCAGGGCGCATGAATGAAACAGAGCGTGATTTTAGAGGAGCAAATAAATCCAGGCCAGATAGGAGAGCCGAGTTTAACATAGAGACCCTTTTCTCCAGAGGGTCAGATGGAGTAAAACAACTTAATGAAGAATCAATAAAAACAGAGAAATCATAAGGATCAACCGATCTCCATTTCCGGTAAGTCATAATACGTGAAGAAACAGTGTTTGTGACAGGTATATGCATATCAAAAAAGACTGCCAGATGATCAGACAATCCTAAGTCAATAGTAGACAACCTAGACACAAAAGACCCATTTGATATCACTAGGTCTAAAATATGTCCTTTGTTATGTGTAGTACAATCAACAAATTGATTTAAATCGAAGCACTCCAGCAAGGACGAGAAATCCTTTGTTAATGCACAATCTTTTTTGTCCATATGGATGTTAAAATCCCCTAATAAAAGGATTTTCTGAAATTTGAGGCACATATACGACAGCAAATCCGCAAACTCAGTTAAAAAGTCTTTGTTTGCTTTAGGTGGCCGGTAGACTGTAGCTATGGCAGTTGAGTGACAATCAGAGACAGTTAAAACAAGACATTCAAAAGAGGAGAACACCGGAACAGCAACGGGTCTTAGATTGTATTTCTGATTGTATAGAACAATAATGCCACCACCTCTAGTGCCAGTGGATCGCGGGAGATCCAATAAACCATAACCTGCAGGAGTGAGTTCATTAAAGAGAAGACCGTCCGAATGTTTGTGCCATGTCTCGACTATACTTAGAAAGTCAAGTTTTTCTTCTAAAATAATGTCAGATAAAGCCACCGCTTTATTGTTGACAGAGCGTGCGTTAAAACATGCAGATTTTAACAGGCACGGGGATTCCAAAACCTTCCGTGAATGCTCTTTGCATGTAATCATAGTCAAGTTGTTAAAATTAATTCCAGCAGGTTTATACACCGGACTGTGAGGTTTACGAAGAAATGCAGGGTAGGAAACAGCATCAGATGAGGAACAGATAACGCTACGCCTTGAAGAGCGATGTAAATAGCGCTTTCGCCGGAGTATTCCAGCATCATCACAGTTAGTATAGTTATCATGTGCCAGGTAAAAGTTCTGTTTCAATTTCAACAGTTGGCAAATAGAATACCTTAACGCCATACGGGAATCCACACTAATAGCAGCGTCGCAGAAGTGAAGATCCAGAGGAGGGCACCGGGAAAGTTTGTTCAAACAGCAGACGTTCAAAATTAGTAACAAGCCAACAGGTGAAACTAAAACACACATCGTAATCCAGTGGATAGGAATGTAACTCCAGTGTACGTAATCCAGTGATTCGAAGGGTAACTCAGTCTTTTAAACTTCCTCAGACTTTAAAAGATCCAAAACCGTAGCTTACTATTTGGAAGCAAATAAATAAACAAACAAACAAACGGGAGCGAGGAGCGGCAGCCAAACGCGCCAGCGTTCCCCCGTCAACCCGGAACGTTACTAAGTATTTCTATCGTTTTTTGCAATTAATTAACTGTGTGTGAGTGTGTGTGTAAACTGTTAATTCATTACATATAAAATAGTAACCAGTAGTTAAAACCATAAAGTGTTATTACGTCCTGAGCTAATAAAAGTGTACAGCAGACATGATCATTATGGTATTACATTAGGTTGGTCAGGTAAGCCAATAGTGCGATGCGTTTCACTTCTGATCAATGTGATCACTGCTTATTTATTGTTTTATGTCTTTCAGAATTTGACAGATGTAGCAGTGTTACTGACAGCAGCACAGCCAGCGAAAACAACCATTACGGCGATGACATGACTGCAGCAGACACTCCAACACATACACGTCAGCCATCGGTTGAAAACCGACAAACCCGACGTCCCAGCATTAAGGGCACCGTCACAGAGGTGACATCTATGTTAAGTAGCATGATTGACCAACAAAAACAGTACTTTGAGCTCTTTGCCACTGAAGAGGAGGAACGTCACCGCAGGGAGCTTGAACTAGAACAGTAACGCTTTAGACTGCAAATAGAGTTGGAAGACAAACGTCGACAGACCCAGATTAGTGCATCTACACATCCTGCACCTAGTCAAACACCTTTCCCTGCTCCAATCTACACACCAGAACATTCAACCACACTTCACCAACTCACACCTGCACACCACTCAAATCAAGGATTTGCAGTGTATAACCAAGAAGATTCAACTGATGCTGCTTCTCAAGTGCCACTTTCATCAGTTTTACATGAGATCAACAAATTCAACTGAAGAATCACTGGGTTGTTGTTCCTTATGCATAGTATGTTAGGTTTTCAAAAATGTTATTGTTGCAGCTGCTCCATTTGACCTTAAACTACTTAATTTTTTAAAGAGGGGAGCAGCACAGTGATGTTCAGCACATTGTTTTTGCAGTAATATGTTATTGTTGCTGCTGAAACATATTTTGTGTGTGGTTGTGTGTATATACAGAGAACACACACACACAAATTACAAATGTTGTACCATTTGCACTTTTCAAACTAGTACATTTTTTGTTAGATAACAATATTGTGTTATGTTACTTTTTACAAGCATTCTATCTGAAAGAGTTTCAGGTATGGGTTTCATTTGTGGGTTTTTTTGTATGGACCTACATACAGTAGCACAGTGATGTTGAAGATATTGTTTTTGCATTAATATGTTATTGTTGCTGTTAATAAAACATATTTAGTGTGTTTGTGTGTGTATATTGGCAGCTCTTCCTCACCCATTTCCCTGTCTTCTATATCTTCCTCATTTCCCAGTAGTTCAGACTCCAGCATTTCACCTCTGCTCTCACAATAATTATGAAGTGTACAACAAGCTGCCACAACTTTAGGAATCTTCTTGAGGTTGTGGTCGTTTCTCTTCAGTAGGCATCGCCATCTTGCTTTCAGCCTGCCAAATGCTCTCTCTGCACACACCCTGGCCCTGCTTAGTCTGTAATTATACAGACGCTGGTCCTGGGTAACTCCTGGTGTTTCAGGAAATGGCTTTTGTAGCCACGGTAGGAGTTGGTATGCAGCATCTCCTACAATACATATAGGGACAGAAACACCTTGAAATTCTTCTGTCCATGGTGGAAAAAGTCTGCCTGATTGCCCTTTTTGGAAGATGGAGGAATTTCCAAAGACCCTTGCATCATGCACCTTTCCAGGCCACCCAACATTTATGTCCCAAAACATCAATTTGTGGTCCACAACACCTTGCAGAATTATTGAGTAGTAGCCTTTTCTGTTATAGTAGTCAGACCTGTTATCATGTGGGGCAATGATAGGCACATGTGTGCCATCTATAGCCCCAGCACATTGGGGAAAGCCCCACCTGTCTCTGAAGTCATTTACTACATGTTTCAGGTTGTTTCCTGTAGGAACTTTGATCAAATTTGGTTTCAGGATAAAGAGAATGGCTGAAACTAATTGCTGTGTCACAACACATGCCGTTGAGAGGCCGATACCAAACAAGTGTGCAATAGAGCGATATTCAACATTTGTAGCAAGCCTCCAAATTGTAACGGCAACTCTTTGTTCCACAGTGAGAGGAACTCTGTAGCGTGTTCGCTGTCGCTCAAGATGTGGCCTAAGTACAGTGCAGAGGTACATGAATGAATCCCTTCTCATCCTGAAATTGTGCAACCAATCATTGTCTGACCAGTTTACCGTGCTTTCCCACCAAGCCTGAGACTTGGGTTTTGTCCAGCATGACCTTGAAAAGAAAATGGAATAGTAATTATACAGATGGTGTGTCAAGAAGCATTGTAACTGTTAAATAGCTATACTTTGCACACGTAAATTCACCAAAGCTATATTATAAGGAAATTAATACAGTTCAGAAGATAATGACATTTATTGTTTTGTAACTTCTGTTCACTAGGGGTGTGTTACTTTTCTATACTAACCGTTCAGATGACAGCTGAAACGTCACAAGTAGTCCTGTCGTAAGCATTAGCAGTTGTTGATAGTGTTGGAAAAAATTTCTTTTTAGCTGCCTTTTCCTCTTAAGTTTTTCCAGATGCTTTTGTCACAGGTCGGAGCGGACCTGAGATAGCTAAAGGTTCACGCCCCTTCCTAGTTTCCACCTCGAGGAGGTCCCAAAGCCACCACACTGACCAGACACACGAGTAGAAAGTTATAATTAAAACAAATATTTATTAAATTACTTAAAATCGGGAGGAAAGGGGAAAGGGGCAGTTTAAAACACTAATTCGTTGCGCCTCCAGGCGGGGGCCCACGGGGACGGGGGTCAAGGTCCTTGGACTTTCCTCACTTGTACCCGTGGCGCGCTCCTCTTCTCCTGGAGGCAATCACAAGAAAAGGTAGTTACTGTACTGTCTGCAAGTCTCACCCAGTGCCAGGGGTATTCCAACGGCCGATATTGACAAGATGTCTAATCCTCTTCTCTCCCTCTCCTTAGGCTCTTGGCTGAGGCGGGCAATACGCACGTGGGGGCACTTCTTCCGTCTGGGTTCGTGCTGTAGACAAAAGGTAAGTGGTCACGCAACACTGGGGCTTTTCTTCTTTCTAGGTTCGTGCTGTAAGCAAAGGTATGTGTTTACATAATACTGGGATTTTCCCTCCTTCTAGGTTCGTGCTGTAAGCAAAGGTGAGGGTTACACAATACTGGGACTTTTCTTCCTTCTAGGTCCGTGCTGTCGACAAAGGTAGTGATTACACAATACTGGGACTTTTCTTCCTTCTAGGTTTGTGCTGTAAGCAAAGGTAAATGGTTACACATTACTGGGACTTTTCTTCCTTCTAGGTTCGTGCTGTAAGCAAAGGTAAAGGGTTACACAATACTGGGACTTCTCTTCCTTCTAGGTTCGTGCTGTAAGCAAAGGTAAGTGGTTACACATTACTCGGACTTTCCTTCCTTCTAGGTTCGTGCTGTAAGCATAGGTAGCAGTGGACTAAACATCGAGGAGACCCACGCAGCGTGTTTCAACTCACAGCCTCCAAGGGTAGGGGAGGACCGGATGTGGAGAACAATAGCGTGGAGCCGAACGCTTCCCTGGATCCTCCTTCACTCACGGCGTCAAGGACGCGGGACCGGGGCGAACCTTTTGAAGAGGCTCCACTCAAAGGTAGTTATTGTCTCACAGCCGTCAACCCAAGACCCTTTGGCACGACGGATTTTAAACTGGTCTACTCACTTGGATCGTCCAGATGCTTCACCGCTGCCCATTTAATCGTCGGGACAGAGAACTTTGTTACTGCACACCCAAGGAAGTCTCAACTTGCACACTTCTTCCCTCACACCCCTCAGACCTCAACGGTCTGGATCTCCTCACAACTCCCCGGGTCTCGACAACGGCTTCTGTCAACAGGGACACAGCACAGCACTGCAAGCGATTAAGCGTACACACACAAGTGAAGACAGGGACTCACCCACAGGACTATTCAATTCAATTTTATTTATATAGCGCTTTTCACAATTGGTGATTGTTTCAAAGCAGCTTTACATTAATAGAAGCAGTGGAAAGCACAGAGAAACGACAGATAGCACAACATAATACACGCTAGCATAAGCAGCTAAATTTGCTGTGGCTATGAATCAACATTATAAGCGAGCGTATTACTAATGTAACGTACAGAGGAGGGTGCTAAGTTAAGCCCAAGAAGGCTACCTCCCCGGGTTGAAAAACCCCCTAGGAGAAAAAAACCCCCAGGCTCAGCCGGGGAAGTAAAAAAAAAGTCCTAGGAGGGAAAAACCCTTGGGAGATATATTTATATATACATTGAAACGATTAAGGAGATTAGGCGGAGGTTAAGCGGGTTCTGCTGGTGGTCGTTGGTCATGCATCAGCTGGGCATCACGTTGAAGGTCTGCCGGTGGGTCAGAGGTGTGCCGACTTTCACATTTACCGGAACTGGGTCTGTTTGTCTCATTGTCCTCGGAGACAAGGACGAGACAGGAAGAAAGAAAAACAAAACCCAATTAGCGTAGGGGCCATTCATATGTATACACATGTACATATACACAAACATATATATATATATATATATATATATATATATATATATATATATATATATACACACACACATACACACACATGTACATATACGTATTGAAGATACAACATCATCCCAGTGACAGACTCTGCACAGTTTAGTTTAGGGAGAACGAGAAAAATGCACGGGACGGCGAATGTTTTTGGAAATGGATGCAGTGACACCCTTTTAAGGACTGAAGTCCCGCCCCCGACTAGTGGGCTTAACACCACAAATCTATACCCACCGAGCTTTATTGAAATCAGGACGAGCAAGGGAGTAAAGGGGAGACGGGGACGTGACTGCGCCAGCCATCTCCCTGATGCCTGTCTGGGCTTCACAGTACTCCCCTACTCGACTCAGAAACCTCAGGAGGAGGGCCGAGCAAGTGATAACATAATGCCATACATAACTTTCAAATCACTCCTCTGCGCTTGGCAATTAATGGCCCGATTCGGGGTTTTATTGGTCTAGTTTTGAAGTTTTGGCCTTGTATTGTGGTTTGTATTTACACAGAGTAGCGTTTCTTTTCCTTATATGTAGCCTTTTCTATTTTATACGTGACATTTGTTTTTGAAAGTTTATGCCCGGCTCATGGTTTGCTGCACATGTGTAAACACACACACTTCGTGAATTAAGGGAATAGTCTACTCATTTTCAATATTGGAGTGTGTTGTTGCCTTAACTAAGAATTGTTGATACATCCCTCTATCATGTGTGTGCGTGCACGTAAGCGCTGGAGCGCGCTGCGACGCTTCGATAGCATTTAGCTTAGCCCCATTCATTCAATGGTACCATTTAGAGATAAAGTTAGAAGTGACCAAACACATCAACGTTTTTCCTATTTAAGACGAGTAGTTATACGAGCAAGTTTGGTGGTACAAAATAAAACGTAGCGCTTTTCTAAGCGGATTTAAAAGAGGAACTATATTGTATGGCGTAATAGCACTTATGGGAGTACTTCGACTCGGCGCAGTAACACCCTCCCTCTCCTATTATGAGAGTGAGAAGGGGAGCGGACTTTTCAGGCGAGTTGAAGTACTCCCAAAAGTGCTATTACGCCATAAAATATAGTTCCTCTTTTAAATCCGCTTAGAAAAGCGCCACGTTTTATTTTGTACCACCAAACCCGCTCGTACAACCACTCGTCCCAAATAGGAAAAACGCTGATGTGTCTGGTCACCTCCAACCCCACCCCTAAATGGCACCATCGAATGAATGGGGCCAAGCCAAATGCCATCGAAGCGTTGCAGCGCGCTCCAGCACTTACGTGCACGCACACAGATGATAGAGGGATGTATCAACAATTCATAGTTAAGGTAATAACATATTTTAATATAGAAAATGAGTAGACTATTCCTTTAAGGACGAAGCCAGACTCGACCCGGGCCGCCGTATGGATGGTTGAGTGGCCCTTCGTGGTGGGGGTGGGGTAGATAGGAGAGGGAAACAGGACCTCCTCATGGTGATTCCGATGCTCCCTGGCTCGCCCACGCTTCCTCCTCTCCAGTGGGGCCACAGCACTACAAATTAACTCTCACGCAAGGCCAGGTAATACTTTGCACGTATAAGCACAATATCAACTGCAATCCTACTCACGCCAGTGTCTTACTTTCAGGCTGGTCCCTCGGCTCGCCCACGACTCTCTTCCTTCGGTGGGGCCATAGTGATACGTAGCTACTCACAACACAAGATCAGGTGAGACTTGGTATGCACAATACACACCATAAACAGCAATATTACTCACGTAGATGCTTCACTTCCAGGATGACTTCCTCGGCTCGCCAACGCCTCTCTCTCTCTTCGGTGGGGCCGTAGTGATACACAGCACAAGATCAGGTGATACCTTGTATTAGCAGTTTTCAATGATCGAATTCGTTTACTCACACTAGCTGTAGTTTCCCAGTAAATCCAGTTTCAAATCAGCAGCTGCCTTCGCTTCGCTGGCTGAACCAACTCACTCTAGCGATCTTTCTTCACCCAGTCCTTCGTCTTCCAATCCTCCGTGGTATCCACAGTAAAACAGCACAAAACACTATCACCAACAGACCACAACACCGCAATACAGCAACCAAGCACACCGTTTCTGTTTTCAAAGTCCCTTTTATATTCCTTCCCTTCTTCTCTTCAGCCAATCACTAACCGCTGCGTTAACTCTACGCACCTGCGTCTCATCTAGCTTGATTTGCGGTTGGAAAGACTACAGGATGTTCCGGGGTTTCTGGTAAGTCATCCGGGCGGAAACCACCTTCTTGAATTTAGGTTCCGCCTATGGCAAAAGCTCACACCGTGACACTTTCCTTTAGTTAAGATTTTTCTCACACCTTCTGTTCTTGTCTTCTGCTTAAAAATATACCACAGCCATGTGATGACAACATGTAAGGAGGCCATTTTTAATACCCAGAATTCATTGCTGCACAGAATTCTGGGTTCTGAGTTCTTATGAAGTTGAGGCGTGAACACGAAAGGGTCTGAGATCACTTCAATACTAAAGAGGACCAAAAAGAGACCTGGGTTCTCTTTTGAGTCTTTTATATTGTGAACACGAAAGGGACTGAGTTCACATTTGCTTAGTTGCCTAGTTTCTTCCACTGGGAATTGTTGCACGCATTTTTGAATATGTCCACTTGTGGAATAAAAACTGCAAGACGACAAAAGGTAAGACTTGTTTTTGCATTTAGCTCTGTTATACTAAGAGTTTTATTTAGTGTTTTAGTTGGATATGTGTGCTCTATCACATCATTTAAAAGTCTTTATTGTGTGTTTAGTGGTTTTGGCGGTTGTCGTGACAAGATTTGTGAAGGGATGTCATAGTATGTTTTGTTTTGATATTATCTTGTTTTAGTTTATGTGTTGCTGGAGTTGTACTTAGTTAAGAATTATTTGAAAAGCATTTTAAATAGCCATGATTTCTATTGTTGTTGTTTTTCATTTGCATTGCTTCCGTATTGTTGTCAGTAAGTGTACATCCGTGCAATCGTAGTATGATTTTGTACAGGTTGGTGGAGTATGTACACATATGTGGTTATAGATTCGTTATTTGAGAATGGCCTTCTTGTACGAAGAATTTTTGCCATTTGTTGTGCAAAATGCATTAATGACAGAATTAAACAAGTCATTAAACAAAACGTAAATAGAACACATGCCGTTTCAGATGTAAATATGATGCCAATATGTCATTAATCCGATTGAATAGTATTTGATATGAAAGTTAGTCAACACTTTTATTTTGGAGGTTTTTGCACTATGGCAGGGGCGTTTAGAATGTTAGAAATGTAAGTGCCATGGAAAAGACTGAAAGCTCTATAATATAATTTGTTTGATGTATGTGTATGCCCAAATTTCTGTGAGCTTTGCACACTGTGCCCCCTTAAAGAAAATTGGTGCATGACGCCCCTGGACGGCATATTTTTCCTTTGAAAGTTAACCATGCTCTTTCTAGATTCTGTGTATGGCTGCCTGTTATTGGATCTACAAAACACTGATTATGCTTCACAGGAAAGTGATTATAGCCAAGATTAGTTAGTGATGAATGGCGTGCTTACAGAGGGGTACTAAGTATGAAACTTCCAGGATGCACATGTCGTACAATAAGTGGGATAAGGTGATTTCGGAACCTGCGATGAACAAGTTTTAGAATGGACTTGCTATTTCCTGTTGCAACCCCCAGCATCCCAAAGACCCACTTTCTTCGATGCCAAGTCTTTGCGAACCTTCCACGCCCATACTAGAAATACAAGCAAAGAAGAATATTTAAAATTGCAAAGCTTTTTTTGCAAAATGGCAAATTTGCCAAATGTACAGTGTTTGCGGTACTCCAGGACCAGGATTAGAAAACTGTGCTACCTAAACAACTTGCTTCAGAGAGCATATAATCTAAAACACAACTTCACAAAGTTAGTAAGTAAGGTAATTCATCTAAAAATTACATAAATATTTACCTTTCGTTTGTGCCGAAAGTTGCTTTCATCAATCATAACGAACTCCCTGGGGTGTCCTATTGTTAGGCCCTTCCGTCTGACATACAGCTTTATAGAATGTTTACAAATAGCTCGAACCTTTTTGGCCATGCTGCTGAGTGTGCGTGAGCTTCCAGCAATGCCATCTTCAATCATGTCTATTTGCCTCAACTGAAGGCCTTGAGAGAAGCTTGGTTAACAAAAGTGACAAAAATGTGCTGTTGGTAGGCTAATCCTGGTCAAATACTTTCAAAATGTTAAACATAACAGACTATAACATGTATTTTTCAGTATTAGACTATAAACCTTTTTTTTACATACCGATATATGAACTTCATCCAGGAGAATAAATTGCACTTTGACTTGGCAAAAAGTGATCCAGACCTCACTGACTTGAATCTTCCCTTATGTCTCTTCCGTGTACAAGACCTTTAAACATAATAAAATATTCTAGTGAGTAAGACCATGTGTCATATTTGTTTACATTTTCCTAAAACCACAACAGACATGTTAAATTAATAATACACTCTAAAAACAAATGGTGCTAAATACAGAGATGCTCACAAGTCTCTGAGCTCCAGTCCGAGTCAAGTCTCAAGTCTTTGAGCTCGAGTCCGAGTCAAGTCTGAAGTCTCTGGGCTAGAGGCCAAGTCAAGTCTCAAGTCTCTATTATAATAAGTCTCTGGTTGCATCACGTACTGCGACCCATCCAGGCTGCTTAGAACACTGCATAGCTATATATACGTATAAGGATTTCAAAGCATGTAACATGCTTGGTTATTATGACTCCTTTATCTATTAGCATACAGTATCAGCTTTGATTTTGGTATATAATCAGTGTACTGCAACATGAAAAAAACAACAAGAATGCTTGTTAATATCTGTATTTTGTAGCATAGAACGCACAGTACAGTACAGACCACAAAAATTAAGGTTCTGAAGAAAAAGGACCTTGTCTGTCGCTGAACTACAATGAAAGGCCTTGGCTCCTGTTGAGCTGGCTCTGTGGGGCCATAAGACCAAATATAGACAATGTGTAAGCTGTAAAACAAATTTAGTGCAAAACATCATTGTAGCTAAATGCAAAAGACTATTGCAACGAACCAAACAATGTGAAATATACTATCCAAAGATTTTTTACAAACTACACTTCCTTATGATAAAGAATTCTCAATTATTTGTTATTAACTTGGCTGGATAGCACAACATTGAAACTCTCAACATTTTTAAAGTAAGTGAAGCAACTGACCAACTTATGGCATGTAACAGGTATGGGCCACAAAACATTTTTGGCTTTTAGGTGTTCTTCAGTGGCCTAAGAACTAGAAAAGTCTTAAGCAACAGAATGGTTGCATTTCAAAAAGATTAAGCTTGACAGTGTCTTTGCACCAAGTCTGGCTCGGTGGGGGCGCATTTTAAGGCCTCCATGACTAAATACCCTTTCCACTGGTGCACTTGTGGCAGGAACTGCAAGCAGTTTCATAGACACAATATAAAGCCTTGGGAAGATCTTTGCATGCTTTTCCCAGAAATCCATACAGTCAACTTCTTCTTCAGAGCAAACCTGGATGTAGCGAATGACCTCATCTTTGCAGGATGTTTGATGGTCTGCTTTTTTCTTGGTACCCTCCTTACGGTAGCCAGAGAAAAGCCGTGGAGTTTTAGCGGGTACTAGTGGCTCCTCCTCATCTTCTTCACTGCTGCCCTCAGGTATGGTGACTTTCTGAGCTTCAACCAAGAGAAGCTCTGAAAATATTCCACAAAAATGGTTAGTTACAATATTATAACGTTAATACACTAAATGCACAGTGGTGATTAAGTTATGAATCAATAAAAAGTAAGACAAGATTTTAATATGTTAGATGCATAATGTGATGATAATCTTTTAAATCTGTTCATGTGTATTGACCTACCTATCATTATCTCCTTGACCTCACTCTTGACTTCATCTGGGGCGAGGACATCATGATCTAGCCAAAAGAGGCAGAATGATGGGTCTAGGACTGCAGACAACAGGTAGATCATATCTCCGAATGGAAGCTCTACAGGGAGTTGTGCTGTTTCATCCATTCTGACATTTGCAAACATCCCATGGAAACGGTGTTGGAGTGACTTCTGCAATGCTTTCACTAAGCCAAACAGATGACGAGATGCATTCAGCATATGGATGAGGTGGCTGTTGAGTGAGAGTACACAAGGGAGAGCAGCACTGACAGTCACCACCTTCTCTCCTTGTGTAAGGTCTGTTGCTTGCAGAAATGGGGCTAAAATGTCCACAAGCTCTTTGAGCTGACTCCATTCTCTGGGTGATGATAAGCACAGGCCTTTATGTCCTTGGGCTTCCAGCAGACAGTTTAGGCTTTGGGGATCCAGGTCAGTGACTGCCTCCACAAGGCGAAGAGTTGTGTTCCATCGTGTGGACACAGCTGATGGGATGCTTCGGTTTGCTCCATACTCCGCTTCAAACGCTTCCTTCAGTCTACACGAAGAATGGAGTAAACTGCAAAATTTTGTCACTTTTGCCATTGCACTGTTCAGAGCTTTTGTTTCCTTTAGTCCATCTCTTACAACAAGCTGCAATGAATGTGCAAAGCACTGCAGCCGCTGCTGCCGACAGCTGTTCTGGATGGATTCCACATCATCCTGGTATTCCTCACTTACTTCCTCCCACATGCAGCTGTTTCCCAGCTCATCTTCATCATCATCATCATCTTCATTGTCAGTTTTAGCAGAAGGGAAACAAACTGTGAAGGCTTTCTTCATATTTGAAGCATTATCACAGATTATGTAATCCAATTTATGTTTTATATTAAAGTTGTCACATATCTCTTCAAATTTCTCACTTATTCTCTCTCCAGTGTGAGACCCAGTGAATCGTTCACAACTTAGGAGAACTGTGTGCAGTCTTCTTGGGCCATCTTTCTCAATTTCCATGAAGTGGGCTGTTACCCCTAAGAAGCCACGCATGCTCCTGTCAGTCCAGATGTCCACTGTCACAGACACATTGTCAGTCTTTTCTAGTTTACATTTTATCTTGGACTCTTTTTTTACTACTAGCTCACTCAGACGTCTAGTTACAGTGCTTCGACCTACTGGGCAGTATCTCTCCTCTACCACTGACATAAAATTCCTGAAGCTAGGCTTCTCAATCAAAGACAGAGGTAGGTTGCATGCAATTATGAGGTTCTGTATTATGGATTCAGTAATTGCCTTCTGTCTGGGATGCCCCTGGCTGTATAACTGCACACCTCTTGTCTGGCTTAAGAATGAATCAATGCTGCTCTGTCCCTGTGCACTGGCCCCTTTTTTTTGCTTCGTTGAACTCATTAAACCTACAGATGTCGATCAATGAATATGAAAAGACAACAAGTAAGATCCTTATCTTATTATAGCTAACACTTTTATGTACAACAAAGCCCATCTGAAACCACAAGGTTTAAACTGAAACAATGGTACTCAGGGTATCAAGAAAATATTGCAAGTTTCTTCACTTACAAAACACGCACACACTCAAGCACACACACACACACACACACACACACACACACACACACACACACACACACACACACACTCACACACTCAAGCACACACACTCTCTCTCAAGCACACACACACACGCGCGCGTGCGTGCACACACTCAGGAACAAACACAATCAAGAACACACACACACACTCAAAGTCTCAAACACACTCTAGCACACTGAAGCACGTGGTTTACGGGGACTCTCCATAGGCGCAATGGTTTTACTAATGTTCAAACTGTATAATCTATCAATCTACACTAACCCTACATCTAAACCTATCAATCACAGAAAACTTTTGGCATTTTTTGAATTACAAAAAACCCCATTTAATACATTTTAAGCCGTTTGGTGTATGAGGACACGCACGTTGTAATACCCATGTCATACAATACAACACATTTATGTTCTCATAAACCATATACAAAAAACACACACACGCACGGACGGACGGACGGACGCGCGCGACAGACACACACACACACACGCGGAGGACAGGTATAGAGGACCTTAAAATTTAAAAACTTTTCCCCCCACTTTTTGAAAACATCTACAATGGTTAAACAAACGCTCGTTTACATTTCATAAGAAAGACAGTCGGAGTTATCCTCCCGCAACGTTAGCTTCCTCGTGGCCAAACCAAGCAGCAATCTAACGGTAATATAATAATAATAATACCTTACATTTATATAGCGCTTTTCTCAGTACTCAAAGCGCTTTACATATGAACGGGGGAATCTCCTCAACCACCACCAATGTGCAGCATCCACCTGGATGATGCAAAGGCAGCCATATTGCGCCAGACCGCTCACCACACACCAGCTTATTAGTGGAGAGGAGACCGAGTGATATAGCCAATTAGTATGAGGGATGATTAGTAGGCCAATGGGCAAGTTTGGCCAGGATGCCGGGGCACACCCCTACTCTTTTCGAAGGACATCTTGGGATTTTTAATGACCACAGAGAGTCAGGACCTCGGTTTAACGTCTCATCCGAAGGACGGTGCTTTTTTGACAGTATAGTGTCCCCATCACTATACTGGGGTGTTAGGACCCACACAGACCACAGGGTGAGCACCCCCTGCTGGTCTCACTAACACCACTACCAGCAGCAACCTGGTTTTTCCCAGGTGGTCTCCCATCCAAGTACTGACCAGGCTCAGCCCTGCTTAGCTTCAGTGGGCAAGCTGTATTGGGCTACAGGGTGATATGGCTGCTGGCCATTAGATGGTCAAAGCATGAGCTAAAGTAAACATGTTTACTGACCTGTCAGGATGTGTTTTAAGATGCCTGATAAAATTAGATGTGGTTGAGCCAGAATCTTTAATCTTCATACCACATGTTCCGCACTGAGCACTTCTTCTGTTTCCGTCGTTTTGGAAGTTTTTAAAAGCAAATCTTATAATTAATGGCACAGCAGCGGCCGGTGTAGTCGACATGTTCGCTCTCCTAATCTCCTAATGTTTGGCCGTGCGCGCGGAGCAGATACGTAGTACGTCACGTGTTACGTCGCGGGCAGGTTATAGGTAACGGTGGGAAGGGGAATCACAGAGAGCTTGTCAGACGTTTTCTAAAAATGAACATTGTTCACGAGTCCCGAAGCTCGAGTCCGAGTCGAGTCTGAAGTCTTTTGAGGACGAGTCTCAAGTCGAGTCTGAAGTCACTGTGTGTGCGACTTAAGTCGCACTCGAGTCCGAGTCTCAAACTCGAGTCCCCATCTCTGGCTAAATAGCACTACAAAGCTAGTAGTGCTATTTACTACTAGTGCTACAAAGCACCTATGAAGAACCATACGGGTGTCATAGCACCACTGTAGCACCACATATGGTTCTACATAGCACAATATGGTTATACACCAGTGCTACACATGTACTTCATCGGTGCTATATGGCACTTAAAATGGTTCCTCTATGATTACGAGCCAAGAACCAATTTTAGTGCTATTTAGCAAAATTTTTTAGAGTGTATATTGAAAAATAAGAACATAATTAATTATAAAAAGGATAATTTAAGCAAGCAAGCTCTGGTGAAAACATTTCTTTAAATAATAATAATAATGCTTACCAAACATAGTTGTCTGCTTTGTTGGGTTTATGAGTCAGCTTCATTGTATGTTGGCATATATTGCACTTTATTTTTGCTTTAAGCAATTTTTTTTCTGGAGCCATTTAATCAACTTCAGTTTCTTCCTCTTTGTTTGACGTCCTTCAATCATTGACAGCAAAGTTTTATTTAATGACCGACCCATGTCACCTTAGAAATCAACCCAGTATCACGCTAAAGCGTGTAATAGACACGCTGGTCCACTAGAGGATGCGTGTCAATGTCACGCTTTGCCTCCTCTAGGCGTGAAAATGACACGCATATATGAGGATGATAACCAATAGGGGGCGATAATTTCTTATTGCCAACAACTTCAACAAGAGAAGCGACGCAGTGATATGCGTTCTCTGGAGCTCCATGGGTAAGGCTTTCTTGGAAATTTGGTGATTAATGTTACTAAAATTGAGTAAATCCTGTGTTTATGTTAAGTCTTTGTTGCAACGTTAGCAATATAATATCACCGCTAAGGCAACAGACAAGTCAGTGCACGCGTTTGGTCAGAATCCAATTGGCTCATATTTAGGACATAATTGTTTGTTCAGGTGCGGTCATTTAAGAAATCCTAAAGTTGGTGCAGCATAACATTTAATTTGCGTGTGTGGACTATGGAGTTATCTATAGTGGTTTTTACGTTACTAAGGTCAGAAACATTATTGGATGACTGTTTGATAATCAGCTAATGTATTAATCACAGAAAGCTGCAGTGAGTGCATTATATTATGTTGCTAAACAGTTGTTCTAGCGTTTTTAAACCAGTAGTTTTATTAATTTCGCGCGGAATGCAGTTCGTGAAATAAGCTCTAAATGAAAAAATAACCGATTTAAGTAAATAATTGTGTTCATTGTAAATCTGCTCATCTAAACATACAAGGCGGAACCAATCGATCACAGAGAGCGATCGCTGCTGACACCGTCAGCAGCACTTACATTCAGATTACAATAATATTTCACATTATTACATTCAGATTACAATAATATTTCACATTGTAAGTGTTTTTGTGTCAAATGGATGCAGCCTTGGTGAGCAGAATGGATTTGTTTGGTTATTTAATATTGTTTATATGGTGGGGCTGGTTTGTGCAGTTGCATCTATGTCAATTGAGCGTAAGAAGGGATTAAAATTGATTGTGTTATGTTCTGTAATTGTTGTTAATAAATCTGTCAGAAGAAAGTGTGTAAAAGTTTGACTACAGTAACCATATCTAACCAAGCTTCAAGTACCAAGATAATTATTTCATTTATTTCTCTGATTTCAGAATTCAGAACTGTTCATTTATGCAGTTTATGCTTTATTTATAGGTAGCATAACTGTTACCTTTTTTTTTTTACAGTTCTGCATATATAATATGACAAACCTAGGAGACTTTGCTGTAAGAGAATTAATCATGTTTTTGTTTTCTTTTCTCAGGTCCGGTCAGTACCCACCACCCTTCCCTGTTCACCCACAGTTTATACTTTTTCTTAGAAAACCAACGGCTCTTTTAAGAGCCACTTCAATAATCAACTCACTCACTCTCCTCAAGTAAGTATTGCTTTTTAATTTTTTTAATCTTGCCCTGCTTTGTACTTCTCAAAGTCTCTTTCACTCTCTCCCGTTTACTCTTATCTTTATTAGAAATGCCAGGCCAGGGGTCAACAACTAGAAAGTGTGTGGTCTGCCATATACAACTAAATGTAGCTTGCAAAACATGCAACACATGCAAGGTAGAGCAGCCACATAAGCTTCGGGTAAAAAAGAACTGAAGAAATGTGATCAGAAGCGGGAGAGCTGGGTGCATGATGAAGATATGGAAGATATGCTGGTATGAAATTGCGATTATTGTTTTATATACATACATACATACAACATATATATGTTATTTTGCGTGTTTGTTATGTTTTGTATTTGTCAAGGCCTGGAAGAAAACCAAATGCTTGGGGGTCTGAGGTTTTGACACCCCATTATCACTTGACTGAGACATCCATTACATGCTTGGAAAGATTAAAGAACCTATTCAAAGTAAGAAATAAAAAATAATATTAAAAATTACAGGTAAAAATGTGGTGCCTTCTCTCAACTAATGTAGTACTCAGATTGTGATTGATGCTTTTAGTTTACAACTGACGTGCGTGCGTGTGCGTGTGTGTGTGTGTGTGTGTGTGTATATATATATATATATATATATATAATAAAATAAAAATGTGTTTGGTCTGATTTAAAAAATATATATTTTGAATGTATTTGATTGGTTTGTCGATAGTGAACGTGGATATGTTTGGTTGTTGGCTAAGCATAGCACCACCGCTTAACGTTAAGACACTGTTGAGTGTTGCAGTGAGACTGACACGTTATGGTTCTGCTGTGAACTGTTTTCGCTGCTGAAACAATAAAAACATTCAATATTGCGTCTACAATGTAAGTGACTTAATATTAATTAGCCTACTTGTTTAGTGAACTGTCAAATGAAATCGGTGTCACATTTTCAATGGTGATGTGATGTTGCTTAACTTTATCATGTTATTAAAAACTCCACAGTTTACCTCAGTATGTTAACTGAGTTTAGTCACTTTGTGTTTGCGGCACTCATTTGTTTAGTGTAATTACATTATGCACTTTCGGTTGCCATTGAGACTAAAGGATGCAGAATCATTATCGCGTTTTGATGATTGTTATTGCCGGCTAGGCTACTTGTCCAGTCGGGAAAGTAAAATTCTCTTTCCCTTGGCCTTTTAAAAATCCACTTGTCCCTGATAAGCGGACAAGCGTAGATGTCTAGCCCTGCAACGTGTTTAGACGGCTTCAGTAGGTTAGGTCCAATCTTTATGACTCCGTTGTATTGTATCAATGGAGAGGTATGACGGTTCTTCCTTGTTTTTTGGCCATTTAATTCATAATTAATGATATTATGCATTGCAGTGAGGTTGATCTCATTTGTGCCCCCCCCTAAAAAAATGAAATTCCCATCCGTGAATTTGTGTCCGGCGTCGGGTATGGAGCAAACTATAAACGATAAGTGACTGCTCATTGGAAACCCTCACTCATTCATTCATTTATTAATTCATTCACCGGTCCACTGCTGCATACCGTAATTAACTGAATCTGCTGCTCCGCTAGACATCAAAAGAGAGAGAAAGGCAGGACCTTATAGGCATAGATGAATAAAAAGAGTTTTGTACATATTAATGACATATCATGAGCCTCAAACACGATTGTTTCCTCCTTCTTATGTAAACCATGTGCACCACGGTAGCCGCCACCGGACAAACATGTCATCGTTGGAGACAACTTAGTAAAAAAGTTTGTCGGTTAAGCGCTTTTGTAGAAACATGGCTGCACAAACAGGGCTCCAGACTAACTTATTTTTACTAGGAGCACAGTGGCCCCCAACTGAAAATTTTAGGGACGCAACCAGAAAATTGAGGGGCACATACCATAAATCAACATGCTAACCAAATATTCACATTCCTACTAAGTAATACACTGTATTACTAATAAATACTTTGATGGTAGATACAGAAAGTACAATGTGCTGTTTTAAATTCAGTGTCACATAAAAAAAAGGTCAAATTTACTGGTCGCACATGTGTGACTGGATGTAAAATTCAGTGACACACTCTCAAATTTTGGTGGCAGTCTGGAGCCTTGACAAAATGGCGGCTTCCAAGTAAGGGGACCCTCTCTGTATGTAGATAAAACGTCTCATTCTAAGGCAATAAACACATAACGGTTCATTATGAAAGGTCTTTATACACCCCTGATAATTTAGTTTAGTATATTATTTAGCATTTCTGTCTAGAGATCCTTGTAAAAATTACACACTGCACCTTTAAGTACAATGTTGTTACAATGCTAAAAACCAAGTTGTGACTGCTGAGTTAGCGCTATATGCTAGCATTTACCCTGGTGAAAAAATAGTGTACTAAATATATTTAATTTTGATATACACACTTATGATCAGTATACTTAAAGTGTGCTATTAATTAGTTTATTTAAAGGAACAACAAATTTTGTACTTGATGTATTTTAGTTGTAATTTAATTGTATTAAAGTACAACTTTAAGTGTATTAAGTGTACTGTTTGTGCTAAAGTGGAACAACTTCAAGTGTATTTAATTCAATTTAAGCACATGCCTGTGCTAAATTCATGCTTGATAAGTGAATTTAGAGTGTTTTATTTGTGTTAGGAGTACATTACAAATGTCTTGCAAACATACAATCAGTGTACCTTAAATCGATTGTTTGTGTTCATTTATATCTATATACATTTTGGCTAATCCAAAATTCTAAAAACTACCCTGGTGAAAAATTAATATGCTAAGTACATTGCATTTTGTATACATTAACATACCTGCAGCTAGACTAGTAACCAGTATACTTCAAGTGTGTTAATGATTAGTTAAGTTAAAGAGTGCTATTTTGGGAATAGATTACTTTAGCTGGTAACATAACCAAAATTATTTTAAAACTATTAATTCAAGTTTCCAAATACCCTGATAAAAAACAATAGACACCATCACAGAAATTCTATTGGTTTTATTGGTAATTGTATTGGTTCTAATGGAATATGGCCCAAAACACACTACAGTGTAGTGGTTTTAATGGTAAAAGCTAATGGTTCCTATTGGTATTTTAATAGAAACCATTAGAATTTTCTGTTTTAATTTGTTGTTTTTTTCAGCAGGGTAAATAGAAGCTGATAAAACAATTCATTTTAAATATATTTAAAATATATTTTTATTCACAGTGTACATTATTTGCCTAAAAATTGAACAATTGCTTATTGAAGATTTTTTTTCTCCCCCAAAATCAACTTTAGTCTGGCAGGTTTTGGTCCAGCCTAATGGCAGTCTGAAAAAGAGACCATAAGCTCAATTAACAAATGTTTTATATTAAGACATTGCATTTATTTAAGACTATTACATCTATAGCTTACTGGCTAAAGAGAACAATGGCTACGGTGGCTCATTGCTGCCACATACATATTATTTTTTACACTCAGTTATGTCGTTATAACGACATCTTTTCTCGTTATAACGAGATAATATGTGCTTATAACGAGATATTATGTGGCTATAACGAGATATTATGACGTTAAAACGACATATTTTCTCGTTAAAACAACATCTTTTCTCGTTATAACGAGAAAAACATTTCGGTTTAATTACATATCATCTTCTGTTTTAACTTTTCAAGTAGAGTCTGTCTTGTACGATTTGAATCACTTTTTCCCCCATTTTCCTTGCAGAAGCGTCTTGCAGCAATCCTGTCACCATAGATGGGAATGTAACTTGACAAGCTGTCATCATCAAGCTCCTCTATAGTGCTATCATCTATCTGTAAAAATATATATTTAAAAAATAAGATTTAATGGGTGTAGATCCACAGAAAATAAATGTCAGACCACATTAAATAATATATTTCAATGGTAATCTAAGTTAAAGTAACCTTTTAACTAAATTTGCCAATGTTGTAGTGCTGTTTTGTATATGACCAGGGCCGGATTAACATAAGGGCTAGGTGGGGCTGAAGCCCCATGGCCCGCGGGATTAGGGGGCCCGTGATTGGCTGGAGGAAATGAGATTGTCAAATCATAGGTGGTTGATTTGTGTATAATAAAATAACAAGACGTTATTGGAAAATGTGACTTGAATGATATAATTCACCGCCCAATCAAATTAACTCTACAATTTGCGCCATGACGTTGGGAAACGTCTCTTTTCGTTATGCTTTCATGAACATTGTAGCGCTATAAAACTCTCGCTGGAGCAATAGTTACGCCCCTCTTTTGCAGACAGACCCATCTCCGCTGGAGTTCAAAAATGATGAAAAAAGTGATAGTGGTTCACAAAAAAAGGAAAAACAAGCTTCACCCCCCTGCCTCGTCCCCGATCCGCGTGTTTTATAAACTATATAATAGACTGCTGTGTTTTTTTTCTTCACAAAACAATATACTTTAGATATTATTTGATAGACTGGGATGTTTAAAATCTCTAGTGTAATGGACAGGACACATTAAAGGATCAAAGGTCTATTTATCTCCACATATATCATAAATATAAATTAGCATTATAACTTTTGAAGAGAAAATATAGGTGACAGGCATGGTTACGTTATAGGCTACATTTCCTACTATTTATATATTTGCATAGACGAGAGTATTTATATAACGGCAATGAAGCTCATATGGCAAGAAATATTCTCAAATAATTAAAATAACAGCATAATGACATGAATAAACAATCAAGGAAGCAAGATTGACATGCAAATTGTATTATTATTACCGGAAAAACAGCATTATTACTGAAATAAACTCTAAATACGCCAAACACGCTGTTATAACTGCAACAAGTCTACATAAGCTCAATAACAATTGAAAAAAATCATTATTATTTCCCAAAACGTTGTATGACAAACATTATATTTAAAGCAAATGTATTCTTACAATCATTCAAGATCATTATTCCATACTGAGCACGTTCGTCTCGCCTCGCTCTGTAATAATAGCGCTGATTGACAGGTGCGCTTCCCCGTCTATCAAACAGATCATTTTGTATAGTTCTCTTTAGAAAAATTAACCATAATTTTAACGGTTGACAAAACGGGTTTTGTCAGATTGATTATGATTTGTATTACCTTAGTTTAACTAAAATGTCCATGGTTATGGATATTGTTATAAGACAATATAAATTTGGTTACTGTTGTTTTACAAATAAAAACTAAAAGACTATGTTAGTATAATTAAACAATGGTAAAATTAATAGCATACTTTATGTATATGCAATGTATATAAACACGGTAGAATATTGTTATACATATCATTTTTTTAACTCGTGGTAAGTGTTTTGCCTTAATTGCTTCATACTGGGATTAAACAAATAAGATTACAGAAAAACTAATGAAAAACTTTATTTACATCTATTTAGGGTGAAATTACTGCATTTTTGTGTAAATCCGTGTTCATTCTGACCACAAAACATGCGCTATCACTTTAAATCAGCGCGTGCAGCTTGCGTGCTGTACAGCAAAAATAGACTCGCTGACGAAACGACCGCAGCACTGCTGCACCGCACCGCATCTGCAACGAACCGGACGGACCGCATACGTATGCTGTGTGAAAGCTCTAACCTGTTAACATGGCTACGTAAAAAATTACGCACCGCAAACGCACTGCACACGGAGTATCCCTCAATTTCCACCGACTGCGGAGTGGCTGCGGATCCGCTGCGGAAGGCGGCGGAGTCAATCGGTTTCCATTCGGGTCAATGTGTGTGTTTCCGCTGGCTGCGTTCCGGGTCCGTCGCGGCTCCGGCCGTCCGCAGCCCTCCGGCACAAATGCGCAGAGCTTCTATTTTTGACGGATGCCGGACAGCTCCGCAGGGCGGAGCCATGAATTTATCGCGTGATCATACCTGAATTCACGAGATCTCGTGTTGGGATCTGAGCTGGTTTGTTATAACGTCATACTTCAACGTCATAATGGGCGGAGACAGAACTAGATATAGCGCGATCTTCATGTGAATTTGCGAGAACTCACGGGTCCTCGTCACTTCAGAACGCAGCCGCTCTGCAACAAATACGGATCCGGTGGGTATTGACGGACGGCCGAGTGCGGAGCCGTAACCCGCGGAGCCGATCTGCAGCCACTCCGCAGTCGGTGGAAATTGAGGGTAAGTGTGAAACAGGCGTAAAGCTCTGCAATGCTTGAGAGGTAGTGTAGCCAAAATCACCTTGTATATCAGCTCTTCAATAAACTCTTCTAAAATAACAATCATAGCATTTATGTAATTGTAAATGCAGTGTAAATGTAGGCTATTAATAAACCCTCATGCTAACAACATGAGGGTGATGTTTTTGAACTAAACCTAAATAATTCATGGTTAAGTACTTATTGAGGAAGTATGACTGAAGTAGGAGTAATGTTTTTGCTGATTTTTGGCAACCTTTATGTTTTTGAGTTCATATCTGGAGTAAATGCACTACATAGAGTACAAATGTTTTATGAATAAAATGTTCCCAAAATCTGTGCAGTTGAGGGTTACTGTGTTAAATAGCCTGAACTCTTTAGTGTGCAAAAATAATAATAATAAATAATGATAAAGAAAAACATTAATTAAATACATTGATTAATAACAATAAAAAATATGTAGGCTAGTGCGGTAGAAGACTGGCTTGGCAATCAGATGAAGGGGGGCCTTTGGTGTTTGCTATAGCCCCAGGGCCCAAAGTCCTCTTAATCCGGGCCTGTATATGACAATAGACATATAGACATATACACACATCACTATTAATTGTGTGTAACCTCAACATATCACTTACTAGTTTACACACATTCAACAGAATACTGATTTTTATTTTTCAGTGCAAATATTATACTCAGCAGCATTAAGAACCGTAGCATTTGCATGATGTTATTTTCTACTCAAGGGGGCGCTGTTGTTTAAGTTGACTGATTGATTGAAATTTACATTGCTACGTTTTATGTTGCTCCGGTAACTTAGGCCTATACACAATAAAACTATACGTAGAGTGCATCATAAACAGTACAGTTTGGCTTGTGTGACAATTGACTTCGATTCATTCAATTTCTAAATTTCAAATGTTCAGATTTTTTTTTTAATTATGCAATTCACCTAATGTATAAAAAGTTTGCCTGTAAATTGCGCATAACTAACTAACCTCATACCTGAAATATATAGGAATTATTAGATTTTGCATGAATGAATATGAGAAAACTTACCTTGTCCAGTTTCATTTTTTGAATATGTTCCCCTGAAACCCCGCGATTCTGAAGAAAAGTCCAGAAATCCATGTTGACCTTATTTTGTATTTCTTTAAACACACTTTATCATCATAACATGCATTCGATCTGATGACTGTGGCTGATGTAGACTACCGTACAGCAGGACCGCGTTCACCAATGAGCTGCTGCAAAATGACCTTATTACAGTGTAATTTTAACGAGAAAAAGATGTCGTTTTAATGACATAATATTTCGTTTTTTTTTTTTTAAATATGTCGTTATTATGAGAAAATATGTCGTTTTAATGATATAATATCTCATTATAACAAGAAAAACATTTCATTTTAATGACATATAATCTCGTTTTAACAAGAAAAGATGTCGTTATAACGAGAAAAGATGTCGTTATAACGAGAAAAACATTTCGTTTTAATGACATAATATCTCGTTATTATGAGAAAATATGTCATTTTAATGATATAATATCTCATTATAACGAGAAAAACATTTCGTTTTAATGACATATAATCTCGTTATAACAAGAAAAGATGTCGTTTTAACGAGAAAAGATGTCGTTATAACGACATAACTGAGTGAAAAAAATTATATGTATGTGGCAGCAATGAGCCACCGTAAATGGCAACTAAGCAGATAGTATATTTTTACCTAAACTTAAGCTTGACTAGAATAAACAATCGGGTGAATTAAGTTGACGATATAACAACCGTGATATCTTGAAAACCTATAATGTAGCTATAAGCTACACTGTAAAAAACATATTGTGAAATTCACAGAAATTAACTGGCAGCAATTGACAAGTAACTTACTTTAGAAAAAGCACAGTAAGTTACTTGTCAATTGCTGCCAGTTAACTACTGTGTTTTTTTTCTATAGTAAGTTACTTGTCAATTGCTGCCAGTTAAATACTATGATTTTGCCGTACACTAAGTTCCTTGTCAATGGCTGCCAGTTAACTACTGTGATTTTTCCGTACACTAAGTTCCTTGTCAATGGCTGCCAGTTAAATACTGCCAGTTAAAGTCCATAAAACGTAACTGGACAGGTAAGCCCAAATACACAAACTCCACACACCAGCAACCGCTTGTTTTAGCTATAGCGTCAGCTAACCATGTGCTCCTGCTCCTTCCTTTTATACAAAGTTCCATGTCATGTGACCCCTCACATGACAGGCAGACCAGGCAAAATAAAAGACATACACACATAAAATAGCAAAAGGATACAATGGCTAAGAAAACATGTAAAACTAATTTAAACTCAAATATACATAAGTCACAATATAATGAGTGGTAAAACATGTATCTTGTGTGATCACGTCACAACGTTAATGATCTAATTTAAATAGGCTAAATTACAAAACAATACAATAAGTTTTCTGATTTGAGGGAAAATGCTACTGTTTTACAGATATATACTAAATTAAAACATTTTTTTTACAGTCAAATACATTCAATAAATGCATGCTAACATTTGTAAAATAACATTTTAATTTGGATGAAAAAGTATGAATTCCCAAGAAATGAATCTTAAAACATCTTAACTTTTGTAACAATCTAAAAATAACTAAATATAATTCAGTTTTGTAGATATACAGGACAATCTGTAAATAAAACAAAATAATTCATTATCAATCAAAAGTACACTGCAAGTAAACTGTAAGTTTCCTCCAATTCTTATTAAACACAATATTACTGTGAAGTATAATAACAAATTTATGTCTACAATATTTTCACTCCAAAATAAATAGTTCTAGTGCACAACACAACCATTGATTCTAAAAATGATTCTAAATTCAGAATCCTAATTTTACAGTGTATAAGTAACATTAAAACATGCCCAAAAAGGTCAGTGAAACCATACCACAACAGACAATGTTAAGAGATTGAAAAGCTATTTTCATTTAAATTGCTAGTAATCTACTGGATCCTACAGTATGAATAAACATATTTACAAGATTTACTAAAAGTTAGAATTTATGATTTAATTCTATTCAACACATTATTGTTTAATTTACATTAAACGTGCCTGTATTGACATTTAAGTATGAAATAATATCAGCTTTGAGTGGACTAGTTATCAGATGTTTAAGTGAATCACCAAAACATGACTCCAAACAATGGACCTTTTCCTATAGATTTTATATCATATATGTGAACGAAGTTATTTATTACGTTATTTATACACATTTCACTTTGATGAAACTGTGCAATTTTATTTTCTGTGTGCAGGTTTAGCCACTGGTAAAACTCTAATGGGCATGACTGCTCTCCATTCACAGGGCTTTATGTGTTTTCATGTCTCACCAGCATATGGCCAGTAAGATGATTTCAGTGGAATACTGTTTAAAGTATCTATTAGCCTACCATGTTTATTTTCTCTAAAATTAAATATTTAAGATTGTTTTTCATACATTAAGGACATAAACACTTATGTCGTACAAGAAAAATATTTTCTTACGTAATATCGCCAACAACACTCTTAGGTGGCTAAACAGATCCTATCTAAGCCATCATCTGTGTCCATATTCCAGTTTATTGTTAAAACAAGCTTTTGGCAGGCAGATAAAAAAACAGCTACAATCAACACTATTAAAACCATACTTGTGTGTGGCACTTAAATAGACATACTGGGTGCATCCCAATTCAGGGGCTGTGGCCTTCCAAGGCCGTATCTGAAGGCAAATTACATCACCGGGCCGTGACAAAGGCTGCCACAATTCGAAGGCTCCTTCATATAAAAGCCTCTTAGGGGCCAGTCACACCAAAAGCGTTTATGGCAGTTGCAGACGCCTTTTTTGAATGATATTCTATGGGCAGGGCGCGTTTGCATGCTGTTTATGCGCGCTGAGCGCCTTGCGGTATTTTGCCGCCTGCCGCGCACGCGTTTTTGAAGGAGCGCTGAGAGCGGAGGAGCGCCTGACGTCATTCGCGTCTTCCATTGTCCAATCGAATGAGGGGAGAGGCGGGCCTTACGTTGTGGTGAGGGAAGTTTACAGTTGCTTTGAAGAACCGGACTCCACTCGCTCACTCTCTCCTGCGTGTTTGTGCACATCTCACCCTCAAATAAGGTCAGAGCAAGTGCCCTCTTTTTAAAGTTTCTGCTAATATGACAGTTAACAGCAAAAGAGTGCTCACGCTTCAATATTTGATTGACAAGACAGCTGAGGCGGTGGTTGCTTAGCAATATGAAAAGCTGCGTCGCACTGCTCTTTTTTTTAAAAAGGCAGTGCGTCGCGCCTTGCGTTTGCAAGCGTTTAAAGCGCTTTTGGTGTGACTGGCCCCTTACTGTGGCCTTTTCCCCCCAGAAACCGAGTTAGGGCTGTAACGATATATAGCTTGTCCCATTAAAAAGACCTGCCTGATTATGCATCGCGATTCAGTGTTTCATGCGCAGCTTGTGTGTGTACTTTGGCGTTTTGGTCAGTAAGAAGTCCTTATCAATCTAAAATCATTATGAGGCGGAGTCGTTTATAACGGCATTTTAAAAAGCAACGCTCGTTAAACAAAATCTTTCAAAATATTCTTTATTATCATGAAAATACCTGAAACTATTTGAAGAACAGCAATATAAATATTCCTGTAGACATTTCCTAAAATAGCGTTTGCAATGCTAGCCTACTTCTTCTGTGGCACAAAGGGAGTTTCTGCACGAGAGCACCCCCTGGCTTTTGGATGTGGCGGCATTTCACCGTAATTCATGCAAATTCATGAATTGAGAAAACGCGCATTTGCACGATAAATCGTTACAGCCCTACCGAGGATCCATAGATGTATCCTTCACAGCCTTGGCTATCCCAAAATTCAATATGAAGTCTGGGTATTTTGAAATAAACATTCAAAACTGTAGTTAAATAAAAGTGCATATTTTGCTAATTAAAGGTCCTTGTGTCTGTTTTACTATTATAAATGATATTTTAGTGATGTCAATTAATATTATTGCTGCAATGTTGTGTGTTGCGTTTTGCTTTTGTATATTTCTAAGGTTGGTGAATTTTACATACTGTTGGATAGTTTAATCTGCATGAATGTGTTATATTTTCTAAAGTAAAATAAAAAAATCTGCCACCATATTTATTTTTAAAAGTCTGATAGGTCTCAGCTTTTGTGTCCCTGTGACAAGTGTAGTGGGCGGGAAAAGCAAGTGATGCCCCCGTAGGCTAGACCGTCTCATTTCAGTTCACTTCGTGGCGTTTAGAGGCTGCTGCCTTCAAATATTGAGCCTTCAAAGTCCGCGGCCTTAAAAGGATCCAGACCCTGAATTGGGATGCACCCTTAGTTTGTTCAAACTAAACCAGTGCTCACACAGTCATTGGCCAGTTTACTGAACGACAGTCATATTAACCAATTATACTCAAAGCAACATGACGAGTCAGCCAATACAATTTGGTAACACATAATTTCGATAGTCCACTTTAGACATTTTACTAATTATAAGTAACTTTGCAACTACTTATCCTACCAATCTTTACAGTATTAGTAGACTGTCTGCTTAATATCTATTCACACTTTATTGTGATGATCCCTCAACAGACATTCAACTGACTATAAGTATCTTTGCAGGTGCATGTCAACTTATTCCACTAACCCTAACCTCTTCCCTATCCCTAACAGTCTACTAACACTCTAAGGACAGTTAGACAGTTAGTTGAGATATAGTTGCAAATTAGTGAAAGTTGGTTGACATGTAGTTGAAAAGTTATTTATAGTTGTATAAGTATTAAGTGTAACCTACAATTTATTTCAGTGTGGTAGCATATTAAATGGAATGTTGTGTGTACCATATTGTAGACAAAAGAATAATCATAGTGAACTTTTTCCTTAAAGAAAATAAATCTAATTTGTCATTACTAGCATAATACTTAAAATAATACAAAATCAAATATACTTTAAAATGTTTTCCCAACAAAGATTATTGAAGAAATTATTTTCTTCAAATTCATTTTGTGTATCCTGAATAAGATTAGACATCAGCATGTTCCTAACAAAAATTGTTGTTGACTGGACTTAAATAAATTTATGAGTTTGCAGAATGTAAAATGTGCTGTAACACATCATGAAGTTTGATTTCTCAGAGTTTTTCAAAATAAAAGTCAATCGGGTTTAAATGTCAGGAGTTCCTGTCGGGATGAAAGTAACACTTGTTACTCTTCTCCCACTGCCAATACTGTTGCATTATGTTGAATATGTATATTTTTTATTTGATTTAATTTTATTGTGTTCAAACTGTTAAAATTTTTTGTTTTTTTCAACAATTCAAGTTTGTACTGTCTGGTTGCTTTAGAAACATTTGATGAAACCAAAATTTAACCGAAAATACATATAAACAAGATCATAGTCCTGTTTATTTACTAAAAACAAGTGTAACACAAAAATCTATCTTGTTCTGTTCTGTTAATTTTGAGCCACCTGTGTGTTACTTTCGTCCCTGCTGACAGAGTATAAGGCCACAATGCGTTAGACATTTTGTTTCCAAAATTTCACCTGGAATTCATAGTCCACACTTGAGTTACTGATCACAGCAAAAATATATCTGTCTAAAACATTATCTTTTAAAATTAAGTTTTTCTGAAAAATGTTACTTTCACCCCTACTGTGAGTCTCTACAGTACAATGTTGGTTACTGTGAATCTCTACAGTACATTGCTGGTTACTGTGAATCTTTGCAGGATATTTTATTCACTGTGACTTTCTACAGCACATACCTTTTTACTGTGATTTTTACAGTTTTAAAACACTACTGTAATTTCACACTGAATGCACTGTAATCCACTGTGAACTTTATTACAGTTATTTGCTGTGCATGAACACAGTTAATTACTGTAGATTTCCCAAGCATTTTTTACAGTGTATATTTTTCTAAAGTATACTATTAGAAAATATACTAAATGCATATACTATACAAGGGCACTTTGCTGGGAGCACTCCTAAATCCTTTTGACGCTCGCCTGTTTGTCTGTGTCTGAAGTCGGCCAGCTGCTGTGCCCTGCTTCTGAAGCCACAGGGGGAGGAAAAGACTCTTCCGGAGCAAGTGAGGTGTAAGATGAGGTCATTGACCTTGGCTTGCAGCTGAGGAGAGGAATCCAGCAGTAGGGATGAACAATTAGGCTTCAGACTGGGTTATTTCTGGAAGCACTCTGCCCTTTCTACCCATCAGCATGCAGTTAAAAGGTAATCCCCTTACATAACACTACCCTGTAGATGCTTGCAACTCCTTCAATTAGTTTCATGGAGGCCTCTAAAAATAAGACCCACTGCCTAAAGTGACGTCAAAGGGTCAGGAGTGACTGGGACGATGGGTACGAGCCCACCCAAATTAAAAGTGGCTTGACCGGAGGTTAATAGAGCGCAGTCTATTTTTAGGTTCTTCAAAGGTTGAGAGGCCCTCTATGTACTTGTCAAAAGCTTAGTGCACCATAATGTCATGTGGTCGAAATCACCAAAGGTCAGCGGTGTGGTGATATCTGAAAAAGAGCAGCTAATGACTGAAATCTCTTAAGGAACCTGCAGGGCGCTTGTGAAATGTCGTCCCAAACCTGTGTTTTTGTGTGTGCAATATCCTGGTCATTCTTTTTCATTTTTATTATAACACACACACACACACACACACACACATTCTGGTTTCCATGTTTTGTGGGGACATTTCATAGACGTAATGCATTTTATACTGTACAAACTGTATATTTTATTCCCCTTACCTACCCCATTCCCTAACCCCAACCATCACAGAAACCCCTCTGCTACTTCACATTTTCAAGAAACATAATTTTGTTTGATTTATAAGCTTGTTTCCTCATGGGGACATCAAACGTCCCCACAAGGTCACAAAAACACTGGTATTCCTATCTTTGTGGGGACAATTGGTCCCCACAATGTGATAATTACCAGGTACACACACACACACACACACACACACACACAAAAGAAGTATTGATTTTGGATTCTTGGAGTCAATCTTACTGGTTATTCAGCTCGTCTGTCTTTGTGAGGAATGTCAGGCTACTACATGAATTTATCGGCCTTTAAAGCTGAAGTGGCTGCCAATCAACTTCATATGTTTATGATTACCTCAGAAATATTGGATCTAGACAACACAGTCTTGAAAAACTGGACATGTCTATACCTTAAGTAAGCAATAAGGTACGAGAGGCTGTGCTGTATCGTGAATAAGTAACGGCTGGAGGGCGTTGTTAGGCACGACGCGAAGCGGTTACCACACAATATTAAAGTAAAAAAATATAAGTGCAACTTTCATGAAGTTAAATCAATAAAAGCATTCCTTCCGCTAGAAAAAATAGTCCCTGACTGCGAACAACAACATGAAAGCCCAAATAAAAACAACAAACTGTTCTCAGACTTTGGCTGTTTCTCAATATGCGTTCTTCAGCGATCTTGCGTCCTCGTGTCCTCGCTCTACGTCATCATTAACGGTCGAAGTTCATTCCAATTCTCAAGAAAGCAAGGACAGAGGACGCATGAAAATACCCGGATGTGTTCTTGATATCGAGGATGCATCGAGTGCAGACTTGCTGAAATCGCTTTACGCCCCAGAAGTCATTGTGGCAAAACTTCCGAGTTCGTTCTTCCAAGGTCGCCTGGCAAGACCGAACTCCACGAGGACGCAAGTCCGTTCTTTGCGTTCTTGGAATTGAGAAACAGCATTTGTCTCATTATATGTTTATGTGTTGCTAAGGGTGTTGCTAAGGGCGCAGTGATATTAAATAGAAGCGTTGGGTGAAGCGGTCATAGCAGTGTTTTATCGTGAATAAAGCACACCTATTGACCAATCAGAATCAAGGATTGGAACTAACCGTTTTATAATAAATGATTGTGGCCAGTATATGCACCTGTTGTGTTATTATGCTGCGTTCATGCCTTACTGTAATTACCGAGATGACAGCATGCGACCTTTATATCCTCTTACTAGGAATTTTTATAGCAACAGTAATATCATCAAAAAGACTAATGTTGACAGCTGTAATATAAATGTAGTAATGCTTGCGTTAAATATTGCAGAACACAGAAAGCATGTCAGGTTAGAATAATAACATTCTGCAGGAGGTTACAGCGGTCACGTGACACAAAGCTCTCAGAAAATTTCCGATCTACAAGTTGTAATTACAACAGGCGTGAACACTTTTTACATGTCGAAATCTTACAGTAATTCTGACGTGGCGTGAACACGCCTTAAAATATAATTAAATATAGAAACCGCAACATTTTTATTGTTTTTGCATAAAACCTTAAAAGATTCTAAAGGCAGAGGGGAAAATCTGAGAGCTGAAAAGCACAGCCTCTTTTTTTTTATGGCAAGAGACCAAGAGGACGGGAGTCAAACCGCTTTTTACGTCTCTGTGGCAGGAAATCTAATAAAACAGAAAGTGAGCGTCAGAGGTGATTTAGCAACCTGTCTTGACATCAGAGCTGAAATAAAGCAGACCTGTTGGATTGAGCGAGAAAGAGATTATTCATATGGCACATTACTTGTATGGCTTTCACATCCTCTCTTAGAGCTGCGTGTTGTGTCACACAGCAGTGAGGATGATGGTGTACTGTCGAAGTCAGGTTTATCTTAATCTGGTTATTAATATGCAGAGTTTAGTCATTTATAGTTGCTCAGCAAGTCCATGTGTTATCACAGAACTGATTTGCAGTCACAGATAAGAACCTTTTTTATTGAATTTAAAGACAGTTAATTCTCTCAGAATTTCCAATTGTATCCATTTTGATTATGGGTTTAAGAAATCTCAGAAAGCTTATTTCAGATGTATAGACATTCAGCCAGATGAGGCGAGTCAGTTCGAAGGGAAATAGCTGAGGGCACTAGTAACCTTTATGTAAATGGCCGTCCTCCCTCATACTCGGCTTTCTTCTTGATCTGAGGATTCCACTTCTTCCCAGACATGAAAAGTTACCCACTCCAAAAACAGCACCGGCGCAGATCAAATCTCAATGAGCTGTAATTTAAAAAGCTGCCCGCTGGAAAAACTGTCATAAATTTGCACAGCCTTCAAAGGAGCCGCTTGTACGTTTTATCTTTTCTACTTAAAACAAAAGGACTTTAACTATTCGTTATAAAAAAACAGAATGGGAGAAGGACTATGAATTGTGTCTCTGGCGCGTTCGCCCTATACGTTGTCAGTCAGATGTACATCAGGTATGACACTGAGGAATTGAGACGTGGCCAATGTGCTTATGAGCAGGGCTAGACGGAATCTGCTCACTTTTTAATTTTTCTGTGGAATTCTTTGGGAAAAATCCTCGGAATGATTTTTAATGTTTTAAAAAGATATTAGAGAATTAAAGCTGTAAATATAAAACATTGCATCTAAAATAATGACTTTTTAAAGGCTAACAATGGGGCGACAGTGGCTCAGTGGTTCATGTAGGTTGTCTACAAACCGGAAGGTTGGTGGTTCAATCCCCGGCTCCACCGGACCAAGTGTCGAGGTGTCCTTGAGCAAGACACCTAACCCCAGCTGCTCCCGACGAGCTGGATGGCGCCTTGCATGGCTGACACCGCCGTCGGTGTATGAATGTGTGCGTGAATGGGTGAATGTGAGGCCAACTTGTAAAGCGCTTTGGATGGCCATAGGTCTGTTAAAAGCGCTATATAAATGCAGTCCATTTACCATTTACCATGAATAAACCAAACCAATGCGTTCTCTGAATTAAACTGGACCAACATGAACCAGATAATGTGCATGTCAAGATAGAATTATAGTTTGATAGAGTTATATATATTATAATTACATATATAAAATGACACATATTATTATTTATAGAGTTATATCATAGCTGATTGAAAAACTTTTCACAAAGACCATTACAAATGCTTTTAGGCATATGTGTTAAAGAAATACTGACTGTTTCTCTCCTCGTCCTGATTAACTGGGTTTTCCCCCGATTTAGCCTACCTGCCATTGTTGGACTGCATGGACTGCATTTATATAGCACTTTTAACAGACCTTTGGCCATCCAAAGCGCTTTACACGTTGCCTCTTATTCACCCATTCACTCACTCATTCATACACTGACGGCGGTTGTCGGCCATGCAAGGCGCCATCCAGCTTGTCGGGAGCAGCTGGGGTTAGGTGTCTTGCTCAAGAATACCTCGACACTTGGTCACTTGGCGCCGGGGATAGAACCACTGCCTTCCGGTTTGTAGACAATAGGGCTGTCAACGAATATTTTAAATTCGAATATATATTCGAATAGTTTAAAAAAAAAATTTCGAATATGAAAATTAATATTCAAATAAATTATTATTATTATTTTTAAAGCCCGCGGTAGTAGAGGCATGGCTGTCTGCTTTGTGAGGTTCAGGGACAGGTCACAGTAGTCACACTGTCTGTCACTGTTAAAAGTTGACGCGTCTTGCAAGGAAGATGGCAGAAAGTCGACCGCAGCAGAGAGAGTGATTTTAACCCCCAAAAATCTAAAAAGCTATGTCTGGAAGTACTTTGGATTTTGGTCGGTAGGAGGTAAAATTGTTGAGCCGCGAGATAAAGTTGTTAGCATACCATTCGACCACTAGCAACACGATGTCACATCTCGAAAATGTGCACCCAAATGAGCATGGCATCTTGTACACGCTGCATATTAATTCGTTTGTCACTTCAACTTTTAATGCTTAATCCTGTTCTGTACACACACACACACTTCAGTAATTTACGGGACTGACAATCGCATTCTACAACCGCATTAACTCCCGCAAACTGCAGTGACAACCACGTTTACGGAAACTTTGCATATTGTGTAGCCTACATAACAGAACTGAACAACTAGTAGTTAATAAAGTGTTTAAACGTGCATCATGGACATGACAGGTCTCTCTTCTGAAGAAATAAATTATTACAAGGGGGAAAAGTCTTCTGTATGTGCGGTACAGAGAATGACAGAGGCTCAAGCGTTTGCTGCTCAGTGTTGCCAGATCTTGCACTAAAAAAAACAGCGAACAAGAGGAATCCAATAATAAACCAAAATAAACCCAAACGCTTTACCTCAAAGATCAAAATATTGGGACTGGCACCTTCACATTTTAACAACACCAAAAACTTGATCGCTTCATGAGCCAAAAGCCATAAACGGTTAAGCGCTAAAATGGTATGTGAGTACAAAAAAGACGAAGACCTGGCAACACTGCAAGAGCGTGCACAGCCTCACAATTGCGTACAATACACAACGACATGACGGAGGTTTATTGCAAAACATAATGCTGTAAAATCATTTTCATCAAAGCTGTGAGTGATAAGCACGTGAGACGTTGCTATGGTTATCTCCGTGTCAATCATCACATTTTCACATTTAAATACGGTTGTCACTCCTGAAAGTTTGCAGTGTGTACAAGACCACAATGCGTGAAACAGTCACGTCTTTGCATCGCCCGCCACAAGCTATTTGTCTGCAACACGACAAGAGGTCATAACGGAGAAATTATTTTCGTTAATTTGTAAGGACATGAGACCGATCAGTGTCGTGGATGGAGCAGGCTTCAGGGAGTTAATGTAACTGAGGTACCATATCCCTTTGATGTCTCTTGATTTACTTGTTTTTGTAATATACGTTGTCAAATATGTTTAAACTTAAATAGACTACCTATAGAAGTAGTTATGGCTCTTTATATTAATTTGTCCTGTTATTGACGTAATGCGTCGTTAAACGTCGTTAACGTTGTTGAAAAAATGGGCAACCAGATATTCGAATAGTTAGAATATTCGTGGGTTTTTTAGGGAGAATATTCAAACGTCATTTTTGAGTAATTTTGACAGCCCTAGTAGACAACCTACATGAACCACTGCTGGCCCGTTCATACTTGTTTATTGCTTTACCTGCGGACTATAGCGTGGTGGAACAGAGGCTTGTGATTAACTTGTGTGTGGATTAACCAGTTCTCTCCATGAAGTTAGACCTGGAAGGAGCATGGTGTTAAGATAGAAATAAACGAACATGCAGATTATATTTTACCGCTTCCTCAAAACTCCCAGTATAGACGTAACTCCTAACGTAAGGTAATTTCTTGTTTCTGATGTGATATTAAGAACAAAACGCGCCCCTCCATTCACTTTCCCTGACTTCCTGACACTGCTGCGGTCCTTGGGTTGACAGGTATTGCTTATGGGATTAATGCACATTAGGAAAATAAAGAACGCTTATTTTATAAGCCTAGAGATAAACATCTTTCGCGGCCACAGCACATTATAAAACTAGCCCAAAAAAACGTAACCCGAAGCTCCAAAATTTTTCCTGCAACTGTATTTTCAAAATAGCGCAAACCTGACAACACTGCTCACCTAATCCCGTCTATGGATAATCCGGCCCTGATGTGCATGGTGTCATGTGATGGTGTAACACTGTTCCTTTAATGGAGAGTGACGGCAGCACGGAAGGGGTGTGTCCAGGGGAAAACGGGAGTTGTCTATACAGAGAGAGATTGTGGAGTTGTTGTGGCGTGTTGTTAATAAACGAATGTTCATCTGAAGAAATCGCATATTAATGGTCATTTTACATGGTGTCAGAAGTGACGGAATATGGCGAAGTTTAATCCACCATCGAGTTTTTCCTTCGACAAGCCGACGGAATGGATGGATTGGAGACAAAGATTTCAGCGCTTCCGAACAGCTACAAAGCTGGACAAAGAGGACGGAGAAGTGCAAGTGAGTTGTCTCATTTACGCCATGGGGAGCGAAGCAGAGAACATTTATAAATCGTTTGTGTTCGCGGAGGAGAGACAGAAAAATGACTTCGCGATCGTCTTGGAAAAGTTTAATGAGTACTTCTTTCCGAGGAGAAACGTCATACACGAACGAGCATGCTTTCACCAGCGCGTGCAACAACCCGGGGAAAGAGCAGAAGCGTTCATCAGAGCGCTATATGAGCTGTCCGAGCATTGTGAGTTCGGCGCTATGAGAGACGAAACAATTCGCGACCGCATCGTGGTCGGCATCTTGGATAAAGATCTCTCTCGGAAGCTGCAATTGATTACCGATCTCACGCTAGCACAAACAATCCAGACTGTTCGTCAATCGGAGGAGGTGGCCACACAAGTTAGCATGCAAGGTGAGACGGTGAGCATGGTCAGAGCAGTTGCCAGCACAAGTAAAAGACCTGTGAGGGGACAGCGCAAACATAAGGACAAAATTCGAGGCGACAGTCATGGAAAATGTGGACAGTGTGGAAATGCTGTGCATGCAGGCGATGAGCGCTGCCCCGCAAAGAAAGGTAAATGCCACAAATGCCACAAAATCGGACACTGGGCTAGAGTATGCCACAGTAACAGGTCAGTCAGAGAGGTCACTGAATGTTTTGACCAACCCTCATACTTTCTGGGTTCAGTTTACAATGTAAACAAACTAGAAGAGCAGTGGATGGTGCAGCTGCTGATAGGGGAGACCCCTGTAAAATTTAAAATAGATACGGGTGCTGATGTAAATATTGTAGCGGAGGAGACTTTCAGCACATTAGTCCCAACAAAAGCACTAGAGCCAGTCAATGTTACGCTGAATAGCCCAGGGGGAAAGCTAGCCTGCATTGGTCAGTTCCAAGCCACCGCAGTGTACAAAGGACGGTCGTACCCATTTTCTGCTTATGTGGTCCGTGGATACAATGTCAATAACCTGCTAAGCCGGACGCTATCAGCTGACATGAACCTTGTACGGAGAGTGGAGGAGGCAAACAGAGTGGCTTCCGAGCACTACGATGCATTTGGTGAGCATGGCACACTCAAGACCGACCCTGTCAAAATTCAGTTAAAAGACTCTGCATCACCATTTGCAGTACATGCTGCGAGACGTGTTCCAATACCAATGCTGGAAATGGTGAAAGAGGAGCTGCAGAGGATGGAGAAGAATGGCGTCATAGAGCGGGTGACACAACCAACGGAATGGTGTGCGCCAATGGTTCCTGTTCTGAAGAAAAATGGCAAAGCCCGCATTTGTGTGGATCTTAAAAGATTAAATGAAGCAGTAAAACGAGAACATTTTGTGCTACCTACAGCAGATGAGATTATTGCTAAACTGAGCGGCGCCAAAGTTTTCTCCTCCTTAGACGCAGCCAGCGGATTTTGGCAGATCCCTCTCCATCCAGATAGCTGCAGACTTACCACTTTTATCACGCCATTTGGTAGATATTGTTTCAGGAAGCTTCCTTTTGGGATTTCTAGCGCCCCAGAGATCTTCCAGAGGAAAATGCAGGAGACGCTCCAAGGGCTGGAGGGGGTAGAAGTCTTCATGGATGACATACTGGTCTACGGGTCTTCCCTGGAACAACACGACTCCCGCTTGGAACAAGTGCTGCAGAGAGTGGAGTCTACAGGGTTAAAACTGAATCCTGAGAAGTGCACATACAGACAAAGCCAACTTCGGTTCCTGGGACACATTATTAATGAGACGGGGGTACAGCCAGATCCAGAAAAGGTGGATGCCATCAGGCAGCTGCCACCACCCAAAAATGTGCAGGAACTGAAGAGGGTGCTTGGCATGGTAAATTACTTGGGAAGGTTCATTCCCAACCTCTCAACTGTCTGCCAGCCGCTGTATGAATTACTCAGACAGAAAAGTTTGTGGATGTGGACACACACGCAGCAGACAGCTTTTGAAAACATCAAAGAGCTGCTCATGAAGGCACCAGTTCTTGCATTTTATGATATCACTAAGACCACTGCCGTCTCAGCTGATGCGAGCAGTTATGGACTTGGAGGGGTGCTCATGCAGCTTCACAATGAAGGATGGAAGCCGGTAGCATACTGCTCCAGATGTCTCACTGATGCAGAAACTCGATATGCTCAAATCGAGAAAGAATGTCTGGCTGGCGTGTGGGCGTGTGAGAAGTTTGAGAAATATCTGTGCGGCCTGGATGAGTTTAAGCTGATGACAGACCATAAGCCACTGGTTCCTCTCATTAACAATAGGAGCCTTGACAATGTTCCAGTACGATGCCAGAGACTTTTGATGCGTCTGATGCGATTTAAGCCCAAAGCAGAATATGTACCAGGCAAGACGCTTGTCGTTGCAGATACACTGTCGAGGAGCCCACAAACTGCTCACACTAAGGAAACAGAAACACATGCTGAGGTGGAGCGTTATGTGAACGTGGTAATACAGGGTATACCTGCGACGTCCCATAAAATCGACTGTATCAGAAATGCTACAACAGAGGATGGTGAGTTGCAAGCCGTAATCAAGCTGATCAGAGCTGGATGGCCACTACACAAGAGCCAAGTCCCAGTAGCAGCCAGAGAATACACAGTCGCAAAAGCGGAGCTCTCAGAGCATGATGGTTTAGTGATCAAAGGTAGGAGAATCGTTGTGCCAAAGGCAATGAGATCTGAGATTTTGGAGAAGATTCACGAAGGTCACCAGGGCCTTACAAAGTCTAGAGAGAGAGCACAGGAGTCAGTGTGGTGGCCAGGGATTTCAGCGGATATAAAGAATGCTGTGCTGTCATGTCAGATATGCCGTGAGCTGAGGAACGCACAGCAGAAGGAGCCCCTGATCTCCACACCACTCCCGGACAGACCCTGGAAAAAGATTGCAGCTGATCTTTGTGAACATCGTGGACAGAATTATCTAATTGTGTCTGATTACTATTCCAGATTTCTAGAGATACTACACTTACCTTCCACAACGACATCTCAGGTCACACAAAAGTTGAAGGCCGTCTTTGCCAGATTCGGGATTCCAAATGAGGTGGTGAGTGACAACGGTCCTCAGTTTTCCAGTGCTGAGTTCCAGGAACTGGCCAAGCAACTGGATTTCAAACACTGTACATCAAGCCCTCACCACCCCCAAGGTAATGGTCACATCGAAAGGGCTGTGCAAATAGCAAAACGAATCCTGAAGCAGACAGATCCTCTGGTAGCTCTCATGTGCTACCGATCAACCCCATGTGCCACTACAGGAGTCAGCCCGGCGGAACTTCTTATGGGTAGGAAGATCAGAACAACGCTTCCAACCCTAGAGAGAAATCTTCAACCTAGGTGGCCAAACAGGAAGTCTGTCATGTTAAAAGACAAAATGGAGAAAGACAGACAAGCTTTCTACTATAATCGTCGTAATGGAGCTAAAAATCTGTCTCTGCTGAGACCGGGTGACACTGTTCTTACTAAGCTGGACCATGAGAAGGTCTGGGCTTCGCCAGCAGTGATTAAGCAGGAAAGTGTAACACCCCGTTCCTATGTCATTGAGACAGAACAAGGTGCAGTACTGAGACGTAACCGACGTCATTTGCAAGCTGTACCAACACCAACCCTGATAACAGAACAGACTGTGGACGCAAATCCACCACAAACACAAGGGCATGTTGACCTTCAGCCTACTCCTACAGAGGCGACGGTGTCGGTACCAGCCCAAACATGCGGGAAACCATTGCCTGACCCAAAGTCTGGACTGATGCTAACTAGGTTTGGACGAGTCAGTAAGCCTGTTGTCAGGCTTGATCTGTGAGGACTTAGAATGCCTTATGCTCAGTTGCTGGTGGCGCTACCTGGTTGAAGGGTGCACTTTTCTGATTCTAAACCAGTTTGTTCTGTTCTTTGGACTGATGGGAGTTTCAGTACGTGAATTCTGGGTTTTGGGTTATGTTTATGTGCGATTTATATATATCTATATATATATTTCTATATATATGCTGTTTTGTTTTGCAGGGCATTTTGCTGTCGCAGGGTTACTGTGGACTGACGTCTATATGTTTGTTTACCTTTATGTGGCTAAATACATAAAAAAAAAAAAAAAAAAAAAAAGGGGGGAGATGTCATGTGATGGTGTAACACTGTTCCTTTAATGGAGAGTGACGGCAGCACGGAAGGGGTGTGTCCAGGGGAAAACGGGAGTTGTCTATACAGAGAGAGATTGTGGAGTTGTTGTGGCGTGTTGTTAATAAACGAATGTTCATCTGAAGAAATCGCATATTAATGGTCATTTTACACATGGCACAACGCTTCATCCACCGGTGGCGTGTGTACACGGTTTTTAAATGAGCTCATGCTCCCCAATAGCTGCCCGGCGTCACCACAGACATCAGCAGCTGTGATCGCTCTTCTGATTCAAAGTGTTTAAACACTGGCACTTATTTCATCCTTTTCCTTTCATAATTTCACCTAAATGCCCTACTCAACCATGTCATGACATCAGGATTTGGAGGTTTCCCTGGAAATGAGTGCTTCTTCACCTTAGATTTTGTTAAGAGTTGTGATTTCCTACATCTATGAGCCACTGCTCAGGATGAATAGACGACATTAAATCTGTGCAATATGACACTGACACAGGAACTCTGTGCACTGAGCCGTTTCATCAAACTCTCTAGAGTCTGTCCAAATCAAGTTTTATTAAACTAACAACAATGACTCTGAAATATCAGATCTCTCGTTTGCATTTATCAAGCTCTTTTGCATAAAAGAGTTATAAAAAAAATAAGACGGGTGAAAATGTGTTTATTCGTGACATTAGTTAAATAAAATACCTTTGTCTGTTACGTCTGTCTATCATTTTTACATTTATGCTAACTTTGAACAAATTAAATGTGTAAAGTTGCTTTCACCTGCAGATAGTTTGTAGTTGGTTAGTGTTGGATAGTGTATATTTTTTATTAGTATCATGCACATTGTGTAATAGATTACGTTTAATTTCACTTTCATTTCATTTGGAAGAAATCAGGAACCATGTCAGAATTTTGTTTGTAGATTTTTTTTAAGCTTATAACCTTGTAGTAGAAAAGCTTGTGCCGCGCTCACGGCTGAAACCGAGGGGTGACAGAGCCTTTGCAGTTGCTGCCCCGTGCACGTTTGTGGAAGCAGCTCCACCAGGATATTAGATCTGACCCCTCTATTGCTGCATTCAAATCCAGGTTAAAAACTCATTTTTATTCCTTGGCCTTCCTTGTTCCCTAACCTGGTATTTTTGTTTGTTTTCTGTCTTGTGTGCCTTGCTATTGAAGGCTTTGCTTTTATTCATGTTTTATATAATTAGGATTACTGATTCTATGTGTTTGGTTTTTAGTTATTCATTGTACAGCACTTTGATGAGTTTTGCATTGTGTGTAAATGTGCTTTATAAATTAAAATTACTTTGGTTTTGATTTAATGATTGTTGGTTTGATCTTTGACTGACGTCAGGGAGTGAAGGGTTAATGCTTGTTTATTTGATGTATTTTATCTATAGGATCTCCTCAAGGATGTGTCTTTATGTGTTACACACTGACAGAACATAAATGATATATAGATGTATTATTAAATGTGTAGATGATCCAGTTATTTTTAGTCTCTTCTGAGACATTGAAACTGTCCATGGCTCTGTTGTAGATGATTGATTTCAGTCGTACAGAGAATATTGAGCTCAAAGACACAAGGATACGTTATACTCGAGAAGTGTGTCACACTTTCGTAAGGTAGGTTTGGACCATTCGTGAGCTCTCTCTTAGCATTGTTTGAGGGCAAAACGCTATCGCTGCAGTCTTTAGAAATAAGCGCAGCGCAGTACAAGTCAAACTATGGTATGCTGACAATGATTTCATGTTATGGACATTTTAAGACTTTTAATAAAATATCAATGGATACAGGGCTATTTATGCAGTTGACTTTATTTGAAATCAGAACTAATGAATCAAAGACGGCGCCGGTGTAATCAAGATACATTACATAAATGTACACATACATCTCAGTAGCCATTAAAACTTTCAATGTATATAAAGAATAAACATAGAATGTGATAAAAATGCTTTAAAAAACATTACACTAAAGGGAAACATAGGGGGAACAGACTTCCACACAACACCGACCGCGTAACCGTTTAGTCCATGCCAATTTTTTTATTCGGCAACCCTTAAACCTTTTGACATTTTGCCTGACGTGACTAAATAAAAAATTCGCCTCCCAAGACAACTCATTATGGAGCTGCTAGATCTTCTCAGACCATATTCTCTATCTAACTCTCTCTGTTTATTGACTGAAGTGTAAAATCGATACCTGAGTGATCGATCGCAAATAATTCAGCACCTTCACTTGGGACAGCGCCTTTGTTACTTCGAACTTAGAGGCAGCGTGTTAAAAAGCTTCCTAAGAGACACTTCGGGGAACACACTTAGGAACATAAACAACTTTGGTAAGATATTTTTTGAGTCTTCTTAGTGCGCTAAGAGTGAGCGTCATCGAGGAACCGTGCCCTGATTTGTAAGTAGGGATGGGTATTGTTTGGGGTTTTTTCGATACCGGTGCCAAATCGATACTTTTAAAATGGTTCCGGTGCCTAAACGGTGCCTAAAGCGGTACTTTGAAAAAAAGAGTCACAGAAAGATGGTAGATGAAAGTACAGCATAAAACAATGAAATTCTTCTCTGTTTGTCATTTGTTTATTAATGATTTGCCTAAAGCACCATCATCTTTTAAGACCTGCATTCTTGATTTCTTTTTATGAAATTTTTGATTTGTGAATTAAATAAAATCTTCTCAACACTCCACTTTGAGCTCAGAAAAATGTTCTATGATTGGTTGTTAATAATCTGTTCAATGATTGGTTAAAGCCTACGCGGCTGCCGCTCACAAAAAGATAAAGGGCGAGTTCTAATCGAAAGTGATCCTCATTATGTCCTATTCCCTTCGAAGATCAGATCTCTTGAACTCTAGAGAAAGTTGCGCAATTGTGTCTCATAGTGTGGCTAATTAAACACACTTGGCAAATAGAGCAATAAAATACAGCGTCTTTTTCTCTTTATTTGGATCGACTGTTCATGCGAAATCCTATTCGTGAAGTGCCCTTCAATGGCGCAAAACGGCATTTGGAATTCACCCAAAATATTTTCTTATCGGCTTGTAAAACCATTCACGTTTTGACGCTTCCTGCTTGTCTCTGATGAACTTGACACTCGTGACTGCCGCGGCCCATCTCAGGCCAATATCAGCCGAAGTACTAATAAAACATTAGTGAGGTAATACGTTTTAGCAAATTCTCTGAAGGAATGTTACCATATAAAATATAAAATAAGCTGCCGTCAGATCAATTGCGGCATTCACGCGATCCTCTGAGGATCTCATTTTCCAAATTGTTCTTTTAAGTCAGAATATAAAAATAACCTGGACATACATTCTTACAAAATTTGTTTGATTTGTATTATTAGGGATGTGCAGATAAGGATTTTTTTCACATTTTAAACTTATTAAACACAGCGCATATTTTAAATGAAAATATATTTGGCAAAGAAGTTTCAAAGTTGGCTATTTAATCTTTAACATTAGATTATTTAATATTTCCGTTTATTAATAAAATTTATTTTTAAAATGTTTGTTAATTATTACTCTTAACGAAAAACTCAACTCCAATAAAATAGTAGCTCCAATGACAAACTTGCTTATATTGCTTGTTTATTTATAAAACGAATTTGACGGATAAATGAAAGATTTAATTGACATAATTTTCATTACTACGAATGCTTATCTGTTCATTATTATTTTTTTATTAAAACAGAACAACAATAAAAATGTAAAATGACTCGCTTATATTAAATAAAACGTTTAACAAAATCGAATAGACGGAAAACATTTTACCCGACCTATAACATAAATAAATCTAAGATCCTTAGATTTTTCAAAACGAATGATTGGTTTCCGTTTTTTTATCAATATAAAACTACAATAATGTAAAATATGAACAAACTCACTTAAGTTAAGCGAAGAAATCAAACTTGAATCCTCTTTATTATAATAATATTTATTATAATAATTATTTACACCATATGAGTGCAGTATAATGTAACTAGTGATTGTGCTGTGCTTGTGTGATTATGCTTTTTGCGCTACAGAGAGCAAAATACTTCAGTCAACCGTTCATGCATTAAGAGGCACCGAAATGAGGCACCGAAATCTGTGTTCTGATTCGGTCCGGTAGGTACCGCCCATATAGGCTTCGGTGCCATAATGGCACCGCGTTTCGGTACCCAACCCTATTTGTAAGTAGGAAGAGTAGTGTCTGAGAGGTCCTTATTGGTTTTGTGTAAGAAGTCAAAATTTGTCTATTCTGATGCATCATAATAGACAAAATGATTGTGTAGTCTGAAGAGCAATTAGATGAATCACCATATTGACCTGTATGATAGTCAAGCATGGAGGAAAGCGTAATCCTTTTTAGCTTTCTCTCTATTCAGACGTTGAGTTTTTATCCTCAGGATCCTCAGTTTAGTTTCTCTCTTGGACATTAATTCATCCCCCTGCTCTGTTACATTCAGGATTTGTAGGCAGCAGTGTGCAGTAGTTTCTAGAGGTACAATACCTGCTGTTGTTTTTGTCAGACCCGTCGCGACAAGGCAAGCAAACCAAGCAATTGCTCGGGGCCCCAAGACAACGACTGGTTAAGAATAAAATGCAATGACCCCTTTGACACTGTTATGGGGATCCCCCACAAGGGGGCCCCTCTCAGTAGTCACTGACAGCAGCCGGCAAACCACGTGATCTCTGCTGCCGGCAAAATACAAAACATCCTCGGCAGTCATCGTGAAGCGAAATTATGCTTCAGGAAGCCAGGAAAAAGATAGTGGTAAGACTTGTCCTGTACAAATGGTGTAATTTTGCAGCAGGTAGGCTAGCAAAAATATGTTTATTTTAGCTACCTGTCTGACGGCAAATGCTGCTCATAACGAACAGTTAGTTCGACTTTTTTTCCGAATGGACAGAATATGGTAACATACTGTAATATGTTTTTTAACAGGATAAGGAAGACGCAGATCTGTTCCAGAATCACTGTTTATCGTATTTAATGACATGGCATTGCTATAGCTTTCTAATAGGTTTTGATGAAAGTGGCATAGCATGCTATACTAAATATTTCACTGTGATAATCTATTTACTAAATTGGGGTTAGGAAAACCACACGATAAATTCCGTGCATCACACATTATGTTTTTAAGCATTGGTAGCTGTGAAAGCAGCTGCATTCCTTTTCTTTCAAAATATATTTTCGGCAACACTTTATAGTAGGCCTTTATAACAGTCCACATGCCGTCATTTCCTATATAAAATAAGAATGTAAACCGACTTCTGGTTTGTTACAGCAATGGAGGAGCAAAGGTTTATCTTCCCCACATCACCAACGTTTACACGATGGTGGAAAATCATTCACAAACGAAAGTATCCAAACTTAAGAAGAGATATAAATTAGTAAGTTAAATAAGTTTAATTTTAACGTTTGTTTTTTTATTCTAACGTTTATTTATTTATATTAATGTTTAGTTTGTATTCTGTTTAGAGATGCACAGAGATAGCCTCGTTCACACAATCTCTCACTCACTCTCTCTCGCTCGCCCTCTCTTTTTTCTTTCCTTTTCTCTCTGTGTCTCTGTCGGTCTCGCTCTTTTTCTAATAACTTCATTAATAACTGCATTAGAAAGCAATCAACGGCTCAAGCCTCCATTGCCAGCTTTAAAATGTTCATGTTCCATGTCCATTTTGCTTGAGGCCCCCAAATTCTTTCAAACGGCCCTTTTTTGTAGTTTAATTTTCATTTTATTTAATACCAAATGTCTGTTTGTCTGAATTCTAATCTTGCTGCCAGACCACCGCCTTTTAGAGACATAAGTAAATGCAATGATTTGTGAAGTGTCCGGGTTAAAATCAGTGTCACACTGACTAGAGTGTCACACTGACTAGGTTTTTATTTTCTGAACTTTCCCATGGTGTGGAGCTCATGAATTGAAATACTTGCTGAGTTTGGTGACTTTATATCATTATTTTGAATCTCTTCTGATTGTGCAAATGATTTGTGGCTACAACATTAAAGGAAGTCAAGGCCCTTTAAACTAATGTTAAAACCAAGAGAGCTCTGCCTCTCAATGCATCTGTGGTGAAGAAACATGAGCTGTCCAGCTACAGCTGAATAAACTACTTATACAGAGAAAGGACACCATCTCACAGACAGGAAAACTACAGTAACATAATAGAAGAAGAGCTTAGATAAACGTACTGGGGCGGTTTCCCGGACAGGGTTTATCCTAGTCCCAGAGTAAAATGCATGTTTGATCTGCCTTCATTTAAAAACATCTTGCCCTCACATATGTTAACATATATCAGTGTTATTGTTTTGTCTCTATATGCACACCTATAATGTTTTTTGTAAGGTTTGTTGTAAAAACAACTCAAATGTCCTAATTTTACTAAGACCTGGATTAATCTAAACCCTGTCCGGGAAACCACCCCAGTGTGTTTGAACTACTACAGATCATCATAAACTACAACACCCTTCTTGATATCATCTCTAGGTAGAGTTCTCAACAGGTCAGGTTGGCCCGACAGGACCCACGGGTTTGGGCCATGTTCAGGTCAAAACTGTCGGGCTTAATCTTTTCCGCTCAGTGGAAAAAATCATTTGACGAGTTTCATGGCAAACGAGATAACTCTGTTTTTAAAATTTTTCAGAAATCTCGTTTTTTGGTTATGCATTCCAATTAATATCAAATCAACTGCAGTTGGTTTGTTTTAATTTAAACCTTCATAACTTAAAAAAATACAGCTAAGTAGCACTATAAAACAAAATAATTACATGATAACATAATAATAAACATGTTTTGACACAAACGGAGTTATCTTGTTTTGCAACGAAACTCTTCATTTATTAATCATCGCTGCTGTTCCCTGTAAAGAAATCCTGGGTGCTGTGTGTGCATCATGGAGAGGGGTGGGGGCAGATCTGATGCCGCTGTATGCACGCCTTTAACCTGGAAAAGAAGATTTCTGCTTGCTGCAGGTGAATTCACCGTCGCTACTACAAGAGGGGAGTTCCCGTCTGTTTTTCATGATAATACGTCATGTATGAGAAGAAGAAAAGGGGTGGGGGGGGCGTTGGGCCAGGCGTCGGGTTCGGGCAAATAATTCATGTTGATGTGTCGGGTTACATCAGGTCCGGGCTTTAAAAGCCACAGGCCGTGTTGTAATTTTCAGGCCCGTTGAGAACTCCATCTCTAGGCTCGTTACCAAAACTCAATGTTTTGGTGCTTTACTCATTTTTGAAAAAGATGGATTTTTAGGTCTGATTTAATATGATACATACTGTCAACTGAATGATTAAATATCTCAAAGTCACAGAAAATATATATTCTGAATTATAATATTATAATTTTGTTATTTTGACCAATTTTCATTTCATAAAGCAATAAGGTGTCCGAAACCCTCCCTATCCACTATATAGTGCACTATATCAGGTGTCAGCCATTTTGTAGTGATGTCCGAAACCTGTGTGAACAACTTCATTCCCTATATTTGTTCACTACTTTTTACCCACAATGCCCTCTGATTTTGAGGATACACTCGATGTACACCCGCTCACTCACTATTTCCCATGGTACAACAGTAAACAGACGTGTGACTGGAATCAGCTAAAGGATACTGACACTAAACACCAAAAATGTAAGTTTTTACACAATTTTTTAAATTCTTGTCAGTTATTTTCTACTTTTTAGAAATAAACAGATTTTTAAAAATGCGATATCTTTTATTTAAAATATAATACACATTTTTATTAAACAATAAATAAACCAAAGTAAATAAATATGACAAGCAGTTGTTTTTTTATTATCAATACAGCTAATACAATAAACATGACCAGTGACAAACAGTAAGAAAGAAGACTACCATTTCACAGTACAATCAATAAGGGTTTATGACAAATCTCTGCTACAGCTCTCTGATGCATGGTATTTACGTCAGTGTCTGAAATCCCTAATTTATTTTCATTCCCTTCTTCCCCATATAGTGGACTCAATTGTCATTCCCCATATAGGAAATAGTACATGAGTGAACGAGGGAGCGGTTTCAGATGCAGGTAAGGTGTTCAGGGTTGCTTAATAATTACAGACATGTGTTAGAGTTGAAGTCTGCAGGACGGTAGCGGTTAAAGACACCTGATTTAGAGGTTTATTCTGGCCCCATCAATTTCACCCTTTTCAAGAAATGGACAGGAGTTGTCATCAACAGAACAGTTGTAACACCACAGAAGAGAACAGACTAGCAAAACTTGGCAAAGCTTATTGAAGCCGGACCACTAAAGAGTGGCATACATCAACCAGGTAAATAACTGAGCAAGATGATGTAAAGTCTTGCACATACCTTGACCCCCCCCAAAAAAAATTAGATGTTACATCTTAAGAGGCTACCCTTTTAATAAATTCAAATCTTGAATTTGAATAAAAAATGAAGGATGGTCTGTCTTCATGATGAGCTAACTGAAACCAAAGAGGTGATGATGAGAATTATTGGATATTTTAAGAGCAGGTGTGTCAAATATCAGTGGGAGGTGAAGCTGAAGTTGAAACTCCACATACGTTTATTTGTTTATTTGAAAAGGATCCCCATTGGCTGACGCCGAAACGACAGCTAGTCTTCCTGGGGTCCAAACAACATACGTGATACTCTAACATTTCCTAGCCATTAAAGTCCCACTGTCTGCTGCCTTATCAACAGGGGCAGACTGGCCATCTGGCAGAACGGGCAATTTCCCGGTGGGCCGACGTACTTTTTGCAATAAAATACAGTGTGGGCAGAATTATTAGGTAGAACATCACACTGTTATAATACTTTGGTCAAAACATAGAATTAGCGAGACAACAGGTCGTTGCTATGGTTTCACCTCTGCATCAATCATCACAGTTTTGGCAGTGTGTTTTGTTCCATACACACATGAAGTGAGCATTTAAAGCCCGGGATACACTGCACGATTATTGGCTGTCCCAGACGAAAGATTGCCATCGTGAAACAATTGTCGCGATTCCTGTTATCGTGGCTCTCCATCGGTGGTCCTATGTCGTACAATGAGAAAGGTTCAAAGATGGCCGTTTTCCCGGTCTTGCGTCCAAAGATAGCCTACGATTTTTTCTGACAATTCGGCATGATCATGGCACAGTGTGTTTGCTGCTACGACCTGCGCGCTGGTATTTGTTTACCACGAGCACATGCCGGTTGACGTTGCGCTAACGTGTGACGCACCCACTGAAGCTTCCGTGTCATCATCGTACAGTCTACATCAGGGTTCCCAAAATCTTACCCTGGAGGGCCGGAGCACTGCAGAGTTTAGCTCCAACTCTAATCAAACTTATCCACCTGTGATTTTCTAGTTTTCATGAAGAAGTTGATTAGCTTGCTCAGGTGTGTTTGATTAGGGTTGGAGCTAAACTCTGCAGTGCTCCGGCTCTCCAGGGTAAGATTTGGGGAACCCTGGTCTACATTCTTGTCGTACCCGAGTTTAAACGATTCATGTCACACAGTGTGATAAGTTAATGATCTTCTAAGAGGGCAAAAATCCTGCAGTGTATTCCGGGCTTAAGAGATTCAGTCCTGCATTTAAAGGCGGTTATCACTCCTGAATCTTTGTAGTGTGTACACGGCCTATACGACCATATATTAAAACACGCATACTTGTTTAAAAACACTATGAATATGTCATTACAGACATACAGACTTCTTTACTGTTTACAGCTGCTTGGGAACAATGCAAATGTGTGAAAAGCACTTATTTTATTACTTAAGATTTATTTTCTCTCTGGTAAAACAGCATCTCAGGGATTGTCTATTTTTTCCATTTGTTTTCACAAAAGAAAACCATACAGAAAACAACACAGCATAAATTATCAACATGTAAAGGTGAGTTATTATTTACATCCCCTTTCTGTGGATATGTTGTGTGATGTTTCCTGATGATCTAATATATAAGCAGGGAACTTTTGACTTACTCTTCAGACTTTCTCTTGTCTAGCGGCAGGTTGTATGAAGAGCGTCATACTTTGATCTGCTAATTACTGTGGAAAATTACCTGGCATGCCACAGGCATTCAACTGCATTAGCAGAGTTTTCCACTTTCAAAGGGATCTTTTTATTGAACCATAAATCTGCAAAAGCACCGCAAGTGCTGTAGGTTTGTGTACTGTTGATTCGCCAAATGATTCGTCATTTTTATGTAACGTGCAATTGGACGTGCACCCCAGTAGACACTGTGAGTTGGCTGTGGTTTTAGCATATGAAGGGAATTGGAGGGTGTCTAACCTTTGTTTAACCTCCAACACTTTCCACATTTTCCTTTATCGACACAAATTCAAATGAATGGTTAACTGTCATCTCTAAGTCTTTGAAGTTGTCCCTCAGAGGTCATATCTTCAGCTTTGCGATGACTTGAATTTGCATTTAACACCAAGTAACCCGAACTACTAGCTCTGTGGAGATTCGTTCAGGTTTCGTGAGATCTAAGGATCTGCCGTGCCGGCACCACCAAAGGACACATCTTTCACCTGACTCCATCTCCAAACCATGTGGACTTATGGTGCTACAAGTGACTGCAGGGCCACCGCACACAAAAATACGTCTGTGGGAGAGGTCATAAACGTCGTACCAAAGAACAGCAGTGTAGCCGACGCAGCAGAGAGCAGGGCCAGCTGCTGAGCTTTCTATGCAGGAATGCATTTGTGTACACTTCACCTACATTTACAAACACTTCACTCGCTCCCGCTCGCATACAAAGACAAGCAGCAAACAAAGAACGGATGATAACAAAAGCATCATGCGAGCCTCTTGTCAGATTTAAGATGGGCACATGGTTTAGTCTCACGTGGTGTCCTCTGCCCCCTGAGGTCTGTTGGTATTGCTTTGATTCTTTATTTCTCACTGCATCTTTTCTTGTCTCTTAACCAGCACCCCCCGGTCTTCACTCCAGCTGATGGGAAACTCTTTTGTCGTGTAGCACCCGGGCAACAACATCAAAGGATCCAGGGCACAACCCTTAAAACAAAACAAATTCAAGCTCTATTGATGTCAATCTTCAGCGTTATTATAAGCAAGCAGGCGCTTTTGCGGTCACTCTAGTGGTCATTAAAACAGAAATGAGACTGGATCTGTTTTGGTCTATAAGTCTTGCTATCTGCCCATTATGAGAACCGGTTTCATTGTGAAGAGTACCTTGTGGTTCTTCGTTCTTTCGGAAACTTACATTTGTGCATCCTGCAGATGCTTACAAGTGCATTCAAGGCTTTCATACATTTCCATCAGTATGTGTGTTCCCTGGAAATCAAACCCACAAACTATTGAGCTGCTAACGCAATGCTTTACCAATTGAGCTACAGGACCGCTGCGCTGTTACATTGTTAGCAAAATGTCTCAGGTTCTCCTTTCCACACAATCTCATATTTGGCTTAAAATTACAGTAGGGTGACAGTAATGGCGATGAATTTTAAAGTGAATTAGCACTGGAATGACCATCTGTTTTACAGACATGAATCTTTCCCCTTTAAGGTTGTCTTTATGAAGACTACAGTTGCATGCAGTCTTGTGAAATAAAGCCACATGTCTTTTGTCCATCCATACGACCTGCTCTTATGCTTGCACCCGGTTTGTCAAGCAATGTTGCGCAAGACAACAGAGACAGTCCCCCCATCCAGATCTGGACCCAGCTTGTAATTAAAAGTCCAGACCTTAAAGAAAACAACATTTCAGTCTTAACGGTAGGCTTCTTTCCAAAGCTCTAGTTTAATACTAACACAACATCTATAAACCAGTGATGTACACAGAAAGGAAGAAAGATATTAAGACTACAAAGTGCCCGGGTCCCATCTTGAATTAGAGGTTCACTGTTTCTTTGTAGTTCTAAGTGGTGGGTGAAGACCATCAAAAATAAAACTTCATTTGAGTCTCCCTCATTGTCTTGTCCTTTGCTCTATATTAAGACTGCACAACAATGTTCAAAAGCTGCGACCGGAAAACGTCTGAAAGCCATGGGGACAAAATGAATGCATTTCATGTTTAGAGAGCGTGTCAAGCGATTAAGAGATGGCCACATCAAATGGTGTGGCTTGAGAAAACCACCACTTGAAAAACAAGACGCTTCTGCTTGTGAAACTATAGAGAAAAGAGGAGATTATGTTTTTTTTTCAGAAAAGAGAACCAAGCCTATGTTAACTGAGGAGACAAATACACCACACAGAGACCTGTTGTAGACGTGTGAAAGAACTCAACTGACTTCAAACAGCAAGAAAGTTTAGATTTCTGTATTTGTCAGATTATTTGATCCAAAGTTATGCTAACAATATAATTTTATAATATATTACTTGTATATTAATTTTATATTTATATTATTAATATAATATTTATTTTATTAATTATAATCCACAATTGTTGTTTCCTAGGCTTTGAACCCATGATCATTTGCGCTGCTAATGCAATGTTTTACCACTAAAGCTCTACATACAACAGTCTGATGTTATACCATGTGCAATTGTGAGCTTGTACTTCTGTAATACGTGGTGAGGAGAGGAGAGCTCATGTACTCATGTTCTCACAGCAGTAATAATGTAGCCACATGCGTCATGTTGACTGAAGGTATTTCATGAATCGGGTTCAAATATAAGCACTGATTGTTGTTTCCCCCTTATTGCAAATATGTTGTCCTGCAAATACAATATGTTTGCAACATAACACATGCAATATTTTTGCCTATTTGCACTGTTTAATAGTGATTTATGTTTCAACCTACTCTATATTAAAGAGTCAATTTTAATCTTTTTTATTTTTCACAAATTTTATTGTTCCAACTGTGCCAGCAACAATTTTAAGTCTTGGTTACGTCTGTAACCTCCGTTCCCTGATTGGAACGAACAAGACGTTATGTCAATGAATTGACACTAGGGGTTCGACCTAGGGAGACCAATTGCTCTGATACTCTCTGAAAAGGGCCAATGAAAATTGGCAAATGAAATGCAAATCGAATTTGCATACCGTGACTCTGCCAGGATTTGGGGTATAAAAGGGAGGCCATTCATAAGGATTTAGTGCTGTGGAGCCGATCTAAGATCAGCCGGTCAGCAGGAGGTCAGCGTTGTGGCGGGACACAACATCTCGTTCCCTTCATCAGAAAACAGAGGTTACACATGTAACCAAGACGTTCCCCTTCTGTCACTCACTCGACATTGTATCAATGAGTGACACTAGGGGTTCATATAAAAACGATGCATAGGGGGAGTAAACTGTACCAAAGGGGTGGATAAAAGGCCATAGCAGCATGACATAAGGCACCACGGAGAGGTACAAGTGTAAAAAAATTCCAGAAAAATAGAAAGTTAACTCATACTAGAGCTACATACTGGAGCTACTACGGCTCGGGACGAGAGTATAAACCCCACCCAGGGAAGCCTCAAGGTTTATGAGAGGAAACTAGATGGGAAAATAGATCAGGATCATGAAAACCTGAATTGGAACAATTGGTGATGTCATAGAGATTGCGAAGAATAAAGTCAGCTTCGCCGCAAGCCGACCTGTGAGAAAATAACCCAGATTCACTGCTAAGGGGTAATTCATAGGGACAAGAATTGTGCAGCAAAGCAAGTGCACAGACATTGGCCGGGTTAGGTGTTCGGAACAGACACCATCTGGTTAGGGCAAATTCTGGCACTGGTATGCAAGAGAAATGGCATTCACAATCCAATGGGCGAGCCTCTGCTAAAAGACAGCCTTCCTTTTTCGCTGACCTCCAAAACAGACACGGAGCTGATCAGAAGATCTAAAGCTCTGATTACGATCCAAGTAAGTGCGAAGCGCAAGTACAGGACATAAGAGACAGAGTTATCTCATCATTATTAGGAAGGGCCTGGAGGTTCACTACCTGGTCTTGAAAGTGGTAGGAACCTTGGGCACATCAGGATAACGTGAGAGAAAGCCAGCTGTTAAGAGGTAACTGTTGGTGGCAAAAAAAACTTGCAGATCCTCAACCCTTTTAACAGAAGTGAACGCGATTAGGAGGGCCATCTGCTGAGAGAGGGCACTGGGCTCGACTGATACTAGAGGCTTGACAGGGAGGCCCTGAATTCCAGAAAGGATGACCAAGAAATCCCAAGAAGGGACTAGGCTAGACATAGGAGCTTTAAGTCTCCTAACGCCTCCGAGGAATCTGACAACCAGGTCATGGTTTCCCATTAAGTAAGACGTGGTTAGCTGAATAGCAGCCACTTAAACCTTTAGCGTAGAAGGAGACAGATAACTGAAATCTAACCCCTGGTTGAGATCTAAGAATACCACAGTGGACAATGGGTATTCCCGAACCATACCCATATCAGCTGAACTACCTGTGGGTGGAACCACCATATCCCACATCACTGCATGGTTGAGGTTGCTGGGGATGTGAGTGACAGGCAGAGACCTGAGTCTCATCTGTTTCCAAAAAAGGTGGCAGGTGAGCAGCAACATGCGGTGAGAGTGTAAATTAGAGGTCTTCTTGGGTCCAAAGAAATGTACCCGACCCGAAATGACCCGAATCACTTTATACCCAAACCCGACGTGCATAAATATTTTTTTCTAAAAAAAAGACCCGGCCCGAAACAAACCCGAGAAAAATAGACATGAGTCCGACCCAAACTAGTGCCAATTTTTTTAACCCGACTGGACCTGAATGTAAACGGCACTGACATGTGTGCATTCTGCAGATTCACACGCAACAGTCAGACAGAAAGAAACTCTGGTGGCCTCGCAACCAATTTGGCGAGCTGCTCGATTTGTTTTACTTTGTTATTCGACGACGACACCAAGGTAACCGTTAAAATGTACATTTAAAATTAACTGACATGTCTGAATGAGAATTAACCTACCGCCAGCCACACAATGTCGCAAGTGCTCTTGGCAAACCGATGAGAGGTTTAAAAAGGACATTGACGCACACACACGAGAGAGTTCAGGTCTACTCGGGTCCGTTCAGCAAAAACACATTTTTAAATTACCCGCTATTATTGTACCCGACCCATGGCCAAGGCACATGTGAAACTTTTAGACGGGTCAGACCTCAGGTTTTCTGATCTAAGTGGACCCGTGAAGACCTCTAGTGTAAATCACTTTGGTGGTTATATTTGCTACAGTCGCCATGTTGTTGAGATGAACCAACACATGCTTGCCCTGAACCAGAGTTTGAAATGACAATTGAAGTTTGACGACAATTGATATGACATGACGGGGACCTGTCCAAGATCCTGAGATTGCATGCCTGTGGCATACATTACCCCAGTCCATGCACAAGGCATTGGTGGAACCATGATGCTTCTGGAGACTCACTCAAGGGGCACCCTGGTCCGCAGGAAGATGAGATCTGACCATGCAGAGATGGGAATCCTCTGCATACCGTGGCGCCATGCCCATTGTGAGATTCCGTTGTGAACCCATCTCTGAAGGGGTTTTATATGCATCAACCTACAACTGCCACAAAGGATTCCATATGACCCAGGAGCCTCTGAAAATATTCAGCGGAGTTGACAACTTGCCTTCAAATAGTCAAAGGCACATAAATATGGCCTGGGCACGCTGCTCTAATAAGTGCATTGTCATGATGACCAACTCCATCCTAAGAAAATAAATGTCTGAACAGGAGAGAGCTTGCTCCTTTCCCAGTTGACCCAAAACCCCTACTGGTTAATGTGCTGAAGCGCTAAGTTCCTGTGGACACACAACTCGCTAAACAAGCTAAAATTAGACAGCCATCGAGATGAATGTTGTAAATGTTGTCCTCCCTCAGAGGGGAAAGGGCAGCTTCGTGAACACACAAGGTGACAGGGAGAGGCTGAAGGGGAGGTCCTCGTAATGTAAAGCCACTTCTCAAAAACAGAACGCAGGATCTGTTTTGAGAGAGAATAAAACATGAAAGTACGTGTCCTTCAGGTCTAAAGCAGCAGACCAACCCTAGTACAGAATACATTAGAATGTATGTCTGTAAGAACATTCTGAATGTGATCTTAAAAGAGCTCGGTTGAGAACATGCAAATCCAGAAAGGTGGGGGTGGACGAGTCAAAGAAGTGAGAATGAACCAAATGGCTATCCTCAGATTCCATCAACTTGTCATGCACATCCAGAAAGAAAGGCATCGAAACCGGCCCTGACTCAGTCACGACCCGACTTTAAAATACCAATCAGCCAGCCAAGTGCATTCTGGGGTCGGGTGGGGGGTCAAACCAGCCCGATGCTCGTGACAGCCCGGGAAAGCACAGCTAACATCTTGTTGACCTCTCGGACAGCACCGTCACACCCGAAGGGTGGGCAGCCAAGTTATCCGCCACAAATGGAAAAAACTTACCCTGCGATGCTGTAATTGACAACTCACCATTTTATAAGTTCCACAAGTAACTGACAGACAGCTATAAGCTCCCCACCAATGCCCTAAGGAACTCCACAGTTTGCAACAGTCATGCTGGGCAATGAGCAACTGGTAAGAAAATTAAAAAATCTGACACAAATGCAACCGTTAACAGCTCAAATCGCCCTTGAGGCTCACAACAGCGTGTGCCGAAGCAGCATGGGGAGCAGCTGAGGGAGCTCTCAAGGAGGTCTGCGATAGGCATGTCCTCATAAGAACATGCTCCCCATGATGCTGCCTCAGTGTGGGAATAACACAAGCATCAGAGGCAGCACTTACGCCTATGAGAGTAAAGTATCAACCGCACCCAGTAGAGCATGCATGAAAAAGCATTGTGTATGCAGGAAATTTGGTCTTTCACTAGCTGCTGAAATGCTATGGGGAATCTTCAAGCACTTATTTGTGCGCTGGGACCCAAAAGAATAGACTGCTGATTGCATTATCAACACCAACAGCCGCAGAGCAAGTAAGAGAACTCTTCAGGCGATATTCATACATGTTAACATCGGCTCAGAAAACAAAATCTGAATGAATGGCATACCAGCCTCCCTTTTATATGCAGATTGCCGGGAGGAGTCCCGGTATGCAAATTCCATTCGTATTTCATTCGTCAATTTTCATTGGCCCTTTTCAGAGAGAATCAAAGCCAAGGTCGAACCCCTAGTGTCACTTCATCGACACAGCCTCAAGTGAGTGACAAAAGTGGAACTTTATTATTTTCATTGTGATTCTGTACTTTTGTTACCCATTCACCTTCCAAAAAGCAATAAAAATTGGTAATTATGAAATTCAGTTAAAGGTGTTCTAAGCGAATTCATGCGTTTTAGACCATAAAACATTTTTTGTTACATACAGCAAACATCTCCTCACTATCTGCTTGCTTCCTGTAAAAAAAACGTGATCTCTGTAGACAGCCCAGGCTCTACAAACTGCAATAAAAACAAAGTGGCCAAACCTACAAACAGAAACGATAACAAAGCGTTCCAGCCAATAAACTACAAGAAGGATTTGGGGGTGGGGGTTGGGCGCGTTCATGAAAGCACAAAAGGGAGGGGGAGGAGTTAGCTACGCTCCGTTTGTTTGAAAACAGTTCAAACATCAACAAAAAGTGACGTCACATAGATTTGCTTAGAGCACCTTTAACTGTCTGTCTGTCTGTCTGTCTATCTATCTAACAGGCCATGAAAATGAATAGTTTATTTAATGTGTAAGTCAGTCTATCTTTTCTGTCTCTGTAAGCTGTTTGTGGTCAGAATAAGATACGGTGTTAAGATCTAACCAATCTTATCTAACCCATGTTAACTCTACTCTATTGGTTGAGAGGAATCCATCCCCCTTTCATATGTAAAATGCTTTAAGTGCTGTAGAAAAGCGTTGCATATAATAATATTATTAATTATTACCCTATCTGGTTTACATTCTCTAAAACCTGATGGCAAGCATCTGGGCACAGCGTCTTTCACGGTCTGAGATTGACTTTGAAGAAAGTCATTATTCTAGTGGTCCAGTGAAACGATGAGAGATAAGCACTGTTTAAAACAAAGAGACAAAACAAGGCCACATGAGGTCTGCAAGGCCACATCTGTGGACGTCTTTACCTTTCTGAGCGTTTTTACCCTTAGGTTTCTTAGTTATCTCACTGACATCAACATTGCCAAAAGCACAAAGAAGAATCTTGTTGGACCAACCAGATAAGTGAAGTCTATTCTTGGAAAAGTTGATCAAAGCTCTCTTCATTATCAGATTTGCTAATATCAAAGACTAATGAGGTCACCGGTAAAGGAAATGAGCATGAATAATCTAAGCTGAAGAGGGCATCGGTCACTTTTCTCAGGATTTCTCTGTGCACATGTTTATTCAACTGTACTAAAAAACTAAGTAAGCTTCATATCCGCTGTTCGTTTGTTATAGCTCTTTACATAGGAATGGAAGTTTAATAGATCAAATCTGATTCAAAGACATATTGGTTAATAATGAAAAGTGGCTTTGAAATTCACAGATGAATGAGATCTCATGGGGAGGACACCAGAAAGGTTTAGAGGAATTAAACAAACCCTCAGAGAGAGAGACAGAGAGAGACCACACACATACTGTAGAAAGACGGTCTGTCACAACACGACATATATACGACTGAAGACACTTAGAGACTGCATGAACGTCTGCGGCTTTGATGTCTCCAAGCATCCACGTTTGTCAATTATGACTTTGACAGAGAAGTCTGTGTTATCTGTCAAGCTTACATTAGCTCACATGTCCTTTTACAACAGATGTCATCATGGCTCAAAAGAGGAAAGTGCAAGTAAACAGGCACTTCTGATGTCTAATGATTCCATAATGACTAGAACAGATGGAGGACTGCTGCTCTAAAAATAGCAGGAAAACAAAAATCTTTCCATCCCTGTTCATTATCCCAAGCATTCATGGAGGAGAAGAGAGGTAAACAGAGCTGGCAAAGTTTAAAGAGGCATGCAGAAAATACTTTTCATGACTGTGTCTGTTAGGAGGTCTACTGTAATTACCACAAGTGTTTAGGATGACTTAAATAACTGCTATGTACGCTTTAACACAATCCAGTACTGTACTGTTTCAGTAAAGTTTTCAGTTTAAACAGCTCAAACATTCCATTTTATTTATATAGCAATTTTCACAATTGTTTAATTGTTCCAAAGCAGCTTTACATTAATTAAAAAAACAAGAGAAAACTTAGAAAACCCAGAGGACAACAAAAGTAGCATAGTACAGTGGCTAAAATTAAACCGTACTAGTGAGCGGAGTAATAATGTAACGTATAGGCGAAAGTTATAAGTTGAGCCAATGTCAGCAGACTCCCAGGGGGTTAAAAAACTCCTAGGTAAAAAAACATTGAGAGAGAGAGAGAGAGAGAGATACAGAGATACAGACTTACAGTAGCTGATCCTATAGAAAATATACTATATATTAAATACAATATTATACAATTTTATAGGAAATAAAATAAAACATTTAAATTAAAAATTAGACTTAGATGATGGTAGGTCAGTGGATCAGTGGTGTGATGAGCTTCACGGCAGCAGGAACTGGGTCTGTTAGTCTCAGTGTCCTTGGGTTCGAGGACAAGACAGGGAGAGAGTAACAACATCCTATTAGCGTAGGGGCCACTCACATATAATGTAAATGTCATACAGTATAATGGATGAATGTCTGCACAATTCCCAACAAGCTAACTATTAACGCATAAGTATATTTACCAGATGAGTTATGTGAATGCAATGGATTTAGTGGCCCATTTTGAACTGACGAGACTTTGGGATAACTGGCAAGTCGCGTGGCGGGGGGGTATGTTTATATGTGAATGAACGTTGGTGCAAGAAAGGACATTGAGATGCTCACGGTATCCCTTTGCTATGGAGTATACTGAGAAGAGTGTCATGAAATACCAGTCATTATCCCCGGATGCTCCGGTTTTTATTATGGGCGATTTTATACGGAAAAAGTAGAGATTAAATTAAGAACAAACTCCATATGAAGAAGGCTCAGTATGGGATAGTCTTAAACTAATCACAGGCCTAAATAATGGATGTAGAAAACAAGTGAAAGTAACCGGTTATGAGTTAGATAGTGCCCTTCCAGGGGATTTTAAAACATTTTCTGCTCGATTTGAAGATCTGAACGGTGACATTAGACATGAGTTTTATAATACCTCTCAAGAGGGAAGTTCACTTGTTTCTTTGAGAGTAGAAAATGTAGTCCATCTTTTTAAACAGTGTAAAATAAAAGTGAGTCCTGGTCCGGATGGAATAAGTGGTAGGGTGAGGGTCCTGAAACTGTGCAGAAGAATTGGGCCCAATTTTTACTTATATTTTTAATTGGTCTTTTGAGTTTCAGTGTGTACCAAAACTTTGGAAAGAGACGATTATTATTCCAGTTGCAAAAAATAATTGTTCTAAAGGCTTGACAGATTATAGACCTGTTTCCTTGACCTCGCTTGTAATGAAGGTATTTGAGAAATTAGTAAAATAATTACTATTGGAAAAAAACTAACCCAGAGGTTGGTGTAATTGCAGTAACATACTCGGTGTGAAAATGACTGGGTTGTCAGATTTGTTTGATATCCAGGTAATTAAAAAGGCGCATCACATTATATCTAATGCATTTCACCCTTTACGATTCATTTCAGACCCTCCCCTCAGGATCTTTGTACAGGGTCCCTTTAGCCAAGACGAACAGATTCAAATTTTCATTTGTACCATATGCTAGAGAGGTAGTTTATATACGTTTTTATAAATGTTTGCCTTTCTCAATGTGCTATTAATGTTGTGTGTTTGTTTGTCTTGTATGTGTTGTTTTCATGCTGCAGAACAATTTGCCCCTATAGGGGACAATAACGTTTATACAATTACAATTACAATTTGTTCAAGAGAAATTTCTTTAGTTTAGACTTAAATTGATTGACTGTCTGATTAGGAAATGTGTGTGTTCTCTGCCGTCAGCTGCAGGTCCAGAGCTAAGTGCTCTGTCTCATCGTTGGACTGTTCCACCAGAGGTTGGGAAGTCAACGCTTGGAGGTACACCAGTATACCTACCTGCACGTCGAAAAGCCAAAGGCCTGTGTGCATGTGTATACCTTCCTGTACGCCCCAAGAGCTGGAAAGCCTGTGGACTCACTGTGGACTGTGGACTCACCCAAAGCCGAGAGCCCAGTGTACTTCCCTGTATACTCACCTGTACGCCCAGTGTGTGCCCAAGAGGCGATGGCTAAAGACTGGAAATCGTTTTTTTAAGTATTTAAATATCCCTACGTGTTTTTTAATATTGAATAAAACTTGTTAAATTTAATTTCCTTCGTTTGTCTGGTCATTGGGGTGTTTTTGGGACCTCCTCGGGGTGGAAACGGAAGGAAGGAGCGTGACCCGCGACAGGGGCTGTCCGCTTTTCACCTGTGACACTATTAGATAAAATGGTGCCTGCTTGCATAGCTTTGATATTTTTCCTAATTACCACAATTTTGTTAGTGAATAAGTTCTCATAAAGTCTAACTCTTCATCGTCAGACACAGTTAAAGGCGCTCTATGCATTTTCTGTTTTTGTCAAACAGCGACCCCTAGAGTCGCTGGGGAATACTTGCAACTGTCGTAATTTCCCGCCCCCACTCTGTACACCTCCGTAGATAATGACCAGGTAATGTTTCACAATACTGATGATGGTAATAGGATAATAAGAAGTTTATTCCAAGTGTAGAGTAGGCCTATAATAATAAAGTAGCCCACCGCGTTTGCTTATAACGTTTTTACATGATTGCAGCTAGATCACAAGTAAACATTCTATAGTCTATGTCTACTGCATAATTTCATTTGTGTTTTTATTGTAATGTAAATGTAACCTTGTTAAAAATATGACAAAAATATATAAATAAGTTAAAAAAGTTAAGTGATTCATTTAATTAAGTTTATTCATGAGAATTAAAAATGTTAAAAATGTTTAAACAGCAATTTAATGTTCAAATATTAAAAGTATGCTGACAGAAAATTCAGTTCACTACCCCTTTAACGGGCTAGTGACGTCAGAGCATCACGTTAGCGACGCTGCAGCAGAAACCTGCGGGAGAGAGCAGAAGAGAGATCGGAGAGAACGAACTCTGATTAATAAGCAAAGAAAAGAGTGTAAAAGTTGATTTTGCAGTTAAAAAACATAACTTACCTGATCAGGGATTGAAAGGGATTTTATGAGAACTAAGCCACAACGGTTTTGGTGAGTTTGTCTTTTTGCACTTTGCTGTGTCACATGTTTTTACTTTCTCTAGCCGAGAGTTAATAGTAAAACGTAGCTGTTTACAAAGAAATGTTTTGCCATAAGTTGTTTACAAGTTAAAATTTTGGGTTTATAAAAACTGTGAATGTTTTAAAAGTGAATGTATGCTTTGTAAATGAAGGATGTGTTATGTAATTATGTGGAGATGGAGCGGTGAGTTAATGGAGACCGCTCCGCCGCCATTTTGTAGTGAAAAAGCATCGTAGCAATAACTTTACAACTCAGAGACTGTGGAACATTTAATTGTGTGATTTGAAGAGTTAAAAATTAATTTATTGTGCTTATGACCTGTTATACAGGTCAGGTTTTTTATGTGCTTGATTTGAGGCTCTGTCGGAGCGAGGATTGATCTGCAGTGTGCGGGTGTGCACACGTGCGGACAGGATTCAAGATGGCGAGCCAGACCCGGATTTGCAAATCATCTTCTTCATCACATCAGTGAGGAAATCTTTTGAGTACAGTGACTCGCTGCCAGAGTGGTAGGAGTCAGTGGCGGAGCCAGAGGGGTGTCCAGGGTGGCACTGGACACCCTTGACATGTCACTGGCCACCCCGTGTGCCACCCCAAATTTAATGCGCTACTTTCACTTAATTGCTATGTTTATTTTCGACGTGCGGCAGCGCAGCACATTGTTAAAAACGAACATTATGAATATTAACCCTCCCTGCGGTCGCGGCGCAAACTCTTTATTTTTCAATCACTGCACAAAGAGACTTGGATTACTCTGCTGATTTTGGACATACAGATATGATTTATACATCATTTAAAACGTTAAAGTGTCATTTTTTTTGTGTCTGTGAGAACTGACTGTTGTGCTTTTCACAAAATTAAGAAAATATACATAATGCGCGTTCTGTTATCTCTCCAAGTGACGTCTTTTCAAAAACGCGTCAGAAAAATTAATGTAACTTAACGAATTTTCATACCATCAGAAGATAAATGTCATGTCTACATAATGCTTGGAATCTCTTTAGAATTATGTAAGTGAAGTCGTACATTGCTAATACTACATGATTTCACCGTATATGCTGGGAGTGTGTTAATTTTCTTGTGGACTGAATAAAGTCTAAGATTGCCAATTATTTTTACAACAAAACCCGGCACCATGTTTTCATTCATGACGTGATCTTTATAGGCTACTGTATGATTGTTAATTCGACTGGATTGCCACATTGAACTTGAAAGCGCGACGCGCATATCACTGCTCGTGCACAGCCAGAGCTTAAATGACTGTTCGCGTCTTTTTGGCTTAAACGGACAAATGCTCATATGTCAAAATAGCTGTCTTGGTGATTTTCATACTAAACATTTGGTTACTGTACGTCTTAAACAAATAAATATTTTATTGCATTCGGTCTTAGCAACCTGTTGAAGTCTCTCTGTCATTAAAGTTAAATAAATATCAAAACTTTTGCATCTTCTGTATCTTCGTAAATAAAGATTAATCCAAACATCCTTTGTGTTGAGCTCTACTATTTGAAGTAAGTTTAAGGTTTATCATAGAGTTTAGATTTCCTGATCTTTTGCTTCATTAAAGGGATAGTTCACAAAATAAAAATCCTGTCATCATTTTTACATCCTTATGTTTTTCTAAACCTGTACGTATTTCTTTTAAATGATAAATGATGGTATGCACACAGCTGTAACCATTGATTTCCATAGTAGGAATAAAAACAACATGATGGAATTCAATGGATATACCAATAATTGTGTGCTTACCATCATTTATCAAAATATCCTCTTTTGTGTTCATCAAAACAAAATACAGGTTTAGAACAACATGAGGGTGAGTAAATGATGACAGAATTTTCATTTTTGGGTGAATCCCTTTAACAGACAGTAAATCAGATGTAAGAAATACAGTAGAAAGATTTAAAATTCACCCTTATTATGTTTACATCTAATGCGATCAAAAGATGGAATTTATGCTTTCTTGACACATGGTTACACGTCATTTTCTTTTATGGACTATGGACCCCCTAAAGTAGCTTTGGCCACCCCCTGGCCACCCCATTAAAAAAATTTGAGATTGTTTTTGGATCGAATTGAACTCTGATTGAACTATTTTTGCGGACTGAATCGAACTGAAACTCTTCATTGAACTGAATAATGAACTCCCATTTGAACTCGGACTGAATTAAAGGGACACTTCTATTTTCATATTGAAGTTCATATTTTGAAATGTGATTTTAAATGTGACTTATGTGATTTGAAATGTGATTTGAAATGTTTATGGTTCATTTTGATTTGATTGTGTAAATTGAAGATATTTTCTTACCTGTAAAAGAAAAAGAAAAAGGGTTTATTCAAGAAGAAAAATAGGGATTCAAAAATAGGTTCAACCTAGGAAAAGACCGGTCTAACTTAAATTAGTCCAATTAAAAGTGCCTAGGTGAACTAAATAACAAAAAGAGAGACAAATACAATTTATTCTTATTTCTTTAATCTTTTATCCTTACCTCTACTTACCTCAATATTGAGAACCTGCAGGGTATATTTTCTTGTTTACATTTTTATAGTTCTGTATATATTCTTGTGTTTTACATTCAGTAAATAGCTGGCCTTTTGTATTTAAAGTAACGGTCTCTGGTGTAGTGATTTTTGCTCCCCCACTCCTTAGAACCTAGAACTGGTCCAGTAGCGCAGACAGTGGTGTGATACCAGTGCTACAACCAGGGCCGCCTTAACCTAATGTGAGGCCCGGGGCTAAGAGGTTTTGTAGGCCCCCCTTCCCCTCGATTTATGGTCTATTTTTAAGTGTAATATCTAGGTAATCTACATATCAAAATGCATTAGTTTCTTTCGAGACATACAACAGTGAGTTTTCCCTCTTTGAGCCAGAAAACACCATAATATTGTTATTAACATATCACTGAGCCCACTTGAGCATAAACACAAGACACTTTATTTAACAACCACACACAGCAACATGTGGTGATAATAAAACCAAAATGTGTGAAAGTATATATGTTTATAAGCTTTATGTTTATATAGTTTTTGGAATATACAAATTTGCAGAAAATTGCCACTCACTAACTAAATGCTCACCACAGTTTTAAAAATATAATAAGTTAAAGTTAGTTTTAAAGTGAAAATGCATTAATGATAACAAAAGATAAGTCTTTATAGACAGAATCTTGTTAAATGCATTAATGATAACAAAAGATAAGTCTTTATAGACAGAATCTTGTTTTTTAATCATTTATTTATTTTGTAGGCTATTGAAGATATAGTATGCATTGTATTTAGTATTTATGCATACATAAGCATGTGAAACGACCAAGTATGAATATGCACAAGACAGACAGGGAACATACCTGTATATAAGATCTTTAGATAATGAGATTATAATGGTGCTATCGGGGATGATCATTTGAGGTGGTCTTGTCGCTCTTTACTTTCTTAGACTTGCACCTTTACCGTTGCGTCTCTTTCTCGTCTTTGTAAACCAACAGATGTCTGTACTGAGCTAACGTCGCGTCAAACTACATCGCTCCAGCTGCGCACGCGTCACTGATATAAACGCGAGTAAACTTAAACTTTATAACAACTAACAGCATTATGTGCGGGAATGCCTTTCTTAATTTAGCGGCACAGTTTCTTGCGCACGTTTGGAGAGACTTCTGCATGCCAGAGACTCAGACAGCTGCAGGAGCACAGAGAGAGCGAACGAGTGCGCGCGCGCACGAAAGAGAGAGAGACCTGCACCTCACTAGTGCTTATTATGACATTTCAGAAATTACTCTTTCATTTGTTGGTGGATTATTTCCCGCTTCTCTGTCACACTCAGTCTAACGTGCAGGAATGTCAAGTTGACAATGCGCACTTAATTACATTACGCGGAATAAAAAATATGCTACGTCTAACATTTTATTTCACGTTAAGTTACAACGGACCAATCAGCAGCCATGAAACGTGCAATTAGAGTGATTGACAGAAAACCTGACAAGTTACAAAACAATATGACCTTTTCAGCTCATCATGAACGCAAACTTGGGAGGCCCCTGGGCTTCAGCCCAGGTAAGCCCGTGCATTAAGGCGGCCTTGGCTACAACATTGCTACAACTTGGCGAGCCAGCCAGGAGTGGCATAGAGCATTTAAAATAAGAAACCAGAGACCGTATAGTATTGCTATAAGTGATTCATTATGGATGTTATTCAGACGAGTAGTGTGAAAACCTCTAACTCGGTCATAGTTAGTGGTATAGCCGATACAGAAGCTGATGAAGAACTATGTGATTTCCTGAAACAATATGGTTCCATTCAAAGGGTAATTCCAGTAGATTCCGCTGAGCCAGTGTCAGACAAACAGGTCATAGTAGAGTATGTACATGGTGCAGCTATGCAATCTCTCTTACCTTCATTGCCATACAAACTAGACAGTAAGACCCAGTCTGATGTTACTTATTACATTAGAGCCTTAGCCAGTGTTTACACACCTGTAGCTAGCAAAACAACCACACAGACTTACCTTTTAGAGTTAAAGAACATAGCAAAACAAACTGGCAAAGACTTTGCAGCTGTCCTTAGAGAAGAGCTCTCTGCCATCAGTGAGAGTGTTGATCTAGACCAGTCAGAAACCCAAAGTGAAGATTTAGAACAGAACTCACTTGCTGTTCCAGAGAGAAATAGTTCAGAAAATGCTGCACAGGCAAGCCCCCTGCCCAGTACCACAACGGGGCAGCATGTTCAACACCATTGGTCCTCATTCTGACGTCAATCCTCCTGACATACAAAAAGTAATAGTCGAGCACATAGTGAGAAATGAAGATTCTGCTCTGCAAGTGCACACTTCTTTGAGACTCAGACCTTTCTCTGGGCGTTTCCCCCGGCCCAATAATAAAGTAGATTATGAGACATGGCGTTCCAGTGTGGAACTTCTCCTTAAAGACACAACGCAGTCCAACCTTTACAAGTCACGAAAGCTTCTTGAAAGTCTCTTATCACCTGCCATCGATATTGTGAAACACTTGACACCTGAATCCCCCCTTTATGAGTACTTGGAGATCCTGGATTCTGCTTTCGGCACAGTTGAGGACAGAGATGACCTTTTTGCAAAGTACCTTAACACAATGCAAGATAACGGTGAGAAACCATCAGCTTATCTACAACGGATGCAGGCGATGCTGAACACCACCCTCAGGAGGGGAGGTGTAATTGCAAGTGACCTTGACCGACATCTTCTCAGACAGTTTGTCAAAGGCTGCTGGGACAACATGTTAATAGCTGAACTCCAGCTAGAGCAAAAGAAACAGAACCCACCTACCTTTCCTGAACTTCTCCTATTACTCCGCGTAGCAGAAGATAAACGTACTTCTAAGGCATCCCGCATGAAACAGCACCTCAATATCGCAAAACCAAAAGTGTCTTCTTATTATCAAGGTATTTTTGTGCAAAGTGAAGAAGACTGCAGCCCATCTCAGCCAGCTCTTGGTCACAGATCCGAAATCCAAGACCTAAAGAAACAAATAGCAGATCTACAGTCCCAGCTCACACGTATCACACAGAAAGACAGTAGAAAAGCTAAATCAGCTGCCAGACCAGTAGCTCCCCAAACAGCCATCACTCCAACATCTCAAAAACCGCACCACAGCCGAGATGTAAACAAAAACACAAGCAACAGACCAAAGCCCTGGTATTGCTTTAGATGTGGTGAGGACGGACACATCAAACCTCAGTGCGAAAGTGAGCCGAACCCATCTCTTGTAGCTGAGAAGAGGAAGCAGCTGAGAGAAAAACAGTTAACATGGGACATTGAAAATGGTGCTTCAAAGCCTGAAAATTTAAACTAGACCCAGTTCCGGTTGTGGGACAAACGGGGACTGGAACACAGACAAAGTGTCCCAAAAAGAAGCTGCACAGGGCCTGTGTGTACTCTCACACACAAAAACAGACAGTGACTCTGCCAAAAGGGCTGATTGGAGCCAAGTGCACTGCACAATTGACCATAGGCAACAAAGATTGCAGATGCTTGTTAGATTCAGGCTCCCAAGTAACAACGATCCCCAACTCTTTCTATTTAAAGAACCTGTCACACTTACCTATGAATTCCTTGAATGATTTGCTTGAAGTAGAAGAAGCCAACGGCCAAAGCGTCCTTTACCTTGGCTATGTTGAGACCACCATCAAATTCCCAAAGAGCTTGCTTGGAGCGGACATTGAAGTGCCCACACTAGTTTTAGTTGTACCTGACATGCGCTCCACCTTGTCATCAGTGCTTATAGGCACAAACACTTTGGATGTTCTCTACGAAAAATATGCAGACATCTCTCCTCAGAAATATGAGTCTCTTCCCTACAGCTATAAAGTTGTCTTAAAGACCCTTGAAATCAGGAAAAGACAGTCTGTTGATTCCAGTCTAGGAAATGTGAGGCTTCATAGTAAGGACTTTGAGACCATTGCAGCTGGACAGACAAAAGTCCTTGAAGGATCAGTGAGCCGCAGGACAATTGATGTTGGAAAGTGGGTGATGGTAGCATCACCGAAGTCATCTTCTCTGCCAGGTGGCATCCTGATGACCGATAGTTTGGTAAGCCTACCACCAAAACTACCACGCTGTATCCCAGTCATGCTCAAGAATGAGTCACATCATGATATCACCCTATCTCCAAAAGCTGTAATAGCAGAGATACACGCTATCAAGAGCGTTCAATCAATTAAGATCCCTGATTCAGACCCTCCCACAAAACCTGACCAAAACTTAAATCTCAACTTTGACTTCACTGACTCTCCTGTACCCAATGAGTGGAAAGAGAGGATAACTGATAAATTATGTTCCATGCCAGAGGTGTTTGCATTGCACGAGCTCGATTTTGGTCGCACTGACAAAATAAAGCACCACATAACCCTCAGTGACGAGACAACCTTCAAATATAGGCCAAGACCCATACACCCCCAAGACATAGAGGCTGTGCGTAACCATCTCCAGCAACTCCTTGATGCAGAAGTCATTCGTGAATCGGAGTCGCCTTTCTCCTCACCGATTGTCGTTGTCAGGAAAAAGAATGGCGATGTTAGACTCTGCATAGACTACAGAAAATTGAACAGCCAAACAGTAAAAGATTCGTACGCCTTACCTAATCTTGAGGAGTCATTTTCGGCATTGACCGGGTCCAGGTGGTTCTCGGTGCTCGATCTCAAATCAGGCTTTTATCAAATAGAGATGGAGGAAGCAGACAAACATAAAACCGCATTCGTCTGCCCGCTAGGATTCTTCGAATTCAACAGGATGCCTCATGGAGCGCTGTATGGGAGAGTTGAATTTGAAGCAAGCCCTAGTTTTCCTTGATGACCTCATCATTTTCTCCTCGACACTGGAGGAACACGAGGAAAGGTTGATGCGCGTGCTCCATCAATTGAAAGAGTTTGGCTTAAAACTGTCACCAGGGAAATGCAAGTTCTTCCAAACTTCTGTAAAATACCTCGGTCACATCGTGTCTGAAAAGGGCATCTAAACTGATTCAGATAAAGTAGCAGCATTAAAAACCTGGCCAAAACCCAACAACCTGAAAGAGCTAAGAACCTTCCTGGGCTTCTGCGGTTATTACCGCCGGTTCGTAAAAGACTATTCAAAAATTGTGAAGCCACTCAATGAGCTCACTGCTGGCTACCCGCCCCTGAGAAAGCGCATTAAAACTGCAGGGAACCCAGAGAAATACTACAACCCAAAGGACGTCTTTGGTGACCGATGGACACCTGCTTGCCAGGCAGCGTTCGACACCATAATCGAAAAACTGACAACAGCACCAATCCTCGGGTTTGCTGACCCCAAGCTCCCCTACATTTTACACACTGATGCGAGCACCTCGGGACCCGGTGCTGCCCTTTACCAGGAACGACAAGGGCAGAAGCGGGTGGTTGCTTATGCCAGTCGAGGTCTGTCAAAATGTGAGTCCAGGTATCCTGCGCATAAATTGGAATTCCTTGCCCTTAAATGGGCAGTGACCGAGAAATTCCAGGACTACCTTTATGGGAATACATTCCTTGCTGTCACCGATAGCAACCCATTAACATATATTCTTACCTCTGCTAAGCTTGACGCCACGAGTTACAGATGGTTAGCCGCCCTGTCAACATTCGATTTCCAGCTACAATACAGAGCCGGTAAGCAAAATCAAGACGCGGATGGGCTGTCCAGGCGTCCCCACGGCAAGTTACCTGATGACACATCATCACAAAAAGAGTTGGAAAGAATACAACAATTCACAAAAAGACACTTGTCAGAGGCTGCATTATGCACACCTGGATGAAAACACCATCAAAGCTATCTGTGAAAACCACTCAGTTCGCCAAGTGATCAACAATCACTCTGGGGAAACATCACTCAGCACCACCTTGGTTGTGTCACTTGCCCATCATCCAAAGGCTCTCCCACAAAGCTTTGAAGAAGAGGATCAGCTAGGTGGCTTACCTGTCATCCCCTCATTAGAACCAGCTGAATTAAGAGACAACCAAAACTCTGATCCCTGCATCCGTGAAGTACTCAGGCAAGTGGAGTTAGCAGAGAAACCCCCACCATCCTTGAGGAAGGAACTTCCTGAGCTTGGTCTCTTATTAAGAGAGTGGGATAAACTTACTGTCTTAAATGGTGTCTTGTATCGAAAACGACACGAAGGTGCTCAAACTCACTACCAGCTTGTACTCCCCCAAGTCCTGAGATCCTTAGTTCTCAAGAGTCTTCATGACGATATGGGCCACATGGGCGTAGAGCGCACTGTAGATCTCGTCCGGAAGCGTTTCTATTGGCCCAAAATGTCAGCTGAGGTGGAAACTAAAGTCAAAACCTGCAATCGCTGCATACGACGTAAGGCTATGCCTGAGAAAGCCGCACCACTTGTCAACATCATCGCTACAAGACCACTTGAACTTGTATGCATCGACTTTCTCAGTGTGGAACCAGACTCCAGTAACACTAAAGACATTCTGGTCATTACCGACCATTTTACGAAATATGCAGTAGCTGTCCCTACCCCAAATCAGAAAGCCAGGACAGTGGCCAAGAGCCTGTGGGACCACTTTTTTGTCCATTATGGCATCCCCGAAAAACTCCACAGCGACCAAGGTCCCGACTTTGAGTCCCGAACAATAAAGGAACTGTGTGAGCTCATTGGCACTCAAAAGATAAGAACCACCCCTTACCATCCGAGAGGGAACCCTGTAGAACGCTTCAACAGGACCCTGCTCAACATGTTGGGAACTCTCGAGAATCAGAAAAAGAGTCACTGGCGGGATTACGTCAAACCCTTAGTACACGCTTATAATTGTACTAAAACGAGACAACTGGTTTTACCCCTTACGAGTTAATGTTCGGGCGTCAGCCAAGATTGCCAGTTGACCTAGCCTTTGGCCTACCAGTCAATCACCAGCCAGGCTCACACTCTCAATATGTTCGCAACCTGAAATTACAACTTGAAGACAGTTACAAAGTAGCAACTGAGAATGCTAAAAAGACAGCCAGTCACAATAAAGCGAGGTTCGCCAAGCATGTCGTTGACTCCACCTTGAAAGAAGGCGACAGAGTCTTAGTCCGAAACGTCCGTCTTAGAGGCAAGCACAAGTTGGCCGACAGGTGGGAGTCTGATGTGTATATTGTCCAGAGACAGTCTGGAGACGTCCCAGTGTATGTTGTGAGGCCTGAGACAAGAGATAGTCCACAAAGAACTCTTCATCGTGACCTCTTGCTGCCATGCGGTTTCCTTCCTGTAACCTCAATTGAAAGTGAAACTAACCCGGCCATGACAGTGAGACGACCAAGAACTCGACAACATCCTAAAAATGACAGTACGGATGGAGCTGATGGGGATGAATCCCAACCTGACTCTGAGGAATATCACTATGATAGACACAGAAACCTACAAGTGGAAACACTAGTGTTTGACCCGACCCCTGAACCCATAGAATACTTACCAGAAAGGATTCAACTGGAACCCTCCAAAGAGTTGACTGCTGTTAAGCAAGGCCCTTCAAACGTAGCCAAAGCTCTTGAAGATGTCCCAGTAGAGACTCATGATCCTGAAACCAATGACTTACCTGATCCTGAAGAGAGCGGCTCAACCGCTGGACAAGAAACTGAAAACTTACCTGAGGAAGATCTGGATAATGCCCATCCTTCCATTCAACCTGCTCAGGAGGACAAGGAGGACACAAGTGTTATGGACCAAAGTGATATCCAGACAGAAGATGAGTGTTCTAGAAGACCTATCAGAGATAGAAAAGCAGCTAAAAGACTAACCTCCCCTTGGTTAGGGAACCCATTAGTTACTGTAGTTCAGTCTTTATTTCAAACCTTGAGTGAAGTGCTTACAGATTCCCTTAAAGAGCTTAACTTTCCAAAAAACCCTAGAGTTATGACAGTATAGGTTCAGAATGCACAGGGACGTGCATTAGGTAAAGAGGGGAGGATGTAACCCTGTTAAAAATATGACAAAAATATATAAATAAGTTAAAAAAGTTAAGTAATTAATTTAATTAAGTTTATTCATGAGAATTAAAAATGTTTAAAATGTTTAAACAGCAATTTAATGTTCAAATATTAAAAGTATGCTGACAGAAAATTCAGTTCACCACCCCTTTAACGGGCTAGTGACGTCAGAGCATCACGTTAGCGACGCTGCAGCAGAAACCTGCGGGAGAGAGCAGAAGAGAGATCGGAGAGAACGAACTCTGATTAATAAGCAGAGAAAAGAGTGTAAAAGTTGATTTTGCAGTTAAAAAACATAACTTACCTGATCAGGGATTGACAGGGATTTTATGAGAACTAAACCACAACGGTTTTGGTGAGTTTGAGTTGTCTTTTTGCACTTTGCTGTGTCACATGTTTTTACTTTCTCTAGCAGAGAGTTAATAGTAAAATGTAGCTGTTTACAAAGAAATGTTTTGCCATAAGTTGTTTACAAGTTAAAATTTTGGATTTATAAAAACTGTGAATGTTTTAAAAGTGAATGTATGCTTTGTAAATGAAGGATGTATTATGTAATTATGTGGAGACGGAGCGGTGAGTTAATGGAGACCGCTCCGCCGCCATTTTGTAGTGAAAAAGCATCGTAGCAATAACTTTACAACTCAGAGACTGTGGAACATTTAATTGTGTGATTTGAAGAGTTAAAAATTAATTTATTGTGCTTATGACCTGTTATACAGGTCAGGTTTTTTATGTGCTTGATTTGAGGCTCTGTCGGAGCGAGGATTGATCTGCAGTGTGCGGGTGTGCACACGTGCGGATAGGATTCAAGATGGCGAGCCAGACCCGGATTTGCAAATCACAGAAATCCCAAGTCTCCCGGAAGTTCCGGGAGTCTCCCGCATTTTGATAGCGGCTCCCTGATGCCCGCAAAGAAGTTAAAATCTCCCGGAATCTAGAGCGAGCAAGCAAGAGTAGCACGCGCACGACAGAGAGGGAGGGGGAGATCTTGCATTTGTGTGCTAGTGTGCCTTGTTAAGCGCATATAACACAGATAGCATCCTGATTGGCCTGATCAGGTAAATCAACCAATCAATGGTCAGTGTGGGCGGGCTTTTATCTCTTCTCCCTAAACGAATTAATCAATGTTTCTAGAAACAGGAGCACCATGGCAGAGGGAGAGTAGAGTGCCCCAAAAAGCGAAAATATAAGACACATTTTATGCCAGACTACACGAAAGTGTACCCCTGTCTTATAAGAGTTAAAAAGTGGGTTAAATGATTGTAAAAGACATTGAGGTGAGTTCAAAAAGTTAAATTTCATGTGCATATTTTTCAGGCTGGCTAGTTGCCAAGGAAACAAAAAAAAAATGAAAACAACAAAACTCCTTATACCTGTTTAAAGTTGTAACGGAATATAAATAAAAATAGTTTACATAATAGTAGAAGCAGCTCATATAAATAGTAAAAGTGATCTACATATTTTAATATAATTAACAAATAATTGGGTAACACTTTACAATAAGGTTCATTAGCTAACATTAGTTTACAACATTAGTTAACAAGAAGTAATAATGAACTGCATTTACTGTATAAAGCATTTTTTATCTTTCTTAATGTTAATTTAAACATTTACTAATACATTATTCAAATCTTGTTAACATTAGTTAATGCACTGTGAACTAACATGAACAAACCATGAACAGCTGTATTTTTATTAACTAAAGTTAACAAAGATTAACAAATACAGTAACAAATGTACTGCTCAGTTGTACTGGTTAGTTCATGTTAGTTTTAATACATTAACTAATGTTACCAAGTGAGACCTTATAGTGAAGTTTTACCAATCATTGCATAGGCCTATAGAAATTAATATTATGCTTTTATATCTTTAAATGTCATTTTTTCGGGGTGGGGGGTGGGGGGGAGGTAGGGGGCTTTGGGATACCTCCCTGAAATGACCTTTTCCAGGTTGGGATGTCTGAAATAATCTTCTTTATCACATCAGTGAGGAAATCTTTTGAGTACAGTGACTCGCTGCCAGAGCGGTAGGAGTATATTTGAGATTGTTTTTGGATCGAATTGAACTCTGATTGAACTATTTTTGCGGACTGAATCGAACTGAAGCTCTTCATTGAACTGAATAATTGAACTCCCATTTGAACTCGGACTGAATTAAAGGGACACTTCTATTTTCACATTGAAGTTCATATGTTGAAATGTTATTTGAAATGTGACTTATGTGATTTGAAATGTGATTTGAAATGTTTATGGTTCATTTTGATTTGATTGTGTAAATTGAAGGTATTTTCTTACCTGTAAAAGAAAAAGAAAAAGGGTTTATTCAAGAAGAAAAATAGGGATTCAAAAATAGGTTCAACCTAGGAAAAGACCGGTCTAACTTAAATTAGTCCAATTAAAAGTGCCTAGGTGAACTAAATAACAAAAAGAGAGACAAATACAATTTATTCTTATTTCTTTAATCTTTTATACTTACCTCTACTAACCTCAATATTGAGAACCTGCAGGGTATATTTTCTTGTTTACATTTTTATAGTTCTGTATATATTCATGTGTTTTACATTCAGTAAATAGCCGGCCTTTTGTATTTAAAGTAACGGACTCTGGTGTAGTAATTTTTGCTCCCCCACTCCTTAGAACCTAGAACTGGTCCAGTAGCACAGACAGTGGTGTGATACCAGTGCTACAACATTGCTACCAGGGCCGCCTTAACCTAATGTGAGGCCCCGGGGCTAAGAGGTTTTGTAGGCCCCCCTTCCCCTAGATTTATAGTCTAATTTTTTTTTAAGTGTAATATCTAGGTAATCTACATCACAAAATGCATTAGTTTCTTTCGAGACATACAACAGTGAGTTTTCCCTCTTTGAGCCAGAAAACACCATAATATTGTTATTAACATATCACTGAGTCCACTTGAGCATAAACACAAGACACTTTATTTAACAACCACACACAGCAACATAGGGTGATAATAAAACCAAAATGTGTGAAAGTATATATGTTTATAAGCTTTATATTTATATAGTTTTTTAATATATACAAATTTGCAGAAAATTGCCACTCATAACTAAATGCTCACCACAGTTTTAAAAATATAAAAAGTTAAAGTTAGTTTTAAAGTGAAAATGCATTAATGATAACAAAAGATAAGTCTTTATAGACAGAATCTTGTTAAATGCATTAATGATAACAAAAGATAAGTCTTTATAGACAGAATCTTGTTTTTTAATCAGTTTATTTTGTAGGATATTGAAGATATAGTATGCATTGTATTTAGTATGTATGCATACATAAGCATGTAAAATGAACAAGTATGAATATGCACAAGACAGACAGGGAACATACCTGTATATAAGATCTTTAGATAATGAGATTATAATGGTGCTATCAGGGGATGATCATTTGAGATGGTCTTGTCGCTCTTTACTTTCTTAGACTTGCACCTTTACCGCTGCGTCTCTTTCTCGTCTTTCTAAACCAACAGATGTGTGTACTGTGAGCTGACGTCGCGTCAAACTACATCGCTCCAGCTGCGCACGCGTCACTGATACAAACGCGAATAAACTTAAACTTTATAACAACTAACAGCATTATGTGCGGGAACTCCTTTCTTAATTTAGCGGCACAGTTTCTTTTGCACGTTTGGAGAGACTTCTGCATGCCAGAGACTCAGATAGCTGCATGAGCACAGAGAGAGCGAACGAGCGAGCGCGCGCACGAAAGAGAGAAAGACCTGCACCTGCAGGAATGTCAAGTTGACAACGCGCAATTAATTACATTACGCGGAATAAAAAATATGTTACGTCTAACATTTTATTTCACATTAAGTTACAACGGACCAATCAGCAGCCATGTAAAGTGCAATTAGAGTGATTGACAGAAAACCTGACAAGTTACAAACAATATGACCTTTTCAGCTCATCATGAACGCAAACTTGGGAGGCCCTTGAACTTGGGAGGCCCCTGGGCTTCAGCCCAGGTAAGCCCGTGCATTAAGGCGGCCTTGATTGCTACATAAACATTACAAAATGTCAAGTTAATTGTGTATGTTGTAGGGGTGTGACAAGACACTCAATCTACGAGACGAGACACGAGATTGGGTTGACGAGAACGAGACGATATTTTAACACTTTTTAAGAAATCCTCAATGATAAAATAAATGAATAAGAAACTGAAATCACATTATTTTTAAATGTTTTAACTAACCAAGGACTGGCCCTAACAATTATTTTGCTAACTGATAATGAAGTAATTTGTTATTTTTTGGGCAATAAAAATGACCCAAGTGAGCAGTAGCATTTAAATTTACATAATAACGAAGCTGCAAAAATAATTGGTTCAAATAGAGTATTAAAACCAAGTAACATTAAACAACATTACTACCAATACGACCTCAGAAGGATGCAGGTTTTTTTTGAGAAAGGCCAGCATTTCACCTCCACGAGAAATATTGTGACATAATTAATCTCGTGAGACACATTTAATCTCGCGAAATCTCGTCACAACCCTAGTACGTTGCATTATTTCATAACATTGGCCGTTATAATGTCACTATACATAATTATTGCTATTTATCATATTAGTTGCAAATTGTGCATGTTTACACTATTTACAACATCTAAGCTTATTTATGTCCTGATAATTATGTGAGATATTGAAAACTGTTGTCATGATAATTGCATGACATACTACAAGCAAGCGCAACAACATACAACATAGACCGCAAACAAGTTTACAAATAAGAGATTTACTTACTAGTCTATCAACAAGATCGCCAGATCAGCATCCCTGTTGCATCCAGTGCTGTCTTTTAGCTCACGCCAACCAGTAAAAGCCTGACCGTGTGGGACTCTTGTCCAGTTCCTAACGCGGTCAGATTATCTTTTCCTACTCTCTTCCGATTGCGCATTCTTAACTTTTCCATTGTTGAGCGTCACGTCTCAAATTCGCGCATGCAGTTGTTGTTTATAGGCTTGTTCGACTTCATGCGGCTGGATGACGTCAAAGTACCGCGAGAATGATCCAAGGATTCATACGAAGTGTAATTTTGTCTCGCTCTTGTGGGACTTTGACGTCATCTGTCTGTCAGTTCTAGCGGCTCCGCACAAAGTCGAACAAGCCTAACGTGTGTGACGTCGTTGCCGTAAGCAAGTTGTGATTCTCGCAAGATTTGTCAGGGGCGCTCCTCTCAAGATTGCATTGCTGTTTTAGCTGCGTCCTCCCCGAGCTTCAACAGGAGGATGATTCGCCATACTATGACTTTGTTTACCACCGAAATAACTTTGAAGCTGTTATATTAAGGTAAAATAACTGCATAGTGTGTCTTTAAATGTGCGCAACCTCCAGAAATATTGTATAAATGTGTAGCACAGAATGAAGAAAATCCACCGATGATTGACATCTGCTGTTGTATACTGTACTGTATTATGTAAGTGCTTCTTACAACACACACATAAAATGTAGACATAGAGTTTTGTCTAAAATCAGTTTGTATTTCATTTAAGTTACACTGTCAATGTCCTCAGACCATCTTAGGAGATTCTCTGAGTTTAGTTAAGTTTAATATGCATATTAGTGAATGCAAAACTCTGTCAGTTTGTTTTTCTGATATTTCAGATAAGCTGTATACATCAACATTGAGACTTGAGTTAAATTTATAGAAATGCTAGTCTGTTGTGTGTTTGTCTAAAGTCTTTAATCTGTTTTTTTTTGTGTATGTTGCAACACACATACATGTTGTTTACATATACATGCTGTATAATATTGTATAAGTGCCCTTCATGAGTATTGGGACAATACAGTCAAAATTTCTCTGTTCGCTGTGGAGTCAAGAAATATCTAAACATTAAAGATGAATATGAGACAGAATGTCACATTTATTTTTTCACCTATATTAACACACAGAATATACCAACTCAATAGAACAACACATTTGTATTTTAAAGGAATAGTCTACCCTTTTGCCATATTAAACTATGTTATTACCTCAACTTAGACGAATTAATACATATCTATCTTTTTTCAATGCATGCACTGTACAGCGCATAGTAATTGTGTTAACATTTAGTCTAGACCCATTCATTCCTATGGTACCAAACATGGAAGCCACCAAACACTACCGTGTTTTTCCTATTTAAAGACTGCTACACAAGGAGTTATACCAGTAAGTATGGTGCCACAAAATAAAACTTTTTTTGGTACCATAGCAATGAATGGGGCTAGGCTAAATGCTAACACATTCACAATGCGCTGTACAGTGCACGCATTGAAAAAAGATAGGTATGTATTAATTCGTCTAGGTTGAGGTAATAACATAGTTTAATATGGCAAAAGGGTAGACTATTCCTTTAATACTTTTATTTTATGTGGGAATATTGAGACCATTGGCTCAGAAGTGTTAAGTGATGATCTGTGTCTTGATGCATTAATTGTTCACACATGAAAAGCAGGGAGTCTTACATTTGATGACAACACACATAAGTCAGCATTTAGGGTTGTTGTTCTTTGTTGGTAAAGCATGTGTCACGGCCGGGGGCGGACCCGAATATGCTACTGGGCCACACCCCTCTTAACTCTTCCACCTCGAGGAGTTTCCCAAGACCACCCCAATGACCAGACAGACGAGTATACTATAATTAAAACAAACTTTATTAAATATTTAAAAGGGGAAAGGGGGAAGGGAAAAAGGGAACTTTAAAACTAATGGCTCTTCTTTGCCTCCAGGGCCACTTGGGGAAAAGACTGGGGGCCGGGGCTCTGGCTCAACAACCCGTGGCGCGCTCCACTTCTCCTGGAGGCAGACTCGAACACATCCAGACCAGGGCACACACTCCACTGATTGCCCGCAGCCCTGGGGGATCCTCGTTCCCACACAGGGCCTCACTGGTTCAGGTAGGTGGTTGCTGCAAGCATAGAACAGATTAGTCCACAGGTTGCGTTACTCACAGTGCCGGGGGATCCTCGTTCCCACACGGAACTTCACTGGTTCAGGTAGGTAGTTGCTACAAGCACAGAACAGATTATTCCACAGGTTGCGTTACTCACAGTGCCGGGGGATCCTCGTTCCCACACGGAACTTCACTGGTTCAGGTGGGTAGTTGCTACAAGCACAGAACAGATTATTCCACAGGTTGCGTTACTCACAGTGCCGGGGGATCCTCGTTCCCACACGGAACTTCACTGGTTCAGGTAGGTTGTTACTATAAGCCCAGAACAAGTTATTACACAGGCGGCGTTACTCACAGTGCCGGGGGATCCTCGTTCCCACACGGAGCTCCACTGGTTCAGGTAGGTTGTTGCTATAAGCACAGAACAGGTTATTGCACAGGCTGCGTTACTCACAGTGCCGGGGGATCCTCGTTCCCACACGGAGCTCCACTGGTTCAGGTAGGTTGTTGCTATAAGCACAGAACAGGTTATTGCACAAGCTGCGTTACTCACAGTGCCGGGGGATCCTCGTTCCCACACGGAGCTCCACTGGTTCAGGTAGGTTGTTGCTATAAGCACAGAACAGGTTATTTCACAGGCTGCGTCACTCACAATGCCGGGGGATCCTCGTTCCCACACGGAGTTCCACTGGTTCAGGTAGGTTCTTGCTATAAGCACAGAACAGGTTATTGAACAGGCTGCGTTACTGACAGGGCCGGGGGATCCTCGTTCCCACACGGAGCTCCACTGGTTCAGGTAGGTTGTTGCTATAAGCACAGAACAGGTTATTGCACAGGCTGCGTTACTCACAGTGCCGGGGGATCCTCGTTCCCACACGGAGCTCCACTGGTTCAAGTAAGTTATTGCTATAAGCACAGAACAGGTTATTGCACAGGCTGCGTTACTCACAGGGCCGGGGGATCCTCGTTCCCACACGGAGCTCCACTGGTTCAGGTAGGTTGTTGCTATAAGCACAGAACAGGTTATTGCACAGGCTGCGTTACTCACAGTGCCGGGGGATCCTCGTTCCCACACGGAGCTCCACTGGTTCAAGTAGGTAGAAGGCGAAGCTCTCGTTGTCACGCCCCGGGCGCCAAGCTTGATTTTCTCTCTCTCTCTCTATAGGATTCAGGCCGCAACAGATGTCACCATCTCGCGTCTCGTCGGAGGCTGGGCAGTTCGAACGCTATAAGCACAGCATACGCACAGCAAGTCAAGCGTAAACACCATCAATCAGTGAAACTCACCCACAGCACTCTTATACCACGTCACGTGAATTTTAGATCGTCCTTGCCACCTGACCACGACGACCTCGAGAGATCGGTTGGGCAACAACTGGATCCCAAGGGAGGGAGAGATGTATGGTATTCACAAGCCCGGCGTGTCGGTTATCACTTCCCTGGCTCACCTGCACTTCCTCTTTCCCACAGGGCCACTGGCTTACTGGCGGCGGGTGCTTCGCCCACGCTTCTGGTCAACCGCGGCTCACCCACGCTCTCCTCTCCAGTGGGGCCAGGGACCTCACGAAACACAAGAACACACACCAGGGTAATCCTTCATACAAGACATTTGCAGAGAAGTATCACAGCGGTTACTCACGCTTAGTTGCCAATAACCTCTGTTCACGGTGCTCTCGATGGCTCTGTGTCCACTCCTCCTTACAATACCCCTTCGTTCGCTGACTGCCTCTCACTCTCTTCCCCAGGAGAGCGATCCGACCAGCGTGATCCGTCTGCAAAGCAGCAACACAACGTACACAACGTATACCACAACTGCTTGTTTAATGTCTGCAAAGGTGTCTTTATACCCTGACTCTTCTCCTCGTTAGCCTATTAGCAACCGCTGTGTTAATTTGCCCCACCTGAGCGTGATCAGGCTTAATTTTGCCTTTGGGGAAACCCCGGAAATGAAGTGTGGAAGCCGGATTCCGCCCGTCGTCCAAATAAAATGTGGAAGCCGGGTTCCGCCCGTCGTTCAAATAAACGTCACCTGTGACATCCTCCCCCGCCGAAATGGTTCTAGTCCCTAGAACCGCTTCCTGTAACCCACTCTCCATACCGGATGGGCGGCCGCCCCCGGGTCTCACGCTGGGGGCGCTGTGGTGGGGGCTCTGGGGCTTCTTCGGCAGGTAAGTCATCCAGCTCTCCTGGATCCTCTGGGGCTCCTTCAGCAGGTAAGTTATCCGGCTCTCCTGGAGCCTCTGGGGCTACGTCGTTCACTGGACCCACTACGACAGGTAAGTTCTCAGGCTCCCTTGGGGCCAGTCGGGCCGGCCCCTCCGCCGGGCCTCTTGGAAAGATGACCCACCCTCCATACCAGGGGGTAGCAGCCTCCGGCTCCTTAGGAGCCACCTCTGTAGCTAGTGGGGGATAATTTGGACAAGGGCGGATCATATTTCGATGGACCACCCGATCCGGCCCAGGCTTCCCTTCGGGCCGGATCGTGTAGACCGGCTGTCCCGGTCTCTGCTGCCGTTGCACAATGTACGGCCTCGCCTCCCACCGATCACTCAGCTTGCCTCCACCTAGACGCCGATTGTCCCGGACTAGTACCCTTTCTCCAGGGAGCAGGGGAGCATCCCGCGCCGTTCTATCATACAACCTCTTGTTCTTCTCCCCGGCTGCCTGGATCTTCTTATTGACCTGCTCGTAGGCAAAGTGGAGACGATGGTGGTGCCGTCCCACCCACTCGGTCACGTTCCCTTCTTTCTCACCTCCCGCTGCTCCCAATAGGAGATCTGTGGGCACGCGGATGTGTCTTCCAAACATTAAGTACGTGGGGGCATACCCCGTTGTACTGTGCACGCTGTTATTATAGGCTTGTAATAGATTCGGCAAAGCACTCACCCAATCATCCTGGCGTCTCTGGTCCAGAGTGCCCAGCAGACTCAACAGGGTCTGATTGAAGCGCTCACATCCTCCGTTTCCTTGGGGATGGTACGAGGTCGTATGGGTCTTTACACAACCGTACAGTTGGCATAGCTCTCGGATGATGCGGGACTCGAAGTTCGGGCCCTGATCTGAGTGCAGGAACTCAGGGCACCCAAATGGCTGGAACACTGCCCTCCATAATGCTGTGGCGGTGGTACTTGCTGTCTGGTCGAGGGTGGGAATAGCCCAGGCGTATTTGGTGAACAAGTCCGTCACCACTAAGATGTTCTGGTACCGGTCCTTGGGACGACTCAGGGTCAGATAGTCCATCGCCACAATATGGAGGGGGGCCTTTGCGAGGATTGGAACCATCGGTGCTCGGGGTTCCTGCCGGGATTTAAACAGAGTACATCGGGGACATGCTTGAATGAACGTACTCACGGAAATCTCCATTCCTGGCCAATAGAAGTGTCGGCGTAGCAACGACATGGTGCGTTCCTGCCCCTGGTGTCCCATCTGGTCATGGTAGGCCTCTAACAGTGCCCGAACTTGGCTGGCCGGTACCACAATCTGGCTAACCTCCTCGTCGGTCCCCGGGTCCCGTATGGCCCTACACAATACACCTTCACGCAACTTCAATTTCTCCCATTGTCCCAGTATTTTTCGACCCACCTCTGTCTGGGCTTGTCTCTCGGCGGGGGTCGGTCGCCGGGCCTGCCGAAGCCACTCGCCCAGATTCCGCAGCTCTCGATCCTCCTGCTGTCTAGCCTTCCAACGCTGGGGGTCCCATCCCCAACTTACAGGTGCTGCCTCCCGTTGGCTCCCAGGTGCCTCCACTACGCCGACCATCAGTCCTTCCTCTCCTTGTTCTCCCTCAAATGGGGCCGGGCCCCTCGAATCGGCCCTAGCTGGCAACCGGGAGAGGGCGTCGGCGTTGGTGTGCTCCCGCCCCGGGCGGTACTGCAGCTGGTAGTTGTAATTGGCTAGCTGGGCCACCCATCGCTGCTCTACTGCTCCCAACCGGGCTGTCTGCAAATGTACCAGAGGGTTGTTATCGGTGACCACGGTTACCTTGGCTCCCCAGAGGTAATCCTTGAATTTCTCGCTCAAGGCCCACTTCAGCGCCAGCAGTTCGAGCTTGAAAGAACTGTAATTTGCATCGTTTCGTTCAGCGGGATGGAGGCTCCGGCTGGCATAGGCGATCACCCGTTCCACTCCATCTTGTTTCTGTGCAAGCACCGCTCCCAGGCCCAGATTACTGGCATCTGTATAGAGAAGGAAGGGTTGAGAGAAGTCAGCATACGCCAAAATCGGGGCTTGTAAAAGTTCTTGTTTCAGGACCCTAAAGGCCGTCTCACATTCTGGGGTCCATCCCACCGTGGGGGATCCTCGTCCCCTTGGTCGTCCCGTCCCGACCAGTAGCTGGTTCAAGGGTTTGGCGATCTTAGAGAACCCTTTAATAAATCGTCGGTAGTAGCCGACAAAGCCTAAGAATGATCTCACTTGCCTTACAGTCCTGGGGACCTCCCAGTCCCGAACTGCCGATACCTTCCCGGGATCAACGGCCACACCAGCTGCGCTCACCACGTGTCCCAGGAACTGCACCTTACGGCGCAGCAGGTGGCACTTCTCCGGTTGCAACTTTAACCCATACCTCTCCATCTCTCGGAATACCTTTTCCAGGTGCTGCAAGTGAGTCTCGAAGTCTGGGGAATACACAATCACGTCATCAAGGTATACCAGCACAGATTCTAATAACTGACCTCCCAAACATCGTTGCATCAGTCTCTGGAAGGTGGCGGGGGCGTTGCAAAGACCGAAGGGCATCCGGTCCCACTCAAAAAGACCAAATGGCGTAGTAAAGGCGGTCTTCTCTCGGTCCCGTTCCTCAACCGGTACCTGCCAGTACCCGCTGGCCAAATCCAAGGTGGAATACCAGGCCGACTTGGTCAAACTTGTCAGGGAGTCCTCAATACGAGGTAAGGGAAATGCGTCTTTCTTGGTCAAGCTGTTCAACTTCCTATAGTCCACACAGAACCTCCAGGCCCCGGTCTTCTTCTGGACAAGCACTATCGGTGCCGCCCATGGGCTACTACTCTCTCTCACGATCCCCTGCTCCAACATACCTTGTAAAAGGGTCCTCACTTCAGTATATAGGGTGGGGGGTATTGGTCGGTACCGCTCCCGACTTGGTGCAGCTTCTCCCGTAGGGATACTATGTCGTATTACCGTCGTGCAACCATAGTCTTCATCGTGGGTGGCAAACACGTGTTGCCATTTCTTCAGTAGCTTCTGTAGCTCTTCCACTTGTTCCTGCTCCAGGTCCTCTCCTCGTAAGGAGTCCCCTGTCAAGTGGGCCGGTACCTTGTTCTCCCTCGTCCTAGATGCTCCTACGGTTTGCGTTAGTGCTACCTCAACTACTGCAGGGTGCACTCGCCGGAAACTCACATCTTCCTTGTCCCGCACCTGATGTCCCTCGACCGACGTCACCGTCACCAGCCGCTGGTGCTTGTGTAAGTGTATTGGGTAGGGATTTTCATTGCAGACCTTCACTGGCACTCGGCCTCGTCGTACTACCGTCAGTCCTCGGGCCACCCTCACCTGTGTGCAGTCTTCATGAGGTTCCACCAACACCCAGCTCTCAGAGCCTCGACGCTGTTGTGGCACCCTGGCCCACACTATGGCTTCACTTTCTGCTGGCACCGACAATGCGAATCGACATGCTACTCGACCAACCTCTTCTCGGCCATCTTGGTCCTTAGCCAGCTGCACTCGCCTGCAGTCGGCCACTACTCGTTCCCAGCCTGGCCGCTCGGCCCTCGGTATTGTCTGAACGGGCCTAGCCCGAAATAGCTCCTCCCAACACTCCGAGAGGACATTCATACCCAGGAGGGCTCGATGCCGGCCAAGGCAATGGTCCTGTACAATGATGACCCCCTTCTGCGGGACTCGTACTCCATACAGTTCAAAGTCGGTAAGTCGATAGCCGATGTAGGGGATCTCTAAGCCGTTCGCCCCCTTCAGGGTAAGCCAGGGCGCTTCAACCTTGTGTGCGGGGTGGGCTCCAAATAATTCATGGGACAAGCTTTCTGAAAACAAAGTCACTTGAGAACCAGTGTCGACGAGACAGCGCACCGTGGTGCCACATACCTGGGCCTCTACTATTGGGCTAAGCCCAATCATCCCGTCCTTGGGTTCCATTCTTCTATGGGGGTCACTTTGGGGGGCGCCGACCACATGACCCACTGTGGCCGGTCGTCTTAAAAACCCCCCTCGGAGGCTCTTCGTGGTCCGCACTGCCTACTCACATGCCCGGCGGTCCCACACCGATTACAAATGGGCCTCCCTTGCTCGTCCCACTCAAACCTAGGGCGACTCGCCTGCCAGGGCCGCCTCATCCCATCCCGGCCTCGCTCAGAGTACGTCCGTTCTCGGGGGGCGGGCCCTTCTTCTTTCCTTCCCGGCCCTAGGCGCAGTTCCCCTACCAGGGCCTTAGTTAACTCGGCCATCTGATCTCGCACGTCTTTTAAGAGCTCCATCTTCAATGTTTGTTTCCAGTCTGGTACCTCCGAGGCTGCCGCCGGGCCACTCACTGCTGCACATACGGGGGCCTCCTTGGCTTCCGCTTGGTCGCCTTCCAAGGCCATGGCCTCCTTTTTCAGGTCATCAAACGTGAGCTCAGGGTCTCGTCTAAACTGCACTCGGAGATTTTGTCGTAGGGGGCCCTCTCGTAGCCCTAACAGGAACTGGTCCCTTAACAGGGTCTCCTCATCTCCAATCCCATGATCTCGTCGTCGCTGTAGGCGTGTATACTGCTCACGCAGCTTCAGGGCGAAGGCTCGAATGGACTGGTGGGGGCCCTGCTTACAATTAAAGAACTGCGCCCTCAGGACGGCCACAGGGGTGGTATCACCATACTGCTCAGTGAGGAAGTGGAAGATGGTCTGGGCGGTGACTCGAACGGCTTCGGGGGCGGCCTGTACTTCTCGCCGGGCCTCTCCTCCTAGTGAGTTTAGTACAAACTGCTGTTGTTGGCTGGCACTCAGCCCTTGAAGGCCGGCCAGATACTCGATTTGGGCTCTCCACTCCGTCAAATGAACCTCGGACTCGACCCCAGTATACTTCTGCACCCAGGGGTTTCCCAGGAATACGGGCATGACACGGGGTGGTGTTTCCGGCCTTTCCGGCACAACACGGGGTGGGGTTTCTGGCCTTTCAGGCACAACACGGGGCGGGGCTTCGGGCAACTCGTCGTCGGCCATTGGAGGACCTTGGTCGCTCAACTCGAGGTGGAAACCCTGCCGACTACGCCAAATCTGTCACGGCCGGGGGCGGACCCGAATATGCTACTGGGCCACACCCCTCTTAACTCTTCCACCTCGAGGAGTTTCCCAAGACCACCCCAATGACCAGACAGACGAGTATACTATAATTAAAACAAACTTTATTAAATATTTAAAAGGGGAAAGGGGGAAGGGAAAAAGGGAACTTTAAAACTAATGGCTCTTCTTTGCCTCCGGGGCCACTTGGGGAAAAGACTGGGGCCCGGGGCTCTGGCTCAACAACCCGTGGCGCGCTCCGCTTCTCCTGGAGGCAGACTCGAACACAGCCAAACCAGGGCACACACTCCACTGATTGCCCGCAGCCCTGGGGGATCCTCGTTCCCACACAGGGCCTCACTGGTTCAGGTAGGTGGTTGCTGCAAGCATAGAACAGATTAGTCCACAGGTTGCGTTACTCACAGTGCCGGGGGATCCTCGTTCCCACACGGAGCTTCACCGGTTCAGGTAGGTAGTTACTACAAGCACAGAACAGGTTATTCCACAGGTTGCGTTACTCACAGTGCCGGGGGATCCTCGTTCCCACACGGAACTTCACTGGTTCAGGTAGGTAGTTGCTACAAGCACAGAACAGATTATTCCACAGGTTGCGTTACTCACAGTGCCGGGGGATCCTCGTTCCCACACGGAACTTCACTGGTTCAGGTAGGTTGTTACTATAAGCCCAGAACAAGTTATTGCACAGGCGGCGTTACTCACAGTGCCGGGGGATCCTCGTTCCCACACGGAGCTCCACTGGTTCAGGTAGGTTGTTGCTATAAGCACAGAACAGGTTATTGCACAGGCTGCGTTACTCACAGTGCCGGGGGATCCTCGTTCCCACACGGAGCTCCACTGGTTCAGGTAGGTTGTTGCTATAAGCACAGAACAGGTTATTGCACAGGCTGCGTTACTCGCAGTGCCGGGGGATCCTCGTTCCCACACGGAGCTCCACTGGCTCAGGTAGGTTGTTGCTATAAGCACAGAACAGGTTATTTCACAGGCTGCGTCACTCACAATGCCGGGGGATCCTTGTTCCCACACGGAGCTCCACTGGTTCAGGTAGGTTATTGCTATAAGCACAGAACAGGTTATTGCACAGGCTGCGTTACTCACAGGGCCAGGGGATCCTCGTTCCCACACGGAGCTCCACTGGTTCAGGTAGGTTGTCACTATAAGCACAGAACAGATTATTGTACAGGCTGCGTTACTCACAGTGCCGGGGGATCCTCGTTCCCACACGGAGCTCCACTGGTTCAAGTAAGTTATTGCTATAAGCACAGAACAGGTTATTGCACAGGCTGCGTTACTCACAGGGCCAGGGGATCCTCGTTCCCACACGGAGCTCCACTGGTTCAGGTAGGTTGTCACTATAAGCACAGAACAGGTTATTGTACAGGCTGCGTTACTCACAGTGCCGGGGGATCCTCGTTCCCACACGGAGCTCCACTGGTTCAAGTAAGTAGAAGGCGAAGCTCTCGTTGTCACGCCCCGGGCGCAAAGCTTGATTTTCTCTCTCTCTCTCTCTATAGGATTCAGGCCGCAACAGATGTCACCATCTCGCGTCTCGTCGGAGGCTGGGCAGTTCGAACGCTATAAGCACAGCATACGCACAGCAAGTCAAGCGTAAACACCATCAATCAGTGAAACTCACCCACAGCACTCTTATACCACGTCACGTGAATTTTAGATCGTCCTTGCCACCTGACCACGACGACCTCGAGAGATCGGTTGGGCAACAACTGGATCCCAAGGGAGGGAGAGATGTATGGTATTCACAAGCCCGGCGTGTCGGTTATCACTTCCCTGGCTCACCTGCACTTCCTCTTTCCCACAGGGCCACTGGCTTACTGGCGGCGGGTGCTTCGCCCACGCTTCTGGTCAACCGCGGCTCACCCACGCTCTCCTCTCCAGTGGGGCCAGGGACCTCACGAAACACAAGAACACACACCAGGGTAATCCTTCATACAAGACATTTGCAGAGAAGTATCACAACGGTTACTCACGCTTAGTTGCCAATAACCTCTGTTCACGGTGCTCTCGATGGCTCTGTGTCCACTCCTCCTTACAATACCCCTTCGTTCGCTGACTGCCTCTCACTCTCTTCCCCAGGAGAGCGATCCGACCAGCGTGATCCGTCTGCAAAGCAGCAACACAACGTACACAACGTATACCACAACTGCTTGTTTAATGTCTGCAAAGGTGTCTTTATACCCTGACTCTTCTCCTCGTTAGCCTATTAGCAACCGCTGTGTTAATTTGCCCCACCTGAGCGTGATCAGGCTTAATTTTGCCTTTGGGGAAACCCCGGAAATGAAGTGTGGAAGCCGGATTCCGCCCGTCGTCCAAATAAAATGTGGAAGCCGGGTTCCGCCCGTCGTTCAAATAAACGTCACCTGTGACACATGTATGTGTTGAAACATAATCAAAGGTTAATAAAATGTGACGTTCTGTACTTTTTATATTCATCTTACCAATTTTTCTCCACAGCAAACAGAGAAATCTGTCTTTACTGTCCTGATGCAGTTTTGTTTTGTTTGAACACTGGACTTATTCCATCCTGTTGTGAATTAAAAACGTTTTTAGTGTGTAAAGGCATGATTAAACCATAACCTCTGTAGTTTAAAAGGGTTTTTTGTTTTGTTAAAGCCATTCACATATAGGGATTCCCATGTACCGTCTCCCCCTGCCACCCTGCCAAGACCTCTCGCCAACCCTTTGCCCCCCATGTAAAAATGTTCTAGATCCGCCAATGGTTCTGGCTCATTATGTTCGCTGGCGGTAGTGATGGTAGGGACAGAACTGTGGAGATAACCAAGATGTAATCAAATAGCCTGAAATTACCCATAAGAATATGACTGCTCCTTAAAGCTCATATAACACACACTATTTCTGCATTTCTAATGTTAATCTGGAGTACCTATAGAGTAGTATGACATCCTTTATATCTCCGAAGAGTCTTTAGTTTAATCAGATTTTTAAAAGAAAGATTAGCTTTACCGAATCTTTCCGATAACGTACGAAAAAATGAAGAAGGAGGAGTTATACCGCGGGAGGAGCGAGTACGAGTCATGCAACACTATACAACACTTATAACCAGAGGTGGAAAGTAACGAATTACATTTACTCACGTTACTGTAATTGAGTAGTTTTTTTGTGTATTTTTACTTTTTTGAGTAGTTTTTAAAATCTGTACTTTTACTTTTACTTAAGTATGTTTTATTTAAAGTATTGTACTTCGCTACATTTTAAATCATATCCGTTACTGAGTAAAAAAATATTTTAAAAAGCAAGGTGATAAAGACGCGCAACGGATGTAAATGGGCGGGGCTCGGGGGAACGCGCAAAAAGAACCATGGAGACGAACGAGACAGGCGCGCGCTAATGCAGACCCGCCTCAGTTCAAATCTTATGAAAGAAACCCCTGGTCATATTTAGGGCGACCACTTTCCACTGAGGCGAAGCGAGTGTTTCATTTCTATGAAAGGTAGGATTCATGCTCTTAAGTACGAAATTGCACGACACGTTTTTAATACCATGCGCATTATCTTCCGAGGTCTAGCAGCTTCGCGTCAAGTCAAACACAACTTCAAAACGTCCTCGAATGCGCAGGTCATAAGACATTGCAGAAAGAGAGAGAGAGAGAGAGAGAGAGAAGAATAAAGGTCATCAGGTACCCAGGTCAGGGAAGTAAGAAGATAATAAACGTGTCAAATGTATATAGCCATGGCACTCATCTCATTATATGCTCATTTAAACTATATATAGTTTAATAAAATAATGTATGTTACCAGCAATACATCAATTACAACCTTACTATAGTGATTGTATTTACAAGCTGCTGACCACCTTCAAAAGTGCATAACTCACATGTAAAAATCATTAAACAATTACATAAATGTTTCTTACTTTAAAAAAGCTTTTTATTTTATTAACTTTTTGTTATTGCACTTTAATTGTAAAGATGTTCCTACAATTAAAAACAACTAGTTTGAGATTTATATTCCCATGTCGTTTCTGAACTATACTAGAATTCTCCACCTCTTCCCGCTGTAAAAAAAGTAACTTTTACTCTGAGTAAAGTTAAAATGATTTACTTTTTACTTTTACTTGAGTAGATTTTTAGACAAGTAACTTTACTTTTACTTAAGTAAAATATTATTAAAGTAACTTTACTTTTACTTGAGTACAATATTTTAGTACTTTTTCCACCTCTGCTTATAACTTATGATTCACTACATGTTTGTGTCATTTATATAATATGCACGTGACTATTTCCAACATAAGACAGAAGTCTTACTTACCGCGTGCAACTCGTTATGACCCAGTTGGGAAAATCCACCGCATCAAACACACACGCAAAACTCCGCTGCTACCACTGATAATAAATCCATTGTTTTCATTAGGCTGACTTTCTTCTCCTTACATCCAAAAACACACTTCATCTTTCGTGCCATTGTTGAGCTTTAAAATTAAACAAATTTGTCGCGTGATGTGAATGTTTGTTAGTTCTAGCGTCTCCCACTGATTGACGGGTGGGCGGGGTTTTCCGGGGAAAGTGCCCATATAAAGAAGTGATACGGATAGAAAACCCCTGAAACGTCAGCTGGACCTGTAATCGAAAAAAACTTTCCGAAATTTGTATGAACCCTGGCGAAGTGCATTCGGCACAGAAATACTCTGTAACACGCCCAAATGCTTTTTTGACATTTTGCCTACGTTTAGCATGAGGAAACAACTCTATAACTGTGTTAATAAGTCAGAATGCTTGAAATACCATTGAACCTCCCCTTTAAAGCATTGGTTGATTTTCTGTAATACCAATGAGCAATGTTATTAATTATACTTCATACGCTTCTTTGAGGACAGTGAAGATCATTCCTCATTGAGACGACAGAATGTCTGATGTACAAAAGAAAAAGGACAAATTAGCCCAGATAAAATTTGTGGGTCCTATCCTTTCATATTATTATATTTATTATTATTCCATTTTCAAACAAGACATCAGGTTCTGACGTCAGTGTATCATTGTCATTTCAAAGTTGCGTCTATGATTGAATTCAGAAAGTTACCCTAAGGCTTTACTTTGACGGAGAAACAGCAGAACCACAGCTAATCTATTACAGTCCTCTGGTCTGAACTACTGTCAACAGATTTTCACTCAGTTAAATCACTGAATGTAAATTCTGTCTCAGCAGAAGCCCTGACAAATGAGATGAAATTAAAGCAACAAGCAAAGAAATGAATTTAAGTCCAACTGTTTGCTTGACAACAAGTAAATATGCAGGAACAGAGCCGCTTTGACATATGAACAAACATTGACTCGAAACAAAAGTACATCAGACCAGGCCAGAGTTTACACCGCTCTTACCTCAATAAATATGATGTAAGGCTCCATCAGACAGCCTTAACTGTTTCTAAAGAGAGAGACGTGTGACACGACAGCAATGTCAGTGATTGATTTAAGAGCAAGATACACACCTTTATGTCCACTTTATTGGACTTTTCAGGAGAACTTGGCCTGATGATTTTGCTTTTATCCTTCACCACAAGCTGAAGAGACTTGTAAAAAAAGTCTGTACCAAAGTCACAATAGTTGTTTTAAATTTCGACCAAAACCATCGGGTAAGGTCTAATTACAGAAGAGTGGGTGACCCTGCCCTTCTTTTCAAGATGACTATACAGTAAGAGATGTTTTGCTCTTGTAAAGAATGTCTGTCACTCATTTGTGGTTTAAATTTAGTCAAAAACTGTCTCCTTCTTCACCCTCATGTGCCCCTTTTCTCTTTGATCATCATGAAGACTGTTCTTATCAACTCCACTGAGAGGTGTTATACAGTAATTCTCATTATCACTTCTTATTGCTTTCTTACTCAAATCTCTCAGCCTGGTTATGTTGACTATTGTAACCATCTATTACAATAAAGAGGAAATATCTGATCTGATATTCTGGACACAAAATGATGAAATGCTATAACAACCAATCAGCAATTATATAAGGATATTACACAAACCCACACCCATTTCTACCTTTTTTACCCACCACCTCCAGCAGCTGTGATTATTGACCAGGGTGTAATGATCATCTCTGACAAATTTTGGTGTGTTGTGGTGATCTCAGCTAATTACAGGTAATGAAGTAACAGGAGAAAGATGTACTTCTCCTTCTCATGCAGTTTATACCGAATGAAGTATTTGTTTTGGTTTCACTTACATCAGGAAAAGTAGACAATCGAAGCATTATGTAGACATTATTGTTTGTCTGACAAGTATTTATAAAATTACAGTCAATTTTTCTGACACATTTCTGAAAGGACTTCACTGAGGGAGAGAGAACAGAATGCGCTTCATGTTTATTTTCTTAATTTTGCGAAAAGCACAAGTCTATTTTTATTGGGAGTTGACGTTAACGTTTTAAATGATGTATAATGCAGAGTTCAGACTGCACGATTTTAGACCTGATTTTGACTCGACTACAGGTCAGCCTCGTGAAATGTGTTCTGACTGAAAATAACATCGGCGATGACCTACAGCCAATGAGAGAGCAACACACAGGGCAGCTGGAGGTTCAGGGAGGAGTTATGAAGGTACAGACCATAAAATCAGCAAGCATGGCTTTGGTTCAGAAAAGGGCTTCCTTTCTTTTTATTTTTCTTCTATTCGCTGCAAATGAGCACACATGCAATTTGTATAGCAAGCTTCTTGATTTTAATAATAATCCCAGTCTCACGTGAGAACTCCGGTCGTACACGCATAACCTTGCGTTGTTTCCTTGTCACTTCTTACGTGCGTTTGGTTGTGAGACGTAGTTTGTGGACCGGAACAAAGTTGTTGCCGATTCTTCCAATGGTAAAGTCATGCAGTGTGGAACCCTCTGTTGCCGATCCATTGTGCAGTGTGAAAACAGTAACAACTGAACGCTACCCCAGATGTGTGCAGTGTGAAAAGATCTGTGACCCGACTACTTTGAAAATCATGCAGTCTTAACTCAGCATAAATCATATCTGTATGTCCAAAATCAGCAGAGTAATCTAAGTTTCTTTTTTTGCAGTGATTTAAAAATAAAGAAGTTGCAGCGCGGGCACTGCGGTCGACCCAAGGGAGTTAAATATTTTTCTCCCTAAATTTAGTATATAGTATACAGATACATATACAGAAATGTCAGTTTTAAAAATAACTGTGTCCATGCCTTTTCAGTGCTAATTTTTCATTGCATGTCTTTAGTAAATCCTGACAGTATTTTTTTTAACAGCAAGAGGCATTAACACTGGCGCAAGCTGTTAGTAAATCTGTTAGTTATTCTTATACAATTACTTTCAATACACCACAGACTTTACAATGATTGAGGCAAACACAAGCGCATTAAATAGAGGAGAAAACAAAAAAATAATTAGGGAAGTTGTGTCAAGGGATCAATCACCCTGTAGCCCAAGACAGCTTGCCTACTGAAACTAAGTAGGCTTGAGCCTGGTCAGTACTTGGATGGGGGACCACCTGGGAAAACCAGGTTGCTGCTGGTAGTGGTGTTAGTGAGACCAGCAGGGGGTGCTCACCCTGTGGTCTGTGTGGGACTTAACACCCCAGTATAGTGACGGGGACACTATACTGTCAAAAAAGCACCGTCCTTCGGATGAGACGTTAAACCGAGGTCCTGACTCTCTGTGGTCATTAAAAATCCCAGGATGTCCTTCGAAGAAGAGTAGGGGTGTGCCCCGGCATCCTGGCCAAACCTGCCCATTGGCCTATTAATCATCCCCATTTATACTAATTGGCTATATCACTTGGTCTCCTCTCCACTAATAAGCTGGTGTGTGGTGGGCGTTCTGGTGCAATATGGCTGCCGTCGCATCATCCAGGTGGATGCTGCACATTGGTGGTGGTTGAGGAGATTCCCTCATTCATATGTAAGCGCTTTGAGTGCTGCAGAAAAGCACTATATAAATGTAAACAATAATAATAATAATGGAAATTGTGTGGCATGAAATAATTTACATTTAGGCATTTAGCAGATGCTTTGATCCAAAGCGACTTTCAAAGATTACGAAACAATAAAGCTATTTGTTATAGGGAGGCAATAATACAAGAAGCACTTGTACCTTTTGAGAAAGAGAGAGAGAGAGAGAGAGTTAGTAATTTTTTAAAGGTTAAGTTTTTTTCTGATCCCATTTTTTAAACCCTAGTTAGTGTGTAATGTTGCTATAATAGCATAAATAATACCTGCAAAATGATAAAGCTCAAAGTTCACTGCCAGACGATTTATTTTCTTTAACAGAATTCGCTTTTCAAAGCCTAGTGAACAGCCCATTTGCACTACAGCCAGTGCTTTAAGTGGGCCGGAACGCCCCGGTACTCAGTAACGCCACTTCCAAAAATAGCTCTTGAGCGTACCACCACCTCTCCGTGCGCCCAGAACATGCTTTTAGCTACCGGAACGCTCCTTTGCACATCTGTTTAAAAATCAGAGGTTTAATTGAATCCTTTGGCTGCACTGCGGCTTTTCAGAGCGCCCTTAATGTACGCTTCCTAATTCGTCCCACCGAGAGCAGAGACTACATTACCCATACACCCTTGCGTTTACAAGTTAAAAGCGCATGCGTCGGTCAGTCAGTGTCAACGCTCTGGAGAGGTGTGTGTTTGTGTGTGAAACGTGCAACCATAGCTGCTCGGTTTAAATGAAAATACAATGAACACTTAATATGCCCTCCTTGTTTTAGACTCTGAGTAGTAAAAGAACAAGGTCAGAATCAGAGGACTCACTGGCTGACATCCCACCAAGCCAGAATGATAGCTGCAGGTCAGACGCAAGCCTTATTCAATACCGTTTTGTAGGTACGTGATAATCTCCGCTGTCGCGGCTGTCAGTTTGGTTCCCCTCGACGCAACTTCGGATTTCCTCAGGCGATGTACAGAAAACATTATTGAAATTGTAATATACATTTAGTTTAATTGCTAAACTACAAGTGAACGAAATTCAATGAATTTGAACGACGTGCACAGTAGTTTTACCACCCGCAAAATGGAAAACAATGGGACAAAATAAATGACTTTCTAGTTTCAAATGGCCAGTATTTTGTTATACTTGAACCCATAGACATGGTCTTGGTGTCATTTTAAAGTTTTTTTTTCAAGCTCTTTCTATCTGAACAACTAGTTTTAGCATTTAACCATGCTGAAAATTTTACTCACATATCTACCTTTTGCACATTTTATTTATGTTCAAAAGCTCTACAGTAGCTCTTTCTAATGGTATTTTTTCAAAATCCTTTTGCACATTTCATTTATGTTCAGTAGCTATTTCTAGCTCAAGCAAATCCACAAACTTATAAAAGGATTTATTATTTTTTACAAGGTCGTCTGTTGACTGCTGAATATAAAACCCCTTCAATATAGGATTGAGTCAGCAAAAAAAAAAAAATAGAGAACCGGCACCTCTTTTGGGCCACTTAAAGCACTGACTACAGCCCACTATTTCCTGCTGTAATGACGTCACTAGAACAGTTTTTTAAATAAACCCTCGCCCACAGGAATACGAACTAAGCTAAGCAACTATCGAATCACAACACAATAAAGAGGCTACACAGTCAGAACTTGATACATATTTTTGAAGGAGGGACTTCATAGAGCAAGGAAGACATCAGCCAGTTTTGAGGACAGTGAAAACAGCGCTATACAGATAAGTAAATTATGTGAATAGCACGGGGCTATCAGTATTAATGAAACACGTTGTTCACTCACTCTGGCTAAAATGAGGAAAATTAAGCTCAGAGGGTGAATTGCATATAGAGGGATGCCTTTGCTTTATGGGCTAAAGCATCCACAACCAGTGGGGCATTTTTGTCTGCCGGAGAGTCATTGAGCGTTTTTATGTGGCCTGACTGTACCTCTGCCATATCTGGTTCACCACCTGAGGATGGAGCTTTCATTCCCCATACAGGGATTTTCCCTAGACAGTAAATCTGCACCCAACGTGTGGTCCCCTGTTGGTTGAACCACTGTGGAATTGTCTGTTTTCAATAAAACATGACCTTTGAGGAAGCTCAGAAACTGTTTTAGTGCTAACCACACCGCTAGCGACTCCAAATAATTTATGTATTTGTGAATCAGCTGTGGGGCCACATGCCCTTCACAGCTCTGCCCATTAGAGTTGCTCCCTATACCTTTAGAGACATGTCGTTGTCATAGTGGATGACACGTTCCTAAGGGATTCCCCATCCTGAGCGTTGCAGGGCTTTTCCAGTGTCTGAGCACTTCCAAGCATGTATAAGTGATTAAGATGCCGGCGAGAGCACAGACGCAAATGCGCAATCCACCGCTTATTTATACCTTATTTTGAGCAGCTCTAAGTGTATTACAGCGATCAATGAAGCCATAAGCCCAACATTTTTAAGCACAGTCTGTGCTGGATCACATTTCCTCTCTAAAGGCACACGTAATACATTGTGTGAATGACGTTATTCTCCCTTCTGTCAATGTAACTCGATACAAAAGATAGTCTATGTTGAGCCCCAGATACTCTGTCTGTTGAGAGGGCTCCAACCAGCTCTTTATTATGTTTATTCTAAAACCCAGGATGCTGAAGTGATTTTGCACAATCTCTGCGTTTTTACAGCTTGCTCTCTTGAAAACGAGCATATCGGGTAATCGTCTATGTAAGACAATATTCTTATTCCCTTGTCCCTCAATGGGAACAGGGCTGCCTCCACACATTTGGTAAAAACCCTCAAACCCAAAGTCATCCTGAATGGTATAGTTTAAAACTGTTTGAGATGTATGCTGTGCCCTGGTTTGCAAATCTGAGTTTGACTGTGAGAGGGGTAAATGTCTATATGAAAGTATACGCCTGATAAACCAACTGTCACAAACCAATCGTTTGGACAAATCGATTGACAAAGCACCTTGTGTTAACATTCTGAATAAATCCTTTGTAGGTGCTTGTTCAATACAGTGGTACATGTAAAAATTATTCACCTGATGGGACACACTTAGCAAGTGTTAAAATGTCAATCCAGGTAATGGCAGCAATTTGCACAAAAACGTATTCATTTTTTATTTAGGCTACTTAAAATATATATTTTTAAGGTTTTCTTTAAATAAAATGAACACAAACAAATCAATAAATAAATGAACATTTAAATAATATTATCTACACTTATCTCAAACTTCAGACGCAGAATTCTTTGCACCTGTAAAAAGACTCTTCATTTTGTGCATGTAGCTTTATTAAAGTTTATTGTTAAGTAGTAGTCCCTGAATAAATTACACCATTAATGTTGTTTTAATGTTATAAAAGCAGTTACATATGTTTTACAAAATACATAACAATGCTTGGACCAATGAAATGTGGAACACTTTCCGTTTTGTCTCAGTCTATTCACCCGGTGTTGTGTGTTATGTTGAGCACGTGCTGTTTGTTTTGACAGCTGGCCATGTGTTTTGTGTCTGTCTTTGTCTCCTCCCCTCTCATCCTCTTTGTTATTTTTCCTAATTAGCACTCGCACCTGTTACGCATCATTTCCTAATTATTTTCCCTTTATTTTCCGTGTGTTGTCAGCGTCCCTTGTAAGTTCGTTGAGTTTGTTCCCTTCACTGACCACGGGTTTTTTTCCCGTAGTTTTTCTTGTTAGTTAAAGTCTTATAATAACAGATAACAGTTAAAGTTTAAGTGCGCTCACCTGTCTTGTCATCCTGTCTAGACTCCTGTTCTGTGGTTCTGCGCTGTCCTGTTCTTGCTTTCTCACCAGATCTCCTGTTGGCTTCTGATCGCCCTTCTGTTCCCCGTGAGGAAGGCTTTATTGTGCCAGCTCTGTTCTGCTGCTCACCAGTCCTGTGCTTGACCCTGAGGTTTGCTCGGGTTGGATCGTCTTGCCCCAGCCTATATGAACATTTTGCTCCCTCTTGAGACTGGTTTTAATAAACTCTGTGTATTGAACTTTCCCTCAGTTGAGTCCGTTCTTGCTTATGACAGAACAAACTGACCAAAGTATTTACTCAGCGGGGGCAGTACCTCTCCACCAGCAAGGCATCATGCTGGGTCAGCAGACGTCTTGCCTCAGCGCTACATCACAGAAGGTGACCTCTTTAAATGCCCAAGTTGTCAAATTAACTGCCCGGTTAGAGGAACTTCTCCGGGAGACATCTGCAGGACGCCGTTTGACTGCCTCGGGGCGGCCTGACGAGCCTGAGCCTCACGCCAACAACTCACCGCCTTATGACGGAGACCCCAATGCCTGCCAGGCTTTCCTTTCTCAGTGCTCCTTAGTTTTTTCTCTGCAGCCTTTCCGTTATGCCTCCAAGGAATCCAAGGTAGCCTATGTTTTAACTTTGCTCACAATGTTACCTTGTCTATCGTATCTCGGATCATCACACTCATGTAAAGCTCTTCTTGACTTTGGTGCAGGGGGAAATTTTATTGACTCTGTCGTTGCCAAGCAATGGAATATCCCTGCCGTTCCCCTCTCGCAACCCCTTGTTGTATGGACTATAGCAGGGAGCCCTCTTTCCACCATCACGCACATTACAGCCCAGGTAAGTCTTTTCCTTTCTGGGAACCACAGTCAGTGTATTGAGCTGTGCATCCTCAATTCCCCCAATACTCCTATTATATTAAGGCATCCTTGGTTGTCACAGCACAATCCTCACATGGATTGAGTTAATAATTCTGTGTTGGCCTGGAGTCAGTCTTGTCATTTGTCTTGGTGCTGCGCCTCTCCTGTTTTTGTTTCTTCTGTGTTTCAGGTGACGACCGCTGATTTGACAGGGGTTCCGGTGGAATATCATGACCTTCGTACCGTGTTCAGTAAGTCGCAAGCCACCTCTTCACCTCCACATCGCCCCTACGAATGCGCCATTGATCTCCTGCCAGGCACTTCTCCGCCCAAGGGTCGCATTTATTCCCTTTCCGCTCCTGAAAGAGAGGCCATAGATAAATATATACGTGAGTCATTACAGGCTGGGCTCATCCATAACTCCTCCTCTCTGGCGGGTGCCGGGTTCTTTTTCGTTCAGAAAAAGGACGGCTCCCTGCACCCTTGTATTGATTATCGAGGTTTGAATGAGATTACTGTAAAGAATAGATCATTTAATGGATAATAGATTTAATGTCTTCTGCCTTTGAATTGTTGCAGGGAGTCCGGGTCTTTACCAAATTAGACCTACCCAACGCGTATCATCTGGTACGCATTCGTGAGGGGGATGAGTGGAAGACAGCATTTAATACCCCTTCTGGACACTATGAATATTTGGTTTTACCGTTCGGGCTAACAAACGCCCCTTCTGTTTTCCAGGGTCTCGTCAATGCCGTCTTGGGTGACATGCTTAATCGCTTTGTCTTTATCCCTGTAAGACCCAAATATAGAAAAAAATGTTTCACCTTTTATATGTTGTTGTAGGAGTCATCTAATGCAGAAATAAATGGGTTTTTACATTTTTTACATTTTTGTAAGTTTTTATGGAAATGTTGTAATATTGCAGCATTGGGCCTTTGGTGTAGAATTGCTGTGATTTCACTCACTGTCTGAACAAATGTTAATAACATCTAATTCAATTCAGTTCAATTGTATTTATATAGCGCTTTTCCCAATAGTTAATTGAAGAGTTTGGTTCCAAAACGCGATAAACGCCATTTTTGAAAAAAAATGAGTTACTGCCAAAATCAGAATTATATCAGGTCAGTAGTTAAAAGTAAATTCTTAATTTTACGCAAAATCCAATATCCGCCGTGTTATTCTGTCATCTTTTCTCCCTTTTTTCCCAAAATGCGATAAACACCACTCCTCCTTTTTTACAGAACGCAATAAATCCATTCTTGAAATTACAGCCCACCAGTCAGTCACGCAATGTAAACAAACAACGGCGGACGCGCTGAGTACACGGAGTCCTAGTTTTCCTCATCTACTTTGTACTTTGTGATCAACAAACAATACAAAATTATACTTTAATTGCATTGATAAACCTGTGATGGTTTTCTGTGACGGGAAAGAAACGTAAGCCATCAACATCTAATCATTTCCGCGAGAGGCACTCGGGTGCTTGTTCTCCCGACAGCATCAAGCTTCTCATGCTAACACATTGACCCCAGGGGATCTTATGAAAAACTTTACATTATTTTACTCAAAGTAAACGAAAATCGAGCAGGACCAAAATATTTTACAGCTGATCGCTGTGAAAAATGTAAAGAGACGACGTCAAGTATAAACGCAGCAATGACAGTGTTCTTAATATAACAAAGTAAGTGTTTTGGTTAATGCCATTAATGTTTATTTTCATTTTTTATTATCAGTGTATAACTAAATAAATATAAAATGGTAAAGATGAATGCACATTTATACATTGATTTAATAGATTTATAGCATTTTGAAATAAAAAACTGTCATGGATTTATTGCATTTTGTGGAAAAAATTATTTGTTTTTATAATAAATCTTTGAAAGTCAAGTTATGGATTTGAATTTTTTATGTTTTTATAACCTGAAGATGCTATGTGAAAGTTTGTAACAGAAAATAGTGGTTTTCATCTTGTCACATTCTTGGTATAGAAAACACGTTTTTACCGAAATTTGTCAAAATGGATTTTTGCGTTTTGGAACAAAACTCTTCAATTGTTTCAAAGCAGCTTTACATTAATTGATGTATGAAAAGTATAGAAAAACGAGCATAGTAATAATGTAACGTATACAGTGAAGTAGTAAGTTAAGCCAAAGGTGGCGGACTCTCCAGGGGATGAAAAAAACCCCTAGGAGAAAAACCCTCCTGGCTAGTCCAGGGGGAAAACTCCTAGGAGGGAAAAAACCCTTGAGAGAGATACATATATATATATATATATATATATATATATATATATATATATATATATATAAATACCATCGGGGTATGTGAACGGGTAAGCGAATTAAACTGGTTCCGCCCGTGGTTGCTGGTCAGGCACCGGCTGGGCATATCGTAGAAGGACGGTCAGTAGATCAACGGTGTGATGACATTCACGGTTGCAGGAACTGGGTCTGTTTGTCTCATTGTCCTCAGGGCCGAGGACGAGACAGGGAGAGAGAAACAGAATCCTATTAGCGTAGGGGCTGTTCACATGTAATGCAAGTGTCATACAGTATAGTGGTTTAAGTCAGTTCCAGACAGGCTAACTATTGCGGCATGGGTATATTACCCAATATGAGGTATGTGAGTGCTTTGTTCTAGACAAACTAACTATTGCGGGATAAGTATATTTACAGGACATTTTATGTGAATGCTTTGTTAAGAGTTAATCTGCAGGGTGTACTGTTTATGTACCCCAATAATAGTATCCTATATATCCATATACATAATCACACAATACATAATAACCAGACAAATCCATATTTTTATGAAAAATCATTTATTATAAAAATATGCTCAGTTTGTTTTAAAAAACCAGATAAACTGAAAGAAAACTGGTATTTACTGTGTTTAGCTGTGTTTAAAAACATGTTCGATGATAGTAATCCCATTTTGTTGTTTATGGAAACTTCTCTCTTTTGGAAACTGTACTCATTGGTGTTATCTGTCAGAGCCGTGATCATGTCTTCTGCCACAAACCTTCAGAGGTACTCCAGTGGAATATGAAAGGAGATGGCATCATTAGTGATACCAATAACAGAAATATCAGTATTGAGATTGATAAAATCCTTTTTCAGACAGTAATACATGTAATGGGGCAAGGTCTGTGTTCATGAATGGCTTGGTTGTGTTGGCGTCATGTCCACATCATCATCATATGGACAGACAAAGTTTTTAATTTCTCTTTTATAGTTGAGAGGCATCACCACATTCCTCCTTATCAGTTATATCAGAGTCCCATCTCAAAGTCACTTTTTTCAAATTTAGATGATATAAATGACATCATACCACATTGTAGATAAGACCGTCATGGCTGGAAGAATTCTGAAATAAAAAAACACACTGATTATTTTCATGCTTATTAATCTTGATGCAAATCATTTCCAATCACATTTCTACATTTCAAAGGATTCACCCATTCCACAGAATTCACCAATAATGTCTAGGAAGCTTTTGGTCCTCTATTTATAATGCTAATATCACCTATACCCCCACCCCACATTCCAAAACATTATCACCTGACCGTCATGCAGAAAACAGACATTTGAGCAAACAAAGCCCAGGCAAGATAACAGGACCAGTTAAGAATATTTTATAAACAATAAGATACAAATAGTTTCAAATATTGCCACATAAATACTTTCCAATTCTCAAATAAATTATTGATTTCCTATAAACTTATTTAATAATCTTAAAACTTTGATTAAGACTCAAAATAGAGATTTAACATCAATATTATATTTTGTTGCTACGAAAAATGATTAAAAAAGTAAATTTTTTACAATTTAGATGAACAGCGAATTCATGTAATGTGCAAGGTGCACAGGTACATTTTGTTACCCTTCAACCCAACGTTGTAAAACTACAACATTGACATAACAAGCTTAAAATCTTATATAATCAAAACATTCAGCTGTATCTTAAAATCTGCATGATCTAAACACATAACTAATCACAGAAAAATATTTTAGGCATTTTACTTACATGATTGTTGATTTCTTTAGTCCAGTAAAAAAGGTTATGTTCCTCACGGCAGTTTTGCAGGTTTTGTAAGTTCATGGCCAGCAAAGCAAACCCATTTACAAAGTCTACCATTCAAAATCATTGCAGGGTCAAACATAAGGACTTTTAAGTTGTGTAAATGTGGTTTTAAAGAGAAAAAACATGTACAGGTATACTTTATTAGATTTTAAACTGATGTTGTAATATTGCAACCGAGTGTTTTACAGGGTTATTTACCTGGATGATATCTTAATTTTCTCTTCCTCTCTCCAGGAACACACCCAACACGTCAGACAGGTTCTTCAGCGTTTGTTCGAGAATCAGCTGTTCATTAAAGCGGAGAAGTGCGAATTCCACGCCGATTCGGTTACATTCCTTGGCCATATAATTTCTTCCCAAGGCATTAAGGCCGATTCTGCTAAAATCAAAGCCGTCGCAGAGTGGCCGATTCCCGACACCCGTAAAGCCCTGCAGCTAGGGCTGTCAAAATTACTCAAAAATGACGTTCGAATATTCTCCCTAAAAAACCCACGAATATTCGAATATCTGGTTTCCCATTTTTCAACGACGTTAACGACGTTTAACGACGCATTACGTCAATAACAGGACAAATTAATATAAAGAGACATAACTACTTCTATAGGTAGTCTATTTAACATATTTGACAACGTATATTACATACACAAAACAAGTAAATCAAGAGACATCAAAGTGATATGGTACCTCGGTTACATTGCTTGACAAAACTTCCTGAAGCCTGCTCCATCCACGACACTGATCTCATGTCCTTACAAATGAACGAAATTAATTTCTCCGTTATGACCTCTTGTCGTGTTGCAGGTGTGTGTGCTTGTGGCAGGCGATGCAAAGACGTGACTGTTTCATGCATTGTGGTCTCGTACACACTGCAAACTTTCAGGAGTGACAACTGCATTTAAATGTGAAAATGTGATGATTGACACGGAGATAACCATAGCAACGTCTCACGTGCTTATCACTCACAGCTTTGATGAAAATGATTTTACAGCATTATGTTTTGCAATAAACCTCCGTCGTGTCGTTGTGTATTGTATGCATTTGTGAGGCTGTGCACGCTCTTGCAGTGTTGCCAGGTCTTCGTCTTTTTTGTACTCACATACCATTTTAGCGCTTAACCGTTTATGGCTTTTGGCTCATGAAGTGATCAAGTTTTTGGTGTTGTTAAAATGTGAAGGTGCCAGTCCCAATATTTTGATCTTTGAGTTAAAGCGTTTGGATTTATTTTGGTTTATTATTGGATTTTTCTTGTTCGCTGTTTTTTTTAGTGCAAGATCTGGCAACACTGAGCAGCAAACGCTTGTGCCTCTGTCATTCTCTGTACCGCACATACAGAAGACTTTTCCCCCTTGTAATAATTTATTTCTTCAGAAGAGAGACCTGTTATGTCCATGATGCACGTTTAAACACTTTATTAACTACTAGTTGTTCAGTTCGGTTATGTAGGCTACACACTATGCAAAGTTTCTGTAAACGCGGTTGTCACTGCAGTTTGCGGGAGTTAATGCGGTTGTAGAATGCGATTGTCAGTGCCGTAAATTACTGAAGTGTGTGTGTACAGAACAGGATTAAGCATTAAAAGTTGAAGTGACAAACGAATTAATATGCAGTGTGTACAAGATGCCATTCTCATTTGGGTGCACATTTTCGAGATGTGACATCGTGTTGCTAGTGGTCGAAGGGTATGCTAACAACTTTATTTTATTTGTACTTCCAGACATGGCTTTTTAGATTTTTGGGGGTTAAAATCGCTCTCTCTGCTGCGGTCGACTTTCTGCCATCTTCCATGCAAGACGCATCAACTTTTAACAGTGACAGACAGTGTGACTACTGTGACCTGTCCCTGAACCTCACAAAGCAGACAGCCACGCCTCTACTACCGCGGGCTTTAAAAATAATAATAATAATTTATTTGAATATTAATTTTCATATTCGAAATTCTTTTTTTTACCTATTCGAATATATATTAGAATTTAGAATATTTGTTGACAGCCCTACCTGCAGCGCTTCCTGGGTTTCCCCGATTTTATCGGCGTTTCATCAGGGGGTTTGGTCAGATTGCTGCACCGCTTACTGTTTTGACCTCCTCTAAGATACAGTTCAAATGGAACAACAAAGTGAAGCGCAGGTAGCTTTTAATACCCTTAAGTCCTGTTTCACCACTGCACCTTTCCTTTTCACCACTTGCTTTCCTGATCCTTTTATTGTTGAGGTTGATATATCGGATGTCGGTGTACGCACGGTTTTGTCTCAGTGTTCGCCTTGAGACAATAAAGTGCATCCATGTGCTTTTTACTCTCATCGCTTTAGCGCTGCTGAATGTAACTATGATATCGGCAACCGGGAACTTTTAACGGTGTGATTAGCTTTGGGTGAGTGGCGACATTGGTTGGACAGCGCAGCCCTTCCTGGTCTGGACGGACCATAAGAATCTGGAGTATGTTCGTTCGGCCAGGCGGATGAGTTCACGCCAGACCCGCTGGGCACTTCTTTGCTCGCTTTAACTTCACCCTCTCGTACCGGCCTGGGTCTAAAAATACTAAGCCCGACGCGCTTTCTCGTATCTTTGATGTCTCGGAGGGGGAGCTTTCGGCCAAAACCATTCTTACTGAGGGGCTGGTGGTTGGGGCTCTTACCTGGGGCATCGAGAGGCTGCCATCCGCCAACGTTTCTGGTGGCCTTCATTGACTCCTGAAGTCAGACAGTACGTGTTAGCCTGCACTGTTTGCACTCAAAGCAAGCTTTCGAATCGCGCACCTGCCGGTCTGCTTCGCCCCCTGCCCATCCCATCTTAACGGTGGTGGATAGCTCCATGGTTTGACGGTTGACGTGGTTTCTGACAAGGGTCCCTAGTTTTCCTCTCGGTTTTGGAAAGAGTTATGTAGACAGATCGGGGCCACGGCTAGTCTGCCTTCAGGTTTTCACCCTCAGACCAATGGGCAATGCGAAAGGGCTAACCAGGATCTTAAACGTGTGCTCCATTGTCTGACGTCTAATAATCCAAGCTCCTGGAGTCAGCAACTCTCTTGTATCGAGTATGCCCATAATTCCCTCCTGGTTTTGGCATCCGGTATTTCCCCTCTCAAGAGCTTGACGCTGCAATCCCCTCCGTGCTGAATTTCATCCAGCGCTGCCGTCGCCCCTGGAGGAAAGACAGAAAGGTTATGGCCTGAACCTCTGAGAGGACCAAAGCAGCAGCAGATCGCCACCGTTCTTCCCCTCCTACCTATGTGTGTGGTCAACGTGTGTGGTTGTCTACTAAGGATCTGCCTCTCCGAGTGCCCTCTCGCAAGCCTGCACCCAGGTTCATTGGTCCATACTGTATCACCAAGGTGGTCAATCCGGTGGCCATTCATCTTAAACTCCCTCCCTCTCTCGGTCGAGTTCACCCTATTTTTCATGTTTCCAGGGTTAAACCATTGTTTGTGTCCCGTTTTAACTCTGCCACTAATCGCCCTGCCCTTCCCTCTCCCCCGCGTCTTGTAGATGGCTCTCCTGCCTGTCAGGAGATTACTAAACGTCTGCCGAAGTAGCAGAGGTTTTCAATATCTGGTGGACTGGCAGGGTTATAGCGGAGAGGAAAGCACTCACACCTGTTACGCATCATTTCCTAATTATTTTCCCTTTATTTTCTGTGTGTTGTCAGCATCCCTTGTCAGTTTGTTGAGTTTGTTCCCTTCACTGACAGCGGTTTTTTTCCCATAGTTTGTCTTGTTAGTTAAAGTCTTATAATAACAGTTAAAGTTTAAATGCGCTCACCTGTCTTATCATCCTGCCTAAACTCCTGTGCCATGTTTCTGCGCTGTCCTGTCCTTGCTCTCTCACCAGATCTCCTGTTGGCTTCTGATCGCCCTTCTGTTCCCTGTGAGGAAGGCTTTTGTGCCAGCTCTGTTCTGCTGCTCAGCAGTCCTGTGCTTGACCCTGAGGTTCGCTCAGGTTGGATAGTCTTGCCCCAGCCTATATGAACATTTTGCTGCCTCTTGAGAATGGTTTTAATAAACTCTATGTATAGATCTTTTGCGCTCTTGAGTCTGTTCTTGCTTATGACAGTTTTACTACCAAAATATGTAAAATCTATTTATTAACTTACAATTAAAAGTTTTCACGACATCTCGTGAGATTTGGGCAAGTGTCTCATCATTTACATCCTAAACATGATGCATGAAGGGATACCATTAGCCTTGAATACCGCATCAAAGTGGTATTCGAGAAAGTGTGGGTTGAGTGTGCGTTAAGGGCACTGCACTTTGCCAGTTTTAAAGGCGGAGTGCACAATGTTTGAAAAACCTTTTTATAAAAAGGGAGTCGGGCCGACTACCAAAACACACTTGAAGCCAATCAGCAGTAAGAGGTGTGTCTATTAACCAACATCCTTGCCGGGGTTGCATATTTGTGGGGCGTGTCTATCAAAAGAAGGGCCAGATTCTATTGGGGTAGGGGAGGTTTGTTTAGGTGATTTGAAATGTCAACATTGGCTTTCAAACATTGTGCACTCCGCCTTTAAGACATGGGACAGTCTTGCGCACTTATTAGATTATATAGTAGATTAGTTTTGCTTCACAGCTGGATGTCAAAGTGGTGCCCACAGCATAACGTAGGTTTTATAGACAATTGGAAGCATTTCTGGAGGAGACCTGACCTGCTAAAATTCAGGGCCCAGGGGCCTCACTTACAAAGCGTGCGTACGCACAAAACGGGGCTAAAAACGTGCGTATGCCACTTCCCACGCAAAGGTTATGATCTATAAAGAAAAACTTGCCGGCAGAATGTGCGCACCTGTAAGCAAACTGTGACCCACGCGTATGCACATTCTGGATACAATTAATGGGAATTGGCAAAACAGATGGCGAGAAAGTGAACTGAAATCAGATTGAAAAAGTAAATATGACAAGAACGATTATTAAGAAGTATTGATGCCACACACACATTTAATTTCACTCTATATCATACATTAGATCCACGTTATCATGACAATTAAATCCAGCAGTGTTATTTGCGTTATTTACTGAGTGATAATTGTTTCATATACATCTTGTAAATTTCAATCTTAAATCAAAAATCATTTTAAATATTTTATAATAATTTATAATAATTGCTTGCGTTTATTGTCTGGGTGCATTTAGCTTACGAACTAACAATTGGATGCCAGTCTCATTAATATGAGGATCAGCATTCAGGAGGTGATTTGCATTGACTATTTATGGTTAAAAATGGGCGTGTACAGGGCGGGATATGATGCAGATTTACGAATGCCTACTTTCAGGTGATCTGTGATTTTATAAAAGGAACATTGCTTGCTGGTGTGCGTACACATGGTTTTAAATCAAAATATTTTTTTGCATACGCTATTTTTGGCTTTTGTGCGTAGGTAGACTTTTAGTAAGGATCCTACGCACAGTTTTATAAATGACGCCCCTGGTCAGGAAACAGACAGATAGGCTTAATCGTCCGTCTGTTAACTGCCTTGACATGTCAAGAACTCCTATATCTCATAAAGTTTGTATTACCAGAGTATCAATACATTTTGACTGTGTCTGTTCCTCAAACAAAGAAATACAGAGTGCTGTTTACCTCGTCTCATACAAATCTTGTTAATATAACATTAGGACATAATACATCAGCAAATGAAACTCAAATGTTAAAATTCGTCCGTCTTAACATTAAATCGCTTACTAATACTAAATGAGCACTGTGCTTTTAACTCAAGTCACTTTTACTTCTGTTTTATTCTTTTTAACATTTTAAAGTGTTTTTATTAAAATCACATTTATTTTCTTTAATTGTTATTTTAAATTCTCATGTATCTTTGTTTTTATTGTGATTTTATTGTTTATCTATTATTTTTACATTTTCTTTTTTCTCTTTTATATATTGTTTTCTCATTTCTATGTAAAGCACTTTGAATGACCTCTGTGTATGAAATGTGCTACACAAATAAACTTGCCTTGCCTTGCCTTGCCTAATATAGAACCTATTATCAATGAAATCATTACAGACCAAAACTTAGATGTGCTTTGCTTAACAGAAACCTTGCTTAAAACAGTCGATTACATTAGTTTAAATTAATCCACCCCACAAGACTGTTATTATAAGCAGTGTTTCCCCTAGGTTTACAGCTTTGGGGGGGGGGGGTTGGTTGGGTATGTGTGTGTATATATATATATATATATTGCTCATTCATTGTTTGTCAATGTTAGTTAATACATTTATATGATAAACAAATTTTAAATGATGCATTTGTTGGAGAGAATAATCCTGTTTTTTTTTAATGATCTGTTCTGTTGTCAGACATACAACGAGTAGACTATAAAGTAGGGAGTAAACACGATCCAGTAACACCTTGTGTTTAATCCAACCAGCTGTTCCTTTAACTCTTAATCCTGATATATAAACTCGATTTATAATTGTCTTACAAACTCACCATACATTTACATTGAAGCCTTACTACTCTTGCTTTTCTCATCATGTCTTGTTCTGTTATGAGCTTTTTATTTCAAATGTGAGTTTTATTGTATGTCGCGTACAGGGCTTGACAATAACTTTTTTGCTCACCAGCCAAAGTGGCTAGTTGTTTTCCAAAGTTACTACTCACTTTCACTGGCCACAATTTTGTTGCTGGTAAAATAAATTTTATATGATTAAACTTGACTTTGGCATCCTAAAATGACTTAAATTTGAGTAATTGTACTCGATTTAGCTAGATTATATGCAGATTGACTTTCAAATGCAGACTGACCACCTAAGTTAAGACTACATTATTTAGCTGTTAATATCAGTATAGATCATATCATATATTTAGGTGCATGAAAAACATGCTAGAAAGGCATAAATAGATTAACTTTAAATTAATATATTAACAGTGGAGCACGGTGTAGAAGATTAACTAAAAAGATAAACACAAAAACCCTAGACAAACTTTAAATATTTATTAACAACAGCAGTAAAATTTATATGCTTAATCATGGTTTCTGTTAAAAGTTATTTAAGACTTTAAATGGCAAATGTCGAGAGGATATTATTTTTGCACAAAATAGCCTACATTAAAATGATGCGCGAACCTCTCCTCTTGTGGGTTTCCTTTGATTTGGACAAAACTGGGACGTGTGCATTCAGGTATGCGCTATGAATTTCTCTCCACTCTTGCCCAGAGAGTGTGCATGCACTAGTGATGGGAAGTCCGACTCTTTTTTTGTGAATCAGTTCTTTCGGACAGTTAGTTTCAAAGAACTGGTTCAAAAAACCGATTCACCAGTTCTTTAAGTACTTTACGTAATGACGTCATTCGCATCTAATTCTATCATCCAGGAGGGTAAAATTATTAAAACATTTCTAAAATTCCAACTAAAGCACATTCAAAAACTTTTAACAGAAATCATGATCAAGCTCATAACAATTTAAAATATAATCTGCACACACAAACCAAACAAAACGGTGTTTAATATTATTAGCTGTTCCATGTATATTTCACGTAAGTTTTATGGTAAAATTAAATAAACTTACTTTATGTCTGTCAATCATCTTAGTTCATGTAGGCCAGGGGTCACCAACGTGGTGCCCGCGGGCACCAGGTAGCCCGCACAGAGTCTGTGAGGTGCCCGCCAAAGCACATTCTATTAAAAGTCTCAACTGTAATATTTATTCATTACATATTTTTTATATTAGCTTGGCTTGGTTTATGTATGTTAAAATTTTAAACAATACTAAAACATATAAACAAGTCAAATAAAATAAAATAAACAAGTAAAACAAAAAAGTTTTAAGAAGACTATATCAAAAAGTAGCCCTCCAGATTGTTTTATACATTGTGGTAGCCCTTGCTTATAACAAGGTTGGAGACCCCTGATGTAGGCTATAGTATTAGCACAGCAACTCACTGATGTCCGTACTGTTTGGCTCACGCTAGCTCGGTATCCACAGTTCTTTGATTAGTTCTTTGGACGCGTCCGATAGAAACTGTTCTCAAATCAGTGAACTGGTGACTCCATAAATGCAGCAACCTGTTCCTGACTCGAGAGTCGCTGTATTGTGCTTTTCAGTAACACATGCGCAGTATTAACGGCTCATCAAGTCGGACGTGTCCGATAGAAACCGTTCTTGATTCAGGTATTCATTTTATCGATGACTCTGGAATACCAGTATGTTTGTTGCGCATGCTCAGTATCAACAAAGTTCACCATGTCTCGGTTCAGTCAGCGATACTTTTGGGGACAGCTTCTACGAGTTAAGATGCGGATTACTCTCTCTTAATTAGAATCGGAATGACTGTCGAGCACATCTGAAAGTGAGTCACTTGTGGATCATTGCTGTCTCAAGACACAAACTTTTTAAACGATTCAGTCCGATTAGGTGTACTGATTCAAGTCGTTCACTGAAAAGAACCAGTTCAAAAGAACGATTCGTTCACGAACTGGACATCACTAGCATGCACTTTAAATCTCTTCAGTCAGTTCCATGCAATTGTTTTATCTTTCCCAAAGTGTACGTGTGTGTGCTCAGACTTCGTCCCGTGCATTCGCAAATCCATCAGCTTTTGCGCTCTCGCTGGTAAAAGTTGGCGCTTGGTCCGCAACGCGAGCCTCCGCTGCATCGCACGCGCGTCTCAGTACGTTGCGCTGGATGCAGGGAGTGCTCATGGGAGTTGTAGTTTCCCAGTGTAATTGCGCATTGTTTATAATTTCGTATAACTTTTAAGAAAACTACAATTAAAAAAATATATTCAACCAGCCAAAGTGGCTAGTGGGATTGGCAGTCTTACCCGCCACAGCCGAAATCTACCCGCATTTGGCGGGTGTTAATGTCAAGCCCTGGTCGCGTAATAGTGCAGACAATTCGGTGCAAATTCAGAAATATGACAGCATACACTGTAACTGTAACACAGAGTTACTACAAAACACATGCGTGGTGCGGGCATACTGTACAGCATGATAGGGAGGAAGAGAATGCGCCCTTGTGTGTGGGAAACACTAATGCTATCCTTTCATCTCTTCTGTCAGTAACATCCGCGGCTGTTGATGTTTACGCAAAAAAGAAACTATATGGAGGAACGGACTTTGAAAACACCGTCACCTTATCAGTTATGAGACGTGCGCTGCACGCAACATGACAGAGCGCGCGTGCAGTGAATTAAGCCGAACAGTAAAATATAAATGTATGCACTCAATTGGATAATTTTAAACACGCAAACACAGACAAAAAAGACATGCCATCGTAGAAATAAGATAAATAACATATTATTTGAGGGCTATTTAGTTTGTTTAATAAAATAACAAATTGTTATCTGGCGCTATAAAAAAAATCAAATCAAATTTACTTGACCTTCAAGGGGGGGCGGGTCGAGCCGTTAGGAGGGCGGGGCGCCCCCCTTATATAATGGTAGGGGAAACACTGATAAGCACAAACCTTGCTTAAAGGGGAGAGGGGGTGGTGTAGCTACAATCTCTAGTAAAATATTTAAAGTAAATCATAAATCTGAACTCAAATTTAATTTCTTTGAAATAATGCTGTTAAATAGGAATGTCCCGATCCGATATGCTGGATAAGTATTAGGCCATATCCGGGCTTTTTGGCTGTATCGGATTGAGGACCGACAACATGACCGATCCAATTCCAATATGTGCGTTAGCCTTGCCAGCAGCCATATCACCCTGTAGCCCAAGACAGCTTGCCCACTGAAGCTAAGCAGGGCTGAGCCTGGTCAGTACTTGGATGGGAGACCACCTGGGAAAACCAGTTTGCTGCTGGTAGTGGTGTTAGTGAGACCAGCAGGGGGTGCTCACCCTGTGGTCTGTGTGGGTCCTAACACCCCATTATAGTGATGGGGACACTATACTGTCAAAAAGGCACCGTCCTTCGGATGAGATGTTAAACCGAGGCCTGACTCTCTGTGGTCATTAAAAATCCCAGGATGTCCTCCGAAAAAGAGTAGGGGTGGGCCCCGGCATCCTGGCCAAACTTGCCCATTGGCCTACTAATCATCCCTCATACTAATTGGCTATATCACTCTGTCTTTTCTCCACTAATAAGCTGGTGTGTGGTGGGCATTCTGGCGCAATATGGCTGCCGTCGCATCATCCAGGTGGATGCTGCACAGTGGTGGTGGTTGAGGAAATTTCCCTGTTCATATGTAAAGCACTTTGAGTACTGAGAAAAGCGCTATATAAATGTAAAGAATTATTATTATAATTATTATTAATGGGTTGTCACTGACAAGCTATTAAAAGGACAACATATTATAAAAGCACCATAAACGTTTTATGCACTTTGTTCTAAGTCTTTTAATACACTCAATAGCTTCATGGAGGAACAAAGCACATTTAAAGATATTTTAGTTCACAGAAACACTAACTCACTGGCAAACTGAATTAATCCACTGGTGAAGCGGACGGATGAGACGTGTCATTCACACAAACATGATAACTGTAGGCTATTTTAAAGATATGATTTTATAAAGTCTTAGTTGGATGGATGCAATTCACTTTGTGCTGAGGACACAATGCATCTATTCTCTTTGTGTTTTAACAGTTATGAACTTTTCCATTCTGCGCATCAATTCTGCGCCCATAAACCCCATGAACGTAACGTGTTATGACTTAAGCGCATTAATTCTGCACCCGGAATGTGAAAAAAATGTCCGGTCAAACGCATAATGCCCAAAATAACCATCTGCGCATTAAAGCTTTTTTATTATGACAGTTTTACGCAATTAACCCTCTGGGGTCTAAGGGTTTTTTAGGGCCCTAGGGAAGTTTGTACTGACATTCGTGATTTCATCAGTTGCTTAAAAACATATTAATGGCAAAAGTATCATAACGCTGTGTTCTGCACAAACTGGGCTACAATATTATATGAGCAACACGTTTGTACATGTTTTTATTTTTGAGAGAAAAATGTGTATGCGTGGTTTTTGAAAAAGCTAAATGTTTAAGTAACTGATATAAGTCCACAAAACTCATTCTAAACATGTTTTCCCAAGACTTTTCAAAACAGGATCTAGTAGTCTAGAGTTTTTTCTTTAAAATGATGTGAAAATCATTCGGCCTACTCATTCATATAAAACAATATATTGATTTACAATTTCTAAGACACTTTTGCTTGGGAAAGCCCGTATATGTGGAGGCGGGAAAGTTACTGAATATTCAGTGATTGACGGCTCAGTAAACAAAAGAGTTGCATAATGAGCCACATAATGAGCCTTGTAGGAATGTTCAACAGGAATGTAAGTTTCTCTCTATTAAAGTGCCCATATTATGGAAAACTCACTTTTTCTGGGTTTTAGGGTGTTCATTTGTGTCTCTGATGCTCCCACATGCATACAAACTTGGAAAAAAATCCATCCATGCTGTTTTGAGTGAGATACACGTGAATGTCCTCTGCCTTGAGTCTCAGATTGCACAAGTTTAACCTCGGCTCCGTTGTGACGTAACTAGCCGTTTCGTCACATTCCGTTTGAATTTTCCCGCCCACCACCCCATTCGCAGGTCTCCACCCACCAGGGAGCTAGAGAGAGCACAGAGAGAGCAGTCACTTTGCTGATACCCTCTATGCTGTTATCATGTCTCACGGAAATAACAGCGCTATTTGTATATTATGGATTATACTCCCGCCTACTTTTAAAAACAAAGTTTTAACGCGTGTTGAAAACACATCTGAAACAGACTTGATTCGATTCGCGATCGTTATGTCAAACACAAAAGGCAAGAAGTCACGTTATATTTTGCATGTTGTCATCTTCTGTCACAAAATACTACATTTACAATGCTAGAGCATCTGTATCTCAAAACAGAGACCATACATTGATGCTAATCCCGTAAATTATACCTTTTAAATGTACAGTAATGTGAATAATTGTTTGTAATGTAGACCGTAGCCTATATAGATACTTTTTTGCAGGCTAGATAGTTTGCAGCGTGGTTTTGAAAGTTAAAAAAATATATATTTAACGGCTTTATTTTACAATTCTACATGAAGTAAGTAATAGTGCTTTGCCAAACTAAGTGTTTTGCCAAATTAACCGAGACCGGGCCTTACCGACCCGGCTTTTCTGACGAGGCTAACGTACCCCCGAGACTCTTGTAACTTTACGGTCCGGACCTCCCGCTAGCTTCTAGCAATTAGCACGCGGTCCACAAACAGTATACATCACCCGCCGGGTCTAAATTTCTGTCATTTGCGAAATTAATGCGTTTGAAAATGTTTTATAATGGGAATATGTTAGCATTGTCCAGGGAAAAGGAGTGTATTGTTGAGACTGCTACATCACAATTGACTCTGGAATCATTATGTGTCATGAGTTTCTTCTCCTGGAGTGTACTTATTAGTGATACTTTTTTGCTTGATTTGTCTGTTGGCATCATAAACCGTTAATAATAATATATAAAAATAACACAGTATGGTCTGTACTGCTCACGATACCACTGAGCATGCGCACGGGCACATGACGTTAGTAGTGGGGCGTGATCAAAGGAGCAGCAGCTTATAAATATGTAATGACTAGCTCAAAACGGCACAATCTGAACTGCACTGAAACATAGGCTACTAGAGATGGGTAACAATCTTTTCCTACATGCTATTTCAAGCAAACAACTTTTGAAACATGTTTTATGGAACTCATACACCTATTTAACTTGTGAACAAGCAGTTATAATATGGGCACTTTAAAACATGATAAGGTTTACTTGGGAATTTATAACAAAAATGTTCAATAGAGTGTAAACACACACACACACACACACACACAGTGGCGGTTCCTGGCTAGATTTACGCCCTGGGCGAACCATCCCTTGGCCACCCCCAGAAAAAAAACAAGAATTACCCCCAAACCCCGCCACCAACATGTATTATTTTGTTATATATAATCTTAAATACAAAAAGGTAACAAGAACAGAGAAAAACATGTAATACAGTATAAACACCCACTCATGCACGCACGCACGCACGCGCACACATACACACAGTTGCTGCTGTGGAAGTATCTGACTCCTCATTTTGGCCAGTGGGTGCTCTAGCTCTAAAATATTTCAGAAGTGCCCCTGAATTAACAATAAAGATACAATTATGTAAGTTAGATACACTTATTTCACACATGCATCAGTTACCCAATTAAAATGACCATAACACACATTTTATTAGTATTTGTTAACATTCTATAAACTAAGCATACACTACAAATTATTTAAAAAGCTATATCACTGTAGCTTACAAAATGCCATGTCAATGTATATTAGAATTTAGTTAAGTTGACACATATAGCGTAAAGCAATAAAAAATTACACAGTCAGGAGGTCTGTGTGAATTTGCACTTTTTGTGTTGCATACACAACGTGTGTTGCCTATAGAGTGAATTTAGTTGCATGACATGATGCCTCAATTCTAATAGTTGCTAGTTCAGCAAAACTAAAACCAAATACAGTCGTATTCTGTGGCTAATAGTATAGCAACATATTAGCAAGAGGGTGAGGCTAATATAAATAGCCTATTTCCTACTGTCACTCACGTTGTCACTCATAGAAATCGGCATAACTTTATCGTTTGCCCATTTCTCCTCATCTTCTTTTCTTCTTTATCTAAACCGGGCAACTGAGATGGCTCCTTTGGTCTTTTAATTTGATCCATGATGATGAAGATGAAGACTCGACATCATTAACTTTGCATTACATTTTGCCAACAACAACGTCCGTTTTGCCCGTCAATCAACCGGAGTCACGTGACGTGAGTCGCGTAGATGACTCTACAGAATTTTTTTCACATAACCCAATTAATTACATGTTCGTAGGTATATATATGGGTCTATGTTAATTTTAGGAATGAAAATTTTTAGTTTGGAAGCAGACGCAGCAGTTTGTGTGGCCTCTGGCCTGGGATCAGTCAATCCCTCGTTTGCCCCCCTTAAGGTGAGCGAGGGACTTGCAGTCGCAAGTTGATTCCCCGCCCCCCTCACCCGTGCCTCTTCTGACACGCACACAACCGGCGTTTCTCAGCACTAACTTGACATGGAAATGAGCGGTTTTGATACATATATTTTTTTTTATGGCGCTCGTGCGCCCTCACATAGATTGCGCCCTGGGCGTTCGCCCACATTGCCCATAGCAAAAACCGGCCCTGCACACACACACACACACACACACACATTATATATATATGTGTGTGTGTGTGTGTGTGTGTGTGTGTGTGTGTGTGTGTGTGTGTGTGTGTGTGTGTGTGTGTGTGTGTGTGTGTATTTTGGAAGCATTTCTGAGGGAGACCATTCCTCCTAACCAGTGGAGGCTGGTGCTAAAAATAATTGGGGGGGCGCAAACACACTCAAAATCAAAGTTTTACTGTAGTAATGCAGTACTCTTAATAGCCATTTATCAGGTGATGAGTATCATTAGGCTACTACTTAGCTAAAATGCTGAAAATGTTACAGTTGAAATCAAACGCACGAAATAAATGTACTATGAATCTGTAATGAACTATTCAATTCAATTCAATTCAATTTTATTTATATAGCGCTTTTCACAATTTGGTAATTGTATCAAAGCAGCTTTACATAATAGATGCAGTGAAAAGCACAGAAAATCGACAGATAGCACAACATAATAAATGGTAGCACAAGCAGTTAAATTTGCTACGGCTATAAATCAACATTATAAGCAAACGTATTACTAATGTAACGTATAGAAGTTAAGCCCAAAAAGGCTGCCTCCCCGGGTTGAAAAACCCCCTAGGAGAAAAAAACCCCGGAATTTTAGCCGGGGAAGTAAAAAAAAAGTCATAGGAGGAAAAAACCCTTGGGAGTTATATATATATATATACACATTGAAACGGAAGGAGATTAAGAGGAGATTAAGCGGAGATTAAGCGGAGATTAAGCGGGTTCTGCCGGTGGTCTTTGGTCAGGCATCAGCTGGACATCACGTTGAAGAACACAGGGACGTACTGGGACTGAAATTCAGCCCGGGACTTTAAGATGGAGAGGCCTTTTACGCGAGTGCCCTTGGTGCACGAGCAGGATTTTTTGCAGTTATTTTAATTCTAGTAGTGTTTTTATGGTATGAACTTGAAGAGAATCAGATTATGCTGAAGACCTAAAAGAAACTTTAGGATAACACCTGCCTCCTCAGGTTGTATAAGCAAGTCACCACTGCACTAAACACAACCAGGTCAGCAAAACCTAATCTCGAACACATAAGTCACAGTATACTGCTAACTACCAGCATGTCATGTGTACAGTCAGTTGGAGTGATAAAATTGTTACAATTACTCACACATACCCACTCAGATAATCAAAAACTACAATACAGTCCCATAAAATAGAGATTGTGTGTGTACGTACTCACTTTCAACTCTCCCAGGCTCCACTTCCTCTGTGCTGGACCCTGCCTCTGCTTACTGATTGTACAGCTACATATGCATGAGAAGAACATCAGTAATAAATATGACTAAGAATAATTCCTTTTTTTAATTCAATCTGTGCTTTAGTAAGGTTATAATCTAGTAAGTGGACTATTGCATTTTATCCTATCTAAATATGTAATATTGTGCTGTATTTTTCTATTTGTGTGTCCTTAATAAAGCTTTGATTGATTGATATGCCTACCCTGCTGAAAAAAAAACAGCATCAACCAGCATGGGAATTATGCTGGTCTATGCTGGTTTGATGCTGGATTAGCTGGTGGTCACCAGCAAACCAGCACCAAAACACAACATATGCTGGTCTTGCTGGTATGCTGGTTTTCCAGCAGGGTAATATGATTGCCTACCCAGCCCTGCACACTGACCCATCACTGTTTTTGTACTGGTTCCATTCTCCTCCTCCTCTTGTTCTGCTTTCCTTCCTCCTCCTCATCAATATGACTGCAAGGGTCATGTCTCTCTCCATCAGTGACCTTAACAGCTAATATACAGACATACAGGGATTCCTTATACCATTTTACTGTTTGAACACAATGATGACGTGGAAACGTATGCACGCGCATGTTGGCAATGGAAGTATGGCAAGAATCAGTAGTGAAGCAACACAGACAGAGAAATATATATTTAAAAGTTGACTTTATCAAGTTTTTCAACACAGCTACCAGATCCGTGTACTTTAGTGGAGTGAATAGAAGACGTTAGCAGATGGCCAAATATAAAGTGACCATATATACGTATTAGTATATTATTAGTGCAACCAAACGCAATTACCCGACATTTTGATGCTGGGAAACTGTTTTGATAAACTTACTGAGTTGCTAACACGTTAAAACCACTGGGGAACAACACCACTTCTGTTGCCAAAATACGCACGAAGGCTATTTCATCAATTTCATAAGCGGGATAATGTAGAGCGAGGCGGTTCTTATAGCGAATACAACCAAGCTCCGCTTTGCGTGGGGTCCTGATAAGCCTGTCGGGGTTGAATTCGCTATAACAACCGCCTCGCTCTACATTATCCCTTATATATGCCTATATTTAAATGCAAATATAAATGATTTCAGTGTATAATAGATGCATCACTAATTGTGCACCTGTCCTGTCCATGCTGCTGGTCCTTCCTCATCTGCACCTCCTGCCACAGCGTCCTTTTGACTGCCAAAAAGGTCTGTTAATTTGGCGCATTTAGCTGCCTCTTGTGCCAACATTTTTATGTTTTAGGCCCCAGCCATTTCTTTCTCTTCTTTTCGCAATTTTTACCGTCTTGTCTATGTTGCATTCACACGAATCCAAACCTGACCAAAAGTAAACTCTTTTGATCGGCGCCTTTGAGCCAATCGGATGTGAGGAAAACCGAGGATCAGTCCAAGTTGGGAGGGGCCGCTCTTATCTCCCCTCAAGATTTGAAGAATTGGTTTGGCCCGGTCTGAAACAGACACAGCGTTCCGCTGCAGCTGAGCGCCTGGTCAGGCATTAAAAAAAAAAAACTTTTTGACCTCCGGCCGGTTCGGCCTAAAATGGACCGGCCGTTCGGGATTGCTCCCGGAACTCCCGATGGCCAGTCCGCCCCTGGAAGAACAGCTAGTAGATCAGTTGTGTGCCGACTTTCACATGTACCGGAACTGGATCTGTTTGTCTCGTCCTCGGGATCAAGGACGAGACAGGGAGAGAGAAACAAAATCTTATTAGCGTAGGGGCCGTTCACATAGAAAACAAGTGTCACACAGTAATGTGGTTTTAGTCAGCTCGGTTCCGGACAGGCTAACTATTGCTGGTTAAGTGTATTACATATAGTTGATGATTTTAGAAACGGAACCAGAACTCGTTTGACTAAGGCCAGAGGCCCCACTGCCGTCGTTAATACTAACGTACAGTGGCAAACGGTTATGTATGACATACTATTTTAAGGTCATGGGAAAAGGCCAAAATTGCAAGCCCGCCATATTTGGCAGTTAAGACTCAATCGAAAACCAATTCAAAAGTTTCAGCATATTACTAAAGAGTATTAATGAGATTTACCATGCTTTGAAGTGTTGACGAAAAAAAAAGGTTTTAATTTATTCATTAATTTATTTATTTATTAGGTTGAACAAGCTAGCTATTAGGAGATAAGTACCATTGTTAAAACAACTATTTGAAAGCCTTGTTAAAGAGAAAAGTTTTAGAAAACTAATATCAAGGTAATCATTCACACACACACACACACACACACACACACACACACACACACACACACACTCGCACACACACACACACACACACACACACACACACACACACAGAGGTTGCGATAGACTTTTTCAATCTCCGTCATTTTTTTGATAAACAGCGTTGTAAAGAGTCCTTCACAGTCAGTTATTATCCGTCATTTCATGTTTTAATTATTTAAATTTTCGTTCACATGTCCATTTCTAATCATAAACTTACAAGACGAGCATACAAGTCAAATGTGTTTATTCATTTGTTTAGAGAACAGATAAACGGAGACTTTACCATCACATGAAGCAGATTAATTAATGTTTTTTTCTCACAGTGACAGCGGAGGCAATAAAACACGAAGCTTTATGCTGAACAGGCAAATATGAAAAAATCAAATACCAAAATACTACTGCAATTAAAATATCAATAAACATCTAAAAATCTGAATTGAACTAAACTCATCTGAAACTATCTTGTGAAATAAACGCATGAAGGCAGATTAATGCAGACTCTTGTCATTTAGATTTTGTATCTTTACCTTAGACAGGCGTCTTGTTGCAGCGCTCGTGTAGTGTTTAACTTCAGCAGCCATGCGCAGACCAATCAGTGTATGACATCAAAGTATCGCGAGAATGTTTAGAAACCAGGGCGTCATTTGAGCAACACACTGCCACCAACTGGACATGACTAGGAATTACATTCTCAAGTTTAGTTGTATGGGCAATCTGCCAAAATGGCGTTCAGATTTTTCTTTATCCTGCTTAAATTTTCTCCGTCAAAGACTTTTTGTTTAACGCGACCGAACACACACAAAAAGAGACACTAAAGTTGCCTAATCACAGGCTCGTACGTTTCTTTTTGCTTTTATAGTAATAGCACAAGCACATTTTCCCCTCACAACAGACTAAGTACATACAGTCCATCAGCTCAATATGCATGGTTCGTGAAGTTTCCTTAAAAACAGTGGTTTTCTCGTGGGTGCTTTTTTAAACTCTACAACAACAAAACTAACAACAAAGTTGACCAAGCCACGGAATATACCGGATTATATGAGCTCTTGCTCTCGTTATGTTCACACAACACAAGCTCAAACGCGCCACAAAAGTTCATGTCGTGCACGTCTATTACGCATTCAGACTTTAAAACAGGAAAAAAAATCAAACTCAAGACTTACATGATATCCAGCTAGCCAACTCCGTTTGCCATGAAAAGTGGTGGAGCACACAGACTGCCATCATTTGACTCCGTTGGTCGATCTGGTCCAAGCTTCTTAATTCTTTATTTATTCATCAATTAAATACCTTGTATAGGGTGATTTTGTAAGAATAAAAGCATATTTTCCTTCATCTCAAGATATTTCACTTGCTTTCACTAATCTGTACTGTAGCTATCAGTTAACACAGCAATCTCCAACGCGGTTATGAGACTCTGAGAATGATCCAATCACAGGAGGTAAAAAACATTAAAAGCAATATTGATTCGCTTACAACATAAGTGGGAGTGTTTGGGTGCACAGTCCTGCGCCCGAAGGCGGATCCGAAACCAGCCACTTAGAGCTCAGCCTTAAGTCACATGTTTTTACCCTTTTTCCTGACCTACATAGACACTCATTAGGGGTGCGCCCCAGACACACAAACATGACACACACACAACGAACTCAGTTTTGATTTTTAATTGTTTTAAATAAATTATAACATGACTAACAGTGAAATAGTACAACTAAATGATTTTATTTTGTGTTAATTTGCACTATATATTTAACTTTTTGGTAACATATTAATGTAGCTTTCCTCTCTGGCCAGATTTAAGGGGGCAGCACCCCCTAGTGACCAGCCGCCACTGCTCCTAACCCGAGATGGCCTTCATCCATCATCGGAAGAAAGTGCTATACTCACTAGAAAACAACTCAGCATGACAAGCAATGGAGAGACTGGATTGTAGATTGTGTATCTATTGATTGCAGGAGGCATGAGTTATGCATATGGATGTTTCTGCTCATTCACTTCAATGGTGCGGGGCTGTGGCGATCTCATCTCATTACAGATAACCAGGTAACAGGAGAGACGGTCCCTCTCAGAAACATACAGTTTACAATGACAATATCTGTTTTCAATCTCACATAATTTAAAAGCAAACATTCCAAGCATTATGTAAACATTTATCTTTTGTTTCTATGACAAGTATTCGTTAAGTTGCAGTTCATTTTTCTGGCGCGTTTCTGAAAGGACTTAACTGAGGGAGAGAGAACTGAATGCGCATCATGTTTATTTTCTTAATTTTGTGAAAAGCACAACATTCTGTTTTTATTGGGAGTAGACAGAAAAAAACGAAACACTTTAATGTTTTAAATGATGTATAAATGATATCTGTATGTCCAAAATCGGCAGAGTAATCTAAGTCTCTTTGCGGAGTAATTGAAAAATAAATATTGTTAATAAAAAATATTTAGCATACTTAATTGATCAAACATACCTATTATATGTTCTCATAAACACTGCCATGATTAATATTTACTAATGTGTCCTGTAAAGAAAAATGTACATGTGGTATAGACGTCAAAATTGGGTGTTTAGAAATGACTCGATAGCGCCACCTGGAAAAGAACAGCTCTCCTGCTACAAAAAACATACAAATTTGGTAGGGTCATCTATCACCTCAAGGCCTACAAAAAAGTCCCTTAGAACCATTTTGAATTTTCGCTGTGATTTCTGTGCAATTTATGCCATTTCCAGGCTTCGTACTTTAACAAACTCCTCCTAGAGATTTAATCAGATCATCATCATATTGTCTGTGTCATCTAAAGGCCTTTGCGATGTTAAAATGCGGAGATCTTAAATTTCGTTGGAGGGTGTGTCCGTGGCGGCCTTTCAAATTTCAGCGTCTTCGCCATGGAAAAGGATGTTGTTCTAACTCAGGCATACGATGTCCAATCTGCCCCATGCTTCAAATGTTTGATAAGGGTCTGGGCCTTGCACACATTTCCATGCCAATATTCAACTATAATCATAGCCCCACCTAGAGGCAGCAGGAAATGCCATGTTTTACGGTGTGATTTACTGCACATTGAGATTTAATCAGATCATCATCATATTTGGTCAGACTGATCTTAAAGGGACACTTCACTGATTTGCATTAAACTTTGTATCATTAGAACCCCAGTCATGTTTTTGAATGGTCGTGCATCATTCCCTCAGTTTCCCCTGAGACGGTAGAAATACAGATTTCAGTGATGCATTTCCTTCTTTCAATGATGTAAAAATCATTTTGCGTCATTGAAAGAAGGAACTGCTGTATCTTTGTCGAGGGTGAAAGGCTACAGACAGTCATTCCTCATTTTTCCAAGGTGGGGGTTATGGGTGGGACCTACTCACGCTACAGACGTATTACAGATTAGTGGGTGTATACGAACACAGACAAAAAACGATCAACCTCCATCTTTATGCTAAGCTAAGCTAACAGACGTGGAGCGAACCAGACTTCATGTCACAATAATAGTGGAAGGTAATCAATATGATATGGAGAAGGGTGAATTCGCAAGCATGATGCTCTAATCCGCTGTTCATGGCACCTTATGAGCCACAATACAGCAAAGAGCTCAGGCAGATGGAGGAACAGAAGCCCGAGGATTAGGCCGGAGCCTGGGCTTCGGCTGCGTAGAGGAGCCCGGAGAAGACTCCGCAACCTGCATAGAGAAGCCCGGACTGGCTCGAGATTGGAAGGACTAGTGGCGGCTTTACTTTCGCTGTGTGCTTTCTGTATAACATTTCCGTTTTGTTTGTTAAATGTTCCCGGGCAAAAAGAGGTGCGTGTGTTTGGGTGTGTTTAGTTCACAGACGTGCTTCGGGTTACGAGCACTAGCGCTGAGCCAGCGCTCTGTGGAGTATACATATTGTGCGGTTGATGCGTTTGTGTGCAGGATGCGTCATTTTCTTCTTTGGGAATATACATGTTTGGCCAAGCACTCTCAAAAATATATCAGAAACTGAATGAAGCTTGCTCCTACCCAAGCTTCCTACCGTATTTGGACAGCAGCGTCCTGGATACATATTTTAAAATCCTAAACTGGAAGCGACAGCCAAAGCCTGCATGGATAAACAGACGTCTGACTATAAAGTGTTTCTATTTTCTTTGTTTTACTAACGTGGCATTTATGTACACAATAGCATATTTGAGTGATGTTCCGATTAATGGGAGTGGCTTGCAGAGCTGTGCATTGTGGTGCATAGTGGGAGTTGTAGTTTTCCATACAAATGTGCCCTAAAGTCACGTTCTGTCTTTTCTTGGTCAAATAGGCGCAAAATTCTAAATTTATGTTACACTTCAACTACAAATATGACCCACTTTCAATAAAGATGAATGTTTCTACCGATGAAATGTCCCTTTAAGTCCTCTGCGATAATAAATTGCGAAGATCTTGACTTTTCATTAAAGGGCGTGTTCATGGCGGCCTGGCAAAGTTTGATGTTTCACCATGAAACTGGAAGTTCAGGCATACATTGTCCGACCTGCCCCAGATTTCACACCCAGTTGATAGGGGTCCTGGCCTGAACACATCAACATAGCAAAATACAGATACAGTCATAGCGCCACCTAGAGGCAGCAGGAAACAATGTTAACATCATATTTGGTCAGTCTAATTAGAATATCAACATATATTTACACACTAAAATTAATATCACCACTGTTCACTGTTTTCCTAAGGCCATCGGGTGGCGGTGCACATGCGTGCGAGGGCCATCTTATGTTCTCTGGAAGGTTGTTCCAGAGGTGAGCAGCATAATGGCTAAAAGCAGCATCAACAAATGTTTAAGTTCTACTATAAGGTACCTTTAGAAGAAAAGAATCAGAAGATCTAAGAGTCCTTCTCGGTTCATATACTGTAATCATGTTTGAAAGATATTCTGGAGCAAGTCGGTGCAGTGCCTTATAAACTAATAAAAGATTTTTAAAATCAATATGAAAACTAACTGGTAAGCAGTGGAATGACTTTAATACTGGTGTAATATGATCTCTTTTTTTTACTTTTGTCAATATTCGAGCAGCAGTATTTTGGATTAATTGTAATTGGTTAATTATATTTTTGGTAGACTAGTGCATTAGAATAATCAAGTCTACTAGTTATAAATGCATGCATACTTTTTTCTATATTGCTCAGAGAGAGAAATGATCTTACTTTAGCAATGTTCTTGAGATGCTAAAATGATGTTTTAGTAATATTACGTACATGAACTTTAAAATTGAAATCTGAATCAAAGACAACTTCTACGTTTTTTGTCACTTGGCTTGGGTTTAATCAAAGTATGTTCAGTATAGGGATCAATTTCTCTCTCACCATGTGGATTATTTAAAAAAAACTAAAACTGTATTTGGATCCATTTCTCACTTTAAAAATAGCAATTTAACTATTTTGAACTATTTAGACTTCATTGTAGAAGATTCAAATAAACCTCGATCACTACAAGACGCAGAAACATCAAAGTTTATTACACAGGCTGTTTGATCTTTCTATGTTTCTGTATGTTTCTCTTCATTATGCTTCTTGTTTATCAAATTTCATTAAAGAAAACATTTAGGCTGGAAAGGTCTTAGTTTTTAGCATGAAGCAGAACAGTATTGTATATAGAAATGTTAACAAGTGCAGGTGTATTATTATTTTATAGTATTTATGTAACTCAACTGGTACAAGCATCATAATTGTCATGGGCTCGTTTCCCACGAACGAAATGTGCTTGCTCATGATATGTATACCTTGAATGTAATATTTCTTTTGATAAAGACATATACACAGAATGCATAGAGGTTGGGGATTAAATAAACAACCTGCCTTTATACAGATGTTCTGTTCACACAAAATAAATCCATTACCATAAAAGGGCAGCTATTAAAGCATTCGATGAACACACATTACAACTACAATGTGGTGATTTTGGTCACTATGTCAAAGTGTTTACAGGTAATAACTCTAGAGCTTGAGTGTTGATGAGACAGACTGCATTTATCAGATGCTCACTCTTTTGGCAGTTTTTGGATGGCTCATGCATAACCGGGTGGATGCTAGACCAGCATGCTGATACAGAATCACATTCAAACATCTCTTTGGTAAAAGCTCATTTCTGATGAGAGGTGAATGAAAAAACACAGTCATTTCACCTTACTGGAGCAAGAGTCTTCCATCTGGCAGTAATAAGTGTTTCAAAGTGTGTGTGTGTGTGTGTGTGTGTGTGTGTGTGTGTGTGTGTGTGTGTATGTGTGTGTGTGTGTGTGTGTGTGTGTGTGTGTGTGTGTGTGTGTGTGCGTGCGTGTGTGTTTGTGTGTGTGTATGTACAGTGTGTTTGTATAATTGTTTGTCCACATTTTGGATTGAGGTATAATACTGTGTGTCTGTGTGTGTGGTGGGGGTGGATATGGGTGTCTGACAGAGATTCTTGTGCCCGTGGCGTCAGTGAGAGCTCGTGACTGCGACTGTTTAACTCTGCTAACAGAACACAACCTCCTCAAACACAATCACGCAACCCACAGATGGCCCACAGAACACAGACAACCGCACATAATAATGCACAACAAAGCCCACAACATAGGGCAGAAACAAAATACAAACTTGCACAAACACCTCTGACCTGTTTTCAGGACTGAAGAAACTCATTCAGACATCTATGACAGATCCACATTAAGCACGACATGATCATGGATAAACATAAATGTTGTTTCGGTCAGCTAATCAGATTGGACAGATTAGGTTTTGGACTTGGTTAAGGTAGGGTTACCATAATTAAGATCACAAAAAAAATGACAGTGGATGTGATAGCATATTTTGTTTAGATGAAATCATTTGAATACTATGATTGCTTTTTATGCTAACTTTATTGCAGTATTTCACTGTATTAAAAAAATAGAAAGCAATGCAGACAATGCAAAAATGGCAACTGTTAAATAGCAAAAGCCAACATTTTAGGCAATTTAGAAATCCCGGGCATGCCCATTTTTTATGATCCAAAAAGAGGACATGTCTGGGAAAAAAGGATATATGGCCACCTTAATTAAGGGCTTGTACAGTTGTGTTCAAAATTATTCAACCCCAACTGAAATTGATTGTTTTGGCCGGTTTGACATTGATTTTGATCATTCAGTCATCCTGCTTACAATTACATCAAAGAGGCATGTGTAGGTCAGACAAATATAACATAACATTTATAATGAAATAACCACAAATGTCTTTTCTGTGCTCACATCATTTTCAGTTTTATTCAACCCCCAAGTGACATTCAATCTTAGTACTTAGTACAACATCCTTTTACAGTTAAAACAGCTTTTAAACGTGAAGCATAGCTTGACACAAGTGTCTTGCAGCGATCTACGGGTATCTTTGCCCATTCATCATGGGCAAAAGCCTCCAGTTCAGTCACATTCTTAGGCTTGCGCACTGCAACTGCTTTCTTTAAGTCCCACCAGAGGTTCTCAATTGGATTTAAGTCTGGTGACTGCGATGGCCACTTCAAAATGTTCCAGCCTTTTTTCTGCAACCATGCTCTAGTGGATTTGGAGGTATGCTTGAGGTCATTGTCCTGTTGAAAGGTCCAACGTCTCCCAAGACTCAGGTTTGTGATGGACTGCAACACATTGTCATCCAATATCTCCTGGTACTGAAGAGAATTCATGGTACCTTTCACACACTGAAGTTTCCCTGTACCTGCAGAAGCAAAACAGCCCCAAAGCATGATTGACCCCCCACCATGCTTCACAGTAGGCAAGGTGTTCTTTTCTTCATAGGCCTTGTTTTTCCTCCTCCAAACATAGTGTTGATCCATGGGCCCAAACAGTTCTAATTTTCCACAGAACACTATCCCAAAACTTCTGTGGTTTGTCCACATGACTTTTGGCATACTGCAGTCGACTCTTCTTATTCTTTGGAGACAGCAAGGGGGTGCGCCTGGGAGTTCTGGCATGGAGGCCTTCAGTACGCAGGGTGCGCCGTATTGTCTGAGCAGAAACTTCAGTACCCACATCTGACAAATCTTTTCTCAGTTCCTCAGCAGTCACACGGGGACTTTTTTCCACTCTACGCTTCAGATAGCGCACAGCAGTCGCAGTCAGCATCTTTTTTCTGCCACGACCAGGAAGTGTTTCAACAGTGCCCTTTGCCTTGAATTTGCGAATGATGCTTCCTATGGTGTCTCTTGGTATGTTTAACATCTTTGCAATCTTCTTATAGCCATTGCCCTTCCTGTGAAGATTAATCACCTCTTCTCTTGTCTTCCTGGACCATTCTTTTGACTTCACCATGTTTGTAACCACACCAGTAAATGTTTAGAAGGAGTTGAGTATCACAGTCATTTTAAAGCTGCCTAATTGGTGCTTATTAGGCTTTATTGCTGTTCCCTGACATCGATAGGTGTTTTCAATACCTGATTGAAAACACTTCAATGAACCTCTGTTCTTCAGAGTGGTAGTTCTTTAAGGGGTTGAATAATTGTGTCAATGAAGAATTCACAAAAGAAACATTTACTACTATATTACAAAACCAATTGATGTCATTTTAGTTGCATATGGTTCTTTAAGAAGTCATTGTAGGATTTCATTCTGAATACAATTACAAATGTACACTAAATTCCCTAAAACCCTTAACAGCATTGGGGGTTGAATAATTTTGAACACAACTGTATGTCATTCTTATTAACCTGTTATTTCCATCAGATTTTTGGGTTATGTGTAAGTGTAATGACACATAGAGAGACGGAAGCAGTTCCTCGAGAAATCCTCGAGAGTAACGGTGGGTTGATCTCCTGCTGCTTCCATGTCGGCCAGATTCTTCTGTAATGACACGTAGAGAGACGATGATGTTGAAGGCAGCGTTGGTGGAGTGGTGAGCAGTGGTGAGAATCCAGGCTGAACATCCACACGAAGATGACAGCAACAACAAACAATCCAACTCAACGACACGATAATCCAGAGAGTCATGTGAGTATTTATGGAGAGAATGTAATGATGATCAGCAGGATCGAGACAATCAACACACAGGTGAATGGGATCATACTAATGAGCACATGGCAGAGCGGTGAGTAAACATACAAACACATGACACGGAGGAAACAATGGATTTTCACTTGACGTTCCCAGCCTGCTTTACCTGTTGATTGTAATCATCAATAAGGCGGTGATCCAATATGTCTCAAGCAGGAACCCACCTTCTCTCCTCCGGACCGTAACCTTCCCAATCCACCAAGTACTAATCCGCGTCCCCTCCGTGTCTAGAGTACAGAATACGGTTGACCGAATATGTGGGTTCCCCATCTACGAGACGAGGCGGGGAGGGGGGGAACCGGGGCAGGCGGATTAAGACGAGGGTAAATCACGGGTTTAATTTTGGAGACATGAAAAGCAGGATGAATCCTCCTGTACGCAGGAGGGTGGGAGGGCAGTAATAAAATCTAGCGAAATATGGGACCAGGGTCTCGAAGGGACTTGAAGCGGTAAAAGTAACCCATCTGGAGGGCGATTGGAAGTTTTACTAGTGGCGCAAACCGAGCAAGCCAAGACGAAATTGTGGGTGTCGCGAAATCGTTGCTTGACTAGGAATCTAGTTCTACTAACCTCTGGATGACAAGCCACACTGGAGCAATGACCCCACTGAAGGACGTCTGACCGCAACTCTTACGGCACAAATAAACGGTTCGGTGGGCAGCGAGCCGGGGGCGTTACCCCGCCTAAGGCTGTCAAAACCTTCGATTCGACCTCCCATCTGAGCGTGGAGATAATGATGGTCTCCGGCAAAATGCGCTCGGGAGTAGCAGTACGATCGGAACGCTCAAAAAGACGGGATAAAACATCGGGTTTGGTGTTTTTGGAACCCGGACGGTAAGAGAGTGTAAAATCGAAACGGCCGAAAAAAGAGCCCACCAAGCCTGCCTGGAGTTAAGTCTTTTGGCAGTTCTAATGTATTCAAGATTCTTATGGTCCGTCCACACAATAAAAGGTACCCCCGACCCCTCAAGCCAGTGACGCCATTCCTCCAGTGCTAGTTTGACTGCTAACAACTCTTGATTGCCAATGTCATATTTAACTTCCGCAGGAGATAAACAATGAGAGAAAAATGCGCAAGGATGAACCTTTCCATCTGAGGATGCACACTGGGAAAGAACTGCTCCTAGCCCCACCTCTGACGCATCGACCTCCACTATGAATTGACGTGAACGATCAGGGGTGACGAGAATGGGAGCTGAAACAAAGCAATAATAATAATAATAATACATTTTATTTGTATTGCACTTTACATTACAGCAATCTCAAAGTGCTACAAAGCATATATAAAAATGCAAGATAAAATAGTTTTTAAAGAGAAAAGCAATTATAAAATAACATTCAGTAAAAAGCTTTCTTAAAAAGATATGTTTTTAAGTTTTTTTTAAAAACATCAATAGTTTGTGGTGCCCTCAGGTGTTCAGGGAGGGCATTCCATAATCTCGGAGCAGCCGATGAGAAGGCCCTACCACCCATGCTGCAGAGCTTGGTTCTAGGGATGTTTAGAGTGTTTGTATTTGCTGATCGGAGGGTGCGTGAAGTGGTGTGATGGTTGAGGAGTTCCTGTAGGTAAAGAGGGGCATGTCCGTGAATGCACTGGTGGGTCAGAAGGGAAACCTTATATTCAATCCTGAATGAGACAGGGAGCCAGTGGAGAGATTTAAGGATGGGGGTGATGTGATCATACTTACGCACCCTCATCAGGATTCTGGCAGCGCTGTTCTGGATGTACTGTAGTCGCTGGATGCTTTTGCCAGAGATCCCGATGAGGAGTGCATTACAGTAGTCCAGCCTGGAGGAGACAAAGGCATGGACGAGCTTCTCTGCATCTGCCAGGTTGAGTAATGGGCGGAGTTTGGCAATGTTCTTGAGGTGGTAGAATGATGTCTTGCAGAGGTGTTTGATGTGGGTGTCAAAGGTGAGTTGAGAGTCCATTTTAACACCCAAATTGGTGACAGATGTGGAAAGGGTGATGTTTTGGCCAGAGAAAGTGATACTGTTAATAGTTGAAAAGCGGAGCTGATGTGGTGTGCCAATTAAGATGGCCTCCGTCTTTGAGCTATTCAACTGAAGGAAGTTGAGCTTCATCCATGTCTCTATCTCCTCCAGGCATGTGGTCAGTAAGGATGCTGGCAAGGGAGAAGAAGAGGTGGGGGTTGTCCTTAGATAAAGCTGTGTATCATCAGCATAACAATGGAATGATATACCATGTCTACTAATGATTCTGCCAAGGGGGAGCATGTATATGGAGAAGAGTGTGGGGCCCAGCACAGAGCCCTGAGGAACACCGCAGGTGACATTTTGAGTATGTGATTTTGCTTTGCCCAGGGCGACATACTCGGTTCTGCCAGTCAGGTATGAGATAAACCACTTATGAACATTTTCTGACAGTCCAATTGTGTATTGTAAGCGATGAAGGAGAATGCTGTGATCTACTGTATCAAAAGCAGCTGTTAAGGCTAGAAGGATGAGTAGAGATGGGGAACCGGTATCTGCTGCCATCAGGAGGTCATTTGTGATCCTGACCAATGCTGTTTCTGTGCTATGGCCCGCACGAAAACCCGACTGAAACTTTTCAAACAAGTTATTGTGTATTAGGTGAACATGGAGTTGTGCTGCAACAATTTTTTCCAGAACCTTTGACAGGAATGGGAGATTGGAGATGGGCCTATAGTTTGAAAGTATCTCTGGATCCAGAGTAGGTTTTTTCAGTAGAGGTCTGATGACAGCAGTTTTTAACATTGGTGGGATATGGCCAACCAGTAGAGAGTGGTTTATAATCTTGGTGATGAATGGAGAAACAGCAGAGATGTTGGCCTTTAGCAAAGCTGAAGGGAAAGGGTCCAGGGCGCATGTGGATGGTTTAATTTTTTTAATGACGTACTCCACTTCTTCCTGTGTGGCATTAGAGAAAGAGCAGAGAGGCTGTACAATCTCAAACGGTGGGTCAGCCGTTGAGAGGGGCAGGACAGCAGTGGTGGAGAGGTGTGAGCGGATGTTATTTACTTTTTGTCTGAAGAAATTGATGTGCATGTTGCACATCTCCTCAGTGGTCTCAGAGTGGGAAGATAAGGGAGGTTTGAGAAGGTGATTTGTAGTTGAAAAAAGCTGCTTGGAGTTTCCGTGACTATTGTTAATGATAGTAGAATAATATCTGGACTGTGCGTCCCTCAGAGCTTTTGCATATGCCTTCTTTTGTTCTCTGTAAGCCTGTTTGTGAACAGTCAGACCAGTTGTCTTTAACCGTCGCTCAAGGACACGCCCAGCCGCCTTCATCTTTCGCAGCTCGCAGTTGTACCATGGTGCAGAGCGCCTAAATGAAACTGATCTGGATATTAAGGGGGCATGGATATCCAAAAGACTGCTCAGGGACTGGTTGTAAAAATCCACGGAATCAGCAATAGAATGGCGGTCAGTAAAGCCGGAGGAGAGATGTTGAAGATCCTGGGCCAGGGCATCCGCATCAATTTTTTTCACATTTCTGTATTGTATTTGCCGCTGTGGTTTGGTGTGGGGGGAAGGAAAGGGCAACTCCATTGACACAACCTTATGATCTGAAACACCCAGGTCATAAACATGTAGATTGCTGATGGGGGCGGAGTTAGAAATAACCAAATCAAGGGTGTGTCCTCTGGAATGTGTGGGGACATCAACATGTTGTTGTAAATTGAGGGAGTCTAACAACTGAAGGATATCTGCAGCAATATGACATGATGGGGTGTCAACATGAATATTTATATCTCCCAGAATTATTGTATTTGCAGAGGTAGTACAGAGTGTTGTAAGGAGATCAGATATTTCTGGGAAAAAGACAGCATTGTGTTTAGGGGGGCGGTAAATAAGAAGAACAGTCATTGGAAAAGGGGGCTTACATTTAAATGCAAGACACTCGCAGGAAGATGTTGCAGGCAACGCGATGGGGGACAGCTCCAGGTCCTGTCGGTAAATAACCGCTAGGCCACCACCGTGGCCAGTACTGCGAGCTGCCTCCAAGTAACTGTAGCCGGGGGGGCAAGCTTCATTTAATGCAGAGTAAACCTCCGGCTGATGCCAGGTCTCTGTCAAACACATGAAGTCAAGTCCATTCTCTCTGATGTGTTCTTCTATCAGTGTGGATTTATTATTGATGGATTGAGTGTTAAAAAGTTCGAATTTGATCAATGACTGTGGGGTAAATCTCTGTACAGGTCGTAAAACATTAAAATCCACTCCACGCAGAACTTTAAAATCCACTCCATGCAGACTAGAATCCACTCCATAAACTGTATCCAACCGAAAGTGCGGAGATCCCATACTGGAGTGGAGGGGTCTCGCGATATTTCCAGTGTTGAAAGTAACTGGAGCGGCCGCGCTCTGATGACGCGACAAACATGCGACTGATGACCAGAGAGACGGGATGTTTGTAGCAGAGCAGCTTGGCTGGTTGTGTAAGATGAAGTTTCGACCGGAGCCTCTATGAATGTAACGAGGGCGGCGAAGAAGTCCAAGTTCTTTGATGATGGTGATGTTAAATCCAGGTGTGGTTACGAAACTGCGAAGTCGTCGGAGTTGCGAGCTGGAATAGCGGAATGCCATACTGAGCTAGAACTCGTCTGCAGCAGGTAGGTGCCTAGCTACCTAACTTCTCCACTGGTATAAAATAACTCTAGCACAAAGTATACAGCACAACGTATGTGCAAAATATATGCATTCAAATTATGTAAACAGCATAAGCATAATTAAAGATCGCCGGCGGAGAAGCGGCGAACAAACAGCGCCAGCGTCCTCTCCTCCGTCCTCCATCAGTAATGTGATCAGCTTGTAAGTTAGTTAGGCAAACGCAGCCTTGGCTGCGTCTGACCACCTGAACGTCAAACTAGGGGAGGTCAAGGCGGTCAGAGGTGTGGCTAGTTGGCTGAAATTGCGAATGAAATGCTGGTAAAAATTGGCGAACCCCAGAAATCTCTGCAGGGCCTTGCAAGATTCTGGGGATGGCCAATCCACCACAGCCTTAACCTTGTCAGGATCCATGCGCACACCCTCAGTCGAAATGATGTGTCCTAGAAAAGAAACAGACTGTGCATGAAAAACGCATTTTTCCACCTTGACAAAAAAAACCATTCTCTAGCAACCGCAGAAGCACTCGTCGTACGTGTTGCAAATGTTCCTGGAGAGATGGAAAAAATCAATATGTCATCCAGGTAGACATATATGAACTGATCCACCATGTCTCGCAACACGTCATTAACGAGTGCTTGGAAGACCGCCGGCGAGTTCGTGAGCCCAAAAGGCATGACGCAGTACTTAAAATGGCCTCTAGGGGTGTTAAATACAGTCTTCCATTCATCCCCCTTCCTAATGCGGACCAAATGGTAAGCGTTACGCAAGTCCAATTTAGTGAAGAGAGAAGCTCCCTGCAACCTCTCGAAGGCTGAAATGGTAAAAATGGTAAATGGATTGCATTTATATAGTGCTTTTAACAGACCTATGGCCATCCAAAGCGCTTTACAATTAGCCTCACATTCACCCATTCACTCAACCATTCATACACCAACGGCGGTGTCAGCCATGCAAGGCGCCAGCCAGCTCATCGGGAGCAGCTCAAGGACACCTCGACACTTGGTCTGGTGGAGCCGGGGATTGAACCACAAACCTTCCGGTTTGTAGACTACCTACATGAACCACTAGGCCACTGCCGCCCCCAGTGAAGACATCAATTGCAAAGGATAAGTATTCTTTACCATTATGTTATTCAACGCTAGGTAGTCAATGCAAGGTCGCAAGGATCCGTCCTTCTTACCCACAAAAAAGAACCCCACCCCTGCTGGAGAAGAGGAAGGCCGAATGAACCCCGTTGCTAGAGAATCAGAAATATATTTCTCCATGGCCTCCATCTCTGGAACAGACAGAGAGTATAACTTGCCTTTAAGTGGAATCGTACCTGGCAATACATTTATGGCACAGTCATAGGGACGATGAGGAGGAAGAGAATCAGCCCGAGACTTACTGAACACCTCCTTCAGGTCGTGGTACTCCATAGGCATGTCAGACAAATCCACTGCTTCCCCTGAAACTCAGAAAGAGTAAGACAGGCAGAAACAAGACAAGACTTATTGCACTCCTCGCTCCAGCTGGTAACTTAACCCAGTTTCCAGTCAATTTTGGGGTTGTGAGTGTGGAGCAAAGGATGCCCGAGGACGATTGGAGAGAGAGAAGAGTTCGTAATAAAAAATGTAATATTCTCTGTGTGGTTGCCAGAGGTGATGAGCGTAACTAGTGCTGTAGTGTGTTTGATGGTGGGTAGTTGATGTCCATTAAGAGCAAAGGGTGCAATCTGGTGGGTGAGAGACATGAAAGGAATCTGAAGCTTACGTGCAAGTGAACTGTCGATGAAATTTCCCTCCGCCCCAGAGTCCAGAAGTGCGTGATCAGTGTGTGAATGGGTGGATCACCGTAGTCTCACCGGGAGGAGAGTGGATGTTGTTGAGGTCTTGAGAGCAGAGATCCCGCCCGATAGTAGCCTCCGTCTTACTACCACTTGCTACCTATTTTAACGATCTGAAACGCAAGTGCGAAGTGCAAAGCGCAAGTGACTTTGTGGGCGGATCTTGGGCGCTGTTGCTATTTTCCCGGCGGGAGAAATGACTCTTGCGCGAGGCGCAAATCAATAAGGGGTTAGTCTGAAGTAGGTTCATTATTAATAGGTGTGGTTTGGGCGTAACGTCAAATAAATAAATCAGAACGCTATCCAACATTCCCTTTAAACGCAAGGGCGCAAGTTCCATGGCGGGTTGCTATTATAATGATGGATTTACCAGGCGCATGCCAGGAGCAGTTCACAGCCGAGGAGAATGACGTTCTTGTAAGAGCAGTCAAAGACAGAGAAGTTGTTTTGTATGGGGATAGGAGAAACCCACACAAATCAGCGTCGGTTAAACAGGCGTGAGAGAAAATATAGCCACAATTGTCTCATCAGCTGGCATCCGCTACAATGATATCAGGAGACGGGGGAATCCCAAGCTTGCCAGCATAAATCGGGCACGCCGTGTAACGGGAGGTGGATCTGCCTCTACACATGACCTGACGCCAGCAGAGGACATCGCTGCGTCCACCCTCACCGCTGAAAGGGTTTGGGGGCTTTGAAATCGGAAACGCTAGCAAGGTCCAACCCCAAAGTACACTTACAAATCAAGTTCATATACATTAAGGTTTCTTATGAAAACATTTTAATTATTATTTACATAAAATAAATGAAATACAGCCACACAACAAACTTATGAAAATATTTTAATCGTTATTTGCATGAGAATTTTTTAACGCAGCCACACAATACATAAAAACTATCACCACAATGCTCACCACAATGATTTCCCTTATCTCATGTGTTAATATTTTTTATTGTAACAATTTATGATTTGCAAAAATAACTGTTGCATCTGTGTAGATTAGATAAAAGCAATGCGCATTGTGCACAGAGGTGGGTAGAGTACCCAAAATCTGTACTCAAGTAAAAGTAAAAGTACTTATACAAAAATGTACTCCAGTAAAAGTAAAAGTATCAAATCTAATTATTTACTTGAGTAAGAGTAAAAAAGTATTAGATGAAAAAACTACTCAAGTAGTTAGTTACTCGTTACTTCCGATCTGATAGAGAAGTAGCGCAAAAGCACTGAATTTCAGACTACTTGGAGGGTTTTCACAAACCTCTCCTTAAAAGTCTCATTGTTCTGCTTATATACAAGTAAAGCAGCCTATCTTAGTCCTGCAATGGATACATTAACATCACATAACGTGTCATTTGAGAAAAAATCTCAAACACACACACAGATGTTTTTCTGACGGTTAACTCTGTATTTATTTTCATGTTCACAACACAAACTTGTCAGTATCTGCCTTTAAACATGCAAACAGTAAACAAAAAAGAATGTGTGTGTCGGTTTGTTATCATGTTTTTATATGAATAGATTATTTTCATTGCCATTAAAGTGCAATTATTGAACATAAACAGGAGCTTAATAAAAATTATCATTTTAGAATTTCATATGGAACTTATCTGTTTGTGCAAATCAACTATACATTTTCTATAATACATGTTTCTTTAAAATCAAACTTTATTCATTTATTTTTATTTATTCATTCTTTAGGAAGTATTTAAGTAAAATACAATCCCGTTTTAATTGAATGTATTTTCTACACATTAGTGAGGTGTCCGGATTTGTGTATAAATGCAAGACGTCGTTACATTATGCTGTTCAGTTTGTTAGTTGTGGGGAAATGATATAGAAATGTGCAGATGTGAATGTGAACGTGCTGTTTGTATGGTTTAACTTACACTAGGTTTTGTCATCGCTTGCACAAGAGTGCATATGGCAAAAAAAACTCGGACAGTGTGTCAAATAATAGTGTTCAAATAGACATTTCTGACACTTACCACTTTAGGTTGGATCTTGAATTCCTGTATGCTGAGATGTCAGCTCGTTTCTTGAACGAAGCATGCATTGCATTATGAAACTATTCTTTTTGACCTCTTGGAGTGAAAACATAGACCGAACTTGAAACCACGCATGATCTGCCTCCGATATCTCGCACAACGGACACGCGCCCTCATCTGCTTCTCCTATCATCTACGTGCAGTCGCGCGCGCTAAAGGGTGCCCACGCGGTCGCGCGCGCTAAAGCATGACGCAGCCTGTCTCGCGAAACTTTCAAACACGCCCTAAAGTTTAAAAATATATATATTAATTCATTTTTACCATTTGAAAGTAGCGCAGTAACGCCGCCAAATGTAGCGAAGTAAAAGTACATTTTTTTCACTAGAAATGTACTTGAGTAAGAGTAAAAAGCACCTATCCTTAAATTTACTCTAAAAGTACTAGTTACCCAAAAAATTTACTCAAGTAAATGTAACGAAGCAAATGTAATTCGTTACTACCCACCTCTGAACATGTGGCACAGCTTTGAAACTGAAACTTATAAAATCCTATCAGAGGTACAAAATGTCATTGAAACACACCAGTGGTTTTGCTGTCATCAGGATTAAACATGTTACCCCTCAAACCCTCCCTCCTAACAGAGCATCCCCACAAAACAAATCCTAATTTAACCCCTGTACATATACTATATATTCTCATTATTTTTTAACACATCTGTAGTTATGCGCTGGCACAGAGTTAGACTCTTTTGACTCCACACAGAAACAGCAATGCGTGCGGCATGACATAAGAAACATCCTGGTTCTGTTTTTTTTTCGCTCTTCTTTATTCTTTTTTTATGTATTATAGAAGTATCGGATCGGGACTCGGTATCGGCAGATACTCAAAATCAAATGACTCGGACTCGAGGGCAAAAAAACCTGATCGGGACATCCCTAAAAATGAGCCCACCCCTATGTCTCTATGACACTGTGCTGCAAAGATATCCATCTGGGCATTTTATAATGGCAGTCTATGGGAGATGTTGCTAGGGTGCCCAAAATGGTTGCTAGGGGCGTGGCTTAATAGCTCTGGGACTATCCTGATAGATTGATTGGATGTCTGAGTAAAATGAACCCACCCCCTTGTCTCTACGACATTGTAAAGCGAAGATATCCCATCTGGAACTTTTTTATTCCTTTACATGGGCATGTTTCCTGCCCCATTATAAGTCAATGGGAAATTTCGGGTGCCTCTTACACCCCAGGGGTACAACTTACACCCCAATGTGATGTATTTTCTTACAGAGCCTACCACCCTCTTCAAATGTTGTAACCCACATGTTTCTACAAAATCTTTGAGCAGAGCTATGACCCTTCAAAGTTGGGCGCAATGTTAAGTCAATGGGATTTTTCGGGTGGTTTTTCGCCCCCCTTTCGGAAATCCTGCACCCGATTGCTTATAAAAGTCATAGCTCACCATTCCTCAATAAACCGGTCGATTTGAGCCCTCTTTCATGGATCTACGACAAACGGTGTGGGACGAGTTACGCGCCGAAATTTGTGCGACATAAGAATAAAGATATAACTAGATAGGTACATTTCCTGAAGAAAATGTGAGTGGTGCTTGCTGTGGCAAAATTCTGGGGACCATATATGATTATACTCCAAGCCAAAAGTAAAACGGTCCAACCCCTGTGTCTCTACGATGTTCTGATGCGGAGATATAAGGCTTTGTTTACTCTGTTGCTAGGGTACTGTATTTGGTTGCTAGGGAAAAAATGGCATCCACTAGTAATTACCCTCCGAGTCAAACGGTCCAACCCCCGTGTCTCTACGATGTTCTGATGCGGAGATATAAGGCTTTGTTTACTCTGTTGCTAGGGTACTGTATTTGGTTGCTAGGGAAAAAATTGGCATCCACTAGTGATTACATGCAGTCACAAGTAAAACGGTCCAACCCCCGTGTCTCTACGATGTTCTGCTGCTGAGATATAAGGCTTTGTTTACTCGGTTGCTAGGGTACTGTATTTGGTTGCTAGGGAAAAAATTGGTATCCCATAATGATTACACTCCGAGTCACGAGTCAAACGGTCCAACCCCCGTGTCTCTACGATGTTCTGATGCGGAGATATAAGGCTTTGTTTACTCTGTTGCTAGGGTACTGTATTTGGTTGCTAGGGAAAAAATTGGCATCCCATAATGATTACACTCTGAGTCACGAGTCAAACGGTCCAACCCCCGAGTCTCTACGATGTTCTGATGCGGAGATATAAGGCTTTGTTTACTCTGTTGCTAGGGTACTGTATTTGGTTGCTAGGGAAAAAATTGGCAACCCATAATGATTACAATCCGAGTCACGAGTCAAACGGTCCAACCCCTGTGTCTCTACGATGTTCTGATGCGGAGATATAAGGCTTTGTTTACTCTGTTGCTAGGGTACTGTATTTGGTTGCTAGGGAAAAAATTGGCATCCCATAATGATTACACTCCGAGTCACGAGTCAAACGGTCCAACCCCCGTGTCTCTACGATGTTCTGATGCGGAGATATAAGGCTTTGTTTACTGTTGCTAGGGTACTGTATTTGGTTGCTAGGGAAAAAATTGGCATCCCATAATGATTACACTCTGGGTCACGAGTCAAACGGTCCAACCCCCGTGTCTCTACGATGTTCGGATGCCGAGATATAACTGTTTGAATTTTATGTTGCTAGGGTGCTCAAAAGTGGTTGCTAGGGGCGTGGCTTAATACCTATGTAAGTATCCTGAGAGACTGATTGGATGCCTGAGTAAAATGAGCCCACCCCCATGTCTCTATGACACTGTGGCGCAAAGATATCCATCTGGGCATTTTATAATGGCAGTCTATGGGAGATGTTGCTAGGGTGCCCAAAATTGTTGCTAGGGGCGTGGCTTAATAGCTCTGGGATGATCCTGAGAGACTGATTGGATGCCCGAGTAAAATGAGCCCACCCACTTATCTCTACGACACTGTAAAGCAAAGATATCCGATCTGGGACGCTTTTATTCCCTTATATGGGCATGTTTCCTGCCCCATTATAGGTCAATGGGAAATTTCGGGTGCCTCTTACACCCCAGGGGTACAACTTACACCCCAATGTCATGTATGTTCTAACATAGCCTACCACCCTCTTCAAATTTAGTAACCCACATGTTTCTAAGGAATCCTCACTCGTACCTATGACCCGTCAAAATTTTTGCAATGGTAAGTCTATGGGATTTTGCCCCATTGACTTTTCATTGGGCATTTTTGGGTGCCTCTTACACCCCAGGGGTACAACTTACACCCCATTGTGATCCATGTTCTTACAGAGCCTACCACCCCTTCAAATGTTGTAACCCACATGTTTCTATAAAATCCTCGAGCGGAGCTATGACTCATCAAAGTTGGGCGCAATGTTAAGTCAATGGGATTTTTCGGGTGGTTTTTCGCCCCCCTTTCAGAAATCCTGCACCCGATCCCTTATAAAAGTCATAGCAGACGTGTCCTCAATAAGCCGGTTATTTTGAGCCCTGTTTTATTGGTCTACGACAAACCGTGCGGGACGAGTTACGCGCCGAAAAAACGTGCAGACATAAGAATAATAATAATAACTAGATAGGTACATTTCCTGAAGAAAATGTGAAGTGGTGCTTGCCGTGGCAAAATTCTGGGGACAAAATCTTCTAATAATGATTATTCTCCCAGTTACCAGTTAAACAGTCCAACCCCCGTGTCTCTACGATGTTCTGATGCGGAGATATAAGGCTTTGTTTACTCTGTTGCTAGGGTACTGTATTTGGTTGCTAGGGAAAAAATTGGCATCCCATAGTGATTACACTGTGAGTCACGAGTCAAACGGTCCAACCCCCGTGTCTCTACGATGTTCTGATTCTGAGATATAAGGCTTTGTTTACTCCGTTGCTAGGTTACTGTATTTGGTTGCTATGGAAAAAAATGGCATCGGATAGTGATTACATGCCGAGTCACGAGTCAAACGGTCCAACCTCCATGTCTCTACGATGTTCTGATGCGGAGATATAAGGCTTTGTTTACTCTGTTGCTAGGGTACTGTATTTGGTTGCTAGGGAAAAAATTGGCATCCACTAGTGATTACACTGTGAGTCACGAGTCAAACGGTCCAACCCCCGTGTCTCTACGATGTTCTGATGCTGAGATATAAGGCTTTGTTTACTCTGTTGCTAGGTTACTGTATTTGGTTGCTATGGAAAAAAATGGCATCGGATAGTGATTACATGCCGAGTCACGAGTCAAACGGTCCAACCCCCGTGTCTCTACGATGTTCTGATGCTGAGATATAAGGCTTTGTTTACTCTGTTGCTAGGGTAATGTATTTGGTTGCTAGGGAAAAAATTGGCATCCCATAATGATTACACTCCGAGTCACAAGTCAAACGGTCCAACCCCCGTGTCTCTACGATGTTCTGATGCTGAGATATAAGGCTTTGTTTACTCTGTTGCTAGGGTAATGTATTTGGTTGCTAGGGAAAAAATTGGCATCCCATAATAATTACACTCCGAGTCACAAGTCAAACGGTCCAACCCCCGTGTCTCTATGATGTTCTGATGCGGAGATATAAGGCTTTGTTTACTCTGTTGCTAGGGTACTGTATTTGGTTGCTAGGGAAAAAATTGGCATCCCATAATGATTACACTCTGAGTCACGAGTCAAATGGTCCAAACCCTGTGTCTCTACGATGTTCGGATGCCGAGATATAACTGTTTGAATTTTATGTTGCTAGGGTTCTCAAAAGTGGTTGCTAGGGGCGTGGCTTAATACCTATGTAAGGATCCTGAGAGACTGATTGGATGCCTGAGTAAAATGAGCCCACCCCCATGTCTCTATGACACTGTGGTGCAAAGATATCCATCTGGGCATTTTATAATGGCAGTCTATGGAAGATGTTGCTAGGGTGCCCAAAAGTGGTTGCTAGGGGCGTGGCTTAATAGCTCTGGGATGATCCTGAGAGACTGATTGGATGCCTGAGTGAAATGAGCCCACCCACTTATCTCTACGACACTGTAAAGCAAAGATATCCCATCTGGAACTGTTTTATTCCCTTATATGGGCATGTTTCCTCAATGGGAATTTTCGGGTGCCTCTTACACCCCAGGGGTACAACTTAAACCCCAATGTCATGTATGTTCTTACATAGCCTACCACCCTCTTTAAATTTAGTAACCCACATGTTTCTACAAAATCCTCACTCGTACCTATGACCCGTCAAAATTTTTGCAATGGTAAGTCTATGGGATTTTGCCCCATTGACTTTTCATTGGGCATTTTTGGGCACCTCTTACACCCCAGGGGTACAACTTACACCCCATTGTTATCCATGTTCTTACAGAGCCTACCACCCTCTTCAAATGTTGTAACCCACATGTTTCTATAAAATCCTCGAGCGGAGCTATGACTCGTCAAAGTTGGGCGCAATGTTAAGTCAATGGGATTTTTCGGGTGGTTTTTCGCCCCCCTTTCAGAAATCCTGCACCCGATCCCTTATAAGAGTCATAGCCACCATCTCTTCAATATACCGGTCGATTTGAGCCCTCCTTCATGGGACTACGGCAAACCGTGCGGGACGAGTTACGCGCTGAAAAAACGTGCAGACATAAGAATAATAATAATAACTAGATAGGTACATTTCCTGAAGAAAATGTGAAGTGGTGCTTGCCGTGGCAAATTTCGGGGGACAAAATCTTCTAATAATGATTATTCTCCCAGTTACCAGTTAAACAGTCCAACCCCCGTGTCTCTACGATGTTCTGATGCGGAGATATAAGGCTTTGTTTACTCTGTTGCTAGGGTACTGTATTTGGTTGCTAGGGAAAAAATTGGCATCCCATAGTGATTACACTGTGAGTCACGAGTCAAACGGTCCAACCCCCGTGTCTCTACGATGTTCTGATTCTGAGATATAAGGCTTTGTTTACTCCGTTGCTAGGTTACTGTATTTGGTTGCTATGGAAAAAAATGGCATCGGATAGTGATTACATGCCGAGTCACGAGTCAAACGGTCCAACCTCCATGTCTCTACGATGTTCTGATGCGGAGATATAAGGCTTTGTTTACTCTGTTGCTAGGGTACTGTATTTGGTTGCTAGGGAAAAAATTGGCATCCACTAGTGATTACACTGTGAGTCACGAGTCAAACGGTCCAACCCCCGTGTCTCTACGATGTTCTGATGCTGAGATATAAGGCTTTGTTTACTCCGTTGCTAGGTTACTGTATTTGGTTGCTATGGAAAAAAATGGCATCGGATAGTGATTACATGCCGAGTCACGAGTCAAACGGTCCAACCCCCGTGTCTCTACGATGTTCTGATGCGGAGATATAAGGCTTTGTTTACTCTGTTGCTAGGGTACTGTATTTGGTTGCTATGGAAAAAAATGGCATCCCATAGTGATTACACGCCGAGTCACGAGTCAAACGGTCCAACCTCCATGTCTCTACGATGTTCTGATGCGGAGATATAAGGCTTTGTTTACTCTGTTGCTAGGGTACTGTATTTGGTTGCTAGGGAAAAAATTGGCATCCACTAGTGATTACACTCTGAGTCACGAGTCAAACGGTCCAACCCCCGTGTCTCTACGATGTTCTGATGCCGAGATATAAGGCTTTGTTTACTCTGTTGCTAGGGTACTGTATTTGGTTGCTAGGGAAAAAAATACATCCCATAGTGATTACACTCTGAGTCATGAGTCAAACGGTCCAACCCCCGTGTCTCTACGATGTTCTGATTCTGAGATATAAGGCTTTGTTTACTCCGTTGCTAGGTTACTGTATTTGGTTGCTATGGAAAAAAATGGCATCGGATAGTGATTACATGCCGAGTCACGAGTCAAACGGTCCAACCTCCATGTCTCTACGATGTTCTGATGCGGAGATATAAGGCTTTGTTTACTCTGTTGCTAGGGTACTGTATTTGGTTGCTAGGGAAAAAATTGGCATCCACTAGTGATTACACTGTGAGTCACGAGTCAAACGGTCCAACCCCCGTGTCTCTACGATGTTCTGATGCTGAGATATAAGGCTTTGTTTACTCCGTTGCTAGGTTACTGTATTTGGTTGCTATGGAAAAAAATGGCATCGGATAGTGATTACATGCCGAGTCACGAGTCAAACGGTCCAACCCCCGTGTCTCTACGATGTTCTGATGCGGAGATATAAGGCTTTGTTTACTCTGTTGCTAGGGTACTGTATTTGGTTGCTATGGAAAAAAATGGCATCCCATAGTGATTACACGCCGAGTCACGAGTCAAACGGTCCAACCTCCATGTCTCTACGATGTTCTGATGCGGAGATATAAGGCTTTGTTTACTCTGTTGCTAGGGTACTGTATTTGGTTGCTAGGGAAAAAATTGGCATCCACTAGTGATTACACTCTGAGTCACGAGTCAAACGGTCCAACCCCCGTGTCTCTACGATGTTCTGATGCCGAGATATAAGGCTTTGTTTACTCTGTTGCTAGGGTACTGTATTTGGTTGCTAGGGAAAAAAATACATCCCATAGTGATTACACTCTGAGTCATGAGTCAAACGGTCCAACCCCCGTGTCTCTACGATGTTCTGATGCCGAGATATAACTGTTTGAATTTTATGTTGCTAGGGTGCTCAAAAGTGGTTGCTAGGGGCGTGGCTTAATACCTATGTAAGGATCCTGAGAGACTGATTGGATGCCTGAGTAAAATGAGCCCACCCCCATGTCTCTATGACACTGTGGTGCAAAGATATCCATCTGGGCATTTTATAATGGCAGTCTATGGGAGATGTTGCTAGGGTGCCCAAAATTGTTGCTAGGGGCGTGGCTTAATAGCTCTGGGATGATCCTGAGAGACTGATTGGATGCCCGAGTAAAATGAGACCACCCCCTTGTCCCTACGACCCTGTAATGTGAAGATATCACATCTGGAAATGTTTCATTCCCTTATATGGGCGTGTTTCCTGCCCCGTTATAAGTCAATGGGAAATTTCGGGCTCCTCTTACACCCCAGGGGTACAAGGTATACCTCAATGTGATGTATGTTCTTACAAAGTCTACCACCCTCTTCAAATAATGTAACCCACACGTTTCTACAAAATCCTCGAGCGGAGCTATGACCCGTCAAAGTTTGGCGCAATGTTAAGTCAATGGGATTTTTCGGGTCGTTTTTCGCCCCCATTTCGAAAACCCTGCACCCGATTGCTTAAAAAAGATATAGCCCGCGTCCCCTCAATAATCCGGTCAAGTTGATCCCTCTTTTATGGCTCTATGGCAAACCGTGCGGGACGAGTTACGCGCCGAAATTTTGTGCAGACATAAGAATAAAGATATAATAATAATATCCCCGCACAATAATAATAGTGATGCTTTGCATAAATGCAAGCACCACTAATAAGAACTAGATAGGTACATTTCCTGAAGAAAATGTGAAGTGGTGCTTGCCGTGGCAAATTTCGGGGGACAAAATCTTCTAAGAATGATTATTCCCCAGTTACCAGTAAAACGGTCCAACCCCTGTGTCTCTACGATGTTCTGATGCGGAGATATAAGGCTTTGTTTACTCTGTTGCTAGGGAGCTGTATTTGGTTGCTAGGGAAAAAATGGCATCCACTAGTGATTACCCTCCGAGTCACGAGTCAAACGGTCCAACCCCCGTGTCTCTACGATGTTCTGATGCGGAGATATAAGGCTTTGTTTACTCTGTTGCTAGGGTACTGTATTTGGTTGCTAGGGAAAAAATGGCATCCACTAGTGATTACCCTCCGAGTCACGAGTCAAACGTTCCAACCCCCGTGTCTCTACGATGTTCTGATGCAGAGATATAAGCCTTTGTTCACTCTGTTGCTAGGGTACTGTATTTGGTTGCTAGGGAAAAAATGGCATCTACTAGTGATTACACTCTGAGTCACGAGTCAAACGGTCCAACCCCCGTGTCTCTACGATGTTCTGATGAGGAGATATAAGGCTTTGTTTACTCTGTTGCTAGGGTACTGTATTTGGTTGCTAGGGAAAAAATGGCATCCACGAGTGATTACCCTCCGAGTCACGAGTCAAACGGTCCAACCCCCGTGTCTCTACGATGTTCTGATGCGGAGATATAAGGCTTTGTTTACTCTGTTGCTAGGGTACTGTATTTGGTTGCTAGGGAAAAAATTGGCATCCCATAGTGATTACACTCTGAGCCACGAGTCAAATGGTCCAACCCCCGTGTCTCTACGATGTTCTGATGCTGAGATATAAGGCTTTGTTTACTCTGTTGCTAGGGTACTGTATTTGGTTGCTAGGGAAAAAATTGGCATCCCATAATGATTACACTCTGAGTCACTAGTCAAACGGTCCAACCCCCGTGTCTCTACGATGTTCTGATGCTGAGATATAACTGTTTGAATTTTATGTTGCTAGGGTGCTCAAAAGTGGTTGCTAGGGGCGTGGCTTAATACCTATGTAAGGATCCTGAGAGACTGATTGGATGCCTGAGTAAAATGAGCCCACCCCCATGTCTCTATGACACTGTGGTGCAAAGATATCCATCTGGGCATTTTATAATGGCAGTCTATGGGAGATGTTGCTAGGGTGCCCAAAATTGTTGCTAGGGGCGTGGCTTAATAGCTCTGGGATGATCCTGAGAGACTGATTGGATGCCCGAGTAAAATGAGCCCACCCACTTATCTCTACGACACTGTAAAGCAAAGATATCCCATCTGGAACTGTTTTATTGCCTTATATGGGCATGTTTCCTGCCCCATTATAAGTCAAAGGGAATTTTCGGGTGCCTCTTACACCCCAGGGGTACAACTTACACCCCAATGTCATGTATGTTCTTACAGAGTCTACCATTCTCTTCAAATTTAGTAACCCACATGTTTCTACGAAATCCTTGCTCGGACCTATGACCTGTCAAAGTTCGGCGCAATGTTAGTCTATGGGATTTTCGCCCCATTGACTTTTCATTAGGGCACTTTTGGGAGCCTCTTACACCCCAATGTGATGTATGTTCTTACAAAGCCTACCACCCTCTTTAAATGCTGTAACCCACATGTTTCTACATAATCCTCGAGCGGAGCTATGACCCGTCAAAGTTGGGCCTAATGTTAAGTCAATGGGATTTTTCGGGTGGTTTTTCGCCCCCCTTTCGGAAATCCTGCACCCGATCCCTTATAAAAGTCATAGCACACCTCTCCTCAATAAACCGGTCGATTTGAGCCCTCTTTCATGGGTCTACAACAAACCGTGCGGGACGAGTTACGTGCCGAAAAAAGTGTCCGGATGTAAGAAGAAGAAGAAGAAGAAGAATATCCCTGACGAATAATAATAGTGATGCCTTGCATAAATGCAAGCACCACTAATTATAAATAATATTATAAAACGGCCAGTTCTGGTTCTTCATTCTGATTGGTTGAAACGCGTTCTCAGCTGTGATAAAACTCACCGGTAAACCCACGGCTCAAACCGTATTACATAGCTTGTATCACTGCGCCACTGTTGTTGTGTACTGTAGAAAATAACTGTCAAAATGTAGGATTTTGTTGTCAATTTTGATTTATTGGGTGGGCTAATTATATTATATTGTATTAATTATAATCCTCAACAATTGAACAATTAATGGCGATATCCAGATAAGTGTCAATAAATATTGTTGAGCTTCCGTGAGGAGTAGTTGTACCGTATATTATCCACTGGGTGGCGATCTTACACAACAACATAAACACTGATCCTTTCACTCAACACTTTAAAACTCAAGTGTATTTTTTGATCAGCGATCTGAATCGGATCTCTAACAAAAGTCATTCACAGAAATGGAATTATCCCAACATTTTGCTCAAAATTTGAGAGGATAAAAGAACAATTGAAGGTAGGGTGAAACGTTTTTATTTTGTTGTTTGAAAGCAGAGGGTCTGTTCTTTCATTTGATATATTGTATGTTTATATATCTAAAGAAGAACATTTTTCTGGAAGGCATTAATGTTTAACTAAAGCTGGGTGGCAACTCTTTTAAAAAACACTGGCAGGGAAAGTGTTAAGCATGCTTCCAAGCATATTTGATCCACACGTCAACAGTTGCACGGTATAAATGTTAATGTATAAATTAGATGAATGTTAATTTATGAAAATAAACACCACAGTCTTAATGAATCACATTTTCATTGTGTCTTTGCTCCGTCTGTTTTGCTTGGGAACCGCTCTGTTGCAGACACACTTGAGTCTAAGGAACTACTTTGTTTGCCGGAAGACTAATATCTGTACTAATATAATTACAACTTATTTGCTGTGTTTTATTATATGAAATCCTGCTATACATAATTTGAAGCAACCGTTTTATAAACGCAATAAGCCCCGCGAAGCAGTGGGTTACCAGTGCATTTTATAACGGCTAAGGGGGTTTTAGGCACTCCGCTTCGCGTCGTGCCTAACAACGCCCCTTAGCCGTTATAAAATGCACTGGTAACCCACTGCTTCTTGGGGCTTATTGCTTTAATAATAAGTATGCAAGATAATAATAGTGATGCCTTGCATAAATGCAAGCACCACTAATAATAATAATAATTTTTGGAATAGTAATAGTGATGCCTTGCATAAATGCAAGCACCACTAATAATATCCCTGAGCAATAGTAATAGTGATGCTTTGCATAAATGCAAGCACCACTAATAATAAATATGAGCAATAGTAATAGTGATGCCTTGCATAAATGCAAGCACCACTAATAATAATAATTTTTGCAATAGTAATAGTGATGCCTTGCATAAATGCAAGCACCACTAATAATAAGTATGACGAATAGTAATAGTGATGCCTTGCATAAATGCAAGCACCACTAATTATTTAACCAGGGTTACATTTAAAGCTCCACTGTGTACTTCTTTTAGTTAATTCTTAGCAAAAACCCATGTTTTCTTCCAAAAGTATGTGCTCATTCATGTGTAATTACTTCCACCCCACTAATCAAAGTATTCTCGTAAGTGTAGAATCTGCTATTTAAAATACATACCGCCGTAGCGCTCTCTGGCTGAATCCATGTTGTGCCTCCATCTTTGAAATACATTCGCCGACGAGGGACATTCCTGAAATTCAAGCTCCGCCTTTCACGCTTTCAGACTAAACTCACACTGGCCACTAGCTGAAGCCTCCCGAGGCTGCATGTGTAGGCGGTATACGTCATCAAGACAGTCTTATTTCAGAATTTTAACAATTATAAAGCTGACAATTATTCTTAGTTAATTGTATATTGATGTAAAATGCTTATGACTTGCGAATGTAATGCTCAGTTATTTTAAATAAACCAGGCTTGATGACGTATGCAGCCCGGATATGCGACCTGCGTTAGACTGAATCCTTCGGCCGCACGCCGTGATAAACCTGCGATCTAATGCTTTGAAAGCCTGTTGAAGAACTATTCTCGAGGACATTAAAACAAGTCGCCAAGGAAGCGAAACAGGGATTTTAAACGACAACGCGACAGGAAAAACATCAAGACCAAAGTCAATATTGGAGTTAGTTTTCCAAGATGGGTCTCATTGGACAATGAAGTTGCTAAGTTATCTTCACCACAGGTAATTCAGCATATTCGTTTACATCTATACAGTTTATGTTGTAAACTTGAAGTTTTATAGTTCCTTGGGTAACTATAGCATGGGTATGCGTAACACTTGTTAGTGTAAACATGCATGTGGTTTAATGTCTTGGAACAGCCACACGCCGTCTCTCCGCCCATTTATGTAATCTGAGGTACTGAGATAAATGTTTTTCATCTTTTCTGACCTCTAACACAAACACACGGTGACAGCGCTATTTTTAGCATTTCATTGATAAAAGCGTCTGATCTGCGCGTCTTTCGTTTCATTTTACAAGCGTGTGAAAGTTGCGCGATCTTATTTCACCAATATCAGAGAAAGCTCTTACATATACACGGACATGTAACGTTTACTTAAACATAAGCATTGGACTCTGACATATTAGTTCGCGTCCATTTAAACCCGTCATTACTCTAGCTCATGATTAAATGACAGAGGGACTCGTCCACAGACCATCTCCTCAGTAATCAGGAGATAAGCACTCGAAAATTGACAAAAAGAGTCGGATTTAAACACCAAGTGTAAACGTGATGTGTCTCTCTCGTCCACTTGTGATCTGATCAACGAAAACACATCTAAATACCAAGTTTAACAGCCCCTGTGATATTTTTCCTCACGTGGATGAAAAAGGAGTGTCTAAGCTACGTTTATGGTTGCTTTTTGTAACTTATGTGATTTTAAGCGGACATATCATGACAATCAGACTTTTTACATGTTAAACATAAATCTGTGTGCTTTGACGGATCACACGCAAATGACGTTGCAAATTGTTCATTTTTTTCATTGCTTTTGCTTTGTAGCTACTGGAAGCCATGTTAACCTTGGCATGACACGGCCGGGCCACCGTACTAGTTAAAACGCGTTCCGAATGGGGGGGGCTAGAAAGTAATATTCAGTTGGTTGTCATATAGACTTTCACCGCTTGATGGGAGTAGATCCTACACTTCTTTTTTCTTTAAGCCTTTACATTCCCTTCGAAACATAGGCCATTGATGAATCGCCTCCATCCCCGCCTGTCTTGGGCCATCTTTTCAAGCAGTTGCCATGTCAGCCCCTCCTTCTTAATCTCTTGCTCTGTGCTTCTCCTCCAGGTGTTCTTGGGACGACCTCTTCCTCGTTTGCCTTGTGGGTTCCATGTCAGTGCCTGTTTGGTTATTGCCATTTTGTTTCTTCTCATTGTATGCCCAATCCAGATCCACTTTCTCCTTTTTATCTGTATTTCTATTGATTCCTGGTTGGTGAGTTCCCAAAGCTTGATGTTGTTTATTGTGTTTGGCCAGAAGATCCCAAGGATACGTCTTAGGCAGTGGTTCATGAATGTCTGCAGCTTACTAATTTCTGATCCGTACAACAGTACGGATTTAACATTGGAGTTGAAGATTTTTAGCTTTGTCCTGAGAGAGATATTTTTTGTTTTCCAGATCTTGATTAGTATGTTGAATGCTGCTCTAGCTTTTCCGATTCTTGTCGTTACGTCTTCTTCTGACCCACCATCCACAGCTATCACACTTCCCAGGTAGGTAAATTTTTCGACCTCTTCGAGAGAGTGGCCTGCGAGTTTTATGGTATTCATGTTTTTGTTGTTTATCCGCATGATTTTGGTTTTTGGCCCATTTATTTTGAGTCCAAGCTCAGCAGCAGTTGTTTCCAGCTGTGTTGTCTTGTCCTGCATCTGTTGGTATGTATGTGAGAGCAGTGCAATGTCATCCGCGAAGTCTAGATCATCAAGTTGTTCCGTCAGACTCCACTGAATGCCATTCTTTTTATTGTTGGTTGTTTGTTTCATAATCCAATCTATACATAAGTGGAAGAGGAATGGAGACAGAAGGCAGCCCTGTCTTACACCCGTGAGCACTTTGATCTTTTCATATGTAACTCCCTGTTGGTGAGCTTGGCAATGCATACCCTGGTATGTGTTCTTGATGATGTTTACATACTTTGGAGGGATGCCATAGTGCGCCATGCGCCATGAGTTTTCACAGTAGCACACGGTCTACACTGTCAAATGCCTTTTCAAAGTCAATGAAATTGACATATACAGGGGTGTTCCATTCTATGGACTGCTCGATGATAATCCTGAGAGTGGCAGTTTGGTCACTGCATGATCTTCCGTTCCGAAAGCCAGCCTGGTTCTCTCTCAGTCTTTCATCAACCCCCTTCCGCAATCTCTCCAAGATAATACGATTGAACACTTTTCCGGGTGTTGATAACAGCATGATTCCTCTGTAGTTATTACACTCCCTGAGGTCTCCTTTCTTGGGTACAATTGCAATGAGGCCATCCTTCCAATCCATTGGTATAATCTCTTCCTCCCATATCTGTCTGATCAGCTGGTGCAGCATTGTAGTTGAGGTTTCTAGAGCAGCTTGTAGTGCCTCTGCAGGTATTTCATCTGGCCCCTCCGCCTTGCCACGGCGCAAACCCTTTATTGCCTTCTTTATTTCCGATCTTGTTGGGGGATTGCAGTTTATCTCCAGCATCTTGTCAGCTGGTGGGATCTCTATCATCCGATCAGGGGGCTGTCTGTTGAGCAGTTCCTTGAAGTGCTCCGTCCATCTTTTCTGTTGTTCTTCCTGGGTTGTCAGGAGTTGCCCCTGTTTGTTGCGGATCTGTGTGTTTGTCCGCCTGAACTTGCCTGCTAGTTTCTTTGTGATCAGGTATAGATCCTTTAGGTTGTTTTTAGAAGCTGCAACCTCTGCTTGCTGTGCCAAGTCTTCTATGTAGTTTCTTTTGTCTCGTTTAGCACTTTTTTTCACTTCCTTGTTTGCAGCTTCATACTCTCTATGGGCTGCCATCTTTTGCGTTCGTGTTTTGCAGTTATTGTGTTTTTGTTTTTTAACCTTCCGTTCCTCTATTCTTTTCAGTGTTTCTGTTGACAACCACGGTTTATGGTTTATTTTCTTTCTCCCCAACACTTCTGAACAGGACTCCTTCCATATGTTTTTAAGGTATTTCCAATGCTCCTCTATTGTTGTTTGGTTTTCTTCTTGCAGGGCTTGGAACCTATTCTGTACGGTGGTTTGGTACATTTCAGTTGTTCCTATGTCCTGGAAGAGCTGGATGTAGAATTTGACTCTACGGTCACAGTGGTTGTTGCAGCGCTTCAGCTTCAGTTGTATTTTTGCTGTCAGGAGGTGGTGGTCTGACCCGGCATCTGCTCCCCTCTTTACTCTTACATCTAAGAGAGAGCGTCTGAACTTCCTATTTATGCATATGTGGTCGATTTGGTTTTCAGTAATGTGGTCAGGTGATACCCAAGTGGCTTTATGGATGGGTTTGTGGGGGAAGAGTGTTCCTCCTATGACCAAGTTGTTATCTGCACAGACGTCTGCAAAGATTTCTCCATTTTCGTTCATGGAACCAATTCCTTGTTTTCCCATTACTAGATGGTATCCACTGTTGTCCATTCCCACCTTTGCATTCATGTCTCCCATGAGCACAGTGATGTCTCTTATTGGTCTGGTCTGGAGTATCTGTTTCAGTTGATTGTAGAAGTTGTCCTTTGATTCCTTATCTGCATTGTTTGTGGATGCATAGCATTGTATGACTTGTAGCTTTATTCTTTTCTGTGTAGTTTGAAAACTTGCCGTGATGATTCTGGAATTGATTGGCTCCCAACTGATGAGGGACCTCTGTGCTTCTTTGGAGAGCATAAATGCTACTCCCTCCGTGTGTGATGCCTTATCATCCATGTGTCCAGAGTATAGTATGGACTCCCCACTTGCCAGTCTGACTTCACCTGTCTGTATCCATCTGGTTTCACACAGACCGAGGACAGAGATCTTGTACCTCCTCATCTCTTCTGCAATGGCTGACGTTTTTCCTGCTTGGTACATTGTCCTGATGTTCCAGGTTGCGATGTTAATAGGTTGCCTAGAAGATAGAAGATTCCGTCGCACCCTCTCCCTAAGGTTTTCAGTATGCGCCTTCATAGTCCTACACAGTGGAGCTTTAAGTAAAACTAAATTAGACAAAGTGCATTTTTAAAAAGTGTACTTAAGTATGTTAAGAAATATTGTGATGAAAGTGTACTTACTATAAGTTAAGCTTAATTAGACATTATTAAAAAGTGCATTTTTAAAAGTGCACTTAAGTGTGTTTATAAATATTATGATCAAAGTGTACTTACTATAAGTTACAATTAATTAGATATTATTACAAAATGCATTTTTAAAAAGTGTCCTTAAGTGTGTTTATAAATATTATGATGAAAGTGTACTTACTATAAGTTACAATTAATTAGATATTATTACAAAGTGCATTTTTAAAAGTGCACTTAAGTGTGTTTATAAATATTATGATGAAAGTGTACTTACTATAAGTTACAATTAATGAGATATTATTACAAAGTCCATTTTTAAAAGTGTACTTAAGTGTGTTTATAAATTTTATGATGAAAGTGTACTTTCTTTAAGTTAAGCTTAATTAGACATTATTAAAAAGTGAATTTTTAAAAGTGCACTTAAGTAATAATAATAGTGATGCCTCGCATAAATGCAAGCACCACTAATTATTTAACCAGGGTTACATTTAAGTAAAACTAAATTAGACAAAGTGCATTTTTAAAAAGTTCAATTTCAATTCAATTCAATTTTATTTATATAGCGCTTTTCACAATTTGGTAATTGTGTACTTAAGTATGTTAAGAAATATTGTGATGAAAGTGTACTTACTATAAGTTAAGCTATAAGTTACAATTAATGTACAATTAATAAATTACAATTACAATTAATAAACTTATATGTAAGTTTATACTTTATATTTATTTATTTATATAATAAATAAATAAATAAATAAATAAATAATATATATATATATATATATAAAATGTTAATTATATATTAAATCTATATTGTATATTTTCTCAATTTTTATTATATATATATATATATATATATATATATATATATATATATATATATATATATATATATATATATATATATATATATATTATAGGTAAAAGTATACCTGCAATTTCAAATTGATGGCTGATAATAGATCCTATTATTACTCTTTTTCTTCCTTCTTGGACAACCAACCAATCACAGTCTTCAAAAGATAGTGTAACACCTAGCAACGGAGTCTACCACACCTCCTCACTAAGATAGGATTTTCCATCCATTCCTTGCTCAGAGTTCACTGAAAATGTTCTGGAATCATTTCTAAGCTAAAACTCCTGGCAAGGAATTTTTAGGTTAAGTTGGGAGCTCTCTGCGAGGATTCTCAGAATCTTTAGGGATACGGGCCCAGTTTTTTTATATATACATATACACATACACATTTATACACACCAATACAACAGTCCATGATTTCTTTATAGTGAGTTGGTGTATGTATGTATGTATGTATGTATGTATGTATGTATGTATGTATGTTTGTATGTTTGTATGTATGCATGTATGTATCATTTCTAGTTATCTTTGTTTACACAATACTTTACACTATACTATTTTGTTTTGTATATTTAAAAAATTTTACAGTTCCATTTGACATTTTTAACTATCTTACATCTATTTCTTCTTATTTTATTTGTACACATCCCAACTGAAAATGCTATACATGTGCAGTATTTGTCATGTTGATAAGGTAAATTAAAATTACAATTGTTAGATAATATCACCTTTTTTTGATAAAGTTTTGTACATGACTATACTAAAGTCGGCTAATGCTAAGTCTGAACCAACTCTGTGACCTGACAATGTCACAGCTAGTCCGTGTCATGTTTTGTTTGTCTCCAATTACGTCACCTGGACAATTCACGGACTGATTCCTCATCACACCTGATCCTTGTTAAGTGTTGTGTATTTATACTGCTGTCTGTTTCACACCTGTCGCCGGATTATTGTCATCGTTACCCTGTCTGTTTCCTGTGTTCATGTTCCTGAGTTTTTGTATTCACCTTGTCAGCCCTCATGTTTTTATTATTAAACGTTATTTATTTGGAACCTTGCGTTTGCGTCCTGTCTCTCCAAACCTGTCGTTAGGGTTGGGAATCGAATTTCGATTCCAATTCTGGAATCGGATCCATAAGGAAGGAATCGGATCCTTGTTATGAAATTAAAATTTCGATTCCACGTTTCGATTCCAGACCGCACGTCACGTGACCTATAGCTATCTGCGCGCAGTGCGTAGGACCGTCCGCTCGGATACTAAAAGTCAGTCAGTTCGCAATCGCACGATGGACCGTGGTGGTAGGGCAGGAAGGCGCTCAAAAGTGTGGCTGCATTTTGCACAGTCAGCAAAAGACAAAGCGAAATGTAATTATTGTGACAAAATATTATCTTGCACGACGGGTGTCACCAGCAACATGGCAAAGCATCTGCGGTTGGTGCATCAAATCGAGTTACAAGAATGCACCGTGTTTGATGCGTTGCGCACCCCGAGTGCCGACTCTGTGCACCCCGAGTGCTCTTCAGCCGCTGCCGGCAGAAGTGCGTTTGCAGCGCCGACACATGATCGTACACGTGAGACCCCTTTCTCCCTCGCTTTAAAAGGAAAACTCACGCAGGAAAAAACTGAGGAGTGTGACAGGTCGGTCACAACATTTATAGTAAAAGGGCTGCATGCATTTTCTGTCGTTGAGTCGCCATCATTTAGGTAGGTGTTACATTACGAGGGAAAATTATTTAAAAATCATTTAGCCTAGCCACAGCTAGCTTAGACATGTTTTTATTTATTTTCAGAGCGATGACCAGGGCGCTCAACGCAAAGTACACACCCCCTTCCAGAGACAGATTGTCCAACATCTTAATACCTGCATGGTACAAGGTAGAAAAGGCAAACTTGATAACTGAGCTAACAACTGTATGTACACTGTATGCAAAGTGGCCCTGACCAGCGATAGCTGGACAAGTATGTCCCAAGATCATTATCTCACAGTGACAGCACACTACACTATCAAAGGGGAAATGAGACAGAAAGTTTTAAAAACCAAAGCAGTATACCAAGCACAGACAGGGCAAGTTGTTGCTGAAGAAATTAGTGATATTGTGCAAGAATTTGGCATAATGTATAAAATAGAGGCTGTCACTGTGGATAATGCCGCTAATATGGATGTGGCCATAAAAAAGCTACAATTCATAAAGCTAGGTTGCTTTGCCCATACTCTTAACCTTGGGGCTCAGACAATCTATTCAGTGGCGTCTGTGGCAAAATGGACAGCAAAGATCAGGAACATTGTTGTTTGGATGAAGAGATCATCTATGGCAAAGACTGTGCTCCGGGAAAAACAACAGATCCTTAGTAAGTACTTCTCTTTACAGCTGTGTATTACATACATATAATAAATATAATTAATTATATTAGGATAACATAGGATTTATACAATGTAATATTTAATATAATGTGAATGAATATGCCTCAACATAATTTAATATAATGTAACCCTAAATTTAATCTAATTCATTATGCTAGATTTGCCTGAACACTCACTTATCCTTGATGTAAAGACCCGGTGGAATTCCCTCTACTTGATGCTGGAACGATTCCTTGAACAGTATCCTGCTATTCAAGCAGCAAGCTTAGATCCTCGTTTGAGAAAGCCAATAGAGCGGGACAGGTAAGAAAGATGGGTAAAGGTAAAAAAAAACCTCTTAAACTTAAATTTTCTTATTTGTTATGTAACTTTTACTCAAACAGACTTGCTCGTCTTACCGATGAAGATTTCAGCAAGGGGGAAGAGTTCATCCAGCTGATGAGAATCTTGTACACATCTACACTCTGTGTTTCTTCTGAGAAAAGCCCTACATGTGGTCAGATTTTACCGATTTTTCAAAAGCTTGAGAAGCACTTTAGAGTGACAGAGAAAGACACAGTGTTTGTGTCCAGCATTAAGCAAGCTGTCTAGGAAAACCTGTCCAAACGATACCAGGTAAATTCGAATTTTGTAAGAAAAAAGATTAATAAGCTTGAATCTTTATTATTATTTTTTTTAAATAAACTTATTTTACAGGGGGATGACATCAGATACTTTCTTGAGGAGGCCACTGTAATGGACCCTCGCTTTAAAGACAAAATTGAGGACAGCACAGCTGTCTGGGTCAGGATAAAAGAGAAGTTGTTTGCAGCAAATCGGTCTGAACAGGTAAAAATTGTGACACACAAAAATGTAAAAAAAAAATGTAGATCTAATATCCTCAGTAATGATGACAAAATAAATCTTAATTCTAAATCTTACTTTCTCTAGCCAAGAGTGGATTGTGGACAAGAAGTTGTGCAGTTGAATGAGGAGAGAAGAAATCAAAGAGAGGATAGCGAGGAAGAGGACAATCATGAAGTAAATAATCATTTTCAGAATTATATTAAAATTTGACTAGCAATGTATGTATTTTATTGTCTTAAGTCCTCTCTCTCTGTCTCTCTCTGCAGCCACCTCCTTGCAAAAAGGCCATTAAATCACCATTGGAGGAACTTTTCGCAGCTGATGATGAATTGTAAAATAAAATCCACAGAGAGAAGCGCATTGTCCATAGAGAACCAAGTGAATGCAGAGCTAAAGATGTACCAAGAAATGCCACCAATACTGACATCTGGTGACCCTGTTGCCTGGTGGTGGACACAAACGAACAAATATCCTTTCCTCTCAAATCTTGCTTCTTCCTATTTATGTGTGCAGGCCTCTTCAACACCAAGCGAAAGGGTTTTCTCCACTGCTGGAGACACCATTTGCCCTGAGAGGTCTCGTATACTTCTAGAAAAGGCAGATATGTTGATTTTTCTAAATAAAAACTGTTAAGCTCTGGTGGCAACTGTATACCTCTGTTTGCACTTTAAATAAGTTCAAGTGCACTTTGTACACTTTATTTGATCGCAGCCTGAGCCTACAAGTGTTGTGTATTAAAAGCTTTAATTTAAAAGTTATGTAGCTGTTTGTTTTTATGTATCCTCCTTTTATGTGTTCAGCTGTAATTGCACAAAATAAATATTTTTGATTTATAAAGGCTGGACTTTTATTGCTTTTCACCCCTTTGGAATCGAAATCAAGGATCGTTTGGAATCGGAATCGATAAGCGCGAATCGAATTTGGAATCGGAATCGATAAATTTGAAACGATGCCCAACCCTACCTGTCGTGACAGAATAATCCGGCCCTATTGGACGCAGCAGGTTCACAGAGGGCGGCTCCCCCAGGAGTTTCGTCGTGGGGGAGTAGTGACATCGGGGTTCATTCCCCATCAGCCCCGATGTCTCTTGGGGACCATCGTGAGCGATCGCTCGCTCCTGCGGGTCTGCGGGAGGAGGATCGGCCCAGGCGGTCCCCTAACGGTTGAGTCGTCGTCGACGGTCCCTCGGAGGACCACCATCCTGCTCGGAGGGGGATCCGGAACGGACCACGCCCGATCATTTCCCCGGGGTGGCTACCGAGCGAGGGTCTCCGTTTCCGCAAGGGGATGGGAGATGATTTCCGGGGGCATCTGATCGTCGACGATTCCCAGGAGGGGGGTAATTCGTCTGCCTCGGTACTCGGAGCGATCGCTCCGGTTCTCCTGGCGCAGTCCGGCCAACCGTCCTGTTGGTTTCATCCCGGCGGCTGCCGGCTTTGCCAGGGTCCCCAAGCCCTCCACCCCTCCCTTGGCCTCTCGCTACCAGACTTTGTTTTTGTTGTGTTTTATGTGAGTGTCTAGTAGCCACTCGTAGAGGGGAGGGTTATGTCACAGCTAGTATGTGTCATGTTTTGTTTGTCTCTGATTACGTCACCTGGACAATTCACGGACTGATTCCTCATCACACCTGTTCCTTGTTAAGTGTTGTGTATTTATACTGCTGTCTGTTTCACACCTGTCGCCGGATTATTGTCTTCGATACCCTGTCTGTTTCCTGTGTTCATATTCCTGAGTTTCTGTATTCACCTTGTCAGCCCTCGTGTTTTTATTATTAAATGTTATTTATTTGGAACCTTGCGTTTGCGTCCTGTCTCTCCAAACCTGTCGTGACAGACAATGTCAATATGTAGCCTACAGTATATATTGCAAGATGATAAACAGTAAACAAAATATATAATAAAATTGGCATTATTGTTTGGTTTGCAGCCTATTGCATGGATCAAACAAGACTAATGTTTTAAAATTACGTGCAAAGACATAATGGTCGTATAAACGTGTCTTCTCTACCTAGATTGACTAAATCAACCAACCAATCATAGGCACGAAGACAATCAGTCAATGTCCCGCCCCCAAAGTCCCAAAAGTCATCTTGATCGAGCGAGCGCGTGTGGTGCAGCTGTGAGAGCATAGAGACAGTCGAGCGAGCGCTCATCCAAGCCCTTGCTCGCGTGACTGCATTTGTGCGCGCTGAGCGGAGGTGCGCTCTCGCGAGGACGCTTTTCCGCTCGCGAATTGTGTTCTGCATGCTCGCGAGGACGCTTTTCCACGCATGAATAGTGTTCTGCGCGCTCGCGAGGACGCTTGAGTCTGATTAAACGCCATAGCAAAGCATTTGTGAAGTTACAACACGCACAACCTTAAGGCAGATGGGCTACAACAGCAGAAGACCCCACCGGGTACCACTCATCTCCACTACAAATAGGAAAAAGAGGCTACAATTTGCACAAGCTCACCAAATTTCGACAGTTGAAGACTGAAAAAAATGTTGCCTGGTCTGATAATTTGTTGTGGAGGCCCGACGTCAGCATATTTCGCGGAGGTTTTAACTGCAATATCATACAATAACTACTCAAGATTTTGCTTTACTCAAGTTTAGGGACAATTAGAGCAGGATTCGGGATTCGGGACAGCAACTTAGATTTCGTGACTGTCCCAAATTTTTCGGGATGTCTGGTCACCCTGCTTTCAAATAAGGTAATAGTAGACTATCTCATTCTAAAGGCAAATGCAAGGGTTGTAAATGGACATGGAAAACTGTCTCTGGATCATTTTTGCACTTAATAAACCCACAAACCCTTCTATGTAGATATCAGATAACAATTTAACATTATTTTAATGCATTGGAACCTTTAAAATGGTTTAATGTAATCTGACAAGAGTTATTTTGTTTGGATTAGTAAGTAACAAACATCAGAGGGAGCCAATGAAATTGAAAGTCTCACTTTCAGCATGTGAACAGAACCAATCAGATTGAGGCTACCACTGACGTTCGTGATGAAGTTTACAAGAGACTGACTGACTGACTGAGGGATGTAAGGAGAGCTGTTGTATCTCAGTCTGTCAAGATTTTAAATTAACAAGACAGATTAGTTTTTGTCATCTCTATTGTCATCTGTCTGATTTACTTCAGTGGGAAGACTAGTGGCTACTGCAGCCAGTGTTGGCACAGCATTTTCTTATAACTGTACTGACGTGCGCTCCGCTGCCGTCCTTGAGGATTGTCTAGTTTATTTAGACTATGGCTGTGTCCAGTATACCCTCTCACATTCATACTTAACCCTCAAACGCTCCTCATTTTCTGTTTACCCTACTGGCCCTTGAGGTCTATATGACCCCAAAATTTAAAGCATAATTGTAACTAGATATTAAAGTTTGAAGACAAACTTTATGTTGGCTTGAAAAAGCGTAGCTTGAACGTTTAAAACGGTTTGACAGAAGTTTAGTTTAGTAGGCTATCTGGCTGTTAGAATGTTTAAGTATGAAGGTAGCATGATTAGCATGAAGTTAGCCTGATGTTAGCATGATTAGCATGAAGCTAACATGATGCTAGCATGATTAACATGAAGCTAGCATGATGCTAGCATGATTAGCATGAAGCTAGCATGATGATAGCATGATTAGCATGAAGCTAGCATGACGCTAGCATGATTAGCATTAAGCTAACATGATGTTAGCATGATTAGCATGAAGCTAGCATGATGCTAGCATGATTAGCATGAAGCTAACATGATGCTAGCATGATTAGCATGAAGCTAGCATGATGCTAGCATGATTAGCATGAAGCTAGCATGATGCTAGCATGATTAGCATGAAGCTAGCATGATGCTAGCATGATTAGCATGAAGCTAGCATGATGCTAGCATGATTAGCATGAAGCTAGCATGATGTTAACATGATTAGCATGAAGCTAACATGATTAGCATGAAGCTAGCATGATGCTAGCATGATTAGCATGATTAGCATGAAGCTAGCATGATGTTAGCATGAAGCTAGCATGATGCTAGCATGATTAGCATGATGCTAGCATGATTAGCATGAAGCTAGCATGATGCTAGCATGATTAGCATAAAGCTAGCATGATGCTAGCATGATTAGCATGAAGCTAGCATGATGCTAGCATGATTAGCATGAAGCTAGCATGATGCTAGCATGATTAGCATGAAGCTAGCATGATGCTAGCATGATTAGCATAAAGCTAGCATGATGCTAGCATGATTAGCATGAAGGTAGCATGAGGCTAGCATGATTAGCATGAAGTAAGCATGAGGTTAGCATGATTAGCATGAAGCTAGCATGATTTAACGTGAAGCTAGCATGATTAGCATGATGCTAACATGATTAGCATGACGCTAGCACTATTTAGCGTGCAGCTAACAAGATTTAACATGAAGTTAGCATGATTTAGCATGAAGTTAGCAAGATTTATTATGAAATTAGCATAAAGCTAGCATGAAACTAGCATGAAGCTAGTATGACTTAGCATGGAGCTAGCATGAACCTAGCATGACCCAAAGACCCAACCCCCATGTCTCTATGATGTTCAGACCAAGAGATATAAGGCTTTGTTTATTATGTTGCTAGGGTGCTCAAATTTGGTTGCTAGGGGCGTGGCTTAATGCCTCAATAAGAATCCTATTAAGACTGATTGGATGCCTGAGTAAAATGAGCCCACCCCTATGTCTCTATGACACTCTGGTGTAAAGATATCCATCTGGGCTTTTTATAATGGTAGTCTATGGGAGATGTTGCTAGGGTACCCAAAATTGTTGCTAGGGGCGTGGCTAAATAGCTTTGGGGCGATCCTAAGAGACTGATTGGATGACTGAGTAAAATGAGCCCACCCCCATGTCTCTACGACACTCTAAAGTAAAGATATTCCATCTGGGACGCGTTTATTCCCTTATATGGGCATGCTTCCTGCCCCATTATAAGTCAATGGGAAATTTTGGGGGCCTCTTACACCCCAGGGGTACAGCTTACACCCCATTGTGATGTATGTTCTTACAGAGCCTGTCAGCCACCTTAAATGTGGTAAGCCACAAGTTTCTACAAGTTTCTCACTCGCAGCTATGACGCGTCAAAGTTTGTCTCAATGTTAAGTCAATGGAAATTTTGGGGTGTTCGAGACCCCCGTTTAGGAATTCGGAAGGTCCCATCAGTTAGAAAAGATATAGCACACTAAGTCAGACCAGTCTGAAGGTCTGTGGAAAATTTGGTGCATGTAGCTTGAAAGCCCTAGGACGAGTTAGTTGCCGAAATTTTGGGGGGAGAAAAAGAATAATAACTAGATAGAAAAGTTTGTTGACAAACTTTATGTTGGCTTGACAAAGCGTAGCCTGTACGTTTAAAACGGTTTGACAGATGTTTAGTTTAGTAGGCTATCTGGCTGTTAGTATGTTTAAGTATGAAGCTAGCCTGATTTAGCATGAAGCTAGCATGATTAGCCTGAAGCTAGCATGAAGCTAACATGATTAGCATGAAGCTAGCATGATGCTAACATGAATTAGCATGAAGCTAGCATGATGCTAACATGAATTAGCATGAAATTAGCATGATGCTAACATGAATTAGCATGAAGCTAGCATGATGCTAACATGAATTAGCATGAAGCTAGCATGATGCTAACATGAATTAGCATGAAGTTAACATGATGCTAACATGAATTAGCATGAAGCTAGCATGATGCTAACATGAATTAGCATGAAGCTAACATGATTAGCATGAAGCTAGCATCAGGTTAGCATGATTAGCATGAAGCTAGCATGATGCTAACATGAAATAGCATGAAGCTAGCATGATGCTAACATGAATTAGCATGAAGCTAGCATGATGCTAACATGAATTAGCATGAAGCTAGCATGATGCTAACATGAATTAGCATGAAGCTAGCATGATGCTAACATGAATTAGCATGAAGCTAGCATGATGCTAACATGAATTAACATGAAGCTAGCATGATGTTAACATGAAGTTAGCATGATGCTAACATGAATTAGCATGAAGCTAGCATGATGCTAACATGAATTAGCATGAAGCTAGCATGATGCTAACATGAATTAACATGAAGCTAGCATGATGCTAACATGAATTAGCATGAAGCTAGCATGATGCTAACATGAATTAGCATGAAGCTAGCATGATGCTAACATGAATTAGCATGAAGCTAGCATGATGCTAACATGAATTAGCATGAAGCTAGCATGATGTTAACATGAATTAGCATGAAGCTAGCATGATGCTAACATGAATTAGCATGAAGCTAGCATGATGCTAACATGAGTTAGCATGAAGCTAGCATGAAGCTAACAAGAATTAGCATGAAGCTAGCATGATGCTAACATGATTTTGCATGAAGCTAGCATGATGTTAACATGATTTAACATGAAGTTAGCAAGATTTTTTATGAAATTAGCATAAAGCTAGCATGAAACTAGCATGAAGCTAGTATGACTTAGCATGAAGCTAGCATAAGGCTAACATGACCAAAAGACCCAACCCCCATGTCTCTATGATGTTTGGATCCAGAGATATAAGGCTTTGTTTATTATGTTGCTATGGTGCTCATATTTGGTTGCTAGGGGCGTGGCTTAATACCTTAATAAGAATCCTCAGAGACTGATTGGATGCCTGAGTAAAATGAGCCAACCCCCATGTCTCTGTGACACTCTGCTACAAAGATATCCATCTGGGCATTTTATAATGGCAGTCTATGGAAGATGTTGCTAGGGTGCCCGAAAATGGTTGCTATGGGCGTGGCTTAATAGCTGTGGGACGATCCCGAGAGACTGATTGGATGCCTGAGTAAAATGAGCCCACCCCCATGTCTCTATGACACTGTAAAGCGAATATATTCCATCTGGAACGTTTTTATTCCCTTATATGGGCACGTTTCCTGCCCCGTTATAAGTCAATGGGGAATTTTGGGGGCCTCTTACACCCCAGGGGTGAAACTTACACCCCAATGTGATGTATGTTCTTACACAGCCTACCAGCCTCTTCAACTGTGATAACCCACAAGTTTCTACAAATTTCTCGCTCGCAGCTATGACCCGTCAAAGTTTGTCCAATGTTAAGTCAATGGGACTTTTGGAATTTTAAATTCCCGTTTTAGGAATTCTGTAAGTCGGATCCCTTCAAAAAGATATAGCACACTTCTTCAGACCAGTTAGAATGTCCGTGGAAAATTTGGTGGATGTAGCCTGAAAGCTGTCGGACGAGTTAGCTGCAGAAATTTCGCTAAGAAGAAGAATAATAATAATAAGTTTAAATACAATATCAGTATGTTGGCTTTGTCAAGCCAACATAATAATAACTAGATAGGTACATTTCCTGAAGAAAATGTGAGTGGTGCTTGCCGTGGCAAATTTCTGGGGACAGTATATGATTATACTTCCAGTCACGAGTAAAACGATCCAAACCCCGTGTCTCTACGATGTTCTGATGCGCAGATATAAGGCTTTGTTAATTCGGTTGCTAGGGTACTGTATTTGGTTGCTAGGGAAAAAATTGGCATCCCATAGTGATTACACGCCGAGTCACAAGTCAAACGGTCCAACCCCCGTGTCTCTACGATGTTCTGATGCGGAGATATAAGGCTTTGTTTACACTGTTGCTAGGGTACTGTATTTGGTTGCTAGGGAAAAAATTGGCAACCCATAATGATTACACTCTGAGTCACGAGTCAAACGGTCCAACCCCCGTGTCTCTACGATGTTCTGATGCGGAGATATAAGGCTTTGTTTACTCTGTTGCTAGGGTATTGTATTTGGTTGCTAGGGAAAAAATTGGCATCCCATAATGATTACACTCCGAGTCACGAGTCAAACGGTCCAACCCCCGTGTCTCTACGATGTTCTGATGCGGAGATATAAGGCTTTGTTTACTCTGTTGCTAGGGTACTGTATTTGGTTGCTAGGGAAAAAATTGGCATCCCATAATGATTACACTCTGAGTCACGAGTCAAACGGTCCAACCCCCGTGTCTCTACGATGTTCTGATGCGGAGATATAAGGCTTTGTTTACTCTGTTGCTAGGGTACTGTATTTGGTTGCTAGGGAAAAAATTGGCATCCCATAATGATTACACTCCGAGTCACGAGTCAAACGGTCCAACCCCCGTGTCTCTACGATGTTCCGATTCGGAGATATAAGGCTTTGTTTACTCTGTTGCTAGGGTACTGTATTTGGTTGCTAGGGAAAAAAATGGCATCCCATAATGATTACACTCTGAGTCACGAGTCAAACGGTCCAACCCCCGTGTCTCTACGATGTTCTGATGCGGAGATATAACTGTTTGAATTTTATGTTGCTAGGGTGCTGAAAAGTGGTTGCTAGGGGCGTGGCTTAGTAAGTCTTTAAGGATCCTGAGAAACTGATTGGATGCCTGAGTAAAATGAGCCCACCCCCATGTCTCTATGACACTCTGGTGCAAAGATATCCATCTGGGCATTTTATATTGGCAGTCTATGGGAGATGTTGCTAGGGTGCCCAAAATTGTTGCTAGGGGCGTGGCTTAATAGCTCTGAGATGATCCTGAGAGACTGATTGGATGCCCGAGTGAAATGAGCCCACCCACTTGTCTGTAGGACATTGTAAAGCGAAGATATCCCAGCTGGAACTTTTTTATTTCCTTATATGGGCATGTTTCCTGCCCCATTATAAGTCAATGGGGCACTTTTGGGTGCCTCTTACACCCCAGGGGTACAACTTACACCCCAATGTGATGTATGTTCTTACAGAGCCTACCACCCTCTTCAAATGTTGTAACCCACATGTTTCTACAAAATCCCTGAGCGGAGCTATGACACGTCAAAGTTTGGCGCAATGTTAAGTCAATGGGATTTTTCGGGTGGTTTTTCGCCCCCCTATCGGAAATCCTGCACCCGATCGCTTATAAAAGTCATAGCACACCTCTCCTCAATAAACCGGTCGATTTGAGCCCGTTTTCATGGGACTACGGCAAAGCGTGCGGGACGAGTTACGCGCCGAAAAAGTGTGCAGACATAAGAATAAGATATAATAATAATAAGTATGAGCAATAGTAATAGTGATGCCTTGCATAAATGCAAGCACCACTAACTAGATAGAAAAGTTTGTTGACAAACTTTATGTTGGCTTGCCAAAGCGTAGCCTGTACGTTTAAAAAGGTTTGACAGATGTATAGTTTAGTAGGCTATCTGGCTGTTAGTATGTTTAAGTATGAAGCTAGCCTGATTTAGCATGAAGCTAGCATGATTAGCCTGAAGCTAGCATGAAGCTAACATGGTTAACATGAAGCTAGCATCAAGTTAGCATGATTAGCATGAAGATAGCATGATGTTAACATGAAATAGCATGAAGCTAACATGATGCTAACATGAATAAACATGAAGCTAACATGATGCTAACATGAATTAGCATGAAGCTAGCATGAAGCTAACATGAATTAGCATGAAGCTAGCATGATGCTAACATGAATGCATGATGCTAACATGAATTAGCATGAAGCTAGCATGATGCTAATATGAATTAGCATGAAGCTAGCATGATGCTAACATGAATTAGCATGAAGCTAGCATGATGCTAACATGAATTAGCATGAAGCTAGCATGATGCTAATATGAATTAACATGAAGTTAGCATGATGCTAATATGAATTAGCATGAAGCTAGCATGATGCTAACATGAATTAGCATGAAGCTAGCATGTTGCTAGCATGAAGCTAACATGATGCTAACATGAATTAGCATGAAGCTAGCATGATGTTAATATGAATTAGCATGAAGGTAGCATGATGCTAACATGAATTAGCATGAAGCTAGCATGATGCTAACATGAATTAGTATGAAGCTAGCATGATGCTAACATGAATTAACATGAAGCTAACGTGATGCTAACATGAAGCTAACATGATGTTAACATGAATTAGCATGAAGCTAGCATGATGCTAACATGAATTAGCATGATGCTAACGTGAATTAACATGAAGCTAGCATGATGCTAACATGAATTAGCATGAAGTTAGCATGTTGCTAACATTAATTAGCATGAAGCTAACATGATGCTAACATGAATTAGCATTAAGCTAACATGATGCTAACATAAATTAGCATGAAGCTAGCATGATGCTAACATGAATTAACATGAAGTTAGCATGATGCTAACATGAATTTGCATGAAGCTAACATGATGCTAACATGAATAAGCATGAAGTTAGCAAGATTTATTATGAAATTAGCATGAAGCTAGCATGAAACTAGCATGAAGCTAGTATGACTTAGCATGAAACTAGCATAAGGCTAACATGACCAAAAGACCCAACCCCCATGTCTCTATGATGTTCGGATCCAGAGATATAAGGCTTTGTTTATTATGTTGCTAGGGTGCTCATATTTGGTTGCTAGGGGCGTGGCTTAATACCTCAATAAGAATCCTTAGAGACTGATTGGATGCCTGAGTAAAATGAGCCCACCCCCATGTCTCTGTGACACTGTGCTGCAAAGATATCCATCTGGGCATTTTATAATGGCAGTCTATGGGAGATGTTGCTAGGGTACCCAAAAATGGTTGCTAGGGGCGTGGCTTAACAGCTATGAGACAATCCAGAGAGACTGATTGGATGCCTGAGTAAAATGAGCCCACCCCCATGTCTCTACGACACTCTAAAGTAAAGATATTCCATCTGGGACGCTTTTATTCCCTTATATGGGCACGTTCCTTGCCCCATTATAAGTCAATGGGGAAATTTGGGTGCCTCTTACACCCCAGGGGTGAGACTTACACCCCAATGTGTTGTATGTTCTTACAGAGCCTGCCAGCCTCTTCAAATGTGGTAACCCACAAGTTTCTACAAATTTCTCGCTTGCAGCTATGACCCGTCAAAGTTTGTCGCAATGTTAAGTCAATGGAAAATTTGGGGTGTTTGAGCGCCCCGTTTAGGAATTCGGTAGGTCCCATCAGTTAGAAAAGATATAGCATAAATCTACGTACCAGTCCTAAAAGTTTTGTAAAGTTTTGTGGGTGTAGCTTGAAAGCTCTAGGAGGAGTTACTGTTAGAAAAAGTGTGGACCAGAAGAATAATAATAACTAGATAGGTACATTTCCTGAAGAAAATGTGAGTGGTGCTTGCCGTGGCAAAATTCTGGGGAACATATATGATTATACTCCAAGCCAAAAGTAAAACAATCCAACTCCCGTGTCTCTACGATGTTCTGATGCGAAGATATTAGGCTTTGTTTACTCTGTTGCTAGGGTACTGTATTTGGTTGCTAGGGAAAAAATGGCATCCCATAGTGATTACACTCTGAGTCACGAGTCAAACGGTCCAACCCTCGTGTCTCTACGATGTTCTGATGCTGAGATATAAGGCTTTGTTTACTCTGTTGCTAGGGTACTGTATTTGGTTGCTAGGGAAAAAATTGGCATCCCATAGTGATTACACTCTGAGTCACGAGTAAAACGGTCCAACCCCCGTGTCTCTACGATGTTCTGATGCGGAGATATAAGGCTTTGTTTACTCTGTTGCTAGGGTACTGTATTTGGTTGCTAGGGAAAAAAATGGCATCCCATAGTGATTATGCTCTGAGTCACGAGTCAAACGGTCCAACCCCCGTGTCTCTACGATGTTCTGATGCGGAGATATAAGGCTTTGTTTACTCTGTTGCTAGGGTATTGTATTTGGTTGCTAGGGAAAAAATTGGCATCCACTAGTGATTACCCGCCGAGTCAGGAGTCAAACGGTCCAAACCCCGTGTCTCTACGATGTTCTGATGCGGAGATATAAGGCTTTGTTTACTCTGTTGCTAGGGTACTGTATTTGGTTGCCAGGGGAAAAATGGCATCCACTAGTGATTACCCTCCGAGTCACGAGTCAAACGGTCCAACCCCCGTGTCTCTACGATGTTCTGATGCGGAGATATAAGGCTTTGTTTACTCTGTTGCTAGGGTATTGTATTTGGTTGCTAGGGAAAAAATTGGCATCCACTAGTGATTACCCGCCGAGTCAGGAGTCAAACGGTCCAAACCCTGTGTCTCTACGATGTTCTGATGCGGAGATATAAGGCTTTGTTTACTCTGTTGCTAGGGTACTGTATTTGGTTGCTAGGGAAAAAATTGACATCCCATAATGATTACACTCTGAGTCACGAGTCAAACGGTCCAACCCCCGTGTCTCTACGATGTTCTGATGCGGAGATATAAGGCTTTGTTTACTCTGTTGCTAGGGTACTGTATTTGGTTGCTAGGGAAAAAATTGGCATCCCATAATGATTACACTCAGAGTCACGAGTCAAACGGTCAAACCCCCGTGTCTCTACGATGTTCTGATGTGGAGATATAAGGCTTTGTTTACTCTGTTGCTAGGGTACTGTATTTGGTTGCTAGGGAAAAAATTGGCATCCCACAATGATCACACTCTGAGTCACTAGTCAAACGGTCCAACCCCCGTGCCTCTACGATGTTCTTATGCGGAGATATAAGGCTTTGTTTACTCTGTTGCTAGGGTACTGTATTTGGTTGCTAGGGAAAAAATTGGCATCCCATAATGATTACACTCTGAGTCACTAGTCAAACGGTCCAACCCCCGTGCCTCTACGATGTTCTTATGCGGAGATATAAGGCTTTGTTTACTCTGTTGCTAGGGTACTGTATTTGGTTGCTAGGGAAAAAATTGGCATCCCATAATGATTACACTCTGAGTCACTAGTCAAACGGTCCAACCCCCGTGTCTCTACGATGTTCTTATGCGGAGATATAAGGCTTTGTTTACTCTGTTGCTAGGGTACTGTATTTGGTTGCTAGGGAAAAAATTGGCATCCCATAATGATTACACTCTGAGTCACTAGTCAAACGGTCCAACCCCCGTGTCTCTATGATGTTCTGATGCAGAGATATAACTGTTTGAATTTTATGTTGCTAGGGTGCTCAAAAGTGGTTGCTAGGGGCGTGGCTTAAAAGCTTTGGGAATATCCTGATAGACTGATTGGATGTCTGAGTAAAATGAGCCCACCCCCTTGTCTCTACGACATTGTAAAGCAAAGATATCCCATCTGGAACTTTTTTATTCCCTTATATGGGCATGTTTCCTGCCCCAAATTTCGGGTGCCTCTTACACCCCAGGGGTACAACTTACACCCCACTGTGATCCATGTTCTTACAGAGTCTAGCACCCTCTTCAAATAATGTAACCCACATGTTTCTAAGGAATCCTCACTCGTACCTATGACCCGTCAAAGTTTTTGCAATGTTAAGTCTATGGGATTTCCCCCCATTGACTTTTCATTGGGGCACTTTTGGGCGCCTCTTACACCCCAGGGGTACAACTTACACCCCAATGTGATGTATGTTCTTACAGAGTCTACCACCCTCTCCAAATGTTGTAACACACATGTTTCTACAAAATCCTCGAGCGGAGCTATGACTCGTCAAAGTTGGGCGCAATGTTAAGTCAATGGGATTTTTCGGGTGGTTTTTCGCCCCCCTTTCGGAAATCCTGCACCCGATCGCTTATAAAAGTCATAGCACACCTCTCCTCAATAAGCCGGTCGATTTGAGCCCTCTTTCATGGGTCTACGACAAACCGTGCGGGACGAGTTAGGTGCCGAAAAAACGTGCAGATGTAAGAATAAAATATAATAATAATAATAATTTTTGGAATAGTAATAGTGATGCCTTGCATAAATGCAAGCACCACTAATAATAATAATAATAAGCTTAGATCGAAGAACAGTATGTTGGCTTTGTCAAGCCAACATAATAAAAATATACATTTTCAAGAATAATTTTTTGTTTACTTCTCATCTATACAATAAAGCAACTGCTCAAATCACTACTTTAGTTAAACATTTTTGTAGTTTTTGATGCATTGTGAAAAGTCTGTTTTTACAAAATGTCACAGAAATTTGACTGTGTGTGTGTGTGTGTGTGTGTGTGTGTACCTGGTAATTATCACGTTGCGGGGACCAATTGTCCCCACAAAGATAGGAATACCAGTGTTTTTGTGACCTTGTGGGGACATTTTGATGTCCCCATGAGGAAACAAGCTTATAAATCAAACAGAATGATGTTTCTTGAAAATGTGATGTATCAGAAAGGTTTCTGTGATGGTTGGGGTTAGGGAATGGGGTAGGTAAGGGAAATAGAATATACAGTTTGTATGGTATAAAATGCATTAAGTCTATGGAATGTCCCCACAAAACATGGAAACCAGTGTGTGTGTGTGTGTGTGCGCGTGTGTGTGTGTGTGTGTGTGTGTGTGTGTGTGTGTGTGTGTGTGTGTGTGCGTGTGTGTTTGTGTGAGCATGTGTTTTCTGCATTGCATTTGTGCAGAAGTACCAGCCTTTATTTCTAGGTCAAAATTTTCATATTTATGCTGGATTTATTGATATTTAATTTTTGAAAAATGGAAAAAAAATTGCATTTCCCATTCATTTTCAATTGGGGTCATATTGACCTTTTTTTAACTAATGAAATGTCGTTTGGGGTCATATAGACCCCAAGGACCGTTTGAGGGTTAATTGTCCCAGAGTGACACCCCATAATCATCACAGCACTCACAAATGCATATACTGTAGCATGCATCCAGTGGCGCCCCAGAATATTTTAATAAGGGGCCAGAGGAAGCCATAGCCAATCATGGGGTGGCACCAAAAAATAATTCAGTGTAATGTGTGTTATACTTTTTTACTTTTGTTTCTGATTAATGTAACATTACAATTTGCTTTTAATTGGCAATGAATTGCTCTTTAAATCGTTTAGTCCTTTGCAAATTGACATAGGTGGATATGTCGACTGCCTTCATCTCTATTTTGATTTTTATAATAACCCTACTTACATTTCATTGTAAATATATTGTCAGTGTTGAATCTACATGATCTATATACATGCCATGCAAATTCGCTAACTGTCATACATATGTGACTTTAAGACCTCATGAAGTCCATTTAATTTTCCCAAAACTGCTAATCCAATAACAAATTGGTATTTTTGGTAAATGATACATACCAAAAAACATATATAGTGTTCAATCCACATGTGAGCAACAGAAATAGCTCGGCTTAAACCAAGAGATGCATAATCTTAAACAGAAAGATAAAAGCCAAACACAGTGTACTTTGGGCATAGCCCATTGCTCGGGCCAGCTGACAGAAAAGCAAACAGATCTCAACACTTTTCTCACGTGTTTAATAAGGTTTGTGTGTGCACCTCAAGCAACGCATGGAAACTGTAAAGACAGCGCCCAAAATGATCTCAAAATGCCCTGGTTATCCTAGTAAGTCTACTCTTTAGTGAATATAAGCAGATATATTAAATCAAACACGTGTGAAAGTAGTATAAAGGATCTAGGCTATGTTTAATCTATACAGTAAAGACTATGCACTATTATTTTAACTACTTAATTCAGTTTCTGTGCCTGAAAAATAAAGACCAACCTGAAAAACATGAAACACACTGCTTTTTAAGTTTGTTTTATTGTATTTATTTGTGCTATTGCTCATAAAATCCAAACTGCTTTTTGGTTTAGTCTCCTGCGTTGTTCCCTCGGCTCGAAGTTGACCATGTGCGGCAGTGAATGTGTGCAAGAGGTGGAGGGGTTGAGATGATTATTACATTTATTATTCCGCAAGGCTGCTTATGTGTTATTTTAATGTCAGTTTATTATAAGCGAGAAAAGACTTTAACAGCCAATGGCATTTACAGCTGCGGAAGCACTGATTTTTAGACTGGTTTAGGGCCAAAATTTACTCAGTATACTTTAATAATCTGACAACTATTGTTAGCTAACATTACCATACAGTGGTGTAAATGTTTTCAATATATATTCATATAAGAGATGACCATGAATAACTTTCATTTGCATATAGTAGAAATCATTTAGGAGTTGCTTCAATCCATATGACATTTATACTTCTGTGTTTGAAAGATATCAGTTGATGATATATTAGATATATAGAGACACAAATCCTTCTTCATTCACTGCCAGCTATTGACTAATAGATCCCTGTGCTGTCACAGCCCCCCCTTGAGGTCACTTTGGGTAAATATGGTGAGAGTTTGGGAATTCATTCTAGTTGCTCTATGAAAGAGTTAACCTGTCAGGTGTGCTTTCAGAGATGTATGCTTTAGCAACATAATGATCTGCGATTCTTAAAGCATGAACACATCTTAACTCTTTTTAGGCAGAGAGGTCAAATTATAAAAGCTTTGCTTAAACTAATGGCAATCTCTAATCAATTCTCCTTAAATTTATATTCAAACAGAAAATCTTTATAAAGCACCAGTACAGTCAAACAACTTTCTTCTAGATGTAAAGCCGTGGTGTTTGGCAGTAAAAAAACTATTCAGACACGCACATCTTCATTTCCCTCAGCCCGCACAGTCTGGTAGACAAAAAAATGCTGTCTTAATAAAATCAATAAATAAAGACAGATTCATCATCATGAGAATAGAGAGGAAATACTGTATTGAAGTGATCTGTGAGCTGATACAGTACAGGTGTTTATGACTTTAATCAAATGCAGCTGATTTATTTATAATAGTTGAATGAAATAACCCCAGTAATCCAGTTTGATGTTGTTTTCTCATCCCACTCTCAGACAAACTGGAATTTCTCTTCTTCAGCAAGGTTGAAGTTACAGGTCAGGTGTCTGTACAAGAATCAGGATAGAAATAGATCAGGGGCGTATTACAGACACTTTCAAGCTTAGGTCTTAACTTTAGATATGATGTTAAATTAGGATTTTCCATAAATCCATATTACAGAAGCAAATCTTAATGATTTAGGATTCTCATCCATTTCACCAAATCGATCCCATCTCTAGTAAGGGAATCTTAAATGTTTGGCTATCAACTCTTAGGTCTGCTACCAAGCAACCAACAATGCGTGAGCTGCTGCTGTACAGTAAACTAAATAATTGAACTTATTATTTATTTCAATGGAGCAGAACAAGAAATGTTATGAAACTCATTGTTATCATAGTCATGTTTTTATTATTATTTTACACTGCAAATACTTTCTCACTTAGAATGTTTATCTTGTTTTCAGTATAAATATAAAAAAAATTCTTAAATTAAGATGTATTTTCTTTATGAGCCTAAGAAAACAAGTCTCGTTTTAGACAAAAACTATACAATTTATGTGAATTTGTGCTTAAAACAAGCAAAATCTGCCAATGGGGTGAGAAAAAAAATCTTGAAATAAGTTTACTTTATTAACTCTTATTTCAAGAGAAATTTTCTCACCCCTTTGGCAGATATTTTTTGCTTGTTTGTATTTAAATTCACTTAAATTGTATATTTTTTGGCTCATCAAGAAAATACAGATGATGTTAATTTGATTCTTAATTTAAGAATTTTTAGATATTTCTACTGAAAACAAGACAAAAAAGCAAGAAAGTCATTGCAGTGTAGCATCAATGTGCTGCATGTCATCTGTGAGTTACCATTACAATTAAGCAGCTAACAGAAATGAGAAAATTATTCTTCCTAAGTGCTATTCTGTACATTTGATAGAGACACGAGAAGAGTCGAGTGTGTACTGTATTCATTATGACCCTATCAAGTGTTCAAGGATAAGATAACTTGAGTGTTTTTTAATAATGAGGGATGACAGAGATTGTAAGATCGCTCCACTAGTGAGAAACATTGAATGTGAATAATGGGAGTGATGTAGTGGCCATTTGTGAAGATAAAAAATAAACTTTGCCATTTTTCATCCTGCACTTTATTAAAAAATGTAATGTCATTCTCCCGCAGGTCTATCATAATTTGATTGTTTCAGCTGGCTTTCATTTAAGTTTTAAGTTAGGACAGCTGTGGGGTTAAGACCGTTTTTGGGATGTTTTGTCAAGTTAGGATGCTTCCGTAATATCACTTTCCTATCTGAAGTTAAGCTAAGATAATGCACTTAAGAACGTTAATCTGTAATAGCTTTTGTCTTAAATGAGGTCCTAACTAAAATTACCACCCATATCAAGCAGTAAAGAAAAGATCTTAAAAAAACGATATTTCTGTAATACACCCCCAAATCACAAGCAATGAGCAAATACATTATACATTTAAAAAATCAAAACTATGCATTTTTAATGTCTTAGAGCTTTAGCATAGCACCGACCTAGCAATTTCTCGATTATAACCCTTCAGACTCTCAAATAACCTGCAGTCGATCCTGAGATGTTGGAGACGTGTCGAACGCCTGGTCCTATTACTCAGTTCATTTGAGAAACATTATAATAATGTTTATAAAAATACAATTATTATAAAAAAGATTATAACAAAGTCAAATGTTTAAAGATATTTACAGGTAGAAACGATACGTTCAGCTACAAATCTGAATTTATAAATCTTCTCCACAACTCTGACAGACAAATAAATCTGAATGTGCATACAAGCCTACATACACCTCATTAAATGAGCAGAGAGAAAGATATAAAAACTGTCTGTTTTACCAGGTAAACTGGCTGCATCCTTCGAAGGACTTAATCATTATATGGAGTTGGTAGTCAAGATTGCACATGGGTGGTATTTGTGATCCCATGTAGTGGACCGGTCTGGGCCAAAATGCCAGGGTCAATTTTTGTCCCAGTACAGCCCTGACCCCAAGTGATCAATGAGACTGTTTACACTTGGTATTAAGATGTGTTTTCGTCGATCGGACGACGCTAAAACGTTTTGAGCTCGTCCACTTTCGACCATTTTCAACCACATTCAGAGGTAATCGAAACCCCTTTCAATCTGGTTGCTTTTGTAGTGTAAATGCACACGTGGTTGAATGTGTTCGAACAGCCACACAAGACTGCATTCTCTCCGCCCCTTTTTCTAATCTAAGGGGCACTGAGCACAATGTTTTACATCTTTTCTGACTTCTAGCGCAAACACCATTTAAAGGCTTGCATTGATAACCCTGCTAAAAAAAACAATAAAACCATTACAGAAAATTCCAATGGATTCCATTAAAATACCGATAGGAACCATTAACTTTTACCATTAAAACCACTACACTGTAGTGTGTTTTGGGTCATATTCCATTAGAACCAATACATAGAACCAATACATACCATTAGAGACCAACAAAAACCAATACACCGTAGTGTGTTTTGGGACATATTTCATTAGAACCAATACAATTTCCAATAAAACCATTAGAATTTTCTGGGAAACTAAAGTGGCTAATCTCCGCGTCTTTCATTAGTTTCATTTTGCGAGTGTGTGAAAGGTGCACAATCAATTGTGCTGAAATATCAAAGACAGCTTTAAGATATACATGTGCAAAACACTGTGCAGTGAGCACTAGGGATGTAACGATACCAATACAGCTTAGCAATTCTGCTTCTTATCAATACTGTTATCCGTACTACTCTCTATAATTTGGTGCAAAAAGACATGGTGTGAATAGAATTTAAGTTATTTTATTACTGTTAAACTTTACAGCAGTTTAGGTGTATAACGTCATTTTCATTTACATATTTTTATGTCCTCAGTTTAGATTTATAACCATGACATCATCTCAATCGCCACACACATACCTTAAAGACTTCACACAGTAAATATAGCCTCTGTCTGGCTAACCATGTGCTCCTTTACAAAAGAAAACTCACTTAACATGGAGGTTACACCTGTTCTTGCTTTAACTTGTTGTGTCTTGTTGAGATACAAATAAACAGACATAGATAATGTAATTCAGGAACATCGCTGGTTCAGCAGATATACTTGCTTGCAGTCATTGTCATGCATACTGGACTTCACAAAACAAACCTGCTGTAACTAAAACTAAGCCCATAAACACATAAAGAGAGAGCATGCTTGTGTTGTGCTTTGCAGTTGAGTCTGAAATTCACCATTAAAGTCATTTGCGGAGGACACTACTATAGCGCACAGTTCAAAGAACGGCATCGTTCCTTTAAGATTGCAATGAAGAAAGATGCTTTGAATGAAGGGCTCGTTTGCATGCGAGTACAGGGCGCTCATAAGAGACGCCCTACCTTTGAATATTTAGCCATGCTGACATCAAAGACGACAAGCTTGGGTTTGGTCTGCTCAATCTCTGCGGCACAGGCGCTGAACAACAGCATGTCATCCTATTCCGGCCTGTTGTTGTTGTTCTGGATGGCGAAACCCAAAACCATGTCAAACATAATGGAAAATATTTGAGGTCCTCTTTTATTAACCAAGCACAGCTTTGATGTTTGACGTCTCTATTTATTTTAAAAGAAGAAAGAGAAACGGGGCGACGTGGCGTGTCAACGATCTTCCGTCGGAGACGAAAAGAAGTCGTCATACAAAACAAAAACAGAGCCCTCTCCATACAATCAATTAAACATCATTATCAGATATATTTGTCTGGTTTAACAAAGTTCAAAGCAAAGTGGTCCTCTATGATCAAAGTGACAGTGTTTGTCTGTTTGAGACTAAAGCCCCTTACTGCTACCGAACTCTCCGCCTCCAGTCGCTGTGATGCTGTCTGACTCTGAGCTGAGCTCCAATCCGATCGGCACCCCTCAAAGGGAACGCTGGCCCCGAAATGCGTGGAGTTACAACTTTGTTAAATAAACAGTCGGTCTGGAGTGCTAATCAATGTCGTATGATTGGGTGATGAAAAACGGCCGACGGGACGAGCGGGACTGCGAGGGTAAACCTCACCAGACGTGCGTCTGTGCTCTATGAGACCGGACAAAGGAATTTCAGACGCCTCCTTTATTGTATACCATGAAAAGTCCACATGGCTCCAATATGACTGCAGAGCTTCAAAGCTTTTTTGAGTGAAAGAGTAAACGTTCATGAACAGAACCACAGCGCTCGTCCTGAACCCGCAGCTGACGACACCGAAAAGACTTTAATGAGTTATCAGTCTCTTCGTGAGATTTGAAGAACCGAATGAATTCACGCTTTTCATTTCTCATTGTTGTTGACATGATGCATTCGTTGATGAGATTTTTCTGCGCCGTTGAGTACTTGAGTATCAAGGTTATAACAGCGGAAACCGCTTGAATTTTTTTAGATACACATACTGTATGAAAACAAAGTTACTCTTCGTAAGCGCGTGCGACTGGAAAATAAATTCCCAGGCTTTGATGACCTTTTTGCAGTGATGTCCAATAGCGCATTCCAGCTATCAAAGGCACGAACCACAGACCTTTTCAAGCTTGTGTTTTTTGCCACTCGAAACTCTTAGGGGTTGGAAATGGCAGTAGAAAGACTCTCCTCAGTGTGCTGGCAGTGAGGAAAACGTTCACATTGATGTTATGTTTGAACACGACTGTGGGGAAGTATCTGCATCGCACCTACAGGGTGATCACATCAGTCCTGTGTGTGTGTGTGTGTGTGTGTGTTTTCTCTTTAAAGAGGGTCACGGCCGACCTCCCAATGTCGGCTTTCACTGAACCTTACACCAACCCAATACTGAATGCTGTAACTACACCATCTGAAACCAAACCTTTTGCAAATGTCAGGATACGTACGCTCCTCTTAAAGTCTCTTGGTTCTGTAGCAGCTACACACACAAACATACATTTTAGTGGTAGGGACAATAAAAAACAACAGTATAAAACAAGAAAAAAAGAAATGCTATATATACATTTGTTTACATAAATCTAATCTTTGTCTTATTTTATTTCAAATAAAGTGGATAATTTCACAAACGCTCTCTCAGGTGGATACAGATGAAAATATTTTATGATGTTGTGTAAGATTGAGTTTTTTTTATGTATTTGTACACTGTTTTTCTCTGCTCTCTCTTATATTTATCTGTACTGATACTCAATATATGACATTTACACAATTTGCACCACTTTTGCATTTTGGCCTAAAATCAAGGATGAAAGTACTAAATGCCAGTATGTGATGTTGAATTGCGGATACAGATCTGGTTACACAAGCCTTCGAGGTCCTCACAGTGGCGGCTCTTGACTGCTCCTCTGAGGGGCGCAAATTCAAAATACGTGTGTTCCTCGTATTTTCATAATATGTGTTTATTGCGATCCATGTGCATCACGTGTTTTGTCAAAATAAGTGCCTGCTGCACACGTGTAAAAACCATTTATGATAAAAGAGACGCTCACGTTCACAAAATACACGCAAGACACTCCCTTAACAGTAAACTCTGATTACGCATGAGATTATGCGAGTATCTGGCAAACGCTAGTGTCTCTTTTATTATAAACCTTTTAGACGTGTCTGCAGCAGGCACTTATTATGACAAGACATGTGATGCACACAGCTTCACTCCACGTGCCGAACACATATTTTGAAATTATGAATTCAATTTCAATTTTATTTTATTTATATATTGCTTTCCACAATTGTTTAATTGTTTCAAAGTGCTTTAGATTCATAGATGCAGGAAAAACACAGAAAAATCAATTGACAACATAAGCAGCAGAATACAGCGGTTAAGATTAACCATACTAGCGAGCGTAGTAAAAAGGTAACGGATGTAAGAGAGTGCTAAGTTAAGCCAATGTCAGCAGACTCCCCAGGGGTTGAAAAAACCCTAGGAAAATAACCCTGTGGGCGTAAAGTCCTAGGAGGGGAAAAACCCTTGAGAGAGAGCCAGACATAGATGATTCTATAGAAACCATAATATATAATATAATAATATATCGTGGTCATTGGTCTGACATCAGCTGGACATCACGTTGAAGGGAGGCAGTAGATCAGTGGTGTGATGACCTCCACGGCAGCCGGAACTGTCCCTGTTAAGGTCTTTACACACCGGGACGTTTTTCGTGCGCGTTTATCGTCAACGTTTACCGTGACGTTTTTCTGCTTTCACACCCAAACGATTTTTACTGGAGCTGAGCAGAGTGAGGTGCAAATTCACTCCCTGGACATTAGATGGCGCTTAATACAAAACAGATATATGCCGGTACACAGGGTGGCGCTGCGAGACGTTATGCATCTGTTCTGACACTCACTTGTCACACAGAAGAAGAGAGCCGGTATTTACACTCGCGTGTAGTCAATAACCATTCATATACGATTTTTGGTTAACGGCAAACAAACAAACATGGATCTTTTAAGTAGCAGTTATAGCAGCAATATATATATATAATCTTTGTACAAACAATATCTCCGTGAACTTGAATACATTTTTAAATGAAATCTATTTGATTCGATTCTTTTATCATCAGTTAATATAGCAGCACTCTCCACATAAAATTTGCTATTTTTGATAGAACACGTTACATCAAAATAAAAGCTCTTTCACTAAATATAAGGTAATGGGTGATCCAATGTGTGTACTTTTAACAAATCTTTTACAAGCACTTTCTCTGTTAACAATTTTCTCAAATTTCCTGCCAAATGTATTGTATTTTGTGATTTGGCTAAAGATTTAAGTTCTCATTTTAACCAATATACTCGTTTTATAGAGGTTGGGTGGGTAGAACAAGGAACCACCATTTTTGTTGTGCCCAAAAATTTTTATACTCCTGCAAATTGATAAGTGTTGCCTATAAATATAATGATGCAATAATTAGGTATGTAGTTATTATAATAAGAGGTCAACAATACTGATGTACAAATATATGCATAGTGCCAAAATGTCACGTTATGTACAATTCTTGTTTTTAATCAAACATTTATTTTTGTGAATGAACTGCAGTTTGCAATAACAATCAGAGACATGACAGTAAAATCAAATAAAACAGAAGTCAGAAATGTTGGTCCAGAAAAGTCTCAGTGACTGTAGTGCAACTGAACGGTAGTGCAAATCAACATTTAGAAATTAGACATTTTCAAATGAATTTCTTAAATGTATAAACACTTAAAATAAAGTAAAATGGTATATAATAAACATTAATTTGTGTGAACAAGAACTGACAGAGCTGTAGAGCAAATAAGTCACAATGATAGAAGTCTAAGTGAACTGTAGTGCAAATAAACATATCTATGAAATGTACATGTTCAACTGTATTTCTTGAATGTATAAACATTAAAAAAATAACTAAATAAAATGGTATATAATAAACATCTATAGGTGTGACCAAAAACTGGCAGAGCGCTACTTCTGTGCTCCTCTTTCTCGCTTCTGTGCTTCGCTTTTCATTTTTTTCCCTTTAGCATCTTTTAATAAGATGTACCTCTCCAGAGGTTCGTCTCGGACTGTTTTCTTTTGTTTAGATTGGACCTTGTCACGGCTGGTGCTGGATGATCCTGAAGACGTGCTTGCTGGGGCCTCCTCACTCTTGCTCACATCATTTTTAGCAGAAATATTGCTGTGAACACTGTAAAGATAAATGTAGTTTTCACCAGAAACAATCTTTCACACTGAGGGCCATGCCACAATATCCATGAGGTCAGTATTTGATTACAAATGTAATTTAGATTTATTGTATTTTATCTGGCTGAACAAATGCAGCAGATGTTACCTATACACAGAACACAAATTAACCTCCTAAAACCCGACCTTTGGTTTGGCTTGCATTTTAGATTTCTCCAAGCTATTTGGGGTTAGGAAGAAGCAATGAATATAAAAACCAAATATTTTTCTTTGAACATGAAACAGTGTAATTGTCCACGTTTGTGTACAACAGGTTCCAGTTACACACAATGAAGGACTATTGTGGAAACAACAAAACGTGATATCACACGGTGTAAAGGGAACATGCCATGGTATGAAGTTAATCACTGTTCAATGTCAGTGCATTACATATCGTCAGAGGCGTCATGCCTATTCAAACTGAGGGGGCACCTGCCCCCTTGGTTTTTTTGAGCCAATGGATTTTGCATCCAACCTCAAAATCAAATAAGCGTCCATTAATCTGTTATTTGACTTTTAATCTGTTTAATATGCACAATATTATACATTCTGTGCTGCATCCTTGTCACTTTTCGGAGATTTTCACCGTTTTGATAGTGTTTTGATCATGTTACATTACTTTTATTCTGGCGGCAGCTGGTGCTGCAGTCAGCACAGTCGCAGACATCATCAGCGTCTGGGCGCGCTCACAAGCTCTCTGCTGTTGCTGGCTTGCTGCTCCATTTGGCTATCTGAGGAATTAAAACGTGTTAGAAACGCTCACAACATTTCCAAACCCCAGTACGGTAATGTGCAGTTAACCTCCTCTGTGTAGAAAATGTATGGTTTTAAATGTGACCGTCTCAGCGTTATATTAGTAGAGATTCATCTTCTTGGCACAACGCCAAAGTTCGCAAGAGTTCACGCGGGCGCGGAATCTCACATGCTCACATGAGGTAAAATTTAATGCAAAAATCCGTTCCTCTAATAATTTTATCTAAACATATTTTTTTAAATAATTATTGAACATTAAAATAAATCACGTGGCTATAGCTTATGTCATTTTCGTTGTTTATATACTTTATGGATTTAAAATTACATAAATTTTATATGATAATGTAGTTGTTGAGCAAAATGCATTAATGGCACAATTAAACAAGCCATTAAGACTTAAATAAAACATGCCGTTTCAGATGTAAATATGATGCAAATGTGTCGTTATTCCGATTGAATAGTATATTAAAGTTAGTCATCACTCTTATTTTGGAGGTTTTTGCATGAAAGCAGGGGTTTTCAGATTGTTAGAAATGTAAGTGCCATGGAAAAGACTGAAAGCTCTATAATACTTCGTTTGATGTCTGTGTATGCACAAATTCCTGTGAGCTGTTGACACTGTGCCCCCTTAAAAAAAATTGGTGCATGACGCCCCTGCATATCGTAATGCAATGCACCAATAATCATTTTTTATTACTTGCACAGTATAATGTAGATTTGCACTACTGGTCCGTTCAATACATTACTGGACTGTATATTTCATACTCCCTGTTCATTTGCACTGCTGGACTACTTGAATTGCATCGTTTGCGCATTCACTGCACAATAACTTAGCCATTGCACTCTTAACTGACTAGTTACAATCCAAATTCATTCATGCACTACTTAAATATTAATTTCACTACTGTTCTGTATAGTTAAATTTATTATGTACATATCCATTTGTTAATTTCTGTATATTATGTTCATAGTACCACCCACTTTTTATACTGCTTTTGCACTTCTGGTTAGACCTAAACTACATTTCGTTGCCTTGTACTTGTGTAATGACAATAAAGTTGAATCTAATCTAATCATATAGCCCACACAGCTATGTATTGTAATGTTCTAATATATATCATGTCACCTTCATAAACCTCCACAGCCTTGATGCATCTTCTTTGTGTGTTTTACTGGAACTTCAGCAGCATCAGGCACGTGAACAAAAGCGCCAATCTCATAGGTTGCCAACTTTTAATGCGCCGCGTCAAACCAAAAAAACGAGTCAGGAGACGTTAAACGTCGACGATAAACACGCACGAAAAACGTCCCGGTGTGTAAAGACCTTAAGTCCCATTGTCCTCGGGGTCGAGGACGAGAACGAGACAGGGAAAGAGAAACAAAATCCTACTAGTGTAGCGTCGGTTCACATGTAATGCAAGTGTCACACAGTATTGTGGTTTAATATCCGCATAAATATATTACCTAGACGAGTTATATGAATGTTTTTTCCGGTCACACTAACTATTGGGAGATAAGTCAATTTACTAGACAAATTATGTGAATGCTTTGTTAAAGAGAAATGTATTTAGCTTAGACTTAAATTGAAATTGACGAACCATACACAAGACGGGCTACATAGATGTTGTGACAAACTTGCACTTTAAATCAATCTCATATTACTCTATATTTTTTATCTTTAAGTTACCGTAGTTAGCAGGATCCAATCTGTATAATGACCAGATGGTGGATTATAAGTTATTAAATGCCAGCAAAATTCATCACATCAGTTGTATGAATTGCTGTAAAAACTCAGCTTTGGCAGAGAAGCGTTTTCTGTTAATTGATGAGATTGCTTGTCAATGGCAGGAGAAGAGATAAATATTTGAATCATATTCTGATTATTTTTGTAGACATAAAAACCTTTTTATATCAATCACAGCAAAAACCATAAACCGTCCCATTTTCCCCGGGATTCTCCTGTATTTTACTATTCTATCCCGCCATCATCCCGTTACATTTTTTTGATGTATTGTTTAGACGTATTTAATATGTTCGCCTCCGGTAAAGCAGGGGGCAGCTGTAACATCTCAAGCAAATGACACCTGCCAATTGAACAACAAGAAGAAGAATAGCTTTGGAAGAACAGAAACAGCATCCCAAGGATGGAGGATGCTGAGACGTGCACAAGGTTAACCCTAGGTTAACCTTGGTTAACCCCTAACCCTAATCTCAATGGTAAATGTTTGACTGAGTACATAATCTCAAATACTTATACTCAGGGTGCGATTTGTGAATAAAAACAGAGGGGGGGGGGTTTATCATAGGCATCGATTTTGGTGAGTCATTTTGTACCCACCACTTTTAACTTCCGTCCATAATAATTTGACTTTTGGTTTCAGTGGTTATGAGGAGCAATGCGAGAGAGAAATTTGGTAATCATTGTCTGACCTAACAAAAATTCATTATAATATTTATATATATTTTTTAATATTTCTAATTAAAATATTTCTAATAGGCTATTCAGAAATGCGCTCTCTGCTCACGAGCTCTGATCGGAAACAAACCCGAACCTCACTGTCTGCTGAACTTGCGCAGAAACATCAAAATATAACCAGCTTTTAAAATTGTTTTAAAACTAAACATTTAGGCTATTTTAGCTGAAAATATGAGCTTATTGACGATTTTTTATAATTCTTGACAAAATTAGAATATAGTAAAACTATAACCTGTGCGTTGAAAATGAATGCGTCTCTGTCCACAGCACATTTCAAAACATTTTAATTCACAAAAATAAATCATGAGAACATGAACTTCATCACTACATTTGCAGGAATTGTAAAATCTTTTTTCTTTTTAACTCATGAAGCAATATTTTTACTCCAATAGTTTATCTTTCCGCACACATATGAACTGTGATCATGCACAATGAGAAAACACACAAGAATTAAATCCCCCTCCCAGTACCATGGATAATGCCAATGCCATTGCCACTCATGTCAAAACACTTATTTATGAATGGCAAAACTATTTGTCTCAGAAGGCTAGCGATGACAGTGGGTGGTCCATTTCGGACAGTTCACATTAGGGGCTGGACACACCAAAACTTTAACGCCCGCGGCCGGTGCATGTTTTCGATTGATTCCAATGTCAGTTCTCACACGGCCGTCCAATTACATTGGAGGACGGGCAGGACATTACCACAGCAACCAACCGGATCACAGCTGAAGTATCAGAGCTACCAAAGCGCTCGGCTGAAAAACAGCTGGCATTCGGCGTCCTCAAGGCGTTTTCAGCCGCGTTTAAAAGTTTTGGTGTGTCCAGCCCCAGCACTTTACTTCGGTTAATAGGCTACTTCTCTAGGCTAGCCTTTGCTGAACAACGGATTGATTGCAAAATTAAAACATTACAGTAGAAACAGTTTTACTGCTGCTTTTAAAGTAATAACATTAACTTTAAGTTACACCGCGATGCTGAGCTACAGTGAAATGATAGAAAAGGCAGATGAATTGTGTGTTAGTCAATTAGCCTCATTTGTGCGAACTGGACACGCCCGCGCCTTGCTAAACGCCTCATTGGTGTTTATCATATGTGCAACTTCGGCTATTCTCCGTGGTGTGACTGGGACACTAACTCTGCTTGTCATCATAAACAGATAATAAGATATTGATGTTTATTCCCGCTTTATTAATATGCTGCCTTCCTTCGTTTCGACACACAGCTCCACAACCATCTCGCAAGTGTTGATAGTAGACCCCGAAGCCGCCGCCAGGCGCCGCCATTTAGAAGTTTAGCCGCCATCAGCCAATAATTTCTTAAGCCAAATTGAGCCGACAGCTGATAAAGTTTGGCTGAGCCGGCTAGAATTATTTGCATCAAATAATAATTCTATCACATAGAGACATACACACACAAAATATATAAACAATACACGAGAACTATTTTCCGACTGGTTTCATAACAGTCTTGTGCTCACTCGTTGCTATGATACACAGAGGCCGTTTCTCAATCCAAAGGTTGCAGCCTCCGGAGGTCACATATGCAGGCTGCATACGTCATCAAGCCTAGTTTATTTAAGTTAACTGAGCATTACATTCGCAAGCCATACCCATATTACAACAATTTTACGATTAACTAAGAATAAGAATAAACTTTATAATTGTTAATATTTTGAAATAAGATGATATAAGGCGAACTTCGGAGGCTGCAGTCTTCGGATTGGGAACCGGCTCACAGTGAATTGACGACCAATTAAAATTGCTCGTTTTCCACACAAAAGAAGCAATGCATTTTTTTTCTCGCACTGAGGTGAAATGGCGGATAGAAGCAAGCAAGCAATTTTGATCTCACTTCTCACATACTTTCGTAATTCCTACTTTATTTTTTAACTTAGACATATGTCACGAGTGACTATGAGGGCGGAACCAAAGTTGCGGAGGAAAGTTCCGCCCGGACCGATTTATGCAAACACCGTCACTTCCGGGTAAGCCCGGGCAACGGAATCAGCGGGAACAAGTGACAGGTGTGTACACTGAGGTGGCGAATGCTGACTGGACGGCTCACAGGAACCAGGAAGTATAAATAGAGCGTGTGAAACACAAGACGTGGTTCATCTTTGTTCCATTGTTCCGTGTGGATGTTTGGAGCGGGCGTTGTGGCAGAGCGGTGTGTGATGTGGCGAGGGGAATGAAGAAGAACCACAGAGAGGATTCGTTGGAGTAAAGAGGGAAGAAGGAACGAATCATTGAAACAGGTTTGGAGGAAGATGAACTATATTAAAGCGGAGTATTCTTACCTGTGTGTGCATGTGCATTTGAATGCTGCAGTAAAGCACGATCTTTGGCGAAGATTTCGTAGCGTCAAGTGACTTTTGGAGAACCTGGAAGAAGACGCACGATACAGAGGAAGAGGGATATGTTACCAGACTGTGAGTACCAGTGGTTTGTTTACATTCACTGAGGCATTGGAATAACGGACCGTAAACTGTTGTGTGGAGTGTGTTGTTGTGTAGTGGCCCCACCGTGGAGAACGAAGCCGGTGGGCGAGCCAGCGGGTTGTAGAACGCCGGATCGCCGTGCGGGGACTCGTGCCATCCACACAAGCACCTGTGGCAGTATTGCAACGTCTCTCTCCAGTGAAGAACTTGACCCAGTGTGGAGGTATGGGCCTTACCTATCACTAAAGAGTGTGGATTGCCGTGGGTGAGTGTGAATTATTGACGTGTGTGCACCTGAAGTGTGTGCAGTGCTGTGCCGTGTCTCCTGTCGCCTATACCGCTCCTAGGTCAAGCAAGTCACTGTGAGGAGTTTCGTGGAGCTGCTGTGGTGTGACCGCCATCGTGGACTGATCTTCTTATCACCACCGCCTGCGTGTCCAGGCCCAACGGAGAGTGTGTGTGAGTACAGTGATTGAAGTGCTGTGGAGGAGATCACATTGAAGCCAAAGGAAGTATTGAAACTGTGAGAAATCAAACTAAATGTTGTGTGTAAAACCTGTGTTGAAGAGGAGGCCTAGCCAACTGTCCCACCAGTTTAGGTGTCGCCACGGGCCTGAGAAGGAATAGGACCGGACGTGTCTGAACAAGCATACGGACATAATACTGTAGTTCCATCTACGTTCCCCTCTTAGGACAACACAGGCCGTGACTGGGCCAGCAGCAACCGTTTGGAAGTGGGTAAAGGTCATCTTCTCTCTCACCTCGGACCAAGGTTAGGTGACGTATGAACTTTTCCATCTACATTGAAATACTTACCTGTAAACGTCCCGAGAGTGATTAAGAGGGCCAAATTAAAAGTTAAACTTACCTGAAAAGCTTGTATATCCAGAGCAGCACGCCCAGTGAACCGCAGAGCCACACCTGAGCCGAGCTAAAAGCTATACGTACCCAAACGTCTTGTAGATCCAGAGCAGCACGCCCAGTGAACCGCAGAGCCACACTTGAGCCGAGCTAAAAGCTATACATACCCAAACATCTTGTAGATACAGAGCAGCACGCCCAGTGAACCGCAGAGACACACTCGAGCCGAGCTAAAAGCCATACGTACCTAAACGTCTAGTAGATCCAGCCCAGTGCGCCTAGTGAATCCCTGGGTTGCCGGAGTTGAGTGAAATCCATACTTACCTTATACGCTTGCCAGTCTAGTGGAGTACGACTCCGTGACGTCCTCGAGTGACCTGGAACAGAAAGTAAAGTTGCTCTCATTATAGCAGCCTGCCACCGCTAACATCCAGCATCGGAGGAGGGCACGGTAGTCCAGCTGAGCTCTTACTAACCTGTCTCTTTTGTGTGACCGTAGTAGGCCTCCGGGACGAGCTGTGAAGCCAGTAGGCTGCGGACGGAGGAGAATTGCCCAGGCACCCTGTGTACGAAAGAACAGAGGAGGAAGTTACTGGCACGAAGGAACCCACGCTAATACTTACCTGACTGCACTACGGGTATTCGCAGGAGCGGGACGTAGAATGGCTTTTGGGAACCGCGGAGCAAGGTTATTATAGTTTTGCTTTTTTAAATTAGTTTTTATTTTAGTATCGTTTTCAATTTTGCTTTAAATTTAAGTTTAGTTTTAGTTAGTTTCATGAATGGTTTTGTTAGTTTTAGTTTAGTTTTTATTTTGCAAACACATTTCTATTTAGTTTTTATTTTATTTAGTTTCAGTTATAGTTTTAGTAATTATAGTTTAAGTAATTATAGTTTACCAGCTAACAGCAGCTATACTGTCTGACATATTTATCAGTTAACTGAGGTTGCTGTCAGCCTCAGCTAACCTCACATGTATAAAGCGCCATCTACAAGTAAAGACTCCTTAAAAGTTTGTAAACATTGCAACGTCTCCGGGTGGGCGGGGATTAGTTGGAGGCAAAAAGAGGCGTGGACGCAATGCTGACAAGCGTAAGCTAGGACGTTTTAGGAGGGATTTATTAAACATAGATGCAGAAGAAGGTTCGGAACTGTCCGAATATGTAAAGTTACTGAATCTGCGTGACAACCATTTTTGTAAATTAACTCTGTAACAGTTAGTTTTAGTATCTTGTTCTCATTGGAAACATTTTAACCGGATTTTGGATATTTCCTACATATTAAGTATTTTCGGCTGGTTTGGGGGATTTTGTCAAGGCTTATTGTCTAATGTAACCTATCGCTGGGCTAACTATGATTAGCAATGGGGATTATTTTAAAAGATGATTCAAAGGATGGCACACACATCAATCGCTGTTTGTTTGTTTAACATTTAAGCTAGCTAGTGCAGTGACGGTTGACTTATCATCACCAATAAAACAGAAACTTTCTGATTTGTACTAGATAAGACCAACACACCAATACATATGCATAGATTATTTTACCTGATATGAAGTGTGCACTGCAAACACGAGCATTATTTGCGATCGTCTCCGTCCATTCAACCACAATTGTCTTCTTTATTTCTGTGAAGGAATGTCTGCCGGGATACGGTAAAACTTTAGTTTTGAACGAAAAGTGCTGTTACTTCTATTTTGGCAGCCAAAAACACAAGACGACGTCATTTTAAAGTCAAAACCTCAAACTTTAAGTGCGCCTGCTATGAGTGTTTTGCCTCCAGCTAGAGCGGTGCACGTCACAGTGACTAGGGATGCTCCGATCAATGCCGATCTCCACTTATAATACGTGGTCGATCACTATTCTGAATCGGACAGCCGATCTTATTACAGGTATTTCATGTACTACGGCTTTTGATCAGTAAGTCCTTATCGATCTAAAATCACTGTTAGTTTGAGTCGTTTATGACATGCATTTGAAAAAGCAACACTCGTCAAACATAATTATTAAACATATTCTTTATTATCATGAAAATACCTGAAAAGGTTGGAAGGACAGCAATTTAAATATATCCTTCAGCCATTTCATGGAGCTGCGTGTCATCACAGCTGCGTGTGTATTGTTCTTCGTCTACAGCGCATTTTGAGTTTCTGCACGAGAGCGCCCCCTGGCTTTTGGATGTAGCAGCATTTCACCGTAATTCATTGAGAAACATAGCAAGCATTATTGGCCGATCAATCGGAGCATCCCTACCAGTGACGTAGGCGATTAAGGGTTCTATTATAAAGCCTGTTCAGATTTTCCGCCACGGGATGAGAGCTTATTAATTACGAAAACGAATACTTATTTTTGATCATTATTATTTTATTTCAGTTAGTTTTTCAATAACTGTTGCTCGTTTCTTTGGTTTTAGTTTTTCATTTATTATGAATTTTTTATCTTAGTCTTAGTTTCAGTTTTCGTTTACGAAAATAACCTTGCTGCGGAGTAGATCCTGCGATAGAACAGGTAGTTGCCTTGTGCTCTCCCATCCACTGATTGTTTGTTTCACTTCTGCCTCCAGGAGAAGAGGAGGGCGCCACGGGTTCAAGAAAACCAAGGCGAAGGAGTCCCGCCCACCTGTCTCCCGCCTCTCAGTGGTGCCCCTGTTCCTGGCAATTGGCCCTCTCTTCCCCCTGCAAGAACCAGTTGGAGGGCAGAAGAAGATAATTTTAATTGCCCCTTTTTCCCTTCCCAACAACATTTTAAATTATTTAAATAAAGTTTGTTTTAAATTTTACTTACCTGTCTTGTGTGCTTGGTCATTGGGGTGCTTTTGGGAACCTCCTCGAGGTGGAACTTACGGAGGGACGCTAGTAGTCCGCTCCGACTGGTAACACCTACCCAGACTTTTGTTAAATATTCAGGGCACGGTTGCACAAACACCTGAATCAAAGATTGATGTTATGAACCAAATATTCTGTAACGGAGAGATTTATAGCACTGAAAGTGATATTACTGCAGTAACAAACCACCGTTTCCACATTGTTAATTCACTACGCATGCTTCAGTGTACATTGAAGTGAAATGTGCAAAACTTTGTCCAAAATAATACTGAACACAATGTGTTTATATTACAGTTTTTATATAAAAAAGTCTCATTTTCTCATTGCTTGGAAAGATTGAGATCTAGTTAATCAGTATAACATAGACATCTGTAGACATGTAGTGTCCGCTTCAGCCATTTGCAGCTATGAAAAGTTTGGCGGCTGCAGCAGCCATTTAGGTTTTGGCCTAGCCGGCTAGCCGGCCAATAACTTCATCAGCCAGCCTTTATTCTCAAAACAAATGGCTTCGGGCTCTAGTTGATAGGCTATTACTCGTGAGGTGTAACTGGGTGTGTAACCAATCAGATAGGGCCGTGGGCGGGACATTGAGCAAGTCTGCAGAGTGGTGAATACAGAGAGGTTGCGCGGCAGCTATACCAGAGCCAGCCAAAGTAGCGCATTTTGAAATAAAATTGACTTTAATCAAACCACGGATCCGTGATAAGTGTTGTGATCCGTCTCGCCACTAGTGTAGTAGCACTGATCACTTTGGGGGGGGGGGGGATAAATTTATCCCCACCGGTAGAGCTGCACGATTAATCGTTAAAAGATTGTGATCTCGATTCAACCCCCCCAAACGAATCCAGCATTTCGACGATTCAGGTAATTATATATTCAAGTAGGAAAGACGCAGTCTCGTCAGTTCTCTCGACAACACGCAATCACAGCGACCGCGTTTATTATTGTGCAAGCCAGATGTGCTCGTGTTCGCTCCACTGGTACAGCGGATGCTTTCGCCGAGAAGTTAGACAGAAAGAAACAGAAACTAAAAAGAGTGAGTGAGGCAGAGCTCAAGGGCGTAACTTTGGGCCTAACTTTTGGGGGAGTTAAACTCGTGGCATATTTATTTATTGAATCGTTTTCTTGTATAAAAGGTAACATGCTAATTTGCTGTTCCTGTATTACAAATACATTGTAATACTTTTACTGATTTAGACTTAACATAAATGCAGCTGTTCACTTGACTATTTATGCCATGACGACACAGTGGTTAAATGAAGTGTTTAAGCACTAGCCAGCAGTGGCAGCTTCCACTTAATTGATTTTTTGTGTGTGTTTAATATTTTATGAAAAAAGAACCAAGAACTTAAAGATTAATCAATTGCATCACTGTATTGGCACCTACATGCAGCAAATGTATTATGCACAATCAGGGGCGGAGTGGTAAAGGCTGTATCTGGGAAACATTCTCTAACAGTAGTCAAGTTGTCATTGTTTGTGTCAGAAAGGTTGTTTAAAATGCTTTTCAAATGTTGTAATTCTTAACTAAGTGCAACTCCAGCTACAGATAAACTAAAACAAGATAATATCAAAACAAAACATACTGTGACATCCCTTCACAAATCTTGTCATGACAACCGCCAATAAGAACTTATAAACACACAATAAAGAATTTTAAATGGTGTGATAAAGCAAGTTAACCAACTAAGACTACACTAAATAAAACTTAGTAAAACAGGGCTAAATGCAAAAACAAGTCTTACCTTTTATCGTTGTGCAGTTTTCATTCCACAAGTGGCCATATTCAAAAATGCGTGCAAATAATTAATAAAATTCACTTCGACTGTGCTACAATTTCCCAGTGAAAGAAAACATGTTTATTTATTCATAGAGAACAAATCATATTACTTCTGGAATAATGTATGCAATATGTATAGCGCGAGTGTGGGGGAGAACGTCTCGGTTACGTATGTAACCCACGTTCCCTGAAGGAAGGGAACGGAGACGTCACGTCGTGACCGATGAATTGGGAACTCGCTTAGAGAGACCAATCTGCTTCGTACTCTACTAAAACGCCAATGAACTTGGCATTGAGATATTTGCATAATGCTGGCGCCGCCCCGCCAGGTGCGTATATAAGCCACAGGTGCAAATATGGAAATTAGCTTCATTTCGCTGAGAAAGCCGGAAAGTGTGACCGGCTGATAAACAGCAGGGAGCAGCCCTGTGGCGACGGGACGTGACGTCTCCGTTCCCTTCCTTCAGGGAACGTGGGTTACATACATAACCGAGACGTTCCCTTTCAGTTGGTCACTACGACGTCACGTCGTGACCGACGAATTGGGAATCCCTACCAAAACGCCACTGAGGGCTGACCTCTTCCAGTGTCTGCGTAAAGCCCTCCGGTTCCACTTAAGGATAAGGAGAATTAGGTTTTAAGGCAGAAGGCCGGGCACTAGATGTTCCTTTAACCCCACAGTAGTGCCAGCGACTGGGAAGCGCCCTATCTGAGCTGTTTAGGGACGCTGCGGAAGCCACCGCCCCGTTAAGGGCTATTGGTGGGCGAAAGTGAACCGTAGTTGAGGTAAAAATGACAGCCGTGGCTGTGTAAGCAAAGCGGTGCTCTGCTGAGGGAAACGTGGGCTAGTAGGATTAACCCCACGGAAAAATACTCACAAAGGAACCCGGTGGGACGCAATGTGGATGCCCGAGCCAAACACAGGTTTGCGAGGATGCAGCTAGTGAGAGGCTGGCAGCGGATGCTCCGCAACATCAGGCTGCCAAGGCAGCGGAGGAAGGCAAAACAAATTATTACGCGTTTTTGATTTGATGGCCTTCCATACTGCGCTCAGTTTGGAGCAGCAGTTGGAGGCTGCAAGCCGACCTGCGAGCCTGTTCTCTGTGCTTCCCCTAACGAGGAAAGAACACGAGAGGAGACAGGCTCGACACGAACACTGTACAATCTAATGAACGTATTAGGTGTCGCCCAACCAGCAGCTCTGCAGATGTCTGTTAGCGAGGAACCACGAGCAAGTGCCCAAGATGAGGCAACACTTCTAGTAGAGTGAGCTCTCAAATTAAATGGACAAGGAATGCCCTGCAGATTATAAGCAAGGGCGATAGTATCAACTATCCAATGAGACATCCTCTGCTTAGTGACAGCTTTCCCTCTCTGCTGACCACCGTAACAAACAAAGAGCTGATCTTAAGTCCTGAGGCTTTGTGTGCGAACCACGTAGATGCGTAACGCTCGTACGGGGCATAATAAAGCCATGGTTGGGTCTGCCTCCTAAGGGGGCAGTGCTTGCAAGCTCACCACCTTATCTCTGAAGGGAGTGGTGGGAACTTTGGGCACGTAGCCTGGTCTGGGTCTCAGTGAGACAGCAAGACCAAACTGAAGGCACGGATCGTCAACAGAGAATGCATATAAATCCCTTACTCTCTTCACGGAGGCCAATGCTAGCAGGGTCAGAGTTTTCATTGACAAAAACTTCAGACTCGCAGACTGCAAAGGCTCGAACGCGGGATCTGTAGGGCTTCAGCACCATGGACAGGTCTCAGGGAGGAATAGAGGGAGGGCGCGAGGGGTTTAGCCTGCGAGCGCCTCTTAAAATCTAATAACCAAATCATGCTGGCCAACTGATCTGCCGTTAAAAAGTGAGTGATGAGCAGAGATAGCGGCGATATCAACTTTAATGGTGGAGGGTAACAGCCTACCATCTAACCTATGTTGAAGATATATAAAAGCACAATGTTAAGCATTCTCTGGGGTCCTCGCGTTGCGAAGAGCACCAGGTGACAAAAAGGGTTTCATTTAAGCGCGTAAGCCCGTCTTGTGGACGGTGCTCGTACCGCGTCGATGGTGTTAGATACCGCTTGCGATAAATCACCTAAACCTTGCGCGCACTCAACGACCATACATGGAAATCACACAGGTCGGGGCGCGGGTGCCATAATGTGCCCCTTCCTTGAGAAAGAAAGTCCTTCCTCCGGGGAATTCGCCAGGGAGGGGTTGTCGCGAGGAGCATTAACTCTGAAAACCAATTCCTGGTCATCCAGTACGGGGCGACTAATAAAAGGCTCTCCTCGTCCTGCCTGACTTTGCACAGTGTCTGTGCGATTAAGCTCACTGGAGTGAATGCGTATTTGCTCGTCCCCCGCGGCCAGCTGTGTGCCAACACATCCACGCCGAGGCTGGACTCGGTTAGTGAATAAAACAGGCGACAGTGGGTATCGTCCGGTGACGCAAATAGATATATCTGCGCACGACCGAACTTCTTCCAAATTAGCTGAACCGTCTGGGGGTGGAGTCGCCATTCGCCGGGGCGCGCAGCTCGGGAAGCGCGTCTGCCGCTGTATTGAGCATACCCGGGATGTAAATGGCACAAAGGGACCTCAGATGCTTCTCACTCCAAAGGAGGAGATGATGAGCGAGATGCGGCAGGTGACGGTTACGACACGTAACCGAGGCAGACAGTGCGTAAAACTCAATGAGACGGGCTGGGAACTGAAGCGAAGCATCCAGGGACCGTACGAGGAGAATTAACGACACTACCGAAGTACCCGCGGTGGGGCAGCGAAGCGAGACAGGTAGGACTGCCGGTGCGTCTGCTGTGACAGCATAAACATCTACAGTATGTGTGTGTGTGACACTGACCTGAGCCCGCTGAGGGTGACGGTCGTCTGGTCTCCTGCGCGGAGAGCGCAGACTCCGGAAAACACCTGCTGGCGATAGAGGAGAGGTAGGGTGAGCTGGTGTGTGCCCGCTCACGGCTCTCTCGATCCTCCGGAGACCTGGAGAGGGAAGAGGAATGCATGTGTGGTTAAGTGGGTACCGGCTGGACAGCCGGTGGAACAGATGTAAACCAAGGATTTTCCACCCGACCCTCTACCGGGGGAAGGAGCGAATCACCGTCTCCTGAAGAGTGATCCTCTGCCACTCCGGGTTGACTGTCTCTGGCCACTTAAGATCCCGATTTTCACGGGAAGCGGCTAAGCGGGCGGGGCGAGCTGCTGACGACCGGTTCCCCTGCGCTGCCGAGATGGGGTCCGAGGAGGGGAACGGAGGTGGCCGCCGCAGGACACCAACGGCGAGAGGCAAACTGAGGAGCCGGCGTTGGTGGACCAAGGGCAGCTGTCTTCTGCCGGGGCACGACCTAGAAGATCGCCTCAGTCTGCGCAGCGGAGCTGTTTATGACTCCCCGGGCTCGCCGAAGAGGCCGGTCTGTGAGACAGGAGCATTCAGGAAGATGTTCTCGTCTGCGTACGTCATGTAAGCCAGACATAGCCAAAGGTGGTGATCTTGAACCACTGTGGTGGACATCGCACGACTGAAAGTCGCGGCCTCCCTCGTAAATCTCTAAAGCCTTCGCTTGGAGAACCTGCAGCAACGTTATTGCGTGCAGGGCTGAAGCCGCATCTCCGCATGCCTGATGGGCAGCGCCCGTAACCGGACGACTGTCTATACAAACACGGGAGGGAAGGGTTGGGTGGTCCCTCCAGGAACGCAGCTGCATCGCAACCCCCGCTCTACTGAAGGGATCCCCGTCCTTAGCGGCTCCGTTGGTGAGGGAGGTGAGGGGTGAAAGCTGAACGGCCGAGACGGCCGCAAATCACGTCAGCTCTTCGTGCCGTCGGGAAAGGCACACAGGAGGTGAGGACCGTAGAGGCCCGGGCAGCTCCAAAGTACCAATCATGTGGGCGGGACGGTTCGGGCGGAGAGGGGTTAACCCCTCCAACTCTACCGTTTCCGTCGCTCGAGCGGGCACGGCCGCCATCTCCGGGACGACTTCGCCTCGGAGGGAAAAAATGGGCACCCCTCTGATGCTGCAGAAGTGACGGGACCAGAAGTAGGTCCAATGGATTCGGCAGAAATCGCAGAACACGACTCTGCAGTCTCCACTGGAGCCTCAACCGGCTGAGGATAAGAAGGCCGGTAGGTGAAGGACACATCCTCCGTCCTACTCAGCGTAGTGATGCGAAGAGCATCCTGCGAGCGCTTTACAGCCGCACCATGGCAGCGTTCAGCACTGCAAAGGCGCGGACGTCGTTCCTGTAGAAAAGACAGTCGTCTCCGCAATCCAAGAAGGGTTATGCTCTCACAGAGAGAACCAAAACTCTCCACGAACGCAGCCTCGGAGTGCTCGATGCCCAAGCACGAAGACAGCGCTTGTGACCGTCACTGGAGCCCTTATACTTCTCGCATCCAAGTTCGCACGGATGAAAAGCTATCCTGAAAAGGACGCTGATCTCCGAATATACGAGAGAGTGGCTGTCTTTAAAAAGACACAGAGCTCTCACGTATCATTCTTTAGGGAAATCACTCTTTAGGTGCTCAGCTGATGATGTGCACAGGGAGAGACAACGCACACACTAAACTCAAAACAAAAAATATGCAGAGCAGTGGAATACTGCGAGCGTCCACTGTGTTAGTACTGCTTGTCAATCAACTTCAGCAACCGTTCCCAGAAGAGCAGAGAGTAGCTTCTCAGTAGCAGATAATGCCGGCTTTCGAAGCGAAAAAGCTAATTTCCATATTTGCACCTGTGGCTTATATACGCACCTGGCGGGGTGGCGCCAGCATTATGCAAATATCTCAATGCCAAGTTCATTGGCGTTTTAGTAGAGTACGAAGCAGATTGGTCTCTCTAAGCGAGTTCCCAATTCGTCGGTCACGACGTGACGTCGTAGTGACAGACTGAAAGGGAACTGAGTCTGTTTAATTTTAAAACAAAAACGGATTTTACTTGCGAAAATAAAGATTATAACAGCAGCACTCATCATAAGACCTCCTGCAGGGGGAAGTTAGGAAACTCCACTGTTCGACTTCAAGCTGTGCTGCAAGAACGACAGGCTGATGACATCAAAGTACCGCGAGGGTAAGTCGAGAGATTTTGGAAGAGTTTGCTTTCGAACCGCTCTCGCGGCATGTTGATGTCATCCGCTTGTTGGTTCCTATGTTATAGCATAAAGTCGAACACACGTGTAAATTATCCCTATTAGTGATGTACCAATGTTCAGATATGTTCTACTGAAAATATTTAAAAGTATCTTTAATGAGCATCATTATAGCCTGTTGGTTTCTGGTGTTTTGCATGAATGCTAGGGTATGGCAACTGCTCTCTGTGCGCAAAGTGATGTTTGGAGCTCCATTAATCTGTGGGTGAACGAGGATAAGCTATTTTATTGGTTGTTGCGTTAAGTCTAACCCAGATACAACAGAGCTATTTTCTGATTGGCTATTGTGTCGCCTCTTTCTTTTTTTTTTTGATTGGCTGATAAGCGGCACTCTCGACTAGAACTCCAGGGGAGACGGCTAGAGCGGTGCGGCCAGAGACAATTTGGGCGTTGCGGTATATTAAATATATGATATATAGTTTTTCTGCGTAAGAAATACAATGTGTGGTGGGAGTGCAAAGTAAATTAATAAAGAAAACGAACAAAAGGGTTCATTAGGAATATTCTCTATTTATTTTAATCTGAATGATGTGATGATATTGGGGGGGTTATATTAGCTGGATTGGATTTTTAAGGGGGTCATAACCCCCGTAACCCCCGTGCAAATTACGCGCATGGCAGAGCTATACGCAGGTACGTCCGACAAGAACCTTTACATAGTACAAAAAGAGGATCTTGTTCCGGATCTTATCCCTTCCGAATGGGTTTTTAGCACAGGGGGAAACATTGGATGCGTCCAAATAACCACACTTGCTGTCTTTGCACTTGACCACTTGACTACTTACATTACATTTTCTTGTATTTGGCCTAAGTGTTCTAGTGGGCGTGAAGATTAAGCGTGCATGTAGATTTATTCACCCGATGGACGTTCACGCCGCCAGCGATTCTCTGTAATCCTCAAGCGGAGGTTTCCGCCATCTGATTGGTTGCCGCGTAACGTTTCCACCTTGCGATTGGTTGCCGCCAAACCACGTCATAGCTCATTACCACAAAGTAATGTCAATCCATGTGACAGCAATTTGCACAAACATTTATTAGTTTTTTTTATTTAGGCTACTTAAAAAGTATATTTTAATTTTTTTCTTCAAATAAAATGAATACATGACAGGTTTTTCATTAGCATGAATAAATTAAGTTCATCTAAAAACAAAACTAATCTGTATATCTGTATGTTAAACTATTTCTTTCTGTGTCTTTGTCATTGTTAGATGTTGCAGGTCCGTGAACATTAACTGAATTTAAAGATTATACACTAATCTGAAACTTTCACAATCATCATTAATTTGCACCTGTAAAAACTAATGTTAAACTAATGTTCAGGGTATAATGCACGTCTTTAACTCTTTCCCTGCCATTTGACGAGATATCTCGTCAATCAAGAGAAAACGCTTCCCCGCCAAAGACGAGTATTTCCGTCTTTCCGCAATACCGCTATTATCCACTAGGTGCAACTTTTTAAAACCGGAAGTATTGCCCTATGGCAAGCTGCTGCATGTCCGTGTCTGTTTTAAAGATCGCTCTAAATGGGATCTCTATGAAAAGTCCGTCACAAAAATGGAATTATCTCTGCTTTTTGCTCAAAATGTGGTGTTTTTGCAGAAACCTACCCATATTCAAAAGTTTGAAAGCAGAGGGTCTGTTCTTTCATTTGGTATATTATATGTTTATATATTTGAAGAAGAACATTTTCTGGAAGGCATTAAAATTTTGTGAAAATCATGAAAAACGCTGGCGCTGGCTGGCAACTTTTTAAAAAAACGCTGGTGGTGAAAGAGTTAAAATTAACAAAGTTCTTAAGAATCGTGAGAGAATCGTGATCTTTATTTCAAGCAAAAGAATCGTGATTCTCATTTTATACAGAATCGTGCAGCTCTACCCACCGGGGATAAAAATTATATACGCACATCTCGGAGCATGCTTACACACAGAATCTAGTTGTAGAATAGCGGGACTACACAGGATCATCCCCAGTGTGTAAAGAAGTGTGTATTTATTATCCACAAGCAGGTTTTAAAAACGATTAGTGTTAATATAATAACAGCAAACCAGTGTTGAAGTTAATGATTTATTTGTGAGTTGTCTTCAAATTGGTGTCTACGCCTATAAATTAAAGCTCCGACAAAATGCTTGCCACAGCGCAATGGCTTATCTTGTGTTATTGGAAGACTTGACAAATCATCCATTCCGCCTGGAGCGCAACATGATCTCACAATTTTTCAGTGGCATTCTCACGGATCTCCGCATTTTTCCGTGGCCCTGCCACGGATTGTCTTTTCTGTGACATTCTCACGGATTGGTTACTTAACTGCTTTTTCCTATTTTCAAACCATTGTCACAATTGTTGCACTGATTTCACGTCGGTGTGCTGTGAGTCGTTTTTTGGCTGATAATTTAATGTCAAACCACTTTTTTATTTCTGGAAGTGTTCTCTCCTCATACCGCACTAACATGTTCCCATGCAGATGTTTTCATTTGTTAGTCATTCCTCCCGCACTAAGTGAATCAAACAGTATGTGTTATTAGGATTCAACCTCATCCACCAGTAACTCGATTTCTTTGTCAGTAAAGTTCCTATTTTTCGCTATCTTTGCCATTATTGCGGTGAGTAAAAAGGCACAACTTATAAAGGGAGGTCTTGTCACCATATACTGTATGGTCCATAGCCAGACACTGTTTTTCTCTTGTGTGTGTATTGGGAGAAACATAACTGATGATGATTGGAGTGTGCGAGTTAAGGGGGTGGGACAACCACATAGCTGATGATGATTGGCTTAATTTCCATCATTAGCGAACCGGAGGCAAAGTTCACACACAAGCAGTCCGACCCCGAGCAGTGTAAAAAAGTCTGAGCAACTTGGTCACTTAGTCGCTAGATTTAGCAACTTTCTATCGCTTTAACGACTTAAATTCAAAAAAGCGACAAGGACAAATCTAGTGATTTTTTTCTGCCGTGGTCAGAGACTTTTGTAGACTGACATGAAAACACGCATCATTAACTCTTCTCAACGAGCAGCGGCTGCTGCTGTACCCCATCTCAAACGAAGCACTGACATGCAGCCCGGTCATCGCGCAGCAATCACTCAGAATACACCAGCGACAGGACGATGGCAAATACAACAAGCTTAAAGGTAGCAGTCGCAAACACAAAGTATAATAAGCACTACTTTTCCATTGTTGATGTGAAAGGCATGAATGTTTGTGTAATGTGCAACTTATGCCCAGGAAGAAAATTCTCTCCACGTCCGTAGCAAGTAATTCTGATCTAATAAAGCACCTCACATCGTCACATGCTGCCACAAAATTTGTGGTTTCTCTTTAGTATCAATTTTATTTATTTAACTTATTTAATTTTAAGGGGCATCCAAGTTATTTGACATATTTGATTTTTTTAAGTAACGCAGTAATTACTTTCCCTGGTAATTAGTTACTTTTATAATGATGTAATGCATTTACTAACTCTTAGTTACTATTTGTGAGAAGTAATGTGTGTGTGTGTATATATATATGTGTGTGTGTGTGTGTGTGTGTGTGTGTGTATATATGTGTGTGTGTGTGTGTGTGTGTGTGTGTGTGTGTGTGTGTGTGTGTGTGTGTGTATGTATATATGCATGTGTATATGAAGAGTTTCGTTGCAAAACGAGTTAAATCCATTTTTTAACATTTTTGTCAAAACATGTTTATTATGATGTTATCATGTTATTATTTTGTTTTATGGTGCTACTTATGCCGAGTTCAGACTGCACGATTTTAGCCCTGATTTTGACTCGCCGACAGGTTTTGAGAAATCGCAGACAAATGGCCGAAATCACAGGCAAATCGATGCTCGTGCACGCGAGTGACAATCACACAGCGTGAATTATAAAAGACGCGTTCTGAGAGGATCGCCGACAAGTCGCCGAAACCCGTGAGATATTTGGCATGCTAAATATCTGGACCGGTCGGCGATTTAAAATCATGCTGTGTGAAATGTGTTTTGACTGACAATAACATCGGCGATGACCTACATCCAATGAGAGAGCAACATACAGGACAGCTGGAAGTTCGGGGAGGAGTCTCTCCAAACATTTCCTACTTCGAATGAGCGCACATGCAATTTGTATGGTAAACTTCTTGCGAGTGACCATTTTTAATAATAATCCCAGTCTCATGTGAGAACTCCGGTCTTGCACGCGTGACCTCGCGTTGTTTCCTTCGCGTCACTTCTCGCGTGCGTTTGGTTGTGAGACGTAGTTTGCGGACCGGGAAAAAGTTATCGGCGATTCTTCTTAGGGTAAAGTCATGCAGTATGAAAACCCCTGTCGCCAATCCATCATGCAGTCTGAAACCGCAGCGACTGAACCCTTCCCCAGATAATCACGCAGTGTGAAACCACAGGTGACCCGACTAGTTTGAAAATCATACAGTCTGAACTCGGCATTAGCTGTATTTTCAAAGTTATGAAGGTTTAAATCAAAACAAACCAACTGCAGTTGCATTGAAATTAATTGGAATACAACCAAAAAACGAGATTTCTGAACAATTTAAAAAACGGTGGTTCTCGTTTTGCAACAAAACTCTTATATATATTTCACGAGTTCACACTTACAAATAAGTTAGATAGATTAAATTAGTAAACGTATTTGGCGTGCTGTCCGGGGAGAGGGCTCTGAGCTCGGAAATGGGCCCGAACGCAGAGTATCCCCCCCCCGGTTTAAGAAAATAACATGGTGAGTGAGAGGAGACGGGGTGGTGGAGGGATTCTGGAGACTGCAGAGGATCTATGGAGAGTTAAACTGTGACTTATATATGTCTTGCCTTTGTGCTAATTGGGTAGATAAGATGATTACTGATGGTACTAGAGTTGATTACTGATTATATTCAGCTGGAAGTACTTAAGTGGTTTATTTGACATGCTCCTCCCGAACTATGTTAATAAAACATCATTTCACGAGTTCACACTTACAAATAAGTTGGATAGATTAAATTAGTAAACGTATTTGGCGTGCTGTCCGGGGAGAGGGCTCTGAGCTTGGAAATGGGCCCGAACGCAGAGTATCCTGAACCAGGAGTGGTTTATGGGAAGATTAATTCTGAATAGTGAGGAACTGGCGTTGGGTTGGGGTCCGCTTCTGGAGCCAGCTGTCTGAATTTCTGGAAGGCAAAACGTGAGAGAGAGTCAGCGATTAGATTTTTTGATCCTGGTACATGTTTAGCTGTTATAATGAATTGGTCACAAGCTGCAATCCAAATAAGACGTCTTAATAGTGGCATCATTGAGGGTGCGTGAGATCGGGTTTTATTAATACAATGCACAGTTGCTTCGTTATCGCAGTAAACAATGATGTTATTTGTGGACCATTCTTTACCCCATAGAAATGCTGCTGCAACGAGAGGATAGAGTTCGAACAATGCTGAAGAGGCTGAGAAACGGGTTTTGTCTAGAAGCTGCGGTGGCCAGGTGGATGCGAACCAACGACCTTGGTAAAAACCCCCAAAGCCAATAGAGGGGGCAGCGTCGGTGTAGAGTTGGATGTCGGATGGCAGGGAAGCTAAAGTTTTGTAAAAGAAAGATAATCCGTTCCATTGTTTAAGGAAGGTTATCCATAATTTTAGCTCCTCACGGCATTGATTAGTTAGAGATATTTGGTCTTCTAACCTGACAACGGAGGAGGCGAGGGAGAGCAGATGTGAGATGAAAGGGCGGCCTTGTGGGATTATGCGCATTGCGAAGTTTAGATGGCCGAGCAGCGAAAGAAGTTCTCGCTTAGAGCAATTTGGGTTGTCTAAATGCGTGGATGAGACCAGAATTATTCGGTCGATTTTCTCTTTGGGTAGGGAAGCCTGGAATTTTATGGTGTCCAGATTGATGCCTAGGAATTCGATGGACGTGTCTGGGCCGTTGGTTTTTTCCTGGGCGATTGGAACGCCTAGCTTGGAAAAAACTTTTTGGACTGTAATGAGATGCGCTGCTGGAATAGCATCGGGAGGCGAAATGATTAAGAAGTCGTCGAGCAGGTGAATAAGGTAAGGAATTGCATAATTGTTGGAGAGAATCCAGCAAATTGCTTCTGATAGCATGTCGAAAATCTTGGGGCTGCTTTTGCATCCGAAGGTTAAACGGACAGCGAAGTAATATTTTTCGTGCCATCGGACGCCGAATAGATGCCACCAATCTGGGTGGATGGGCATGACTTTAAAAGCCGAAGTAATGTCGACTTTGGCGAGCCATGCGCCACGGCCGGCGTTTTTTATTAATGAAATTGCTTGGTCAATGTCGTGGTAGTGAAGAGAAAATTCATCTAGCGGGATGAGGCTGTTTATGCTTGGGTACGGGGAATTATGCGGGGCAGAGAGGTCGATTATTAGGCGTTTTTTACCGGAAAATTTTCTTGTAGCCACTCCAATAGGGCTGATGCGAAAGTGTTCGAAAGGGGGGGTATCGAAAGGTCCGATCATGAAGCCTGAGGCAACTTCTTTATTAATTAGGTTGTCTACTGTGTCTGGTTCTATGAGAGCAGATTGGAGATTATCACAAATCATATTTTGTGAGGGGATGCTTTCGAGACCTGGTTCGAAACCATGCTCGAGGCCAGACAGCAAATATTCAGTAAAATCAGGGTCTGGGTGCTGTGACAATTCTAATGACAAACGTAAAATATTCACAGGAGTCGACAAGTAATTATTTGAATTTTTATTGTTACTTTTCTTTACAGGGCATATGGTGCGGGCATGAGCGCCGCCACAGTAATTGCAAATATGGAGAAATCGGCAGCGTTGTCTTGAGCAGCCGCCTGTATTAAAGTGGTTGCAGACCTGGTGATTTTTGGAAAAGGCTGAGGCTCTTCCGAAGGAGTTGAAGTTTGCGGTGGCTGGTCGTGGAACGTAGCTGGTTGATCTATCTGGGTTAGGAACTGAAATTGGTGGAATGGATGGATTTACCTGAGGGCATGATGTGGTGGAATGAGCGACTGACCTACAGACTGCGCAAGAGATATTTCGAACACCCAAGAAAATTCTGTTATGGAGATCTATGTCTAGTGCTCCCCAATATGAGCATTGATTCCACTGAGTTAATCGGGCGGCGCATTTGGCTGCGAACAGCTTGTGATAAGTGTAAAAATGCTATCCCCCATAGGATAAAGCGAGCTCAGCCACTATCGCAAGATAATCATTGAGCTCGCGCCTCCTATGGGGAAAAACAGCGCAGATGATTTCTGTGTATCTAGCGAATGCTATGCTAAATTCTGTGAATGACAGAATTCGGGATGATGGGGTGTTTTGTTTTTTTTAAAGTTACTGAAATATCACCGCAATCAATCTGGCGATTAGAATCAGATGGGGGTAAAAGAGAAAGTAGAGATGATAAATCAATATCTGCACCTGATAAGATCTCCGCTCTGATATTGCTGGCTACGGGGGGTGGTTCCGAAGCAATGGCGTTTGGAGGTATAGGCATCTGGGTAGCTGTAAACAGGGAGAAAGGGGATTTTGCCTGGGGAATCGTGTTTTGGGGAAGATAATCCAGTGTTGACAACTGATGTGATCTTGTGTCTGTTACAGCTGTTGGAACCTGGGAGGCGATCGGCAAGGACAGAGAGTGCTGAGGTGGAAAATGGGTCGACTGGGTCTGCGCCGCTAGAGGAGGCGTCCTCGTGCTAGGGATTGCTGTAGGCCATTGCTGAAGAGAAGGGTTAGAGGGAGGCTGAGGAGAAAGACCAGGGAAAATTGTCCGAGCTCGCGGCTCATGCGGAGGCAGCCTCACGACAGGAGCCGCGGGCCACGAACCATGAAGATTAGCAACGGGTTGCGCCTCCCCTGCCAGCGGAGGCAGCCTCACGCTAGAGGGGAGACGGTCACCGCTGCTGGCTTGTGGATGTGAAGGGATAGCTTGGGTAGGAAGATTTCGGGAAAAAGTCCGGGCCCGCAGCTCAGGCGGAGGCAGCCTCACGACAGGAGCCGCGGGCCGCGAACGATGAATATTATCAATGGGTTGTGTCTCCCCCGCCAGCGGAGGCATCCTCACGCTAGAGGGGGGACGGTTGCTGCTGTTGACAGGTATATCCGAGTGGGGGACAATACTGGAAAGCCCTGCTGAATGATGATGGGCTGGAGGTTGTGGTGTAGCAGCAATGGCATCTGGAGACCGCCCCAGGCTTGCTGAAGGCGCATTGTCCTTACCGCTTGGTCGACGCAGGACTGGTCTTGCAGTGGATGGAACCTGTATTATGGAGGTAGGTGGTTTTTTACCTTTACTTGTCTTGCTTGTAGTCTTTTTGGAGGTTTTCGATGGAGATGGTGTTTTAAAGGGGGTGCATGTTGACTGAAGGTTTGTGTATAAATCATATAGTTGTGCTTTGTTCATTCGTCTGTGGTAGTTGATGTCCGCGTTGGTTAATGCTTGTTTAAGACCTTGCACTGTCCATTTCTGTATTGCTGGAATGGTTTGCTGGGCCAGTGAGTAAGAAGAGGATGATGATGATGATGATGATGCAGACGGGGATGAAGATTTGCTTCTCATTGGTGGGGGTGATCGCTGTCTTTTCCGTTTTTGAGTGGAGTTGTCGTCTCGGATTGGCTGGCGACCACGTGCTGGAGACTCGGTGGTACTACCTGCTGGTGTAGCGGCACTCATTGGGGTTGCAGGCATAGATGAAGCATCCTGTGAGTAAAGAGATTCATCGTCTGATGGGTAAAGTTCAATCTCTGACATGATGGCTTTCTATTAAGCAAACCTGTTCTGGAGACTGCAGAGGATCTTTGGAGAGTTAAACTGTGACTTATATATGGCTTGCCTTTGTGCTAATTGGGTAGATAAGATGATTACTGAGTGCAGACCGCTGATGGTACTAGAGTTGATTACTGATTATAGACAGCTGGAAGTACTTAAGTGGTTTATTTGACATGCTCCTCCCGAACTATGTTAATAAAACATCATGAAGAGTTTGGTTCCAAAACGCAATAATGCCATTTTTGAAAAAAATTAGTTACTGCCAGAATCAGTATTATATTAGGTCAGTATTTAAAAGTAAATTCTTAATTTTACGCAAAATCCAATATCCGCCGTGTTATTCTGTCATCTTTTCTCCCTTTTTTCCCAAAACGCAATAAACGCCACTCCCCCTTTTCCACAGAATGCAATAAATCCGCTCCACAAATTACACGCACCATTCCACGCAATGTAAAAAAACAATGGTGGCACGTTGAGTACACGCAATCTTAGTTTTCCTCATCTACTTTGTACTTCATGATCAACAAACAAACAAAAACAAAATATTACTTTAATGGCATTGATAAACCTGTGGTGGTTTTCTGTGACAGGAAAGAAACGTAAGCCATCAACATCTAATAATTTCCTCGAGAGGCACTCGGGAGCCGGTTGCTTGTTCTCACATGACAGCATCAAGCTTCTCTCGTGCTTACACACTGACTCCAGGGGATCTTATGAGAAACTTTACATTATTTTGCTCAAAGTCAACGAAACTCGAGCAGGACCAAAACATTTTACAGCTGATCGCTGTGAAAAATGTTAAGCGACGACGTCAAGTATAACCGCAGCAATGACAGTGTTCTTAATATAACAAAGTAAGTGTTTTGATCAATGCCATTAATGGTTTTTTTTTATTAGTGTGTACAACTAGTCAACTAAATGAATATAACATGGCAAAGATGAATGCACATTTATACATTGATTCAATAAATTTAAAGCATTTTGAAAAAAAACTTGTCATGGATTTATTGCATTTTGTGGAAAAAATCAGTTTTTATAATAAATCTTTGAAAATCAAATTATGGATTTGAATTTTTTATGTTTTTATAACTTAAAGATGCTATGTGAACATTTGTAACAGAAAATAATGGTTTTCATCATGTCACTTTCTTGGTATAGAAAACATGTTTTTACCGAAATTTGTCAAAATGGATTTATTGTGTTTTGGAACCAAACTCTTCATATATATATATATATAAACATATACATACACACATATACATACATAGACACATACATATATACACACATACTGCACATATGTAAACGAGTAAGGAGATTAAACGGATTCTTCCGGTGGTCGTTGGTCAGGCATCAGCTGGGCATCACGTAGAAGGACGACTAGTAAATCAGGGATGGTCCGACCTTCACATTTACCGGAACTGGGTCTGTTTGTCTCATTTTCCTCGGGGTCGAGGACGAGACAGGGAGAGAGAGAGAAACAAAATCCTATTAGCGTAGGGGCCGTTCACATGTAATGCATGTGTCACACAGTGATGTGGTTTAAGTCAGCTCGGTTCCAGACAGGCTAACTATTGCTGCTTAAGTGTATTACCCATAGTTGAGGATTTAGCAAGTTTGTGGGCCCAGGGCGAGTCTATGTATGGGGCCCCCCATCTGATCTTTAAAACAGAAATGTGTTTGTATGGAATTTACAAAATATCTTAACATATAATATCCTAATGGTTTTTGTCATAAAAGAAGAATTAATCATTTTGACCATATGCAATTGGCTTTTGCTACAAATATACCCATGCGACCTATGACTTTTTGTGGTCCAGGGTCACAAGTAATTTAACCTCCTAAGACCCGAGCTTTGGTTTGTCTTTTTTCAGATTTTGGGGTTAGGAAGAACCAATAAATATATTAACCAAATATTTTTTCTTTGAACTTGAAGCAGTCCATGTTTGTGTACAACAGGTTCCAGTTACACAGAATTAAGTATTATGGTGCAAACAACAAAAAAATCAGGTCTTAGGAGGTTAAAATATAAATCTACATTTACATTTAGTCATTTAGCAGACGCTTTTGTCCAAAGCGACTTACAAGTGAGGTAAACAATAGAAGCAATTAAAACAACACAAGAACAGCAATACATAAGTGCACTGGAAATAGTCTCATCAAGTCCAGCACAGTATACATAGACAAGGGATTGTTTGTAAAAAAAAAATATTTCTAAAATGAACCCCTTGATTTTAATGTAATCTTAGATCTCGTTGTATTATTTGACTGTTTCTGTATGAGCATATTTCAGATGAAGCTCAAGTAGAGAAGCTCAAACCAGACCATGAAAACAAGTAGGTCTACCTTTAATAGAAGTTAGTGAAGCACTAACATACACAAGGACTATCAGTAGCCTTTGAGAAGAAAAAAATAAAATAAATAATTGCTGTGATATTAACTCTTTCGCCGCCATTGACAAGATATCTTGTCAATTAAGAGAAAACGCTTCCCCGCCAATGACGAGATTTTCAGTTTTTCCGCTATTATCCACCAGGTGGCGCACTTCCGCAACTTATACAACCCGGAAGTAGTGCCTCACGTGAAAGAGAAAGAACTCTGTGTATGTTTTAAAGATCGCTATGCATCTGATCTCTATCAAAAGTCCTTCGCAAAAATGGAATTATCTCAGCCTTTTGCTCAAAATTGGGTGTTTTTGAAGAAACCTACCCATGTTTGAGAGATGAGAACAAGAGAACTAATGAAGGTAGGATGAAAGATTTTTTTTTTTAAAGCAGATGGTCTGTTCTTTCATTTGATACATTGTATGTTTATATATTTAAAGAAGAACATTTTCTGGAAGGCATTAAACTTTTGTGAAAATCATGAAAAATGCTGGCGCTGGCTGGCAACTTTTTTTAAAAAACGCTGGCGGGGAAAGAGTTAAATTACAATGCAGTTCAATGTAATGCAAATAATAAAATAGATTTTAAATAGTCACTGGATTACAGCAGTGTAGACGTTTCAAAAGCACAAACAGAGTTTAGAAAAATCATCTATGTAAGCAATAAAGTACGAGAGACTGCTGTATCGTGAATAAGTAATGGCTGAAGGGCATCGTTACAACACTTGCCTCGAGTACCTTATTGCTTTTATAAAAGAGTTACAACACAATAGAGCTGCAACTAACGACTATTTCTTCTGTCGACTAATCTAGCAATTATTTTTCAGATTAGTCGACTACCCTAACGACTATTTTTATTATTAATACAGTGTTCTTTTTTATTAGCCATTTAATCTGTTGGATAATCTGTTTTTCTACTCTCTGTCTGATCTGACAGTCATTGTTTGTTTTATTGTATTTTAACACAACTGAATGCTATTTTCACATATTATCTGTTCTGTTGTCAGACATATAGGGGCGGTTTCCCAGACAGGGATTAGACTAGTCCTAGACTAAAATAAATATAAGAGCTGTCCAAACTGAAAACATCTTGCACTGACATATCTCAAAATACATCAGTGCCCTTAGTTTGGCCTCAAAATGCACACAAGTAATGTTTTTAGTAAGGCATGTTTGTTTAAACTAATTATATTTCCTAATTAAACTAAGGTCTAGTCCTAATCTCTGTCCAGGAAACCACCCCAAAGACTATTAAAATAGTGACTAAACATAACCCAATAACCTTGTGTTTAATCCAACCAGCTGTTACTTTAACTACTAAGTTACTAAAATCTTGATTTATAAACGAGACATCGCAGACAATTCTGCGCAAATTAAAGAATTTCCATTACACAGAGTTACTACAGAAGGCATGCGCGGCCATAGGAGAGACCTTTCATGATAAACTCGAATCAGTCGTCTTCTCTGCCAGTAACATCCAACGTTTACGTGAAAATGCAAGTACACAGAAGAATCCGCATGGAAAACACAGCCAACTTTTAATTCTTTCACTCAGTGTCATGTATGAGAGGCGCTGTCTAGGGGCTTCACGCACAGAGAGAGAGAGAGAGAGAGAGAGAGAGCGTGCACAAGAGAGGCACCACCGAGCGCTCACAACAATAAATGAAGCCGTTTTAAATGAAAATAAAAATGTAAATGTTGCGGCCATTGTTGATTTTGTGGCGCACACAAACAAATCAATGTATGGATAACACTGCCAGGAGCAGAAGCCGCCATTACGCGAAATTAATGTAAACAGCGGCGCGTCGATTTTCATAGTCGTCGTTGCAGCACTACAACACAATATTAAAGTAAAAAAGTATTAATGCAACTTTCATGATGTTAAATCAATAAAAGCATTCCCTCCGCTAGAAAAAATTTTTCACTGACTGTGAACAACAACAACGTTCTAATGTATAATATGCATGAAAGCTCAAATAAAAAAAACAAAGCATTCTCAAACTGATACGTGTGATTGCTAAGAGCGCAGAGATAAATAGAACTGTTGGGTGAAGTGGTCATAGCCGTGTTCTTTTGTGAAAAAAGCACAGCTATTGACCAATCAGAATCAAGGATTGGAACTAACCGTTTTATAAAAAGTTATAAAATATCAATGAGCCATTCATTGTTTGAATTACATTACACAAGACAAAAGTGGGAGATCTGATAACACTATATATACACAAGAGTATGTGTGTTAGAAACACGCTGGTATTGTCAAATCCGACTGTTTCAATCAGAGGATGAAAATTTTGAAACTTAAATTTAAAATCAAACTTAAATTATGACCCCTTTAAGATTCGTTAAATTAAATATGTTCATGGAATCACTTAGACGTTTTTTTTTTATTTCCCTTAAGCTGCATGCAATGGTTAATATTTCTTAATTTTATTACAGATATGTGGGATTTAAAGTGGATTAAGAACATCAGTGGGCCAAGTACACAGCCTTGTTGGACCTAAGTTAATGTGCCCAGTGCATAACTCATATCATTTGGAGAGATTGAGTTCTTCACAAATATGAACACAGTTTGTCACAGATTTGTGAAACTCAAGATTTCCTATCTGAGCATTCTACACAAGTCCTAGTCCAGGCTCTTGTCCTGTCCAGACTGGACTATTGCAATGCGTTACTGGTTGGACTTCCAGCCTGCACAACCAAACCACTAGATGATCCAAAATGGAGTGGCAAGAGTGGTCTTCAGTGAGCCAAAGAGGGCGCATGTAACTCCTCTGTGTGCATAAGCAAATGTCTCAATTTGCTGTCTGTTTAATCCCTTGTTGTCTATAGTCTAAAGATTTCTTTAGTGATCATTCCTTGCTATGAGGACTCGTCAATAGGGGGAGATGCAAGACGATATATTGTTGTACCTTATACAGATGTTTTTAAAAAAGTAATTAAGAGGCTTTTTGATGGAGAGATGCCATGCCAAGATGAGATGAGATCACTGATGAAGAAAGAGTAACATCAAAGCGCTCGGATTTGCATGTTCTACGAAAACACAGATGCTTATGGAAGCTGGAAACATGGATGGAAAATAATCAGGCTATGGAATGATGTCGTCTGGATGAGGGACATATCATCAGGAAACTGGCTGGACCTGGCACAGATGGTACACACTGGGCTACATCATATTACAGCACAACATCAAAGCAGGTGGCAGACTCTTAGAAAGGCCTGCATGAACCAGAAGCATTTATGACTGACATCTAACTGGCACATGGGCTGTACTGTTATAAAAAAAGTATCAACATGATTATTTTCTCTAGGATTACTCCTAATGTCTATTAGAAGATCATTCACAGCACATCTGTGGTACAAGTTGAAAAGTGACCTTTGCATTTAACCCATCCAAGTGATTAGTGAACACATGCGGAGTAGTCAGCAGCTATCACTGCAGTGATGCTTGCATTCGTTTGTTCTTAAAAGATTAAAAACATCAGTGGATCGCAACCTTTTTAGCCCTAAGTACCCCCACAGCCCTATCAGTAAGGCTCAATTAACCCTTCATCGAACTAAAACAGAGTTGTGTTTTAAAGACAAATAATTAGTCAATTTATTCATTCATTAGTTTTAAACATTAAAGTAACAGGGACTGACTGATGAAGCATGTTTATTTTTCTTGAGGTTTGAAATCAGGGATAGAGCTTAGGTTATAGCTCAGTCTGACATTTTTATGAATTGTCATGCAGTCATTTAATATACATTGATCTGCAAATAAACAAACATGTTATTACCAAAACTTGTCAGGATATCAAAAATGAAGGACCATAATTTTGCCATTAAATAATGACTAAACTTTAAGACATGCAGTGGTTAATTAGCTCTGAAAGTGTTATTTTTGCGACCTTATGCATTTGTAGAAGGTTTCTATTCAGAAGCAACATTTATGGGAGAAGAGCATTTAAATTAAGATGGCCAGAGGAACATATTCATCATTTGCCAAGCCATGCTGTGTTTAATTTGCTGGAGAAATGAGGAGTCACAAGTCGTTGTCACATCAGGTGTTTCAAAACTTCTTGTAACCCTTCATCTTTTGTCCTCCGGTTCTTCTTAGTGTACTTTGTTAATTTGTATTTCACCCTCCGCATTTTCATTGTGATGTCCGTGGTGCTGATCTCAAGCACATTAACTGAGGAGCACCAACTTATTTGTGACCCTGTACTAATTTGCGCTGCTCTTAGTAGATTGCAATGGTCATTATGGAAATGTGCTTATGTCATTATTGTGCCTGTGTTATTTAATTTGCGCCTTTGTAGTAAATCACCCGCAGATATTTCCGCTAAAATCGGCGCTTGCTTGGAATTGCGCTCTCACACCAGCTAGCCTCGTTTAGTAAATCTGGCCCTAAATATACGAAAATCTCAATTGAAGTTACTGATGATTCAAGTGTAAAAAGAATTGAAATTATTTTATTCAAAATATAAAGAGAAACAAAATGCGTTAAGACGTTCACTATAAATACAAAAGACATCACACGGGACAAAACAAGTAAGCCCTTTTAAAAACAATGCAAATGTTTGTTTGCGTCATTTGAAACTATGCTATGACAGTGGAAATTAATATCATAATTTTAACATTTTTTATATTTAATAAATTTTGTTTTTAGAAACAATTCAGGTTTATTGAAAATAGTCAGATCGTTCTTGAATTGGACATCACTATTGCGTTTTGGAGCATGCAGCGCATTTACTCACCATGGCTTATAATATTAATAAGATTGTCATGACTCACGGAGAGGAACAGGACCCAAGTGCAGGGGAAAGTGAACTCAAAAAGGGTTTATTAACAAAAGAGCCCACGTGGGGGCAAAAGACAAAACATTCACAAGACTAGATGACACACTAAGACAAAACCTCACAGGACTGACTAGACTAGACTAGACTAGACTAGACTAGACTAGACTAGACTAGACTAGACTAGACTATGTCAAACACACCAAACATCCAAATGAAACAAAACGATTCAGCACAGGACAAGATACACTGGGGCCTTAAATAGGGAAAACTAAACAAGATAACGAGGGAAGTTCAGGTGCGGGGAGTTAACCAATAATGAATTATTAACGAGGAAACAAGGGGGCGGGGGCAGAGACAAGACACTGCAGCACACTACCCAAGCAAAAGGCCATGTGCTACAACACAAAACATGGGTACCGCCACGATCCTGCCACATGACCATGAACAACTATGAATAATTATGACAGACAGGCAGGATCATGACAAAGATGAAAATGACATTTAAAGTGGTTATTTTTACAAAGATTTCCTCACAAATCTTTTAGGTCAAAGAATGAGTAAAGAGAGACATTTTTATTAAAAGTAAACAAGATCATCATAATCTTTTCCCATACCCCCTTGAGGTACGCGTACCCCTGGTTGGGAATCACTGATGATATGAGATTTATCTGTAGATAATTTTTAAGGATGGTTGTTTTTTATTTGAATAATGTTTAACAGATTCCGTAATAATCTAACTTTTTTGTGGAGTTGGCAAATAAAGCAAGAAAATGTAAGAGTATGTCTCATTGCTTTTACCGGGAAAGCCCAAGAGTCGTTTTGAATGGACTCACACGGGTTTCTGTGAAACAGAACACACACAGAAACACACACACGCAGGCCAACCAAAACACTTTTAGCTAGAAAATACAGAGGAGTGTAGGACTGGTTTCACTACAGCAACACAGGAGCCCATTTGATGTGGCTTTACTTAGATATGTCAGAAAATAAGCGACTTGTGTGAAAAATGACAAATACAAACAGGCAAATGGTTAAATGAAAACAGGATCTGATCTGCTGCTCTGCCTGTTTATTCACCCTAGACGTAGATCAACCGAATGTGATTTCATTCTGAATACCCACATCCACACAAACAAATTACCCCATATTATCCATACAAACAAATTAGTCATCTCTCATTTGAACCGGTATACAAGCTGTCAACTCGACTGCTATAATCTTTCTATGCCAGGGTACCCAAAAGGAAAGCTGCACGGTCTTGAAGTAGTTAGTCTTCCTTCTTCAAATGGGGCATCATCTGCAACCAATAGAGACGCTCTGCTTACGAAAGGCGAGCCTGTTTGACAGATGTCTCCTGATTCTCTTTACTCTATTGAAGTCCACTTCCTAGATGGCACGTCGTGACTGATGTTTATGGTCAAGGTTGTTTACCCATTCGATAGCGAGCGTGCAGAACGCAGTAATGGGGCATCTGATTGCTTTTATGCTGTATCTACTTTCACAAGCTCTAATACTCTTCAAGACAATCGGGCCATGTTTTTATTTGTCCGCGAATGGTAGTTAGTGGGATTTAAATGTCTTTTAAAAATGGTCCTATTTAGTAGGTTGTTGATTTGGCTTCACTGCTGACCTTTAACACCATCAAATGAAGAGTGAAAAGTATGCGTGCTAGATGCGTTCAGGTATGCCAAACACCTTAACCATACCAAGACTTTATAGTGGATCCCCGGGGGTGCCCTCAGAATTGGGTGTCACTTTAAAGAAAATGAAAGAAAGTTCTTAAGGAATTAGAAAGGTTTTATAGATGGTGATCCCCGCTTTGATCTTGGAATGAAGACCTCCACCTGTTCTTGATGATGGGAGCTGGAGTCTGTTCCTTTAAAGAGTCTGATCCTTCTTGATCTCTTTGATGTAACTTGACATAACAGTTCTAGCGAGAGGAATTTGATGAGTCTGGATGGGCTTCTTTGCTTGTGTAGAGATGTATGAGGCAATATGAGTCTAAGCAACAATGAATACCAATAGACTTGTAATAAAAGTCATACACTGTATAAGAGCATTAACATCATCCATTTTACCTACAATATGTTTTCTGAGAAAACAAACAAGAGATTTATCAGCAAATAATGCAAATACACCGAACCATTAAAAAGGGAGAGAGATACTGATAGACACCAGAAAGATATACATGTAAATATACCAACAAGCACTTCATTATATTATAGTAACACCAGTACAGACTGATCTCGTGAGAAATGACTGTAGTGTGCTTAAACGTGAATCAACATTATCCTATTGAAACTAGCAGTTACTTTAATAAGGTCCTTAGCGTAATTCAAACCCTGCTTACACCAAAACTCGTTGATTCGTTGACTTTACAAATATAATCGTTTGTTAGCCCTGAAATCAAAATGGTCTTAACAGAAATTAATTTTCGAGTTGTTCTAGCTTAGTCCACTAGAGGACAGTAAAGAAATGTAAAAAAAATCAAAGACCTTTACTTTCTTAAAAATAAAGATGTAACACGTTGCCATCATAGAGGAACCATTATAGCCAGTGTGGTTTACCTTTAACATCCAGAGAGATTTGATGTTGCTCAGTCTAAAGGTTTTTTCTAGTGATAAATATTCTGCCAAGTAAGGAATAAAAATGCTTTTTCTGTTAAGATGCTGTGACTGAAGGGTTCTTTGGGTGCTTCTTCGAATAACCTTTTACAGCACACATATTCATATTTATGTACGTTAAGAGCTGGTTTCGGCTCTGTGTCAACATGTCATTTGTTGTGGCTCAAGAGCGATCAATCTTTTAACATTTACTGCTCAAAAACAAACATTTATTATCATTTCAGCAACTGGCATTAAGGCGAAAGGCAATGCTTACGGATTTCTCTAAGTAAAGACATTATGATTTTTGAATGTTGGATTCACACACTTTCGTCTATGATGTATGGGAACTTAAGTGTGACGCTCTTGTAAGCAGCTCTGGCAGGCAAGAGTTAAACCTTTGAATCTGTGAAGGGCACATGCAACAGATCTGAGATGAAAGAGTGCCTTTGACTGTCACAGAGGTTTGGCTATACAGTAGGCAAGTGAAGCACTTTCAAAACTCTCAATTGAGTCAACTGGACCAGCGTGAGATACTTAAACATCTAGAGAAGATCTCCGAGCAGTACGGCGATGTCAGAGTAATGTTATCCCCCTACTGATACAGCAAGAGCCACATGCATAAGAACTAGTAGCAGAGGTAAAGATCCATCTGCCAGTGATTTAAAGGCCACATTACCAGAGATGATTTGCGTAATAAAAAAAGGGAGGTTTGGGTGAAAGTGACTAGACTCGATCAGGGACGGGCCCTGAATCCAGCACACGCTCTATAATCTGTACTACAAACATCTGTTTGAAGTTCCTCAATGAATACCATCAGTCAGTCCTGCTGGTGTGACCTCATGGTTACCATATAGACAGATACTGACACTCATTTAATAAACTCTCACATTATTATAACAAAACTTTACTACAATCAACTTTTTAATTTTATAGAAACGTCATTGTCATATCTACTTAAAGCCTTAAAACAAGTTGATCCAAGGTCAGTATTACAAAATCAGCATTTTACACAGGTCAGCATGTTCTTGCATTCATATATCTTTTGCATTATATCTTTAAGGTTTTAAGTACTAAGAGTAAGTACAAACACTTAAACGGTAAACTATGAGACAGTAATTGTTGAATTATCTGACGTCACCTCATGGTTTACAATGAACACACACACACACACACACACTATTATCAATAATAACTACTGCCACTTAGCAATGGCATGCATACATTTTAAGTGGACTCTGAATGGTCAAGCAACTCTTCGGAGGCACTCACTGTAGATTAGATGGACATCATGTGTTTGAGGGTTGAATGGATCTGCGTCTGAATGGAGGATTGCTGCTTTATTCTTTGTGTGTTTAGCATCTGAAGAGAAGAGGACTGGCTGTAAGTGACTGAATGAAACCACGCTGATGGGCGAGTTCCCCCGCTTTCACAAGTGAGAGAAAAAACAACAGGCTTGTGTCAAATCAACTGTTCCCCCAAAACCCTTTAATCTCACCGCTCAATGGCCCATTAATGATCGCCATGCATATTACACATTAATGTGACGCTTAATGAAAACATCACTGGAGAGACAGAGAGAGAAATACATTTTATGTATGAACGGATTATTATGAGATGATTAAAGCGTGAAGAAAAGTAAATGATAGCTTTGCCCTTATTGCATTGAAAGAGGATTGCTGTATAATGTGCAGGTCTGACTGCAGTAAAGGAAAGGTTTCTAAGGGGTTTCATAAGGGTGGAGGGGTGAAGACTTTGATCTTTAGGGGCCTGTCTACAGTCTCCATAGATAAAGGGCGTCTCTAATATTAACAACCTGAAACCTCTTCTCAAGTCAGATGAAAGTCCTGATAGTTTTCCTTTCATTGTGAATAAAGGTGACAGAGCTATGTAGGCCTAGCATAATAGTATTAAATAAATAAATACAAAACCAATAATGCATAGAAATAAAGATTACAGGCCAGTATAAGAGCGTGGCATAAATGACACAACAACAATAATTGTAATAAAATGTTGTGTCTGTAGATCCTCACAGTATTTTCTTGAGTATAATGTTTTTCCAGTGTATGAAATGTCTTATTCTCACTCTATAAAATCGCGCGGATTAGGAAACAGGCATTTCAAAGCCAATGAAAACTTACCACATCAAGTCAAATATCGTAGATCAAACAGACCAAACTATGGGCATTTTTTCCCCAATACATTTAAAGGACAGACATCGGTCTGTCTAGACCACGCCCCCTGTAGTGCTCTTGACTGTGATTGGTTCATGAGACACCGTTAAATAGGCATAAGGTGTCGAGGAAAGGAGCACGGTGGAGAAGTTTAACTTTCACTCACTCCCTCTCTCAATCTTTCTCTCTCTGTCTCTCTCTCTCTCTCTCTCTTTCTTTCTCACCTGTTTGTTACGTACCCCTACTACCTAACCTATCCTAACCTGTTGTCATTTTTAATGTCGCGTAACCGCGTGCGTTAAGTGCAACAGGTATTGCGGTGACAGTTGTGGATTTTGAAGAGCGCGCACGTGATGAAGATGATGAGTGTCAGTCACTGGCTCGTGATGCTTGCGCTGCTTGAGTGCGGGGCGCGCGCTGACGCTCGGAGGTTTCGGGGAGGTCGGAACCCGCAACCGCGACGCCCGCAGCCGTCCACCCCTCACCGGGAGCGAGCGGAGACCACCGAGAGCTTCTCACTGGACTTCACGGCCGTGGAGGAGAACATGGACAGTTTCATGAGTCAGGTGAAGAACCTCGCGCAGTCTCTGTACCCGTGCTCGGCACAGAAGCTCGAGCACGACATGAAGCTTCATCACCTGGACAACACATCCGTCACGTGCAACGACGGGAGCGCGGCCGGGTAAGATCAGCACTACTCACCTGTGCACAGCTTACCCTGGTAACCATGGTTACACACTCCGTAACCAACTTGCGCAGATACGCGGCTCTGTATTATTAGACACAATCATCTTTATTTAGTGTATTATAGACGATCAGGACATATGAAATATTGTAAGTGTATTGATTAGACCTGTAGAGATAACGGTCGCCGTGATTTCAAGTAAGATATGATCCTGGATAAACATTTTTTGTTGATCCTGGGTCAACGTTTTAGTCAAAGATACCCCAACCTACCCTTAACTCAATGGTGTTGATCCAGGATCACATCTTACTTGGTGTTATCACGTTCACCAGAGATAACTGTGTGTGTGTGTGTGTGTGTGTGTGTGTGTGCGTGCGTGCGTGCGTGCGTGCGTGCGCGGTTAAATGATGGAGCTCTGCAAACATCAGAAGCTTTTTTTAGTATAAACGCTTAAAATTTAGTATAAATTATTTTGTTTGTTTGTTGTTTTGCACCCATTTAAAATACAACATGCCGTCAGTGATAATGTCATCATGAATCATGAGACACGAGGCACATCATTACAGAAAAACACAAACTAACTTAAACTTAAGCACTTAGGTTAATAGGGAACAAAATTTGACCATACAGTACCGCACTTATAAATCCTTACACTGCACACATATATCACATACTGTAAATGATGAAATGATTTGGACAGCTGACCTCACCTGCTCCAGTATTATCCTCAGAGACATATTTGTATGTGTCATGATTACATTGTCTAATAGGATTGTATTCATAGGTTTAAAAACTTTTTATAAATCGTCGATTGTGAAATTGCATTATCCGTTCATGATGAAAATGAAAGATATCTGCCAGTAAGAAACAGCTGGTCAGGTGTTTGTTTTACAGAAGTTTGAGATGTTGGGCTCAGTTTGTACAATAGCTGAATGCCCTCTTGTGGATACAGATGAGATTGCAAAAAGCCATAAAGAAAACTGACCAGTTGAGCAATAAATGATACAGAAGTTTACATAAAGATAAAAAGACACAATGACTAAACAAGCAGTAAACGGTGTTTCATTCATGTACAGTATATGGCAAAAGCAATCAAATGATTTGTTCAACATTGGTATCCAGCCTCATCCATGTAACCGACTTTAAACATTATTCATCATTTATTCATTCAGCATGTAGTTGTTACTAAAGGTCTGAATATCTGAAAACTCTTTATTTGTTTGTGACATTATAATATACTTTCTTTGTTTGTATCTAAGGTTTATTTAAACAATGAGTCGATCAATGTGACTTGCAGAGTGATGAAGTCCAATGAATGACTTGCAATGTTATCTTAGCACAGGAATTTTTAGGATTGCAGTCAAACTTATATTAAATTTATTCAATGACAAGAATTAAAAGAGAATTAATGTGTATTTTAAAACCATATTTCCGTTGAAAAATATTTTGGAGGGATTTGATATTGAGACCAGTGGCGGCTCCAGAGATTTTTTGATGCAGGTGCTATGGGGATGCTCAACACTTAAGAGAAGGTGCTTTAAATTTTGGGGCGTTTCATTAAGGAGGTCGCATCGGACCACCCTTTATACACGCGTACACGCCCGCATTAACTAACCTATACTTGTTCCACGACTATGTAAAAGTATTCAACACAAGGGCTATAGATACAACATACATAAGCCTGCCAATGTAAACCTCTGAAAGTAATATTTCACAGTTCTGTCACAGTCTAGCCCTGAATACAACGGAGCAGCAAACGCAGGAACAGACACTGTGCACGCTTCAGCTTAAAATGCTCAGATCACGAAATCACACAGCCAGTTACCAACACTAGTGATGAATCAGCATTGTTTCTATTGTTGGAGCATCATAGGGTGACCATACGTGCCACTCCTCCCTGACCCGGACGCGTCCTGTCAAGGATTTCGTGTGCATCTTCTGGAAGTCGTATTTGTCTGCCGCATACGTCATAGAGGATTATTATTATTATTACAGAAAAACAACCGTTACATTTTAAGGTAAGAATGAAACTACGATTGTATATCTTATGTTTTTAACTGAATGGCGTATGCGGTCAACAAATACGACTTCCGGAAGACCGAAATCCTGGACAGGACGCGTCCGGGAAGAATGACACGTATGGGCACCCTATAAATGTAACAATGCAGAGCCAAGATTTGTGCTTTAACCACCAAATTAATTTAATTTGTAATAGCCAACAGAGGGAAAATCAAGCACTTATCATAGACGTCTTCACAACAAAACAGCATCATCAATGATGTTGACGCAGTCAAGGGTCCTCGTTCTCAACGTATTTATAGCCAAAAGATTACAGATTACTGGTCCTAGTGTCTCCACTGCTGTTCCTCGGGTAGTTAAGGTCAAAAGTTCACCGGGCGCTGCACCTCTTGGCCAAAGAAGATCACCTGTTTGGGCGTCATGAATATATATTGAATATATAAAAATATATTTTTTTAAATTATTATTTAATTCCCTTTTTAACAACATGAAAACACTATTCAGACATGACATTAAAATATAAATATAAAAAATTACAGACATTTCTTGGGGGTGCTGGGCGGGTGCTATGGATATTATAGCCGGAGCTACAGCACCACCTAGCTCCTCCCTGGCGCCGCCACTGATTGAGACGTACATTACTGTAAGTGTTAAAGTAATGCAGCTTTAATGTTGCTCTCTTTTATTATAGGTATTATCTAAAGGAGTCGAAAGGAAGCAGAAGATGGTTGATATTTCTGGAAGGTAAGTGAGATGCTTTCAAACAGCAGCATTATTTTCTCACAGCTGATGTGCACAGTTCAACACATCTCTCTCTGTGTCTCTCTTTTTTTCTCTCTCTCTCTCTCTCTCTCTCTCTCTCTCTCTGTCTCTCTCTCTCTCTCTCTCTCTTTGAAGGTGGCTGGTACTGTTTTAACAAAGAGAACTGTGACAGTCGATATGAGACCATGAGGAGACTTATGAGCTCTTCCAAATGGCCACAAACCAAGACTGGTGAGAAAAGCACAGACAGACTTTACCAAAGGTTTCTTTACATGTGTGCCTTAGACAGATGCATTCACGCTTACATTAAAGTACATTTGATCAGTAAGAACACTACAGTATGAACTCGTTCACTTGTGTACTCCTGAAATAATCTGATCTTAGACCTAGACAAATTGCAAATACCTGTGTGTTTTTACTCACATTGGACTTAATGACCCACTGATGTTAAAGCTACAATCTGTTTCAACTAAAAATGAATCACTTCATGAGTAAATACATTAAAATCATCAGTGTTTAAAAGTGTCTTCTTGCTTTAGCTCCCCTACAGAACGCAAATAAAGATATTTTCAATGAAACCCAAGAGTTTTCTGCCCCCTGGTTTAATAGTAACATAAATAACATGTTTAAGGACCAGAAAGGCAGTAAAGACATTGTAAAAAAAAGTCCATGCAGTTCATTACTTGAAGCGTCGAGAATCATTTTTGTGAGCAAAAAGCCCATAAGAATGAATATATTCCACTTGATATATATTATTTCTCTTCTGTGTTAAGGGTGTTTAGTTCTTTTTCAATAGGAGACGTGCAGAAAACGGGGGCGGTTACAGAGGTGCAAGCTGTCCACACACCGTGCCTGTCCCCTCAAAAAACTCTCCCTTTTAAGGACACAGCTCTTCACGGCAGGCACCATTGAACATAACCACTAAATGCTGCCCAAAACGCTTCCACAACACAAGAAAAGATGTAGCTGCGTACTGTGTGAAATGGCCTTTAGGCTCTGACAGATAGACTTAAGGAACTGAGTAAAAGCTCAGCATTACAAATCATGTTGTAAAAAGCATATATCTATTTGAATGATCTTTATTTTATGGGCACAGTTTGTAATTTTCGCCACTAGAGGTCACTAAACAACAACAATGCCGTAGCTTGAACGATGAGAGATATAGTTTTCACCTTCACTGTTGATAGGAATCAATCTGAAAGGAATCATGTTCATGGATGACGTAATGAAATACGTTTTATGACTTTTACATTTTAATGTAAGATCACAGTGTGAATTGATAGAAAGCAACGTGCTAGATGTACACATGTGAACACATAATAAGTAAGGAAAAATTGATGACGGGCTGTTGAATTATAAGTAAATAATGCACACCCAAGGTGGTTATGTCGTGGGTGTACATTATTTTCTTATAATTCAAAGGACCAGAGTCAATTATTCCTCTTTTATACCACGGGTCTGTTGAATGCTGTATTCTGATTGGCTAAGAAATGTTCCGTGGGCATGCATTAATTTCTGATAACCGCACACCTTACTTGTCAAATGTCTTAAAAATAGGCACCAGAGCGATGTTTGTGGTAACCGTGGTATAAGAGGAATAATTGACTCCGGTCCTTTGAATTATTTGAAAATAATGATGCACACCCGCATTGTAACGGCATGACGCAAATTGCACCTTGGGTGTGCATTATTTTCTTATACTTCAATGGCCCGTCGTCAATTATTCCTTACATACCACAGTTACCAAAAATATATCTCTGGTGCCTATTTTTAAGACATTTTTACAGGTTAGGTGTGCGGTTATTGAAAAATAATCAACACCCATGGAACATTTCTCAACCAATCAGAATAAAGCATTCAACAGCCCATATTGTGGAAATGACCGATCCACCCTGTTAGTATAGCCTAATGATGATGGGGTGGACATGTTGAGGTCAAATTTGCCCCTACAGAGTCTGTGAATGACATTTAGCAAATATATATGAATGATTGTCATTTTTTATTTAATTTTCCATTTTTTAGATCAGATTTACTTCCCTCTATAACCCCCTAACAGAGTAAACATTTGGTGCTTGACTAACCTATATGAAAAGTTCATGAGTTTTTATATATGCTCCTCTAAACAGAAATTAATTTCTATTTGAATAAAAGTAAAAAAACATGAAGAAAGCGTTCCTTTTTAAATAAAAAAAAGTTTTAGACTTGAAATCGAGTGACATTTACTATTATTAATATTATAACTTATACCAGAGACTTGTGTTACTGAATGGAGAGCCACAGGACTGATTTATTTGTGTATGAGTTTGTATTTTAGCACTTCTAGTTCACAGGTTTTTTGAATAGGGTTTTTATTAAACATGATAATGTTTTATTAAATATGATCATGGGTTAACATAAGCCCAAGATAGTTTAACAGTTTACCAGTCGTTTTAAGAGCGGTTGCTAACATAGTTGCTACATAGTTGGACTCTGCGACTGTGATGCCTAATGTCAACTTTTTTCTTGACTTTAAAATTGATAAAAGTTGTGTCCAATAAATTGAAATGTACTGCAGACTTTTGTACCCTATAGCATAGAGAAACCTTTGAGACATTAAAGAGATGCCATGTCTGATCCTCTCTCTTCAGGTACAGGAATTCTGTCTTCACTTCCAGAGGAAAATCCACACTGGTGGAACGCCAACATGGTGTGAGTGTTTATATCTGAAGATCATGTTAAACTTTAGGAGACTTTCATATCATGTTGAGCACAAATCTTTATGTATTGTTTTCAGGTTTATCCCGTATTGCTCGAGTGATGTCTGGAGTGGAGCCTCACCAAAAACAGATCAAAGTAAGACTCAATATGAGTTATATTTTTATTTCTCTTGTGATATTGACTTGTTAAAATCATGTTGTTTGATGTGTCAGTAATATTCACTAATACAGTGATTTTCACCTGTACTAGACTACTAATAAATGATTTTGATTTATTTTTCATTTGACAAACCGCGTCGTGTCACATATTAAATTGAAAGACACTGGCGGTTATCTGCCCGCTGTGATTCCCTCCTTTAGTGCTCAGGGTTTTGTTATGCAGGGTACTTTCAGTTGTTCGGCTTATGCGCCACTTAAAGACGCCTTTAATTTTTTGCATGTGTGTACAAGCAGAAATCATTTTTAATACATCCACCGAAAAATGAAGTGTCAGGTCAGTCCAGTATGGCTCTTATGAGCTGTTTTTAATGTGCACAGATGGCTATGCGTTCATGGGCTCACTCATCATAAAGGAAGTCATCAAAGAGCTGCTGAGCAAAGGTCTGGACGGTGCCAAGATACTGCTGTTAGCCGGAAGCAGGTAAATTCATATGTAGCACTTAAACAACGTCTTGTGATTTTGTGACTGATATATGGACTGAACACGTGCGTATATATGATCTATAGTGCAGGCGGCACTGGAGTTTTGCTGAATGTGGACCCAGTTTCGGAGCTTCTGGAAGAGTTGGGTCACACGAGTATCCAAGTGAGGGGTCTGTCGGACTCCGGTTGGTTCTTGGACAACAAACAGTATCGCTGTACAGACTGTGTGGATGCCATCAGCTGTGCTCCTACAGAGGTCATCAAGAGAGGAATCAAGTAAGACTTCACAGAGTACAAGACTGATAAATAACACGTACAAAGTCGCTACTGTAAGTAAGGGACCGTGTACGTCCAGCTGGTTGTTATTGCACAATAAAGCCTGATATGATGATCAGGACCTGGCGAGATCTTTTATCAGGCCGTCATTTTACACTTACAAGCGTCTGCCTGTACCGGCACATTACTGTACATTATCCCACTTATTACACAACTAATTAGAAGACACAAAATAATAATTTGAAATACTTTATTAGCCCATTTGTAACAAATTCACTTGTGCATGTGGAGTGATAGATTATATCAAAATATAAATAAAACAAACCTTGTGTAAAGGGGTGAGTGACCATAAAAACATCCTCCTCTTTCCTCACCTCTCTTATACATGATATGAAGATGGAAACATGCTGAGCAACATTTAATCAATTTCAATGTCTCATCATCAAATACTGGGGTGGTGTCGTACCCGAGCGCTGCCGACAGGCTTACGAAGGAAAAGAATGGAATTGCTTTTTTGGATATAAAGTTTACCCGACCATTAAACGTGAGTAGTCATTGGTTACGTTGCCTTGACAATACATACAGACATGAGGGAAGTTTTTAACTGGTGTACCTTTACTACAGGTCCTGTGTTTATAGTTCAGTGGTTGTTTGATGAAGCTCAGCTAACAGTGGACAACATTCATCTGACCGGTCAGCCCGTCCAGGAAGGACAGTGGCGTTATATTCAGAATTTAGGAATTGAGTTGAGGAGCACTTTGAAGGATGTGCCGTGAGTATGGCCTCATATTAAAATATAATATCTCTTTTAAAACTGTTACTCAAACTAATCTGGCTTTCTCTTATCCAGTGCCATGTTTGCCCCGGCCTGTCTTTCACATGAATTCATAACAAGAAGGTGAGCGATCTCTTTATTACTCATCGTTCAAAGACAAAAACGGATAATGTTGTCAATGTCTAGTTTACCATGAGTGGAAAATATGGGCTGAAATAAGGCTCAAAATGATTAACAAATACATGCATGTGTATCTGTGAACTTGAAGCATGTTACAAATGTATTTTACTATCCACAAGCAAGTTTTGAGATTTGAATATGTGAAATTTAGAGTTTAAATGAATGTGTATCCATTTGTACAAATAAAATTGTTTTATTTTGTATTCAATTATCAAAATTTGCGCATGCAAAAAAGGAGATGTGCATTTGTGGATCAGGTGACACGCGTGCGTTAATCCCGTTTTGTTCATTCTTTTATTGAGACTTTCAATATAATAGCCTACAAACAACTACCAATGAATGAACCAAACGGATGTCTTTCATTTTGTGTCCGCGAATTTTAATATTTATGTGAATCTGCATTGATTTGTACAAACAGAGACATGTTTGTGAATTCAGTTGGCATATTTCGTATCATTATTTCACAATTTCTGCACGCCACAAAGAGAATGTGCATTTGTGGATCAGGCGATGCGCGTGCATTCATCCTGTTCTGTTCATGCGAGTTTTGAGACTTTAGTTGCGTGGTTTGCATTGAAAGATCCATGAGCACAGCTGTGCTAAGAAAACAGTCACCACTAGGTGGCAGTCTTACAGAGTTTTACACACGGCGGTGAATTATGTTCCCTGTGTTTCCCTCTGTTACGTTTATTATCTATATATTTTAAAAGTTTTAAAGGCGGAGTCCATGATGTTTGAAAGCCAATGTTGATATTTGAAATCACCTAAACAAACACGCCCCTACTCCAATAGAATCTGGACCTTCTGTTGATAGACCCGCCCCACACATACGCAACCCGGCAAGGATGTCGGTTGTAGACACAGGGAACTACACTAACCTTTTCCACTGGTGGCACTTGCGCTACCAACTTTTTCAGTTACTGGCGCAAAATATGATTTGGTCGCACATATTTTTTTCAAGTTATATTAAGGCGCTCTGGATAATAATGAACAATAATGAAACTGTATTGCATACAGATATGCTTTTCATTTTACTTGCCATCTTTTAAACCACATGCCTTCTTGTTTTCTTAAGCGTTGGTTTCTTGGCTCTGTTTGCCACAGATCTGAAATTTACTTGAGGTGGTAGCCTGTCATTACCCACTGACAAATAATGGTCTACTATACATGTGACGAAGAACTCATAATGTGTGTCACAACACAATACTTTGATTTATTAATCATATTAATAATAATAATGATTAATAATTATATTAATTTCACATTATATTTCATGAATCTAACCACCCCAACCTTTTTTGCCACTAACAAAGCTGACACTGTTTGTCAAAGCACCACGAAAACACTTACTGATTTTGCACTGATATATGAAGCGATTAGACCCCTTTTATTAAACTCAATATAATACAATACTATGTATAGTATATTAATAGACAGTGCAGGTCTATAGATTATAAATGTGACTGATGTTATAATGGTTATCATTTCTATAAGATAGGCACTTTTACTGCTTCTGCTCTATCCTTCTATTTCTCTCTTGCCGATTAAAAAAGCTTATTACACGGCTCTCTGGAATTCTTGATTCTGATTGGTCAGTTGAGACATTTGCAGGTTCGTTGTTTTCAAATAATAACCGCTCCAAAGTAATAACGCATAGCCGGACTACTTGTATGTTTTAAATCCCTCCGCGCCAATAAAGATTACTGTTTGGCGCCATCTTGTGACAAACACTGGACAATCACAATTAAGAATGGAACATTTTGACATTAATTTTAACATGTACGGAAAAAACAAAACATTTAAACAGTGGATAGAAGAACGAACAACGACAAGACACAGAGAGATTACTGAGACTGAACTTGACAAAATAGAGCATGACAGCTACGAAGCCAACACACAAAAAAATACAGAATGGGCGTTAAAACTTCTCAAAGACTGGCTAAAACAGAAAAAATTGAGATTTTATGCATCTGTGCAAAGTTTCGCGGAAGGATAAAAATGTTAATTTAAAACAAATATGCCAATAAAATGTTTCAAATTCATATTCATGTCCAGTTTTTTTCTTATGTGGCAAGTAGCCGTGTAATAAGCGGGATAATGTAGAGGCAGCCGGTAGTTATTGGGAAATAAGCCCCTTCAGTGTGATACAAGACCCTCCGCTTCGGGTCCTGATCACACTGTCGGGGCTTATTTCCCAATAACTACCGGCTGCCTCTACATTATCCCTTACTTAATCCACTCATTATTTCAGATTTAAAAGTCTACTTGCTGTCCCGATGACAGACTTTACATTGCTTTGCGTCTTTTATATCCCGAGTCAGCTTAAGCTTTGCTCGTTCAGTGCAATGGGCTTGACATTAGCACTGCTTTTTTTGCTACAATCTCTGTGCAAACTTTGTAAATATGGATATGGTTTTAGAAAAGATATGGTTTATTAATAATAAGATTAATAAAAAAATGTGAGAAAGAAAATGCAGCGCGTGGTCGTAACAAGAACCATCGCCCATAGAAACCGTCGTTTTCCGATCGACTCGGGTTATAAACACAATATTAATCAGACTTGGGACCCAAAGTAATTCAACTAGGACCTAAGCGGACCCGACTGACCATTTAAAATATAAACCCGGAACCATACGGGTCCCGCGTCCTCAGTGAAGAAAGACCTCTGCTCAAGTTCAGAAACATGGAAGACACTGAGCTTGCTTCGCGTCGCACCAAATTCATTGAGAAACGAGAGCACGCGAACGCACACTCATAGGGAGAGACACGACGTGCTTTCACGCTAAATGAAGCCAACGTGTTGAAGGCTCAGAGCACGTTATAAAACGTATTCTTAAAATCCACATTTCTTTTTTAATAAATGCTCATAGTAAATCATAGCATATTGTCTAAAACATTAGGTAGCACATTTGCGACCCATTAAAAATTAGGGTCGCAACGGCAGTTCAAAAGAACGCATATGCGACCATTTTGGTCGCAGTGTAGTTCCCTGTAGACACGCTCCTTACTGCTGATTGGCTATAAGTGTGTTTTGGTAGTCGGCCCGTCTCCTTTTCCAAAGTGTTTTTCAAACATCGTGGACTTCGCCTTTAATGGCTTGGCTACTGAGATGTGTATATGTGCATGTATGTAATGTATCTTTATTCTTCTTTAATAATAAGTCAATTATTTAACAGTACAATTAAGTTTATATTAAAAAGTAATACTTTCATACAATACCATTTATTAAGTATTTCTTAATTTTCGTGTTTTCTATCATTTCTTTTTGTCTTATATGTATAAAATTAAGTGTTCTAAAATGATTGTGTTAACATACAAATTAATATGCACCGGCATGTTTATATATTAATAACATTTTTACATCATGGGTGTGTGCTATATTTATGTATTTATTAAGTATGCAAACATAATAATTTTAAAACAACCAGTAGAGACATAAGGAAAAAGACAGGCTATAAGATTAAAAGAAATACCATAATAGAAAACTGGAAAAAGTATGACATATTTAATAAACTTTATTATAGAATACATTAATGTAGCTAATGTGACTGGGGGGTCAGGTCTCAAAACTCGTATGAACAGAACAGGATGAATCGCCTGATCCACAAATGCACATCCTCTTTTTTGCATGCGCAAATTATGATATTTGAATACAAAATAAAAAAAATTATTTGTACAAATGGATACACATTCATTTAAACTCTGATTTTCACATATTTAAATCTCAAGACATTTGCTCGTGGATAGTAAAATACATTTGTAACATGCTTCAAGTTCACAGATACACGTGCATGTATTTGTTAATCATTTTGAGTCTAATTTCAGCCCATAGAAAACATCGCTCACTATCTGAACTGTTGACTGATACAAATATACCTGATATTGTAAAGGCCTGTCACGTGTCATTATGATTCCATGCGATTGAAATGTTTTCTGTCACATGGGAAGCGGAGTAATGACGTAACTCTGCCCTCTGGTGTCTGTTTGCAGTTACTGGACAGACGTTCAGGTTAAAGGCACATCTTTACCCCGAGCTCTCCACTGCTGGGATCGCAGCTTACACGACAGCAGCAGAAACAAATCTCCACCCAAAGGCTGTCCTGTGTACTTGATCGACAGCTGCCCGTGGCCTCACTGCAATCCCACGTGCCCGACCATCCGAGATCAGTCCACGGGCCAGGAGATGAACGTCATTCAGTTCCTCATGCACATGGGCTTTGACGTACAGAAGATGGCCCATCAACAGGGCATGGACCCGAGTAAGCTACTGGGCATGCTCAACAGCGGCAGCTAAATCCCATAGAGAAACTTCTCATTGTTCTTTCCCATCAGTCCGTTTGATACCTCCTTGAGCCCCTTTACCAGCCAAAAAAACTGAGCTGGCCGTCCCTCACCCAGAGCTCTGTGTCGACGGGACTACCTTGACTCCGACCCGTGTAGCTGATGTAGATCTCAATACGGAGATTTGGAACGGGACCCTGTATCTAATCCACATGAGGTAAACGAATGGGCTGCTGACTGTTGAACACAACAGAAGGACAAAATATCCAAGACACCTGCATCATTGCTCTTAATTTATCTTTTGGTTATAAAAGTTTCATCAGGAATGTAATCCAGTTTTACGGATCTTCTGCATTGTTGTGCTTATTAATTCAAATATTTAGTTTGATACGTCCATTTGAAGGAACAGATGAAATGATAGGGATTAAGAACAGGAATTAGGGACAGGCAGACACATTTGTGTTGAAAGCACTGGATCAGTTTCTCTGAACTCTTCATGAGTTTTAAAGATAATCGTTTTATTTAAAAGAAACAGTACAAGCAGAAATCGAAAAAATGACCCTGCCTTTGACTATAGGCCTATAGTAATTGTTTCTCGTGGGGACGTGAGGTCTTTTCATCATTCATATGGGGTTGTCAGTGATTTTATTGCCAGTGTTTTTCTCTGACCACCCGTGTAAAAATCCCCAGCCGAATTAACTACAGTTTTTTGACAAACACCAAGGTCGTGTGGTCATTTAATTGCCGTCTGAATCCACATCTCTGAGTTTATAAAAGAGGATCAATGCAGAAGTCATTCTGCACTTCCTTTTAGACTCCTGAAAAGCACCGTATGCTCATGCGCTTCTCATTTATTCTGCATCTTTGCCAACATTTTAAACATTTTCATGACTGAAATGATGAGAAGTATATGGGAACAAAGTTGGCATGCAAATATATTTTTACAGACATCCTCATAAGAAACAATTAGGGCTTATGTTGAAACAAATAAGAAAAATACATACAAATGCATATGTATGTGTATTTATTTACACACACACATATATATACATTTTTGTGTTTTATCACAAAAGAAAGTCATGCAGGTTTAAATTGTTGATTTGGGGATGAATTATTCCTTTAAGCTTCTGTTTATTCTGAATTTAAAAATGAGCAAACATATCCTGAGATCAATAGAGATCCAGACGTACATTGATCTGAAGATGACCTGGCCTGTTATTAAGCTCAGTCTCAATACATCACAGATTAACATTATTTACAAGACATGAAGTGTTTTCTTAAAAAAAACTTGTGTTTCTTTTGTGGTTAAATACAGTGAAATCTCTTTTCTAATATTAGTATCTGTCTGTACTGAGAGATGATGCTCTTCTGTTTATATTACAGATCTTTAATAAGCTGAGGTTTTATATTTTTAATCTGGTAGTCTAATGAGAAATAAAATAGAAATGTGAAGGTTTTTAACAGGAAACTCAATCTGCATATTTATTTTGTTATGTAAATCATATTTATAATGTTATTTTCACAGAGAAGTGATTCTTTGTCAATTGTAAATAATTCAGTTTTGTGTGATAACTGCATGTATGTGTCCCTGAGAGAAAACATTACAGTTAATGAAACCTTCAATCGTGCCTTTTCATTTTCTTCTTATCAGCTTATTGTTTTTATAGGGGCTTTACGATGATTCAAGACAAGCAATAACACTTTTTTTGACTGATTTGTCTGATGTATATCTGTGTGAATATTCTGTGTGTGTGTGACTTTATATTATCAGTCAAGATAAATGCATTAAACTCATGCAAGTCTACATCAGACTGAAGACAGGTGCTTATTATAGAGGCAAAACAAGAACAAAATTGAAAGTCATTTCAGAAGTTATTACAATACTGATGTAATGAACATTTTGTGCACAACAGGAGCACTGTGGTGCGCATAGTCTATTTCTGATTTTGTCAGTCATCTCATCTCTCATGCTGTGTCTTATGATCCTGTCCTGTCCTACACTCTCAGAAATAAAGGTACAAAAGTTGTCACTGGGACAGTACCCTTTCAAAAAGGTACACATTTGTACCCAAAGAGTGCATATTAGTACTTTGAACTGCCAAAATGTACCTTTAAAGGTACATATTTGTACCTAAATGGTACATATTAGGACCTTTTTTAAAGGGTACTGCCCCAGTGACAGCTTCGTACCTTTATTTTTGACAGTGTATGCATTGTAGCCTGCTTGTGGACATTGTGTCATCACACATGCTGTAGTAGAGGGCCCACCTTGATAATCCTGCTTAGGGGACCGGTGTTGGCTCGTTATGCTGCTGAGGAACAGAAATGTTTCTTTTTTAAACACAATCACTGGGTAGCACTGCTGCCCACGGCCCGGAACAGGAAGTCTTTCTGTGTAAAGTTTGTATCTTCTCTCCGTGTCAGCGTGGGTTTACTCTCACAGGCCAAAAACAGGCAAGTTAGGTGAACTGAAGATGATAATGTGCCCCTTTCATTGACATGAATATAGTCATAGATTCTGGAATGGCATTGAGAATAAATAAACAAGTAAACACAATCAAGAGCTGAGCTCTAAAGCTTAAAGCAACACCAAAGAGTGTTTTTTACCTTAAAATAATGTTTCCAAAAAAGTTCAGTCGTTCATCCACAGGAAACAGGGTGAACGGCACTTTCACATTCGCTTTGCAGCCCTCTATCGGCCAAAACCGCACTAAAGAAGTTTCCAAAAATCAGGTCGCGGTCCTGTAGTTCCAGTGAAAACTACAAAAACTTGCTTTACGACAGACCTACAATCCAATCAGAGCCAGCTTTGCTTCAGTATTTACGACAGTGGTAATGGACGCTTCTTACCTGTAGGGGGAGCTAAGAGCAAAAACTCTTTAGTGTTGCTTTAAAGGTCCCCCCTTACGAATATTAACCATGTTTTTTGTGGTAAAAGTGTAGTAACCATCGTTTTTTTGGTGTTACCATGGTATAACTATGGTTTTTGATTGTGTTTACAGTGTGCAATATAACGTGTTAATGTTTCATGTGTAAAAAAAACAGTATTTTTCACACAACTTAATTATCTGTATAGCGCTGTTTTCACTGTCCTATAAACGGTCTGATGTCTTCCTTATTCTATGAAGTCCCTCCTTCAGAAATACGTAATGAGTTCTGATTGTGTAGTTTGTTTAGCGTGTTGGGATTTGATAGCAGGTTAGCTTGCCGTTAGCTTAGCTGGCGACTGACGTATATTCCTGTGGGCGGAGTTTAGTCAAAAAACTGTTCTAGTGACGTCATTAAAGCACGAATTAGAGAGCTGTAGTACAAACCGGCCGTTCACTGTAGGCTTTGAAAGAGGAATTCTGTTAAAGAAAATATATCGCCTGCCAGTGAACTTTGACCTTTATCATTTTACAGGTATTATTTATGCTATTATAGCAACATTACACACTAACTAGGGTTTAAAAAATGGGACCAGGAAGAACGTGACCTTTAATAATAACAGGAATAATAAAATAAGAAAGAATGTGCCATGGTTCCTTGCTTTGCTTTTCTAGAAAACATCATTTTAAAAATAATGAAGTGACTATTTCGTGCACATTTACATAAGAAAATTGCTGTGTAATACTGCGGTGAATGTTTTGTAAATGTCTGTCAGACAGACACATGTGGTGTAGGGTCCAGATCTCCTCCCTGTCCTGTCTAACAGCACACATACACACAGATGTTTGAGAGCGTATGAAACACGACTCCATGCACTGTTGCTTGACGCAGGATTGCCAGCCCATTCCACTGTGAATATAGAGCACTATTTATAGTCTTCACAGTACACACTCGCTCATATAAAACTCAACTCAGCTCAGCTCGTGTGTGTGTGTGTGACTGGACACTGTGTTAGACAAGAGTACCTGTTGAAATAAGACAACGTTTGAAGAGATACATATATCACATCTTGACTGGGAGAAGTTTGAAGAATTTGCATGTTTTGGACCATTGCTGTCACGTGTGCTGTGGATCTGTTTAATGAAGAGACACAACACCAACAAGATCGTGGAGGTGACACTGGACTCGCAAGGGACTTTCTGCTTTTTATATTAATAATCAACAGTGACACACCACCAAACTCAAGACCTGCGAGGGACTCTCAGCTGTAAGGTCAAGACTTAACCTTATCCACTGATTGGAATTGAAAGCTTGAACATAATAGCAGCGATGTTTGCAATGTAACATATATTTCGTTGTGCTCATTTTTGCTATCCAGACTACAGCAAAGTTAAAATCCACCGTTCATACGTCTTTTGAGTGTAATCTGATCCCACAAGCTCTCCAGTAATTACAAAGCAGGACTGGAAAGCAGTAAAGGAGATTTGTCATTACGTCTGCCCAAATATAAAGGGAGGCGAAGGGCGAGGTCTGTGGATTCAGCCGCAGAGGTACCGTTACACCCTTTAAGGATTCATCTGGGAACCGCTCATGGACCCTCAGGGAGGTCATTATCTGAACAAGGCAGCGGTGCTGTCTGGACTCGGTGCCGCCCGTATGTGCCAGCTAATGTTAGGGTGCACCACCATGGCCTTGGTGGCTCACAGCGCGGGCTTCAGCGCCACGTACGGCACGTACTGCATGTTCGTCTGGTGCTTCTGCTTTGCCGTCTCTTTGGTGGTCTTCACCCTGGATGTGACCAGGCTGCACGGATGTATGCCCATCTCCTGGGACAATTTCACGGTGGCCTTCGCCATGCTGGCCACTCTCATGTACGTCACGGCGTCCGTGGTGTACCCCGTCTACTTCCTCAGGTCCGAGTGCCCGTCCGAGGGCTGCGAGGTGCGCAACTACCGCATCGCCGTCACCGTGTGCTCCAGCGTCTGCTGCTTCGCTTACGGGGCCGAGGTGTTCATCACACGGGCCAAGCCGGGGCACGTGGTGGGCTATATGGCCACTGTGTCGGGTTTGCTCAAAGTGGTTCAGGCCTTTATAGCCTGTATCATTTTCGGCGCTTTGGCCAATGACAGCGAATACAACCGGCATGTCCCCACACAGTACTGCGTAGTGGTGTACAGCCTTTGCTTTGCCCTGACAGTCGTAGTGGTGGCTCTCACTGTTTCGGGGAGGACGTCCGCCCTTCGCTTCCCTTTCGATCGCTTCGTGGTCGTCTACACCTTTCTGGCCGTGCTGCTGTATCTGAGCGCTGCTGTGGTCTGGCCCGTGTTTAGTTTCGATAAGAAGTACGGTACGCCGGGGCGACCCGAGGACTGCCCGAGGGGAAAGTGTCCGTGGGACAGCAAACTGGTGATTGCGGTGTTCACTTTTGTCAATCTGGTGCTGTACCTCACTGACCTGGTCTACTCTCAAAGAATACGATTTGTCTCACATTCAGTTGCGTAGCACCTCCAGTCCAGTGGACAGAACAGCTTTGGACTTTGGAAAAACAACAACTATATACTTATTCTCTAATATATTTCAAAATATAATTTTACAGTTTTGTTGTTGTTAAAAGTTGTTACTTTCCTTTGTTGTTATCCTTAAATGAAATTTATGTAAATTCAGTTTCAAAGCATTCAAAGTGTCCAGAATATTCTGAAAGGGCTCTCTGTGATGTACTGACACATTTTGTCAACCTAAAAAACAATTATCCAGATTATAAACTCAAAAATAGTTCGGATTAGAGCATCACTTATTTTATGTCTAAATACATAAAATATATTTCTTTATATAAGAATGAATTGTTACTGGTTCAAATCGACATGGCATTACTATTATTCAATTACTAGTATGACTGGATTATGACTTTCACTTCTTACCAAAATGACGTGTACTCAGGGCCTAATGCTACGGTAACATGACTTGTTTTTTTTTTTCTAAAATGTATTAGTATTCATATTTTGAAGATATTTAAATAAATCAAAATATACCCATATGATTTAAATGAGGTATCTTTTTGTTTTTGTCGAAGAGTCAGAATAGAGTTATTGTTATTTTAGCCATATACAACATGTATGTATGCATATATATATATAACAAATCAACGCAAGCAGCTCAACAGACAGCGGATTTGTGTACAATGAAATGTCACAAATAAAAAGTCCCGACTGTAAAGTACCGCATGTATAAAACCGCAGAGTAATTCAAATTTAAAGCACTTTAGATTGACTGACGATTCTCCTAATAAATGCACATTATACTTTCTCTAAGGGAATATCGATCGTAAGAAATGCGCGTTGGTACTTCCTCCTTTGAATTACCATAAAATCAGACATCGCGTGTGTGACATTAAGGGACCTCTTATAGTCCCTTAAAGGTTCTCTAAGCGAATTCACGCGTTTTAGACCATAAAACATTTTTTGTTACATACAGCAAACATCTCCTCACTATCTGCTTGCTGCCTGTCCGCTGATCAAACTGTAAAAAAACGCGATCTCTGTAGACAGCCCAGGCTCTACAAACTTCAATATAAATACAGTGGCCAAACCTAGCACCACGAAACAAAACAAAGTGTTCCAGCCAATAAACCCTTACATCTAAGGGATTTCTTAGCTTAAGTACTTTGATGCAACCGGGCATTATCTGTCACAAATCACGAGGAGAAAGACACATTTCTCTGAACACTTCTCATCTATATGGGTGCTTACGTGTGTAAAGTTAAATAATCCATCATAACCTTGAGGTAATGTCAAAGTAATTCATCTGGGGCCTTATTTATAAAGCATGTGTATGAACAAAACGGGGCTGAAAACATGCCTACATCACTTTCCACGCAAAGGTTGTGATATATAAAAAAAACTTGAAGGCAGAATGTGCGCACCTGCAAAGCAAACTCTGACCCATACGTACGTACATTCTGGAGACAATTAATGGGAATTGGCGAGACAGATGGCAAGAAAGTGAATTATAAGTATTGATAACACATACACATTTAATTGTGTGTTAGTCATACGTTACATCCACGTTGTCATGACGATGAAATCCAGCAGTTTTTTGTCACTTGTACTGATTGATAATTGTTTCATGTACATCTTGTAAAATTCAATATTAAATCAAAAATCATTCGGACTGCATGGAATAACCTACAATACAGCATACATCAAATACACATACATTAGATAACTGCAGAACACAGTGTAAATAACCAAATATTTTCCTTAATTACTCTGCATTTTTATCATCAAATGTCAAAGTGTGGAAATACAGAATATCCCAGTTATCGTTATAATAGTCATAGTTGTGATTTTCAAACCACTAAACACTAAAATAAATATTTACTCACATGTGTATGAGTTAATGCAAGTCTGTTAGGTAAAAGGAAATTTAATTATTATTTTTTTACATGTCTGCAGTTTGTATAGCAGAGGAGAACGCTCGTGCTGCTGGAGAACAGTCTGCATATATCAGACGCGTGCACTAAAGGTGCAGAAAACACATTTATTTTATTTTAGTGATACCTCTCATTTATACTGTGATTTTGGCAAGGTGTACAATATAATTGCTGGAAACATATATAAATGCTGCGGTGACCCCTGTAATGCTGCGTGATTGCAATGCTGGAGGATTACGACAATGGCTTGCGTTTATTGGCTGGGCGCATATAGCTTACGAACTAACTACGCCAGATACATATAATACGTATATATGTATCTGGCAACTTTATATTTGGCCATCTGCTAACGTCTTCTATCCAATCCACTATAGTACACGAATCTGGTAGTTGTGTAGAAAAAGTTTATAAAGTCAACTTTTTAAAATAACTTTGTCTGTCTGTGTTGGTGCTGATTCTCGCCATACTTCCGTTGCAAAGATGCGCACGCATACGTTGCCACGTCATCATTGTGTACAAACAGTAAAAGGGTCTATCACTGCATGAAAAGAGGTGTATCCATACTAGGAAACTCCTGTAAACACCACTGATTTTCGGAAGTATCTACTAGTTCCACTGAGGGTAAACTTCTAATTACACCAAGTTGCTTGCTGGTGTGGGTACGCATTGTTATATAAATCTGAATATTTTTTGCGTACGCTATTTTCGGCTTTTGTGCATATGTAGACTTTTAGTTTTTATAAATAAGGCCCCTGGAGATTTCATGTAGAGGGTATGCATTGACGTCACTTTTCCACATGACCACTCCAGAACTCGCCCTGTGTAATAAAAGTTTTTTTTAGAAGGGATAAGTACAAGCCATCTTAAGGGCTAAGGTTATAATATATTGTTTTGTGGAAAACACTTTAAAAGAAATTCGGGCTAGTTTCGGCTTAGTGTACAGTTTAAGCTGGCGTGATTCTGGCACTGGGCTGGCAGTGTCGGCTGACTTTTAGCACCCGGACATGGGCCAGTGTACTTGGGAAAATTCTGGGGCGTCATTCATCCCAGATTTGGCCCTTGTCTGGCAGCCGGAAGTAGGCCGTGGTTTTTTTCTGGCCTGCCGGATTTGGGCCATTATTGGGCCAAACTGTTTTGGCTACCTGGGAAACGTTCACCAAAATGGCTGGTTTTCATAGCGGGTGCTGTGTAAATGCCAGTAAAACTGACTATTATTAGTTTAAATTGAATTTAGTTGGACTTGGATATCAGAGGTGGACAATACTTAGTTACATTTTCCAAGCATCTGTGCTTTATTAGGGTGTTGGGAAAAACATTACTTCACTACATTCTAAAGCATATAATCATGCTGTGTATTCTTTAATATTGCATATTAAAATTTATTTAATACCTAATTACATTTAAATTGTGTATATTTTGCGTAAAAATACGTTAATGAACTTAAGTATTAAATGTAAAACAAACACGTGTATTTATGAAATGTAACAGAATACAAATTATGATAATATGCTTTGGAATGTATGTTTTCCAAAGAAAAACACGGATAAAATACAAATACTAGAAAAATACTTTTAAGTAGAAAGTAAAACCTCTTCTTGATAGTGACCCTAGCAACTTATCAACCCACCTGTGGTCTGTGGACGTTGGAATGAACGATCCAATTACTTCTCCTTTCGGTGTTTTTTTGGCAGTCTGTAAAACGACAGCTCCGAATTCTTGTTAATCTGTTAGTACAGTCTATCACACAACAGCTTTTTCCCATATATGCGTTTTCACCGTGTTTTCGCTGATTTCACACTGTACCCAAATGCTGCCGCTCTGTCTTTTGCCACTCAGTGGGCGTAACCGCAGTCCCTCGCCGACGGTGATACCCATAGATATAAAGGCTAGATGGCTCGTCCGCGTTGCTGGCCAATTGAGTGCAACGTCCGCATTTTGGCGGCCATCTTAGGACAGGGCGCTCGCTCACTCGTAGCATTGAGTTTTAATGATGCAGGTACTTTTAAATGACCATAACTTGCTTAATTTTTTACCGATTTTCAAACGGTTTGGTTTGTTATAAACGTCAAAGATGTACCTATGACACTGCATACCTATACTAAAAATAAAAAATAAATTCATGAAACATGTTAAAGCATCCATAATTATAGCCACGTTAATAACGTTTGTAAAAACCCAAACCGTTTGAAAATCGGTAGAAAATTGAGCAAGTTATGGTCATTTAAAAGTACCTGCACCATTAAACTCAATGCTACGAGTGATCGAGCGCCCTGTCCTAAGATGGCCGCCAGGTGATGCCGTTAGGGACTCCGCCTTGAGCCATCTAGCCTTTATACATATCTATGGTGATACCATGATGTGCATACCCGATGCCATGATGTGCATACCCGATGCCAGTCTCATTAATATGAGGATCAGCATTCATGAGGTGATTTGCATTGACTATTTATGGTTAGAAATAGGCGTGTATAAGGCGGGAGGCAGATTCACGTACGCACACTTTCAGGTTATCTGCGTACGCATTGTTTTATAAATCAGATTTTTTTTGCGTACGCTATTTTTGGCTTTTGTGCGTACGTAGACTTTTAGTATGCACACAGTTTTATAAATGAGGCCCCTGGAGATTTCGTATTAAAGTTTTGGATTGTTGACACTTGACCACGTGCTCATATGAAATGATGACGCAACAGCAGCAGAACAGGATTCGCTACGCACCGAGTAGCGCTGTGATTGGCTTGTGGCACAGCAGCGCTTTACTATGATTGGTCGAATCCTGTCACTCAACATCCATCAGTAATGACAGTGAAAGCAAACTTCCTGGAGATAACCTACTGGATTAATGTTAACTAATCTAAATAAATGTGATCGAGCGGATCGTGTGTGTGTATACAGTAGTTAGAGAACTCACAGTTTCTGTGTGTGGAGCTTGCTGGAAAGTTTTAACTCGTTTTCATCGCGATCAGGAAATAGACGTCAGTGAGTAACTTACAGTCATTTCATCTGTGTGTATTCAAAGCGACTTACAGATGAGATGTTGATGTTGTGTTGTTGTGATGTTGTGTTATCAGGTGAAGATGAGTGTCGGGTTCATTGGAGCGGGTCAGTTGGCTCACGCGCTCGTGAAGGGTTTCGGGGCGGCAGGTAAACAGCAGCAGCTCATCATAATCATGCACATATAGAGAGCGCTTACCTTACGAAAACTAATCATGGTTTTATTGTGGTAAAAGTGTAGTAACCATAGTTTTTTGGTGTATTGATTACTATCGGCAAAACCATGGTTTTACTACACCAACCCTATGGTTTTTGAAAACCATGGTCATTTTGTAGTAACTATTGTAGTACTGGTTTTACTACAGTAACCATGTTTTTTTTTTGTTTTTTTTAACTGTAGTAAAACCATGGTTAATTTTCGTAAGGTTACCATACTTTCAAGTGTTGTCTTTTATAGAGAGATTTATTTTTTCAAATAAAACCATAGTACACGTCGTTTGAAAAGACATAAAATATCATGAACACATTAAAAATGCTGCACAACAGTGAAAGAGAAAAATGAAGAGTTTGGTTCCAAAACGCAATAAATCCATTTTGACAAATTTCGGTAAAAACGTGTTTTCTATACCAAGAAAGTGACAAGATGAAAACCACTATTTTCTGTTACAAACTTTCACATAGCATCTTTAGGTTATAAAAACATAAAAAATTCAAATCCATAACTTGATTTTTAAAGATTTATTATAAAAACGAATTATTTTTTCCACAAAATGCAATAAATCCATGACAGTTTTTTATTTCAAAATGCTATAAATCTATTAAATCAATGTATAAATGTGCATTCATCTTTACCATTTTATATTTATTTAGTTGACTAGTGGTATACAATTATTAAAAAATAAACATTAATGGCATTAACCAAAACACTTACTTTGTTATATTAAGAACACAATGTTTTAGCATGAGAAGCTTGATGCTGTCTGGAGAACAAGCAACCGAGTGCCTCTCGCGGAAATATTAGCTGTTGATGGCTTACGTTTCTTTCCCGTCACAGAAAACCATCACAGGTTTGGCAATGCTATTAAAGTATTATTTTGTTTTGTTTGTTGATCACGAAGTACAAAGTAGATGAGGAAAACTAGGACTCCGTGTACTCAGCGCGCCGCCATGTTTGTTTACATTGCGTGACTGGTGCGCTGTAATATCAGAAATGGATTTATTGCGGTCTGTAAAAAATGAGCAGTGGCGTTTGTCGCATTTTGGGAAAAAAGGGAGAAAAGATGACAGAATATCACGGCGAGTATTGGATTTTGCGTAAAATTAATTATTTACTTTTAACTACTGACCTGATATAATACTGATTTTGGCAGTAACTCATTTTTTTCAAAAATGGCGTTTATCGCGTTTTGGAACCAAACTCTTCAAATATACTTCTCAATTGCACAAATCCTTCATTAGAACATTTGAAAAACACGCTAAAGAGAATCCAGCTATTGCAATTACAATAGGAAACAATCCCCACCTCCAACATTGCCAAAAGACCATGAACACAATTCTGCACAAAATATGACATAATGAATGACATGAATAATATACAAGTACAATATAGAATAAATCGTTTAAATAGCACATCTTCTTTATCACACAAATGTGAAAACACACTATTTTAGACTAAATTACACCACAATTAAATCACACTAAGAACAGAAAACACAAACAAAATTTAAAACCTGACCTCAGCAGATCTTGTGTTTGTTGTTGTTTAAGCATAGCAAGCATCTTAGCAAAAAGGCTAACAAACTTAAGAGTTATCGGTTATATACCAATTAATATTAGCCCTTTATTCATGACATGGATATCGTAGTCATACAGAGAGAACATAGTTACATACCTTTATCATTTGCTTGTTTCTTCTCTTTATAAATTAAACACCTGATGATTTTGATATTTTTCTGTCCATCTCTGTGTTTATTTGACACTCCATAATCAACAGATCACAGTCCTGCACGGGTCCATTTTTGGAGACCCGCTCCCGCCCGTACCTGCAAAGTTCAGCACCAGATCCGACCCGTCACCCGTGATAATATCACAATTAAATCCACACCTGTGACCTGGCCGGTCCCGTTAATATTTGGCTCGTTACCCGACCCGCACACGCATAAATCACACACGTTACAATCATTCCAATTAAAGTGCTTTATTTTTTATCTCGTACCTCTCTTAACATCACAACAGCGTCATGAATGGGCTAATGAAGCAGGCTAAAGTACGCTTTGTTTTGCGCCATTCAAGTAGCCTACCATCGGCACAAATGGAACCTGATAACAATACACAAAAAGACCTATTGATGAAAAAAAGAACAAGGAAAAATACAACCTACCTACAAAACCCCTACTGTGCTCCTAAGTCTCGTCTAGACATGCTATCTAAGAGAAGACTGTCCCAGCTTACGGCTATCAACGGGAAAAGTTTATGCAACTCCTGTAATGCTCGGTCCAACTAGGCTACGAGCAGAAGTGTTAAGAGTAGCTGAAAGCCATACTTGAGTAAAAGTACAGATACCTTACTGTAAAAATGACTCCACTACAAGTTACAAGTCACCAATTTAAATACGACTTGAGTAAAAGTATTATAGTAACCCAATTTAAAAGTACTTAATATTTTCACTCGTTCTGAATGTTGGCTCAAAGATGCACTAGTCCTCAACACAAAGAGACATTGTAGGTCAGTGAAAACTAAGAAAGTTTATTTATGAGGTTTTACTTCCTAATATATAAAAGAAATCAAACACCTCAAAATGTTGACCTGCCAGAACAAACACAGATTAAACATAGTCATAGTCTTTTGACTAAAATTTTATTAAGTTTTAGTCATATTTTTGTCATCTGAATTGATTTAGTTTTAGTCTAATTTTATTCTTCTAAATGCCATGAGATTTTAGTCTAGAAATCTACATTAAATTGAATTTAAACCTATTTAATTTTAGTCTAGTGTCATTGTGTACTTGAATGTGTCATGCTGACAAATATATAGCCTAACTTTGTGATATAAATATGGTAACACTTTACAATAAGGTTCATTAGTTAACATTAGTTAGCAACATTAGTTAACATGAACTGATAATGAACTGCACTTATACAGCATTTATTATTAATCTTTGTTAATTTCAACAATTACTAATACTTTATTAAAATCTTGTTAACATTAGTTAATGCACTCTGAACTAACATGAACAAACAATTAAAGCTTAAATTTGTATTAACTAACATTAACAAAGATGAATAAATACTGTAACAAATGTATTGCTCATGGTTTGTTCAAGTTAGTTAATACATAATGTTAACTAATAAACCTTATATTGTAAAGTGTTACCAAATATTCTTATATAGGCCTATCGTAAAAAATATATAATCTAAATTTCAAAAATTCCAGTATTAGAGTCCAGTAGGTTGTTACAGTTAATATACAGTAACAGAAATATGATAATGCATATTAAAAATGTGAAGTTGTTCAATTGAAAGATTAATTGAAAACACATGTAGTAGACGTAACACCACTATCTCACATTAAGTGCACTACATTTCTTCAGTCATGCATCCCTTTTTACAGTAAATACATTACAGCATACTTGATTAATGAGGAAAATTGTACACTTATTATCAATCTTATGACTTAAGTTACTCACGCAATCAGTACAGGACATCGCTGGTTTATTTAGGCTTATATAGTAAGTTATATCAAGTTATGTAGCTGATAAACATCAGTATATAAAACATTTGTGCTTGCCTTTGAGTTGCGGGATGACCCTCCTGCGATCGCGCTTCACTTTTGTTTTGATTGTTGTAGCATTACAAGTTTAACAAACTCAATTATATAAAATACTATGTACAGTATATTAATAGACAGTGCAGGTCTATAGATTATAAATGTGACTGATGCTATAATGTTAATAATTTCTATTAGTTAGGCACTTTTACTGCTTCTGCTTTCTATTTCTCTTTTGCAGATTAAAAAAGCTTAATCCACTCATTATTTCAGATTTAAAAGTCTACTTGCTGTCCCGATGACAGGCTTTACATTACAGCTTTGCGTTTTTTATATCCTGAGTCAGCTAGAGCTTTGCTCATTCAGTATTAGCACTGCTTTTTGCTACAATCTCTGTGCAAACTGTTTAGATTTTAGTAAAGATATGGTCTATTAATTGTAAGATTATAAAAAAATGGGATAAAGAAAAAAAGAAGCGGCGCGTGGTCGTGACAAGAGCTGTTATCGCCAAAGAAACCGGAGGCACGCTGAAACAGCACTCGAGCTTTGCGCTAGCGGCCGTTCTCCGATCGACTCGGGTTTTACACACAATATTAATCAGACTTGGGACCCGAAGTAATGAACTAGGACCGACCTGGACCCGACTGACCATTTAAAAAATATGAACCCGGAGCCGTACAGGTCCCGCGTCCTCCGTGAAGACCTGTAATGGTAAAACACTCCTCAAGTTCAGAAACATGGAAGAATAAATGTGACACTGAGGTTGCTTGGCGTCGCACCCAATTCATTGAGAAACAGAGAGCACGTGAACGGACACTCAACGGGAGAGACACACAACGTGCTTGCACGCAAAATGAAGCCAACTTGGATGCTATAAGCACATATGCACATAAGCATATGCGATCATTTTGGTCGCAATGTAGTTCCCTGGCTGCTCAGTTACCTCAGTATGTGCTGCAGTTGATCCAGTTTGCCGCGCTGGATGATGAGTTTATGACGCGTGCATCATCTTCACCTTTCTATCTCTCGCGCGCTCTCTCTCTCGCTCTCTCCAAAACACGGGTCATCCAGTCGAGTTCAGAAAATACGGAAATTCGTAAAGTGATTTTTTTTTACCTGGGCGGGTCGCAATTTACCTGGGCGCACCGCCCAAGTAGAGCCTATGTATGGGAAACACTGTTGTCACAGTAGCAGTGTCCAAAAATATGAAAAAGTTTAAGAGAAAATAGCAAACATACAGGAGCTTGAGTGATCTTGAAGCATGCGGTAGAGCTGAAGGTTTAAAAATGGGGTCCTCAGGAATGCAGTTGACCCTGTAGTTGTCTGATTTCATTGCTTTTTATAAATATCTGACGGTGGTGACGAATATGTGGGACACATTTTGAGCATTCACAAAATAATAGTAAATATTGTTCAAAACTCACTGTTTGTAGTTTTTAATACATATTACAATGTACCCTTTCATGCGGTAAATATATTATTCAATTCAATTATTACTTTTGGCTTTTTTAATCAAGTTGAAATATTTATCTCTTAACCGAGGACAGCTGATTTTGTAGGCAATGGGCAAGCATATAATCATTAAATTAATAAAAAATCTAAATAAACCTATAAAAAACCTTACATATGTGCAAAGGACCCCCTGATTATAACATTGATTCTTTTTCTTCATCAAATGTTATTAATTTCCAACAGAATTAGCCCTTTTCTTAGTGGGACATGTTTTTGCCAAAGTTTCAAGAATCAGTGATAATTCAGAAAAAAACTAAAATGTGCAGAAACTATATGCTTGTATTTATAATATTAGGAATAAAATATGTGTTATTTGGAAGAAAGTCAACATTTTTCCACTATACAGTGGATTCCCTGTTTACCCCCTCATCCGTTCCATGTGGGAGAGACCCAGGGGCTGTTTACACTTGGTATTAAGATGTGTTTTCATAGATCGGATCACAAGTGGACGAGAGAGACACATTACGTTTACACCTGGTATTTAAATCCGTCTCTTTTGTCCACTTTTGACCGCTTCTGTGTCGAATACTGTGAGGGGGTGGTCTGTGAGATGGTGGGCGAGTCTCTCTGCTGTCATTCAAACCCGAGCGGGAGTAATTATGAGTTTCTATGGACGCAAACTAATATTATGTCGGAGTCCACTGCTTGTTTAGCAAGTAAACAAGCTGCACAGAGTTTTGTACGTGTGTATGTAAGAGCTTTCTCTGAATTTTCAGCGCAATTGATGAAATAGGATCACGCAACTTTCACACGCTTTCAAAACAGTTTGTTGAGCCACGCGTGCGATAAGCAGAGGCTCATGGCGCAAGGCGCGAGTATAATAGAAAACCACTTTGTGGCCATGCGGAGGATTTTTTTGAATTGCTTGTGCCGCCTCCCATGTTTCATGAAAAAATGCTGCCCCGGGCTGCTGCACGATTCGTCCATCCCCAAAAGCGCTACTGTATCCGAAGGGTGGGCTTAGAGTAGGGTTGTGACGATAGTAACGTGTATCGACGATCGTCAGACATAGTAGGCTTTCATGACAATAGTTGGCGATGGTTACTATTATTATTATCATAGTTTCAGATTAACATGTGCATTGTGTGCTTAACATGCGCATTGTGTGCTTTTCCTCACATGAGAGGGTTTGTGGGTTTTTCTTTGCGTGAGAGAGCTTGTAACGCTCGCAGATTCCTTCTCACACGCATCTGGACTTCAAGAGTCTTGGACTCTTGCTCAGACCTGAATGCGCGAGGCATGGACTTCTGTCATGTGGATGATTCGGACTCTTCCTCGCACATGAGCTTGTAATAAATGTGGCTCTTACATTTGCTAGTACTAGAAAGGTTGCTAGTCTGCAGAGGGTTGAAACCAGCGAGTGTGTTAATAATAATAATAGTAATAATAAACTTTATTTTGTATAGCGCCTTTAAAAGTAGCATCTCAAAGGGCTTGACATAAAAGATGAAATTAAAAAGATACACATAACATTACAGGCACTAAAACTAGCCATTCAAAAAATAAAAAGCCAATAAATAACAAAGAAAATAATCACATAAAAGCTGAAAATCATATTTTAACATAAAAATCAGTTTTAAGGTAAAACACCCAGGGACTCTGCATTTCTAATCTCTGAGGGTAGGGAGTCCACAATTTAAGAGCCAAAAAAGAAAAAGCCGGATCACCCGTAGTTTTTAGCCGTGTTGTTTGGACAGTTAAAAGACCAGCTTCAGAAGAGCGTAGAGCACATGTAGGAGTGTAGGGGGTTAACAGCTCACACAAATATTCACACTTAAGGTTGTGGACTCTGCTTTATGCAACTGATGAGGTGAACCAATAAGCATCACCTCAGTCTTGTCACTGTTCAGAGAAAGAAAGTTGTCAGACATCCATTACTTAATATCAGTAAAGCATTGAGAAAGGAAAGACACAGGCATATTTACATCTGGTTTTGAATGTATATAGATCTGAGTGTCATCAGCATAAAAGTGAAAGTTAAGACCAAGTGATCTTAAAAGCTGGCCAAATGGAAAAATGCAAATACTAAAAAAAGTAATGGGCCCAAAACTGATCCTTGAGGAACACCAGATTGCACCACACCGACCTCAGACTTGCAGTCACCCATCACAACAAACTGCTTACTATCAGAAAGGTACGACTTAAACCATTCAATAGTGTTGTTCCTGCTCCCTGGCACACAGGAAATTTTAGCGGCCCTGGGCTTTTCCGCGCTGGGATTAATTGCATTAGTTTTAAGAAGGTTTGCGGTCATGACAGTGTTGCCCTTGCTGCTTTTTTGTCCATCTATCAAGTGACTTGTCATAAATGAGTAAAAAATGAACAAATAAATAAATGAGTAAACTACTGCCCAGCCCCTGATACTATCGTGTATCAGCGATCTCACAGGCAAACGATAGGACAATCTCAAAATGAGGCATATCGCGCAACACTAGCTCAGAGCTCAGAATATTAGCCCGAAACCAGAGTACCCCCCCACACACTTTAACTGGTACAACTGAGAGTGAGGGAGAGACGCTGCAAAAACTGTAACGGGACAGAGGTGAGTGAAGGCTATATATAGACACCTCTTTGCGCTGATTGGTTGGATTACATGACCATGCTCCTACTGAACTTCTATTTTTTTGTAATAAACAAACCTCTAACTTAATCATCAATATTACGCAAATAGTATATTTAATAGCCATTTTCTTATCTGATTAAATGCAAAATCATTTAAATGTAAAGCTGTTCTTGGACAGGGAAATGAAAATAAAAAGTATAAGACTACCATGCAAAAACCTTTGTTTATTCAATAGATTTTAATTTTCCAAGTGTCTCTACCCATTCATGGATCTGGTTTGCGTGTACGTGTGAAACTGTGACAGATGCTTTGCAAAAGACAAACTAACCTCTTGACTTCCTTTTGAGACACCAATGAATTTTAAAGGCAGTAACTTTAATGTAACTTAAATACACTTCAAATTCAGTGAGCAAAAGTTGCTGTGGAGTTTAGTAATCAATAATAAATCTCTATTAAATGATCCCAGTAATTTTTCTTCCATTTTTGTGTGCCATATCATCACCATTCATACAGTGGCAAGAAAAAAGTATGTGAACCCCTAGGAATAAACTGGTTTTCTACTGTGATTTGCCATAAAATGTGATCTGATCCTCATCTAGGTCACAACAATAGACAAACACAATGCGCATAAGGTGACAACACATAAATAATTCTAGTTTCTTGTGTCTTTTTTGAGAACCCCCATTAAACATTCATAGTGCTGGAGGAAAATGTAAGTAAGTGAACCCTTTTTTCATTTAAGAGCTTGTTGAGCCTCATTTGGCAGCAAATACTTCAAGCAAGCACTTTCAGTAGTTCTGAATCAGACCTGCGCATCGTTCAGAAGCAATGCTCATTCCCCTTTACAACACCACTTTAACTCAGACACATTTGTAGGATGTCTGTTGTGAACCGCTCTCTTGAGATCATTCCACAGGTTAAGGTCTGGGCTTTGACTAGGCCACTCCAAATGGCGCATTTTGTTTATCTTAAGCCAGTCTGTAGTGGATTTACTACAATGCTTAAGGTCATTGTCCTGTTGCATCAACTAACTTCTACTGAGCTTCAACTGGTGGACAGCCACCCTGACATTATCCTGTAGGATTTAATAATTCATTATACCCTCGATGATGGCAAGTGGTCCAGGCCATGAGGCAGCAAAGCAAGCCCAAATCATGATGTTCCCTCCACCATACTTCACTGTTGGGATGATGTTTTGATGTTGGTAAGCTGTGCCCATTTTGCCCCATAACATTTTTCCCAAAAAATTCAACTTTTGTTTTCATCAATCCATAAAATATTTTCCCAGTAGCACTGGGGTTTGCCAAGGTGCTCTTTTGCAAACTTCAGGCTCACAGCAATGTTTTTCGGGAGGGCAGCGGCTTCCTCCGTGGTGTGCTGTCATAAACACCGTGCCTGTCCAAAGACTTGCGTATGGTAGACCCAGGAACAGAGCTGTGTGCCCGTTCCAATGATGTCTTCAAGCCTTTAGCTGTTACTTGTGGGTTCTTCTTTACTTCATTGAGTATTCTGCATGGTGTCTTAGAAGTCATCTTGACTGTGCGGCCACTTCTAGGAAGGGTAGCTACAGTATTTAACTGTCTCCATTTATAGACAATTTCTCTAAGTGTAGACTGTTGAAGGTCTAAACATTTTGAGATTGTTTCGTATCCCTTTTCAGCCTTATGTAGTGCAACATCTCTTGATCAGATATCTTTATAAGAGCATGGTTCAGAAGAGCTGATGCTTCTTAAGGACAGCAATCTTAAAATGTGTGAGTGTATTAATATCAATCAAAGTTGCACTAAACCACACATTTAAACTCATTTTATTAATTTGACTTCAGTTTGCCAGCTTCTGACAAAAAAAAGCTTTCAATAAAGTAATTAGTCCATGGGCTCACTTGCGTTTTCCTCCAGCACTGTGAATGTTTAAAGGTGCAGTGTGTAATTTTTAGAAGGACCTCTTGACAGAAATGCAAAATAATATACAAAACTATATTATCAGGGGTGTATAAAGACCTTTTTATAATGAACTTTTTTATTACTTTAGAATGAGACATTTTTATCTACATGCACAGAGGGTCCCCTTATGTGGAAGTCGCCATTTTGTGCCGCCGTGTTTCTACAGAAGCCCTTAACGGACAAACTTTTTTTTACTAATTTGTCTCCGTCAATTACATGTTTTTCCGGTGGCGACTACCATAGCTTCTCTATGCATTTCAAAAGCAAGGGGTGAGCAGTGGACTGAGCCGTTGGTTACAATTCGCAACTAAAATTTACACACTGCACCTTTAATGGGTGTTTCCTGGAAAGACACAAGAAACGGGAATTGTTTGTGTCTTGTGGGCTTATGAACATCGTGTTTGTTTATTGTCGTGACCTAGATGAGGATCAGATAACATTTTATGGCAAATCACTGTAGAAAACCAGTTCATTCCTATGGGTTCACATGCTTTTTCTTGCCACTGTATATGCAAGCAAAGGTTTTACTAATAGAGCACAACAGTGTTTACAAGAGCAACAAATCAACAAAAGTTTTCATTTCACATTGCTATTGACTATGTTTACATGCACTCTCATACTGCATCATTTGTACTTTGGAGTAAAAGTAGTAAAAGGCAACCATTGCAAATATGAGTGCGGCCCATATCATCATTCTCATCATTACTCCGATGACATCATCACCTTTACATTACTTTATTTTATCATCCATTAGGTATAATTGCCACTCACAGGATAACAGCGAGCTCTCCAGACACAGACCTGCCTACTGTCATTGGGCTTAAAGTGAGTGTGTGACGAGATAAATCCACATAAATCAACTCTGAAATCACAATTGTTAAAAATGGCTAATTCAGGATATTTCTGTCTCTGTTCTTCAGAAAATGGGAGCATACTTCACCACCAGTAACAAAGAGACTGTAAACAAGAGTGATGTTCTCTTTCTTGCGGTAAAGCCACATATTATTCCATTTGTTTTGGATGAGATTGGACCAGATATTGAAGACCGGCATCTGATTGTGTCCTGTGCAGCTGGGGTCACTATCAGCTCAATAGAGAAGGTCAGGATGTATCTGCTACTTAGTTTTTGGTGGTAATGTTTTATCCTATCATCCTACCGGTGATGGGTGGGTGGACTATTACTCATGTGACTCATTTTATTTCATGGTAATAGTGCCTGTCCATATATTTCATTTAGTTATTAAGTATAAAAAATTGAAAATGAAAAGAACTTCATATCATTTTATTATGGCCACTGACTATTTTTTTTATATAATAAAACTAATTATTATGGTCACTAACTATTTTTTTTAACAATAAAACTAACTATTATGGTCACTAACTATTTTTTTTAAACAATAAAACTAACTATTATGGTCACTAACTATTTTTTTTTTAAATAATAAAACTAACTATTATTGTCACTAACTATTTTTTAAAATGGCAATTACAAGAATGTTTATATCAAAAGAATCATAATTATGTATTAGTGCAAAACAGCTTCATATTATGTATACTTACAGTGGATGATTCATGTTTGAAGCTGTTGTAAAATAGCAGTATAGAGTTGAACAGTGTTGTGTCGTCAGCTGGGGGCGTGAGGCAGAGTCGGTGTGGGGAAAACAATTCATTCCCCCTCATTGGAAATAAATGGTGTAAACACCTATAGCCTACATATAATCACTTTGTCTGCTCGACAAAACAAGATATAAAGAAGGATTGAGCCGTATTGGGTCAGATTGTTTGTACACTATCTGTGACTAGACAAACAACCCAACCCAATGTCACCTCATTAAGGCGTTCCCAGTCGTTCCCAGTCATGCCTGCCCACCAAGTCTATATGCATACAGTACCTGTGACATACCAAGTTCAGTCATGAAACTCACGCAGCTGGTAGCGCAGCCAATTGATCTTCCCTTTCTATCAGCATGACCTGTTTAATTCTATTCTGTCCTGGTTCATTTCAATGCAGCGTGCCATGGGATTATTCCTAGCCCTCATCCTCCCCAGCACCACCTGCCTAGAGCTGCTACTGGGGGCTTCTCCTTATTTCCTTACAGCAGCATGTAGCCCTGTCCTCTGTTATTATGAAGATGATTCAGCAAAAGCCATCACTCATGATGCCAGCAGCGTAGCAGATCTAGACCATCAGGACAAAGCTTAGCAGTACACTCCATGCTACATTAAAATGCTAAAGATACTTTCTGAGGGTTGTCACAATTAAAATGAGTTCATTTCTATATTTAAGAGTTTGCTGTGCAAATGAAAACAACTAATCTTCCCTCCCCTAATGGGCGAGTTTGCCCATAATGAAATGTCTGTCACCCTTTACTCACTCTTGTTGTTTCAAGCCTCCATGACATACTGTATTCAAGGGAACACGTATATAAGAACGTCACATAAGATAATAGAATTGTAATCTTTAGATGAACTGTTTCTTTGATAACAAGTTTGTTGTTTTATGACGTACATGGATTTCAGAAACTGCTGCAGTACAGGCCAGCACCTAAAGTAATCCGCTGTATGACAAACACCCCAGTGGTGGTGCGAGAAGGGGCTACAGTGTACGCCACAGGCACTCATGCCGAGGTGGAGGATGGCAAGCTTCTGGAGCAGCTAATGGCCAGTGTGGGCTACTGTACCGAGGTGGAAGAGGACCTGATTGATGCCGTCACGGGTCTTAGCGGCAGCGGACCGGCTTATGTGAGACACAGCCGAGCAATATAGATTTAAACTTTAACATCCGAGCGTATGTAAAGAAATATCAATGGCCTCTTCTTTTTTATGCGTTCATGGCGGTTGATGCTCTTGCTGATGGCGGGGTTAAGATGGGATTGCCCAGAAGACTTGCTGTGCGCCTGGGAGCTCAGGCCCTGCTTGTTAGTGCTGGACAGTCACTAAAACATTCATGAGAATGATAATCAGTTCGTCTGTTCCCTGTCTTATAGTGTTATGATGCTTTTTGTTAGGGGGCAGCAAAAATGCTTCTGGACTCTGAGCAACATCCCGGACAGTTAAAGGACAACGTGGCTTCTCCTGGTGGCGCCACAATCCACGCTCTGCACGTAATGGAAAGTGGCGGCTTCCGAAGCCTCCTGATAAACGCTGTGGAGGCGTCGTGTATTAGAACCAGGTACAGCAAAAACAAAGATCCCTATTTTTAAAGGAAATTAATGATTAATTAATTAGCTTTTCCTTAACTTTGCTAGTTAAAAGATAAACATTATTTAACTATTCATTAAGTACATATATCAGTGTTCAGTATCGGTGCATCCCTCGTTTTAGATTTAGTCCGAGAGCTTTCTTCATTGAAAATGTACGTACGGTATACTATCCATGTCCAGAAAGGTAAGAAAAACATCATCAAAGTAGTCCATGGGACATCAGTGGGTCAGTTAGAATTTGTCAAAGCATCGAAAATACATTTTGGTCCAAAAATAACAAAAACTACGACTTTATTCAGCATTGTCTTCTCTTCCGTGTCTTCAACAAATTCTAACTGACCCACTGATATCACATGGACTACTTAGATGATGTTCTTAGGCATGTGAGAGGGCTGTGTATCAATGCGCACCAAACAACCCAGAATATAAAACAGACTTAACATTACTATGAACTCCAGTGTTAAGAGAGCGCTTTACTTCCTGTTTTCTTCAGATAAAGTGCATTCTAATAATAAAAGTGTGCCCGAGCTCGTATAGCTCACAGTAACAGTTCGAGTGCGTGCTTCTGGGAGAGTACGGTGGGGTATGATATGAGTGCACCTTTAGACAGGATAACTACAAGGAAATGTAAAGACAGCACGCAAATGCCAACTGAGTTTATGTTTTCTTGCACTTGAGCAGACCTAACACAAAAGTATCTCAAAATGCTGTGATTATAGTAGTACAGAGACTTTTACCTTGCTCAAGAGCACCTAAGTCACAACCTGAGACTCGCAGTGAGACTCGGACAGCAACTCTCGCGTTCTAACCAGGGTTCTAAATTAACACCCGCCAAATGCGGGTTAAAATTCATTTTGGCGGGTGTTAATTAAAACTTACCCACCAGTTTGGCCGGTGATGCATGAGGCATTGCATGAATGATACATAAAGCTCTGTTCTCGGACATTTTATCCCTCTGGCAGTACTTCCTACATTTCCCATCAACACTGTGCCGTAATGCTATGTGATGATGATGTGATCCATGTCCGCGCGCGTCTTTGCGTTCATGCATGCACAACCGCATTCAAAAGGTGACGCCACGCGATTGAGTAAACAGCTTATGAAAACATGACGAAACTAAAGTAAGTTTCTAAATAATAATGATAATCTTAAACTCGATCACTATTGGCTTCTGTAGATGGACATCTGAAATGTTTTGTGCAAAGCAGTAAAAGGGAAGCAGAAAGGAGATGATGAGTTTAAGGGAGGTAAGACAAATTACATCCTTACTCAGTCAGGTCTCAAACATTAGAGGAAAAATCTCAGAAAAACCTCTTGTCAAGTCTTTAGGATTGCATTGTTGCTGAGAAAATTAACACATTTATGTCTTACACTGTTCTGTGTTTTCAGATATGAAACTAATATTTAGTTTACTAATATTTAACTCAGGACACTATAAACACTTAGCAGTAACTATGACTAAGATTATTTTAGTATAGCAGTTATAAAATGACGGGTTGCTTAAAATATTGTAAAAATATTCTTGTAAAAATAAGTTATTAATCATTGGTATCATTGTATAATGTTGAAAATATTTCTCTGCTGTCATTATTTCCAAATGTTTTATGCCATTTATGCCTTCAAATATGTTAATAATGTTAGGTATGATGAAGATGAGGGAGACTTTTGGGAGCGAGAGGAGGCAAGGAATCAAGGATATAGATAGAGAAACAAAGAAAGCTTGTGTTTGATCACAAAAATGTCGTCATGTTTTGTCAGGATTGTCGCATGTATGCGAAAGTAAAAATGAAATGAACAATTTCGTGGTGGGAATAATAATTTTAAAGTTAAGGCAGTAAAGGACCATGAGAGTGGCCGAAGTCATCAGAGAGCCTAACGTTTATTAAAACTGCCAAGACAAGTCGTATTGAAGAGAGCCTTGTTGGGAGAAGACTTACATTTATGTATGATTTCACGCCAACAATGTTAATAAAATTATTAAATGCATTCAGTGGCACTCATAACTTCTCTTATTTTCACCGGAAAAAATTGGGCTAGTGGAAATGCTGATTGGCTGGTAACTTTAGAAATTACCAGCCACATTGGCTGGTGATCAAAAAAGTTAATTTAGAACCCTGGTTCTAACCATTAAGCCACGACTGACCCATTACCTATCACTAGTTGGTGTCAGGTGATATTAGGGGAAGGGACATTTTTACATTAGAGAGGATTTGTAAATGCTTATGCAAGATTCATAATTAATGTTCATCAGCTTGTAGGACTACACTACTTTGCAAGGCATATGTATTCTAACAGTTGTTAAATATTCAAGAGAAACAGTTCTGTCTGCCAATAGAAAATTTCATGCTAATTTAATTTTTGACAGGGAGCTTCAGCACTTAGCTGACCAGGAGAAGATTTCTGCAGCAGCCATAAAGAAGACGACTTTGGATAAAGTTCTGCAACAGCCGGGCGTGACCGCAGCAGGTGTCGGGGTCCGGACAGGTCTCAGCCTCTTTAACAGCAACCCTCCTAAACACAAGAAATACTAAATCACATCACTCAAAGAATCACTCAGTTCAACACTGGTTGGTTAGCAAGTTTTCTACACCATCTTTAGTTTAACACCTCTTTAAAGTTAAATCAAACATAATAATACACACACACAGTGGCCTTGAAAAATGTAAGTTTTGCTCTCTATTCAAAGATTTTTTCAAAGAAGCATTAAAAAAATTATTGTATTCATGTTGCATTGGTGTGTTTGGATTATAAACTGACGCTCAGCTTGTTGAAGAATTTTAAAAGGCTTGGCAAAAAAATGACAACACATGTAAAGAACAATGACTACGAAATATTACCAGGATAAACTAATATTATTAACAGATAAAATTATAGTCAATGTATGCTTAAGTTCCTGGGATGTGTTAATAGCTGTTAATAACAGTTGAGAAACTTTCAAAGGGCAAATGAACATTGGCAAGCAGTGGCACCGTCCCGCTGTACGAGTATAAAGCGAGAGGCAGGTGCAATGCATAATCAGGTTTTTTCACTTTGAAAGCCGGCAGTCGGATGCTGTTGAGGGGTTCTCTCTTTTGCTCAGGAAGTGCGCTGTTTGCTGAGGTTGGTTGGCGTTAAGGCACCTCAGCGGAGGCTCGCAGTTTTCCACTTCTCTTCCTTTATTTTGAGTTTGAATGTGTGCGTTGCTGTTTTCCCTGTGTGTTTCATCACACCTAGCACCTAAAAGGTGCTACATTAAGTGACCCTCGGTATGTGAACAGCATGAAGGGACCTCAGATTCTTCTGACTCCAACGGAAAAGTTGACGGGCGAGAAGCGACAGGTGACGAGAGTGTAACCGACCTTGGTTAACATACGCAACAGTCGCGGTGTTGTCGGTGCAGACTAATACATCATTTCTTCTAAGCTTGTTGACGAGTCGATCGAGTGTAAGATATACAGCCCACAACTCGAGGCAGTTGATGTGCCAGTGCAGCTGGGGTGCCTTCCACACCCCTGAGACTGCAAGACCGTGGTACATGCCCCCCCACCCCGTGGCAGAGGCATCTATGCATACAACAGCATGCCTGGAGACCTGTTTCAGGGTTACACCAGCCTGGAGAAACGATGGGTCTGACCACAGAGTGAAAGTGTGACAGCACGCTGGTGTAATGGTTACACTGTGCAGGCCGACTGTACACATGCTTCTGTTAGACATGCCGTTAGTTCGACCGAATCCAGTTACATACTGAAAAAAGAGATGATCTGCATGGGGCAGAGCTTGCTCTTCTCCCAGTTGACCCAAAGACCCAAACAAGTGAGGTGCCTGAGCACTAAGTCTCTGTGTTCGCAAAGCATCTGCCGAGATTGAGCTATTATAAGCCAGTCTTTGAGGTAAGCTAGGATGCGTACACCACTCTCCCAAGTGGTACGACTTTGTACTGATATGCCCACCCCTGGAACGCAAAGCGGAGAAACAGCATGTGTCAGTGGAGAATCATGAAAGTACGCATCCTTAAGGTCTATGGCTGCAAACCAATCTTGGGGATGGATGCATTGAAAAATGTTTTTGAACATCTTGAATGGCATCTTGTGAAGTTCACAGTTCAACAAGCGAAAATCCAAGATCGATCATAACCCACCGCTTTTCTTTGGTACTATGAAGTAAGGGCTGTAAAACCCCAAGCTCATCTTGGCTAGAGGAATTGGCTCTAAAGACCTGGACGAAGGAAGGGGAAATCACTATTTTGGTGGATATGAAGGTGCCGGCTGAAAAGGCGGCGGAACAAAAATAACGGAAACCAAGCATTCTCCACCCGGCCCTCCTCTAGGGGAAACGTGGTGCCTTCACCATCTCCCAAAGAGTGATCCCCTCCATCTCCAGGTCACCCATCTCAGGGCCGCTTGCTCTTGAGGTGCTGACGTCGAAGGATTAGGGGCAGCTTTCTTCCGATTGTTGGACAAAGTTCTCGACGGTCTCTGCAGAAATGCCATAAGGTGCTTGCTGCTTGCACTTCTTCTGCCTGTTGATCAGGGTGCTGAGAGTCGGAGGACGTACCAGCAAACCAGTTCAGCATCTTGATGCGGAGATCGTCCTTCCAGAGCTTTTGACCCATGTATTTGCCACATCCAGAACTGCACAGATGGGATGACATCTTTAAAAAGACCCATTCCCCGTGACGTGAGAAAATGGCTCTTTTAGGGAAATGCTCTTTGCAGTGCTGAGTTGATGAAGCACGCAGGAGAGTGACAATGCACATACTGATCTCGAGTTCAAAGTCTGAGAGAAAATAAAGATGTGGAGGTCTGCGAGCCTCCGCTGTGGTGCCATAGCAGTTGACTGCCGGCTTTCGAAGCAAAAAGCTGATTCTCGTTTTATACTTGTGGGGCGGCCCCAGCAGATGCAAATACCTGCATGCCGAGTTTATTGGCGTTTTAGAAGTTTCTTTAAGTTGATTGGTCCCGCGAAGCACGTTCCCAATACGTTGGTCACGATGTGAAGTTGTAGTGACCGACTGAAAGGGAACTGTTTATGTAGCACTGATTTTGTCTGTATTTGACTATGATGTATGGCAGGGCTATTCGGGTCTTGCCTTGGAGGACTGGAGCACTGCAGGGTTTGGCTCCAACCCTGATTAAACACACCTGATTAAGCTAATCAAGGTCTTCATGATCATTAGACAATCACAGGTGGGTACGTTTGATTAGGGTTGGAGCCACTCGGTAGTGCTCCGGCCCTCCAGGATGGGATTTGAATAGCCCTGATGTATGAATCAACTTAAAAAACTTGTTGGAAAAACATAATAAAAATTCAAGCTCAAACTATGAGACTGTTGTGGAGCAGTGAAGACAACACCCATTCCAGCTTTACAAGTCTTGTTAGGAGAGATGCCGTTAGAAATGAAAAAGAAACTATTCGTTTTGGGTGGAGTAGTAAAATATATGCAGAAGAAATACAGGTAAATAGTATCAAGATAAGCCCAACGCTTTTAATTTCAGAATATGAATTACGGGTATATGTGACACCTCAAATAGATTTGCATTTGTTGAAAGTCAAAAAGCTGAAAAATAAAACATGTCTTCTGCATTTTCAGTGTATGTCAGAAAGTAATATTCCCAATAGATACAAATATATATACGATAGATCAAAAGATCCAGAGTGTCAAATAACTAGGACAGCTTTTTTGGTTCCAGGCAGTGGAAACTTCAGACATCTGTCAGTCTATACAACAGAAATCATTGCAATACTCTTGACACTACAGTGGGCGGAGGAACATAATCCTTGGAATGTTTTCATTTGTTCTGACCCAGTATCAGTTTTAAAAAGTTTAAATCTAGCTACGAAGTTATTTGTTTAGTATTTTACACTCTAGAATTGTTCAAAATAACAGTCAGTTTTATATTCCTGTGCACATAGGAATAAAGGGAATTAAAGAAGTGAATAAATTAGCGAAACAGGCATTACAGAAAGAAACCATAGAGATTCAAGTTACATTAAGTAAATCCGAGATGAAGGCTGTAATTTGGAGTAAAGTGATTGAAGAATGGCAAGTAAAGTGGAATAATGGGCAAAAAGGTAGATTTCTTTACCGCTTAATGAATAAAGTAAATCAAAAGATAAGATGTATTGGTAAACAAGGAAAGAAGGTTATTTACAAAAGAATAATGTTACGTGATTCAAATTTAAATAGCACACTTAAAGTTATAGGGAAACTTCCAGACGGTTATATTAACAGTGTAAGGTTGCAAAATCAATACCTCATGTGGTTCTTGAAAATAGTATGAGCAGGAAAGGAACAATAAGATAGAAGAAATAAAGAAAAGTGGAGTTTAAGAATTAAACTTTAAGGTTTGAATTAAATGGTCAAATGAAATGAATAGTAAAGTTTTCATTTTCAATTTTATTAGGGAGACGGGGTTGACAAATGTAATATACGGTACATCTGTCTGTTCCACACTCCGGAGCAGAAGGTGGCAGTAATGCATACACTGGTTGCCAGCCGCCGTTAAAAACCAAGAAGAAGAAGAGAGACGCATCTGTGCACGTGGAGTGATGCACTGTATTGTACTAAACTGTCCAGGGCTGGATTTCCTAATAACGATTGAACTTAGCACTTAAGATCGCTTTCTACGAGCTACCTAAGGAACATTCATTGTTCATTTACGTGCGCCAACAAACATACCATTCAGATAGAGATATGAACTCTGAACATCACAAAGTAAGCTACTAATAAGTCAAAACAAAACAACTGGAAAAAAGTAGAGAATAGTAAAAATAGAGTCATGAAGTTTACTGTCATCGTTGTTGAGATTTGTACTTGTTAATGTCTGTGTGTCTAACCGTTGATTTGTTTAAGCTTTAAATCATAGCTTTTGTCACATTATAGATCAACCTAAACATAATTAACATAAACACATATTTGTGGTTTAAGATTGTAATGATGTTTATAAAGTTGTTTAATTCTCTGTGTTTATCTGTTATTTACACTTTTAAAGTGAAGTGTAGCCCATACTCGAAAGCCCAGTACACACTTACTGTAAGTCACAAACACACCCAGAGCAATGACCAGCTATTTGGCAAAGGGTGCCTTGCTCAAGGGCACCACAGTCACAACCTGTCGACATTGAGAGTCAAACTGGCGACCTTTGTGTTGCAAGCCCGACTTTCTAACCATTAGACCCAGTTGTGGTTTATTTGAAGCTGTGTGACTGTATTGAAGTTGTTTTTTTTCTGTTGTTCAGTGAGTGTGTTGTTCATTCATTACTAGTGTGCACTCATATAGACACTTTAACACCTGGGATGTTACTTTGTATCTTAAAGGCAGGGTATCCCATTTGATCCAGAAACATGTTTAATTATGCTGGTTAAAAGTCTCCTCACATTCTGATAGCAATCACTATGTTAAGTTCATCTGTGAAAGGCGTAGGACCAAAAAATGTTCAACCAATCATAGATCTCAGTTCGCAGAAGACACCGAAATGAAAACTAACAAGTTGTTGTCTACAAGTAAGCCAGAGAAATATTGCTACTTTTGCTAGAGAAACACGGTTTTATTTTGCTATGTACAAGCTTTATAGAGACCTAACAATAAAGACACCCTGACCTTGAACAAAATGTATATCAATCACAAATCATAATTCATTTGGTTTTTGTTATAGTTTGTGTTTCCCCAAATAAAGGAAAGTAAATTTCATTTAAACATTTGACTTATAAGAAACCCACTGCTGAAATGATATGTAGTTACAGTAGGAAACACTACAAAATCTATGTGGGAGGAGGAAAATGTTTAGTTTTGAACTTTTGGGGTTGATGGACCCCCTTATAATTATTATAGTTAAGCTATTAAACAAGCTTACCAAAAGTAGTAAATAAAAACACATGTTAACATCAGTTATGTGCTGGTAATTTTGTTTAAAATGTTCAAGTTCTCGTTAAGTTATGTTAATGTTAAAAGTTAAACCAACAATGAAACTTTTGTCATCATTGACTCATCCGCATGTTTTATTAAACATGTATGAGATTTCTTTTGTCAAAAGAAGATATTTTGATAAATGATGGTAAGCACCCACTGACTTCCATAGTATTTGTTTTTCCTATTATGGAAGTCAATGGGTACCGTCAGCTGCTGTGTGTTTACCATCAGTATTCTTGTATAATTGATAATCTACTATAATATAGGCTTAGTGTGATTTGTGTAATAATTTTCTCATCTGTTAACAGTGGGAAAGATTGTTGTTGTGTTTTTTTTTGGTGGTGGTGGTGTTGTTTTTGTAGTTTTTTTTATTATTTAAGTGGTTTATGACCGTTGGTGTTGTGATTCGTCACATTCATTAGTTAAATCCACGTGCAAATATGCCAATTGTTAATAATACAGTAGAATGTATTTCACTCGTTACACTGTACTTTATACTTTACACACGGTCGTTTTTCAATAAAAAAAAAAAAAAAAAATATATATATATATATATATATATATACCAAAAATAAAATAGAAATAATACACAAATGATGTATGATAATTAGCATTAATATTAATAAATAATGTTAAAAAAAGTATTGTTTATATAAAACATTAAAATCAAACATTTTAATTTAATAAAATAATAAATGATCTATAATAATTAGCATTACTATTAACATTAATATTAAGACTTATTATAATGTAGAACAATAAACGTATAACATATATAAAACATTACATTCAAACAAAAATGTAATAAACTTAATAAATGTATAATAATTCACATTAATTGATATTTATAAATAATGTATAATAATTAATCTATTATATATAATAACTATTAACATTAATAAATGATGTATAGTATAGTTCTGTGTTAAGGACGACGATGACACGAGATATTCAAACACATATATCTTTAATCACAATAAAATGGGTTAATCCACAACACGCTATCATCACTATAAACGAGAGCTGACAATAGACGGAGCAGGAGGATGGCAGGCACGTAAGGATGTTTACAGACACAAACAGGTGAGAGAGCGTGGAGGATTATGGGAAATGTTGTCCAGATGAACGGGAGGAAAACAAGGAGGAGGAACAGGCAGACAGACAGGGACTGTGACAAACATACAAACATTGCATTTTGTATGCAATATACAACTTCTCGGATGTGTCTTTAACGTCGTCTTTAGATCCGTTTTGACCGTTTCCACCAGCACCCATACAATACATGTGCTGTACGCGTGCGGCTGTCTCGACCGCAATCTCTGCTGCTGCTGAATTAAATCCTCCAACTGTTAGTATTCACATCATCATTAATTAGGTTGCTTGTGGTTGTCAGCTCAACAATATTTGACTAATATTTATATTGTTGGAAACGTTAGCTATAAAAGTCAGAATATTGACGTGGATGTGGTAGTAAATGGTTAACACGGTCCTTTACTTCCTGGTTACCGTCACTTGGTGACTAAAAACAAACTTTAGCTGTGATGAACGCGTTTATTGCTGCTCAGGTGAGAACACGACCACGTTTGTTTGTTTCTTTGTTTGTTTGTTTGAGCACACTTTATATTCACACTGAACTGTCAAACAAAACATTCAATATTTAGAGACGATATAAAATAGCAATTTATACAAAGTAAAGTTATTGTACCTGATATAAATACAGAGGTTACTGCTGATCCCTTACGAAAAATTACCATGGTTTTATAGTGGTAAAAGTGTAGTAACCATGGTTTTTTGATGTATTGATTACTATCAGCAAAACTATTGTTTTACTACACTAACCATAGTTTAACTATGGTTTTTGAAAACCATAGTTGTCAAAACCATGGTTATTTTGTGGTTACCATAGTTTTACTTCAGTAACCATGTTTTTTTGGTTTTAACTGTAGTAAAACCATGGATAATTTTTGTAAGGGATTGATGATGTCTATAAGAAGAATATGAGAAATTGATTAATCAGATGTAAATCTAAACTGAACTTCTGATATGGTTTTGCAGATATGAATGAAAGTCATCTCATGTGCTCTTCATTAGATCTCAAACAGAGGATGGATACAAGTAAACTCTTACTTCTTTATTCATGCTTGACATTTGCATTATTGAGAGTTTCATTTTTATTTCCTCTGAAGTAGAATGTGCTGCCAAACTTAAAAAGACAAATAAACTTTTATTGTGAAGGTCCCAGCACAGATTATTTAGAGAAAGATGTGCTGCCTTTACTAACATCTGGACTGGAGGCTCTGTTGAAGGAAGCACAGACGCATCGCTGCACAGAGGTCAGGTGAAGTGTAATGACCTCACATTTAATATAATACTGATACTGCATTCAGACCCCTGTCACTTTGTCGATTTTCTTATGTTGCAGTCTGATACTACAATCCTTTACATTCATTTTGCTCTCATTAAAGAACCAGTAAGATGACAATTTTAAGCGTCCTATCACCGTTTTTAAGTCCCGGACAACAGGTTTAAATGCATGCAAGGTCAAAAAACACTGTCATTTTCTCAAAATATACATTTAAAATTACCCCATTTCTCAGAGATCCACAAACGATTCGTGTGAAGCCGTTCAACGAATCAGTCTTCCTAACTCCCACCTTTCAGTAAACTACTCTGCTCTGATTGGTCAACTGACACACAGTCTCCACACAGACCACAGATCAGTGGCACAGACCAACAATAGTGCAACATGTATTGACCTAGTGCTAACATGATTTACTGTGAAGACATTATCAACATCAATACACAACATTCATCATTAATTCAAGCAATAAAAACGACGACAGACACTTGCTGACAGTATATTAAGAGTTTAAACACCGACATCAATACACATCATTCATCATCAGTACAAGTTATAAAAACGACAACAGACATTAACATTTTACACTCATTTAAGCGTTTATGTAAGCTAACCGGGTCATAGCAAAACCGTAAGTGTGCATGAGTTAGCCGCTTGCTAACATGACTCTTTCACAGTATATTAAGAGTTTAAATAACGACATCATTCATAATTAATCCAAGCAATAAAAACGACGATAGAAACTAACAATTTTACACTCATTTAAGCATTTATGTAAGCTAATAGAAACTAACATTTTAAACTACAACACTAGAAATTGAGCTCAGATGCCTCTCATTCCTCTTGACACCTTGATTGGACTTCACCTGTGGTAAATTAAATTGATTGGAGATGATTTGGAAAGCCACAGACCTCTCTGTTAAAGTCCTTACAGCTGACAACACATATCAGTGCAAAACCAAACCGTGAGGTGAATGAACTTCCTGCAGTTCAGGCACAGACAACATTTCTGCTACACTGAAGGTTCACAGGAGCACCGTGGTGTCTGTTATTCTCAAATGAAAGAAGTTTGGCACAATCAGGACTCCTTCGAAACCTCATCACCCAGCCAAACCGAGCAGTCAGTGGAGAAGAGAGATGACCAAGAGCCCTGTGTGGATTTGGGACAAAGTACCAGATGGACCACCATCACTGAGTCCTCCACCCATCTGAACGTCTCCTCTCCTCTGATGCAACACTAAAGAGTTTTTTTTACCTTAAAATAACGTTTCCAAAAAAGTTTCAGTCGTTCATCCACCCGAAACAGGGTGAACGGCACTTTCACATTCGCTTTGCAGCCCTCTATCAGCCAAAACCGCACTAAAGAAGTTTCCAACCGACGGGTCGCGGCCCTGTAGTTTGAGTGAAAACTACAAAAACTTGCTTTACGGCAGACCTACAATCCAATCAGAGCCAGCTTTGCTGCAGAAGGCTAAATTATTTACGACAGTGGTAATGGACAATTCCGCTTCCAACCTGTAGGGGGAGCAAAGAGCAAAAACTCTTTAGTGTTGCTTTAACACATGAAGCCCTGTTTGAAGTTTGCACAGAAGCACCTGAAGGACTCTCAGACTGTGATGAACAAGACTCTCTGCTCTGAGGAAACCAAGAATGAAATCTTTGACCTCAATTCTAAACGTTATGTTTGAAGGAAACCAGGTATCATCATCACTTGCCCAATACCATCCCAGTGATCAAGCATTATACTGTGAAGGTGTTTTCAGCTTTAACTAAGTACTGAGTAAAGAGTATGAATATTTATGCAGATGTAATACTTCAGTTCTTTCTTTTGAATAAATTAACAGACAATTCTAAAATTCTGTTTTCACTTTGTCATTATGGGGAACAATGTCAGAAGAAATGATCCATAGCTGTCATAGAGCACCCTTTAAAAAGTACCCAAAAGGGTTCATATTAGGACCTCAGAAGCACACATTGATATAAAATGTATTGATATCTGTGCCTTATAAAGGGGAATGCCCCAGTGATATCTGCTATTACATTCGTTTTTTTAATGATTGACCACCCTACTTACTCTAAATATAAAATATTTTTTTTCACGTTTGTGTTTAACCCAGAAAAGGATGATTGCATTTAATGGCTGTGACTTTTTGACTGAATGGCTATACAAGTGAGTAGGATGTGGTGAATTGTGGTCTGTCTATATACATCTGCAGTATGAGAGATTATTTAAATATTTTCTTTTCTTGTTAATTCTGTCTGTCCTTCAGCAAAAATCCTTGTCGGACCGAACACATACACCTGAATTTTCATGAAATTCCCTTTGTGCAAGACTGGCTTCTTATACAGTAAGCATACAGTATAGTACTGTACTATAGCGTCATGAACGTGTGTGTAATGCACATTTTGTTGTTATGTCAGTCCTAGGAAAAGCATCCCAGTTTTCCTGCTTCTGACAGATGAGCAGGCTGCATTGCTGATACAGGCTTACTGGAGAGGCTATAAGGTAGGAATCGCTTAAAAACCCAACCCATGTTATATCTTTGGACATTTAGTATGGTGCTGTGCTAATGCAGGTTTGAGTTGTGAGAGCAGTGATGGAGTGCACATTGATTTTTGTCAGTTATTATTACCTTTACTGCAGATGATCATGGACATCAGAGTTTAAGGCAGAATATTAAAAGTTGTGATTATATATCTACACACAGATCAAAATTTCTATGTCATAATGTCAGATCTCAAAGGAAATATACATTGCCAGGGAAAAGCCTTTCCAGTCAACACAACCATCTCTCTTGTCTAACTTGAATGCACCGATAATGCAAGCCAACCACATAAATGTATATTTAAATGCTTAGGTTTGAAAATCCAAATAGAAATGGACCACTAGCACATATAGCCTCATGACGTACTTTCAATTTGAAATAATATAGCTCACTAGTTTCCGGTTGTACAGTATGTATTTACAATGGGCTGTTGCTGCCTATGATACTTAAACTGTTTAAAATAAGATTTGTAAGTACATACACATTATTAGTGACATGTGAAAATAGGATCATTTTCCAGCTCCCCTAGAGTTAAAAACATTAGATTTTTACCATTTTGGAATCCATTCAGCCAATCTCCGGGTCTGACGCTACCACTTTTAGCATAGATTAGCATAATCCATTGAATCTGATTAGACCATTAGCATTGCGCTCAAAAATGACCAGCGTTTCAATATTTTTCCTATTTAAAACTTGACTCTTCTGTAGTTACATCATGTACTAAAACCGACGGAAAATTAAAAGATTTGATTTTCTAGGCAGATACGGTTAGGAACAATACTCTCATTTCGCCGTAATAATTAAGGACTTTGCTGCGGTACCATGGCTGCAGCAGGGGCAATGATATTACGCAGTGCCCGAAAATAGTCCCCTGCTATTGAAAGTTACCAAGGGGACTACACAGCTCAAAAAAATAAAGGGGAACACTAAAATAACACATCCTAGATCTGAATGAATGAAATAATTGTATTAATTACTTTTTTCTTTACATAGTTAAAAGTGCTGACAACAAAATCCCCCAAACATTATCAATGGAAATTTAATTTATCAACCCATAGTGGTCTGGATTTGGAGTCACACTTAAAATTGAAGTGGAAAACCCCACACTAGGCTGATCCAACTTGGATGTAATGTCTAACCCTAACCCTAAAACAAGTCAAAATGAGGCTCAGAAGTGTGTGTGTGTGTGTGGCCTCCACGTGCCTGTATGACCTTCCTACAACGCCTGGCCATGCTCCTGATGAGGTGGCGGATGGTCTCCTGAGGGATCTCCTCCCAGACCTGGACTAAAGCATCCACCAACTCCTGGACAAGTCTGTGGTGCAACGTGGTGGTGTTGGTGGATGATGTCCCAGATGTGCTCAATTGAATTCAGGTCTGGGGAATGGGCGAGCCAGTCCATAGCATCAATGCCTCCCTCTTGCAGGTACTGCTGACACACTCCAGCCACATGAGGTCTAGCGTTGTCTTGCATTAGGAGGAACCCAGGGCCAACTGCACCAGCATATGGTCTCACAAGGGTCTGAGGATCTCATCTCCATACCTAATGGCAGTCAGGCTACCTCTGGCGGGCACATGGAGGGCTGTGTGGCCCCCCCAAAAAAAGCCACCCCACACCATTACTGATCCACTGCCAAACCGGTCATGCTGGAGGATATTGCAAACGTTCTCCACGGCATCTCCAGACTCTGTCACATCTGTCACGTGCTCAGTGTGAACCTGCTTTCATCTGTGAAGAGCACAGGGTGCCAGTGGAAAATTTGCCAATCTTGGTGTTCTCTAGCAAATGCCAAACATCCTGCACGGTGTTGGGCTGTAAGCACAACCCCCGCCTGTGGGCGTCGGTCCCTCATACCACCCTCATAAAGTATGTTTCTGACCGTTTGAGCAGACACATGCAAATTTGTGGCCTGCTGGAGGTCATTTTGCAGGGCACTGGCAGTACTCCTCCTTGCACAAAGGATAGGTAGCGGACCTGCCGCTGGGTTGTTGCCCTCCTACGGCCTCCTCCACGTCTCCTGATGTACTGGCCTGTCTCCTGGTAGCACCTCCATGCTCTGGACACTACGCTGACAGACACAGCAAACCTTCTTGCCACAGCTCGCATTGATGTGCCATCCTGGATGAGCTGCACTACCTGAGTCATTTGTGTGGGTTGTAGACTCATGCTACCAATAGAGTGAAAGCACCGCCAGCATTCAAAAGTGACCAAAACATCAGAACCACTAATTTACTGGGGATGTCTTGCTAATTGCCTATAATTTCCACCTGTTGTTTTTTCCATTTGCAAAACAGCATGAAAAATTTATTGTCAACCAGTGTTGCTTCCTAAGTGGACAGTTTCATTTCACAGAAGTGTGATTGACTTGGAGTTACATTGTGTTGTTTAAGTGTTCCCTTTATTTTTTTGAGCAGTGTATTTTCGGCAGGGCTTAATATCATTGCGAAAGTCCTTGATTATTACGCCAGAATGAGTGTATAGTTTCCTTTCTGACATCACAAGGGGAGCCAAATTTCAATGAGCTATTTTTTTACATGCTTGCTGAGAACGGTTTACCAAAACTAAGTTACTGGCTTGATCTTTTTCACATTTTTTAGGATGATAGAACCACTGGGGACACGATTATAGCACTTAAGTTTATAGTACACTGTGCGATTTTTATATAGTCCTTTAGGATTGTTGCTTGCCACACTGTGCGATCAAGATTGTAGTTTTGTCCATGTCACACTGTATGATCTCAGTTTCAATGAATGTCAGACAGCACGGGTTTAAAGACTTTTAAAAATAGGAGGCACGCAAACAAATGCGTTCGTAGTTTTACGTCAGCGATCGGCAATGGCTGGGTGAACACACGCCGAACCAAGGCTAGCTAAATGAAATGTCATCTAGCGTTCATTTTTATCATGACTTGTCTCAGAATGAGTACCTGGCATTTGTATTTCCAGCGCGTATGTCCACCTGGCTGTTTTCGATATTTGTCTGCGTTGGTTTGTTGTAGTCGCACTATTTGCGTCATCGGGTTTTATGCTTCTATTTGCGCTTGATCTGCTTGTTGTCGTAGGAAGATGTCACACAGCAGCATTGTGTCTCTAAATTCTGACATTTTGTTGGAGTATAATTTTGATCGCAACGGTCATTAATCGGCTGTCTGTGAACATGTCAAACTAGCGATCAAAGACGGCAGATTTTAGCCTAGGATTCCAGGAATTTTTCAAAATTTAGTTCAAAATTTGTCCCAAACAGCTAAATCGTGGCTGAATCTCACAGTGTGCACCGGGCTTTGAACTAGAGGTCTACACAGAAGACCCGAGACCTGAAGACCGTACGGGTTCGGGTCCATATTTTAAATGATCAGCCGGGTCGGGTCTCAATCTATTACTTCGGGTCCCGGGTCTGTTTAACATTGTGGGTAATACCCGAGGTCGATCGGACTCGGAGAAAACACACTCACATTTAAATAAAATATTTCAAAAACAGCAACAAAAACTTAGATAAAATGGCGCAAAAAATTTTCTATGACGCTAAAATTGCGTTAAAAAGTTTATATTTGGTTGCTCCAACCAGGCAGCTAACGCGCATGTACTCTTGTAATGTTTCTCTGGCTACCAGTCAGGAGCTTCTGCAGTGAGACGCAATGGCTTTACCTTTGACAATTGGCTCCTTTATTTAGATGGCGGGACCTATTCCGCCGTACCGCGCATTTTGCACTGACTTCTCTCATTTTTATAATAATATTATAAATTGACCATCTTGCTGTTATATCTAAAGTTTTCGCGATCTGCTCAAAGAGCACAGAGATGATAGCAAAGAAGTAAAGCTAATGAAAGCAGCCATGGCACTGAACGAGCAATCGTTATTATAATCCAAATGGGCAAACATGATTAAGCAAGTTGACCCGATACACAACAAATGACTGTAAAGTGGACTTTTAAAGCTGGAATAAGCATTTCAATCGTCAAGAGAGGAATAACATGGATGGAACTTTCTTGGAAATAAGGATTGTGCATCACGCAGTCAGGTACAAGGAGGGAGAAGACTAACATCTATGGGTAAGACAAAAAGTTAAATTTTCGCTACTTGTTTATTGACTTATTAATAACATTTAGCTAAAGAATATTTGCCGGTCGGGTCTGTGTCTTCCCGGACAGGTTCGGGTCCAGATTTTAAATAATAGACGGGTCCGCGTCGGATCCGGGTCCAGCTTTTAAATAATAGACGGGTCCGGGTCGGTTCCAGGTCCAGCTTTCAAAACAACGGACGGGTCCGGGTCGGTTCAGTGTAGCACATTTACGGGTCTGATCGGGCTTGGGTAGGAATTTTTGAACCCGTGTAGACCTCTACTTTGAACATGGAAAAGTCATGTTATGTCCCCTTTAAGTCACAACCCCCTAACTGCTTTTTTGAATGTTCAAACCCCCATTCTAGAAGGTTCAAGGTTCAGATCTCGCAGCTTAGCAAGTTGTGCCATTCAGTTTAGTTGAAACAAAGTGACATCGGTAAGGTTAACACTCACTTCCCTGGATAAGCTATACACTAGTCAGGTGGATCAAAGTTCAGCCAAGACAAGAACGAATAGTGTTCCAAATTACAAGACAACTTTTATGATCCACTTTAAATGTTGACTAGTGTACATTTGTATGAATTGATCAAACATTTTGGGGTGGGCTGCAATATGAAGTAAATTAAACTAAATGTCAACCAAACTTTAAACCTTTTTTTTAATAATTAAGGTTACAATGAAACTATTATCCTTGGTTTGAAATAATAAAAAGGTTTAAATATTAAAACTGTAACCATCCAACCACCAGAGGGAGCCATCTCACAAACATAACCTTCATGTGGATGTCTTCTCTGCTTGTTTTCTGGTTTACAGAGGGGGCAAACTGGCCCACAAGGCATTTTTTTTTCAAATACTTTAAATGTCATGGCATTCCAGTTGGCTTATTTAATTAATTACAAATACAAATGATGGTATGAGTCTCTATTGCACATTCAATTTCATGCTGCATTACACAAAGCCAAACTTGATTGGTTGCTGTATGTGTCAGTCATATGGTCTCTTGGGTGGTCATGGTCAATTTAAAAAGACCATGGTTGCAAGACCTTCAACATGAAGTTTGTTTTAAAGTGTATTACAGTTTTTCTCAGTCGCTTTGGTACATTTCTCGAATCATACTCGACGTTTGCAAAACAGTAAGTGCATTTCTCAAAACAATTCGTACAAATAGCAAAACAACATGGATAACCTGCAAAAGCCAATCTCTTACTCAAAATTCTTAGTTCATCTCTCAAAAGTAAATATCTGTGTCAATGAAGATGTCAGTGCCATCAGAATGACAAGTCCTTGTGTCGTTGTGTACTGATAAGACAGTCAAATTGCTTAGTCATGTTGTCAATATAACAGTTTACTATGGAGGGATGTTCTGATGTAAACTATGGCTAAAGTTTTCATGACAATTATTGTAAATTATAGGTTACATCTTAGGTTAAGTTATGTGGGAGTTTGATTCCAAGAGATTGGACAATGTTTACATTTACGCTTTTACTGTTTGTACTGTAATTTGTTGACAGACCATGTCATTGCCATACAGAAAGGAAAAGACAGCACTGCATAGCACAAAGAAAGAAAACAAAAGTAGAAATGTGAACATAGGACAAGGACTAAGGGAAACTGTACATGGAGTGCTTTGGGCTGCCAGTGAAGACGTCTAGCTCAAAAATAGATGATGCATATAGTTTTAGAACATATAAAAGAAATGAAAGCAAACACCTTAAACACCTGTTGGAATATCAGTCATTGTGGTACTGTATTTATGTTCAGGTGCGTATACGTCCAGATGTTCAAGAGTTGAGGCAGTGGCAGAGAGAACTGCGGGAGGAGAACTCCAACATCAACAAAACAGTTCAGGAGTTTTGGGCACGTCAGGAAAACCGAGGTCAGAAGCACACACAGTATTATTTCCTTTAAGACAAACTCTAGTGTTTATAAAGACCATCATAACGGCCCAGTCACTTCATCCGATGGAGTGCCAGAAACTTTACTCTTTTCTTGTACTATTAGTACACTGTAAAAACAATTGCCTCCCTAACTCAAAATTTTCTAGTGACTGGTCACATTGACATTTTTCACTTGGGCTAATAGATTTTCTATGAATTGAATTTTATCAATTGTGGCAACAATCTGTAAACATTACCTCAATTGAAAATAACAGGTTGAGCCAATTGAAAATAAGAAACCATGTTTTTTTGCCCAATTAACTTTTTAAAATTGTGGAAGCATTCAGCTTTTTTATTTACCCAATCTGAAAATGTATATTGGTAAAACTATATTGGTAAAGAACCATACTGAAAAGTTTATTTCCCATTGTCCTAATAGAAAAAGAAACACTCAAAGTATTTTGTAACATCTTATTCATTTGTAAACATACAGAAATTGTCTGCATAAAAATATACAGCAGACATTAGAAAAAAATATATTTTTATTAGAAAGTTTTTAACAATAACACAGTCGCAAATATTTTGTGAAAATTTAAATTAAATGTAAGTAATGGAGTGTACCTCTCCTCCAAGGGGTGATTTCCTGGACAGGGTTTATCATAGTTCCAGACTAAAAAGCATGTTTAAGCTGTCTTCATTTAAAATCATATTGCACCTACATATCTTAACCAATATCAGTGCCATTGTTTTGTCTCAAGATGCACAGTAATAATGTTTGAAAAATCTACTTAAATGTCTTAATATAACAAAGGCCTAGTCCTGGATTAAGCTAAACCCTGTCTGGGAAAACGCCCCCAAGTGTTCAGTAAAGCTTCACATAGATTTTAGTACTCAAAGCTCATGGAACTGCCACTTAACAATTCAAACGTTAAACATGTGAAACATTTTATCTTCAAAAACACCAATATAAAAGTGTGTGTGTGTGTGTGGGGGGGGGGTCCTCACCCAATGTTAATCACAATTTCAATTGAATTTGACATTCTTACACTAAGTAAGAGCTTATGAAACTACTTCTTTAAACATCTTACAAATATTTTCAAAATTGTCAAAACACTTTAAAATGTAAGTAACTGACGGAAGGGTTCCTCAATCAGTGTTCAGCAAAATCTCATTTGAATTTTACAATTCTGTAAAACCTCTGGGGTTCGAACGTTTTGACACGCAAAGCGAAGCGCGCACGTGACTGAGCAGAAAGTGAAGCTCCGCTTGTCATTGGTCACGTGATTTCAACGTTAACAATACAGGCTTCGAATCGAGGCTTCATCTGGCACGACCACTTTTGCTCGACACAAGCTCCGGAACTTTGCTTCAAATGTAACATCAATATTGTATATACACACTGGAGAACACTTTGCACATTTGGACTTTGAACACGGTTGGACTTGTTTGAGTTTGGTTTTTTGTATTCCTTTCTTTTAACAGTCTTAAGATTTAATGTGTTGTCTTAAGTTTCATGTGATTTCTTCTAAATACACTTCTTTAATTGATTTAACTTGTTTGTCATCATTTAACATTGTTTTAATTTCACACAATAAATCTGACCTCATTTTTAAACATTTGTAACTCGGATGATAAGGCCAACCGTTACAACATTATTGATCAAATGTTGCCTTGTGGGTTTTTTAAAAGTTTCATTATGATTTCATAGAGTACATCTGTTTTTATCTTTCTGCTGATCTTCAACAGCTTCCTTAAAATGATTTTTTGTTTGTTTGTTTTAGTTTGGTCCGAGCTGGTTGAACTTGGTGATGTTGCTGAGCATCATCCGGAGTCTGCTGTGTCGATCGAGGTGGTTCCCCCCACACCACAGAGCAGAGTGTTGTATACACCTGCTTTACAGAGCACCCTCGAGAGACAAGATCTTCTCACCGCCTCACAGCTCCAGCATCATATTCATGACAGTCCTGTGCATCACACCAGTCTGTAAAGACATCTCTTTATATCAGTTCATGCTCAATTACATTGTGTTTTCTTGAATTCATTCATATTAAGACCATTTTGTTTTCTTCATATTGCACTTTTCCCAATGCACATTATTTGTTTGTCTCCATATACTGTGCACAACAATCGACATAAAACAACACGCTTACTTGAAGAAAGCTGGAAACTTTTTGCACTCGGATGCAAAGCATTAATTAGAAATTCTCACATAAAGTTGACTTTGAAGAGCGAGTGAAATCAAATGTATTTAAATTTCCATTTGTAACCCATAGATAGCAAGCAGCCATTCAGTCAATGCATCGATGTTAATTTCATTTTGGACAAATTATTAATACACAGAATATCAGCTTAGCTTGTTGTAAGATTGTGATAAAATAAATAAATTGTCAAACTTCAAAAATGTATGTCTTGATGAAGCAAGTGTATGTACTTAAATAAATTGAAATATTTGAAATCATTTTTTGAGCTGAAATATTAAAATATTATATAACTGAAAAACGCCCGTTCCTAATGCTTATTGTGGGTTTATATATAGGCAGACACGTGCATGTGTCAGTATATTATTAACATTTTTGCAGAAATCAAACTCTGAGGGAGACTGCTTGAGATTCGTGTTCATCATTAGAGCGAGCGCATCAGAAGGTGCAGAGCTCCAGTCGTCTCTGATCTTAATTTCAAAAAGGCCAATAAGAGTTGGTGAGTGGAATCATCATACTGTACATCAAGTTTTTTTTGTGAGCTTCGGCGGGTATTTCCATAGTTGACCAGCCCTATTTGAAGGCTAAGGAAAGGGATGATTCTCCTTTGATTAGTCAGAGACAAAATAACATCACCTATTTCTCTACACTTTAGGTACATTCCAGAAGGTGAGGTCCTCTGGGATGTAATGTCCAATAAGAATCCTAAAGAGGCGTCAAATTTGAGCAGCAGACTCGGGCAGTGTGTTTTGCTTTAGCACACTATATTGAAGTCTTCCCTATCCTAAATACTGTGCCCAGCATAAATGAGTACACAGATTTTTCTCCATTTGTTAGTAAATATGAGACCAATTTGCTTTCTTTTTTACACACCAGTTTTATTAAACATTTATTTTTATTAACAAAAGAGTTAAAGTCACTGACCATCTTTAGGACACAAAAATTAACTCATTTAAATCAATAAAGTGTATTAAATAAAGTGTAATTAACAGGAATTCACTAGGAAATGATGAATATAATTAATCATCACACAGGTAGCAACAGGATAACTGGCAATTGAGAGTGGTAGTTAAGAGAGAAAATCCACTTTAATGTAATGGTGACAGAATAGCACCACATGGTAAAGAAATATCTCAAGACATGAGAAATAAAATAATTTATTTGCACAAAATGGTCAAGGTTTCAAGATAATTAGTGAACATTGCTAATAAGTTTGAATACTGTCACGACAGGGACTCCAAAAAAGATGGACTTGTGAGAAGCTCTCTGCGATCTCCAGGGGTCTCATTTATAAAGCGTGCGTACGCCCAAACGGGGCTCGAAACGTGCGTATGCCAGTTCCCATGCAAAGGTTGTGATCTATAAAAAAAAAACTTGATGGGAAAATGAGCTTGCAGGGTGGGATCTGAGGATGATTCATGTATGCACACTTGCAGGTGATCTGTGATTTATAAAGGGAACATTTTTTGGTTTATAAGTCTTAATATTTTTGCTGTACGCCCTTTTTGGCTTTTGTGCGTACGTAGACTTTTAATAAGCATCCGACGCACAGTTTTATAAATGAGACCCCAGGACGTTTACTGAAGTTAACACCTCGTCAAGAGCGTTTTGTGATGAGAGATGTTGAAAAAGAATCATCATGCAAGTACAGCACAGTTGGCTTAATCATTAGAAAATCAATCTGGAGTGTTTCCTGTGACAGCACACGATAGACGTACAGTGCAAAGGAGAGGCATGCATGGCTGTCATCCACAGAGAAAGCCACTGGTAAAGCCAATGCACAAAAAGCCTTTTACTAGAGCTCATATTGAGAAAGGTAAAGACTATTGGGTCTCTAACTCTCCATACTTTGAGTAATGAGATGAAGATGAATCTTTGTGGCTCTGAGGTGTTCCAAACTGTATGGCTAAGGTGATGAGTACAATGAAACAGTAAAGCATGGTGGTGGTGTCAGTGTTCTTCTGTGGACTCTCATGAGTGCTGCAGGTGTCGGAGAGTTGAATTTATAGACAGCATCATGAATACACAGATGTACTGTGAAATACAGAGAAGATAATACTATCAATCTTTTAACATGACTGTGACCCAAAACACACATCTAAGATCACTAATTCATTTTAGAAGAAGCACAGGGTCAAAGTGATTCAGACCTCAATCCCAGGTTGAGGTATATGGGGAGTTCTGAAAAGACAAGCAGAACGTCATTTTCCATCTAGGATCTGAAAGAGGTCATTATTCAAGAATGGAGAATTCTTAAGGTGGTCAGTGACTTTTATGTTAAGAAACATAAATGATTTTATAAAACTGATGTATTATAAAATCAGTGTTATATCAGGTCAGTATTTAAAAGTAAATTCTTAATTTTACGCAAAATCCGCCGTGTTATTCCGTCATCTTTTCTCACTTTTTTCCAAAATGCAATAAACGCCACTCCACCTTTTCTACAGAATGCAATAAATCCGCTTAACCAACCACAACGCACCATTCCACACATTGTAAACAATATTGCTGGCGCTATGAATTCACAAAGAATCCTAGTTTTCCTCATCTACTTTGTACCTCGTGATCAACAAACAAACAAAAAGAAAATAATACTTTAATGGCATTGATAAACCTGTGATGGTTTTCTGTGACGGGAAAGAAATGTAAGCCATCAACATCTAATAATTTACGCGAGAGGCACTCAGGACAGCATCAAGCTTATCATGCTAACACATTGACCCCAGGGGATCTTATGAAAAACTTTCCAAAATTTGTTAAAATGGATTTATTGCGTTTGGAACCAAACTCTTCATTTATACCTGGATAGCTTCGGTTAACTGCCTTCCAGAAATGTTGTTACATCAAAGCAGAGGCGCGGGAAGATATTTTTGGTAGGGGGTGCGTTAAAGAATTATAAAGTTGTTCACAAGCTCTGTATTCTGCAGACCACTTATGTCTTCTTTTAAAAACTCACTCGCTTCTCCTATCCATAAAGTACAGCTGAGCTGACGGTGCATACAAACTATAAAGCCTATTGCAACATTCTCTGCCTTGGGCCGGCCGGGCCTGCCCATTGATTAAGCATATTTTTTAATCATTACTTTATTAGCTTTCTCCCCATCCAATAAGGCTATGCCTTTATATATAGACTATATTTAGACCAAAGTAACAAATGTGTCCAAAAAATTACAAAATGATTTGTAAAAGTTACAAAATGCAACGCGAGTCACGTGCAGAGTCTCCTCTGGCACGCATCACACACCAGGCCTGTTGCGCTGTATGTTGTAACTTAAGTGCAACATGGAGATTGAAAATGTAAAGAATTAAAAAAACAGGAGAATTAACTTTAAGCAAGTTTGGAGGAAAGTCAGAGGTATGGAACCAGTTTATGTACACTTATACCATGGTCTGTTTAAATACTCGATTCTGATTGGCTGGAAGGTGTGCATTAAAACCGTTTAATGCACAGGTAGTTCCAGTCAGTTTGATTACAGTTAGAAATTAATCCGCTACTATAAACATTGGTAAACATAGTAACACAGTTACACTTGCGAACTAAGTGAGAGACACATATGAAAACGTTTATTTAGTTAGACTAAATGGATGATTTTTGCATATCGTTTAATTTGTATGGTGAATATGGGAATTTTGAGAATTGGGCCTAGGCACGAGATGAAATAAAGACTTGGAGAGAGAGAGAGAGAGAGAGAGAGAGAGAGAGAGAGAGAGAGAGAGAGAGAGAGAGAGAGAGATGCGTGCTCGATGTGCAGATCTCTCTCTCTCTCTCTCTCTCTCTCTCTCTCTCGCGGGTCCTTCTCTTTCAGTTCTCTGTCTCTCTCTTTTAATAATGAATTTAAATAGATGTGACAAGACATGCATAACAGTGCATGAACTCTTACATGAAAGCTGCTTTCTAACAATTAACTGTAACACTTAGTTTCAACAAGGTTGTATTTGGTAACAAATAGTTAATGCATTAGCTAACATGAACTAACAATAAACAATACGTCTACACTGCATTTAATCTTTGTTCATGTTAACTTTTACTAATACAGTTTATAAAATCAAGCATTGTAACTGTTAACATTAATGCACCATGGACTAACATGAATAACTGTATTGACACTAACTAACATGAACAGTATAGTTTCTCAACATGTATTATTTGAAGAGTTTGGTTCCAAAACTCAACAAATTTTTGAAAAAAGGTGTTTTCTATACCAAGAAAGTGACAAGATGAAAACAACTATTTTCTGTTACAAACTTTCACATAGCATCTTTAGGTTATAAAAACATAAAAAATTCAAATCCATAATTTGATTTTCAAAGATTTATTATAAAAACGGATAATTTTTTCCACAAAATGCAATAAATCCATGAAAAGTTTTTATTCAAAATGCTATAAATCTATTGAATCAATAGCCTATATAAATGTGCATTCATCTTTGCCATGTTACATTCATTTAGTTGACTAGTTGTACAAACTAATAAAAAAAATAAACATTAATGTCATTAATCAAAACACTTACTTTGTCATATTAAGATCACTGTCATTGCTGCGGTTATACTTGACGTTGTCGCTTAACGTCTTTCACAGCGATCAGCTGTAAAATGTTTTTGGTCCTGCTTGATTTTCGTTGACTTTGAGTAAAATAATGTAAAGTTTTTCATAAGATCCGCTGGGGTCACTGTGTTAGCATGAGAAACTTGATGCTGTCGGGAGAACAAGCACCCGTCTCCCGAGTGCCTCTTGCATAAATTATTAAATGTTGATGGCTTACGTTTCTTTCCCGTCACAGAAAACAATCACAGGTTTATTAATGCCATCAAGCTATTATTTTGTTTGTGTTTGTTTGGTGATCACGAAGTACAAAGTAGATGATGAAAACTAGGATTCCGTGTATTTAACGCGCCGCCATGTTTGTTTACATTGCGTGGAATGGTGCGCTGTGATTTGTGGAGCGGATTTATGGCATTCTGTAAAAAAGGAGGAGTGGCGTTTATTGCATTTTGGGAAAAAAGGGAGAAAAGATGACAGAATAACGTGGCGGATATTGGATTTTGCGTAAAATTAAGAATTTACATTTTAATACTGACCTGATATAATACTGATTCTGGCAGTAACTCATTTTTTTCAAAAATGGCGTTTATTGCGCTTTGGAACCAAACTCTTCATTTCTTGTTAATGTATTTACTAATTTATTGTTAAATATACCCAATGAACAAATGTGAAAAGCGTTGTATAAATCAAACTGAATTAAAGTCAGAAATATTTGACCACCATCCACCACTTGGCGATTGGTAAGCAGCTAAATCAGGGATGTTAGAAAAGAATCAGACAATCAGACAATTTTCTAGAATTTCAAGTAGTTTACTATAGAAATACAGCATTTTTAACTTTTAATAGCACCACCTCCATAAAATGATGCATGCAGTGTTTGTGAATTATTGATGAAGTAAGTTCAGATAATAGTACTACACTGGTTAAGTTAAGGTCAATAACCTAGTACAAAAGTGCAGTGTTAATCTTAAATACTCAACAAAGTTTAGCACAGACTTCTGGGGTCAACTGTCGGCTCCAGAGAAATGATTGGATGATAACGACTATGCTGTTTTAAGATTCACTCATTCATGCTTGGACAAAGACACTTTGTGCAGACTAGACTTCCATATTCTCTATATATATTTATTTATATATACTTTCCCAAAGTCAGGTGTACACCAGCCAACTACTTCTGCTTCTTGTATAAGAAATTAAAATGAGGTCTGGCCCAAAAGCAGGTTTAAAAGGAATCCATTGTAACTCCCAGAATCAAAGCTATTAATTATGTATCTGCAATAATGTGTCTTTGTACAGCAGCACGCACAATACAGCCGTGTGTATGGTAAATCTTAAAAGGCATCTTCACTGCTGGATAAATGTATACCATAGATGGACCTTTTAACTTTGTCCTGGACACCATGAATTCTAGCGGTGGCCCTGTTCAACGTATATACGCTTAAAACACAGTGACTCGAACTCCTCTCCTGACCAGTGGTAAGCAGGTGCTATCAGTGAGGACACAAACATATTGTACAATGATTCAGAGTCAATAATACATGATAAAACAGACCAACGTGCAGAAATCAAACTTTGACTCGGATTTTGGGCTGATGTAAGTAATGAAAAAGTTTGGTGGTGTGAAAACTACCATTAAACTGTTTAATACAGTAAGCAGGACACAAGGTCTCTTTCAGAAAGATACAGTGTTAGGAGCAAACAGCAACCACACACATTTTCACTTTATATTTAAAGCTGCAATCTTAACTTCTAGCCTCTCTATCGCCATCTCTGTTTGAAACATAAAATTGCAGATTACTTATGTTTACATGTACGGAAAACAACCGACATTTCCCTCGAAACTTGACCACGCAGCTCAACGTATAAATCATGAACGTGAAAACACATCGTTATCATATTTTATACGTTTTGAACGACGTATAAAAACTCTTTTTATTTTTAACCAAAAAGTTATGGATTGCAGCTTTAAAGAAATCAACTGACTAACAACATCACCACTGTTGAAGAAAACTGTCAGAATTATGAAAACAAAATGACCAGATCACAACAGTAAAGATCTCTGATAATGCAGTGACAGCAGTTAAATACACTTCAGAAAACCATCCGGACACACAGAGATCAGTTATATACAGAGGTGCCTGTCGCATTATATCACCCATTTTCTTTAAATCCATGTATGTTTACAAACATTACTTTCTTTTCAACACAAACAGCTGATCTGAGAACCTAAAGCGGTTTACTACTAAATGGCACAATTCTGGTTAATATTTCTGTTTACCACCAGGGTTCACTTTATTTGATTTTATTTTTGCTGGCGAAAGTGAGTGAATTTAGAAAATTAAATTGCTGGCATATGATTTGAATTATTTCTTTTTTTTAACATGATTTGGTTAATTATTTTAGATGATTAGTTGTTATAAAGCTGTTTTTCTTATATTTGTGCAGGTTATTCAGTGATGTAACAACTGTTAGAAAACACATCTGATAGGTAGTTTGATAGTCAGACTATCAGTCTTTTCTATTCATACCATGTATTATATAACAGTTCCTTATTAAGTTACCATCATGTGATTCAATAAAACTGTGTTTCTTTTAATAGAAAAACACTTGAAACATTTTACCAGTTTACTAACTCACAATCAGTTGAGTTATTGACTGGATCAGGGATTTGTACTGCTATAGCATCCTCCTGTCACACATGTCAAATCACTCAGACACACACACGCACGCACACACACACACGCACACACACACACGCACACACAGCAGTGCTGGTAGCCAGTGGACATTGTGCCAAACTAAACGTCCTTCACTTTAGGGATTTTTTACTGTAGTTCATGATCGTACGTCGTGTTTCCGTTTCCAGTCTTCCTCCAATACTTCTCCTCTACCAGAGTTGTCTTCCTGTGTATGTGGGAGGGGCAGATGGAACCTGTAACAATTTGAAGCATACATTTTACGAAGACATTTAGACAAAAAATAAGTCAACAAAATCATTTTTGTTTTTAGATCAGCTTTTACAAAAAAATCTGTGTTTTTAAGCCCACAGTGAGCAAGTAGAAGGACAAAACAGCAGTCCAGTGTAAATGAATGTGGTGATAAAGAAAAGACAGACTGAGAAAGTTATCAACATATTTCCAGCTCTCACGCCACACATCTTTCTCACACAGGGCTGTGGCCACTATTGAGATCCTTGTGGTGTGTAATGAAAGTCAGGAAAAATGGCCTAATATGCAGTAAACATTGTACAATGGCTATCTCTATCTGGTCTGCCTCAATCAAAGAAGGTGGGGTATTTGTTTACAGATACAGCAGGCAAGCTATAGCGTTTGATGGTAAAAGTGAAGTGAAACTGTTTTCCGTTTCAGGGTACCTTCCCTTCACCTCTTGTGTACCACCACTTTTCATGTTGCTGGTACCTTGCCACACAGTCAAAGGGTGTTTTAGCGGCACTGCTCAGACCCCAGTCACGTATGACAGATGTGTCTGAGACCGGACGACTGCTTTTAGGCACGTGAGGGAAGGGTTGGCCGGTCCCTCCAGGAGGAAGCGATGGCCAGGCACGGCTGCATCAAGACCGCACGCTCCACTGTCGGGATCCCGGTGTAGCCCTTAGTGGCCCCGTTGGTGAGAGAGGTGAGGGTTGAAACGGTCACAGTCAGTTGGAAAACTGAGCTTTCCATGACCAAGTCAACTCCTCATGGACCTCTGGAATGAAAGGTACCGGAGGTGTGGGTTGAGACGCCCAAGCAACTCCCAAGTACCAATCATCCAGGCGTGAAGGTTTGGGAGGAAGGGCTTGAGTCCACTCCAGCCCTATTGTCTCCGCCACCCAAGCAAGCATGGCCACTATCTCCGGATCAAACTCAGACTGCGCTACCCGGCCTGAAGGTAGGAGCAGATCCGAATCAGGATCGGAGACAGACGGCCCCCCTCAGATGCATCGACAGACACTGAAGAGTCCAAAGGAGGACCAACAGATACCAGGGGCACCGTAGAACACGAGCTCACCATCTTCATCGGCACCTTTGCCTGCTGTGGATGCCGTAATGCGGAGTTTGTCCTTCCGGAGCTTAACAGCCGCACCCTGGCGGTGCTCCATGCCAAAAGAAAGGGGGGAGACGTTCCAGAAGAAACGAAACCCGCCTCCGCAGATCTAAGAGGGTCGTACTCTCGCAGTGAGAGCACAAGCCCCCCACGAACGCCACCTCAGCATGCTCAAGGCCCATGCACGAGAGGCAGAGATCGTGACCTTCTTTAGGTCCCATGAAGTTGCCGCATCCAGACCCGCATGGTCGAAATGTCATCTTGAAAAAGATGGTACTCCGTGACATAAGTAAACGGCTGTCTTGTAAATACAAGAAATAATACAAACAAATACAATTTAAGAGAAGGAGAGAGAAAGAGATTAATTTAATAATCTATGAATATAAATATAAGCAAAAAAACTAAATATATATATATATATATATATATATGTTTGTATATTTGTATTTTTAAAGTGCATGTTCTTTGTGATGTATACATGTAAGAAGAATAGACACTTTACAAAGTATTAAGAGCTCTGATAGCCTGCAGGTAAAAGCTGTTCTTCAATCTGTTGGTCCTAGATTGAATGCTCCTATACCGCCTGGCTGATGGCAATTTGTTAAACAGGTTGTGTGCAGGGTGACTGGGGTCAGCAATGATGTTACGGGCCTTCCACAGACACCGTTTATGAAAGATGTCCTGTAAGGTGAGTAGTTTTGGTGCATATACCGATTTCAGCGGTTTTCACAACTCTTTGAAAAGCCTTGCGATCCCCAGGGGCGGATCTACCGGGGTGGCACGGGGTGGCATTTTGCCACCCTAAATAAAAGCATTGCCACCCCAGCGCTGGTATCCTAATATAAATAATATATACCCGAGTAGGCTCTTTTAACCAGAAAGGCAATGTAGTTTTTCTCTGCGTGTGTGGTGGGAAACACATATCTGACGATGATTGGTGTGTGTGTCTTACAGGGGGTGGGACAACTACATAGCTGATGATGATTGGCTTAATTTCCATCGTTAGCCAACCAGAGGCAGCAGAGTTCATACACAAGTACGAACAGTCAGTCCGAGCAGAAAGTCAGCGCAGTCTTGCCAAATTGGTGCCAAACTTTGTCACTAGATTAAGAAACTTTTAGACCCCTTTAGCGACTTTATTAAAAAAGCGACTAGGACAAATCTAGCGATCTTTCCTGGCGTGGTTGGAGACTTTTGGAAACTGCCGTAAAAGGATGCATCACCCCATCCAAGGCACTCACATGCAGCCCGGTTCTCGCGCTGCAGTCCATCCCTTCCGAGTCGCACAAACCCGCAACAACAGAGTGATGGCAAGTACAACGAGCTCAAAACAAAGGTAGTGGACGCAAGCACAAAGTATAAAAAGCACAAACGTTACTTTTCCATCGTAGAGGTGAAAGGCAAGAATGTTTAGGTCAACAGGACAGCCAGCATCTCTAGGCAGTTAACATGCCAATGTAGCCAGAGACCCATCCATTGACCCGACACTGGATGCGTTTTGCAAACTGCACTTCAGGATAAAGTATAGGCTGTAAAACCTGCTGGACTTTTTCCCCACAGGGTTTTTCTCCAAGGAGTTTTTTAATCCCTTGGGAGTCAGCTGACATTAGGTAAACTTAGACCTTTCTTCTATACATAGCTTATGGGTGGCATAAAAAAGTCTCCAGCATTGAATGAATGAGACAGTGGTCAAAAACTCTGCATAGAATCGGAAGAACAACAGATGACAAAAAGGAGGCAAATTATTATTTAAGTGCCACATTAGGATGAACTTAAAGTAATACTCCAGCCAAACATCAAAATTACCCCATGATTACTCCCCCTCGAGCAAACCAAGATGTCCATCATCTTTTAGACCAACACAACCAAAAGTTATTATAAAAAATGTCTTTCCTCTTCTGACCTTACTCTCTTGAACAACTTCTGACTTTAAAGCCCGATAAAGTGCATCCATCTTTCACAGAAGTAATCCACACAGCAGGCTTGTGCACAATTCAGAATTTCAGAATTGGCCTCCATTCAATTCATGAATTGGAATTTGAATTGAATTGACTCCACCCTACATGAAGTTGAATTAGAATTGGAATTGGAATGACAGGAAGTGGAATTAAATTCATGGCAATTCAAAGAAATTCCACAAACAAAACAGAAAGAATCTCTCATACATTCAGTGTTAGGAAAGTTACTTTGGAAAATTGTTTGGAAACCATTTTAAATACTTGGTTAAAGTAAAACATTCTGGGAAATGAAGTCATGTTCCACAAAATTACAATTACAAAAAAATCTAACTTAATTATTTGTTATGTGACTAGAGTTTTGAACATTAATTGCTGGGGGTAAACATTTTCTGTTAATGTAATCTGTACAAGTAGTTCAAACTAATTTAATTTATAAATTATGTAATGCAATCATATCTGACATATACTGAAAGCTTCATTTTTAACACTTTACTTACTGTATAATATGTATATGAATTTTGTTGAATTTCTATTGAATTGCAATTCTGCTTCCTTTAATTCAAATTCGAATTGTAATTCAAGATCCTGTTTTTGACATCAATTCAAATTCAATTCAAATTCAAGAATTGAATTGGAATTTAGAAATCATTCTCAGTTCAATTCTGAATTGTGCACAAGCCTGCCACACAGTGCCAATGGCTTAATAAAGGTCTTCTGAGGGTAATCTATATGATATTGTAAGACAAATATCCGTATTTAAAACTTTATAAACTATAAGAACTAGCTTCCGGTAGAGGCCAATGCGAATTATGCATACCATAAGATCCACTAAATCTCGTGAGAGTCCTTCATTGAGTTGTTTTAACTACAGATAGGGATCACTCAATATCATCTTGTATTAAATCAAAATCCTCTGACATTTTCTTTAAAATCCTCATTTTAACTTTTCACAATATTCTAATTTTCTGAGATACTGAATTTGGGATTTTCCTTAGTTGTCAGTTATAATCATCAAAATTAAAAGAAATAAACATTTGAAATATATCAGTCTGTCATTCTCTCTTTCAGATGGAGTTGCTTGCTTATTAGCAGATGTATTATCAGCGCTAGTCAGTGTTGGGTGTAACTAGTTACTAAGTAATTAGTTACTGTAATTTAATTACTTTTCCCTTGAAAAAGTAAAGTAAGGGATTACTCTTACTTTTCTTGTAATCTAATTACAGTTACTTCTGATGTAACTAAATACTGTGTATGGACTCTAAAACAATTATGTGTATACTATAATACAATAGTGGATTTAACATGGTTTAAGTTAACAATTCTCACTATTAACTGGTTGATTATTAGCATTAATATTAATGAGATGCTGGCTGTTTATTAACACTTAATAGCACATATTAATGCCAGATTCTGCAAAACCTTATTATACGTCCTTAAACCTCCCCATTTCTACCAATACTTACAATTAACAACTTCTTTAGTATTAATAAGCAGTAGTTGGAATATATTGAGGCAAATGTAGTTAATAGTTAATAGAGAGAATTGGACCCTAAAGTGGGACCAGAATAATTGATGTATATTATATATTATTTCTTCGAGCTATTTCAAGCCTATTCTTGTATCATGTACTAAATAGGATTTAGAAAGTAATTAATTAAAGTAATTAAATACTTTTTGGAGAGAGTAATTTGTAAAGTAATCTTATTACATGATTGAAGATGTAATTAGTAACTAGTAATTTATTACTTTTTTTGAGTAACTTACCCAACACTGGCGCTAGTGCATGACGAAAATGATGATCGTTTAAAAAAGTGTGATATTTTCTGGCTTGTATAGTGATTTTCGCTTTACACCTCCATATTTTAGCGCTCTAACTCTGTAAAACTTGCATGTGCAGCTTCTCATTTTATTACATCAACACAACAAATGATGTCATAGGCTACTGCTGCATGCAAAACACACACATTAAGAGTTATAGCATGCAAATTTTAAAGTTGTAATGTGTAAATTGCCATTGTCACCAGTGGTGAAAAAGATCACTATTTTTTGTCGCAAATGCAACCATTTTAGGTGCAGTCTGGAGCCCTGAGATGAAAAATTTGTAAAGTTATGGCCTAGTTATTTTTTAGACTGACCTTATTCCATATGCATTTCTAGGAGTTTCTCATTCAGACGTAAAATTTATGGGAGGATTATATAAATGATTCACGCTCTTTACTAATGTTTGTCCGTGTGATATTACTGGTATTTGCACCATTATTTAACGTTGAGAAGCATGTCTTAAATTACTTTGCGCTTGAAAAGGCTGCAATTGTTGCTGATAGTTGGAGGCATCACAGAGATCAGAGAGTGTGTGATACAAGGGAGAGGATTTTTTAACAGGTAACAGTTTATTTGGAATACAAGAGAAGCATATTATTCAAAATAAATTTGTCAAGCCATGTTAATTTTTATTTGCTAAAGTAAATAAAAGAGGAATCGCTAGAAGTCAGACAATACCAGACATTTCAAAACTTCTTGAAAACTTTTGGTCCTCCAGTTCTTTTCAGTGTACTATGGTTTGGTTAGCTGGAATTAAACATCCTGAATTTTCATTGTGATGAAGATCATCTGCACCTCATTTGCTCTGCTTTTTTGCAACCCTTAATTAATTTGCGCTGCTCCTACTAGATTGTGTTGGTCATTATGAAAATCAGCTGTTGCGCCCGTTTAATTTAACTTTTTAGTAAATAACTTGCAGATATTACCACTCCCATCTGCGTTTTGTTGGAATTGCGCTCTCACCCTAATTTGCCCGTTTAGTAAATCTGGCCCTAGGTTCCCAAGGGCAAACCCTCACCATGGGTTCACACCAGCCACGTTTGAGGCGTCAAATTCACGTTTACTGTGTCTAGTTTGCCGCTTGATCATTTTAAGTTTAATCGCTTCATTTGTGCTGGAAATTCTAGTCATCGAGAAATTTAGTGACTCTGCTTGCTTCCTGTAATCACGTCACTACTACAGCAAGCTCCTGATTGGTTAACGCAGTGCGTTTTTCTGCCAAAGTTGAAAATTTTCAACTTGTGCGTTTCTACACTACACGCCTCATTCGCGTCGCGAGACCTCCACACGCATGTCCACGCTTCTTTACCTTGACTTAACATTGAAATCACTCGTGCTTGACGCTTCTACTGCGGCTGGTCTGAACGCAGCATTACTGTCACATCATAAACACATCATTGAGTGTCTTTCATGTATTCACCTTATAGCACACCATTCACAGTTAGAATAGAGATCTAGGTGTCACGTACGGGCAGTGGTGGACAGTAACGAAGTAAATGTAATTCGTTACTGTACTTAAGTAGTTTTTTCGCGTATCTGTACTTTACTCAAGTACTTTTATTTTGGGAGACTTTTACTTTCACTTTACTACATTTTAAAGTCAAATATCTTACTTTTTACTCTACTACATTTTGAAAATTCGGTCGTTCCTTTTTATTTATCAGTGGATTAAAAACTTTACTGAGCAAAATAAGATGCATGCGTAACGCATCAAGCCACCAATCAGGGTACAGCGCAGCGTTTTGTTTTGAACCTGTTGGTTGCCCCGTTTGGCGGTATACTGTCTTTAGCGTAAATAAGCGTCACACATCAGTGCAGCAGCCAGACGGAGTATAGTTTTGAGTTTTACTGCATTCGTGAACGATGGAAGACACAACTGACTTGCCACAACACCCATGGCCTTATTTACGAGAGTTTTTTGAAGTTGTTAAAAAGAACGAGTCCTTCATTTTTAAGTATCTCCTGTGCCTGCCCCGAGACTGTCTCATTTCTTCTTATAAGAATTCACCTTCTAACCTAAGAAAACACGTAGAGGTAAGCAATTTTCATTCTGTTTTCTTAACCGTAGCTTGCAAAAAACTGTTTCATGTTGTTGTTAAAAATATAAACAACGTTAATGTTACCACGATTGAACTTTTATGCGTGGCGCTAGCTCGTTAAGTTGACTAGGTTGCCTGGTAACACTGTTGAACAAAGCGACAGTAGCTATGCATGCTGGAGCTATTTTTTTAATATGTCAGTTAAGTTAGCTTTTTCACCGAAGTTTATTGTATTTTAAGCTGAAATGACAATCGATTGCTGTTAACACAGTTTTTTGCAGTGATGCTAAAACAGGTGGATTGTAGTGCTCCTTATAAACTGAAATCGCTATTTTAAAAACTTTTGTTCCAAACAACTTGTGATCTAAGCTAATGCTAAAGTAAATATATACACGCTAAAGCACATTAATTGTTTATTAAATTTTGAAATGCTTATTTTATTTGTCAAAGAGGGAGAGACTGATTTTTAGATATACAGTTAATGTTTTAAATGTTTATTTTTGCAGAGAAAGCATGGTAGCCACATTAACAGGTATAATGCCATGACAACAGCAAGAAAAAGAAAACTTGAGACTGAGGAGGCTCCTTCAACCTCCAGACAGTTGAAGTTGGGAGAAACTAGGCTAGTCACACAGAAAAATGTTGATAATGCAGTGTTGAATTTTGTGACCCAGTCTCTCCAACCCTTCAGTGTGGTTGAACAGCCATCATTTAAAGCTTTCCTAAATGAGCTTCAGCCTAATGCCTCTCTCATGTCAAGGACCACTTTGCGACGTAAGATGGATGATGCAGTGCTTGAAATGAAGGCAAAAATAAAAAAAGAAATGTTGCAGATAGATTTCATATCAACAACAACAGATTGCTGGAGTTCAAGGAGAAGAGGTTTCATAGGTGTCACTGCCCACTGGCTTGATCCTACAAATCTGGAGAGATGCTCAGTAGCACTAGCATGCAGGCAGCTTAAAGGCCCACACACATTTGATGTTCTGGCTTGCACACTAAATGACATACATTCTAAATTTGGCATACAGAACAAGGTTGTTCGAACTACCACGGACAACGGGTCAAATTTCTTAAAGGCATTTCGTGTATATGGTGAGCAAGATGAGAACAACAACTCTGCTGAAGATGAGGCTGAAGATGTCACTGATGAGATTTTGGATGAGAAGGATGTGAATGGAGTGGATGTGGACTTTGTAGAGGTATCTACTGTTTTAGATGAGGATGATGGCTTACAATTCCAACTTTCGAAACATCATCGATGTGCCTGCCACCTATTAAACTTGGTTTCGACAGTGGACGCAGCCAAAGCCTGTTCTAATAAAGCCTACAAGAAGCTTTCCCGATCAGCATTCTCAAAGTGCCATGCACTATGGAACAAGAGTGGCGGATCTACTGCTGCTGCAGAGGTGATAGAAGATGTGTGCAAAATTCAGCTCATCCGCCCAAACATAACACGGTGGAATTCCTTATTTCTCGCTGTTGAGAGAATTCTTCGAATCATCAAAGATCAGGGAGAGGGGGCTATCAGAACTGTCTGCACTTCACTCAAGGTGCCAATGTAAGTACAGTTTTTGTATATAAATCTTTTAACATTCAAGTTCCAGTAATATAATGCTAATGATTAAACTTTTTTTTCTAATTAAAAAGAGAGTTCACCCAAAAATGACAATTCTGTCATTTATTTCTGTATACATTTCTTTGTTCTGAAGATATTAGGAAGGAAGATATTTTGATGAATGTTTGTATTCTTTTGTCCTACTATGGAAGTGAACGGGTTTTATGATCGGTTTGGTTAAAAACCATTCCTCAAAATATCTTCCTTTGTGGCCATCAGAACAAAGAAATTTATACAGGTTTGTAACAGCATAAGAGCGAATAAATAATGACAGAATTGCAATTTTTGGGTGAATTATCCCTTAAAAATTATACTCCCCCTCGCACACACAACCACACTTAAAAGGATAATGACATGAAATAATTAATTGTTGTTGTTTGAATGTGTTGTAGGCTGAGTTCAGTTGAAATTGCCTTTCTAGAGGAGTACGCTAGAACAATGAGCCCCATTGCCAAAGCCCTCAACATTCTTCAGGCTGAAGTCAATGTTCAGATGGGATGGCTTCTGCCAACTCTGACCCTCCTCATCTCAAAACTTGACCGACTTCGCATTGCCTCCAGGTACTGCAAACCTCTAGTGGATGCCCTACAAAAAGGCATGCAGCAGCGTTTTGCAAACATGCTGGTAGAGCCAGAGTTTATTGCAGCTGCAATCCTTGTACCCAAATTTAAAACATCCTGGACATCAGATGAAAACATTGTCAAGCTAGGTAAGATTGTGCTAAAGATTTAAAGGAACTGAGAATAAAATTTTAGCTATCTAACTCATATTTTATCTTTACATTCTCAATTTGTTTTGGTTAGTTTCAAATAAACCTTGGTAATAAATGAGATGGTACAGTTCTGTTGATAATGTAATTTAATTGGAAAACTGATCACAGTTAACTTTTTATGCTTAGCATCTGTGTAAATGTACATTTCAGGCCTGGACTATATCAAGGACCATCTAGAGGACAATATTTCAATTCAGTCACCAACCGATGGTTCCAGTGCCTCTGAGGAAGATGATTTCTTTGCGAGCATGAAGCTTCATGGTGGTCAGGAAAGTATCAAGCAGTTAGAAAGCTACCTTGCCTGCAAAGCTGATGACAAAGAAATGATCAAGTCCTTTCCAGCAGTCTGTAAGTTGTCTTTAAAGATCAATACTGCTTTACCCGCTTCTGCAGCCTGTGAACGTCTTTTCAGCACGGCAGGGCTTATTTTCAGTCCGAGGAGGGCAAGAATGGACTCAAACAACTTTGAGAATCAGCTCCTTCTCAAGCTGAATAATAGATATTGCCACTTCAGTTAGATCACCAGTGCCATACAATACTAGCCTGTTAACCAAAAGCATAATGAAAGGCATGCTGTTTAATGTTTACTGCCAAGGCTATTGTTCACTGCAATTTGAGGCTTGTTATGTATGTCACTTATGACACGTTATAATTAATTTTTGAGATTTACATTTTAAGTGAGGTTTTAAGTGAAGCAGTATAGGGTTAATTCACAAACACAAAGCTTGACTAAATTGATGTAACATTGTTTCTGACTTTGTGGGTAACTGAAAGACTTCAAAACTGAATGTACACATACTGAATGCAGTTGTGACAAGTGTATTTTTTACTAACCATAGTTCCTATTACAGTGAATCTGATACAGCCAGTTATATATATATGCACAGAGCATTCAGGGGCAAAATAGTAAAAGAAAGGTCCTGTAAACCTGTTGTGCTTATTAATTCAAGTTTATTTTACATTTAAACTGTTGCAAATAAATACTGAAATGAGACTTACTACTGTCAAATCCTGTTATTTTATTTGGTTCTAAAGGAAAAATTTTTGCTTTAAGGTTTTAGGCTTATGATAATTTTAATAGACATCAGTGTCTGATTAATGTCATTCTATTAATAGATTGGTGAGCCAAGAGAGTCTTTTCACATACAGTAATTAGGATCAGCAAGAGTTCCATGACAAAAATAATTCAGCCATAATAAATCAGTACTTTTTACTTAAGTACATTTTGAGGCAAATACTTTTGTACTTTTACTCAAGTAAAAATTTAAAGCAAGTACTTCTACTTTAACTTGAGTAATATTTTACCCTGGGTAACTCTACTTTTACTCAAGTACATGGTTTGTGTAATTCGTCCACCACTGCGTACGGGTGGATTAGTATTATAACAAATATACAGTATATGATACATAACTGCTTTTCAAGGTGGTATCTATATGGCGTTACTCTACACTATTCTTAACTTTCATATAACTACGATGAGCATTGACTTCCCCCTGAAATAGTGCCCTAAAAGTTCTTGGATACCCTTCACCTGTTTTTGTCAGTTGGTTATTATCCTGTGTGTATATATAGTCTTTCTTTTCCAGTAGTGTTTGTCAGTTGATGTCAACACATGGCATGTTAAGCTGCTATTTTGGTAGTTTACTTTTTGGATTTCTCTTCTGTCCTCTCCATTAAAAGCCTGCAATAAGCTCCTGCTATTTCACATCGTTATTTCTGCAACTCCACCATGTAACTGAAATTGGTTGGACTGGATCTAACCGGAGAAAAATTTAATTGTCCGAACATATTTATTTCATTGCAAAAAAATTTATTTTTGAAGGGACCTCAAACATTTGGACAGTGGTGAATTTTATATAAATTTGTTAACTCCAACAACATCCAACCATATCACATAAGATGCAGAGAAGAACGATGGTTTTAGACGTCACGACCCACAGGCGTCACTTTTAAATTGAATTATCTCGTTTAGTGCCACTTTTTAACGTGCATTCCACTATCAATTTGTTTTTTCTGTTCAGCACCATAAGTGCAGGCAGGGTACTTTCAGTTGTTTGGCTTTTGTTTCAAATAAAGACACCTTTAATTTTTAGCATGTGGACAAGTACAAATCATTTGTAATATATTCTTACTTTAAAATTCAAACTTCTTAAATATTGAATTTTAAATGTTTTTCCCGCTGGAAATGAGGCCTGTGGTTTCCCATTGGCATTCTTAGACATTTAGCATCTTCATAGTGACACTCAAGGCATGTAAAAATGCTTCGTTTTTTGATGCCTTTTCACTTTTTTGTTATTCTGTGTTGTTCATACTATCATATTTGGAAAGGTGGTCTTTGTAATGCGTTTGAACAATCATTGGTGGGCCATTAGTTGCATAAGGTTGGGAACCCGTGCTTTAGAGAAAAAAAATCAAAGATCACATTGTTGATTACCTTACTTTAAAAAACTGCCCTTTCATTTTGACCCAGCATCTTACATTCTTTAGAAAAGGGCTCTAATGATGAGTGTATCGCTCACTTCAGTATCACACCGAGTCCCTCGCTAATGGGAGAGCAAGGATTTAGGGACATGTATCTGCAAAACAGCTTTTACTCAACATCTATCATTTCAAACCGAATGACATCTCAAGCAACACAGAGACAAGCAAACATGAATCATTTTATATTGTTCATGTGAGTAATTACTTATTGAATAGGTTACAGTAGTTTTGTGGATGAAAGAACGTGTCTGTCCTTAAATGAATAAGCCATTATAACCTAAAGTGTTTAGGATGAATATGTACTGATCTGAGAGTTTCTGTTCTCTGTGACTCATCCTCGATGGGCTGAAATATGGGCTTTTATCAGCATTAATGTTAGCTCTGCTTTTAAAGAGGCTCTGGCTGCACAGCTGCATTGTTGACACGGTTTCCTCTATTTATAGTTGTGGTCAAGGCAAAGGAGACCCCCCCCCCCCCTCCAATGTCCTCTGTGTATTACATCACCCATCATCCAAGAAACAAATCACAACATCAAGAATACTCCAGAGATGCACAATAATATTCAACTTCATTTAAGTATCACATTTATAACAACAATCTTTGTTCCGGAACCGTTATGATCCAAACTGAAAATCCACAGCACAGTAAATGTCATCATGGCATAATCTTGTCTTGAGCACTGGCAAATTGTTATTTCCTTTACTTAACCAGAAAAATCCCATTGAGACATTGCAGTTTTTTTCTTCCAGGAAGACAAGGGGCCTGTTTCAGTAAGGAGGTTCAACCACCTATGAGTCAAAACTTGAACTTTTACTCTGAGATGGGAAACTCTGAGTTTTCGGTTTCAGAACAGCTGATCTGAGAGTCAGTTTACTTAGAGTTGATTGAGTTAATCAGGTGCACAACTGCTATTAAAAGCCATCATCAGTGGAGCTCCAATATAACAACTCACCATGGCAAGAGCACGTGACAAAGAGGTCTGGATACTTTTCACTAGTAAAACTGAAAGTGCTGCTGCTGAAGTTTACAGCAACTACGAACATATATTAACAAAAAAATTTGTTGTGTTAAAAATTTCTGCTCGAGTCAATGTGTACATTTAATTTCTCATCGCAGTTAACATATCAGATGCAAATCGTGCTGTATCGTGAATAAGTAACGGCTGAAGGGCGTTGTTAGGCACGACGCGAAGCGGACCTTATTGCTTTTATAAAACGGTTACTACACAATATTAAAGTAAAAAAAAATATTAGTGGAACTTTCATGAAGTTAAATCAATAAAAGCATTCCTTCTGCTAGAAAAAATAGTCCCTGGCTGCGAACAATAACATGAAAATTCAAATAAAAACAACAAACTGTGCTCAGACTTTGTCTCATTATATGTTTATGTGTTGCTAAGGGCGCAGTGATATTACATAGAACCGTTGGGTGAAGCGGTCATAGCAGTGTTTTATTGTGAATAAAGCACACCTATTGACCAATCAGAATCAAGGATTGGAACTAACCGTTTTATAATAGACCTTATATTCATTATATTCATGCAAAAGAGACATGATATTAGGCATAAGACTTGGGCAAAAAATGTTTAACATTAATAAAACCAAAGTACGCCAAGCCGGTATTTGAACTCAGGTCTTCGAAAGTACATCTGCGCTGCCCACTGTGCACAGCACTACCCGCTACACCAGCGGCTCTGATGAATGAACTCGTAGAAACATAAAGGCAACTGTTCGGGTATTGAAATGTATCAAAAAGAAAAGTCACTTAAATAAATGACATAAATGTAACTTCCAACAAATGAATGCAAAATCATCATCTACAGGATCCTCTATAAAAGGACATGACATTTTAGTCACTTAGATTGTCCCTGCAACTAAGTATAGAGGGTATGCACGCACCTTGGACGAAAGTGACTGCGTTTATGCCCACTGAGTGGCAAAAGACAGAGCGGCAGCATTTGTGTACAGTGTGAAGTCAACGAAAATACAGGGAAAACGTGTTGTGTGATAGACTGTACTAACAGATTAACAAGAATTCGGAGCTGTCGTTTTACAGACTGCCAAAAAACACCGAAAGGAGAAGTAAATAGATCGTTCATACCAACGTCCACAGAGCACAGGTGGGTTGATAAGTTGCTAGGGTCACTATCAAGCAGAGGTTTTACTTTCTACTTAAAAGTATTTTCAAGTATTTGTATTTTATCCGTGTTTTTCTTTGGAAAACCAAAGCATATTATCATAATTTTTTACTCTATTTCATTTCATAAATACAAGTTTTTGTTTTACATTTAATATTTAAGTACATTAACATACTTTTACTCAAGTAAAATTACACAATTTTAATGTTATTAGGTATTAAATAAATTTTAATATGCAATATTAAAGAATAAACAGTATGATTCTATGCTTTAGAATGTAGTGAAGTAAAAATTTTCCCAATACAAACATCCTAATAGAGCACAGATGCTTGGAAAATTTAACTAATGTAATGAAGTATTGTCCACCTCTGCTATCAAGACAACTAAATTCAATTTAAGCTGATAATAGTCAGTTTTACTGGCATTGTCGCAGCACCCACTATGAAAACCAGCCATTTAGTTGAACATTTGCCACTCGACAGGGCGTGCTCCGGCGTGGTCACGTGTAAAAGTGACGTCAATGCATACCCTCTATATAAGTATACAATTTTAGTTGAGAGTTTTGTGACTTACACTAATTTGATTAAACTTAGAGACAGCTAACTTTTTTTACAGTGTACATAATAAAAGTGTGGCCAATGAATGAATGTACTGAATCAACTAACAATACATTTAAACACATAAAGGTGGTAAGGACTCCAGTTTAAGTTCACTTTGTAAATGATTTCATGCCCAAGGAGAAATGAATGAAAAGGCACACAAAGAAAAAGCAAATAAATTAAGGAAGTTATGAGGAAATACTTTTTCCATGCATTTCGTTATTTAGGGCAATTAATAAAACATTTATATACTCACTGCTCCTCCATTCAGTATCATGGTCATCTCAGTAGGTTGGTAGACATTACTTCTGAACGGTGCGCTGGGTCTGGCCCCTGTACTGCCATTATGATGGCTGCCGCTCCTTAACCCTACTGCAGTGTTTTCATCAAAAGCATATCCCTGGTTCTCCACAAACTGCCTGTGTGAAAGTGGGATGTCTTCTTCAAGACTGGCCTCCCTCATGCGTGAAGAATTTTGGGATGTGTCAAAATAGTCTGGAGCCAAAGGCTGAGGTGGTGCTTGCAGACAGGCATGAGCTTCAGGAGCAGCGTGGCAGAGCAACAACAGCCAGCCCTGTGCCACCAGCGCCACGGCCAACGACGGGTCGTCCCACTCCGGAGACTTGCCGAGCGTTTCGTTTCCGTAGATGTAGAAGCCGACCCAAGCCACCCACAGGAGAACGGACGACGAGCAGGAGACCAGAAGCCATACGGCATTACACCGCCACTTTCGTGTCTTCCCACACAGTGCCAGCCCAGCGGTTACCAGAGCGGCTAGCAGGAGCGCCAGCACGTAGGAACAGGCAAGGGTAAAGTCCAGGGGCTGGTACTGGCAAGCTGGGTGACCCTCCCTGAGCACTGTTAGGAGAAGCCACTCTGCAGCGATGATACCCTGTACTGCCGTCAGCCCTAGCGCTAATCCGACGAGAGTACAACCACCTGGGGTACGAGACTCACGGGCGAGCCTGCGCAGCCTCACACCCTGTGCTAACATGCAGGAAAAGCATAGGGCGAAAAACATCCCCCACAGGGCACGGCGCACCACACAAAGGCTCTCGTTGGCCTCAATCAGATATCCAAAGCTGAGCCCATACAGACCGATAATGCCAAACAATAGCAGGAGAATCAATCCAATGCCACTCCGCTTCTGTGCCTCGGTGACTGAGCGCAGGCGACACAGCAACACCAGGGCCAGCAAGATAGCAGCTAATACACCAGACGCTGCTACAGCCTCCACCACCACACCCCACATGGCATCCAGGTCACATAAAAGAGTGAAGGGTCGGCTCGGACCAAAAGCGCAGCCCCGTGGGACAGTCGGCTTCTCTTCTTGGGACAAACTCACATCCAGCCCAGTGAGGAGTATAATCATCACAAGAAATAATGCCATCTAAAAAAGAGAGAGAAAAAACCCAAACAAATGAGAATGATGTATACAACGCTCCCAAAAAAATATATGGACCACACAAACAGTGACAATTACAGTCACAGGGTTTATTGTATTTTTTAAGGCGCCATGTTCACCCTGACCTCTAGGACAGTGATTCTCAACCGGTGTGCCATGGCCCAACAGTGGTCCCCACAGTGCCATCTGGTGGGCCGCATAGGAAGTGCTAGACTACTGACAAATGATTTCTAAAAATCTTTATAAAAGTTATATTCGCATCAGATTTTTCTTATGAATTTATATGATTTAAAAACACTCATTCAAGATCAGGGCTCGCAAAATTTCAAAATCCCTGGTAGACCTTTTGGGCAGGAACTCTTTAATTTTGGTAGCCCAAAATGAATATAAGTAGCCCAAATAAAAAATACATAATGTTTAATGTAGAATATTGATAAATCCTCGATTTCCATGCAAGCCAACTGTTCCTGCCCATCCCCAGCTAACAATTTTTGGTTCCCAAAACATTCCACTAACGTTAGTTTTTAGTTTCCAGAACGTTAGTTTACGAGATTTGTTTTTGGTTAGCCAGGAAAGTTTGCTTTAAGAAAATAGAACGTATTTTAGGTCAGTTTAACGTTCTCCTAAAGTTGGAATAATTAAATTATTCTATTACTGAAATATTATATAAATGTATTATAACACATCAACACATCACATTATAACACATCAACAACACATTAAACATTGTATTTAGATAACATTGTATTTTATCAAATATATAAATAACCAGTGACTCCAACACAATATAGATGACTCAAAACATATATCACTAAATATATTTTCGTTCTCACATATTTAAGACTTGAGAATGCGCTTTTTGCTGAGCACAAGAGCAAGCGGGTACTCGTGAAGAGCGGAGCCGGGAGAAGCGCGTGCAGAGGAGCGCACATATCAGACGTGAACACTGAAGGAATAATTAGCAATGCTGACATCACGGGCACGCGCATCAAACTTCTGTGTCGAAAAATCTGTTTCCGCCTGTGTTGGACTGTTACAATAGGCTTGTTTGAGATGAGCAAATTCTGCACAGAATCGATCACCGGTGATCGCCGCAAGATGCATGCCGGCTAAAAAAGTGTCTGAGTTACGTCCGACATGCTCTGATGTCCTGCTGACGTGTGTCAAAAAACTCTCGCGATTGCGAGGTGGGCTCGTTGGATTCTGCAGGCGGGCGCAGTTGCTCTTCACCGACTGCATTGCCGAAAAGTACAATGGGAAAAGACTTGGTGACGACGCAACATAATGCTCATTGGCCCAGGAATGTCAGCTAATGACTTTTTAATTGTAAAAACGCCACTTCCTGTAGTAGTTTTTATATTTTTTCAACTTGTTTTTGACATTTATATTTTATTGAATTCCTTTAAACTTTTGTATTGGTGTTGAATTATTTGTACTGTGAGCTGTTTATATTTAACACAGAAACAAATTTGTATTACCACTAGACTAAGATTACATCCCAGCTTACTATTTACTAAGTAGCCTTTTCCAGTAATAAACAGTTCACCTTTATTGATTCTCCTTATAAAAATCTTAGTTTAAATGCATTTGTTGGTATTTCAGTTACATCTATTTAATCCGCGATAAAATATGCAAACGCAATCTCTTCCATTGCTGAAGTTTGCAGTGCACAACACAGCAAGATTCAGGAAGTGTCCAGCTTGCCTGCAGTTTTTTTACTCCTCCCCGCACTCTGCAGCCGTCTGCTCTCGTCTAAATTCCAGGCAAGGCAAGCTGCATTTCAAACAAACCTAACGTGTGTCATGCAATAACCACTTCTCACCGCATGGTTGTAGTATGTTTTTACTCAATAAGTCTATAAATACGTCAAGAAGAACCACTGGAAGCGTTTGATATTTTGAGCTTTCAGCCCTGAGGTGTTTTAGTTTACAGCAACTGTTTGAAAATTTGTGTCACTTTCAACCCGTCGGTGTGCTTGCGCTAGACTCTGGGCACTAATGAAAGGTAGGTGGACCAAAATATATATTTTTTATCTTGGTACTGACAAAATCTATGGAGGAGAAGCTATTTAAATAAATTGTGAAAATTTGGTAGTCAGTCAGATATTAAAGACTGACAAGACGATTACATACAATATAATTACCTAACTAAATCTAAGAGAAATATTTTTCCTCCCTAAGATAGCCCCACGGGCAGGGCAGATACACATTTTGGTAGCCCGACAGGAATTCGCAATAGCCCCAGGACATCGGGCTAGCGATTTTGCGAGCCCTGAAAAGGCATGATCTAAAAGCCAATTTATGTTTGAATATCGCAACAGCAATCACATCACATCAGATAGAACCCAGAATGTGTTCATTCAGATGCATTAACACTACTGTATGCGAAGGGGGTCGCAAACACCACGTCCACGTTGTGCCACATTTAAAAGTTGAACATGCTGGCGGCATCTACAATTGCTGTCTGGGGTGCTCTGCTGTGACTCCGGTGTGCGCTATATTTTTACGTAAACACATACCTATAAATAGTATATTTATGTAAACTAAAATCGTCTCTTAATTATTTCTGCGGCTGTATATTTTCCCTATAGATGTAATGCCCTATCATACAGCTGGCGCAATGCGTGGCGCAAGTGTATTTGATCATTTTAACTCGGCCCAATTATCATTTTCATGTTTAGCGCCATGTTGTTTAAATAGCAAATGCATTTTTCCCCAATTTTGCACCCATGGGCGTTCTAGTCTGAAAACGAGGTGTGTTCAGGCGCATTGTTGGTGTGTTCCTATTCTGAGGCAACTAAAATAGACTACGCCATTGACCGACAAAAAACCTGGCCTAAAGTCAATGGCCCAATATTGTTTTTGTTATTTAATGAGCGCTTTAGTAAGATAGATTTGTTATTACAGACTGTCATCCAGAACACGCAACTAGCAAAACCTATATACACAACATCCAGCCCCATGGCCTTGCCAATTTTGCACCTACTCATCTACCTCTGTAAAGGGAGGAGATGTTGGTGGATCTGTTTGTCTAGTATTTTAAGGTAAAAGCCAATCCTTACATTGAAATATTTTGTGTTTCAACACGTTTTTGTTTTATCTGTGGGGTAATCCAAGGCCTGGAGTTGGGAAAAGTCTTATAGGTTTTTGTTGGTATGCAGGTACTCATAAAAAACTTTATATAGTCCGTTGTAACTGACAGTCTCTCATCCAAAGTACAGTTAAAAACGGTCCAGTCAGTGCATGCAAGAGAACCTTGCAGACATGCTATTGCATCCGCCGACCACTGTGGAGCGCAGTGGACTTGTGGCTTGATGCGCTTCAGTTCCTGTTTGTAACCAGGAAGAAAGACCAAAACATTATGGTCCGAAGAGCCCAGAGGATATTCCCCTTCCTTGTGGGACAATGCACATACTGCTGGAAGGAAGGCAGTACGCTGTCAAAACTGCAGTTGTTGTAATTGCCTATATAAAACACAGGGGCTTGCGGGTATTTACTTAGCATTGAGTTAGCATTCTCCGCTATTAGATCTGCTGCTGCTTTTATGTTAGCGTCTGATGGACAGGAAACACACCCAGAAACCACCGTAGGGAATTCTCTTGAAAGATAGAAGGGGCGTAATGATAGTGTTAATATCTCTACATCCGGAATGCATATGATGCTGTGTATTTTTATGTTAGTGCACCAGCGCTTGTTTATAAAGACACATAGTCCTCCACCCCTCTCCTTCCCCGACTGACGGGTCCTATCAGCCTGGACTGTCAAGAAGTTGTCCAGGCTGATCTCAGAGTCAGAGATGGATTCATCGAGCCAGGATTCAGTTAATGCGGTGATACAAGCGTCCCTGAAGAGTCTCTCCCTCTGACGCTTGGCATGAAGTTGATCCATCTTGTTCCGAAGGGAACGTTCATTGGCCAATGACAGAGGGTAACGGAGGTCTAAAAGGACGACTTCTTAACCGGGCACAGACACCACCACGGCTGCCCCTTTTCCTCTGTCGGATCTCCGGAGGGATGTCAGACTTTTTTTGTTACAGAGAATAGATGACCGGAGTCGCAGAACCTCATCTCGGCTGTAGGTCAGTAGTGCGCCTCTGGTAACATCTGACTGTAGTGGTGTGAGCTCCGTGACATTCTTGATATTCCACAAAATTGCGAGGGTAATCCACAGCAGTTTCAACATTTTGAAACGATTTTGGCGCTTTCGTGTGTCTTGTGATTTTGGCGCTTTCGTGTGTCTTGTGAATAGTATGCCATACAGACCCATTTGCCACTGAACCTGCATTAACAACGACAGTGGGGCCCCCAGCCTTAGTCAAACGGGTTGGCACGTATGGTCAGGTTGCGATGTTGGCGTTTTCTCATGGTCTTGTGAATAGTATGCAATATAGACCCGTTTGCCACTGAACCTGCATTAACGACGACAGTGGGGCTTCAAGCCTTAGTCAAATGGGTCGATAGGTTTCATTTTCTCTTAAAGATCGGAAGGTGACCCTTAGTTACCATATATACCTTCGCATTGGGCCCCCAATTTGCAAAATCCTCAACTGAGGATAACATAATTATGCTGCAATAGTTAGCCTGTCTGGAACTAAGCTGATTTAAACCACAACACTGTGGGACACTTGCATTACATGTGAACGGCCCCTATTGCTAATATGATTTTGTTTTTCTCTCCCTGTCTCGTCCTCAACCCCGAGGACAATGAGACAAACAGACCCAGTTCCGGTAAATGTGAAAGTCGGCACAACTCTGATCTACTGGCCGTCCTTCAACGTGATGCCCAGCTGATGCCTGACCAATGATCACCGGCAGAACCCGCATAATCTCTGCTTAATCTCCTTATCCGTTTATATGTGTGTATATATATATGCGGCAGTGGCCTAGTGGTTAGATTGTCTACAAACCGGAAGGTTGGTGGTTCACCCCCGGCTCCACCGGACCAAGTGTCGAAGTGTCCTTGAGCAAGACACCTAACCCCAGCTGCTCCCAACGAGCTGGCTGGCGCCTTGCATGGCTGACACCGCCGTCGGTGTATGAATGTGTGAGTGAATGGGTGAATTTGAGGCTAATTGTAAACAGGGATGGGCGATAACTTATCGTCTGCAAATCACAGAGGGTGTGCTAAGGACGTTGGCAATATGGCAAATAGATGGTAAGCTGTTTGAAACCACTTTGCTGAAGAAATGTGGCTGTTAACTTCAGGTGTGCTCGACTGTTAAGCAGCACATGTAAACAGTGGAGGGGTAAACGCGTCATCTATAAAAAAAACGTTCTGATTGGCCCGAAGCCGAAGCTGTCAGCGCGGTCTGACTTCGTCTGTTCTAAATGCCGGTAATCCTATATTTTTCGTTCACACATAGCACTTACTGGTAAATTACTGGTAATCTTACAACCTGTCTTACTGGTAAATTGGGAGTACTGATTTACCTGAAAGGTCCTGTTTACACATTACCTGTTAACTGCAATTTACCAGTAAAGACTGTATGTGTGAAAGTGACTATTGACTTCTTTGCTTTATCAGGTTACTTTAACATGTTTGTTCCTTTATCAGGGTTTATTTGCAGTTGTACTCTGTTGTAAAGACATTGTTACTTTTCCTGTTTGCACTATTTTTGCACCATGAGAGGATAAATAAATACAGAATCTGTGTTTACATTTTAAACTTGTAATTGATTTAAATTATTATTGTGTAATTGTTGTTGTGTGATGTTTTTCAGCACAGTCAAAGTGGAACACAACTTAAACATAACGTAATCTGATATTTTACAGAAGAGAATAATTTATCGTCATATTTATCGTCACCGCAACAAACAGCTGAAATTACTGTGATAAACTTTTTAGGCCATATCGCCCATCCCTAATTGTAAAGCACTTTGGATGGCCATAGGTCTGTTAAAAGCGCTATATAAATGTAGTCCATTTACCATTTACCATCTCCCAAGGGTTTTTTCCTCCTAGGACTTTTTTTATTTCCCCGACTAAAAAGCCTGTTTTTTTTCTCCTAGGGTTTTTTTAACCCGGGGAGGCAGCCTTCTTGGGCTTAACTTAGGGGCTGTCCACACGGAGACGCGTATCACTGCATACGTATAAATTTGTTATCATATTGGCGTTACATCCACACGGATCCGGCGTTTTGGGAGACTGAATCCGCTATTTTTTGAAACCAGGTCCTAAAGTGGATAAATCTGAAACCGACACCCTTGCGGTTTCGTCTGTACAGCCAATCCGTATATTTTCTGAAGCGAAAACGTCATCACATCACGTGTCGGAAGCGTCACACGTAACAGCAGCAACAATAACGGTGGACTACGTGATTGTGTTCGTGCTACAGAAGCTACTAAAGCCTACTAGCTTTATTACAGCAAAATCTATTGCATCTATGCAATTGTGGTGACCAACAATCGATAATAGACAACACCATACGTTGGTTATGCGCATGCTCAAAGTCTTCTTCTCCGTGTATAGTGTATATCTGTGGCCGAATTACAGCGCCCCATACTGGTCCGGCATATATACTACACCGCTTTCAGTCGGTTTCAGTGGTTTCGTGTGTACGGATTATTTTTTTTAGAGCAAGGAAAAAAAATGATCGGATAGGGGATGCACCGGCTTCGTGTGGATATAGCCTTAGCTTCCTCTTCTAGACGTTACATTAGTAATACGCTCGCTTATAGTGTTGAGTCATAGCCGCAGCAAATTTAACTGCTATTCTATCGTGTATTATGTTGTGCCATCTGTCGTTTTTCTGTGCTTTTCACTGCTTCTATTAATGTAAAGCTGCTTTGAAACAATTAACTATTGTGAAAAGCGCTATATAAATAAAATTGAATTGAAACATATTTTGCCTATTTTTGGATAAGAGAAGTTAAAGTGTCATTGTCAAAAATTGTTATGTTACAGTTTCAAAATGACAATACAGAGAACACAGCAAGGTTCTCTGTATTGTCATTTTGAAACTGTAACATAACAAATTTTGACAATGACACTTTAACTTCTCTTATCCAAAAATAGGCAAAATATGTTTGCTGAAGGTTAATCCAGTAACTATAAAGCTACATAAGAAAGAATAACAATTTTGACTTCACTAGCAGAACAATTTCTCACCTGCTTATTAGGGATGCACGATATATCGGCCGACATATCGTTATCGGCCGATAACTGCTTATTTTTAATATTATCGGTTATCGGTCTGATAGCAAAATTAGGCCGATAAATGAAAGCCGATAAATGATGGATTATTTTGGTTTGTTGAACCACTTCACTTGCTCATTGCTGGCAAGGTGGAGTTTTGATTGGTGTTTTCTGTGACATAGCACGAAGATGACACGTGTTGCTGTCTTAAGAAGAGTATGCTAGTCTAGTGCAAAGACAAGATGTCCGCGGTCTGGGAGTTTTTCATTGTGAAAATAATATGAATATTTATCGGCCTATATATATATATATCGGTTATCGGACCCCAAATATAAAGAGTTATCGGCCAAAATTTCCATATCGGTGCATCCCTACTGCTTATGGAAGCTCTCTCTCTCTCTCTCTCCCTGTCTTTGCTCTCTCTCCTCACCCTCCTTTCTCCCTATTTGCAATGACAATGATCACACATAAGGATATTTTCATGTAAGAGATTAAGGATTCACCTTTATAACTGTCAATGTATTTCTGATGTGAATCATTGCGAATTTCAAAGAAATGCATACAGACAAAACATAAGCTGCCTTAGAAGTAACTATTATCACCTTCTCACTTCTGACGTCTTAAAAAAATAAATCGTATATCCATCTATAAAAATGTGCAATAAGCAAGTTTTTTTCAAAGTTTTAATTCACTGTGAGTAAATGTACTTTAAATACAACGTTACCAACGACAGTGTGTGGAGCAGAGCAGGCGGTCTAGTTCAGAACGCAGCGCTAACATTAGCCGTTAGCCATGCAGAAAATATATCCGTTGACGCTATTTAACAGTATTTACATCGCATAACTATAATTATACACTTACAGTAATAACGAAGGCACTGTAATAATAAAGACACTTTGAAAATACTTTACTGTGGGGAGATTCATCATATTAATTTGCCTTCAACACGCTCTCATTCGTTTTCCCTGGAGTGGGGGACCAGAGAGTTTAAAACTGAATGCTGCCACCTAGCATACTGGATGGATTAATTTAACAGATCTGAAAAGATTCGGGGCGTTTGACAAAACATTCGGGGCTTGTACCCCAGAAGCCACACCCACGCTCCACCCATGATTATGTTGTTGCTTAACTTCACCAGACACACTTGACAAAAACTTAATAACAAATAACTCACATAAATGACTAAAAATAGACAAAGCCAGGACAGTACAGTAATAGGACAGTAACACATTGATGTGCAGCAGCACACAAACGAATTTGAACGTTCGGAGAGGACCGATTATGAGACGTTAGAAGGCTTAAAGAGCTGCTTCACCTGGTAAGTAAGTAAATGTTTTGCTTTAAACAAATGCAAATATTGCATTTATTTTATAAAATTTTTTTAATGCAATCCCACAAATTTATTGTATATAATGACTTTGTACATGTGGATATGGTGAGATAAAAACCTTTTTTAAGTAATTTTAAAAACACTCACAACGCTGTCTGAGTGCTGAAACGTCTTCACACGTTTGTAAATGCTCTATCTCCTGTTTGTTACAAATAAAGTATTTTACAGTACAAACCTTTTCTGGCATATTTTGGCAAATAATTCTTAGAGATTACACTTCATGTAGGCTGTCCATACATTTACAGCAAATTAAAAGCCTGCTAATTTTACTTCCATGACTGAAAGAAAATGACTTTTAAAGGTTTTAATACAAAAAACAACAATTTCAATACAAATAAAAACAACAACATTTTTTACATAAATTTTAAACTGGTGGTCTTCTTCCTCAGCTTAGTTCGCCATCTAAATAGGGAATCGGCATGGCGCCAGCACAACTGGCTTTTAAAGGGGATGAGAGCTAAGACTCTCGTTGGTTTATTGCACGTTATGTCCAAAATAGGAACAACCCTTTTAGACTCGGCGCATAAACCATTTTTTCCTGTCGTTAAATTAGCAAAAGTGAATTCGGACACGCCCATTTAGACTATGGGCTGAGCACTTTAGACAATGTGCTTAGATTGTTAAAATAGTGCCCGTAATTTTCATAAGGTAGCCTTCTACCCTTGAGTACTAATAAAGATAAAGTCTAAGCCTAAAAGCCAACCTTTACATTTTTCTTTTTAATTGTTTTTTTTCCTGCTCAGAATTGTCACAAAGAGTCTTAGAGTCAATTGCAAGTTCACAAATTTATTGAGAAAATAGAGAGGGAATGAGGCAGAGCAAAAAGTCAGTTCACAGGAGAGCCACAAACGATGACCACCGCTGACCCACTCTGGATGGTATCACGACAGAGGGTATGACTCACACACGACTGAAGGAGAGAGTGAGCCGGAACCTGAAGACTGATAATCCACTCTGATCTTGACCGGAGAGAAACCCACACACAGCCGATGACAGACAGCACGATCACCCCACACGACAGAGGGTATGATGCACACTCGACTCAAGGTGGGTGTGAGACGGACTTGGAAGATGTAATAATCCACTCTGGTCATGGACTGGGGAGAAATCCACTCACAGCTGATGATGGACGAGTTGATGAAGGTAGCCGCTGAAACCCGGAAGTAACTGGTGTACCGCCTAAAGACGAAGCGAACCAGCTGTACCGGGAAACAGGCAGAGTTCAATCGAAGTCAAGTTCATGTACATCCACAGGCGTGTGAACTCCGGGCAAAGACAAGCCTCCGGATGCGGAGGACCGAACCTGGGATCAGAGATGAGAGAGAAAACACAGACACTCCGACAGGACAAGGCAAAGCAGCAGGACTGTGGCCGAAAACAATGAGCGCGCTATTTAAAGGAAAACATTAACGAGACACCACCGGTGAACAATTACCGAAACGAGCGGGCGGGGCTAGTGAACACATAAGGAACCGTCACCAACAGGTAAATAAACAAACACATACCCACACACAACCACCGATCACCCAGAAGTCATGACAGTAGCATCCCCCCGAAGACCGGCACCAGACAGACCAGGAGACTCACCCTGTCGCTGACGGAGGTCCTCAATCAGACCAGGATCCAGAATATTCTGAGCCGGAACCCAACACCTCTCATCCGGACCGTACCCTTCCCAATCCACTAAATACTGAAAACCTCTGCCCCTGCCACGAGAGTCTAGCAACCTCCTAACTGTATAGACAGGGGCACCATCCACTAGACGAGGGGCGGGGGGGTTAGGGGAAGAGCTGGAGGGATTATTATGGGCAAAAATCACAGGCTTAAAGGGCCATTTCACTGGTAGAAACATTAATCTTTATAGAAAGTGGGTCATATTTGTAGTCAAAATGTAACATAAATTTAGAATTTTGTGCCTATTTGACAGAGAAAAGACAGAACGTGACTTTAGAGCACATTTGTATGAAAAACTACAACTCCCACTATGCACCACAATGCACAGCTCTGCAAGCCACTCCCATTAATCGGAACACGGCTCAGATATGATATTGTGTACATAAATGCCACTTTAGTAAAACAAAGAAAATAGCCACCACCACTGTGTCTGACAGACACCAATCATGACTTACTTTTAAACGTGATGTTACATAGTGGTACACACAATAACACTCTGGCCTGGTGTGTAGCAAAGTCTTATTCAAACAGTAACGTGCGGTTTCAGATCTGCAGTACAAATGTTTTTTCAAGTACTTCAAAAAGGGTATGCATTTTAAATGTTTATTTAGTTTTACCAATTTTCTTTTTGTCTCTTGGTTACTGTAATTACATCCGTGTTATATTGGCCTCACTGCTATCAAAATATAGACATAAAACACTGCTCAGATATCCTATTGTGTACATAAATGCCACCTTAGTTTAACAAAGAAAATAGAAACACTCACTTTAGTCAGACCTCCGTTTATCCCTGCATCCTCCACACAAACGCGTCCCCTGCACAATATCTCTACAGACGCGCTGCCTCAGCTCTGTGCTCGTAAGCCGAAACACGTCTTTGAATTAAGCATGCGCCCAGAAACATTCACAAAACAAACGTTTATATCCTTATCTGATGGAAAAATCGCGAGTCCCTCATATACTCCGCAGCGCGTCTGCTCATAAGCCGAAACACGTCTGTGAAATAAACACGTCCAAACACGCGCAAAGTTGCTCTCTTGCCTAGAAACCTTCACCAAACAAACGTCCATATCCTTATCTGACTCAGAAATGTTATAAAGCAAGCACACAGCGATAGTACAGGCAGTAGTCTGTCCAAGCTTCTCTACGCAGCAGAGGCCGATGGTTGCGGCATCTTCCCCGGGCTCCTCTACTCAACCGAAGCCCAGGCTCCGGCCTACTCCTCAGGCTTCTGTTCCTCCATCTGCCTCAGCTCTTTGCTGTATTGTGGCTCATAAAAGTGCAATGAACAGCGGATTAGAGCATCACGCTTGTGAAATCACCCTCTTCCATATCATATTGATTACCTTCCGCTGTTATTGTAACATGAAGTCTGGCTCGCTCACAACTTCTGTTTAGCTTAGCTTAGCATAAAGATGGCGGCTGATCATTTTTTCCATCTGTGTTCGTATATTTTCGTAAGTCCCACCCACTGATCTGTAATAGGTCTGTAGCGTGAGTGGGTCCCAACCATAGCCCCCACCTTGGAAAAATGAGGAATGAGTGTCTATAGTCTTTCACACTCCATAGAGATACAGGATTTCCTTCTTTCAATGATGCAAAATGACGATTTTTACATAATTGAAAGAAGGAAGTGCCTCACTGAAATCTGTATTTCTCCCGTCTCAGGGGAAACTGAGGGAATGATGCACAACCATTCAAAAACATGACTGGGGTTCTAACGGTACAAAGCTTAATGCAAATGGGTGAAGTTTCCCTTTAACCTTGGATACATGAAAAACAGGGAGAACCCGACCAAGAGGTAACTTAAGCTTCACCGTTACCGGATTAATGACCTTAGAAATACTGTATGTCCCAATGAATCGCGGAGCCAGCTTACAAGAAGGCTCACGGAGAGGCAAATCCTTGGTAGAAAGCCATACCTTTTGTCCACAAACGTAACGAGGTGGAGGTCGCCGGTGACGGTCAGCCGCAGCTTTGGTTCGTCTGGAATTAGATAATAACAATGCCTTAGCTCTCTTCCAATTGCGTTTGCACCTGCGCACAAAAGCTAAAGCAGACGGAATCGCTGCGTCGGGCTCCTTTGATGGAAAAAGGGGAGGTTGATATCCGATGGATAATTCAAATGGGGACATATTAGTAGACGCAACGGGAAGAGAATTATGAGAATACTCGACCCACGGAAGCTGCTCGCACCAAGAATTCGGATATTGTGATGACAGACAGCGAAGCGTTCAACCGAGATCCTGATTAGCCCGTTCACATTGCCCATTGGTCTGCGGGTGATAACCAGAAGACAAGCTGGCAGTAGCACCAATTTGTATACAAAATTCCTGCCAAAACCGAGAGATGAACTGAGGACCCCTATCTGATACTACGTCTGTCGGAATACCGTGCAAACGAAAGACGTGGTTGATCAAAACCTGAGCCATCTCTTTGGCAGAAGGAAGTTTAGGTAAGGGAATAAAATGAACCGCTTTAGAGAAGTGATCCACCACACTCAGTACAACAGTGTTACCATTAGATGCCGGTGACAAAATCAAGGGCTATATGAGACCAGGGGTGGGAGGGCACGGGCAAGGATTTAGGCAGACCAGCGGGAGGTTGATTAGATGCATTATTACGAGCACAGACTGAACAGGCTAATACAAACTGTCTGACGTCCGTAGTCATAGAAGACCACCAAAAGTGTTGACGGATGGCAGCCAACGTTCTCCGAATTCTCGGATGGCCGACAAATTTGGATTCATGACCCCACCGGATGACATCAGAACGTAAATGCTCAGGAACCCATAGACGACCCGCTGGACACCCCTCTGGAACTTCCCCCTTCTCGGCCGGCCTCTCTCACTCGCTGTTCGATTCCTCACACGAGGGCACCGACCACCCTCCCCTCCGGGAGGATGGTTTCGGTCCGCTCCAACTCAGACTTCTCGAACAGACGAGAGAGAGCGTCAGGTTTCGTATTCTTAGAGCCAGGCCGGTACGAGAGGGTGAAGTTAAAACGGTCACAGAAAAGTGCCCAGCGAGCCTGTCTAGATGTTAGTCTTCTGGCCGAACGGATATATTCAAAATTTTTATGATCCGTCCAGACCAGAAAGGGTTCCGAGGTTCCCTCCAACCAGTGACGCTACTCACCCAGTGCGAGTCTAACTGCCAGCAGCTCCCGATTGCCTATGTCGTAATTTCGCTCAGCTGGGTTTAACCGGTGAGAGAAAAAAGTGCACGGATGCACTTTTCCATCAACAGACGATCGCTGAGATAAAACGGCGCCTACTCCGACATCAGATGCATCCACTTCCACTATAAATTGTTTAGCCAGATCGGGAATAGAAAGAACAGGCGCAGAGATGAAACGGGACTTTAAATCATCAAAGGCTTCCTGAGCTTCCTTATTCCAATGGAAACACATGTTAGGGGAAGTGAGAGCGGTAAGAGGTTTAGCGATCTGACCAAAGTTTCTGATGAAACGTGGTGAAATTGGCGAAACCCAGAAATCGCTGAAGCTCTTTATGAGTGTCGGGTACTGGCCAATCTGCAACTGTTTTAACTTTAGCGGGATCGGGACAAATCTCTCCCACGGCAATAACAAAACCCAGAAACGAAACCGACTCCTTGTGGAACTCGCACTTCTCCGCTGATTCTCTTAAAGCCGTTGCAAAACCTGGCGAACATGCTGAGTGTGTATCTGCATGGAGGGAGAAAATATGAGAATATCATCGAGATACACAAAGACAACTTTGGAAATCATGTCACCCAGCACTTCATTGACTATGGTTTGGAAGACAGCCGGTGCATTACAAAGGCCGAACGGTAAAACGGAGTATTCCCAGTGTCCCGAAGGTGTATTAAAGGCTGTCTTCCACTCATCGCCCTCTTTAATACGTACCAAGTGAAAAGCGTTCCGCAGATCTAACTTGGTAAATACGCGCGCTCCCTGTAATAACTTGAACGCTGATGACATTAATGGCAAGGGGTATTTATTCTTAACAGTAATGTCATTCAGATCTCTATAGTCAATGCACGGACAAAGAGACCCGTCTTTCTTTTTAACAAAGAAAAATCCAGCGCCGGCTGGAGACGAGGAGCGGCGAATGAGACCGGCATTTAAAGCTTCATTAATGTACTTATCCATAGCCTCTCTCTCTGGTTTAGATAGGGAAAAAATACGACCCTTAGGTGGAGAAGTGTTTGATCTCCCAATCATACGACCCGGTGAGGGGGCAGAGAAGTGGCCTGAGCTTTACTGAACACCTGGTGCAGATCAGAGTAATCCGCTGGGACCCCCGAGAGATCGGCAGCCGGAACCTGAGAAACAGAACAAATGACAGAAGAAGGAGCTGGACCAAGACAAGAAACATGACACGAAGACTTCCACGACAACACAACATTGTTCTGCCAATCAACGTGAGGATTATGTTTGGATAGCCAGTCATCTCCTAAAATGACTGGCGACTGCGAATGTTCTAACAGATCAAATTCGATCTCCTCACGATGATTGCCAGAACCAAACAAACTCACAGGGGGTGTGCGATGAGTGATCACAGCCATATGCTGACCCTTCAATGTCCAGGCAGAGAGAGGAGAGGAGAGAGAAATGAAAGGAATACCCCAGGCTTTGGGCAAACCAGCATCCAAAAGACTTGCCTCCACACCGGAATCCAACAGCACCTGTGAATGGAAAGACTGCTTATAATTAATAATTACAGGCAGTGTGGTGCTGCTTAAGGGACCTCGTCTTGGATGGCAGGGCTGAGACCCTCGAGAAATTGAGCTCTCAAAGCGGTATCGTTCCAGTTGCAATTGATGGCAAGCAGTTTAAACGTGATAGCATAGTCAGTAACAGAAGAGGTCCGCTGCTGCAATCTCACCAACTCAGCTGCTGCCATGTCTCCCTGAAGGGAACGGTCAAATAAGCTCAACATCTCCTTCTCGAGGGCCTCAAACGAGGTCGTACATGGAGCCTTGGCCCCCCATGCAGCCATTCCCCACTCTCTAGCTCTCCCGGTGAGTAATGTCAGGACATATGCCACCCTGGAGGTAGAAGAAGCAAAGCGACGAGGCTGGAGAGCGAAGACGAGGGAACATTGCTGCAGAAAGGCCCGGCAGGTGTTGGGATCGCCGTCAAAAGAGGGGGGTGTCGCCGTGTGTGGCTCACGCTCTGTCGAAGCGGCTCCTCCAGCGGTAGAAGAGAATAGTTCACCGAGTAGGGAAACGACTCGGTCCAACCGGTTACTGAGTTCCGAAAGTTGTTCAGACAGGAGGCGGAAATCTCTGGCCGCTGCATTCAACAGAGACGAATGCTGCTCAATGATCGCTCCCTGATGGTGAAGAGCATCCTGCACGGGATCCGAACCCTCCGAACTCGCTGACTCCATTTGTGGCGCGCTCATTCTGTCACAAAGAGTCTTAGAGTCAATTGCAAGTTCACAAATTAATTGAGAAAATTGAGAGGGAATGAGGCAGAGCAAAAAGTCAGTTCACAGGAGAGCCACACACACGACGACCACCGCCGACCCACTCTGGATGGTATCACGACAGAGGGTATGACTCACACACGACTGAAGGAGAGAGTGAGCCTGAACCTGAAGACTGATAATCCACTCTGATCTTGACCGGAGAGAAACCCACACACAGCCGATGACAGACAGCACGATCACCCCACACGACAGAGGGTATGATGCACACTCGACTCAAGGTGGGTGTGAGACGGACTTGGAAGATGTAACAATCCACTCTGGTCATGGACCGGGGAGAAATCCACTCACAGCTGATGATGGACGAGTTGATGAAGGTAGCCGCTGAAACCCGGAAGAAACTGGTGTACCGCCTAAAGACGAAGCGAACCAGCTGTACCGGGAAACAGGGTTCAATCGAGGTCAAGTTCATGTACATCCACAGGCGTGTGAACTCCGGGCAAAGACAAGCCTCCGGATGTGGAGGACCGAACCTGGGATCAGAGATGAGAGAGAAAACACAGACACTCCGACAGGACAAGGCAAAGCAGCAGGACTGTGACCGAAAACAATGAGCGCGCGACGAGAGACAGGGCGGCGTGCTATTTAAAGGAAAACATTAACGAGACACCACCGGTGAACAATTACCGAAACAAGCGGGCAGGGCTAGTGAACACATGAGGAACCGTCACCAACAGGTAAATAAACAAACACATACCCACACACAACCACCGATCACCCAGAAGTCATGACAAAAATGACACCTATGTGGTTTGGTTTTTCCATTGGCAGCAATGACATTCCTCTTTGATCTACAGGTGTACCACCAGGTGTACTTTTAGGGACTTTAGTGAGGCGAAAGGCATGTCACAATGCATAGTTTTATTCTGTTATTCTGCGTTGATACTATTACGTTTAGAAAGATGGTCCTCTAAATGTTTTTAACAGTCATTGGTGGGCCGTAAGTTGCAAAAGATTGAGAACCCCTGCTCTAGGAGACACCAGTAGTGTAATCCCATTTTCAATAAAAGAGGAAATAGTAGAATTAGAAGTATAATCAGTCTACAGCTATTTCTTAATATGTATTCTAATGCGATCTTGCCTTCTCGTGTCCTCGCTCTACGTCATAATCAACCATCAAAGTCCGGTTCCAAAACTGAAGAATAGAAAACGCACGGTACCTGAATGTGTTGATATTGAGGATGCATCTAATGCAGACTTGCACATTCCTAACCTGCTTGAAGTCCCATAAGACATTGCCGCAAAACAATGGGAGAGGAAGTTGCTACTCATACCTATATTATTAATGTGTTCTTAATGTCAATAGCCTAAATATGCATCTTTAGAGAAACTGCAACGAAGAAGAAAACCTGTATATTAGTGGAAATATTCATGTTTATGTGTCACAAAATGTAGTCGTTGTATACCATGGTACGTTTATCATGTTATAAATGTTGCTATGTTGAATTTAATTCAAATATGCCAACAGGAAGACTACAGCACAAGCACATCTAAATTCTTACAAAGATCTGTTCTCTGTCCTTACGTCCTTCTGATTTCGCTCTTTTAAGGTTGCCAGGCAAGACCGGTCTTCACGAGAACACCCTTTGCATTCTAGGCTCCAAATGTTTATGTCCTTCCCTCGCTAACTGTTCTCGTTGACTTGGATGTGCCTTATTGATTATGTTGCACGAGTGCCCACTACTGGTGGAACACTTGAAATGGTTTTAAATGCGACAGTTGTGCGACATCACAGTCGAGGTGAATAGTGGATTATGGAGCAGTCTGAAAAGTACATGTGATGCAGACTCTTGATCAAGATCCAGGAATGAGGGTCTGTCCATACAGTATAAGCTTCCCTCATACACTTCACAAAGTGAAAGGCACTTAAAAATGGCATTCCCCAAGGGGAAGTGCATAAGGAAGTTTGAGAGTGTTTGTCTAAAAGTGGAGTGGAACGCACCCATTTCATTTCATGCTCAAACGTAGGTTTGTTGCTTTACTTTGTATGCTTTCCTTTTGTCTATGCTTTAGTGAATCTGTTTCTGGAAAAGACAAGAGTTTATTTAAATGATTTGTATGCTATGTTTGCTTGGTTTTTGAATGAAAGTAAATGTTTTCTTTTGTAGAGGGTTTAACCAAGTATATATGATCAACTGAGTAAAGGAATTTGAAAGCTTAGGAACTTTGGAGTTTATCTGCCCAAGGATAATATTCAAGGAGCCGATGCCTACACCCATAAAGATATCTGCAATTCACCAATCATCCTATCAACAGATAAGGTTGTTTCATTTATTTATATACATCCAAAACAATGCATTACCATTCACCCCATATTCACTCTGGACATTTTTAATGGGTTTATGTGATGTAGGGCTGGGCAATAAAATCTCATCAGTAAAGCCGGCTCCATGATTAGTAGTATATCGCCAGCACCTGTTTTCGGATGGAGCTACATTTACTACACAGAGCCGTATTTTACAGAGATGTATGCATTTTGCCTAGCTTCTCTGTGAAATACGGCTCTGTGTAGTAAATGCCGCTCCATCTAAAAGCAGGTGAATTACTACTAATCATGGAGCCGGCTTTACTGATGAGATACGCATGAGAATCGCAGGTGATTTCTGCCCAGCCTTTATATGATGTGCATTTGTTGTTGTGGAAGCATATAAAAAACTATGCAAATAGTTAAATATATTGTGGAAAATTGATTCTCTGTGCCAAATGTTCATGTGTATCATAAATCAGCTGATGCAATACAAGTGTTATGTATAGTTAACAAACCTGGATTCAAACAGGAGGACAAAAAGTTTACCTTAGTGAGAAAAACTGAATGGCAAGACCGCTGCCTTGATGAATATGGGAAAAGAGATGAAACCTGCAGAACAAAAAAAAGCCTTTAGTTTTTTAATATTACACGTTATATCTAGATAAGGAAATGTATGTCTGTAAACACTGTGATTTGGTACTGGGAAAGTATTTGTATAGGAAACAGAACAGATAGTATTCTCCGTGTGCATGCTATAGAGTCGTGTATCATATCAAAACATTTGTGACCCTGGACAACAACACAACCAGTCATGTCGCATTGTATGGTTCAAAATTATATATAATTATATATAATGGTTCATTATATTACATATAATGCCAAAAATCATTAGAATATTATGTAAAGATCTTGTTCCATGAAGATATTTTGTAAATGTCCTATTGTAAATATACAGTGGGGTGAAAAGTGTTGCCCCACTTCCTGATTTTTTTGCATGTTTGTCACACTTAAAATTTTTATGAAACAATATTTTTTTGCCGTTTTTGCCTTTATTAACAGTGAATGAGAAGAGGACAGGAAATTACAGGGAGAAGAGAGGGGTATGGGATCAGCAAATGACCACAAGCTGGGAATCGAACTTGGGTCGCCGAAAGCAAAAATCCAAACCCGCATGCCCCCCATGAAAACATAACTTGTGGTTTATTACACCTGAGTTCAGTTTCTCTAGCCACAGTCCTGGCCTGATTACTGCCACACCTGTTTACAATCATGAAATCACTTAAATAGGACCTGCCGGACAAAGTGAAGTAGACCAAGCTACACATCATGTTGAGATTCAAAGCAATTCAGAAACAAATGAGAAAGAAAGTAATTGAGATCTATCAGTTTTGCCAGAAAACATCTTGATGATCCCCAAGACTTTTGGGAAAATACTCTGTGGACTGACAAGGCAAACACTGAACTTTTTGGAAGACGTCCATCTCATTACGTCTGCCATAAAAGTAACACCGGATTTCAGGAAAAGAACATGATACCAACAGTAAAATATGGTGGTGGTGGTGGTGGTGGTAGTGTTATGGTCTGGGGTTGTTTTGCTGCTTCAAGACCTGGAAGACTTGCTGATATAAATGGAAACATGAATTCTCCTGTCTACTAAAAAATCCTGAAAGAGAATGTCCGGCCATCTGTTCGTGAAGCAGGACAATGATTCAAAACACACCAGTAAGTCCACCTCTGAATGGCTGAAGAAAACAAAATGAAAACTTTGGAGTGTCCTAGTCCTCCAACGTCCAATCCTATTTGAGATGCTGCAGCATGACCTTAAAAAGGTGTTTCATGCTCGAAAACCCTCCAATGTGGCTGAATGCAAAAATTCTGCAAAGATGAGTCGGCCAAAAGTCCTTCACAGCGCTGTAACAGACTCATTGCAAGTTATTGAAAAAACTTGATTGCAGTTGTTGCTGAGAAGGGTGGCCCAACCAGTTATTAGGTTTAGGGGGCAAACACTTTTTCACACAGGGTCATGTGTGTTTGGATTTTGTTTTCCCTTTATAATAAAAACCTTCATTTAAAATCTGCATGTTGTCTTCACTTGTGTTATCTTAGTTTCATGTTCAAGTGTGACAAACATGCGCAAAAAAAAATCAGGAAGGGGCAAACACCTTTTCACAACACTGTATCAAAACTATTACTACAAACCATACATCCATAGAAAGCTTATTTAATCAGTGTTCAAAAAAAGTATAAATCTCAAATTTCAGAAAATTGACTCTGGTTTTGTGTTCCAGGGTCACATTTATAAATAAGCTGTAACATAAAAATATGTTTAGACTTTAAACTCATTAAGGCCGGGATACACTGCACGATAATTGGCTGTCCCAGACGAAAGATTGCCATCGTGAAACTATCGTCGCGATTTCTGTGATCGTGGCTCTCCATCGGTGGTCCTATGTCGTACAGTGAGAGAGGTTCAAAGACGGCCGTTTTCCCGGTCTTGCGTGCAAAGATAGCCTACGATAGTTTTCTGACAGTGTCAGAAATTCGGCATGATCACCGCCCAGTGTGTTTGCTGCTACGACCTGCGCGCCGGTATTTGTTTACCACGAGCGCATGCTGGTGACGTTGCGCAACCTGTGACGCAGCCGCCGAAGCTTCCGTGTCATCATCGTACAGTCTACACGCCTCTCGTACACGAGTTTAAACGATACACGTCGCACAGTGTGATAAGGTAATGATCTTATAAGAGGACAAAAATCGTGCAGTGTATTCCGGGCTTTAATGATTACAAGGTTCTTCAATATTTTTTACATTTAAAATGGCAAATATTCTTACTGAATGGACACAGTTTTCTAAAGTATTGGAGGTTGTGTGTTTTTTTCTCAATTACTCACATTTCTAAACTTCAATAGTATCCTGGAACAGAGATGTTCACAAGTCTCTGAGCTCGAGTCCGAGTCAAGTCTGAAGTCTTTGAGCTCGAGTCCAAGTCAAGTCTGAAGTCTTTGAGCTTGAGTCCAAGTCAAGTCTGAAGTCTCGTTGTAACAAATAAAACTCTAATAACAAATAAAGAAATTATAAACATTTATAAAAAAGAACAAAGTTGCACATTAAGTAAGGTCTAAAATTAGCATTAGGTACAGAAATTAAATTAAATGGATAATAACACTGTCTTTATTGTACAAATTAAATATTATTATTATATTTTTTAGCAATAGACGTGATTTTCTGTTTGTCTTGGGTTGTTTGATTAACACAAATGACACAGACTTAAGTAGGTTAATTGAGGTTACTGTCTCTTTATTAAGAAAAAATAAGCCCAGATTGGTTTCTGACTGGTTTCTTAAGACATAAACAAAAATGTTTTATTAGAAAAAGAATACTGTGAGATCATTTTGCGTGTATGTGCCTTGTCAAGAAAAGAAAGATTTTATGTTGGCTTAACTTTTGAAACACTTCTCTCTGTATGTGCACTACTGAGGGCACTGAAACGCGTGTTCAAACACCGGTGGAGCGCTTCAGGAAGAAGATGCAGCAGTCGCTTCACATAAAAACGTTACATTGTTTTTCATTGCTCTATTCAGCAAATGTATGTTAATGGACTACAGTATGACACAAAGTAGCGCAACTCTGAACCTGACTGGAGCTGGACCGGACACACTTACTGTAACCGCATGTGCGTACAGAAATCTGCTCAATTTAGCGCCTTTTTGCGGTTAAATTGTTTAACCATTTAAACAATTGCAAGCCTTAGAAACAAGTTAATGATAAACTTACCCTATTTAAATTGCATATTAATCCGTGAATCGCATGCGAGCCGAACCGCGGATCCGTCACAGCACTACCCAAAGCTTCAGATGAGTGGGACAGCAGCAGCCGGTACATTCGATTCGCGGCCACGCGCGCGGAGCAGATACGTCACGTGTCACGTCGTGGGCAGGTTGTAGGTAACGGAGGGAGGGGTATGACAGCGAGCTCATCAGACGTTTTTCTAAAAATGAACATTGTTCACGAGTCGCGCGGCTCGAGTCGAGTCTGAAGTCTTTGAGGCTCGAGTCACAAGTCGAGTCTGAAGTCACTGTGTGTGCGACTTAAGTCGCACTCGAGTCCGAGTCTCAAACTCGAGTCCCCATCTCTGTCCTGGAACCATTTCAGTTGTAGTGGTTTTAGAAGATATCATAATACCGAGACCTTGCTAAGAGTTACAAATTACCTACTGACCGCTGTTGACTTGGGTGAAAATGTGATTCTGATTTTATTCTGTCTTTGATACAGTGGACCATTTCATTGTCTGGAAAACTGGGTGAGCATCAGAGATTCAGCTCATACCTCCAATCAAGTACCTTCTCAGTGTCGATAGGACAGAAAATGTCCTCCAGCTGAACCATGACAAAACAGAGGTCATTATTTTTGGTCCTCGCCATATGTAAAGTCTCATGTAAAAAAATCTGGGGGTTATCTTTGACTCTGAACTCAATTTTGAGAAGCAAATTAGCTCTGCTGTTAAGAACATTTTCCATTAACTACGAATTGCCTTTAAACTTAAACCAATGTTAACTTTTCGGGCCTTAGAAAAGGCCATACATGAATTTACTGTCAGGAACAGAGGTCGAACCCAAGTGCAGACTGCAGACAGTATACAGATAATTTTATTGAACAAGAAACACGAAAACAAAACCCTTGAGGGGGCAAAAGACACAAGGTAAACAAACACTAAACAAACTAGACTTAACAATAAACTTGACAAGAATACACTAGACTAAGACTTAACAATAGCCGCTTTTGCACTATCGGGCCTGTGCGAGCCAGGGCTTCAAACGGGCCTCATGGAGCCAATAGCCTCAGACCTCCAGCTGTGTAGCCAAAATCACGGCGCGTTTGCATTGTCAAACCAATAGCGCCGGAGCACTTCAGAAAACCCCGCCCTTAATACGCCTACCTGGATGTAACGTCACACAACTCCGCCTGTTTTACCGTGAGGAAGTCACTTCAATCTGACAGGAGACGGGAGTGAGATCGCATCATCATACAACAAACATAATGAAAATAACTGAGGCGGCTGTTTGCACGGTGAAAGCCAAGATGAGAAGATAGAGATGTTTGCTCCATCCGCGGTGTTACTCTTGAATTTTATGTTGGCTGCACACGAGCGATCTCACGACGAGACAATATCAGATCAATAAGCAATAGTAAACTTTATGAAGTAGGATAATTACAAATAAAGCGTTCATCTACATAATGTGCCATTATACACAATATTTTAAAGAATATAACGAGTCCTAGTTTTACATTTATGTAAAATAATCTTATTTTAAAATACAGATATGCACGTGTGTCTAAATATGTAACGTTAAGTTTGTAATTATAGTTCTATGGCGATGTAAACATACTTACACATTATAAGAGGTGTGATATCTTTAATCATGAAAACGTTAATAGTTGAGCATCACATGAAACACAAGGTAACTGTCTAATAGCTATTTCAATAATGTGTCAATCAATAAATACTTTTGTTTATAAAGAACTGCCTCGAATAGCTGAATAGGACTGAAAATCACTTTACTTGCATCTCAAAAATCAAAACGTTTGAGAAATCATTAGAAAATTTACTCATTAAGAATCAACTCTGAATATACACAAGTATTTAAAAAGCTATGTTACAGTGGTTAAGTTAATGATGGTTATATTTACCATTTTGTTGCATCTTACCATTTCTGTGTTTCAGATGTGATCCTTATTAAGCAATCATTTTCAATAAACTGACAAGCAGCCGTAGTAATAATAGCGCGGTACTTTATTTTACATATGAAGTTTATATCAGTGCACAAACAGGTGTATTTAAAGACATCTCCTCCAGACGGATTTCAACATCCATGGCTCCTGTCGTCTCATCATCATCATCATCATCTTCGTTTCATCTCCTGCTCTGCTCCATTTGTTGCTGTGTCATCTCTCATATACAAAATAAAAACTCCTGGATGACAAACTGAAAGCTTTACGTTGGCATTTTTTCTGTAAAACGGACACAAAAGAATAAACCTTCACATGTGATGTTTTGTATAAAGGGTTTGTAAATACACATACAGTATACCCACATATAAAGTTTGCTACATTCATATAAGAGTTAAATTAATCTCCAAAATACCAGAAAGCATGGCTATGACTAATATAATAAAACCATGGTTACTTTTTCTAAGGGCTGACTAAAAAAATTCAACAGAGATGACAATATAACACAAAAAACACAATAAACACCCATGTAAGACACTTATATGCAATGGTTATTTGTATTGTATTTTAAGTGTTTTGTATGCAAACGTTATGTAGCATGTTAACTCACCGACTGTAGATACTCGAGTGATCGCTTCTTTAATACATGGACGATGAAATGATGATCCAACACACATCTTTAATTTCTCAGCACTGTTGCACTTTAAACACTTTGTTCTGTGCCCGAAACTTTATAAACTTCTCCCGAACCGGAAGCTGTGTGCGCCGGATCCTTAGCATGGCGAGTTCGGCGTTGTAACGCGTCTTTGTTATTTACATATGCAGATCATTTTCTTCAGTCCGAAGTACAAACATAGCAGGCATCTTCCGTTAAACAGTAAATTACTGGTGATCCCGATTATTTTTAAAGTTTTAAATCTGCAGACAGATGGATGAGCATCTTGCCAGAGACTCAGATAAACTCCGCCTTTGACCTTTACCACTCCCCTAGCCCCGAGAAGCTGCTCTGGCCCAAGGAATTCGGCGGGCCAGAAAAGCCGGGCCTTAAGCCCCAACGAAGCACCAGTGAAGCACGATCATGCCCCGGAAGTGACAATGCAAACGCCACAGGCCTCGGCAGGCACTGGCACGCCCGCTTGAAGCCCGATAGTGCAAACACGGCTAATGGCAACCGCTTTAAACAGGACTGGTACAAAACGAACAAGCACAGGACAGCAAACACAAGGGTATTAAATAAGGGAACAAATTAAGAGGGGAACAGGTGACATGATTCAAACAATGATGGGATAATTAATCAGGAAACAAGGGGGCGGGGTCAGGAGACGAGACAGAAAGCACATGGCAATGAAAAAAACAAAGTCAGTGCTCTCACACAAAACATTGGGCTGCCATGATCCTGTCACTATGACTTAAAAACTGTGACCTGAAGACAGGACCATGACATTTACATCATTACAATTGGACTACTGTAATTCTCTTTGTATTGGTCTCCCCCATTCCTCTCTAACTCATCTATAGTTAGGTTACTTTGATCACATTACTCCAGTTCTAGTTTCCCTACATTGGTCCACAGTTTACTTTAAAATACAGTTTAAAATTATTTTATCTGTTTTTGAAGCTCTAAGAGGTGAAGCACCCATTTAAATTTTTTAAATAAATAACCCTTATTTAGCACCCAGGTTTCTCAGGCCCAATAATCAAGCTCTTCTTCAGGCTACTCGATGACGCCTGAAATCTAACGGTGATAGAGCTTTAGCAACAGTTGCACCTGCTCTCTGGAACCAGCGTCCTCTTAATATAAAGAATGCGTCTTCTGTTTTGGTTTTTAAAAAAACAGCTAAAAAACTTCTGCACCTTCAGGCTTTTCCTGCTGAGTGATAATTGTCTCTCTTTTTTAACATTCATAAATTATTTTTTGTTTTATTGTGTACTTTTTTACTGACTGTGTTATGATTGTTTGGTTATGTCTCTGTACAGCACTTTGGTCAGCAAGAGCTGAATTTAAATGTGCTTATATGAAAATAAATCTTTCTTACACAGTGCTTTCTGTAAAGTACACAAAAATTATCACGTATAACATGTGCAGAACCTAAATGAAATGTACAGAACACAAAGTGGCTGCATTATTTTTATTTCATAGGCCACAGTTTCAACGCAGTTTAAAACTGCAGTTTCAGTGCAGCTTCAAAAGCTGTAAACGATCCCAAACGAGGCAAAATTGTCTTATCTAGAAAAACAATTGTCATTTTTGGCAAGAAAAATAATAAAGTGTCTGATTTTGCATCCTTGAGCAGTTTTGACCAGCACTGACATTTGTTCTTTTTTAGTTGCTTTTAGTTGCCTTTTTTAGTTAATTACATAATAATGGCAATCATAACACTGTGTTCAGGACAAACTGGGCTACAACATTATATGAGCATCACGTATGTACATGTTTGTATTTTTTAGAGAAAAATGATTATGCATGGTTTTTGAAAAAGCAAAATCAGTCCACAAAACCCATACTAAACATCCCAAGACTTTTCAAAACTGGATCTAGTAGTCTAGAGTTTTTTCTTTAAAATGATGTAAAAATCATTATGTGCCTGTATCATAAAATGTTCTGTGGTACCGTCTCCAAGGTAGGAGCTGTGTTTATACAAATTCATTAAATCATTGTCATGTGATTGATTTGATGTTTACATTTAATATACATTTCAAAAATATTATATATTTTTCAAAGCATATTATAATTTAAAGGCTTTATTTTTACATGGCATTTGAAAATAACACATTTTAGTGTTGCAATGGAAATACCGCAACACAGTGAAACCGTGGTATTTTTGCTAAAGGTTATCATACCGCCAGAATCTTATACCGGCCCATGCCTAATGAACACCCTGCTATTATACAAGTTCTCCAACTTAGAAATCATGGAGGGGTCTGAAATAGTCATCGTAGGTGCATGTCCACTATGAGAGACATAATCTAAAAAAAAAAATCCAGAAATCACAATGTATGACCTCTCCTCCTTCTCACGCAGTTTACACCAAATGAGAATATTTGTTTTCGATTTCACTTACATCATTTAAAAGTAGACATTCCAAGCATTTATCTTTTGTTTTTATGACAAGTATCTGTTAAGTTACAGTTCATTTTGTGACGTGTTTCTAAAAGGATTTCACTGAGGTAGAGAACAGATGTATAAATCATATCTGTATGTCCAAAATCAGCTGAATAATCCAAGTCTCTGAAAAAGTTTACGTTTTGGGTTTGTGGCACATGCGCCGCAGTCGACCCCCTGGGAGTTAAACAATAAACTGACACAAAGACATGAATTAGTATTATTCCACATACATCAACGTGTGAACACACTTGTTAACACTGGGACGGTAGTTTCGCATATGTCATGCATGACCTTTCCAAATGCATACGCATTATTTAGGGTCGGACTGGCGCGTCACACGACTGGACACAAGAAGCTGTGGTTTGCGTATATTTTATTTTTCTTGACAAAAATGACAATCGTTTTGCTAGATAAGACCCTTATGCCTCATTTGGGATCGTTTAGAAAAGCTGTGTTGAAACTGTTGAGGTCCATTTAAGTCTATGAAATTGAGAAAAATCCTGGAATGTTTTCTTCAAAAAACGTAAGTTCTTTTCGACTGAACAAAGAAAGACATCAACATTTTGAATGACATGGAGTTGAGTAATTTATTGGGATTTTTTTAAGAAAGTGGAGTATTTCTATAATAATGAATTGTGTTTTATATGCACAGCGTGAAAAGTAATATTGCACTTGGCTAGGCTGAGATTTTTTATTATTAAGTCTATTAAGCGCACTGAAGTCTACAAGCAAACAGAAATCTCAAAGCTATTGAGTAAAGATTAACAGCCACAAAACTACTTTTTTGATTTGCTTGCAAGACTTACGAGTTGTACTGTGCGATTGTGACATATGAGGATTTTGCAAGAGTTTTTAATCAAGTTCTTCCAACTCTTTTGTTGTGGTGTTTTCCACACCTTGCCACTGTGTGAAAGAGGGAAAAGCTGATGCCATGGTCTTCATTATGCAGTGATTACCATGGTAACGTCACTAAAAAGCCAAAAGACAGAAAGAGGTTGGGGGTGGGGGGTTTTGTCCACCCTGCCTGTGCACATCAACAACAAGCTTCTAGCATCAACACATGGCATCTGAACACAAATATTGTGAATGCATCTTATGCGTCTTTCAGAAACGGTGATTATTTTAGGATATGATTTGCTCTCTCCTGCACCCCCATCCACTATTAGTCTGTTCCCAGTCTTTTGTGCTGTTTGAGTCTCCTCCTCTTACATAACAAGGATCCAGCTCTTACCAGTTCTGCTGTATAGCTGAGACAGAGGCTTTGTCACGTGAGCCTTTACAAACTATTGCTAGAAAGAGCCTGACAGACAATATAACAAATCAGCTACTCATCATAAATTCTATTTTGTAAGATGTTAAGATCTTTATTAGATATAATTATATATATATATATATATTTCTCCGTGTCTCTTTCAAGGACCACTCAAAGGGAATTGCTCTGATTCAAAGACAGCAGTTTACAATTTACATTCTTGTGCATAATCTATAAATATTGTAAATATAAATAAAGTTTATATATAAGTCACTTCACACACCCTAAAAAACGACAAGCCTGGTCTTTACCCATTCAGTTGTGCTGCTTAGTTGCTATATTTGCTTTAGGCAGCATAATATGCTAATATCTACATCCCTAATAACTGCAAGTGTGTAGCTTTCTAAACATGTCAGTCACAAGACATTTATAGATTATTATGTCCAGACAACAGAGAACCTCGGCCTTGTTTCTGGAGGCAAAATCCACCTGTGTCAAACACATATAAAGCTATTGTAAATACTGGAGCTGAACTCCACATGACGGCAATAAATGCACTGAGAAACAAACCAAAACTCTTTCCGTGCTTCACATTTCTGCATCATTACATCTCTGATTCACTGCACTGCTGTATGCTAATGAACTTGACACTGGAAAATATTCAACTCCTCCTTCAATCGACTTTAACACGAAATACACGAATATGTGAATGATCGCACGTGTTTAATGGAAAATAAAGATTTATTTTCATTTTTAATGCCCCTATATCAATGATGGTTTAAAAAAAGCCTGTAACTATTATGTCAAATCGGTTTTAAAAAATTATATTAAAATGACATGTGTAGTGAAACGTGTAGTGTTTGACATTAATAGTACAGTTTGTTATGTAAGATATGTTCTGTTAATACCTTAATACGCATTTTCACAGCGAATAAAGAATAAGCAAATGAAAGATCAGAGATAGCATGAAATTTGTGTGATGTTTTTGTGCACGTACCGTGAGAGATTCAAGCGTCTGTTGTGATCGATCTTTCAATGCGCGTGTCTGAGATGTCACATTTCGTCTCGTGCAGCCGCAATATTTAATGTCGTCCTGGGTTTTTTCTTTTTGTCTCCGCAATCTTCGGCTCAGTCGAGGAGGCTTTGCTGCATTTTCTCATCATCTGAGCAATAAATGTGATCATCGTTGAAAACAGACCGTTATAAAGAAAATCTCTCAGTGTCGTTGTGCGCGCGCATCATTATCGTTATTTTTTAAACACACATCGTGCGCGCACACGTGCCTGTTGTGAGATTTCTTCTGTTATGCGCTCGATTATTTCATGTTTTACTCGTTTCTTCTTTTAGTCAATCCGCTGCGTTATATTCCCTTAGCTCGCTCTCAGCTGTTCGTTTCAATCCATCAGCGAGCAAGCCCCGCCCATCACTGTCACTCACGGTCAAGCCCCGCCCCTTGCTGTCACTCAACATCTCTGCTGCTTTTTAGCGCGCGTGCTCTGTCTATACCGTGTTTACTGCAACGTCATACAGCACTGGGGGTGTATTTATTGATACCACATTCATATAACTGTGGGTCAATGACATGTACCTTGTTAAATGTTTATTGTATGTAATGTAATGGGTAGACTGGTACACTTTCTACGTTCTGTTAAACTAAATAAACGTTTATTATAGATACTGACATTGTTTATAAGAAAAAAACGCAATTATTAAAATGAAAGATTTATCTCTAATTTGAAAATGTATTAATTGGTTATTGTATATTTTAGAATATTAAATGAAGATGCTTTATGAATAAAGTAAAAAAATCTAGACTGGGCTTATGGTATTGGCAAATGTTCTAAATAAGCTTGATGATAGATTGTCAAAAAAATTTCATTTTAAAGAGTTACTAAACCCTAAACCAAATTTTTTTAGTTAATTATCTGTAAGAATGATGCTTTATTAGTGCTGTTCATTGATTTTAGTAAGTTTTTTGACATTTGGGTATAAAGTTTTTCAATACTACAATGTATGATGTAAAAATGTCTGAGTGCTGCCCTCTTCAGGTTGAACGGTGGCTACTGCAGTTTAATTTTCCTATTGGATGTTGGGTCCAAAAAGTAACTCGTGACGTAAGCAGGTTCAAGCTCACCACGCCCTTTTTATGATCTCACTGTACGAGCTCAGTTCTTCCCCTCTATCTCCGTTGGGATCTGCCCACTTTTCTTGCATTTTTCAAATATTGCCAGTGGGTGGAGTCAGGCTCTGACCAGGGGTTTAGTTACGCTTTAAATGTTGCACCTTTTATGTAGTTTTCAGCAGGATTCCTCGAGGGGGTATGGCTAAGTTTGGAGGATTGAGGTGTGATCCGGGAGGTGCAGGAAGTGAGGTGGACGAAGGAAGTGAGATTGAGGTAGACACGGGTAACGAGGGAAATTCAACTAAATGAACTAAATGATATGAAATGATATATGATAAGTTAATCACAAGTTGGTGGGTGAAGTATGGTTTGTTAAAACCTTACGAGATGGGAATCTACTAATTATATGTAGAGATAAAGTACAGCAGCAAGGATTGATGAAATGTAAATCATTGCTTGGGAAAGAGGTTAAGCCACAAGTATGGGAAGATAGATGAAAGGTTATGGGTGTAATATCTGGAGTGTCTACTGAGATAACTGAAGAAGAAATCAAGGTTAATGTCAGAAGAGTGCAAGTAACGAGAGTTAAACGTTTACCTTTCACAAGAGATGGTGTTAAGGGGCCTAGCCTATCTGTATTGTTGACTTTAGAGGAAGATAAAATCCCTGAAAGAATCAGATTTGGGTATGTCAGCTATATAGTAAGGCCATATATCCCTCCCCCAATGAGATGCTTTAAATGCCAACGGTTTGGGCATATTGCAGCAGCCTGTAAGAGTAAACTTTGTTGCGCTAAATGCGGAGGGGAACATGAATACGGGAAGTGTGAGAGGGGAGTTAAAATCAAATGCTGTAATTGTGGAGGAGAGCATAGTGCGGCCTTTAAAGGATGTGATGCACATAAAAAAGCGGTCCAAATTCAGAATGTAAAGGTTAAAGAAAAGCTTACTTACGTTGAGGAAATCAGAAAGGTCAAATCTAATGATAATAGTAGTAGATTAGCACCCGAGTAGTTGTAGAAGGCGCTTATTGTCAAAATTTGATTGATTTATGCGTGTCTCACAGCGGGGTTCGGTGTTCAGCGGACCTGTGTGTTTCTTTAGACGAAAACCTGTTTATTTTAAACTAAATAAAATTTTAACTGCATCACGAGGTCCGTGAGTCTTTTCACCACCCACTCTATATGTTCCTGCACATTAAAACTCGCTCACCGGTGGTGGCTGAGAACGCGCCGGGTGTGTGGTCATATCTGCAGTTTTAAAATAAACTTAAAAAATGTAATGCTGTCCACTCTGACAAAATAAAGGTTCATTCTAGATATAGGGTTTTCTTGAATCAAGTCTCTGATTAAAACTTTTGATTGTAACATCACATTTTATTTAATTAAATATTCCGTATACGTGTATAGTTTAACCAGTGCCCTATGCCATAACCTTCGGCGTCGTCAATACGACAATCTTTAGACTAAAGTCTAAACTAAATAAAATTTTAACCGGTTCACGAGATGAGTCAAACCCCGCTCTCTATGTTCATGCGCATTAAAGATCGCTCATCGACGGTGACAGAGAATGCGCCGGCGTGCCGTTCATATGCCGTTAAGAAACTTTTAAACGATTAAAGACGTTTTCATCTCATCTTCGGGGTTTGTTTTTTATTATTGACTACTTAAAACCATGTGTGAATATGTGTATATTATTATACAACCAATATTATATTGTCTGCTCTGACAAAAGTATGATTTTAGATTTTAGGGGAAGTGGCAGCGTGTATTTTTATGAAAAATACAGTTTGATATAAATGGTTGTTTTGTCAAAAGTTTTCTTTATAGTCAATCAAGAATCATATATATTAGTTGTTGCTGGTTAAACTTAAATCTGATATTTTCTATCGATCCATTTCTTTAGTTTTTCTGATCAGACACAAACTTCCACAAGCTGGTCTGTGGGAGTGAGAGAATTCACAGCAGGGGACGGATTGTAAAGTAGTTAGAGTCTTTTAAAACCATGTTGGTAAAATTCAATTTAATTCAATTTTAATTATATAGCGCTTTTCACAATACTTAATTGTTTCAAAGCAGCTTTACATTAATAGAAGCAGTAAAAGCACAGAAAAACGACAGATAGCACAACATAATACACGATAGCATAAGCAGTCAAATTTGCTGCGGCTATGACTCGACATTATAAGCGAGCGTATTACTAATGTAACGTCTAGAAGAGGAAGCTAAGTTAAACCCAAAAAGGCTGCCTCCCCGGGGTAAAAAAAAACCTAGGAGAAAAAACCCTGGGCTGTTTAGACGAGGAAATAAAAAAAGTCCTAGGAGGGAAAAACCCTTGGGAGATATATATGTATATACACACATATAAACGGATAAGGAGATTAAGCGGAGATTCAGCTGGTTCTGTCGGTGATCGTTGGTCAGGCATCAGCTGGGCATCACATTGAAGGACGACCAGTAGATCAGAGGTGTGCCGACTTTCACATCTACCGGAACTGGGTCTGTTTGTCCCATTGTCCTCAGGGTCGAGGACGAGACAGGGAGAGAAAAACAAAATCATATTAGCGTAGGGGCCGTTCACATGCAATGCAAGTTTCACACAGTGATGTGGTTTAATCAGCTTAGTTTCAGACAGACTAACTATTGCGGCATAATTATATTATCCACAGTTGAGAATTTTGCAAATTGGGGGCCCACTGCGACGGTATATATGGTAACTAAGGGTCACCTTCCGATCTTTAAGAGAAAATGAAACCTGTCGACCCGTTTGACTAAGGCCTGTAACCCCACTGTCGTCGTTAATGCAGGTTCAGTGGCAAACGGGTCTATATTGCATACTATTTACAAGACCACAAGAAAACCCCAACATCGCAACCTGACCATAGGTGTCAACCCGTTTGACTAAGGCTGGAGGCCCCACTGTCGTCGTTAATGCAGGTTCAGCGGCAAACGAGTCTGTATGGAATACTATTCAGAAGACACATGAAAGTGCCAAATCGCAACCCGACCATATGTGCCAACCCGTTTGACTAAGGCCAGAAGCCCCACTGTCGTCGTTAATGCAGGTTCAGTGGCAAACGGGTCTGTATGGAATACTATTCAGAAAACACATGAAAGTGCCAAATCGCAACCCGACCATACGTGCCAACCCATTTGACTAAGGCTGGAGGCCCCACTGTCATCGTTAATGCAGGTTCAGTGGCAAACGGGTCTGTATGGCATACTATTCGCAAGACAAAGAAAGCGCCAAAATCACAACCCAACCATACGTGCCAACCCGTTTGACTAAGGCTGGAGGCCCCACTGTCGTCGTTAATGCAGGTTCAGTGGCAAACGGGTTTGTATGGCATACTATTCACAAGACACACGAAACGCCAAAATCCCAACCCGACCATACGTGCCAACCCGTTTGACTAAGTCCGGGAGCCCCACTGTCGTCGTTAATGCAGGTTCAGTGGCAAACGGGTCTGTATGGCACACTATTCACAAGAACACGAAAGTTCCAAAATCGCAACCCGACCATACGTTAAGATAAGGTTTTTATTTATTTATTTGGTTGGTCTGTGTTATGACCGCGAGTTCTTTGTTCCGTACAGATAACTATTTCGAGTTAAGTACTTTTACTAGACAAATTATGCGAATGCTTTGTTGAAGAGAAAAGTTTTAAGTCTAGATTTAAAATGATCGACTGTGTCTGATTCTCGGACATCGGTTGGTAAATCATTCCAGAGCTTAGGGGCTAAGTAGGAAAATGACCTTCCACTTTTAGACACTTTTGATAGTCTAGGGATAATCAAGAGACCAGAATTTTGCGACCATAGTGTGCGTGATGGATTGTATTCTGATAGTAATTCTCTAAGATATGAGGGTGCTAGGCCATTTAAAGCTTTGTAGGTGATTAGTGATATTTTAAATTGTATGCGATATTTAACTGGTAGCCAGTGTAAAGATGCCAGAATTGGGCTTATGTGGTCATACTTTTTAGATCGAGTAAGTACCCTTGCAGAAGCGTTTTGAACTAGCTGAAGCTTGTTTACTTGATTTGCATGGCATCCCCCGAGTAGCGAGTTACAATAGTCTATTCTAGAGGTCATAAAAGTATGGATAAGCTTCTCTGCGTCAGATGTAGACAGTATGTCACACCCAGGGGCTGGCTGCTAATAGGCTAAAGCCACACCCCTTCTCAACTTCCACCTCGAGGAGGTCCCCAAAGGCAACCCAATGACCAGACAACACGAGAACAGGTAAGAAATAAAACAATCTTTATTGAATTTAAATATCTAAAATGTCTTGGGAAATGGGGAAAGGGGAATTAAAACTAAAATCTAGCTCTGCCCTCCAGGTGGGCCTCAGCCGGGGGATGACGGGAAGCAAGGGGGGGCCGGGGACGTGGGACTCAGGCTCTGGCCTGGCCTTAGTAATCCGTGGCGCGCTCCTTCTTCCTCCTGGAGGCAGAATCAAAACCAATATGAGTGTGGGGGGGGTTATTATTCTGGTCGTGTACCTGAATCTCCCTCGTGGAGGCTTTTCCTTGTAGTTGCACAGCTTTTGTCGGGTTGCTCACTACTCCTTTTCTATCTTTCCACAGGTGGCAGCTGGGGCAGAGAGACACAGTTTATTTGATGTGGAAATAGTCCTCACCTCTTGGCTGGGCCCGGCGTACCGCAAGTACAGGCTTCCTTGTTCTCTCCTCAAATCATTCACTCTCTCTCCTCTTCTCTCCACAGGTATCGAATTGGACACAGAAGCACAGTTACTTTGCTTTAAATGGCTCTCACCTCTCGGCTGGACTCAGCGTACCGTAAGTACAGGTTTTGCCCGATTTCTCCTCAGATTATTCACTCTCTCTCCTCTTCTCTCCACAGGTATCGACTTGGACACAGAAGCACAGTTAGTTTGCTTTAAATGGCTCTCACCTCTCGGCTGGACTCAGCGTACCGTAAGTACAGGTTTTGCTCGATTTCTCCTCAGGGTGCTCCTCACAGGTCTACCGGATACAGTGCATGCTCAGTCTCTATAAATCGACAGCTTAAGAGGTTGATATGCACAACAGGCAGCCATGGCGGACTTACAGCAGTTTGCGTGGCGTCCGATTGGGGTAAGTAGTTCCTAGGTTGCGTCGGGGGCGAACCCTCACGACCGCTAGATGGTGGCAGAGGGGTGGAATATCACAACGTCTCACCGGGCCGAGCGCTGCCCTTTCCTCGCTACCGTCAGGCGTTCGAACTCTGGACAAGGGCGCCCCTTTGTAGAGGCCACGGGACGATGGAATTGCGTCACCTCTCTCTCTGCAACAACAATGTTTATGCAATTGGAAACATCAACGATAATAGCCCCAAATCGAACATACAACTCCTGTGGCCCTACCGCAGCCTCTCAGGCACATATGGCTCGCTCGGCGCCATTATGGTTTGTCATGGGTTTGTAACATCTCCATATGATCGGTGGTGCACACACCTATGTTTAGCAGCAGGCTTGTTCCACAGCTGACACCATATACTGTAATAAGCACCCACATGTGTGATCGGAGCCATTGCAAACATGTCAATATGGAGCTATTACATCCCGATTGCTCGGCAATGTTTAGCTCATTACCTTACCCTGTGCAGCACTCAATTTGCTGCAAAATTAGGCAGATTAATATGCAGGCGCACCTAAGCGTTGTTGTAGAACTCGTGACGCTGCCTCTCGCTGCAAGCAGATCGCTCCCGTGTGTGTGCAGCTGTGCCTTGTTCACAAACAGCTTTAGTAAACGATGGCAGGATCGCGCGATTAAGCAGCCAGTACAACAGCGCGACGGGCTTGTCTCGCGATGCACTGTCCGTGCAAAGATTAGGCTCATTTCATGTGATTAATGAGTGATGATGATCTTTGTTTGCGTATTAGAGAGCAGAGCCGCGCGTGCACGCTTTGTCTTTAAACTGTCTCCCTGCTTTTATTACTCAAAACAAAACTGACTCGATGGCGAAAGGTCGGAAGACCAAATCATATCCACCGAGGAAATGTTTTTCATGTTGTTACAGTAACACTTTTGCCACGAGTGACTATCGGGGCGGAACCAAAAGTTGGGAGAATAGTTCCGCCCGGACCGATTTATTCAAACACCGGCACTTCCGGGTTACCCCGGGCGATGAAATCAGCGGAAACCAGCAACAGGTGAGAGTGTCGGCGTGGTGAACGCTGATTGGAGGATTTGGAGGAAGAGGAGGTATATATAAGGAGCATGTGAAACACCAGTTGTTGTGCATTGTTTGTCCCATTATTGACAGTGGTTGAAGCGGGCATTGTGGCAAGTGGCATTGAGGTGGTGAAGTGGAGGAAGAGGAATTGGAGAGAGAGAGGACCTGTTGGAGAAAACAAAGACGGAGGAACTGGTTATGGAAACAGGTTTAAAATACCATACATCTGATTAAAGTGATATGTGTTCACTAGAATGTGCTTATCTGCATTGAAGGCCGATACAAAGTCCGATCTTTGAAGAAGAGTGTGTACAGTTTGGCAACTTCTTGGGAGATCGCTGGAGGAGAGGACAACCCTAAAGGGGAGAGATAACTGTCACAATGTGACTTTATAGGGCGGAACTAAAAGCGGCGAAGATTGGTTCCGCCCGAAGATGGTTTCCGCCCAGACCAAATTTTTCAAACACCATTACTTCCTGGTCTCCTATGACAACCTAAATCACGGCTTTACGAGCAACAGGTGCGGACAGTTAATGTGGCAACTCGTGATTGGAAGAGGTGAGGAAGATGGGACATATAAATAGATCCGTAAAAACACAAGAGGGTGCGGTTGATTTCGGGGCAAGCTCCTTTCTGCCAAGGGCGGACCGAAAACACACATACCTTTCGAAGAACCTGAAGGCTCCGTTGATCCGGCGATCGCTGGGAAGCAAGCAGAAAGAGTGCGGGGCCGCAGGAGGTCAAAGAAAGGCTTTGCTGTTGTTTCATTAAAGGAGCACCACGGAAAAAGTCGTAGCAGTTCGTTGGTGTTGTTGGTGGTGTGTTGACAAACCTTTTCGGTGTGCATAGTGAAGGTCTGGGCGAAGTCATGTCTGGTAGCGGCAGAGGTCGATGTTTGCTGGAAGAAGGAGAGAAGGATATAAATCACCGGGCTGAGTATATTGTTCACTTTGGATGTTTCTAAACGAGATGACCTACATGCATCATTGATGTGTTTGAGTGCCTGTTGAGGAACGACTCACCGGAAGTGTTGTCGGGGGCGACTTCCAACAGTGGATTACGTGCAGGGTGAAGAGGATTTCATCATTTATTGTGAGTACATGGGACATTATACAGAGTGTTATTGTGGAAAGTGCGCTGTTCAACGTGTGTTGTGAGTCCTTCAGTAGACAGGTTAGCGGCCCTATCACGGAGCAGAGTGGTGGGTGAGCCGGAAAGTACGGTGTGAAGAGGAATTCGATAGCTAAAAGAAGGAAACAAGGAAAGAAGCACAAGTACAGGGAGAGGCAAGCAGCCGCGGCAGCGACGTCCATCCTTCTGGCTTCCACTTTTTACAACCCCCAACCGGTCCCAGGACAAGTTCTAGGAAAACGTGGCTTCGACCATATTTTCACGTAGAGTGTGAGGAGTGCAGTGGGTAAGTTCGTGCCTTTGCTGTGAGTGTGTACACTTAAATTAGTGCAGTGTGATGCTGTGTTTATGCTGTCAGTAGCCCCCTTACTGAACTAATCGTGGGAAACGAGAGGCTGTGGAGGCCGGCGAAGCATCTTCTAATATATGCTGTTTCGCGACTCTTGCATTGAAGACCCAGGTGTAACGCCTTTTGTAGATCCTTTGGATTTGCCTTGGCTCTGTGGAGGCGGTGGTGAATTATACCGGCGAACCAGACTGTCTGTGAGTAGAAACCAAAAAGTGATTGTGTACGGAGAATACTGTACTGTTGTAAAAGAGTTGCGTGGATTAATCTTACATGTTGCGGAGCCTCTTCAAAGGTGCGCCCTTGTCTAGCTCTCTGTGCCTGCAAGTGGAAGAGAGGAGAGGGCAGCGTTTGGCTCGGCGGGACAGCGTTCACCCCCTCTGAAGAGCAAGAGGCCTCCGGGAAGGCCCGGGCCAAGACGTTCTACTACACAAAGGTCTGAGAGTACACCTACCTACTGGTTGCAGCGGAGTTACCGTAAGCCCACCGCCCACGAGCAGTATTTGTTGCTAAAACGCCTGTTGTCAAAGCTATTACAAGGTAAAAGAGCGACTATAGAGACTCAGTTACCTGAAAATTACTTACTATGAGCCGTCAGAGTGACCAGCAAAGTCCCAGTTACCTGTAAAAGTAATCCTCTGTGTTACAGCTACATGCCTGCAGAAGGAGAGAGTATGAGTCCAGTGACCTGTGAAATACTTACCTTGTCCACCTCTACGAGTTACCTAGGTGAGAGAAAAGTCCCAGTTACCTGTAAGAGTAATCCTCTGTGTTACAGCTGCAAGCCGGCCGAAGGAGAGAGTACGAGTCCAGTTACCTAGGAGTACCTACCTTGTCCACCGCTACGATTGACCTGAGGATCTGACAGCTTTACAAAAATTCAGAGTCAGGTAGTCACTTCCCTGAACCCAACACTAATTGTACCTTTTTAATTCTGCCTCCAGGAGAAGAGGAGGGCGCCACGGGTTCAAGAGACAAGGCATAGGAGCCTCGTTCCCCTGTCTCCTCCTCCTCGTGCATCAGTGCCCTGGGCCCCTGGCACTTGCCGCACCCTCTCTTCTCCCCCCTCCTGTACGGTCCAGCTGGAGGACAGAAGAAGATTATTTTAATTTCCCCTTCCCAAGAGAATTTTTAAGTAATTTAAAAAAAGTTTCATTTTAATTATACTTACGCTCTGTGTGTCTGGTCATTGGGACCTCCTCGAGGTGGAAACTAGGGAGGGGCATGACTACCAACATCTGTGGTCCGCTCCGACCTGTGACATAACCATAACCGAACTGTGAGTACCAATGCCTCATGTATTACGTTGAAAACTTGAAGTTACGGACAGTCATTGTCATGTGAAGAGTGTGTAGTTACATAGTGGCCCTACTGTGGAATCCGAAGCCGGTGGGTGAGCCAGTGGATCAGAGGATATCCAGAGCGTAGTGCAGGGACATGTGTCATCCGTCCAGAGCGCCTGCGGCCGCGGGTGTAGACATCAATTCCCCAGTGAAGTGTAATGACCCAGTGTGGAGGTATGAGCGTTATTTTTCACTACTAGAAGTGTGAAGTGCCGTGTGTGAGTGCATTATTGATGTGTGTGCACCTGAAGCAATTGCAGTGTTGTGCCGTGTCCCTGTTGCTCATACCGCCCCTAGGGAATACCAGTTTTGCTGTGAGGCACACCGTGGAGCTGCTGGGACGCGACTATCATCGTGGATGTACCTGTTATCTCCCCCGCCTGCCTGTCTTGAGCCTGCATGCTGTGGGAAGGACCATAGTGGAAATTACAGGAAGTAGAAGCATTGTGGAGATACCTACTATCTGTTGTGTGCAACCTTGTGCAGAGCAAGAAAGTCCAGCCGCCGGTCTCACCAGTGTAAGCATTGGGTGTTGTCCCCGAGGGAGAGCAAAGCGCCAGATCCGTTACGGACATTACTTCCCCGTCCTACCCGTTTCCCACCGTGGACCAAGGTCAGGTGATGTACATCCTTTCTTTCACCTATACTATAATACCCGCTGTGTTGTGTCTAGAGCGAGGGAGGAAAGAGTAAAGCTAAGAGGCATACCTACCTGAAGAACCTGTGGAATTCGAACCTAAAGTAAAAGTATACGTACCTGAACCCTACCTGTCGGGCACTTACCGAAGTGTATGCCATTGGCCTGAAGAGTCACGCCAGCATTCGAGCTGGGAGCTACCAGCAACAAATCGGCCATTCAGCCGTCGAGTCATCCCAGGGGGAGTAGGAGTAAAACTTACCTGAGGAATTGTATCCATTCCGTTGACTGCCAAGCCATCCTAGAGTGAACCAAAGCTAACCTTACCTGAGTAAACCGTAGGTCTAGTCTTGCATGCCGAGCAAAGTCCCCATCCACCTGGCACGCCCTCCGGCTCAGACGAGTGACGCCCTCGAGGTAACCTACAGGGTAAAGTAGAGTGGTGGTCACTACAACAGCCTGCCCTCCAAACCCTTCAGGCCAACGAGAGGCCTTGACACACAGTGAGTCTCCCTCTAACCTGTTTCTTATGTGCCTGTGACCATAGTTGATACCTGGTAAAGGAGTGGACTTCAGCCGGCTGCGGACGGAAAGGAGTGGCCTTGGCGCCTTGCGGAAAAAGGAGCCGAAGAAAAGGAGAGTTAGTTCACAGACACGGAGCAAGCCCTTATACTTACCTGATTCCCCGACGGGAAGTCGCGGGAACAAGTCGTGAGACAACCGAAGGAAAACCGAGCAGGTACTTCTCACAAAAACCCTGTTAAATTCTCTAACCACTGTCTGATCTGCCTCCAGGAGAAAAGGAGCGCGCCACGGGTAGAAGGACCAAGGAGAGGAACTCCGCCCCCTCGGCCCCCCACCCTTCCCTGGCTTAGTAGTGCCTGGCCCGGCACTCGGCCCCTATCCCCAACGAATCTGTGGAGGACAGAAGGAGAGACCCTTTTTAATATATTCCCCTGGCCCTTTTTCCCCTGCTCAGAAGCATTTTAAATAATTTAAATAAAATTAGTTTTAAACTTTACTTACCCGTGTTCGTCTGATTGGTCATTGGGGTGCTTTTGGGGACCTCCTCGAGGTGGAACGCGCCGGAGGGGCATTTAGTAGCCCGCTCTGGCTGGTAACCGATTTTGGCCTTGTCAGCAGGGTTTCCACCTCGAGTGGAGCAACCAAAGCTCCCCAATGGCCGATAACGAGCTCCCTGAGGCCCCACCCCGAGTCATGCCAGTTTTCATGGGAAACCCCTGGATCCAAAAGTACAGCGGCGCAGAGTCTGAGGTGAGACTGTCAGAATGGAGAGCCCAGATAGAGTATCTGGCCGGGATCCAGGGGTTGACCGCAGCCCAACAACTCCAGTTTGTGCTGAACTCCCTGGAGGGAGAAGCACGGAGGGAAGTACAGGCCGCCCCAGAAGCGGTACGAGCCACAGCACCGTCTATTTTCAACTTTCTGTCCGAGCAATATGGAGACACCACTCCTGTAGCCGTCTTGAGGGCCCAGTTCTTTGGCTGTAAGCAGGGGCCCCGACAAACTATCCGAGCATATGCCCTACGACTTTGAGAACATCTAACCAGATTGCAGAAATGTCCAGACCATGGTCTAGAAGATGGAGAAACCCTCTTAAGAGATCAGTTTCTGCTCGGGCAAGAGAAGGCCCCATAACGGCAGGCACAGAGGCTTGAAGAGCTGCTGACCCTCTGGCAGCACATATTCGCCACACACAAAGAGGACTATGGGTGCACGGATGTGGTGAAGCACCAGGTCCCGACAGGTGAGGCTGGTCCCAGCAGAGAAAGGTACCGTCCCATTCCACCAACACTATACTCGGAAGTACGTACCTTGCTGCAGGGGCATGTTGGAGCGTGGGGTTGTACGAGAGAGCAGTAGTCCCTGGGCCGCGCCTATTGTGTTAGTCCAGAAGAAGAACGGAGCCTGGAGGTTCTGCGTAGACTACCGCAAGCTAAATCAGGTAACAAAGAAGGACGCATTCCCACTGCCCCGTATTGAAGACTCTCTGGCCAGTTTAACCCGGTCAGCTTGGTGCTCGACCCTGGATTTAGCCAGTGGATACTGGCAGGTGCGAGTCGAAGAGGCAGACCGCAAGAAGACCGCTTCACTACCCCGTTTGGACTGTTCGAATGGGACCGGATGCCTTTCGGGCTTTGCAACGCTCCCGCCACATTTCAACGGCTAATGCAACGGTGCTTGGGAGGCAGATTGATGGAGTCCACGCTGTTATACCTGGATGGCGTGATCGTCTACTCCCCAGACTTCAACATGCACCTACAGCACCTGGAGGAAGTGTTTCAGGCGATGAAGAGGTACGGCCTTAAGTTACAGCCAGACAAATGCCACCTGTTACAGCACAAGGTGAAGTTCCTGGGCCACTGGTGTGTCCGTGGACCCTGAGAAAGTGGCCGCGGTGAAGGAATGCAGCGCCCCTACAACAGTGAGACAGGTTAGATCCTTTCTAGGTGTAGGAGCCAGCCATATGATATTTATGTTTAAGTTAATTTAGTGACCCCTGCTGGTGAATTGTGATATTGTGGCCTTGAAATGCCTTGGAACAGAATGAGTTAAATTGCACACCTGTGCCAATTAGTGGAATATAGGAAGACAAAGGAGTTTGAACTTGATGTTGGAAATGAAAGGACGCCAGCAGGCATATGGTTTTCAATTTATTTACTTGTTGATTATTTATCAGGTAAAACACATTTTATTTTTTACTGGAATAAACCAAGAATCTATTGAAACCCCTGAGGCGTCTGAAGTGACTTACTGGAAGGCACTACATAGTTGAAAACCTCTGCTATTGGAAAGTTTGATTCAAGGACTTCTAGGATACTTGAAAGACTGGGAGCAGTGTTCTCTAAAGTTTGCGAGTAAACCGCTGAATAGGACTGGGCCGCTGAGCTCTTACAATGACTTTGAACATGAGCCAACGTGTTTACACCATAAACATAAATTGATCTCATTGATGTGTTGAACTTTGGAGTTAATCCTTGAAAAATGTCTGACGAAGAGACTGTAGAGCAGGATTCGTCCGAAGAAAAACAACTGTTTAAGTTAATTGCAACACGTAGGGGAAAGCTTGGTGTTTTAACACGCAAACAAAATGAAATTAACAGTCTTATTGAAGCAGGACAGGACAAAAAAACTGTCAGGAGACAAGTTAACTCGTTTGATGGATTTTTGCTGAGTTTATTAGTTTACAAGCAACTGTACAACAATTAATAAAAGATGAATATGAAAAGGAGGCTGATGATTTCAAATGCGCGGCTATTAGAGCAAAGGCACAGGTTTTAAATAATAAACTTGACCTTGATATTGAAGAAGGTACCAACCCAAATATCACCTTTTCAAAAGCTTCTTAGATGTCACGAACTGGCTCGAGGTTGATCAAGATGATGATAATGATAATGAGAAAGATGAGCAGGACGATATTGGTACTGTTAAGCCCCAAGATAGCGCATCACAACTAGCGCACAGTGTCACGCATAGCTGCAAAGCGACAAGCGCTCTCAGTGGCGCGTCACGAGAATCTCTCACGCACCTGAAGGCTGAAGCAGAATGCGCGGCTATTAGAGCAAAGGCACGGGTTTTAAATAATAAACTTGACCTTGATATTGAAGAAGCAAATATCATTGCAAAATTAAAGGCACGAAAGAGAAAATAATCATAGATTCCGAACTGGCTGCCGCAGAGGCAAGGGTTAAAGTATTCAGGGAAGCTGAAGAACAACGTTCAGTGTCGGGCGAATATAAATACGGTACACCGACCGAATATAACCTGCCTGCAACAGCACAAAGACCATTGAAATCCAAGAGAGAAGGATCAGCTCCTCGAAGTGAACCTAGGCAAACTTTAGGTGCACAACAAAATGTAAACTCGAGCGTTTCAGTGCCAATAGAAAGAGCGATTCACCCAATCACCTATGACAAAAACGTCACTGATATTTTAAAGAGTCAAACTCAAATCACTGAAATGTTAGTGAAACAACAAACACTTTCTCTTCTGCCAGATAGAGAAATTCCCATATTCGATAGTGATGTTCTTCAATATAGGACATTCATCAAAGCATTTGAGCAATGTATTGAGAGTAAAACTACAAATATGGATGACAGGCTATATTACTTACAACAGTATACAAGAAACCAACCCAGAAACCTTGTCAGTAGCTTTATGCATATGGATCCTACTGTTGCATATAAGGAAGCTAAAAGGCAGCTCGAATACCATTTTGGAAACTGCTATAAAATAGCATCTGCTTACATGAATAAAGCCTTAAACTGGTCAACCATCAAACCAGAGGATGGAAATGGGTTGCAATCATATGCTCTATTTTTACATAGCTGCTACAATACAATGCAAGACATTGATGGATTAAAAGAGCTTGAAAGTTCCACTAATTTAAGACTCATTGTGTCTAAACTTCCATATAAGCTGCGAGATAAATGGCGAGCAAATGTGTGTAGCATGCCAGATAAACACAGAGCAACATTCAAAGACTTAATAGACTTTATTGATAGACAATCCAGAGCAATGCTTGATCCAATATTTGGTGACATCCACATCTCAATGGAAAGCAAAATAACGTCAAGACCTAAACCACAAAAACCCATCATCAAACCTAGTGGGAGGACCAGCTTTGCCACTACAGTTGCTCAAGCATCTGAAATAAAAAAGAACGAGTCACAAAATGAACACAAATGGAATGCAAATAAGTGTTACCTTGAAAGACCTTGCTTATTTTGTGAAAGAAATCACATATTCGAAAATTGTGAAAAGTTTAAGTCCAAACCAAATAGTGAGAAAATAGAATTCCTGAAAACAAGCGGGATGTGCTTTGGTTGTCTAACAAAGGGACACGTTAGCAAAACATGCAAAAATAGAATGAAATGTGAAACATGTTCTCTGTCTCATCCAACTATCCTTCACATTCATACTGGTAAAGTAAAAGATGTAATTAAAGATGACTGCATTGTAACTGGAAACAAACCATTGAGTAGTGCCACGGTATCCGTAGAAGATGATGAACTAATCGGTCAATCAAAACTATTGCTATTGTGCCAGTGAAAGTAAAGATCTCAAATTCTGACAAAGTCATAAATACTCATGCATTTCTGGATCCCGGTAGCTCAGCTACATTTTGTACTGACTCACTGAAAAGAAAGTTAAATGTCTGTGGTAAAAACACCACAATACTCTTGTGTACAATGGGACAGGAGAAAAGTGTTCACAGCCGTATAGTCTCTGGCCTTGAAGTCAGCAATATGGAAGGCCTGCTGTATCATAAACTCCCAGAAGTTTATACTCAAACAAAATTACCAGTTTCAAAACGACACATACCAACACAAGAATCACTAGAGAAATGGAAATACTTACGTGAGGTGAAGATTCCACAATTGGATGCTGACATTGAGTTGTTAATAGGCACAAATGCTGCAAAGCTTATGGAGCCATGGAAGGTGATAAACAGTGGAGGTAATGGGCCATATGCTGTTAAAACACCCTTAGGATGGGTCGTTAACGGGCTCATGCAAGAAACAACATGTCAAATGCAAGGAAGTCACTCATATATTGTAGATAATCGCATATCTGTGGCAGATTTGAATGACTTGTTGATTAAACAGTATCATCAGGATTTTCCAGAACTTGCAGCTGAGGAGAAATCAGAGATGTCAGTTGAAGACAAAAGGTTCATGTCTATAATGGAAAGTTCAAAGGAATTGAGAAATGGGGATTATTACTTACCGTTACCTTTTAAAGAAAATGACGTAATGATGCCAAACAACTACCAACAGGCACAGCAACGTGTTATGTCTCTGAAAAGAAAATTTGACAAGAATGAACAATATCATAGAGAGTATACAGCATTTCTAGAAGGAATGCTTGAAAAAGGTCACGCAGAAGCGGTGCCAGTTGATGAACTGGAAACACAAAGTGGAAAGGTGTGGTACATTCCACATCATGGAGTGCACCATCCAAAGAAGGGCTCCCTAAGAGTTGTTTTCGATTGCTCTGCATCCTTCCAGGGAACATCCTTGAATAGCAAATTAATACAAGGTCCAAATCTCACCAGTAATCTGGTAGGTGTCTTGTTGCGTTTCCGCCAGGAGCCAATCGCCCTTATGGCAGATGTGGAAAGCATGTTTCACCAGGTAAGAGTTATGGAGAAGCATGTGGACTTTTTGCGCTTTCTATGGTGGCCAAATGGTGACACAGGATTACCTTTGAAAGAACACAGAATGACAGTGCATTTATTTGGGGCAACATCTTCACCAAGTTGTGCAAGTTTCGCCCTCAGACAAGCTGCCGAAGATTTCAAAGATCTCTTCGCCAGAAACGGTGGAAACAATTAAGCAAGATTTTTATGTAGATGATTGTTTGAAATCAGTGCCCACTGAAACTGATGCTGTGATGTTACTAAAAGAGCTTAAAAAGGCTTGCTCAATGGGAGGCTTTCGTTTGCACAAGTGGATAAGTAACAGCAGAACAGTACTAATGTCCATTCCACAGGCAGCCAGAGGAAAGGAGGTCAAAGGCCTTGACTTGGAATCCAATGATCTTCCTACAGAAAGAACTCTTGGCATACAATGGCACATAGAAAGAGACAAACTCACTTTCGCAGTGAGCCTGAAACAGCAGCCATATACTCGAAGAGGAATACTCTCCATCATATCCTCAGTATACGATCCTCTTGGCTTTATCTGTCCATTCGTCCTCACTGCTAAGAACATTCTGCAAGATCTTTGCAAGCTCAATTTCGCCTGGGACAAAGACCTACCAGACCACTACATAGAGATGTGGCATGAATGGATGGCAGGCCTAAGTTGCATTGGGGAGCTCAGTGTCAACAGATGTCTCAAGCCAAAGAGCTTTGGTCCAATAACATCTGCACAACTACACCACTTTAGTGACGCGTCTGAAAGTGGTTATGGCTGTGTCACGTACCTTCGTCTCGCAAATTCAAAACTTGAAGTGCACACCTCATTTATAATGGGGAAATCACGAGTTGCACCACTGAAACATACTACAATGCCAAGAATGGACTGCAGCAGTACTTGCGGTAAGAATGAATAGAATGATCAAAGCAGAGTTACAACTTGCTCTTGAGAACTCAATTTTCTGGACAGATAGTACATCAACATTGAAGTACATTCAGAATGAGAACAAAAGATTTAAAACATTTGTGGCCAATAGAGTGAACACAATCAGAGAATTTACCAAGGTAAAACAATGGAGATACATAAACACTAAACAAATTCCAGCAGATTGTGCATCTCGTGGTCTCAAGGCCAGTGCTCTTCTGAATTCAAAAGCTTGGCTAAATGGTCCAGAATTCCTCAAATGTCATGAATCTGAATGGACAAATTCCGACATTTTCACACAAACGCATGAAGGTGATGAAGATGATGATGTGGAAGTGAAGAAGAATGTTCTCATCATGAACTTAATTGTATAGGAAGAACAAAATCCTACTCACACATTCATACACTATCACTCAAATTGGAACAATCTAACCAGAGCAGTAGCTTGGTTACTTAAGCTAAAGGACGTTCTCTTGCAACTAAGTCACAACGAAAGGAAATACTTACCAACACAAGTATTAAGAACTCAAATGCAGAGAAAAAATGTCTGATGGAGAGAAAAATGCAAATCGTCAAAAAATGTATGAATGTACAGCAGATTACTTTAGAAGATGTCAAAAGAGCAGAAAATGCAATCATACGTTTTACACAAATGGAGGCATTTCCAGAAGTCGTCGAAACCTTGCAAAAAGAAAACACTCACGTCAGTCGTCAGAGCCACATTCGTAAGCTTGATCCTATTCTGCAAGATGGTATACTTCGTACAGGAGGGAGATTAAGCAAAATGGCTATGCCAGAGGACCAAAAACATCCTATGATTCTTCCAAAACACCATCATGTGTCCAAACTGGTGTTGAAACACATTCATGAACAACTAGGCCACTGTGGAAGGAATCATATGTTAGCCAAGCTGCGACAGCAATACTGGATTCCAGCAGCAAATTCCCTTGCTAGAAAAATACGGTCTGAGTGTGTGTTCTGCAAACGCTTACATTCAAACTTAGAACAAAAAATGGCAGACTTGCCAAAGAAAAGAACAACACAAGATTTACCACCATTTACCTTTGTTGGAGCAGATTTCTTTAGTCCAATTGTAGTAAAAAGAGGACGCAGTGAAGTGAAAAGATATGGTGTCATCTTTACGTGTTTCACAACTCGAGCAATACATTTGGAAATAGCCAATTCACTTGACACTGATTAATGCATCAATGCAATCCGCAGATTCATATGCAGACGAGGGCAAGTGCGTCAAATAAGATCTGAACATGGAACTAAGGAAAAGAGTGAAATCTGGAGCTACAAAAATGTACGGTTTGTGGACAATAATGTGTTTTTAACCATAAACCACGCACCAAATCCACTCCCAATAAAAACTAAATGTTATGGGGTTTTTTTCAACAAAATTAAGAAAATAAACTCGATGCGCATTCTGTTTTCTCTCAGTGAAGTCCTTTCAGAAACACGTCAGAAAAATGAACTGTAACTTAATGAAAACTTACAAACAAAAGATAAATGTCTACATAATGCTTGGAGTGTCTACGTTTAAATGATGTAAGTGAAATCGAAAATAAATATTCTTATTCAGTGTAAACTGTATAAGACGAAGGAGAAGTACAGTCTTTCTCCTGTTACTTCATTACCTAAAATGAGCTAAGATTGCTACACCCCTACGCCACTGACAAGTAAAAAGCTGAGACGATCCATATGCATAGCTCACACCCTCCTGGCAACGGACATTCAATCCCGGATCCAGTCTCTGTATTCAGTGCTGTGCTGAATTGTTTTTTCCAAGTGCAGCAAACATGACATTTAAATCCATATTTATTTGTGTATGTGTGTATCTGAAAGTTCTCTGCAGACGCGAGTGATTTCTTTGTGCTTCTGTCAAATAATACGATGTGACGGCCATGCACATCCACAAACTACAAGACCGCATAATTGACGTGCTTTGTGGTAACTTTATCTATAATTGACGTGATATCAAAAACCGGGACATCAAAAACCTTGTTTAATCACGTCTAGCTCTGCACAGCAAGTTCATGCACAATCACACGGCTGGCTAGGCATTCCTTTGTGTTTCTTTCAAACAACAGACAATGGAGAAATGGCGTCTGTAAACAAACACAAAGGATTGCAAAGGTTACCATGCTCATCTCTTACTAAATTTACCATGATTTACCATGAATTTACTGTCTTTTTATTTATTCAACTAAAGCATTTGATACAGTTGATCCTGATAATTTGTTAGAAAGGCTAAAAAGTGTTGGTCTATCAGACAATGTAGTCTTGTGGTTTAATGCTTATTTTAAGGGAAGAACCCGCTGTGTGCAAGTAGAAGGTTTTAAATCAGACTCAATGGAAGAGGGTACGGGAGTCCCCCAAGGATCTGTATTGAGGCCATTATTATTTACTAAATATATTCATTTTCTAGAAGTAAATATTGAAAAAGCAAGATTCCACTTTTATGCAGATGACACTGTCATCTATTGTTTTGCTTTAACACAACAACAAGATCTGGAGGATTTAGAATCAGCATTTGATGTTATTCAAGCGAGGTGTTTTACTTTAAAGTTGGTATTAAATGTTGAGAAAACTACATGTGGTTATCAAATGCTAGAAATTCTTTAGATAGTTCTGTTGTTCTTCGAACTCTGCAAGGGAAACAGATCATATTAGTCTCAGAGTATCTGTGCATCATAATTGATGACAAACTAAGTTTTAATTCACATATTAATTATTAGAGACAAAAGTAAAAGAAGCAGCTAGGATTTTATTTTAGAAATAAGCCTTGTTTTTCATTCAATGCAAGAAAGAAGCTTGTGTCTGAAACTTACAGATTTTTGACTACAGGGATGTAGTATACCAGCATGCCTATTCTTATCTTTTTGCCTCCCTGGAAGCTGTATATCACAGTGCCTTAAAGGTGCAGTGTGTAATTTTAGTGGCATCTAGTGGTAAGGTTGTGAACTGCAAACAACGGCTAAGCCCACTGCTTACCTATAGCTTTTGAAACACATAGAAAAGCTACGGTAGCCGCCACCGGACAAACATGTCATCGTTGGAGACAACTTAGTAAAAAAGTTTGTCCATTAAGGGCTTCTGTAGAAACATGGCAGCACAAAATGGCAGCTTCCATGTAAGGGGACCCTCTATGTAGGTAGATAAAAACATCTCATTTTAAGGTAATAAACACATAACGTTTCATTACGGAAGGTCTTTATACACGCCTGATAATATAGTTTTATATATTATTTTGCATTTCTGTCAAGATATCCTTCTAAAACTTACACACTGCACCTTTAAGATTTATTATGGATTGTACATTTTCAACACATCACTGTACATTATATAATAGAGTTGCCTGATCTTCACTTTACGAAGTAATTATGTTTTTTGCCATCCTTTGGTAACTATTCTTCGCATTCTCAGTCGTCTTATCTTCATGTACCCTCAGCTTGAACTAATCTAGGTAAAACTGCTTTTGAATATGCTGCACCATCAGACTGGAACTCTCTTTAAATGAATTAGCGGCTAAATCAGTTGGTGCCTGTTAACATGTCTTTGCAAAACCTAAATGACCTGACCATGGAATGGAATGACCTAACTGCAACACCTCACTTCTTTGTGCTTTAGGTACAACTAAGCGAAGATCTCACTCCTTAGTTTGTTGTTTATACAGAAGCTCACATTTCAACACAAAAGGATCACCAAGTAAAACATCAGTACCTTCCTTTTGCTTAACTTGTCTAAAACATGTGGCTAGGGTTGGGTCTTCTCTCTGCAGCTGGGCTAGACCATTGGGAATCACAATGTCTGACTCACATAATTCAAGTTCAGCAACATCCTCGCTAGCCTCGCTAGGTTTCAATCAACCCTACTACCCAATCCCTACGCTGTTGTAACCTGCTGTCTTCTGTTGGTCCTGATTCGGTCTCAATATCAGAAGAACAAAAAGGCAAGCTTTGTAAGGGGTTATCTGGGTCTGGGTTGAGGGTTGTCTGTAATAACACTGGCATATCTGTGCCAAGGAGTATGGGATAGGGAAGAGCCTCAGCAATGCCAACCTTCATCAAATAAGACTGATTTAAGACCTCAATATACACTTCTGCTGTAGGCAATGGAGTGTTGTCACCGTGTACGCAACAAACAGTAACCGTCTCTTTGTCACTCCAGTCTTGTCTGGGCACATATCTGCTCTGCACTAGTGTATAAGTACAACCAGTATCTACAAAGGCTAAAACTGGTCTACCATTTAACAAGACAGATCTAACTGGCTGTGAGTTGCATTTCATGGGGGATGACTGAACTGGATGAGGGACATAACAGAGATTTGCAGTTTTGGGTTTCTTCAGGGGGCAAAGAGGTCTAGTATGTCCTGGCTGACCACAATGATAACATACAACATCATCCTTAACTACACTCTGCTCAGTTACATGTGGAATAGTGGCTTTACTTTGTGTGAGTCTTAGTATTCTGTCTTGAGAGTTTGAACAGCCCCCCAATCCCTCAGACTTACCCTTGGACGAAGGGAGTATTCCTGCATAGCAGAAGTGTCCTGTTCCTTTTCGAGCTGTAATATATGCCTCTGCTAGTCTGGCAGCCTCAGCAGCAGTCTTTGGATCACGCTCCCTGACCCAAGTCCTCACATCTGGGTACAAGACCCGTAGGAACTGTTCCAGAACAAGGGTCTCCATTACATCTTTACTGCTGCTGGAGTAGTGCACCCACTTGCAAAACAGGTCTTTCAGTCTGATGTAAAGCTCCTCTGGTGACTCGTCCGCAGGGGTATTTAGGTTACGGAACCTCAGTCTATAAGTTTCAGCATTGATTTAATACTTTTTCAGTATTGCAGTCTTAACAACATCATATTCCTGTGTATGTAAAGGGTCCATTGCAACAAACGCAGATCTGGCCTTACCAGTTAGCAACGGTATGAGGTGAATGGCCCAGTCTTCTTTAGGCCACTGGTATACCTCAAATGTCAGCAAATAGTGCTCAATATCATCAGCGTCCTCCAGTCTCGCAAGCCGTGGCTCCCGGTCTATCACTCTTGGTGCAGGTTTGCCACCAACTGCTCCCTGACTAATACGTTCCATGTCAAGTTCCATCTGCGCTACATGGTGGCTGAGCAATTTTGTTCTCGTCAAATTGCCTCTCTCTCTTGTCGGTCCTCACGATCCTTTTGATATTCCATAAAGGAATTGAACATCTGAGCCAGAGCAGTAACAGCAGTATCAGCTCCAGCCCCAGAAAGCCTTGTAGACTGCACGTCTTCATTAGGATCCGCCTCAACTTCACTCTGGTCCACATCTGGCCTTGTTCTTTCATCAGGCTGATTTCTCGTTTTGTGAGGCATGACTGGACGTGAAAAAAAAATCTCGTCACCTCAGTGGTACAAAAAAACTTCTGACACCAAATGTTAACTTGGTCAATGTACTCAAACTGAGTGAGGATCCAAAGTTGCCTAAACAGTTTAGCAACACTGACCTGGATGTACCAAAGAGATGGAGGCTGGTAACTGGGTGACGGAAAGGTGTTTATTTACACAACCTGTTGTGGATACATTTTTGGATATTTTTTTCCCACCAATTTTTTTTTCTACTGTAAATAAGGTCTTGTAAATATCACCAGCACTATTGGAAACTGCCTCTGCACTCTAAATGTAGAGTGCAGAGGCAGTTTCCAATAGTGCTGGTGATATTTACAAGACCTTATTTACAGTAGAAAAAAAAAAAATGGTGGGAAAAAATATCCAAAATGTATCCACAACAGGCTGTGTAAAATATTTACAAGTGAAAGGCTAAACCAATAAATTGGTCCAATACACTGTGTAACACTCAAAATTTTGAGGTATACTGACTCACTCAACGAGCCCTGAACAATGCTGCCCGTAGTGATGGTCGCTTTCGAAGCACTGCTTCATTAGGCTTCGAAACATTTACGAATCTTTTGTTTCGAATCAGTGGTTCGGAGCTTGTTTCAAACTGGCCCAAGTCACGTGATTTTAGCAAACGAGGCTTCATTACATCATAACTGTTTCGAAAATCCGATGGTTCACCAGTAGGGGGAGTTGATCACATGACCAGTGACTAAAAAGTTTAGGTGAACTCGGGTCAGTTTTATTATGAAAGTTCATAAAACATTTATCCTTCTGACTAATAACACTGCCATGTTGTCTACTTTTTGTTTATAGACATATTTATTGACAAAAATGTGCATAATTAAAAGGGTTGTTAGATTTATTCATTTGTTTGCCCTAAATAAAACTAAAAACACATAATACACTTTTAACTATGTCTTAATTAAGTTAAATACTTTTTTAAAACATATTTTAATAAAAATCTTGCTATTATTTTGTAAAAAAAAGTGTAAAATGTTTCGACACATCTGCTTGTACACTATTTTGACCAGCAGGGGTCGCCAGCATGTGTGGGTTTCGAACTGCTTCGAAAAACTGAATCAATTTTCGAAGCAATTGGTTCAATTGATTCGAAGCTTCGAAAAGCTTCGTTTCTCCCATCACTAGCTGCCCGAAGCCTTTAAATAGGCTAAGCCACTTAATAGGACTAAACCAAAAAAAAAGGAAAAGGTAACATAGAAAACCCTGATAGCACACATACATCTCGAAGACGTCTATTTGATGTCTGCGTTTACATCTGCAAGACGTATTATTTAGATTGTTTGCTCATCTGCAATACGTCTCTGAGACGTTTCCTAAAAGATGTCATATAGACATATTGAAGATGTCTGCAAGACGTTTTTGGTTTAGAATGTATGTAAAGCAGCTCTTTCTTAGACCTTTATAAGATGTTTACACACCAGATGTATTCCAAATCTCCAGATCCTTACCAGACATCTTGCAGACGTACCTGTGCTATCTGGGAATTAACAAACTCAAACAAATACATTGCAAATGCAAATGAAAAACATTTTATAATATACAAATTACATAAACATTTAGTTAGGGAAAAAATTATGTAAAACAATATTACACACATAAATTCCCTCAATTTCATAGTCAACTGTGGCAAAACTCCCCCTGTTCAATTAATCAGTTGAACTGCGCCTTCTAGTGGCGGGAACGGGATAAACAAAATGGCAGAAAAGAATGCAACTCGGTTTGACTGTTTGGAATGGAATGATGAACCAATACGTAAGTATATCTGTTTGTATATGTAAATGGATGCATTTAACAGAATAAAAAAAAACTTTTCACATGAACACTTGTATGTTTCATTTCTATTGTTCAAACAAATTAACAAAACATTTAACTTTTAAACATTTAACCAAATAAACAAGTCAGAGATATGGACACATCAGCCTCAAAACAACACAAAAAAATGGGTTTTGTAGCACTGTTCATTATACACAAATGTATCTAGTTACATTAACACATAGGTACACATTTCTTTTTAAGACAAAATACAAGTGTAATGTGTTATGCTAAATCAATTGGTTATTCACTCTGGTTTACCTAACTACCTATCTTTAAACTAAAGTAATTGGTTTACTTTTGCGATTCAAATACCGGATGTGACGTCATTTAACGACTTCCACGCACGAAGACGGCGCGCGGGTGATGGTGTTTCGGGTAAGTAAACAAAATACGTTTTTTCTTCAATCTATCTTAAAACATTATTGAGGCAACTTTATTTTATGTTGAAGTCGATGGTGTTTGATGGTGATGATTTCACGTCGTTTGTGCAGCGGTGAGGTAAAGTGTGTGATTTGTGCGTTTCAAATGTAATGGAGTGCTTCACGCGATCTGTTGTGTGACGTGTTTAAACCGTATTAAACGTGATTTACTCGTGTTTAAACAGTATTAAACGTGTTGTTCAATTTCGTGTCCTTTGTAGTGTTTTATGATAGCAGCAGTGTTGTAAACTGTGTGATTTGTGCGTTTCAAAATGAATGGATTGCTTCACGTGTTCGTGGTGAGTTGAACTTCGATTTTCCGTCGTGTTCCGGTGATAACTTTAGCCGTTGAACTTGTTTTACTGGTGACAATAGTGCTTTTGAAAGTATTTTCCTGTGTTTAGTTAGAGCATTTTCTCAAGGGGTTCTTAAAGTTTATTTTTTGTTGTTACTCTGAATGAATATTTACTTAAAGTAAGTTATGTTGAAATGTAAAATTTGTGATCTAAATTACTAAAACATTAAAGACTGCTGCACGTGCGTTGTGGGGGTTATTATATACATCATTGTACATATTCTCATTGATATATTCAAGACATGGTATGCTCTACTTGTTCATTTAAGTAGGAATTATGCTACAGATGTAATATTGCATGACATAGTTTGTGTGCATGGCATGCAGTGCACTGTCATCAGAAAAAGAATACTTTGCTCACATAAACAGTCACTTAAAGAAAAGTAAAACGGTATTTTGCATGTTATCAGGTTGTGATTTCCAATCAAATGTCAATGGGACTTCTATATTACACAAAAACAGAAAACACAACCAGCCTTCACTGAGTGATTTTAAGCCTGGTGTAGTTTCCATTGCTGAAATATTATGAGAGGTCAAAAGTTTTTATGGTGATGAGGCAAGTGATGCTTTTGTTCATGACTGAAGCCAGATGTGTTTTATTAAAACAGATTATTTAAACTAGAGCATATCACACTTTTTTTGGGTAAACTGCATTGTATGTTAAAGTCTGTCAGTGCCTATTTTAGTTAGCTGATGATTATCCATTGCTTGAGTTATATTGGCTGGTGCTTTGTTTGATGGTGACTTTGAAAAAACAAGTCCACGGATATGTTGTAAAGTATGCTTTTATTTTGTTAAATGGACTGGACAATTATAAGTTAATGTTTCTTAACCATACTTACAATTGATTTAAAAAAAAAATTAACTAAATTTTTCTTGTTTTCCACACAGTCATACCACAATGACTTCTCCAGTCTGGCTAAAAGTTGTCATTCCTTCTTCAGTGAGTGACCTGTCAAAGGAAATAGAAAAACAATGTAATCTACAAGGACATTTAAGGATGCAGTTCATGGATTCTGACTTGGGCAATTAGTTTTAAAGTGAAATTAAATTTACTCAAGCCCAAACCAGCTGGAATTTCCAGTGCTGCTTACCATATATATATAAAAAAAAAAACATGCAACGCTGAGGTCAACAACTGCCCTTACCATCCACAAACGGAGACATCCAAAACACTGGAAGTAGTCAGTGTAATACTTCTGTCTGAAATTAAAAAGAACAATGAGAAAACATTATGAATGCTGATGGACATTTTTTTTATCAGGAGACATGAGGTTGTCAAGAAATCGCCTTCAATAGCAGATTTCAAAACTAGATGGCCTGCTCTTTTCAGAAGGGAAGAGGTGAGTGAAAAGTTTTTGAGTCATTTATGGTAACTTTGTTGGCTTTGTGGTAACAATAATTTATTGTGTTTTGTAGATTTGTGCAGAGTTTTAAAGAATCGCAACAGCCCCATTGGTGTCTACATACTTGGCAAAGATGGATCAATATTCTGCAAAGCTTATAAGGATCTATGCAAAACGAGGAGTCGTCAATTGACCGAGAATTAAAAACCTGCTGGTTTCCACAACATGGGTATGAAGAACTGTACTCATCAAAACCTTATAATAAAACTTCTTTTTGCACTGGTGAAATTGGAATTAGAAAGTTTCTGGAACTTGTAAAAAAAAGAAACAAAGATACAGTTTAAGGTGTCCCTTTTTTGTTGTTGTTTTCCACTTACATGCTGTATTTTGCATAATAATCTAAAAATAAAGGTAAATGTTTACCTGATATTGTGAATGCTACAATTAATACAATTTTGATATTTACATATTTAGACTGACAACATTGATCAGACTCCGATCTTTCTTTGTCTACCTGAATGAAGACCCGACCAGTCTAATTAAAGAGTACTTGGTTAGTATATGTGCATATATATATACTTTGCTGTATTATCAAGGAATTGAAATGTTGTGGTATACCAGGTGGAAAAGTAGTACACTTCCATAATGTTCTTACAGTGCTCTATTTTTAAACTAATTTATACTTGATATACTAAAAATTATTCTTTAGTACTTTTTAAGATGTTCTTAAGATTATCTAAGTGTACTTATTTGTGCTGTTTTGAGACAACATGATTATGAACTAAAATGTGCTTTGAATATACTATCTCTGTTTTAAAAATGTATTAGTTAAAACTTGTAAACTTGAACCCAACTTTGGATGGGTTCAAGTTTACTACGAGTGGTACCTAAATACATTTTTAAAATAAATTTTTAGCACATTTTAGTTCATATTCATGGTGTCTCAAAAATAGAACAGGGAAGTACAATTATACCTTGTTCACACTGTCAGTCTAAATCTGATTTTGGTGCATATTTGAATCCAGTCACATTTAGAAAGTGTCAACGGCCAAAAACCACATGAAATCAGTGTTTTTTCAAATCTGTTTCAGGCTACATCCATGGGTGGTTTAAAATCCTTTTCAAATCGCATTTCTGGAAATCCAAGTCAGTCTGACCGCTCTGATCGCATTTGTGTAGCTTTTCGGTTATGTCATGCTGTTGCGTCACGTAAAACATAAACACGTCAGATGTTGAAGCAGATTGTCGTGCCAGTGCAACGTCATTGCCATAGAAACATTGTAGATAATCCAGAAAACGGCAGAACGCTACAGGACGCACAGAACGGTTGTGATCCACAATATGGACAATGAGTTTGTCAAATCGGATATGCCCTGAAATCTAATTTAGACTGACATTGTGAACAATGTACAAGATGTTCTTAAGGTTATCTTAAGTAGTACAAAAGAATAATGTACAAAATTAGTGCATGAAAATAGAGCACTTTAAGTACATTATGGACGTGTACTTTTTCACCTGGGATAACTTTTTATTTTATCTCATCTCCACTCATGGTATTTCAAACCTACGAGTTGTTTTCTAATGCAGAAAACAAGGTATAATAATGTTGGTAAGCAAACAATACTTGCCCTCTTTGACTTTTTGGCTGTTGTACATTATGGAATGAGACCGTTCTTAAAATACTTCAGTTTTACAGAATCAAGTGATGTGGTTTTGAATAACATTAAATGGTAAATAAGAGATTTTCTGAACTTATTAATAAACATAAAATAATTGTATCATTGTCATTCTCACCTGCAGGATACAGATGCACCCAGTACCCAGGAGGCGATCCAGAAGATGGTGATGGGAGTCCTTGTATGGTTCAGACATCAAAGACAGCCCAGCAGATGTTGGAGTGTTATTGAAGGGATTAAGAGTTCTTGGACCTCAACAACATTGTGTATGCGACAACCGTGCTGATGGGACTGATATATGCACTGAACTTGAGATACTTTCCTGAATTCAGGTACACTTTTGAAGTATTGCAGTTGTTGTTTCTGGAGCTAGATGGGAAGTAACTATCTCATAAAGTTTAGACGCTGAAGACCAAGCCTTTTGCAGATGTTTTGAGAAAGGAATGTTTTAATATTTCATATGTAAATGCCATGTTTTTGAAATGGAGTTTTCGTGCATTTCATTTGTCAGTAACTTTAAAAATTTTTTTAATGTTGTTATAAGGTTACATTGTAATATCCAAAGTCCTTAAAAACTTTGCAAGCTTTTCAAGTTGATGAGTGCATCTCATTTGTTGGTATATCCTTTACGGTATCTGTAGTTTAAGTGCAAAAAACATGGCTTGAAGAACTGGTGTAAGAGATTCTTTTTTGAATAATATAGAGTTTATTACAAAAAGTATATTTTTGTGTGTGATGTACTTGAAATAGACATTGTTGTGTTAAAGTAACTAAAAGTAATTGGATGGAACCACGGTCCACAATGTAATTGAGTTGTATGAATAAACTACTCTTGAGTTGGACAAGCAAAAAATATTTGATTCGTTTGAACAAGTTAAACACGTGTTCAGAAAACGTAACAATCTTAAGTTGTGGATAAGTAACTAAGATAATTTTGTTGAACATTACCACTTCACATTAGTTATTTATTATTCAATTGTGTTGCTGCAACAAAAGAATTTGGCATTGACTGAAAACAACCCTTAAATGTTAAAATAAATTAACTGGGTTGTGTGGAACCACTGTCCAGAATAAAATTGTGTTCGTTTAAAGTATCATTTTTTTGAGGTGGAACTACAAACATTTCTGTGTTAACGATGTATATTTTGCGCAAGTCAGAGATGAATGTAAAGGGTATGTGAGTTGATGTAGCGAGTCCAAATCAAAATAAAAGTTCTTTCATAATAAAAGTCATTTGTCACAGGTCTCCGTGACAGTGCCTTTTACTAAATTTAAAAGACTTATGCGTGCAATGGAAAATGTTTTATTGATTCACAAATGCTTCTAGTGGAAAATTTGCATTGAAATTTTTGGTATTTTTGTTTGTCATATGTTTATTTATGTAACTGGGCCCCCTGTCTTGGCCAGGACACTCATGTAAAAGAGATTTTTAATATCAGTGAGGTTCTCTTTGGGTTAAATAAAGGCAAATTAAAAAAAATTTGTAGCGAACTATTTGTATAATTACAAAAATATTTTTTATGAACGATATATATGGTAATACAAATTGCATTTAGCCAAAAATGGTTGAATTTTTTTCTGTAGTAAAACCATGGTTTCTATATAAGAAAGTAAAACCAAGGGTTCTATATAATTCTATAAAAGTCTAAGGCATACTTGTGAAATTATATATATTATAATAAAATAGTTCAATAGGTGTTTGGCCCATCAAGTGAACCATGTGCATCATGCGTCTTGTCAAAATAAGTGCCTTGTGCAGACACGTCTAAAATGCATTTGCCAGATCTCATTGCATAATCTCATACGTAATCAGAGTTTAATGTTAAGGGAGTGTCTTGTGTGTATTTTGTGACTGTGAGCATCTCTTTTATCATAAACCGTTTTGACGTGTCTGCAGCAGGCACTTATTTTGACAAAACACGCAATGCACATGGTTAACATGACACAACAAACACATATTTTGAAAATATGAGCAACACACATGACACTTCTGCGCATATATATATATATATATATATATATATATATATATATATATATATATATATATATATATATATATATATATATATATATATATATATATATATATATATATTTATATATTAGGTTTATTGGTTTACAAATTTCGGTAAAAACGTGTGATGAAAACCACTATTTTCTGTTACAAACTTTCACACAGCATCTTTAGGTTATAAAAACATAAAAAATTCAAATCCATAATTTGATTTTCAAAGATTTATTATAAAAACAAATTATTTTTTTCCACAAAATGCAATAAATCCATGAAAAGTTTTTTTCAAAATGCTATAAATCTATTCAATCAATATATAAATGTGCATTCATCTTTGCCATGATATATTCATTTAGTTGACTAGTGGTATACACTGATTTAAAAAAAAAACATTAATGGCATTAACCAAAACACTTTGTCATATTAAGATCACTGTCATTGCTGCGGTTATACTTGATGCCGTCGCTTAACATTTTTCAAAGCGATCAGCTGTAAAATGTTTTGGTCCTGCTCGATTTTCGTTGACTGAGTAAAATATTGGAAAGTTTTTCATAAGATCCTCTGGGGTCAATGTGTTAGAATCACATAAACTTCACAGATGCTGTCGGGAGAACAAGCACCCGTCTCCCGAGTGCCTCTCGCGTAAATTATTAGATGTTGATGACTTACAATCTTTCCCGTCACAGAAAATATCCACAGGTTTATCAATGCCATTAAAGTATTATTTTGCTTTTGTTTGTTTGTTAATCACGACGAAGTGCAAAGTAAATCCGCTCTGCATATTACAGCGCACCATTTCACGCAATATAAACAAACAATGTCGAGTGAGATGAGGAAAACTAGGGGCCTATACCATGAAGCCAGTTTAATTGTATAGCCAGGTAAGTTTAAGATTAGTTTGCGCCAACCTTGGGTTTTAGTTACCATGAAAGTAGCGCGGCTTTAATCGGTGTTCGTCGCCATGGTATCTTACGCTGCACGGCTAACCTGCCCCGGGGCAGGTTATGTTCTGGATTTGAGATCTGAGACTGCAGTTTGACCGATCAGCTGCTAGCAAAGAAATATATAGGTGGCAAATTTTATTTATTTGTATTTTTTTATTGAACATATTAAAATACAAACATTAAGGCATATTCAACAATCACTATTTCCGTGTTGATACCACATTTAAAAAAAAAGAAAAGGAGGGTGAGGGTCTTAATCTTAAACATCCAAAGCAGAAAGAAGTCTTAGGGGTCTCCTTGCAAATTGTTAGAAGAGAACTTCGTAGAGAAAGTTTTTACTTTTCCCTTGCCCAGTCATGTGTATTGCGTTGCACTTTTTTGCAAGTGGTACATACATGTATGCGGTCGGTGGGGAAAACACGGTTTGTCGAACCATGCGCAAGGTGGTCCTCGCACTGTAAGAAAGCCTACATTAACAGCTTAGTGTTCCCCGGAACATTTCCTGACCATGTCTTTAAAAGAGGGCTTTTATAAAATTCCCTGTAAGATTATTAACAAATTTAACAGTGTAAATTAACTTTAAAAAAGCATGTTTCACTTTGGGTACCTAAATAAATTATACAATGAAGTACATGTTAATGTACATGGTATATATATTAACGAGCAGAGGCAGTATTATTTCACTCTTGAAATACATTTTTATAATCTTCCTAATTTTGTATAATTAGCTCATGCTCCTCCGCTAAAGAAATACACTGCTCGTACGTGCTCTCTCTATTTTCTGTTCCGATTGGTTGTACGGTGCCGACGTCACTCTTTTATGTGCACGCGTGGGTGGAGTAATAAGATCAAAGCCTGAGTTGACAGAGAAAGTTGATAAGCCGCTTCATGGGACCACTAAGGCCTGATTGCATTGGTTTGGTTTTGTCATCTGTTAATCGCAGATTATTGTGAAAACTGCTATTAATGTATTGTTTTTTTTTGTGAATGAGTAGGCAGAATGATTTTCACATTATTTTAAAGAAAAAACTCTACTAGATCCTGTGTTGAAAAGTCTTGTGAAAACATGTTTAGTATGGGTTTTGTGGACTTCAGATGGTTATCAGATGGTCCCTGTTTTAACTAAACTAAACTTATCTTTTCTATTTACGTAATTTCCTGGCTCTAATAAATGTTAAAGCAGATGTGCTATCCCACCAGCTTGATCCCACCCTTTAGACATCTTCCATGGAACCCATTTTTGTTTCCCTTATTAATCTAAGCTCCTGTCTAGTGGGACATTATGGCAGAACTCAATCAAGCCAATGCTCTTCAGTCGTCTTCCCCCTTATATGCCCCCGAACTTGCTTTAAAAGGTCTTGCAGTTGGTCCACTCTAATTTAAGTTCTGTTAAAAAAAACATTCTGGTGGTCATTATTACAATCTGATGCAACCATCCTTGTAAAGAATTGCCATGCAAGTGCCACATCTTAATCACCCAAAACAACTACCCTCCGGACATCTCCACTCCCTGACTATACCTCACCAACAATGGTCTCACATAGCCTTCGAATTTGGGTAACACAACCATACTCATACCGTTTTTCAAAGGCAAGCATGCTGACTCATTCCCCTGCCCAAACTTCTCCCTGCATTCGAAATGGCTCAGCAACTCTTTCAGTGCCTCTTTCACTATTACGGCCTAGCTAAAAATATTGTCTCTGACAGAGGTCCCTAGTTTACATCCAGTGTTTGGACAGCCTTCCCCCTCTGTAATGTGGATTTGAGCCTCTCTCCAGGGTATCACTCAAACCAATTGCCAACTTTAACAATGGCCATCTTAACCAAGAATTAAATAAATGTCTTTGTTTATATTGCCAGCAAAAGTAGAGTGATGTCAATCCCTGCCCTGGGCTCACACCTTTCCAATGTGTTCTGGGGTTTCAACCCCCAGTGTTGCCATTGTCAGGAGAACCATTGGACGCCCTGTCTGTTAACCACTGGCTTCAGGGGAGTGAGAAAGTCTAGAGTCAGGCTCACGTACAGCTACAATGTGCCATCAGGAGGAACAAGCTGCAGGCCTATCGTCATTGTGGTTCTAGCCTCAGCTATTCTCCTGGACAATGGGTGTGGCTTTCCACAAGGGATCTTTATTATCTTAATCTTGCATGTAAGAAATGAAGTCCCAGGTATGTGGGTATTTTTAAAATTTAAAAATAAATCAACCCAGGTACTAGGGCTGGGCGATAAATTGATTTTATCGATTCACTCGAATGTGTAGTTTAACATTGATTTGTTTGAATTAAATCGGTTTCCTCTTTAACCTGATAAGGAACATTGTGCCGTACACAGTTCACCCCCTCCCTTGCACGTGAGGCTGCATTACGTCATTGTAACTTTGAAGCATTAAATCTTCAAAATTTACGGTCATGCAGCACATCGTTGTAAAGCTCACCTTTCATAAGGTTCATCTGAATGTCAGTCTTTGAGGTCTCAGACTAATGGATCATTTTAATAACAAATTCTTCAGTCACAATTTCGCCTACTATTATAGTAATATGTGGAAAATATTAAATAGCCTAAGAGAAAGTGACCTTAAAACTTTTGAATGGTAGTAGGCTATTTAATGATACATAAGATACTTGGACAGAAACATTTATATCAAAAGCTTTATTTGTAATTGCATAGCAAGCTACATAATCATATATTAGATCCTAGCATACATCATATACTCATAACGAGACCAATAGCTGCCTACATACTTTTTATCTATTGCACGTTTCTTTTCCCCTTTTTTAACACGTGAACCTGATTTTTCTCATCCGTAGTTCAGTTTGCGTTGCATTACATCTCCTCTTCTCCATCCCTATATGGTGTCATCATTGGAAGCTGTGACTTGACGCAAACTAACCCCACACGCCGCCGCCTCGTATTCTGAGTGACAGCTCTTCTCTGGGCGATCACCAGATTCATTGATCGCATAATAACAATGATATGATTTGACGCTTTAAATCCGATCAGGCATTACGTTTTCCGGAATGCGCGACTCATGGTTGCTTAGCTGTGACAGACGCCATGCGCTCTGAAGGAAGAAGCACATTGACCGGCGTTTAACACGTGTTTTTACACGTGACATGTGGACGGCCACAGGACGCTGTAATGTATATCAAAATATCGGAAATGTGTTAAGAAGCCATATCACCGCTATTGACAAAATATATACCGCGACATATATCGATATTGAATTATTGTCCAGCCCTACCTTTACGAAACATCTCTGCCAGGTCCTTCAGAGTCAATTGCTCAGGCTCATCGGGCCCTTGAGGTACTCCTCCATCCACTGATGATTCCTCAACTTCATCTTGTTGCTTCAGTGATCCTACTTTCTTCAGAGCCATAATGCACGTCCTCACCACTGCCCTCTTCTGACCATCCCACCACTGCAACCAAATTGTGATAGTCGTGGCCAAAAACAGGCAGGACATATGATGATCCAATGGAAAAAAATTGGTTTATTCGAAGTTAATTTCATCCTTAAGTCTAACAGGTCCTGTAGAAGTGAACAGGAAAACCCTGAGTGCATTGTTAGACTCCGGTAGCATTCAGACACTGGTCGAAAGACAGTTAGTTTTTAAGCCTTTTGAGAAGAGTGAAGGTGAGGTGGTCATTAAATGTGTGCATGGTGAGGAGCAGACTTACCCTACAACTGAAATACAGGTAGTGGTACAAGGGCAACCCTGTCTATCGAGAGTAGGTGTAGTCGAGAAGCTACCATATCCTGTGATTTTAGGCAAAGATTTTCCTTTACTTATGAGCTTGCTCGCCCCTAATTCTGCCTGTAATATGGTTAAGACTCAGGCACAGATTAAGCATTTTGAAAAGGAGTTTGAAACTCTTAATGTGCCCATATTATGAAAAACTCACTTTTTCTGGGTTTTGGGGTGTTATTTTGTGTCTCTGATGCTCCCACACGCATACACACTTGCACGTTAGCTAGCGAGGTAAACTGACCCAGATCGTTCTCTGGGGCACCTTCTTATAGGCCAAGCCCCGCCCCTTTTAGTTGAGACCATAATATACAACAGAGGTAAGTAAACAGGTAGTTATGTACTTTTAGACAACCCAATTATATATACATTTATATGTATTAACAAAATATTTATAGAAATCAAAAGGTGATCAAAATAACAAACACAAAAGATAAACAAAAATAATAAACACATAATAAAAATATCTAGTTTAATTATTTTCCCCCTTGCAACAGACAGGATAATGGACGAGCCGGCTATCGGCTGCTTCACGCTGACACGCCCACTCACAGCGGACCTGGCGCTATTTATCCAGGCCGCTGGTGGCGCTCGGGTTCGACCGGCCGATAATGGAGAAGCAACGTGGAAGACCGGCAACACAGACGCTAACAAGCGCTCATAACAAGGAAGTATAGACATAACAACAGGACAAAACATCAAACGAAAGACAACACTAATATGTGTGTGTGTATTAACCCTCAGAAACCTAATCAATCGTCGACGATTGAAAACGGCACCTCTGATTCATATTTAAATAATTTAATAACCGTAAAACGTAGCTTCTTACAGTTTTTTTTCTGCTAATAGCTGAGGAGTTAGCCATCACGGGGAGAGATTTGGTGTCTTTCTAGCTTTTACAGAAGGTTTTTTATCCAGCCTGAAACTTGTCCCTCTTTTCGGAGTTGTTCAGCAATGCATCCAAACTCTTACATCCTAGATGTATCCACTTGATGTCCATAATTTATCGATTTTTCTATCGGGTTTACCGCTAGCTAAATGCTACAATGTCCACTGATGCTTTCTGTTTGTGTGCGTCATCACGCATGTGCGCGTCATCACGCATGTGGCTTGATTATAATAAATGTCATGAAATCGCCTGGACTTTTTTTGTAAAAATGTAAATAATTTTTGATCTGTATAATTTATAATGTTCATTTCTGTGCTCAAGGACTCCAAAGACATGAGACAACTGTTTTACAGAGGAAAAATGCTTAGCTTTTATTATTTTGTGTGTGATTACAATAAATATATAATTGATTCAATTTCTGTTTTATTTTTTATTTATTATTTGTCTTTATGGTCCCATAACTTCTTTTACATGCATGTGACATCAATACAACACACATATTCTGACAGTCCAACTTGTCCTGAAAAAAAAGATGTTTGTAGATTGTCTGTGCACTACAGGGTTGATGTTTTACAAGCTTTTTAAGAAAATAAAACCCAGACGGACAATACATTGTAAAAATGACCTTAGGGCTCTTAGGGTTAAAGCCAGTGTGAATACAGTTGGGGATGGAAACGTAATGGATATGTATGCGTGTGTGAAGACCAGACCAGCGTGCTATCAGCGTGCATGTGCCCCCGTCACCTCAGCAGCCAGGAACGGAGAGGATGAGGTATGCAGGGGATGACTGCGTATGTATGTATGTGTGTGCTGCACCGACCAACGAGCATAGGGACAGGTCACTCTGTCACACCGTTTCGTCACATTCAGTTTGAATTTAATCCTGCCCACCACCCCACTCGCAGGTCTCCACCCTCCAGGGAGCTAGAGAGAGCACAGAGCAGTCAGTCACTTCGCTGATACCCTGCTGTTATCATGTCCCACTGAAATAACAGCGCTATTTGGATATTATGGATTATACTCCCGCCTACTTTTAAAAACAAAGTTTTAACGCGTGGTTATTGGAGTAATCTTATATACAGTGTGTTACGACGCAAATAGTCATCAGATTGTAGGCGAAAAGACCTTCATGCGAAATCTGAAGTAAACAACAGACTATGTATCTATATTTCACGGATTATACGCATTTGTGGACAAAAATGGTCATTGGATGTATTTTATTGGACTTTCATGGATCATTCACACATCTGAAACAGACTGGATTCGATTTGCGATCGTTGTATCAACACAAAAGGTAAGAAGTCACATTATATTTTACATGTTGTCATCTTCTGTCACAAAATACTACATTACTGAAGCTAGACTGAGCATCTGTATCTCAAAACAGAGATCCTACATTCATGCTAATCCCGTAAATGTATAGTGATGATAAAATTGGTTGTAAACAGTAAGCTATATAGATATTTTTGCAGGCTATATAGTTTACAGCGTGGTTTCGAAAGTTAAAAAAATATTTAACGGCTTTATTTTACAATTCTACAAGAACTAAGTAATATTGCTTTGCCAAACTAAGTTTTTTGCCAAACTAACCGAGACCGGGCCTTACCGCCCCGGCTTTTCTGACGAGGCTAACCCCCGAGCCTCTTATAACTTTCCGGTCCGGACCTCCCGCTAGCTTCTAGCAATTAGCACGCGGTCCACAAGCAGTATACATCCCCCGCCGGGTCTTAATTTCTGTAATTTGCGAAAAATAATGCGTTTGAAAATGTTTTATAACGGGAATATGTTAGCATTGTCCAAGGAAAACGAGTGTATTGTTGAGACTGCTACATCACAATTTACGCTGGAATCTTTGTGTGTCATGATGAGTTTGACACACCGAGACCAGGCCTTACCTCCCCGGCTTTTCTGACGAGGCTAACCCCGAGCCTCTTATAACTTTACGGACCGGACCTCCCGCTAGCTTCTAGCAATTAGCACACGGTCGACAAGCAGTATACATCCCCCGCCGGGTCTTAATTTCTGTAATTTGCGAAAAATAATGCGTTTGAAAATGTTTTAAAATGGGAATATGTTAGCATTGTCCAGGGAAAACGAGTGTATTGTTGAAACTGCTACATCACAATTTACTCTGGAATCTTGTGTGTCATGAGTTTCTTCTCCTAGAGTGTACTTATTAGTGATACTTTTCTGCATGATTTGTCTGTTGGCAACATAAACCGTTAATAATAATAATATATAAAATAATAACACAGTATGGTCTGTACTGCTCATGATATCACTATGCACGCGCTCATGACGTTAGTAGTGGGGCGTGATCAAAGGAGCAGCAGCTCATAAATATGTAATGACTAGCTCAAAATGGCACAATCTGAAATGCCCTGAAACAGAGGCTCCTAGAGATGGGTAACAATCTTTTCCTACAAGATATTTCCAGCAAACAACTTTTGAAACATGCTTTATGGAACTCATACACCTATTTAACTTGTGGAGAAGCAGTCATAAGATGGGCACTTTAAAAGCCTCCCTTTCTTTGATTCTGAGCTTGAGGTGAGACCAGTTAAGCAGAGGAAATCTATGAGGCAGAGGAGACAAGAAAAGTATAAATATATTTGATCGACTTGCTATGGAAATTGTCAGAACAGGTCATAGGTTAATGTGAGTAGTGAGTGACTATGCAACCAAATATCCTGAGGTTTTCCCCTGAGGACTATTGGAGCAAAGCAAGTAGCTTTCTGTCTCATTCAGTTATTTTCAAGAGAAGGATTTCCTAGGGAGATACTTACTGATTGTGGCACTAATTTCACTTCAAAGCTCTTGAAGCAGGTCTGTCAACTTTTGAGCATAAAGCGACTAAAGTCTACGCCATTCCATCCTCAAACGGATGGATTAGTAAAAAGGTTTAACCAAACTCTCAAAAAGATGCTCCAAAAATTCATAAATGAAACTGGCTCAGATTGGGATAAGTGGTTGTGTAAGACCGTGCCGATCTGGGGTGGTGGCACTATCTGCCAACCAACAATCCCAAATTACCACACCAACTTGAGGATGTACCCCGCACAAGAAAAATAGGCAGACAACAAGAATGAATGTCTCTAAAACAGTGCAAGCGTCCTCTCCCAAGGTCTAGGGCTGGGCTCCAGTTCCCTTTACCAAACGTGGCCGACCACTAGCGAGTATAACCCAGGTCTCTGTCTCCAGATGGCAAGGGCTGGGTGGTTTAGTGGCTCAGTGGGACTTCAACACAGATTTTGGGCTCTGCAGTAGACTCAGACAGAAAGGAATAAGTAGGTATACTTCACAACTTAACAGACTCTTCACTGAACCCGGACAGCGGGGAGAGGGTAAGTATCTTTCTCAGCGTTAGCAGAATCTTCACTATACATGGGCAGAGAGGGAGGTGGAAAGTATACTTCACAGCTTTAGCAGGCTCTTCACTGTACTCGGGTAGAGAGGAGAGAGGTCAATGTACTTCACAACTTTAGCAGGCTCTTCGCTGTACCCGGGTGGAAGGGAGAGAGTTAAGTATACTTCACAGCTTTAGCAGGCTCTTTACTATATTCAGGAGAGAGGTAAATACTCTTCCCAGCTTTAGCAGGCTCTTTACACTTTATAATACTCAGGTAAAGAGAAGAAAGGTAAATATACTTTCCAGCTTTAGCAGGCTCTTTACTGTATTCAGGAGAGAGGTAAATACACTTTCCAGCTTTAGCAGGCTCTTTACCCTTTATAATACTCAGGTAGAGAGGAGAAAGGTAAATATACTTCACAGCTTTAGCAGGCTCTTCACTGTACTCAGTTGGAGAGGAGAGAGGTGAGTATACTTCACAGCTTTCGCAGACTCTTTACAATACTCAGGTAGAGAGGAGAGGGGAGTATACCTAACAGCTTTTGCAGGCTCTTTACTGTACTCATGTGGAGGGCAGAGAGATGAGCATACTTCACAGCTTTCGCAGACTCTACAATACTCAGGTAGAGAGGAGAGAGGTGAGTATACTTCACAGCTTTAGCAGGCTCTTCACTGTACTCAGGTGGAGAGGAGAGAGGTGAGTATACTTCACAGCTTTTGCAGGCTCTTTACTCTTTATAATACTCAGGTAGAGAGAAGGAAGGTAAATATACTTCACAGCTTTAGCAGGCTCTTTATTGTATTCAGGAGAGAGGTAAATACACTTCCCAGCTTTAGCAGGCTCTTCGATGTACTCAGGTGGAGAGGAGAGAGATGAGTATACTTCACAGCTTTAGCAGGCTTTTCACTGTACTTAGTTGGAGAGGAGAGAGGTGAGTATACTTCACAGCTTTCGCAGACTCTTTACAATACTCAGGTAGAGAGGAGAGGGGAGTATACCTAACAGCTTTTGCAGGCTCTTTACTGTACTCATGTGGAGGGGAGAGAGATGAGCATACTTCACAGCTTTAGCAGGCTCTTCACTGTACTCAGTTGGAGAGATGTGAGTATACTTCACAGCTTTCGCAGGCTCTTCAATGTACTCAGGTGGAGAGGAGAGAGGTGAGTATACTTCACAGCTTTAGCAGGCTCTTCACTGTACTCATGTGGAGGGGAGAGAGGTGAGTATACTTCACAGCTTTCGCAGACCCTTTACAATACTCAGGTAGAGAGGAGAGAGGTGAGTATACTTCACAGCTTTAACAGGCTATTCACTGTACTCAGTTGGAGAGGAGAGAGGTGAGTATACTTCACAGCTTTCGCAGACTCTACAATACTCAGGTAGAGAGGAGAGAGGTGAGTATACTTCACAGCTTTAGCAGGCTCTTCACTGTACTCAGGTGGAGAGGAGAGAGGTGAGTATACTTCACAGCTTTAGGAGGCTCTTTACTCTTTATAATACTCAGGTAGAGAGAAGGAAGGTAAATATACTTCACAGCTTTAGCAGGCTCTTTATTGTATTCAGGAGAGAGGTTAATACACTTCCCAGCTTTAGCAGGCTCTTCACTGTACTCAGGTGGAGGGGAGAGAGGTGAGTATACTTCAGAGCTTTTGCAGACTCTTTACAATACTCAGGTAGAGAGGACAGAGGTTAATATACTTCACAGCTTTAGCAGGCTCTTTACACTTTATAATACTCAGGTAGAGAGGAGAAAGGTAAGTATACTTCACAGCATTAGCAGGCTCTTCACTGTACTCGGGTAGGTCGGAGAGAGGTAAGTATACTTCACAGCTTTAGCAGGCTCTTCACTGTACTCGGGTAGGTCGGAGAGAGGTAAGTATACTTCACAGCTTAAGCAGGCTCTTCACTGTACTCAGGTAGACGGGAGAGAGGTAAGTATACTTCACAGCTTTAGCAGGCTCTTCACTGTACTCAGTTGGAGAGAAGAAAAGTTGATATATTTCACCGCTTTAGCAGGCTCCTCCAGCCTTTCCCTCACTGTATCTCCGCTGCGTATCTCCCTATCCTTCCTCGTCCTCTCAAGACAACCGAAAAACCCCTTCTTGCCCGCATCGGCTTCTTTTATCCCCCACTCAATCCAGTCGCCTGCCTACATTTTTCCTCACACAGCTGTCATTGATCAACCTAATTAACGTTCGTTCCCAGCGTATTCTTCTTGCATCCGCTAATCCCCCGGAAAAAACCCAGCATAGGTAGTTTTTTGCTCATTACCCCAATTTCGCGTGGCATGTAAACACCATAACCGGCTTTCTTGCGTGTGAAAGATAAATGTCAAATGGGGAAGTAAGTGCTAAGTAATGCATAAAAGTCTCCGCTCAACTGAAGCAGGTGGCAGAGAAACTGCGAAAATAGAAGCTCATTTTACATTTACAGGTTCTGCAGACACGAAAAGAGATACAACAATATAGCTTAAAGGTGCAGTGTGTAATTTTTAGAAGGATCTCTTGAAAGTAATGCAAAATAATATACAAAACTATATTATCAGTGGTGTATAAAGACCTTTTAAAATGAACTATTATGTTTTTATAACCTTAGAATGAGACTTTTTATCTACATATACAGAGGGTGACCTTACATGGAAGTCGCCATTTTGTGCCGCCATTTTTCTACAGAAGCCCTTAACGGACAAACCTTTTTACTAAGTTGTCTCCGACGATGAAATGTTTGTCCGGTGGTGGCTATCGTAGCTTCTTTATGCGTTTCAAAAGCAAGGGTTGGGCAGTGGACTGAGCCGTTGGTTGCAATTCGCAACCTCACCACTAGATGCCACTAAAATTTACACACTGCAATTTTAAGACAGATCTGCCATCGGCTTTTTGAACAATAATCGTCCAACGGCACATCTGTCTTAAGCTATATTGTTGTATCTCTTCTCGTGTCTGTAGAACCATGTACTATAGGCGAATATATGAAGAGTTTGGTTCCAAAACGCGATAAACGCCATTTTTGAAAAAAAAATGAGTTACTGCCAAAATCACCCTTACGAAAATTAACCATGGTTTTATTGTGGCAAAAGTGTACCAACCATGGTTTTTTGGTCAATTGATTACTATGAGCAAAACCATGGTTTTACTACACTTTACTACACATGGTTTAACTATGGTTTTTGAAAACCATGGTTGTCAAAACCATGGTTATTTTGTGGTAACCATGGTTTTACTACAGTAACCAAGGTTTTTTGGTCTTAACTGTAGTAAAACCATGGTTAATTTTCCTAAGGGCAGTATTACATCAGGTCAGTGTTTAAAAGTAAATAATGGTGCTTATCTCCCGACAGCATCAAGTTTCTCATGCTAACACATTGACCCCAGAGGATCTTATGAAAAACTTTACATTATTTTACTCAAAGTCAACGAAAATCGAGCAGGACCAAAACATTTTACAGCTGATTATGACCTGCCCACAGCTAGTTAGTGTGTAAACATCATATCAGGCTGTGTTTTCAATTTGTGTTGTTTTCATTTCCAAATGAGACTTTTTCAAGGAGGGATATACTAAACGTGTCTGGCTGTGAAGAATCAGTGGTTAAAATTAATTTTTAAAGGAGGGATTTAGACATTTTTAAACTTTTAATTTACTGTCAGAGAGTCACGTTAGCAAGTGGCTAGTGCATGCCCTGCTGATAAAACCAGCATACCAGTAAGACCAGCATATGTTGTGTTTTGGTGCTGGTTTGCTAGTGAACACCAGCTAAATCAGCACCAGCATTAGCACCAGCTAAACCAGCACCAGACCAGCATTAGCACCAGCATCCCATGCTGGTCATACCAGCAAGACCAACATATGTTGTGTTTTGGTGCTGGTATGCTGGTGGCCACCAGCTAAACCAGCATAGACCAGCTGGTCCATGCTGGTTTGATGCCGTTTTATTCAGCAGGGTGCTCACTTACGGTTTTGCTGCGACCCAGTTAGCTTACATAAATGCTTAAATTAGTGTAAAATTGTTAGTTTCTGTCGTCGTTTTTATTGCTTGGATTAATGATGAATGTTGTGTATTGATGTTGATAATGTCTTCACAGTAAATCATGTTAGCACTAGGTCAATACATGTTGCACTATTGTTGGTCTGTGCCACTGATCTGTGATCTGTGCAGGGACACTGTCAGTTGACCAATCAGAGCAGAGTACGCTACTGAAAGGTGGGGTTTATACTGTACAATAAATATCTAAGTATTTTCTACAAACTGTAATAAATGTTTACATGCAAGTAAAATACTTATTTGAGATGTCACAATCACCTTTATTAAAAGATTACATGATGAAAATAAAATTCAAAGATAACATACAGATGCACAAAATGCAAGCTTACACCTGACCTCAGTGTACATTTCTGTCATAGCTTCTGTTCATATCAACTATACTGGTAGAGGTGGTAATGTCTAATTCCATGTCCTGCTGGGAAAAAATTGTGTGTGTGTGTGTATGCATGTATGTTTGTGTATATATATACATATATTATACCACCCAGCTCTAATGCATCAACCCTGCATAAAACAACAACAACAAATGTAAAGCAAAACCATATAGTAAACAGTTAAATAAACTAAATGAAACAAGTTAAATTCAGTACAAAACAGCACATTACATTTTTACAGTATGTGAAACAGTTTAACACAAGTAAAGTATAGCTATTTACCTGCACAATCATTTTTTAAGTTTGTCTAAATTGACTAACAAAGTTAAAAAGTTATCTGCATTTTTTCATTGTAAAAATATTTTTCCAGACACTTTTTATTATGGACATGTTATGTTAACTTTACATTTTTGCAGATAAAAATAATGACAATCAAACTTTAGAAAAAAAATCAGTAACACATATAATCAATTATAAAACAAGAAAAATGCGAATTTGTTTAAATGTTTGTAGTTCATGGAATTTCATTCCTCTAATAAAATGGGAAATAAATAAATTGTAAAACACATTTATGTTTTACAGTGTATATGTGTATATTGTGTATATTAAACAATATCACCTCAAACTTTAAATCAACTCTGGAAAGCAGAATTTAACTTTAAAATTACTTCAGAGCTTTGTAGATTTCGGAAAGTGAAATAAAAGTCCTGCTCCAGGTAAATAGCAAAACGTTTCCTTCTTCTTCAGAACAGTTTATTTTGTGACTCTCAGATAGAAATATTTTTTAATTGTGAATAAATTAAGGTTGGTTTCATTATTATTTGTTTTTCAGACATTCTTCTTCAAATATAATAAGTATCAGCTGTTTTTTCCATTGAAAATGGGTAAATGTTTACATTGTACCATACAGGGTCTTTTAAATGTAGATCCAATAGGACAAATTTGTTAAGAACAAGAATCTTAAAGGGGTGGTTTCCCGGACAGGGATTAGCTAAAGACAGGACTAGGCCTTAGTTTAATAAGGAATTATAACTAGTTTTAACAAACATGCCTTACTAAAAACATTACTGGACTAGTATAATCCCTGTCCGGGAAAACCGCCCCATAGAGTGCTAAGATAAGTTTAATACTTCTTGAGTTACATGCATGCAAACTAAGAGTTTTTAGCCAGGGACCTTTGGTTAAGGTTAACACAGAATGACTGAAGTGTTGTCTTTTATCATGGACGCATAAAAGAGTTTAACCATGGCAAAGAGCGAGACACTTTCTGTATGACATAACCATTCTTACAGTCGATTCCTGAAGGTTGACTCACAATGCCAGTGAGGAAGAAAACCTCTCGATAAAGAGTGAGTACAGGGCTGCCCGATCCAAAGATGCAGTCTGCTTTAGCTTGTGGTAGAGTACACGACATCTTGTTGGTCACCTTAAAACAAAATTAAACCAGCTGGTTATACATACTTTAAATAACCATAAACACCGTTTTGAATTAAACAATGAATTTTCTTTGTTTCTAATTGGTTGTCATACTTTGTCATTTTTTTTCAAACATACTCATGAATCATTCAGAGCAGTTTAAAAAGTGCTTTGATGTTTAATTAGAAGAAACAAAAAGCAAATGCACATGATGAAAGAGAATATCTAAAGCAGTAGTGAAATATCTGTGTTTTATCAGTGTGTTACTCTTTGGCAAATTTGAACTTTACTACATCCCAATGCATAACTTTTCATGCTGAGTACTTTACATCTCAGATCAAAAGTATAAAGACTTTATACTTTTGATCTGAGATGTAAAGACATTTTTCGTAAAGATATTTGGGATGCAACAAACAACATGTCTGTGGCAATACTGATATTCCATTACTTAGAATGACCGATACCGAAAACAAATAGTTTTGCTTTTTACTCATTGTTTCAATTGATTATGTCATAAAATCCTAGAAGTGCAATTCTTTTGTCTGATTACAGGAAGATATATCGGTGCATCACCAACAGATATATCCATGTAGATATACTACTGTATGGATATTCGTATTTCATACAGACATTTCTAGGCCAAAAAAAACCACAATTTTAAAAACATTTAAAAAGACAGATTTATCCTTGGCGCGGGTGTTAAAGCAAATAAAAATCCTGAGCCTGAAAGTTTTCAGGGGGCGGGGGTGGACACGTTGTTGAAAATATTGTTGACACTAATTAGTAATCTATTTGCCATTAGCACCTGACAGGCTCATACTACAGATTATGATGGAGTCATTTGAAACAGCAATATGAAGAAAGGTAACTAAAATATGGCACAGTTTGTTTAACTTTTTTGTCATCATTTACTATATGCCCCAAATTCAGTCACTTTGTGCATTTAAAGGTAAATATGTTAATGTGGTGCATTTTGAGAGTAAAAATAAGTAACATAGGTCTATGAGGAATTTTATGTTCTTAAAATCTTTGGTTGCATATATGTATGGTAATAATAAGGCAGACAAGCCACATACAAAACTTGATAAATGAGATTCACCATTGGTCAAAACATGTTTCATGTTTATAAAATAATTAGTGGTGGTATATTTAGCACAGATTTACTATTGATTGCTAAACAGCAAGCAACCTTTGCACCCTAAATTTGAAGTGAATACTGTAACATTAAAGTTACATCATTTAAATGATGTTGTGACTTTGCCTTTCAGAATTTAGTCAAGTGCATTTGTACCCCACGGTTTGGTTTGGGTCAGGTCGGGTCAGCTCACTTCACTTTGGCGTGGTTAGCTTCTCCATCGAGTTCAGTAACACTTTAGATTGGGAGGGATTATAGGCGTGTCGTTATATTTGCGCAGCCTACTGCTGTTACATCATACAAGTGAGAGCGTTGTTCTACATTCTTATACATTCATTTATTTCTCAGTCCGCCACAAAATTAAAATTGACCACCACAAATAGATGTTTGCACATCGCGTTTATCACTACCTCTGTCTCACATGACAGTTTCTGTACAAACACCCGTGGTGTCAGTCAACATGCTCTGCTGAGCCTCACTGAAGTTGCATTTAAGCACATACAGTCAAGCTCAAAATCATTCATACCCCCTGTAAATACTATCAAAGGCGGCTGTGAAAACAAATCTGCATCGCCAACAATCTTGATCTTCTCTTCAAAAAATCTACAAAAATCCAACATTCCACTGGAAGAAGAACAATTGTCAAATGGGGGAAAATTTCATTATGAGAGAAATATTTTTCTCTAATACACACTGCTCACAATTAATCATACCCTTTTATTCAATTCTTTTTGCAACCTTCTTTTCCCAAGAGAACAGCTCTGAGTCTTCACCTATAATGCCTGATGAGTTTGGAGAACACCTGACAAGAGTTTAGAGATCATTCCTTCATGCAGAATTTCTCCAGATCCTTCAGATTCCAGCTCGTACAATGTGTACAATGAAATCTACTGCTGTATCTTTAATGTTGTGGGTCTATTTTTCTGCTGGAGGTCCTGGACGTCTTGATCAGATACATGGCATCATAGATTCTATGAAATACCAACAGTTAAAAAATCAAACCTGACTGTCCCTGTTAGAAATCATATAATGGGCCATGGTTTGATCTTCCTTCAGGGCAATGATCCAAAACAAACATCAAAACTAACACAAAAATGGGTCACTGAGCAAAAAATGAAGCTTCTGCCATGAAAATCCCAGTCCCCTGACCCGAACCCTAGAGAAACTGAGTGGGATGAACTAAAGAGAAGAGGCACCAACATGGAGCTGGAATCTGAAGGATCTGGAGAGATTCTGCATGAATGAATGGTCTCTGATCTCTTGTCAATTCAATTCAATTTTATTTATATAGTGCTTTTCACAAATGTTAATTGTTGCAAAGCAGCTTTACATGAGTAGATGTAAAGGAGAACACAGAAAATCAATAAATAATATAAGCAGTAGAACATAGCGGCTAAGGTTAAACCGTACAAGCAAGCGTATTAATAGTGTTACATATACAGTAAAGTGCTAAGCTAAGCCAAAGTTGGCTATATATATATATATATATATATATAGATATAGATACGGTAGGGATAGGAAGCGGGTAAGCAGATTAAACTGGTTGTCAGGTGTTCTCCAAACTCATCAGGCATTATGGGTGAAGACTCAGAGCTGTTCTCTTGGGAAAAGAAGGTTGCAAAAATAATTGAATAAAAGGGTATGATTAATTGTGAGCAGTGTGTATTAGAGAAAAATATTTCTCTCATAATGAGATTTCCCCCCATTTTAAAATTATTCTTCTCCAATGAAAGGTTGGATTTTTGTAGATTTTTTTTAAAGTAAAGATCAAAATTATTAACGATGCAGATTTGTTTTCACAGCCTTCTTTGGTCATAGTTACAAAGGATATGAATAATTTTGAGCTTGACTGTATGTGGACGTGCTCGTCGCGAATGTTTCACCACAAACTGCAAGTCTGGATAAAAACTGTTATGGTGTTCCTGATTCTTAACCTGTGGATGTTTTTCATTGCTAAAAGGGAGTTTGGGAACTTATGTTGTCATCTGTGCTCTGCTATGTTTGCTCGAGACAGCGCAAGCTAGCACTAAGGTAAAGCTTATCTTTAGCAATGACGCTGATAGTGACGATTCTCTGAGAACAATCAGTGATCTACAGTGTTTTCGCATCACGTTTGGTATCAGCTCGGGTCGCTTGGAACCCCAACCGAGGTGGTACGAATAAAGTATCGGGTACTACGTACTGCATCCAATGGAAAAGCTCCCAAAAGAAAGCTGACCCGACCCAAACTAAACCAAACCAAACCGTGGTGTACTATGCAATGGAAAAGCGCCATTAGCAAAGCATAAATGGGGTTGCACACCGGACACGCAGCTCAGCGCTGCGCCATTCTAAAAAAAATAAAACACATTGTTTTCTATGGGTATACTCACACCAGCGCCGACTGATGCACCACTCACATAGTTTAACATTAAATAACATCATATTTGTCCCAAATCAATAACGATTAACATTGGCTGCTAACGTATATTTTGCATTTTGAAGTAGATGCTATTGGACGAAGCTTGCGCTATTTAATGTGCACTTCCGGTTTATGATACCTCTGAGTTGTCATAGACGCGACTCGACGCGGCGCTGAGCTGCGTGACCCCCTTAACAGTCAAGAGCTCTGCGTTTCACACACACACACACACACACATGCAGCCAAAACAGATCCACAAAAGTGTGTTTGTAATAATAATTAAACTGCATGCGTTAACTTTTTTTTTATCCGTAGCCAACTCCGCACTCCGAAGATCCGGCACAATGCCGGAAAACTTTAAGCGCTGCTGACGTATCTACTAACCTGAGCAGAGTGACGTTGTGAACACACTGATAGTTTCTCATAAGACAGATGGTTTAATAAGAGATTCCCCTGAAAGTCCTTCCATCCGGTGACTGTACCCATATAGTTTCCTGCCATGAGGACGCTGTCAGCGAAGTCTCTCTCTGGCAGGCATGCCGGCACTACGCTCTTCTTGAAGACAATCCTGTCCCTCAGCTCCAGCATGGCCATGTCGTTCTGAGGACTGCTGTCAGTGTAGAGCGGATGGATGTGCACCTGCTTTACTTGCAGCACCTGTTCACCTGCCTCAAACGTCGTCATGGTTTTACCTGCCGAGTTTCATACAGGGTTACAGTTACGCTCATCACAGTGTTATTATGGCACATTTGACTTCTGAACAGACTCACCCACTGCCACCTGGAAATCATCGTACTTCCTTGCACACTGCGCTGTGGTAAGAACCATATTCTCCTTAAGAATGACACCACTGCAAAAGCCATCAGAGCCGTGACGCAGCAACGCCTGGTTAATAAAAAGGCACAAAACAAAGCTCAAATTCGGCACGTTCACACCGTGTTATGATCCGGCTGAATTATTTATTTACCTGCCAGGGACACTCTTCTGGACCACAGGTGAGTCCTGCATACTCAGACTGTACGTTAGTTGATTGACGTCTGTTCCACTGGCTTAAACTGCTCACTTTTCCACATGGGAACGCCACTGCTGGAACAGCAGGAAACAGTTCATCACAGATGATTTGGTAGCCAAGATTCAAACTGAGGAACTAAATCTTCTCGTGTAACACGTTTAATATGTAAGTAATATGGTTTCACATGCTTTCTCATATGGCACACACTCACCTGCTGGGACGCACGTTTCTCTCTCCTGCAGTTTCCAGCCACGGGCACACAGACACTCATACGACTGATAGCCGGGTTTACAGAACTGACTGCAGCCTTTGCTCTTATCTATAGGACACACTGTTTGATCTGGATGTGACAAAAATCAGTCAGGGTCAGATCATCACTCTTCTGAGAAAACGAACATTTTTTATACAAGTATAGTCAAGTCAAGTCCATTTATAGAGCTTTTTACAATTATGCATTGTACCAGAGCAACTTCACATGAAGACACCACAAAAATAATAATTCTATTGCCGTCATAAATAGATTTTAGTTGAATAAAATGGAATAAACAATTTCACTGATTATCATACATGTAGTCGATTAATTTAATAAGTACCATGCGTCATATTAAACTAGACATGCCTTTCCATCTTACGTGGAAACAGGTGCGTAGCTGTCATCTTAAAATTGTGGGTGGGACAGGGCAGTCCTCAAAGTGCATGGAAGATGAATTGGGCGAAAGTGCTTTTTACCCAGTAAAAGAGGGCTTACCAAATATATTAGGATATTGACCCAATTTTTCCAAAAAGGACAGTAAAGGAAAGAAAGAGAGGTTATAGTTTTCAACTACAGAAACTTAAAGCTCCCGTTCTGTCTGTGTTTTTGAAGCTTTGATTGTGTTTATAATGAGCAATATAACAAGTGTTCATGTTTCACGTGTAAAAAAACGCTGTATTTTTCACACAATTTACTTATCTGTATAGCACTGTTTTCACTGTCCTCAAAACAGGCTGATGTCTTCCTTGTTATGTGAAGTCCCTCCTTCAGAAATACGTAACAAGTTCTGATTGTGTAGTTTGTTTAGTGTGCTGTGATTCGATAGCAGCTTAGCTTAGCAGAGCCGTTTGAGCCAAAGCTGGTGACTGACGTATTCCTGTGGGCGAAGTTTAGTCAACTAACTGTTTTACTGACGTCATTAAAGCAGGAAATAGAGGGCTGTAGTCTAAACCGGCCGTTCGTTGTTGGCTTTGAAAGAGGAATTCTATTAAAGAGAATATATTGCCTGGCAGTGAACTTTGAGCTTTATCATTTTACAGGTATTATTTATGCTATTATAGCAACATTACACACTAACTAGGGTTTCAAAAATGGTATCAGGAAGAACGTGACCTTTAATAAAGTAATCAAATGTGAAATAATTAAGCAATATCTCTCAAGTAGGAGTGTGATATTGCTCTGTATCATCATGGCTGTGATTAGGTCAGAGGTCGTAGGCTGTGTTTGCTTTTATACAACAGTTCGACTGCACACGTAACGTTTGAAAAAAGAAAACAACAACAGAGTTATTTAAAAAGCCTCTTTGTTGGGGAACTACTTTCTTCCGCCACAGATTTGAAGGCTAGAATGACAGGTAACACTTTCAGCTGTTTTGAATGTCATTATAACCCAATAGAGGGAATAGCCGTTTCATAATATTACCGTTTCTTGGTTACAATGTGTAGTTTTAAGATTAGTTCAGTCGAGATTATATATGTATTATATTTAAATCTGCAGTCGATAAGTAAAGTTTGTTCTTGTCAGTACTACATAAAAAAGATTAATTAAGCGTTTTTTTTTTTTTATTGTAACCAGTTTATAAATCAGAGAGATGTTTCTGCTGATAAATATCAGTGGTGATATCTCACAACGTGTTTTAATAGTCACGTCACGCGAAAATAAATTTTATTAAGTGTCCAAATGTAAGTATCCTTACTTGCAGTTACAAACTGAGACTTTACGTAGACCTTAGTGCAGCCTTTGACACAATAGATCACACTAGGGCTGGGCAGTAGAGATAAAATGTTTATCATTGATATTACATATTATCATGACTTAAAAAGTAGGAAAAAAGTTTTCATTTAACCAATGTATGTTTTATTGACACACTTAAGGCAAACAATAAACAATTTTAGTTTAGCAGTACAAAAAAATGTGTATATCTTACATAAAGATTAAATTTGTGTTAAATAAACTCTATAAATGCCCCCTCTGGAGCATTTTCGTCACCATAATGTTTGATTCCTGTTCTTTGTTTCTTGTTGTTTGTTCTAAACTTTCTTTGCAATGGTTGATCGGCTTCTTTTCTTCACCTACATTTTTTATGAACTGTAAATGTCGCCAAATCAGTACGGCCTGGTAGATTACTAATTTGAATAAGAAATCATTTGTATTGCGTATATGTATAGAACACTGCCATCCGCACGTAGCTATTTTGAAAGCTGCGCTAACGCGTGCACAAGCCGGAAAAGAAGTATATCCAGCCCACAAGTATGCACAGCTTACACACAACATTGTTCCGATGCTGGTCAGACGAAAAAACAAAGAACTGTCACACTGCCGAGCTAACAATTCCTTTTATTATTGACCACAGCACTCATTTTTACATGTTTTCGTGCTTTTTGATGGCACAACCGAACCCCATAGCAACACTTGTTACTGCCTGTTTGCTTGTCACTCGCAGCACACTCTTTTATCAGGGCATATAATAGACTGTTTAAGATCTAGGAACAGCGATGTAATGTAGTCCAATGCAGTTTAAGCAATGCATTAACAGGTGTCATATCGAACGTTTTCGAAAATATTGAATTTGGTCATATCGAAAACCACTATTTTTGTAAACTAACTGACTGTATTAGCGATATTAGTGACTAGATGACACATAACTTCCTTATGTTAAACTCCAATAAGACAGAGATACTTATTATTAAACCAAATAGCTCCAAACATAATATGTCAGATTACAAGTGGCCCATAGATGGCTGTGGTGCCATCTTCCACGGTTAAGAACTTAGGTGTGATGTTCGACAGCAATTTATCCTTCGACAGCAATTTATCCTTCGATAATCATATCTCCAATGTCTGCCGCATAGCATTCTTCCATCTTAGAAATATCTCAAAATACACCATATCGTCGCTGCCCGATGAAACTCACGTATGTCCAAAACAGTTACTTTTCAGGGAGTGAAAAAAAACTACCGTATATCAAAAGCAGTTAAATGTAGCGTTGTCATACTTGGTACGGCATCTTTACATGTAACCATATTCTTGCCAGTGTAATGATATAATCCACATTTGACCAAAATTGAGTTTAAATGGACATGCGTGCATATTTTACAGTAACTGTGGTCGATACGCGTTCTTCCCATCATTAATTAGAATGCCAAAGTCGCGTTTCATATTGACAGATGAATACGCTCAGTTTATTAAATAGCCTACGTCTTAGTTACGCTTACTTTATTTAATATTAATTATAAGTGTATTAAATGTCTCTTGCAAGCTATTAAGGGACAATGAATCAATACACTGGCATGGTAATGCTAGACAGCAGGTGCGTCAGTTTGTGTTGAAAAGTGGTGGGGACAAAAGATCAGATAAAAAACATTATTGCAGGACGGGGTAAATATTGAATAACAGCGCATCAAAAATGGGCATAGCGTAGGCCAGTCAACAACAAGAAAATACTCAGCATAAAACCCTCAACAATGTCGACTGCACACATGTAACAGTCCCTGCAACACCAGCTCAACCGAACAATGCCAAAGCACCATACCGTAGAAAACAGCAGCACGTTTAGTCAATGATTGCAATTAATTTCATTATATATGTACAAGAAAACACACCATAAGCATACAACGCAACATATGTGACCCTGGACCACAAATCGCTTCGCTTGATTTTTCAGAACATTTTAACCAAACGCCTTCAAAAAGCGGTGGGATGTCCCCAGCGTAAATAACACTATGCTAGACAGATACTTTGTTTGCACAGTCGTACCGTAATTTAGTCACTCCTAGACGTACGTCTGGCGTCAGGGGGAACGTTTAACTCGATGAAGGAAAGTCATTGTCTCACCAGGCTATGTTTATTCGGCTATATCCAGTGCTGAGCTTCAATGAAACTTTACGAGACCGGCGAGACGCTTTACAGGCGGGAGATACGTGGCGTGATTGACAGCTTTTGACACCAAATGGATATACGTGAAAATCAGATAACATGATTTCACAACTTTTCATTGGCCATTTAGGTATGTGACGCATACTGTATACGGAAATGAACCTGGACATTCAATCCGTCGAAAAATCTCAAAATTGGCAAAATGGACATACGTGGTTTTCATATATATATATATATATTCACCTAACGTGTCTGGGGAATATATATATATATATATATATATATATATATATATATATATATATATATATAAGCTGCTTTGAAACAATGAAACAATTGTAAAAAGCACTATATAAATAAAATAAGAATTGAATAAAGGCAAGTACACTTTACAACAAGTATGTACAGAACAGAAACGTTTTTTCATGAACATGCTGTAGTAGGTAAACGCTGTTGGGTTCTGTCATGTTACCTGTCTCGCAGTGAGTTCCCATGAAACCAGATTTACAAATGCAGTCATATCCCCCCACACTATCTGCACATAAGGCTCCATTCTTACACGGCTGGTCAGCACACTGGTCACCATCTACATTCATGTAAAAACATGACATTAATGACATATGATAATATACTTTAAACATTACATCTCTGTTTAATTCTCATCTAACAGTTCTCACCTATATTTAGCACAGACCACTTCTGATGATTTTAACAGCAGATATGAAGATCAATATCTTATCAATATTATTACCATGATATCATTATTATAACATGGCTCTCTAGAATATTTCAAATGAGATCAACTGTGGTCAGAAGAAAAATAAAATAGATTTGCAAGTGATTTTGTACATAGACATGTTCTTGATTTACAAGTGCCTCTCATGATTCAAAGTCTGTTATTCCCCGATAAACATCACCTGAAACTGATAACACTGTGACTGGCAAATACTGAGTGTCATCTTGACAGGTGCAATCAATTCAATATAAATATATGAGATTATATTTACAAATGATAAAACAATCTGATCTGAAAAGCCGTTATGAAATGCTTTGCAGTTCTTTCAAATGAGTTAATGAAATCTATCAAATCAATATTTCCTGTCTATATATTAAAGGTTTAATATTAATCCAGCTGGTTGTTATCCTCCACTTTATGTTTGTCCTGATCACCCTGTCAGGATTTATTCTGCCTGTTTGTTATCCCCTTACTTTACTTAGCAGTGCAGAATAAAGTCTGTGTGACTGTACATTATGTAGTCGTAGTCACTGAAAATGATTCATGTAATCTAATTAAAGTTCAACATATCAAATACAGGCAACTTAAGATCTCACAAACCAATACTAAAAGATCAATGAATTGTCAATGATGGATATGAATTGTTTGCAGATTTCCCTTCATGATAAACCACCAGCAGGCATCTTTGTTTTTGCACTATTCTTTACTTACCGATGTAGACGGACCAGAAGAGATCCTTTAAAGAAACATAAACACAGTCAATATATAATTACAAAATAAATACAGCTGTTGTTTTTATAAGACCGGTCGGTGACTTACTGTACGATAATTGTCCTGGAAAACTTCTCTGGCTTCCTCATAATCACAGACTTCTTCTAAACACTCCCTTTCCAAATTAGCAGGTAATTTAGTCTCTTCATCACCTGTGTTTGCTCTCCTCTGACGGGAAATGATGCTGTTTGCCTCTCGCTTTTCCAGGAACAAGGGTGCTAAAGTATCAAAAACACACAAAAGATACTAGCGAATGATCTCCAGATCTGATCGCAAAGATAGGTATTGATCCTTTATTTACATCATGTGGCTGTCATAAACAGAAACCAGAAAACCTGAAAATTTAAGTATTGGACTCGGTATCGGCCAAAACATAAAATTAAATGACTTGGATCAGGAGGCACAAAAAACATGATCGGGACATCCCTAAAACACACATCATACAATATCGGAAAACTCTGTGAATATGCACGTACATAAATTAGTAAAAATCTCGTCTCAGTCTCGTAAACCCAATCTTGTTTAAGTGTTTCGTCACTTTGTCACCCCTAGCATTTTATGTACAAGTAAGACATTTTATATTTGTTTACCTTTCCTCAAGCTATTTTTTGTTTTGGTGCTTTTTGTTGCACCACAATGTATGCACTCAATGTTACTTGACAAACATTAAGGAGGAATTTGTTTTAGAGTCACGGGTGTGCACTATTTTCAAATAATTGCTCTGGTGATTATTTTAAGACATTTGACAGGTCAGGTGTGTGTTTATAGAAAAATAATCAACACCCGTGTGTAACATTTCTCAACCAATCAGAATAAAGCATTCAACAGACCCGTGGTATTATTTTTTTATTAATTAATGAAATCTAAAAACCTGTGCCCGGTTGCATGAAAGTCCTTAAGCTAAGAAATCCCTTAAAGCGTAACTAAACCCCTGGTCAGAGCCTGACTCCACCCACTGGCAATATTTGAAAAATGCAAGAAAAGTGGGCAGATTCCAGCGGAGATAGAGGGGACGAACTAAGCTCGTACCAAGCATGTGGTGAGATCGTAACAAGGGCGTGGTGAGCTTAAACCTGCTTACGTAACGAGTTACTTTTTGGACCCAACATCCAATAGGAAAATTCAACTGCAGTAGCCACCGTTCAACCTGAAGAGGGCAGCACTCAGACGTTTTTACACCATATATTGTAGTATTGAAACACTTTATATCCAAATGTCAAAAAAATTACTAAAATCAATGAACAGCACTAATAAAGCATCATTCTTACAGATCATTAACTAAAAAAAGTTGGTTAAGGGTTAAGTTACTCTTTAAATATAAGGTTAAGGGTGCCCTTAATAAAAAATGGGTTGCAAGAAAAACCCTTAAGTGAACCTTAAGGCTATCAATAAGTATTTACCCTTAAATGCTAAAGTATTACCTTAAGTTATGCTATGCGTTGCAACAAATTCCTTAAGTCACATTTTCCCTTAAAAACTTAAGGTACTATAACAGGTCCCTTAACGTCACACGCGATGGCTGATTTTATGGTTATTTAAGAAAATGAAGTACCAACGCGCATTTCTAACCATCAAAATAATCCCTAGAGAAAAAGATGCGCATTTATTAGGAGAATAGTGGTTTGATCGTCCGTCAATCTAAAGTGTTTGAATTACTTTGAGGTTTTATACACGCGGCACTTTACAGTCTGTTATTTGCGATGTTTCATTGTACACAAATCCGCCATCTGTCGAGCTGCGTGCGTTGATTTGTTACCGCTGTGAGATTTTGTAACCATAGCAACCGCGTCTCCGCTGCCGTGTTTTGGCAGAGACTGCCGTAAAATACTTAGTATAAACACTTAGGTAAGGGTGACAGTTAAGACCTTTGTTGCAACGCTCTTAAATAAATCCCTTACCTCAGGGATTTTTTCTCCCTCAGGGAAACCCTCACTTAAGGAGTTTCATGCAACCGGGCACTGGTGAATGTATTCACAACTGGTGAAAGCATGAAGAGCGACTAAAATTTTAGCCAGTGCTCCTAATTTGTTGGGAGCAGCACTTCTCAGTTCATTTTGAGCCCTGATATATACACTATACAGTAGTGCCCAAAGTGAGATCATGATATCTTTGCTCTTTATACTGATTTTTTTATTAAAATGCATTAAAAATTTTGTATTAATGTTGCATTGGTGTGTTCAAATAAACTGAAACTCGGTTTAGTGAAGAATAAATAGCCATGAATAATGGCTACAAAATATTATCACAAAAGATCAAGATTAAATTGTCAATATATGATTTTTTACATTTATTTAGTTGTTGTTGTTGTTTTGTATATTTGAAATAAAACCCAAATTTTCTAATATGCTGTGTTTGCTTTTTGTTCAAATATTTGAATCATTTTATTTACTTTATACCTTAAACGTTTAGTGTTTTGTCCATTTTGTACCATACGTTTATATTTTAAGGTTTAATGTAACCTAAGGAGACATTAAAAGCAAATACATATTTCCCACCTATATGACATAACATGACATAAATTTGATGTATGTGTTTTGGCTATCGTATTCTTTGGTTATGATATGTTTATATGTGAATGTAGGTTTTTCACTCGTTTATGCAGTGCCTGTTTAGCAACATGTATTAAACTGATTAGTAATGAAAACCGTTACATTGTGTCGTATGTGTTGATGTTGTTTACGCGCTGCAGGCTTGATCACGTGGTGTCTGTTGTTTTATTCAGCGCTGGTGAGGATCGACCAATCACAGTTCATGTAACGATTTCATAAACATTGCGTGCGTGCTGGATATTCATAAATTAAACTACGATATTTACCGTGAAGACAGACAGCTTACATGCAGTATTGTGTATTTACCTGTTCTTATGTCCAATCCAGCGGTCACAAAACCAAATAAAGCTACGAGTGAAAAAATCCTTTCAAGAGAAGCCATGACGAGCTGCCTGGAAACCCAACACAATTCTGCGTTTATTGCTTTTATTATCGACCACTAAATATGGATAAAAGACAAAAGTAAGAACAGAAGTCAGCACTAATAATAGTCAATGTTTAAAGACCCATCGCGCCTTTGTAAAATATTTATTTTAAAATAAACTCGTAACATTAAAAGGTTAAATGAATGATTGTAACATATATCGTATGCCGCTATGTTTATTATTGACTGGAGTTATATAACGCTCACTTACCCGCTTAACTAATGACGCAGCAGATCTATGATATCCGACCTGCGCTGACAATAGATAGACTCGTTTGAGATGCGACGCGCCTGCGCCTCGAATCCACTGAAATGTATTATTTATTTATTATGCGCCGATGTGGACAAAAGTGAAGCGAGAGAGAGAGAGAGAGAGAGAGTGAGGGAGGGAGATTGGGTGGGTGGGTGGGAGTGCGCGTAAAGATACTGAACCAAATCTATTATGTTTAAAAGACATTTTATAATCAAATTTATACTCTTGTTGAATTTCATTAGTTGTCATAGTAGGCTGGGGTGTTTTGATTTTGATGGGATGGGATCAAAATGAACAAATCTTTTTTTGAGTAATTTCGTTATTTTTGTTTATTTGAATATGATGACGTGTTATTTCACAAATCCCCCCAAAACAACCACATACGCAAACAATTATGACATTTCTAACAAGTTATGAGAAATAAAAAGTATTATTTTATTAATTCTTGATATAAGCTGAAACCTGCACAAGAGACTACGATTATGCTGGGTACACACCAAAAGATTTTCTTAGACCACAAACATGAGGAGAAAAAATCCTAAATTTAACCGTTTTTCACCTATAGTGTGTGGTGTGCCATGATGTGTCAAAGACAGCACACCACACACAAACAGATTTTTAACCAGAGTCTCGACTGTGAACACAGGAAATCTCGCGAGACTTCAGAATAATGCAGGAGGAAATTTCAATGATAGTGTTTGAAACAGCAGCCATATCACCCTGTAGCCCAAGACAGCTTGCCCACTGAAGCTAATCAGGGTTGAGCCTGGTCAGTACTTGGATGGGAGACCACCTGGGAAAACCAGGTTGCTGCTGGTAGAGGTGTTAGTGAGACCAGCAGGGGGTGCTCACCCTGTGGGCTGTGTGGGTCCTAACACCCCATTATAGTGATGGGGACACTATCCTGTCAAAAAGGCACCGTCCTTCGGATGAGACGTTAAACCGAGGTCCTGACTCTCTGTGGTCATTAAAAATCCCAGGATGTTATTAGAAAAATAGTAGGGGTGTGCCCTGGCATCCTGGCCAAACTTGCCCATTGGCCTACTAATCATCCCCCATAGATACTAATAATTGGCTATATCACTCTGTCTCCTCTCCACTAATAAGCTGGTGTGTGGTGGACGTTCTGGTGCAATATGGCTGCCGTTGCATCATCCAGGTGGATGCTGCACATTGGTGGTGGTTGAGGAGATTACCCCATTCATTTGTAAAGTGCTATATAAATCTAATTAATTAATTAATTTAATTATTTTCACAGAAAATTCAAGAAAAAACGTTTGTCCTCGGGGTTCACTCCACACATCAGGATTTCTGATCGTAAATATGAAACATGTTTAATATTTACGATTCGCGATCGGGGCGGCTCCGACATTCTTTCGATCAGGTTCGGACACTCATAACACACCTTAAACCAGGGGGTAATCTGTAGAACCATCAAGATAATCGGGACAGAGGTAGGTTTGTCGGAAGTGGGGAATTGGCCCAAAATCAGCCCAATTATCTTTTGGTGTGTACCCAGCATTAGCTTACTTCCTAAGATGTACAAGACATGTGCTTCTGTCACATGACAGGCCCTACAGGCTGATTAGTTAAAAAGAATTGATTAGTTTGTGGCCGTTTCTCAATCCGAAAACTGCAGCCTCCCGAAGTCGCATTTGCAAGCTGCATACGTCATCAGAATATTAACAATTAACTTCACTATTATTCTTAATTAACTGTAAATTGTTGTAATATGCTTATGACTTGCGTAATGTTCAGTTAACTTAAAGAAACCAGGCTTGATGATGTAGGGTTAGGGTGTTCACGAGACAAAAGAACGAACGACTGGGACGGAAGACTCGAGAAATGGTGGACACCCAGGGTGAATATACTTTATTCAAGCAGTGGTACAGGAAAAAGTTTGCATCTTTCAAGAAGACTGATTATTTTGCAAGACAACGCTCCATCACATACATAACAAGTACTCAACTGCATGGCTGGCAAGTAAAGGCCTTAGAGATGAAAAACTAATGACATGGCCCCCTTCTTCACCTGACTTAAACCCTATTGAGAACTTTTGGACCCCTTCTTAAGCAGGACATTTACAGTGAAGGTAAACAGTACACCTCTCTGAACAGTGTCTGGGAGGCTGTGGTTGCATCTGCACAAAATGTTGGTTCAGACCAGATCAAGAAACTGACTGAATCCGTGAATGGAAGGCTTGTGAATGTTATCGAAAAGAAGGATGGCTATATTGATCACTGAGTATATATATTTTTTTATTTTAAATTTTTTTATTACATGTTTATTTGTAAATGAAGAGTTTGTTTATTATTCTCACTTTTAACAGGTGTAAAAAACCAAGTGAGATGGTAAAATCTTTGTTTTTCATTTAGTTGCCTAATAATTCTGCACACTAATAGTTGCCTAATAATGATGTACATAGAAATATCCTCTTAAGAAAGCCAAAATTTCACTTTTACTACTTAAATGTTCAGGTTTGAGGGTTTGTTAACATTTTGAATTGACCAAGAGCACTGTAGTTGTACAATAACAAAAGTAATCCTCAAAAATACAACTTGCCTAATAATCCTGCACAAGGTGTAGATAGATAAAAGGGCCTGAATCAGTTCACTGAGCTTTGGAACAATGGATCCACAGAGAAATGAAGGAATAGGTTGAGGTGAAGGAGGAGGAAGATAAGGAGGACATGGTGAAGGAGGAAGAAGAGGACATGGTGAAGAAGAAGGGAGAGGACATGGTGAAGAGGAGGAAGAGTATGTGGTGGAAGAGGAGGAGGATGTGGTGAAAGAGGAGGAGGACGTGGTGAAAGAGGAGGAGGGAGACGTAGGGCAGGGTGACAAGCAGTCTCAGATGAAATTCAAGCCACTCTAGCTGACCATGTGCTTGTCCATGGTATGAATATGAGGGAGGCTGAGCAACGGGTAAAGCCTAATTTGAGTCACTTCACTGTTGCCTTCATCTTCAGAGCCTTCAGGGAGGAAAACAGATAGGGGTACTTACAGTAAGACTGCTCTATACAGTAACTTTAGTGTGCATACACTGTTGGACTATGCTACTGGAATAAAGAAATGCATAAAATTGCCTTCCATAGAGTTAGACATATCAGTAGATGAATACCAGGGGTGGATCATGCAAGAGGATTTTACCCTCCCTGTTTGGCTAGGACCAATATAGTCTATGATGTGGGTGAGATTCTCTGGCCTGACCCAGAACAAAGACGGGATGTTGAGGAGGAATATTTTTTTAATTGTGCTGTGTAGCACATGAATGAATAAAAATGTGCTAATGCATAAATTGATTGTGTCTTTTTTGGTCATATGAAAATGTTTTTGAGGGGGAGAACCACAAGCAACTTACCAGTTTTGGATATATTGTTTTGAATTTATTGCACCATTGTGTAATACTATGTTGTAATGTGTGTATGTGTGTGTGTGTGTGTGTGTGTGTGTGTGTGTGTGTGTGTGTGCGTGCGTGCGTGCGTGCGTGTGTGCGTGCGTGTGTGTGTGTTGTCTGAGGGAAAATTCTGTTTTTTCAGTAAGAGTGAATGGTTTTGAGTGTAGAGCTTCATTTTGACCTGAAAATATGATGTTTGGAGAATTGGGTGAGATGTTATGATATTGTGTTTGCTGTTTTGAGAGTATGAGGCAAAGTTTCAAGAAATGTGTTTAAGCAACCAAGAAAAACTGTAATTAAATTAATAATAATAAAAGATAATCTACACAATTCATTCATCTAAATCTGTTAGTTTTGACTGACAACTCATTACACATTACTCGTGGTTCAATTAACGTCCTCTCCTCACCTGTGTCAAAGTGAAAAGTAAGTCAAATCAGCAAATTGTGCAGCTCAGTTTCATCTGTAAAGAGGCTACTGTAGTTTTTTCTTTGCAAGTAACTTATAGTGTTTTAAGTGATGATATATAGGCACAAGCCATTACTTTTACAAACCATAAGAAACCATATGTCAAAAGACCCTATAATTTGTTAAAGTTACAACCTAACACTATAGCTTTCAATGTTTGCTATTGAGATGAGTGGTTTAAGCATCCAGTAACACTAGTACTCTTCTTTACTCGGTGTATGAGACCTTCAAGCTTTAACTTCTCTCCTGCCGTTGCAGTAGATTAATGAGTAAGATAGAAAATAACAGCTTTGGACTTCTGGCATAAATGCTTGGTGTATAACGCTTTGTGCAGACCCTTGTTATCTGATATAAGAATTGCTTTATTTTAAGGTTTCTTGTAAATGTTATCATTTAATTTAGAGGGGAAAATAATGTAGTCTATGGATTAAAGAATGTTTTTGGGTGTATAGGATGGCCTGGGCGGGTGTGGGATTTCCCAGCCTGAAATGATGTCCCAGTCCGGCCCTGGCTGGTGCAACATGCTCTATGATTTCAAACTGGAATTGACAGGTCAGTGCAATATTATGAAGCTGCAGACTCAGAGCCTTCTTATGTAAAATAGTACGTGATGATATATTGCTGCAATGTTTTTTTTTATGCAAATTCCAATGGTCTTATTAACATTATATCATGCTAACATTACAAAACCATTTTTTTAAATATTTTGAATGGGAAGCAAATCTTAAATGAAAATAGACAAAGAAAAAAGGAAGAAAGAATTGTGTTAATGACTTTTCATCTTCAATTGCATTTAAAAGAACTCATTTATAAGTCACTTTGGATAAAAGCGTCTGCTAAATGAATAAATGTAAAATAATGTAAATGCATAAGTAATTACTTCCTGGTAGGTGATTTTTTCCTTCTTTTTTAGTCTTTTGGAAACTGCTCTGTCAAATACCTCGACTTCACTACAATAAAAAGATGAATGCCATTGCCAAAATATTGTGTAATAAAAAACACTATTTTTTTGCAAATGCAAATTACAAGCATACCTACCCTTATGATAATTAAGGGTTTTATTGTGGTAAAAGTGTAGTAACCATTGTTTTTTGGTGTATTGATTACTATCAGAAAAACCATAGTTTTACTAAACTAACCATGGTTTAACAATAGTTTTTATTTGTGGTTACCATGGTTTTATTACAGTAACCATGTTTTTTTTTGGTTTTGACTGTAGTAAAACCATGATTAAGTTTTGTAAGTGTGGCGAGGTCGTCTTTTTACAGTGATATTCAACACTCAAAAGGTATAAGAATCGACTACGCCACCCTGGGACTATACCAGGGAATCACAGTTCTCTTAAAATATTATAAGGAACCCAGGTTCATTTCACTGAATAAGATGGGCAAGAGACGTGGGTAGCAAAATAATGTTTGTTTATTGGTACAAATGTTAAAATGCAGAGACAAAAGTAGTCACAGTCCACAATAAGATTTCACAAGTAATTCAGAGCTGCAGCCTATTGGCATCAGAACGGCTAAAGAGAGGGAGTAAAAGGGAAGAGAATCACACTGGGTGCACACACGCACGCACACACGCACACACACACTCACTCCAATACCCGTGATTTTATCATTGGTGCTCACACAGCATAACACAGCACACGGTGAAGGAAAGCCTCACTGCCGTCGGACACACAGCTCCTGCAATTGTGATACAAAACAAAATATATCAATAGAAAATAAATCAATAACAACTTATTAATTGCAGGGGAGCAAAAGAAGCCCTCCCAGCGTAAAGGAAAAAGGAATAAATTCTAGCTTAAACAGCTAGATAATAACACAAAAAAAAGAAGAAACGTAAAGACAACAATGTCCAAAAGAAAACCTCAGCGTTCTGAATCGATCGAAAATAGGAAACACCATAAAGGGAAAACAAAAAAATAAAGAATCTGAATGAGCGCGGCCCTCAAACTCGTTATTATTTCCCCACGTAACGTACGGGAAAGAAGAGATCTTTAAATAGTCACAATAGGAGCAGGCTTTAACCCACAGCTCCAATCGGGCCGCGCTAAATCACCCAGAACAAAATAATGAAAACACAAAACCAGAATATAAAAAGGGAAAGAAGCGAAAGCAAATCCAGCAGGAACAAAACAGCAGCGTGCTTCTAGATGTAGTAGGGGAATGCAGCACACACAGTCTTAGCCCTAACAGATAATATACGATGATTAGTAAACTAGTTATAGTTTATGAACGGCAAATCGGAAATATAAACGCACATACCAAATAACGCAGCCCAAAGCTTGGCGTGCGTGAAGTTGGCCCCCACCCAACGCAAAACGTTGGCAAAATATGCTCAATCGTTTGTGCTCCGTTTGTGCTGGTTTGTGCCGCAAAAATTTTCGTTTGTGCTGCTTTGGTTTTTTAAATATTAAAAGAACATTTATAGGTCATACTGAGGTCACGTAGCCCCCCAACATGCTCCAAATTTACCCAAAATTAAACGTTTGTGCTTCGTTTGTGCTGGTTTGTGCAGGTAAAATTTTCGTTTGTGCTGCTTCGGTTTTTATAATATTTGACCTTGAAATAAGGCGATGACGTCACTCAGCCCCCCCACATGCTTCAAGTTCACCCGAAGTATTCTTGTTTGATTGTGCTTCATTTGTGCTGGTTTGTGCAGGTAAAAACTTCGTTTGTGCAGTTTTCGTTTTTTAGAAATTAAAAGAACATTTATAGGTCATGAGGTCACTTAGGCTCCAACATGCTCCAAATTTACCCAAAATAGTCTAAAAGTTTGTGCTTCGTTTTGTCATGGTCCTGTCTTCAAGTCACAGTTTTAAGTCATAGTGACAGGATCATGGCAGCCCAATGTTTTGTGTGAGAGCACTGGCTTTGTTTTTTCATTGCCATGTGCTTTCTGTCTCGTCTCCTGACCCCGCCCCCTTGTTTCCTCGTTAATTATCCCATCATTGTTTGATTCATGTCACCTGTTCCCCTCTTGATTTGCTCCTCTATTTAATGCCCTTGTGTTTGCTGTCCTGTGCTCGATCGTCTGTTTTCATGGAGTATGTATTGTTCATGTTTAGTCTTTGATGTTATCTAGTCAAGTCTTGTTAATGTTTGCTCTTGTCCATCTAGTGTTTATAGTTTAGTCCTGCCTTGTTAGTGTTCGTGTGTTATCTGTTATTGTTATTTTACCCCCTTGTGGGTTTTTGTTTTCCTGTTTATATTAAAGTCTTCAGTGTTTATCCCATCTCAGTCTGCGCTTGGGTTCTTTGTCTGCAAACCCTGACACGTTTGTGCTGGTTTGTGCAGGTAAAATTTTCGTTTGTGCTGCTTCGGTTTTTATAATATTTGACATTGAAATAAGGCGTTTATTCGATCCAATTTAATAGGAGGCGCTGTTTCAAAAACCGAGGGGTCTGAGAATGAGGGTCTTTGGGTGAGGGTCTGTAGCTGCAGGCTCAGGGTCTGCAGCTTCATACTACTCGGTCAGTGGTCTCTTGGCGCCATCTTGTGTTCAGTATAAGCAACATGTTTGCAGCTTGATTTTTGCAGTCTTCCTGATATGTTAACCAGTTTTGTCTGTAATATGATTCTCCCCACCAGTAAACTCGACGTCTTAATCATAATTACAATATCATAGCATCTCATTTTTATGCAATGATTACAAAGTAATAATAAAGAGGTTGTATTAACCCATTCGCCGCCAACCAACTTTTGAAAAGTTGCTGGCAGCATTTTCTGTGATTTTCACAAAAGTTTCACAAAATGCATTCCAGGAAAATTTTTTTCTAAAAATATATAAACATACAAATATATCAAATGAAAGAACAGACATTCAATAATTAAAAGAAAAAAACAAAAAAAAATAGCTGCTTATAAACTCTTAAATAGCGGTATTTGTCTTTAAAAATATAATTTTGTTGCAAAAACCGAAAATAATTGCATTTTGTTGAAAAAATTTTGTTAGAGATCAGATTCAGAATGATTATCAAAACATATATAGAGTTTAAAATTAGTAAAAAAAAAACATTTTGGCTTCAGTTTTTTCATAAATTGGGCAAGTGGTTATCGGGGTATTACAGATTAACATGAAAATTATTTAAAGAGACTTTTTATCCAAATGTGTTTTCTTAATTGACGAGGTAACCCGTCAATGGCGGGGAAGACTTAATTGTGAGAAGTTTATTCAGGGTTAAAAAAAAAATAAAATAATTCCGTAGAAATTACAATGTTATTGCAGCTGGGTTGCCGGTAATTTACCGTAGATTTACATTTATGTTATTTACTGGCAAGAGTTTGTTGAGTCTTTATCAACCTTTTTCAGCAAATTTTGTTTGCCAGAATGTTTTGCTTGATGCTGTTTTTAAGTTTTACTCTGTAAAGACAAAGACTTGTAAATGTTTAATGTTCATTTAACTTCAAACAAAATGTTGCCAGTAAAAAATATAAATTTAAATCTACGGTAAGTTACCGGCAACCCAGCTGCAATTTCTACGGATTTTTTTTTACAATGTATGTCGTTAAAACTGAATATATTATTCCTATGGATTTATAAAGTTACTTGGACCGCATTATGTTTTACCATTTACTATTTGAGTTCTGATGGCCATACAGAACAGTCTTCCTTTCACTATCCGGCCCCTCCATTTGCATCTTTTTGTGATTTTTGTGATGAATATGACTGATTTTGTGGAGGTAATTTCCAGAAATGTGCAGGATATTTATCTCTTAATAAAGGATACAAGCGCTTGCCTAATTTTAAATTATTATTAAGAAGTTATTAGGGAAAACATCAAAGCTACAAATGCAGCCACCATTTTACCCATTAGTACAACAAACACTAGATTAACATATGAACAACTTGAGTAATTTAAGGTTGTTTTCACATATGTTGGTGCGCACCGTGGTGCGGCCTCGGAGCGCACCAAAATACATTGTATCATTTTTCAGTTAGTGCGGTCTGTGTTCACATATATATATTTTTTACTTTACTCGAAATGCCGCACCGTACGCCATGTGACAACGGTCAGCGCTGTCATTGGTCTCTGACAGCTCTTACCGTCTCATGACCACCCCCACGTTTCCACGACAACCAGCCTGACAGGGAGAGCGCAGCTATCAAGATGTGGAGATAAACGATGCACGTCTTTGCGAAGTTTCTTTGCTTTAACGCGAAATTGCGTAGCTGTTCTATTAAAGCCTTTCTCACGGAGCCGTTTGCTAAAAGCCCGTAATGTCACTATTTGTGTGTGGAGGACAGCTATGCATTTATAAAATCATCAGCTCAAACGTAAAGGAGACAGCGAATCTCTATGCAACGGACCAGGTTTGGCTTGTTTGTTGTTAACCCACAATATAACACCCGGCTCACTTCACAACGGAAGCCCAGTGGCTCAAACATGTGGAGAACTTCCTGTATTTGGTTCGGTCCGAGGTCCGGCAGTGTTCACACCACAGGTGGGTCGCCCCAGAGTTCGGCAACAGCCGCTCTGAGACCACCTGTTTAGAGCGGTCTCGGAGCGGCCGTTTAGTGTGCACCCGAGTGCGGCTGTTGTGTTCACACTGACCCAAACGCACCGTACTCGGAGCGGCTGTCGCCGAACTCTGGTGCGACCCACCTGTGGTGTGAACACTGCCGGACCTCGGGCCGAACCAAATACAGGAAGTTCTCCACATGTTTGAGCCACTGGTCTTCCGTTGTGACGTGAGCCGGGTGTTATATTGTGGGTTAACAACAAACAAGCCAATCCTGGTCCGTTGCATAGAGATTCACTGTCTCCTTTACGTTTGAGCTGATGATTTTATAAATGCATAGCTGTCCTCCACACACAAATAGTGACATTACGGGCTTTTTAGCAAACGGCTCCGTGAGAAAGGCTTTAATAGAACAGCTACGCAATTTTGCGTTAAAGCAAAGAAACTTTGCAAAGACGTGCATCATTTATCTCCACATCTTGATAGCTGTGCTCTCCCTGTCAGGTTGGTTGTCGTGGAAACGTGGGGGTGGTCATGAGACGGTAAGAGCTGTCAGAGACAAATGAAAGCGCTGACCGTGGTCACATGATGTACGGTGCGTCATTTCGAGTAAAGTAAAAAATATATAAAAGTGAAAACCGACCGCACTAACTGAAAAATGATAAAATGTAATTTGTTGCGCTCCGAGGCCGCACCACGGTGCGCACCAACATATGTGAAAACAACCTAAAACTACTACAATAGAAGAGCTCTCAAAATTAATAAAACCATCCAAATCATCGTCCTGTATATTAGACCCCGTTCCCACAAAATTACTTAAAGAGGTATTCCCTGTAGTGTCAGACCCAGTACTAAATATCTTTAACTCATCGCTAGAACTAGGATACAGCTTTTAAACTAGCAGTTATTAAACCGCTCATTAAAAACACACCTCGACCAAGAAGATCTTAATAACTTTAGACCAATCTCAAATCTCCCTTTTCATTCTAAAATATTAGAAAAGGTAGTGACAAGCCAACAATGCGCATTCTTAGTAAATAATAGTACCTTATGAAAAGTTCCAATCAGGATTCAGGCCCCACCATAGCACAGAGACAGCACTGCTTAGAGTTACAAATGACCTCCTATTAACATCCGATTGTGGTGAAATCTCAATCCTTATATCACTAGACCTTAGTGCAGCCTTTGACACAATAGATCACACAATCTTACTTAATAGACTAGAAAACTGTGTTGGTATCAGTGGTCAGGCATTAGCATGATTTAGATAACCAACTGCTATCACTTTGTTTATGTAAACAAGAAAGCGTCATATCACGCCCCGGTTAAAAGCTGTGTTTTCACTGATATGCAGATGATACCCAGCTTTACATCTCCTCACATCCTAGCGAAACCCACCAGTTTTCTGAGCTAACTGACTGTATTAGCGATATTAGTGACTGGATGGCAAATAACTTCCTTGTGCTAAACTCCAATAAGACAGAGGTTATTGTTATTGAACTTTATCGCTTCAAACAAAATATGTCTGATTACAAGTTACCCATGGCTGCATGGTGGTGACGTCTTCCACAGTCAAGAACCTAGGTGTGATGTTCAGAAATCTATCCTTCGATTGTCATACCAATGTCTTAAAAATATCTCGAAAATACGCCATAAGCTGTCTGCATCAGATGCAGTAAAGCTTTTCCATGCTTTTATGACCTTAAGAATAGACTATTGTAACTCGTTACTCGGGGGATCTCACGCAAGTCAGGTAACCAAGCTTCAGCTAGTTCAAAACGCAGCGGCAAGAGTACTTACTCGATCTAAGAAGTATGACCACATAAGCCCAATTCTGGCATCTTTACAATGGCTACCAGTTAAATATCGCATACTTGTAAAAATATTGCTAATCGCCTATAAAGCCTTAAATGGCCTAGCAACTTCATATCTTAGAGAATTACTATCAGAATACAATCCATCACCTACACTGTGATCACAAAATTCTGGCCTCTTAATTATCCCAAGAATATCAAAAGTGTCTAAAGGTGGTCGATCCTTTTCCTACTTAGCCCCTAAGCTCTGGAATGATTTACCAAATAATGTTTGAGAATCTGACACAGTTGATCAGTTTAAGTCTAAACTAAAGACATTTTTCTTAAACAAAGCATTCACATAATTTGTCTGGTAAATTTACTTATCCCGTAATAGTTAGCATGTCCAGAACAAAGCATTCACATAACTCGTCTGGGTAATATATTTATGCCGCTATAGTTATCCTGTCTGGAACCGAGCTGATTTACCAAAATACTGTATAACCCCATTCACACAGACCTTTGGTCCCAGAAAATACCTGTAAAATTGCCAGACAAGCGTCTGTGTGGACACAAACTCGTCCCGTTAATCTTCTGGGATCGTTGCCGGAAAGAGGACCTAGTCAGATACACGGATAACCCTCTGTGTGAACAAGAAGCCGAAAGAATGCCGTAATGGGCATGTCGTAGTGAGGATGCGCGCATTATCACAACAAAAGTTATGGTTCAGCTCATTAAAACGAGAGATAACATGCATATAAACATTCACCACGAGAAATGTTGCATATATTGTCGCAGTTATCAGGAAATGATAAATGAGACGCATAAACAATGACGCACGTGCCGTAGTGTGGACGTGCGTGTCATGGCAACATGAAGTTGGTTCAACTCTTTAAAATGAAGGATTTACAACATTCACGACGAGAAATGTCAGCAAACTGGACTGAAGCAGATATCAGGTAAGTTAGCTCGTTACTTACTGCGTTGAAACGGAGATCATTCAGCAGCATAAAAGAATATCGCGTCACATCCCTGCTGTAAAAACAGCATCAAACCAGCATGGACCAGCATGGGAATTATGCTGGTGCTAATGCTGGTTTAACTGGTGCTAATGCTGGTTTGTTGCTGGTTTAGCTGGTGCTAATGCTGGTGCTGATGCTGGTTTGATGCTGGTTTAGCTGGTGTTCACTAGCAAACCAGCACCAAAACACAACATATGCTGCTGGTCTTGCTTGTATGCTGTTTTTTTCAGCAGGGATGCTCATTTGAGCTTATAATAAACGAAAATACCCGCGCATCATCCCAACAAGATATATCGTTCAGCTCCGCAAAATGCACCATTATGTTGACCCTGGGACAACATTTCAATCAACCAATCAGATTTCAGAAATAAGTTTACAGTTGGTTTAAAGTTTAAGCCTACAACCAGGATTAGCTGTTTTTTAGACCATTGTTTTTCACTTATCATGTCCCCCTGATTTTAGGGTTTGGTTATGGTTAGGGTTGTGGTCTGGGGTGGGTTTAGGTTTTATTTAGAAAAATGTTGTCCTTGGGTCAACACAATATGTTGCCCTGAGGACATCTCCCACTTGGCAAAATCCGTTTGAGCTTCACAGATTGCTCCAGCTTACAGAATTTAAAATCCACAGCCTCTCTAAAACATACTTCGTGGTTAAAATCACTTTCAACAGAGCCTTTAAAATCCTTCTCCAGTTTTAAAACAATACTTTTAAGAGCGAAAATTTCAGCATGCAACAGTTCACTTTCACATTTGTGTAAAACATGTTCATCATTAAAACCAGCAGATGTTTCAAAGGAAGCCGCATTAACAGAGTTATAGACCCCTTCAAGGTTTGTAAACATTGAACGACTATCGGGTGCGCGCGCAGCATGGGGTCAAACTGTTCATGCCATCCAGGCTTTATAATTTAATCTAACATGGCTGAAAAATGATGACTTACCTCAAATGAAGTGAGCACTACAAAAACAAGCCTCTTTGATATTTGCATTGTTCCAGTCTGCACGTTAATTGCTTGCAGCCGCAGATGTTCTATTTTTTTGTTTTTGAGATTCTGCATGAATCGTGAAAACTTAACGGAAGACCTGGTGCGATTTTCATAGCCCACAACGTAAGTAGGCATTTTTGACGATACCAAATAATACGCCAGTCCATCTGCTGTAATGGCTTTTCTGACCCCGACATGCGCAATGGGAACCGCCTGTGACTTGAACCGTGAAGGGGTCTATTCATCATCTTTTAACAATTTTCAACACTGTTTACAAACTTAAACGATTCCCCATACGGGCCACCATTATGGAACTTTAGCCTTATCAGCTGAGATACAACCTTTTAAAGGTAACAAGTCAAGTACACTCTGACATCTTGTTTCTCATTTATTTATTGTTATTTTAATCACTTTCATTCTTTCTCGGAAGAGGTTTAATGTCGAGCCCTGTGGCAGGGTGCAGCCCTGGACCCCTGGCCTAACTGAATCCTCGATTTTATGGTTCTGTTATGTGGGAATGTCGTTGTTGTATGGCCAGAGGTATTTACACCACACCCTAGGTTTTTGTGAAATGCCGCTACTGGTATTATTTTTATAAGTTTGTTTATTCTTTATTATTTATTTTCTATAAGAGGTAATATCAGAGAGGCAGTATTTCCATCCTAATCACTATTTAATCCATATGACATAATTTAATTTAATTTATATAGCGCTTTTCACAATTGTTTAATTGTTTCAAACCAGCCTTACATTAATAGATGCAGAAAAAACACAGAAAAATCATAAAACATAAGCAGCAGAATAGTACAGCGGTTAAGATTAACCATACTAGGGAGCGTAGTAATAATGTAATGTATATAAGAGGGTGTTAAGTTAAGCCAATGTCAACAGACCCCCCCTCAGGGGTTGAAAAAACACCTAGGAGAAAAACCCTGTGGGCAAAAAGTCCTAGGAGGGGAAAAACCCTTGAGAGACAGCCAGGGATTGCTGATTCTATAGAGGACATACACTCACCGGCCACTTTATTAGGTACACCTTACTAGTACCGGGTTGGACCCCTTTTGCCTTCAGAACTGCCTTAATCCTTCGTGACATAGATTCAACAAGGTACTGGAAAAGAATCCAGTCTGAGATGATTTATCCTGCTGGAAGGAGCCATCAGAAGATGGGTACACTGTGGTCATAAAGGGATGAACATGGTCAGAAACAATGCTCAGGTAGGCTGTGGCGTTGACACGATGCTCAATTGGTACCAATGTTTTCATGTTGTTGACGTCAAATTCTGACCCCACCATCCAAATGTCGCAGCAGAAATCGAGACTCATCAGACCAGGCAAAGTTTTTCCAATCTTCAATTGTCCAATTTTGGTGAGCTTGTGCGAATTGTAGCCTCAGTGTCCTATTCTTTGCTGTCAGGAGTGGCACCTGGTGTGGCCTTCTGCTGCTGTAGCCCATCTGCCTCAAGGTTCGACGGGTTGTAGATCCCAGTAGATCAGCAGTTTCTGAAATACTCAGACCAGCCCGTCTGGCACCAACAACCATGCCACGCTCAAAGTCACTTAAATCACCTTTCCTCCCCATTCTGATGCTCGGTTTGAACTGCACCAGATCGTCTTGACCATGTCTACATGCCTAAATGCATTGAGTTGCTGCCATGTGCTTGGCTGATTAAAAATTTGCTTTAACAAGCAGTTGGACAGGTGTACCTAATAAAGTGGCCGGTGAGTGTATTATATAATAGGTACGATTTTTAACACTTTTATGTCCGTGTATATATTTTATGTGTGTGTATATATATATATATATATATACACGGAAAAGTAGATTAGATGGGGTCAGCTGGTGGTCTTTGGTCTGACATCAGCTGGGCATCATATTGAAGGAAGGCCAGTATATCAGTGGCTTGATGACCCCCACAGCAGCCGGAACTGGGTATGTTAGTCCCATTGTCCTCAGGAATGAGAACGAGTCGGGGAAAGAGAAACAAATTCCTATTTGCGTAGGGGCTGTTCACATGTAATGCAAGTGTCACACAGTATTGTGGTTTATAATATGCTCAGTAAAAGGATAGCTATTGCGGCATAAGTATATTCCCCAGACAATGAACCTTAACCCTAATGTTTGATTTCAAAGTATGAGTGGTCCCTATCACGTTCAACAGTGTTCAGAATATCAATACCCTAAAGCATCTTTTTGAATAACAATGTGAATGTTAAGGTTACAAATATTTAAAGCTCAATCAGTTGTCAATACTAATGTCATTCAAAAATAATGCAAATAGTAATGTAAACTCTTGTATGAAGTTTGTGTCATGATCTGCTGGTCTGTAGTCTTCAATCTGCAAAACATAGAAATGTGTTTCTTATAAAAATGTCATTGAGTGTCATATTAAGCCCCAGATCTATGAATTACTCAAAAAGGGCCAACAACAGTAAATTACAGAAAAAGCATCTTTGTCCCAAAACCCCTAAAATAGAGAGGAAAAAGGTGCAATGGGATTCTTTTGTGTAACGGCTCAGTCATCTGCATGATACTCTCAGGCTGTGTGGTCCGCACCCTGGAACAGTGAAACAGAACCTCACCCTTCATCAACAGAACATCAGCATCTTGCAAGGATTCCCAGAGCTTCCCCTGTGCACACTCAGATCTAAGGCATCCTCAGCACATGCTGGAGCCAACAGCAGGCTCGGCCTCTTGCTGGATTACGAGGATAAGAATTAATCAGCAGTATTACATTTTTTCTAATGTTGTTTTTACATTGGGTTAGAGCAGAGCTTCCCAAACTTCAGAGTGGTAAGCTCCGCGGCCCCCCATTTGTATATTACATATATTTAATAAAACAGATTGTGTCTTTGCACAAAATTATCAATATTTATTAAACAGTTTTAAGAATCTCATTTGAATTGTGAGAACTATATTTTATGTTCTGTTGAAAGATAACGTTAACATTCTTTACAAATATTTAAACCCATAAAACTGCATATTTTCTGCATATTATTTACAATTATAATGTATCAAAGTGTGTAACTAAAACTACATTGCAATGAATTACATAGATATATTTAAAACAAAGTCTGAAACTATTAACTTTTAAACTGAGAAACGATGTAAACTTTGTCAGTTTTAGTAAAAAACAGTCCCACAGCCTGACAGTAAATAATGAGATGGGTGATATTGCTTTTTAGCAGTTAAGGATTTGATGTCTGGCTGAATCGACGTCAATTTAAGACGAAGATCAGATTCCACACTCAATGCGTTCCTGTACTTTGTCTTTAAAGCTCCACTGTGTACTTTTTTGAGTTAATTCTTAGCAAAAACCCATGTTTTCTTTCAAAAGTATGTGCTCATTCATGTGTAATTACTTCCACTCACTAATCAAAGTATTCTCGTAAGTGTAGAATCTGCTATTTAACGGCCTCGTGCCTCTGGCCTAATCACAGCCGTGATGATATAGAGCTATATCATATGACTCCGAGAGCGATATTGCTTTTATACAACAGTTCGACGGCACACGTTTGAAAAACGAAAACTAGAAAACAACAACGGAGTTATTTTAAAAGCCTCTTTGTTTGAGAACTACTTCTTCCGCCACGGATTTGAGGGCGGCCAGAATGACAGGTAAAACTTTCGGCTGCTTTGAAGCTCATAACAACTCAATGGACGGAAAAGCCGTTACTTTATATAACAGTTTCTTGGTCACAAAGTGTAGTTTTAAGATTAGTTCAGTCGAGAATGTATATGTATTATATTTAAATCTGCAGTCGATTAGTAAAGATAGCGCCTGTTTGAACGTTTGCTTAGTGAGATTCGGTACGTATGAGAACCAAAGCATGAGCGGACATCAGTGTTCACTCGCCCCGCTGACCACCGCCCTCTCTGGGCTACATCTCTGACAGGGATTCCCTGGCTCTCATGTTGGCCTTGTTTGTTTATGATCGTCAAAATGAGATCAAATCAGCAGTATTTGGTGTCATGATCAAACTATTACTTGTTTTTTATTCATATTTAGTGTCTTTTGTGTTGTTATTGTTTTGGCGCGAGGTAAAAGTGAATAAAACTATACTTGTATAACTTTACTATTGCTTTCTCATTTATTCTTAACGCGATACGAGCACTCGATTATTATTATTAAACTTTGTTCTTGTCAGTACTATATAAAACATTTTTTTATAAGTGTCAGAGAGATGTTTTTGCATGCTGCTTATAAATATACCAGTGGCGATATCTCATAACATGTTTTAATAGTCACGTCACGATAAAGTAAATGATCAATGTCCACATTTAAAAGCTGCGGTGCTTACCTGCAGTTCCACTGTGTTTTCGCGTTCTGATAAGAGATAATAGGTCCTGAAAAAAACGAGTGTCTATATTCCTCTTTCCAAGTGTTAATCGTCCACACAATGTGACAAGACATTTCTCCCATTAACTTTAATGTAACATCCAAGAGCGCTGATCTTTGACGGAATAATAACTTCCGATTGGGGATTCACAGACTGATTTATGAGCTAGTGAAATAATGAGACACACGGAGAGTGATTCAAAACAGGCTTCTTCTTCTTCTTCTTTTCGTTTAATGGCTGCTCACTCCTTGTGAGTATTACTGCCACCTACTGTATACCTTGCGCATATGTGTAATGGATCAGGGCGTCTGTGTTTTTCCATTCAGAGATGAGCCTGCTTAGAACCTCCATTCACTAGGTGGCGGAATGATCAATCAGATTCGAGAACCAGAAAGAACTGTTGTATAAATAAGATTTAAACCACTCCAGAACATTACCATTTAACCCAACTAGAGATTTTAGTCTCGAGAGAAGCACCTGGTGATCAATGGTGTCGAAAGCAGCAGTTAAATCTAGGAGAACTAGAATCATTTATGTAATCAGATGTACTGAGATAAATGTTTTTGTTATCTTTTCTGACCTCTAGCACAAACACACGGTGACAGCCCTACTTTTGGCCTTTCATTGAAAAAACTAACCCTGCTGATCTGCACTTCTTTCGTTTCATTTTACAAGCGTGTGAAAGTTGAGCGATCTTATTTCACCAAAATCAGAGAAAGCTCTTACACACGCACATGTAACATGTTTACTTAAAACATAAGCAGTGGACTCTGACATAATATTAGTTTGCGTCCATTTAAACCCGTCATTACTCCCGCTCATGATTAAATGACAGGAGAGGGACTCGTCCACAGACCATCTCCTCAGTAATCTGGAGAGAAGCGGTCGAAAGTGGACAAAAAGAGACGGATTTAAACACCAAGTGTAAACGTGATGTGTCTCTCTCGTCCACTTGTGATCCGATTGACGAAAACACATCTTAATACCAAGTGTAACAGCCCCTGTGATATTTTTCCTTGCGTCAATGAAAATGGAGTGTCTAAGCTACGTTTATGGTTGCTTTTTGTATGTGATTTTAAGCGGACATATCATGAAAATCAGACTTTTTCCATGTTTAACATAAATCTGTGTGCTTTGACAGATTACAGGCAAAGGACATTGCAAATTGTTCATTTTTTTCATTGCTTTTGCTTTGTAGCTACTGGAAGCCATGTTAACCTTGGCATGACACGGCCACCGTACGAGTTAAAACGCGTTCCGAATGGGGGGGGGTTTAGAAAGTAATATTCAGGTTGTCATATAGAATTTCACCGCTAGATTGGAGTAAATCCTACACAGTGGAGCTTTAAGGCCACAAGCATCGAAAATCCCACTTCACACATATATGTTGTAGCAAATGGCATCAAGAACATCATTGCCTTGTTGGCGAGTTCAGGGTATTCGCCTGACACATGTAACCAGCTGAGTCAAAGTTTTTTCAGAAAAAATCAGTTTCAATGAGCTGTCACAGGATAGATCGACAAGGCTGTTCTGTTTGTTGTATGCGAGTCTGGCAATTACATCCTCAGTGTGGTTAGCAAACGGATACTGTATCCATCTCTGCTGTTTGCTGATGCCAGAGAATTAATCCTGCATCTAAGACTTTAAAGCCTGCATGTGCTCTGTCATAGCAACTGCTGTATTGACAGGAAGTGACCTCTTCTCTTTAGATAAAAAGTATGACACGTTTTCAAAGCACTCGTAGTTGGCTCGGCAATTCTTTTCCCCCACAGATTAAAGTAGGGCTAGATTAAGTCCATTCAAGTGGCTAAAAATGTCTGCCAAGTAGGCCAATTTACAAAGCCAGTCGAAATCACAGAGGCGGTCTGCAAGTTCAAATTTGGAATCAATGAAAAATTTTCTGACCTTGTTGCTGTAACATCTGGCTTGACTGGAGGTCTCTTCAGTCTGGGTCGTTAACTGTTTCATGCTGTGACCCTAGATTGAGTTTTGTCACCAGGTCTGCTCGGACGCTTTCATCAGAAGATCCTAATCTCCTGATAACACACATCTCCAGACCTATCGACTCTCTCTGGCTGTCTTTATTGCACCAATCTAAGCAAATTAACACCTCAAAGCAATCTTCAAACCGTGGCCAGAGACGAAGCAGCCATGACACAAAAATGACACAAAAAATGTGCCAAAATAAATTGGTTTAAATTGTATATATTATATATCCTTGTATTGCATGTTTGTATCTGTAATGTACCACTTTCTTGTAACACTATAGGGATGCTTTGTTTATCTTAGCATGTCTCATAAGTCCCATTTATGAGATTACTAGTTGATGTGTGTTTAAGTAATATCTTGTTTGCACTCTAAATAATCCCCTTTTGCTTTCCTGATCAATGATGTGCATTATCTCACCATAACTGTTACCAAACTAATTTAAGATTAATCCAAGTTATTATTGAAACATCTCTGCATTAAACAAACCATGCAGATTAAGTCTTGGAAGAACAAAGACTTGTCTTCCCGCTTGATCAACACCCTTTCGGATTGGTCATCTGAACTTCAAAGGGGTTGGTCTAAGCTCAGGTTAAGAGGCCTGCACCCCAATTCATCGCAGCTCACAGCTACAGCTCAGTCGCGACCAGCACGCCACACGGCTGCTCAACAGCGAGGCCGTGGCGCCCAGCCGGGCTCGCTGTGAGACCTGTCCCTCTCTCGGATAGTCTTCACGGGCACCCTGACACTTGGACAAACTTCGACAAACTGGACAAATTAATCGCCACAGATTTACCAGACCGACGGATTAACCCAAAAGGGAACAACTCCTACGGACACCTCAGGACTCCATCACATGACCACAAACTCAGGAACTCTCTTCCACGCACCCACAGCTGGATGTGCACATGCGCATCACAAAAGCCAACGCAAGTATCGCTTGTTCATTTGCTGTAAAAAGTTATTGCCCCTTATTAATTAAGGTGTTTCTCAGAGTTCTGATGGTTTGTGCAGAAGTTAAGTCTATAGTGATATTGCCCTTCTTTTACTCTCTCTCTCTCTCTCTCTCTCTCTCTCTCTTAATTTTCCATTCTTTCTCTTTCATATATGTTTCTCTTTTGTTTGTTTGTGTGTATAGTTAGTCTTGTGTGTTTTTTGTAGTGTAAGGTAGGTTTAATAAACCAGTTTTGCATTTCACAATTAAATTGTTTCTTTGTTCAACTCTCATGAAATCAATGTTACTTAATCCGCCTTTAAGATCTTAAAGCTACATGCTTAAAAATATTTTATAGCAGTAAGAATGTTATTTTCTAAAGGCCACGGAATTAACTTCTTAAATGTACAATTATGAGTATTTGCTGGACAAATACACTAATTAATTGTTATTATTATTCTGCTAAATCAGTTTAAAATCTTAATAATTTGTATAATTGATTACAGTTAATTGTACTTATTATTCCGTTTGAGCTAAATTTCCCAAAATTCCCTTAAATTCCCGTAGTGTTTCGGTCGGAGGTTTATAGTGTTTTAAATAACGCCATTCTCCTCCTCCCGCTGATTCGCTACATTGCATAACTGGAAGAGCCAAGTGAGCAGTCTTTAAATCCATGGGCATTCTCTTAGCGGCTAATGTGAATGCAGCAATGTACATGAGTGAGCAGCGGGGCCACGTCTCTGACTCGCTTCACCATGCTACTGTGTCGGCCCAGCATCACACAAGCACCATCTGTGCTGAGTCCAACGCACTTTTTCCAGTCTATGTCATTGGAAGTTATGAAATCGTTCAGAATGTCAAAAATAGCTCCAGCAGTTGCGTTTTAATGTAGAGGTCTAAAAAAAATAAAGTTTTCCTTACTTTCTCCATCCCAGTCATACCTAGCGAATGTGGAATCGTTAATTTGAATAGCATAAAAACAACTTGCTCAAACACTGCAAATTAGCTGCTGGAACACATTCTCGGCCATATCATTAATTCAGCGCTTAACTGTGTTGTTTGATAAAGAAATCAAGTTAAGTTGCTATGCTGCACTGTTTCCCAGCATTATGCTCGCCATCTGCTTAGCGGCTGGTAATATTAAGTATTCACCTAAGGTGTGGGGCTTTCCACTGGTAGCAATCCGTTTTGATACCTCATACGATGCAGTCACTGCCTTTTGATTTTCGCCACCCGTCACATAGGTTGACTCGATCACTTTATTACGATGCTGGTATTCTCTCAGTTTATTTTGAAAAATTCTCAAGGCTTGCTGGCAAACGTCCCATGTTTTTTTTCCTAGGTGACGGCGTAACTTGCATGGTTTCAGTGCCTTATTAGCAAGGGTCTCTGAGCATAGCACACAGACAGGCATGGGGTTGTCAGTAGGACCAACACTCGTAAATCCAAAGGACAAGTACACCTCGCTGTTTTTTGTTTAGTTGAAGTGCAGTTAGTTCCAGTTGATGAGGATGGATTGACATCCTCTGCTTCTCTTTTACCAAGCAGCCACCGTCGTATTTTTGAATTGACAGTAATTGTAACCCACTGAATTCCCACTAAGCAATTGATGTCAGTTTGAAAATAAGCAAGTATTTCACCTCACTATAATGGAAAAACAATGTTTCATGTGATTTTATGACTATGTAATAAGAAGGGAAAAAAATCACATTTCAGAACAATTTGAATATTTTAAATATTTTAATATTTTGATTAAGCCTAGCCAAGGCCCCCCTGCAGTACCGCTACGGCCGCTGTGGCTCCGCTATGTACCGCTATGGCTCATTATGCAACTCTTTTGTTTCCTCAGCTGTAGGGGTTTGACGGTTTTTATATAACCGTGAGACCGACGGTTATAGTTGAACACCGTCATTAGAACGCTATAACCGCCAAAACCGTGTTATTAAATTTTTTTAAAAAACATTTTTATAATAAAGAATGTTTAAATACTAATTAAAAACAATTGTTAACAGTCTGTGTTCCACGTCCCACCATGTTCTCACGCAGTGAAAAATACAGAGCGGAGCAGACACTGACAACGCGCTGACATACAAGGACAGACCAGGTTACTTTTCGGTTACTTTTGAGATTAAACATATTAAACAATGTCTCACCTTTCAAATCATCTATCCCTTCTAGTTAATTTATAGCATCAAATAAACATGAATGACCATAAGAAGGAATGTTGTTTTAACCCCGGAAAGGTGTCAGTACACTCCGTTTTAAGTTCAAATCCTCCCATGCTAACTCTCCTGAAAGCACATTCACTGCTAGTTGTCTTGCTGTTAATTTTAAATAAACGTAAAGCAAGTAGCTAATCAGTGTCTAGTTTATTCAAACGCCGGTTTCACATCGCAAGCGTGAGCACTGAGCAGCGCGTATGCGGAGAGCGTTTGCCGTGCATGGCCATTGTGCTTTTACACCGGCTGCGCGTTTGCAGCGCACACTGTGCAGTTTGTTTGTTTGTTTAGCTTTATTTGTCCCCCGTGGGGCAATTTGGTTTACAGCAGCAGTTACATACAACATACAAAACATATAATAATACAGTTTCCTCAATCATTTAAAAAACTAATAGCTCTTTGGATCATAGACCTTTTGAATCTGTTGGTCTTACAACGTGGGACATTATAGCGGCGCCCAGAATTTAACAGTAAAAACTCTTGACACAAAGGATGGGAAGGATTAGAGATAATAGCCTTAGCCTTCTTCACACATCTGACCCTGTACACTTCACTGAGATCATTTAAAGCAGTTCCACTGTGCAGTTTAAGAACAGTATAACAATCTCAAGTTTACATTACTTTATTTTACATGCATTAATGAGCAAAACCTCTTCAAGACGCTTTTTAATCCACATTGTTTTCATGCTGTTCTGGTTCGTGTAATGATATAGACACAATTATTGACATAAAAAGCCCATGGCACAAAGCTGTTTCTCTGAAGATTATTAAGATAATGATAGATAGAGGATAAATTTATGCTGGGCAGAGAGTGACAGGGCAGTCTTTTGGCAACAGTGTGTGAGGAATCGAAACAGATGAACCCAATCGCAGATAGGGATGAATAAATACTGACACTTTATTATAAAAAGGAAAAACAAAACCTGCAAGGGGGCAAACAACATAAACAGGAAATATACTTAAGACTAAAACACTAAACAAAAAGCTAAACTAGACTTGACTAAACTAAACAAAGTACTCACTGGCAAGACAAGCAACGTAGGGACACAGGATACAAAACGACCGTGCACAGAACAGCAAACACAAGGATTTTAAATAAGAGAACTAATGAGGGGAACAGGTGAAAATCATAACAGGTAAGGGATCAGGTAAAAGGTGACGAGACCCGGGAAATGCGTGGTCAGAATAAATCAATACTAAAACCACGCATCTCCCACATGAAACATTGTACTGTCAGAACCCTGCCATGCTGAACTAGATCTAAATACAAACAAGGATCTGGCAGGATCCTGACAGTACCCCCCTTCAAGAACGGATACTAGACGTCTTCAGGGGGGACACTAAACACGAGAGACTGACAAAAACACAACATCCAAGAAAACATAACAAATAACACTAAGGGCAAACATGAAAGCATGACAAACGGGTTGGGGTGGGATAACAAAAATAATAAACAAGGGAGGGGGGGTGGGGTAACAAAAGAGTTCATAGGTGGTGGTCCAGGGTGGAAGGGTGAGGAAGTAGTCCTAGGTTTTCTGGGTGAAGCAGGAGGAGTCTGGGGGGTCTTGTGGAAGACCTGGGAAGCTTGACGTAGTTCTTGGGGCGAACAACAGAGGGTGGCAGAACAGAAGGGGACATGGCAGGATAAGAGGGTTGAAGGGGGACAGGTACTAACACAGGCTGTGCTGCGGCCGGCTGGAGAGCCGAGACGGGGGAGGCTGCAGCTGGCTGAAGATGCGGGGGCTGCGCAGGCGGTGGCACTGGCGGCTCTGTCAGCTGCGCTGGCGGCTGCGCTGGCAGCTCTGTCGGCTGCAAAATGGCTGCGGCGGCTCTGTCAGCTGCGCTGGCGGATGCGCTGGCGGCTCTGTCGGCTGCGCTGGCAGCAGGAGCTGTGGCTGTGGTGCAGAGACAGGGTTTTCTGCAGCTAGCTGAGGAGTCAGTGTGGACCCAGGAGAAGACAGAGAACAGGAAGCTCCCTTCTTCCTCTTCTTTCTCCTAGGTCGCGGGGCAGAGAGTGCAGAAGGTAGAAGAGGTACTGTGACAGGCGGGACAGACTCTGAGGAGGACCCTCCGGATGCCGATTCCCAGGAGATCCTCCTCTCTCGCTTTCCTCGGAGACTGACTGGTGGGGAGGAGCTCTCTGGGGTCGAAGAGATTAGTGTTGGGTCCTCCATAGTCATCACTCCCATGACGAGACCCTCCGTAATGGACGGCATCGGAGCTGGAGATGCCCTCTTAGCTGAGACCCTGGGCTCAGGACGGTTCATCAGGAAATTAATCATATCGGGAAAGCCCAAGGGTCTCAGCAAACTTTGCTCACTGGGTTTGAGGGGCTCATCGAGGCAGCCGTTGAATATAACCTTCAACTCAGCCTCCTCGAAGCCGGAGCCCCTCGCTGCCCTCAAAAAGTCAAAAGTAAATGTCTTCACATCGGCCCCCTTTTGACGGAGACCAAATAAGACATGGGCCTGGGTGGCTCGTTGAGCGGATAAGGATCTATCCATCCTGGTCTGCTGGGTTCTTAGTGTCACGGTCGTTATGTGAGGAATTGAAACAGATGAACCTAATCGCAGACAGGGATGAATAAACACTGACACTTAATTATAAAAAGGAAAAACAAAACCCGCGAGGGGGCAAACAACATAAACAGGAAATATACTTAAGACTAAAACACTAAACAAAAAGCTAAACTAGACTTGACTAAACAAAGTACTCCCTGGCAAGACAAGCAACATAGGGACACAGGATACAAAACGACCGTGCACAGAACAGCAAACACAAGGACTTTAAATAAGAGAACTAATGAGGGGAACAGGTGAAAATCATAACAGGTAAGGGATCGGGTAAAAAGTGACGAGACCCGGGAAATGCGTGGTCAGAATAAACCAATACTAAAACTTGCATCACATTCATGATTTTATGTAAAATGACAGTTTTGCGTCAATCCACGACCATTTAAATGAGCAAAATGCCCCAGACAGACGGTTATGTTATGAACCGTCACATTTGACTTAGGTCATAACCGCCATCACCAATTCTGAAACCGGCACACCCCTACTCAGCTGTCAATCACAGATTATTCAGGAGCTTTCCCGCCTCTATGCATGCAACCTTTTCCAAGCAAAATTGTCTTAGAAATTGTAAATCAATATATTGTTTTATGTGAATAAGTAAGCAGAATGATTTTCACATCATTTTGAAGAAAAAAACCTCTAGACTACTAGATCTTGTTTTGAAAAGCAAACTCATTCTAAACATGTTTATTTTCATGGACTTATTTCAGTGACTAAAAATTTAGCTTTTTCAAAAACCACGCATTAACATTTTTCTCTCAAAAATACAAACATGTATGTATTTACATACAGTACATGTTGCTCATATAATATTGTAGCCCAGTTTGTACTGAACACAGTGTTGTGAGACTTTTGCCATTATTATGTTTTTAAGCAACTGAAAAAAGCACAAATGTCAGTGCAGGTCAAAACTTCTCCATGGCCCTAAAACCCTAGAGCAGGGCTATTCAATTAGTTTGTTGTGGGGGCCAGTTCATGAAAAGCATATCAAATGAGGGGCCAGAGATATATCAGTGATGATGACTTCATTTAAGCATGTTATATTTTGAAACTGCATAACAACAAAATCAGTGCATTGTACAATAGGCTTTTTCTACATGTATTTTGAAACTGCATACAACAACATTAGTGCATTGTTAGATGTCAAAGTAGGCTTTTTCTACATCCAGACATGTTCATATGTTGTATTTTAAAATTGCATAACAACATAAGTGCATTGTAAGATGCCTGAGTAAGCTTTATTCTACATTTATAGAGGTAAACAAGAGCCATATCACACTTATTGAGAATTTAACTCTTTTACTCACTTCAGTGCACATAACAAAAAAGTTTATAATATGGAACATAATTGTTTTATGCTGTTTTTTTTGTCAAAGCTAATTATTACAGTAGCCCTATTTTAACTACATTTAAACAGCCATCTTAATAATTGGAAAACATTAGGCTATCTTCTAATAAGACAGAATATGTTTTTAGATTTTGCAAGAGCAGTAAAATCAGGTGTATGTTTGTCAGCACGATACGCATAAAGTGGTGCAGGTGCTGGGCTGTGAGCGATGGCCGACTAACTGTTACTCGCTTTAATTGCATTCTTGTGTGAGAACGATGACTCACATAATATTTGAGCCTTTGTCTGCTTTAAAATTTTGGAGAAATGGCAGGATCTTTTTGTCTAGTTCACAAAATCGTTTCAACGAGTTTCCTTTATTAAGACATCTAACGTTAATGTCATTGTGGATAAGCAAGTCATCATTGAGCTGACATATCAGACAACAATTGTCGGAAAAGTCAGGTTTTTTTAAGCTTGAAATACAACAAATAAAGTTAAAACAGCCATAGAGTCCGGTCTCTTAACTCACCACTGTCAGCTATCGCGTCTTGAGACGCGGGCGCGAGTGGGGGAGTCTCGCGTTGTGGACCAAAGCGCGAATATAAACACGTGACACAGCTGCTTGCACCAGTCATGTGACTCGCGCTCTGCAGCTCATACTGTATGAAACAGACGCACGCGCATCAACTCGTAACTGTAGGGCCCGTTGTCTAACTTACAAAATTTATTCTAGAGATGTCTTTTTTACAGACTACATAAAGGGCCTGATCAAATTACCTTGGGGGCCGGGTTTGGCCCGCGGGCCGCCAATTGAATAGCCCTGCCCTAGAGGGTTACGTTGATTCTGCTTTGATGAGGAGAAAACATGTCAAAATGCAAAATTTTTTAGGATGGAACAAATGTCCATCTCAGTCACAATGATGAAGAGCCATTGATACTAGAATATATACTATTCTGTACTATTTTTACACTACTCACATGTACAGTAACTCTATTCTTTCACTTGTATCTGCTGCCAACACATCCCTCTTATCCGCTGGCAACAGAGGGGGAAGAGAATGTTTGCCATGTATGGTGTCCAGCTCTCCATGCCTAACCCAGCGGACCTAGAGAGGGGCAACTGGATTGCTGCAGTGGAACAGAGGTTCTGCCCTTTTTCAATTATTGAACCCTGGACCGCAACTCCAAAGTGGTCAGTTTCCTGCAGTGGAAAAATCAGCCATACACAAGGGTGATGTGACCATCCCTGGGCACCAGATAGCGACCCTAACCCTACTTTTTTCCACCTTTAGTGTTACCTATGACCTGTACAACTATATTGCAAAACCAACTGAAATCTTTTTGGGGGAGTACAATAAAAAACTTAAAGGGGACAGAGAATGAAAAACATTGTCTTTGTTGAATAATGGTAGTCTACCAGCATTCACAAACATACAAAAAGTGTTAGAGATGCTAAACATCTCAGTCTCTAGAAATTCCTCTTTTAGAAATGTCAGCCAGAAAACAGCCCAATCTGAAAAAATGATGCTTATGACATCACAGGCATCTAACTGCCCCTCCACTTTAAAATAATTGGCTACATTTTTTGAGTGGCAGCAAAGTCAGCCAATCAGTAATGAGATTGCAGGTTAAGCCAGTAGGGGGAGCCAAATAGGTGCAAAACCACTTGTTTAAAATCCCCCACCCTAATAGAGCTATCTGAGAGAAGTTTTTAGGAAGCTTCTAAGGCATTACAGACCCAAACATAATTGTGCACATCCTTAAACTAACCTTTAAATTTTATTACAGCACAGTAATTTTATTACAGCACAGTAATTTTTTGGGTATAAGCAGAGGTGGGTAGTAGCGAATTACATTTACTTCGTTACATTTATTTGAGTAAAATTTTTGGGTAACTAGTACTTTTAAAGTAAATTTCAAGATGTGTACTTTTACTCTTACTCAAGTACATTTCTAGAGAACAAATTGTACTTTTACTTTGCTACATTTAATGGTGTTACTCCACACAAGACGTTTTTGCCAATATAATGTTAATCTTGCTTATATATAGAGTAGTATTTCATCATTCATATGTCCAAAGAGTCTTTTGTTTTGTCAGATTTATAAAAAAAAACAGCCTTTCTGATTTTTGGCGTAAAAGGTCGAACACTTGAAGGCGTGCGGTAGGCAGAGCTGAAGAGTTACGAGTATGCGCAGCTTTGGATACTACTTTTGGATTTACAGCCGACATAGATGGAAATCAAACTTTAAAAAAAACTTTTTTTTTAAATAACCAGCTTTAAATTATAAATATGATCCAGAATCGGATACTTAGTCAGTAATGGACGAACAGGAACAATAGCAGCAATGATTATGTCACATAGTGACGATTGCGCGGGGCGTAACCAAAAGTACGGAAGATTGGTTCCGCCCGGATGGTTTCCTACCCGGACAGGTGAGCGGAAACACCGGAACTTCCGGTGAGACTCCGAGAGGCAAATCAGGCCGGATTAGACGCAGGTGAGGATGATAATGCGGCGATTGGGGATTGGACAATCAAAGGAGAGGAAGGAGTATAAAGAGGAGTCCAAAAACACAAGTGGGGGAGTTAGAAAGTGGCAGCTGTTGTTGTTGTTATTGGCGGTACGTCAACTCACCATTTCGGTGCACAGAGGAAGGCTTGGATAACGTCACGTTTGGAAACGACAGAGGTTGTGCCTGTTGGATGAGGAGGGAGAGAGAAATAAATCGCTGGGCTGAGTATATTGAGTGAGGTGATGTTTATATGACGAAATCTACGTGCACTCTTGATGTGTTTAAGCTACTGAGATTAAACGGCCTACCTGCTGGTGTGGATGAAGGCATCTTCTGGCCACTGATTGTAGACAAGCAAAGGTGTCATCGCCATCTGAAGAGGACAGAGGAGACATAACAACGGATCAGTATTGTTGTGAGTACTTTGAGGATTATATTGAGCGATCTTGTGGAGGATATCTTGTCTAACGTAGCTGTGAGTCGTCATTTCCTAGGATAGCGGCCCTATCACGGAGCAGAGTGGTAGGCGAGCCGGGCAACGAAAATACAGGGGGAGCACAAGTGGTCGCAATAGCGACGTCCACCTTCTGGCCTTCTATTGTTGACAACGCCCTACAAGCCTGAGACAGGTCTAGGAGAGTGGGGTTCTGACCTTATCTTTTCACGAAGTGTGATGCGTGCTGTGGGTGAGTCTGTGTCTTACTGTGAGTGTGCACTTTGAGTCATTGCTGTGAGATGCTGTGTTTAAACCGTCAGTAGCCGTGCCTTCCTATAACAGTCGAAGGGAACGCAAAGGCCATGGAAGAGCCGAAGAACTTAAATTCAACTGTTGTTCGGAGACGCTTGGATGGAGACCCGGGTGTAGTACCTGTGGTAAACCCCCAGGAGTTGGCTTGGCTCGGTGGAGGCGGTGGTGAAGTACACCAGTGAAAGCAGGCCCACTGTGAGTAGAACCAAATAAGTGCTGTGCTCTTCAAAAGGGCGCCCCTGTCTATATCTCTACGGCTGTGATCAGAGGAGAGAGAGAAGGGCAGCGTTCGGCTCGGCGCTACGGTAGTGAGCCCCGAAGCACTGGAGCTAGACATCTTGCCACACGAAGGTATGTGAGTACAAAAAATTCAGTTCAGTTCAATAAACGTTGTTGTAGTCCACCGCCCCGAGCGTAGCCACTGGGAACGGCCCGTAGCCGGGTGAAGATCGTGTCGTCATTAGGATACTGTTTCAAAGCTGCTTACCTGTATATATATATACTCACCTCTGTCTACTGCCACAGGCATCCGAGTGACTGGAGAGGAACATTAGAGCCTGTACGTTAAGCCTCTGTGTTACAGCCAAAGCCTGCAGAAGGAGGGAAACTGAGTCCAGTTACCTGTGGAACACTTACCTTGTTCGCCAGCTCAAGTGAGAAACATTAGAGCCTGTACGTTAACCCTCTGTGTTACAGCTAAAGCCTGCAGAAGGAGAGAAACCGAGTCCAGTTACCTGTGGAACACTTACCTTGTTCGCCAGCTCAAGTGAGAAACATTAGAGCCTGTACGTTAACCCTCTGTGTTACAGCTAAAGCCTGCAGAAGGAGGGAAACCGAGTCCAGTTACCTGTGGAACACTTACCTTGTTCACCAGCCCAAGGGGAAACATTAGAGCCTGTACGTTAACCCTTGGTGTTACAGCTAAAGCCTGCAGAAGGAGAGAAACAGAGTCCAGTTGCCTGTGGAATACTTACCTTGTTCAGCAGCCCAAGTGAGTGAAATAACAGAGCTTGTGTATAATCCTCTGTGTTACCATTACAGTCTGCAGAAGGGGAGAGCACGAGCCCAGTTACCTGCGAGTACTTACCTTGTCCATCGTCCGGGTGCAGCCTCAAGGACGGGAAGGTCAGCGGCATCCTGCAAGGAGACAAACCAAACATTGAACATCTAGAACCGAGTATCTGACAGAACGTAAGCACAGGTAGCTACCTTACTGAAACCTATACCTAACAGTGTCCTTTCTTTTAACTTGCCTCCAGAAGGAAGAGGAGGGCGCCACGGGATCAAGATAACAAGGCACAGGAGCCCTGTCCCCCTTGACATTTCCCCCCCGCCTTGTAGTCACCCCGTGGAACTCTGGCACTTGGCACTTCCCTTTCCCCCCTGCGCAGTTTTTCTGGAGGACAAGAAGAAGAGTCGTTTTAACCCCCTATTCCCTTTCCCCAAAACCTAGTTTTAACTAATTTAAATAAAGTTTAATTTTTAATTATACTTACTCTTGTGTGTCTGGTCATTGGGGTGGCTTTGGGACCTCCTCGAGGTGGAAACTAGGAAGGGGCGGGACTTGTTACATTTGTGGTCCGCCCCGACCTGTGAAAATTACACCAGAACGTCTCTATCAGGTAATTAATCCTTGCTTGTTTATCCGCTATTTTAATAAAAAAGCAACATAATCCAGGTTTTAACTGCATTTGCCCAAACAAAACACGTGAGATTTTGAATTACTTACGCCTGTGGTTGTGACTCCTAAACGGGGTCTTTTAAAGTTTTGACCGCTCCAATAGTTGTAAAAAAGTGGAAAACCCGGCGTCAAACTGAGCCTTGTTTGTAAAGCAGTCCTCTCCGAAATACAGCCAGGGAACAAACAAACAAACTCATTCGCAATTACGTTGCTGTCCGGGAAAAACTAACTGCATCCACTGTTGTCTTGCGACAGGGAAAGCTAAATAAGGTTTTCTTCTCCTTGTATCCAAAAACACACTTCTTTTGTCAAACTATCTTGCTAAAACAAAGTTGTCGCGTTCTGTGCAGTGATACCGGTGACTTCTACTCGACGGAGCAATGCTAATGTGCGTTCTCGCTCTCACTTGACGTGCAGGGCAGGCGTGCTTTTCTGGGGGTAAAGGCCCATAAAAGGAATATGGGGTCAATCAGTCGTAACGGATACCCCATTTGAAAAAAACTTTCCAAAACTTGTAGGAAAAAGGAGGCGTGACTTTGGCTCACAAATACTCTGTTACCAGCTCAACTGCTTTTTTGACACTTTGCTTATGTTTAGCATGAGGGCTACAACTCTTAAACTGTGTTAATATGTCAGAATGCATGGAATAGCATTAAACCTCCCCTTTAACAAATATAAATATTTTTTTAAAAAGTTTATATGCATTGTTCGAAAGTCTACGCATCATCCTTTAGCGCACGTCAGAACGTAGATGAAAGCAGAGTTGCGAGCTATTGGACGCAGATCACGCGTGGCCTCAAGTTCACTCTGTTTTCACTTCAAAAGGTCTAAAAGGAAAGTTTTATCACGCGATCATGCTTTGTGCACCAAAACAAAATGACATCTCAGCGTACAGGAACCAAGCTCCAAAACAACACTTAGCGGTAAGTTAAGTGTCACCGTGATTTGAACAGTATTATTGGTCAGTATGGGCACTTTTACCTTATTGTAATACTATTTCACACACTGTCCAAGTGTTTTTGTCATATGCGCTTCTGTGCAAGCAGTGAAAATTCCTGTAACCCCTACAAACAACACACCTTTACATCTGCACATTTCCAGATCCTTTCCTCACCAAACTAAACAAACTGCACAGCATAATGTGACGTCTTGCATTCAAACACAAATTCGGACACCTCACTAAAGATTAGTAAATACATACAAATAAAAACAGGATTGCATTTTATTTAAATCCTTCCTAAAGAATGTATAAACTTATCAAAATAAAAGAATAAAGTATGTTTTTACAGGAGCATTTATTATATATTATAATAAATGTATAGTTGATTTGCAAAAACAGAAATGTTCCATATAAAATTCTTAAATGATCATTTTTATCAAGCTCCTATCTTTATGTTCAGAAATTGCACTTTAATGGCAATGATAATAACCTATTCATATAAAAACATAATAACAAACAGACACACAAGTTCTTTTTTGTTTACTGTTAGCTTGTTGAAATGCAGATGCTGAGAAGTTTGTGTTGTGAACCTGAAAATAAAGACACAATTAACTGTCAGAAAAACATCTGTGTGTTTGAGATTTTTTTCTCAATTGACACGTTATGTGATGTTAAAGGAACACGCAGATTTTTTTGGGATTTTAGCTTATTCACTGCATCCCCCAGAGTTAGATGCATACATACCCTTTTCATCAACGTGTGCATCCCGTAACTCTGTCTGACGCACCCACCGCTAGCCTAGCTTAGCACAAAGACTGGAAGTAAATGGCTCCAGCTAGCATACTGCTCCCAATAAGTGACAAAATAACGCCAACATTTTTCTATTTATATGTTGTGATTTGTATAGTCACACTGTGTACAAATAACAAGGTCATATGAGACACAGCCATCTTTTAACAGTAGTATACATACAGGGATCTATATCTTCTCTGAAGGTGAAGGTCTCTCTATCAGATCGGAAGTAACTAGTAACTAACTACTTGAGTAGTTTTTCCATCTAAAACTTTCTTACTCTTACTCAAGTAAATAATTTTATTGTTACTTTTACTTAAGTACATTTTTGTATAAGTACTTGTACTTTTACGTGAGTACAGATTTTGACTACTCTACCCACCTCTGGGTATAAGTCTATCAGCATGGCACATCTTGACAATATTTGCCCACTCTTCTTTGCAAAAATGCTCCAAATCTGTCAGATTTCGAGGGCATCTCCTGTACACAGCCCTCTTCAGATCACTCTACAGATGTTCAATTGGATTCAGGTCTGGTCTCTGGGTGGTCCTTTCCAAAACTTGAATCTTCTACACTAAAAGTGAAGCCATTTGTCACAGGTCGGAGCGGACCACAGATGTTGCAAGTCACGCCCCTTCCTAGTATTCACCTTGGGGAGTTCCCAAAAGCACCCCAATGACCAGACAAACAAGAGAAGGTAGGTAAAATTTAAACCAAACTTTATTAAATTACTTAAAACCAATGAGGGGGAAGGGGAGCTAAAATCCAAAGCTTGGATGAGGGTCAGTCTTGGGCCTCTTCGACCGAGTCGCAGGTAGGGCTTAATAAGTCCTCTCTTCTTGCCCGGCGACTTTATTCAGTTCATTCACCAACCTCCTGTTTCTGTTTCCTTCGACAGACTGTCAATCCTGGAACGCCCGCCTTCTCCTGGGCGTGAAAAGAGACAAAGGTAAGTATTTAACCTGTGAGAGTTTGGTACCTGGGACCTAGATGGCACTCGACCCGACTCTGTCTGTTCGGTAACCTCACGGAGGGGCCTCAGGGTGAGTATCGCGTTGGTTTCTTCTGGGGGTGGAGAGACTGGTGTATGGCTTAGACGACTGACACGTCTCCCTCTCCTTAGGGCACTGCGGCACTGCGTGGTGGCTCTGAAAGGTATGCACATGGTAAATACTTCAGTTAACTGGGCCGTTTCTCTCTCTGGGACACGGTGACACTGCGTGATGGCTCTGAAAGTTCGACACAGGGTAAGTATTTCCGATGACGAGGACATTCCTCTCCTTAGGACACTGCGACAATATGTGATGGCTCTGTAAGGTAAACACAAGGTAAGTATTCCAGATAACTGGGCCATTTCTCTCTTTGGGACACTGTGACACTGCGTGATGGCTCTGAAGGTTCGACACAGGGTAAGTATTTCCAATGCCAGGCCGTTCCTCTCCTTAGGACACTAGGACAATGCGTGATGGCTGTGTAAGGTAAACACAAGGTAAGTATTCCAAATAACTGGTCCGTTTCTCTCTCTGGAACACGGTGACACTGCGTGATGGCTCTGAAGGTTCGACACAGGGTAAGTATTTCCAATGACAGGATGTGGGGATGTCATAAATTGTTTTTGGGTTTTGTAATGGTTTGGTTTGTTTAAATACATGTTTATGCTTTCTTTATGTTTGTTTGTTTAAAAATAAATTTTGGTTACTTTCTGGTCTAAGGGTGCACATTAGATCAAAGAAAGGACACAAAGTTTTCATTTCATTTTATTTTATTTAAAGTTTGAATGATGTATTTCTCTTACCTTTTGTTTTTGGGGGTGCATGACTGCAGCATGCTATCCGGGAGTAAAGTTAAAGAGGATGCGCGGCCTTCCTGTTCCTCATTATATGCTATCCTGGAGGATTATGGGTAATGTAGGCATAGTCCATCCAATATGAGTGAGCAGGGGAGTCATTGGTTTGTGTCTGTTTGGAATACTATTTTTGGAAATGTATTGTGGTTATTTTTGTATTTTGTTTTTATATTTGTTTTGGGGACTGTTTATTGATGTTAAGATTAATTTTGAACTTAAGTGTTAAATGTATGTTGCTTGTGTATTTATGTTCATGATTTTCATTTTCCCTATGTGTGGGTATATTGGTTTAACCCTTAGTTATATAGGGTTCCTTTGGATGTTGTGCTGAAGTCTCTCCGTGAGGAGGATCCCAGTTAATTTCAGGGAGAGAATAAAAATTATTTTTGTGATGGCAAGCAGTGTGTCCTGCCTTTTTCTCTGCTCACATCCCCACATAATGGTGGCAGCGGTGGGATGTTTCAGAAGAGGCGCACTGTCCCAGTTAATTTCAGGGAGAGAATAAAAATCCTTTTTGTGATGGCAAGCAGTGTGTCCTGCCTTTTTCTCTGCTCACATCTCCACATAATGGTGGCAGCGGTGGGATGTTTCAGAAGAGGCGCACTGTTTTGTTGAACTTCCAACTATGATGGCACCAAAACGATCACAAACTGAGACACAAGCATTGGGGAACCCTGAAAATGATAATGGGCCGGATCCCCAAGGAGCTGGTGGAGGTGGTGGAAAGCAGATATCTTCAGAGAGTTCTTCTAGAGATATTGCTGAACTCAAAGACATGTTCCAGAGGTTTGTGGTGGACCAGCAAGACAGACAAGTTCGCCAAGAACAAGAAAATGCACGACAAGAAACTAGACTAAAGTCTTTGCAACATCAATTTCGATTACTGCAGGGATTTCATGGCTCAGTGGGAAGTCTGCAGCCTGGAGGGAGTGAAGGTCCAGACACTTATGCCAGAAATGCTGATAGAATTCAACATCCAAGTGTTGGTGGTCCAATGAAAGAGCCAAAGATGCAACAGCTTGGTGAGATGGATGACATAGAGCATTATCTGACAACCTTTGAGCGAATCGCTATAGTCTGCAGATGGCCTACAGAGGATTGGGCTATTCGACTAGTTCCTCGTCTCACTGGCAAGGCTCGAGCTGCCTATGTGGCCATGGATTTGGAAGAGGCAACTGATTATGAGCATGTGAAAGAGGCAATATTAAGAAAATACTCTATCAACGCGGAGGTGTATCGACAGCGATTTCGTTCTATGGAAGTGTTGATGGAAGAAACTCCTAAGGAGCTGTATGTCGGCTGAGAGACTTACTCAACAAGTGGGTGAAACCTGCAGAAAAGACTGTTGATCAGTTTGCAGAGACTATCGTTTTGGAGCAGTTTTTACGAATGTTGTGCCCTGAATTACAAACCTGGATTAAAGAACATGATCCAGGGTCTGCTGAGGAAGCTGCAAAGCTTGCGGAAGTCTTTGTGGCAGCAAGGAAAAGGACTGAGCCTTGGAGTTATGCTCACTGGAAAGCAGTAAGGGATAAACCTTCCTCTCGCAAGACCACCTCACTGCAAGAAGGCGGTAAGAGTATGGGTGAGAGACTCTCTTAACAGAGAGAAATGCCTAGTTTTTCTGTTGGGACTTTTAGGTGTTATAGTTGTGGCCAGATAGGCCATAAGAAACCAATGTGTCCAAACTTGAATAAGAAACTTTCCAGTGTCTGTTATGTTCCAAAGAATGTGGTACCTGTATCCAGTATTACCTCAATGCCGAATGATGTTACAATTCCTGTAGACATTAATGGTAAAAAGGTGATAGCTTTGGTAGATACAGGATGTACTCAAACTTTAGTAGAAGCTGATCTTGTTTCTGAAAGTTCTATGGAACATAAATGCTCTGTTATGGTAAAATGTATTCATGGTGAAGAACGGTCATATCCTATCACTGAAGTCTATTTGGGGGTAAATGAGCAAACCTTTAAAATGAAAGTGAGGTTAGCATCAAACCTGCCATATCCTGTGATCATTGGGCATGATTATCCTTTGTTAATGGACTTACTGCATCCAAGTAATATGTGTAATGTGGTATTAACCCGTGCAAAGACTAAACAGAGTCAGAATTCTCAGGTGGAGAATGAGACAAACTCCCTGAATTACCTTCCTTATTATGATTGTGACATTCCAACTCACCCAGTGAAACCTGTGAAGACTAGAGCAGAGAAGAGGTCAAACAAGTTTCAAGGAACAAAGGTCCAAGTCTCAGATAGGGAGGGTTCAGGAAACCTCAATGTGGAAGGGATAATTCCTGCTGATATGTCTGAGCTACAAAAAGTAGATTCTGAAATTGGACCAATTTATTCTAAAAGGCAAAGCAAGGTAGAGATATGGTACTTTTTAAGGGTTCTACTTTTTGCCTGATGAATGAACTTTTATATCGTAAGACTCAAAACAGACAACAAATGGTTCTACCCATGAGTGTACGCAAGGTAGTGTTAAAACTGGGACATTCTATACCCTGGGCAGGTCATTTGGGCCGTCGCAAAATGCACCATCGAATTTGCAGACACTTTTTTCTGGCCAGGGATGACCAAAGATATAGCTCAGTTCTGTAAAATGTGTCCCGAGTGTCAATGTACTGCTCTCAGAGGGCCTCCAAAGGCTCCTTTAATGCCTCTCCCCATAATAGACGTGCCCTTTCAAAGGCTAGGCATGGATATTGTAGGCCCTTTAGAGAGGATCAAAGCAGGCAACAAATACATGCTAGTCATTTGTGACTATGGAAGTCGATACCCTGAGGTCTTCCCTTTAAAGAACATCAAGGCAAAGAGTGTAGCTTTTTGTTTGGTACAATTTTTTTCCAGAGTGGGGTTTCCTCTTGAGATATTGACTGACAGGGGAACAAATTTTACCTCAAAATTACTGCAACAAGCCTATCAGTTGTTGGGTATAACAGGTTTGAAGACCACCCCTTACCATCCTGAAACTGATGGTCTTTTAGAAAGATTCAATCAAACTCTTGTTCAGATGCTTCGCAAATTTGTAAGTGACACAGGGACTGATTGGGATCAATGGCTACCCTATTTACTATTTGCGTATAGAGAAGTCCCACAGGCTTCCACAGGTTTTTCTCCTTTTCAGCTTGTCTATGGCCATGATGTGCGGGGTCCTCTCTCTCTGTTAAAAGAGTCCTGGGAGCAGAGTTTACAGACCCCTAGTCAGGTAAATGTCATCGATTATGTGTTACAGATGAGGGAGAAATTGGAGAAAATGACCAAGGTGGCGGTAGAGCACTTACGAGAGGCACAGGGCAGGCAGAAATCTTGGTATGATGTTAAGGCAAAGCAGCGATCTTTTGAGGTAGGTCAGCAAGTCTTAGTCATGCTTCCCACAGAAGAGAACAAACTGTTGGGAAAATGGCAGGGGCCATTCAAAGTTACCAAGAAATTAGGATCCACAACTTATGAAATTGCTACTCCTGGTAGGTCACGTTCTCATAGAACATTACACATAAATCTGTTGAATGAATGGTTTCCACAGAAAGAGTCTGCAAACGTGAACTTTGTTCGGTTGGTGAAAGATGAAGATGAGGAAGAACAACAGTATTTGTCTGTTAGTCAGGAAACCACCTCAGTTAATCTTGATCATTTATTAGGGGAGCAGAAAGAACAAATTCAAAAGTTGTGTGACCCAGAACTGTTTAAAACCACCCCTGGTCGTACCACTCTTATTCAACATCAAATTGTGTTGAAATCTAATGCTCAGGTGAAAAGGATGAGTTACCGTATTCCAGAGAAGCTGGTATCTGCATTTACTGAGGAGGTAAGAGTAATGCAAGAAATGGGCATTGTTGAACCTTCTCAAAGTGAATGGTGTAATCCAGTTGTCCTTGTTCCAAAAAAGGACGGTAGCTTACGGTTCTGTATTGATTTTTGGTATTTAAATTCAGTCTCTAAATTTGACTCTTTCCCTATGCCTCGTATTGAAGAGCTGATTGAGAAGTTGGGAAAGGTCAAATATATCAGTACAATTGACTTATGCAAAGGGTACTGGCAGGTGCCTTTGGCCTCTGAGTCTCAAGAACTGACTGCTTTTCGTACCCCTACTAGCCTAATGCATTTCAAAGTTCTCCCTTTTGGGCTACATGGGGCTCCCCCAACTTTTCAGAGGTTAATGAATACTGTTTTACAGGATTTAGGAATTCACCGGAGCTTCTCTTGATGATGTGGTCATTTTTAGTGATAGCTGGGAGACACATCTTTATCACCTAACAATAGTGTTTCAGCAAATTAAAGATGCTGGTTTGACAATTAATCCTGCTAAGTGTTCATTAGCCAAGAATGAGACTGAGTATCTGGGCTATGTTTTAGGTAATGGTGTTATTAAACCCCAAGTCCAGAAGATACATGCCATCCAGACTTGCTCACTTACATGCACAAAAAAGCAGGTTAGGTCCTTTTTGGGATTAGCAGGATGGTATAGGAGGTTTATACCTCATTTTGCTACTAGGGCAGCTCCTTTAACAGAGTTGACACGGAAGTCAGGCCCAAACCAAATTCAGTGGACTGAACACTCTAGACAAGCTTTCCAGGATTTGAGAAATGCATTGGTAACTAATCCTGTTTTGTACAGTCCTGATTTTGACAAAACGTTTGTTCTTCAGACAGATGCTTCTGAAGTAGGATTGGGAGCTGTATTAAAGCAAGAGCAGGAAGGGGTGTTACATCCTGTGGCTTACTTGAGTAGAAAACTTTATCCTAGGGAGACAAGATATTCTGTCATTGAGAAAGAGTGTTTGGCAGTGAAATGGGCTCTAGACTCTCTTAAATACTATCTGTTGGGTCGAGATTTTTTAGTTGAGACCGATCATAGAGCCCTTCAATGGATTGACAAAATGAAAGATACAAATGCTCGTGTGACTCGTTGGAGTTTGGCAATGCAACCATTTAATTTCACTGTAAGACATCGCCCAGGGTCAGAAAATGTGACTGCTGACTTTCTCTCTCGCTTACCTTGCGAGAGTTTGGAGGACGGGGAAGATGTGGGGATGTCATAAATTGTTTTTGTGTTTTGTAATGGTTTGGTTTGTTTAAATACATGTTTATGCTTTCTTTATGTTTGTTCGTTTAAAAATAAATTTTGGTTACTTTCTGGTCTAAGGGTGCACATTAGATCAAAGAAAAGACACAAAGTTTTCATTTCATTTTATTTTATTTAAAGTTTGAATGATGTATTTCTCTTACCTTTTGTTTTTCGGGGTGCATGACTACAGCATGCTATCCGGGAGTAAAGTTAAAGAGGATGCGCGGCCTTCCTGTTCCTCATTATATGTTATCCTGGAGGATTATGGGTAATGTAGGCATAGTCCATCCAATATGAGTGAGCAGGGGAGTCATTGGTTTGTGTCTGTTTGGAATATGTGTGTGTATATTGGTTTAACCCTTAGTTATATAGGGTTCCTTTTCCTTGGTTAATTCAGTTTTTTGTTTGGTTTGGATGTTGTGCTGAGGTCTCTCCGTGAGGAGGATCCCAGTTAATTTCAGGGAGAGAATAAAAATCCTTTTTGTGATGGCAAGCAGTGTGTCCTGCCTTTTTCTCTGCTCACATTCCCACACAGGATGTTCCTCTCCTTAGGACACTAGGACAATGTGTGATGGCTCTGTATGTAAACACAAGGTAAGTATTTCCGATGACGAGGACATTCCTCTCCTTAGGACACTGCGACAATATGTGATGGCTCTGTAAGGTAAACACAAGGTAAGTATTCCAGATAACTGGGCCATTTCTCTCTTTGGGGCGACGTAGGACACAACCCAAATAGCCTTTAGCTATAGTGAGGGGTGAATAATTCCGCTGGCAGCTGGGACTTCTAATTTCACAGGGCGGCGTGGAACAACAAACAAAATAGCTCTTAGCTATTGGTGAGGGGTAAGTACTTTAGTTAGCAACTGGGACTTCTATTCTCACAGGGCAGCGTGGAACATCAAACAGACAGCTTTTAGCTATGGGCGAGAGGTAAGTACTTTAGCTGGCGACTGGGACTTCTATTCTCACAGGGCGGCATGGAACATCAAACAGACAGCTTTTAGCTATGGGCGAGAGGTAAGTACTTTAGCTGGCACTGAGACTTCTACTTTCACAGGGCGACGTAACCCCTACTCCCCCACTGAAAGGGCGTAAGGCGGGTGAGACACAGAAAAGATTTGTGGAAGAAAATCTACAGACCTAGAGCAGCGGTGGATGTCCAAATGTCGGCTTGTACAGAGGCTCCACTACAGAGGGTAAGATTCGAGACTGTGATGGTGGGCCGAACGCTTCCCTCTCCTCCAGTTGACGGGATCAGAGATCTAGACAGGGGCGAACTTGGAAGGGCTCCACACCAGATGTAAGTACTCACACCGCTACTTTCTATTCTCCACAGTCAATTTTCTGCTTACAGATAATTTCCACTTTAGTGCAAAAGGGTCTCACTTGCCTTGTTCGTTCTCTCCTGCGCCTTACCAGGCCTGGGAATTCTCCCGATGTCCGCCCGGAGTATCCACACCAAGCTCCGGGACCAGATCGTCATTACTAGGTTGTCGTGCAAAGGGGGTAGTCAGATGTGGAATATAATTTAGATGGAAACTGCACAGAATCAGGCGTTCACTGGCTTCCCAGAACTCCTTCCGTCTGGTGGTGGTTACTGACAATACATGCACAGCACAGCACAGCACTGCAAACTTTTTCACGTGCCCACACTCACTCCAAAGACAAGGACTCACCCACTGCACTCTTCACACTTCAGTGATTTAAGGTCACCAACCAACAACTGACTTGTATTTGTCCTGGGGTGCACTGGGCGCCGTCTCCACTACAGATGAGCGTTAGTCGTCGCCGTCCTGACGCCCCCGTTCCTTATTTTCCCAGGGCCAACTGAAATCTTCCGTTCGGCGCGCTCCTGCTGCCCGAACTCCTATCCCACTCACACAGTGGCGAGGAATCCTACTGTACACACTTAGCACAGGTTATTCGTTTCACACATTAGATCACAGACATCTTTGTTGTATAATTCGAATACTCAGCCAGCTCTTGTTTACCTCTGTCCTTCTTCACCCAGTCACTTGCCTTTTCAGTGTTACACTCGCTCCCACGGGTCACCTTCTCTCACCGGATCGGCTTGAACAAAAGAACGACTCTCCTTGGTCACTTCTGCAGCCCCTTATATCCTCCGCCTCTAATCGCGTCTGATTTTCCCTCCAAAGAAACCTGGAAGTGCCGGTGTTAGCGTTTTTCGGCCCGGGCGGAACAAATCTCCAACATTTAGTTCCGCCCTCCAAAGGTCACCCTGTGACACATTCTTTTGTTGATTTGGTTGTATGCTTTAGGTTGTTGTCGTGCTAAAAGATGAAGTTCCTCCTCATCATCAGCTTTCTAGGAGAAGTCTGAAGGTTTAGTGGCAATATTTATTCTGGTATTTGTTCCAGCTGAGAAAAAACATCCCCAAAGCATGATGTTGCCACCTCCATGCTTCACCATGTGGGTATGGTGTTCTTTGGTCATGTGTAGTGTAGTTTTTGCACCAAACATACCTTTTGGAATTATTTCAACCTTGGTTTCATTAGACCAGTGGTCACCAACCCTGTTTCTGGAAATCTTTCCTGCAGAGTTCACCTCCAACCCCAATCAAACACACCTGAACCTGCTAATCAAGCTTTATACGGCTACCTAAATATTAGAGGCAGGTGTGCTGAAGCAGGGTTGGATCTAAAGTATGCAGGAGGGTAGATCTCCAGGGACAGGGTTGGTGACCACTGCTTTAGACCATAACACGTTTTCCCACATGCTTTTGGGAGACTTCAAATATGTTGTTGCCAAATGTAGCCGGGCTTAGATACTTTTCTTCGTAAAATGAGGCTTCCGTCTTGCAACCCTACCCCATAGCCCAGACATATGAAGAATACGGGTGATGGTTGTCACATGTACTACACAGCTAGTACTTGCTCCTTTAATGTTGCTCTAGGCCTCTTGGAAGCCTTCCTGACCAATTTTCTTCTTGTCTTTTTATAAATTGTGGAGGGACGTCCAGTTCTTCGTAATGTTGCTGTTGTGCCATATTTTCTCCACTTGGAGGTGACTGTCTTCACTGTGTTCCATGATATATCTTATGGCTTGGAAATTCTTTTACTTTACTTTACTTTTAGTTTATTCATTTACAAAGGGACCACGTACAATGTTTAACATAAATGTTTCCATTCAATGCATTGTATCGGATTTAGCTAAAAGCTAATTTTCACCTGCATTTTTTTGTACCCTTATCCTCAGTGTCGGCGCCACGAGCGGGCCCTAGGGGGCATGGCCCGGCCACTTGAGTCACTGTGCCCCCTTACTTCTCAAAATAACAATGAACTTAATAATTAAAAAAATGTGCTGCAAAGACATTTGGTTATACAATGAATACTGAATAAAATTCGGAGTATAATTAATAAAAAATAATAATTAAAATACTAACCCACAATGTTTAAGAATGTGGGGCTTGTAGTGCAGACCGTGCTGAACTCTGGGTAATGTAGTCGAGGAGCGCTGTGTTCGCATGTGCGTTGTTAATAGTGATACACACAGAAGGAAATACGAGCTGTTTTCATGTTTATCTCAAGTTTATTTGCAAGTTTTGCCCTGCCACCCGGGTGTTCAGATGATGTAAACCTGATAAGAAAGCGATGGAGACTGTTTCGTTGGAAATAAAAAAAATGTGCTTCGGAACCACATTGTCTGCTCATCACTGCGTGTAAACAAACCCGAGTGAACTGTTACAATTACCGTCACGATAGCCGAGGCGGATGATAAAAAGGTAACAAATGCTAACATAGTCAGCCAGTTACATACACGCAGCCACTACATTTGAACAACACAAATTCTTAAAGGTATCCCCAGTGTTTTGTCTGCACTGAAAGTTACTGTCACGCTCGGGGGCTCAATCGCCAACTCATTTTCTGTCTAAATAATGTATAATACTTGTAAGTCTTGGCATTTGAGCAAGACGAAGAAATTTCGCGACAAATAAAAGGACCTTCTTAAAAAGTTTTAAAAAGTCCTCTCGTCGCCTGCAGCTCTTCTGAAGGTAAACGCATAGTTCATTCTGGTGTTAGATATGTCAGTAACATTGTTTTCTTTTGCTGTTATTTGGTTATGTACTGGTCTTTATTATTTGCGTGAGTTATCCAGTCTTGCACTTTAACGTCATTATAAGTTATGGTTTTACTATAGTGAGGGATTTATTTGCGACAACAACTTGGCTGGCTGTATCAATCCTGCTAATTTCACGGCTAGTTGCTATATGTGTAAATATATAGACATATCATTTTGATTTGATGTCTTTTATTAGCTTATTTTTAAGAAATGCAAACCTTCTGGCAAAACGTTTCCAGACGCGTTAAAACAAGTTAAAAGTCAAAAGAGGAACATTCGGTTTAATCATTGTAAATACAATCTCATATAACGTTACGTTATTAATTATGCATATTTATTCTGTATTAATTCGTAGGTATTAAACTGTCCCTGTTAACGTGACTCGCTCGCACTCGCAGTACCCGGGTGAGGCTGTGTTTCAGGCGGTTGTTCAAGGAATAAAATACCTTTGAATGTTGCGACTGGCCAGTGGCCAATCAGTACCAAGCATTTTACAGTGCCATGTAGTAATAATAATAATAAAATAATAAGATGAACCAGGTGCCCCACCAGTAAAATAGGAGGCCCCCTCATTCTGTATTCTCTGGCGCCGACACTGCTTATCCTGACTGATACCTTTTAACAATGAGATCTCTCTGATGCGTTGGAAGCTCTCTGGTACTTCTAGAAACTACTAAAACGCCAATGAACTTGGCATGCAGGTATTTGAGTGGCAGGTGCAGTTACCAAATCACTATTTTTTCCTTCGAAAGCTGGCAGATCAACTGCTATTGAGAAGCTCTCTTACCTGCTCGGGATTATAGCTTAAAATGTGGCGGCACATTACTGGGGTAAAGAAACCAGCGGAAACCAATAACAAACAAAATGGTGATGAGGAAAATTGTCAAGGAAAAGTAAAAAAAAGACGTTTTAATACAAAGTGGACAATTGGGGACAATGACAAGGTTCGTGAGTGGCTGATATATGACAGCAGTACAGAACAAATGTACTGCAGTGACTGTCGTGTGTATGGATCAAAGACAGCGAAGTCAAATCCTTTTGTAATCGGGACTAAAAACTTAAAATTAGAAGGACCACGATTCATCAAAAAGCCACCTACACATGATAAGTTAAACTTTCAAAGAATGCGCTTCCCGAGGAGACCGCTGCAGTCAAGGCACTGACATCCATGAAAGCAGCGCAGTTTGAGAGGATGCAACTGCTGTATCGCAACGTTCATCCGATTGGAAAGAAGATGAGGCAGTTCTCTGACTACATTTGGATGTGCGAGTAAGTATTAAACTGTTGGTGAGATGAGATGAGAATGCAATGCTGACATAGGCTACAGTACAAATGTGAAGTGACTCTTGATGTGTAAACTTTAGAGAGAGTTGCGCTACTGTGTCTTATACTGTAGTACATTAACATACATTTTGCAAATAGAGTAATGAAAAACAACGTATGTGGGGCGACTGTTTATGTACGCAGTTTGCCATTCGCCCTTGTCTGTGTGTGCGCACGTGTTTAAGTGCACTTAGTAGTGTCCACACGGAGAGAAACGCGTTTCTAAAAAGCAAGCAAACAAAAATCTTTCTGTTCTTGACAGGATAAATATAATCAAAATGATCTTCACAGTATTCTTTTTTCAATAAACATTTGTTTATGTCACACGTTTTTGTATAGATTAGTCAGGAACCTGTCTGTGCTTATAATTCTCAAAGAGACAGTAACATCTATTAACATTATAATTCTTAAAGAGACAGTAACATCTATTAACATACTTAAGTCTGTGTCATTAATGTTAATCAATCAACCTAAGGCAAAGAGAAAATCACTTCTGTAGCTCTAAAAAATTATAATTATATTTAATTCATATAATAAAGACAGTGTTATTCATTTGATGTGATTTCTGTACCTAATGCTAATTTAACACCTTACTTAATGTGCAACTTTGTTCTTTTTTATAAATGTTTGTAATTTCTTTATTTTTTACTAGATTTTTCCCACAGGTTTTTTTTTGCTGATGCATGTGTTATCATCATGCTAACTGTGAATTGTCATTGTGTCTGTAGGGTGGATGAACAGAAAGGGTTAGCTGTAGGGAAGACATACAGAAATGCAAACCAGGCCCAAGTCTTCATGCACTATATAGCAGAGATTTAAAGGAGGAAGGTAAAGGAGGAGATTTCTGCTACCAAGTTCATCTCTATAATGGTAGATGGATCAACAGACAACAGTGTAATGGAAGAAGAGTTGGTCTACACTAGAATGAGCAGAGCAGAAAAAGTCAAGGTGCAGTTTGTGGGCATCCAGGCATTGAAGAAGGCAGATGCAGCACATATAACAGATGCAATATGCTCTCAGATGTCTGCAATCAGTGGCGGTGAGGAATGGAAGGGAAAGCTAGTTGCTTGTGGGACGGATGGAGCGGCCGTTATGACAGGATCCAAGACAAGAGTTGTCGGCAGGCTTTGTGGGGAAAGGACGTACATTTTAGTCCACTATATGGCACACCATGAGTTGGCACGCCTTGAGTTGGCTTTTAAAGATGTAATGAAGACGAACAATCTGTGTAGGAAAGTTGAGGACCTCTTAACTTGCCTGTTCACCTTCTATTACAGGAGCCAACTAAACAAAGCCAAATTAAATCATTTTTTCTCAGTGTTAGGTATAACACCTCTGATGCCCACCAGAATACGAGGTACAAGGTAGGTCTATCACCTATTAAGGGCCTTGGAACATTTCCTTAGGGGGTTTAAGGGGATTGTACAGCACCTCGAGCAGATACGTAGTAGCTGATAGGTATTGTTGTATATTATTTATCTTTGTCAACATTTTGATTTAACATGTTAAATGCAGTTCTTCTATTTTCAGTCTAATTCATTTTGTTCTTGTGCTCTAAAGATGCAATCACCAGACAATGAAGGGGTAAATGCTGCTCAACAGAGCAAGGCACGAGGGTTCTACAAGTTGTTGACAGATGGAGATGTACTTAAGTTCAGCAGCTTCCTGCATGATACGTTGACTCATCTCAGCAACCTGTCATTGAAATCGGAGCAGTCATGTTTAACAGTAGCTGATGTCCACAGTTGCCTGACCTCCACCCAGGCTGTGATCCTCAAATATAAACACAGGAACATAATTACTGTTTCTAGTTTTAAAAGTGTTATTAATCTTTGCTTCAGCTTAAAAAGTGTTTTTCCCATTCCTAAGACCTAGTTCAATTTTACCTCTATGTCACGGAGTGACTTTTTGAAGGGGCGGAACTGAAAGTGGTGGAGGTTATTCCCTGAACACCAGTCACTTCCGGGAACTCCGGGAGACCAAGGCTGAATCCGAAACCGCATACTGCCATACTATATAGTAGGCAAAAAGCAGTAGGCGAACGAATAGTATGTCCGAAACCTCAGTATACGTAAAAGGGTAGGCGAGAATTAGCCCGATTTTGGACTATTTCTCGCGAGATTCAGAGGCACGTGTACTTAAGTATCGTCCGAAACCGCCTACTTACTGAAAATGTAGTAGGGGAAACAGCACGTGAACAGAGTAGTACGTCTGAATCCTCAGTATCCATAAAATCAGTAGGCGAGAAATCCCCGGATGCCCTACTGAGTCCACCCAGATTCTGAAGCGTGCATCGGATGGACACTTCTATCCCAGCTTTCCCATGATGCCACGGGAAAGCAAAGCAATCGACCGGAGACCAGCCAATCGGGTGATTTCGATACGTTACACAGGACTCCTCAGCACCCTGACTTCACGCACAGACCGGCAAGGATATACCACAAACTGATTCATTAAAATAGAGCTGTATCACAGCTGTGTTGAGATGATAGTAAATATGTGATGGTTTGTTAGAAAAATACATTTGAATAAAGTTTTGTTTCATATGGGATTCACTTCAATACATTTTCATTTATTGTGATGGTTTTATTCATTCATTTTTTATTCATGTTTCCTGTTGTTTTAAGTAAATACAATTGATTGCTTCACTAAAATGTATATAATCACATTGACTGCATTGTCTAGTTTGTATTCAAGCACAGCTGTCATGTGACAATAGATATTAAATTACAATCTGCTTGTTTTACTTATTTTTGTCCACTACAAAATCATGTAATATCTGTAACACTGACAGAGACCGTAGTAGAGTTGTCAAGTTACTGATGCAATCAGGTGTTAGTGCACCTGTCCCTCATCATACACACGCATACGTTTTCATGTCTTTTATTAGGTTTGTTCGAGTTTATGCACCGCTGTAAGAACCAACAGGTGGATGACATCAAAGTACCGTGAGAGCGATTCCAGAAATCATACGGAGAAGTCTGATTTCGTTTTGCTCTCGCGGTATTGTGATGTCAATCTCCAGTCGATTCTTGTGGTTCCGCATGAACTCGAACAAGTCTACTACGTCATATGTCACATGATAACGTCAACATGGTGAATGCTGTCCATACTTAACGCGAACGTAGGTACTGTCTTAGCGCACGTAGGTACCCAGTGAAATTCAGTACCTACACAGTAAGTATGCGATTTCGGATTCAGCCCAAAATTTGGGCATTATCGGCAACAGGTGTGTCGCTGAGTGTGGCAATCATCGATTGGGCGATTTAACAGGAAGGAGACGTATAAAGAGGGCATCAGAAACACAGGAAGAGGAAGTTGACTTACAGCAGATACTGCGGGTAGAACGGAGCGATTGGCCGTTTGGAGAGGAAGTGAGACGGATGTGTTGGGCACTTGGAGACTCGCAAAGCGAACCGAAGGATTGGGCAAACAGGAAAATACAGGTTTGAGAAACGGACAACTTGGTTGGATGGAGGGCTTTGTAAATCTGTGTTACCTTGGTGAGAAGATTGTTTATCCCGAAGAGCTTTAAGAGAATTGGGTGTCAAGTGGACATCGTCCTTCCGGCTGTGTTTGTGTGAGTAGCTGAAGGAAAAGAGAGGAAAATAGCATCCACGGAGTCATGAGTACACTGAATTACCACCACGTCTATGTGTCTTACCTTAAATATGAAATAACAGCATTTTCTTTGAGTTGTGAAACAGTGTGTAAGCGGCCCCACTGTGGGAAAGATTTGTGGGCGAGCCGAATATCAGTTGGATTGGGAGGACGTTATCTTGCTGTGGCTACAACGTTTATTCTGGGCATCCGCTGTGTCAGCGAGTTCGATTCTTCTCTGGACGAACCCTCGGTCCAAACATCAAGTGCCGACCCTAATTCACTAGAGTGTGTGAAGTGCAGTGGGTGAGTCTGTGTTTGACGTGTGTACACCTGAAGATTGCAGTGCTGTGCCGTGTCCCTGTTGTCTGCATTTACCCTTTAGGCCGAGAAGGAAATCCTGTTAAGAAGAATGTACGCTGTGCCAGCAGTGACCACCTCTTGTATGTATGCCTGCTTATAACTCCTGTCCCTTTTCCCCCACCTGGAGGTGGTGAGGCAACATCAACAAGTAAGGAACCCTGAATAGTGAGGGAAAAGACGTTAATGTTGGGAAGTATTACCTGCTGTACGAAGTAACAACTGTGTGACCTCTGTGTATGCTGACTTACTGTGGAGTACTTCTAGAAGTTGAGTTGGAAGAGAGGAGAGGGAAGCGTTTGACTCCGGTACTGTCTTCATACGGGCCTGGTGTAAACAATTTACCTGAACCCACCCCGTGTGGTGGCGGCGGCCTGGCCGTGGTAGGTCCAACGAGCAGCAGTGTTTGATCCACACCCCCCACCTACCCTTGTTCGGAGCCGAGAGGTGGTGTATCTTTTCCCTCCGAATTCACTGAAGTATATGCATTGTGAAGTAATGCTGTGAGTCTGTCTTCTGCTAGCTGTGTAGTTTTGAACTAAAGGCTCTGAGTCATCGTGGCAGTATCGTCAGCGGTCAAAGGTGACCAAGTTGAGCGTGGCCCGGGAAGTCTGGTCCGGTGCAAAAGTCACAAGTGTTGGGTGTAGCACATCCTCTCCAGTCCCTCCAGCTCCAACGAGGCTAGGGCCTGTCGTCCATCCCTTCGAGGGACCGTGAGTTGAATGCTTTCTGTGTTTTTGTATATTCACTGTTAGACCCAGACTGTGAGTCCCTTACCTCTGAGTACGCCCTTGTATGCCTAAAGCAAAGAGCCACTTACCTGTGAATATGTACCTGTATGCCCCAAAGCTAAGGGCCACTTACCTGAGAATACACCCCGTATGTCCAGAGAGAGAGAGAGAAGACCCAGCTATCTAGTCTGTACACGTACCTGTATGCCCACAGCTGCAAGCCACTTACCTGAGAGTACGCCTTGATAGGCCCGAGCTAAAAGCCACTTACCTGAGAATACGTACCTGTATGCCCCAAAGCAAGAGCCCCTTACCTGAGAATATGCCCCGTATGTCCAGAGAGAGAGAGAAGACCCAGCTATCTAGTCTGTACACGTACCTGTATGCCCACAGCTGCAAGCCACTTACCTGAGAGTACGCCTTGATAGGCCCGAGCTAAAAGCCACTTACCTGAGAATACGTACCTGTAAGCCCCAAAGCAAGAGCCCCTTACCTGAGAATATGCCCTGTATGTCCAGAGAGAGAGAGAAGACCCAGCTATCTAGTCTGTACACGTACATGTATGCCCACAGGTGCAAGCCACTTACCTTGAGAGTACGCCTTGGTAGGCCCGAGCTAAGAGCCACTTACCTGAGAATACGCCCCGTATGTCCAGAGAGAGAGAGAAGACCCAGCTATTTAGTCTGTATATGTACCTGTATGCCCACAGTTGCAAGCCACTTACCTGAGAGTACGCCTTTGTAGGCCCGAGCTAAAAGCCACTTACCTGAGAGTACGCCTTTGTATGCCCCAAAGCAAAGAGCCACTTACCTGTGAATACCTTCTTGTATGTCTAGAGGGAAGATCCATGTGTCCTGCGTGAACACTTGCCTGTGAAGTTCCAATCATCTCTGTGCATCCATTCCTGCACATTCAAACTTCTTACCTGGGACGCCTACCTGCATATCCTCGGCAAAGAAATACTTACCTTCCGGTGTACACATCGAGAGCCGACCATTAACAAATCTCTGTGTCTTAAAGGAAGTCCAGCTGGCCGTGGAGACTCCAGTCACCCCCGAAGTAGACGCCGCAGTACAAGGTACTTACCTCAGTCCACGTGTTACTCACCGTGTCTCTCTTTTTGCCTCAGGAAGACGGAAAGGCGCCACGGGCAGTTCCACCTGTAAGGCAGAAAGCAGTGTTAGCTGGAAACAGTGGATGAAAGTCACGTGTGGGAAAAGTGTATCACCTGGGAAGACTTACCCGAGCGCTCCCGTGACGAAGCACCAGCATCCCTGGCTTATACTCTCCAGTCCGAGAGTTTGTTTTTAGCTCCCCCTTCCCCTCCCCTATTTACATTTTAAATAATTTAAATAAAGTTTGTTTTAAGTATACTTACCTCTTCTCGTGTGTTTGGTCATCGGGGTGTTCTTGGGACCTCCTCGAGGTGGAAGCTAGGAAGGGGCGTGACTAACGATACCTGTGGTCCGCTCCAACTTGTGACATCTACATGTGACCTCTTGTATAACTCTGTCTTGACGCCAGCAGAGGGATGTATTAAATGCTTTGATTCTGATAAAAAAGTGTTTTCGGTTTACATTCAATTCGTCTGTGGAGCTTTAGCATATTTTTTTAGCCTTTCCATTATTATTAGCCTATAGACTCAAATAACTGGACGAAATACATAATAAACTGTGAAACGTTGTGTTAGCTGGCTTAGTTACACAAATGTCACTAGATAGTGTTCTAGGAGGACAATAAATACCACATTCTTCATTAAAACAAGTAAAAAAAACGTGTGTGTGTGTGTGTGTGTGTGTGTGTGTGTGTACAAGCGTGTTTCTATGGGAGTTTTTGTGCTAATAATAGCTTATTGAACGTCTAACCAAACGTCTTGTGTGTGTGTGTGTTTTATTTTCAGGCAGCAAACATACTGTTTATAATTATATACAATAGTGTTAATTCAAGTTGTTTTTCATATTTTATTTACACATTTATCAGTTTTATATAATCTCTTTTATTATGTCTCAAACTTGTTTAATTTATATTGTGTGCTATGTGATTTTATGAATAGTTAACATAATTATTTTGTCTTTTTATTCTTCTAGGAAATCTAAAGGACCTGTTATTACATTGAAAGCATCCTGACCAGATGCATAGTGTGATATGGTAGCATGATAGAAATGAACTGCAAGAGTCTGTAGAGAGGGATAAAGTCTACTGAGCGGAACACCACTGCCTTCCTTTACACATTTTACAAACTAACGCACCAAAATTAACCATAGTTTTGTTAGGTAGCTTTAAATTTGAGCTTGGGTCAGACTGGTCTATCATTGTATCTATTCCAGAGCAAGATTTCTACTACACTACCATGGCTATATGCAAATACAGTAACAAAACTGTTTCTTTTCTATCATCCTTGGTAGGTTGTTATTTTCTACTTTTATCAAATTACTTACATTTTAAGATTATAAATCTTGCTGTTTTCTTTTCTTCCCTAAAATGAAAGAGTGTTTTTAAAGGAATTAAAGAAATTATTTTAAATATTCTCTCTTGAATATGCAAATGAAAAATGCATTTGAAGTTTGAAGCCTTTATTTTCATATGTAAAGATACCTGTACAATGACATTCTTCCTTTTTATTGCCACATTACATTAAACTGTGATTGTCATTAAAATAATAAAGGCGAAAGAAACCTGTTATACAATATATGTTGTCTGTGCAGTGTAAGTGTGACATGCTTGCCAAGTATGCCGCGCATACTCAAAATGTGACCTCTGCATTTAACCCATTCCAGTAAGTGGTGAACACACACGGAGCAGTGGGCAGCTATTCCTTCAGTGCCCGGGGAGCAATTGGGTTTAAGGTGCCTTGTTCAAGGACATCACAGTCGCAACCTGCCGGCAGAGACGGAAACTGGAACTGGCAACTTTCGGGTTACAAGTCCAACCCTCTAACCACTAGGCTATGACTATGTGTATCAAAACCTGCAGTACTGAACTAATGTTTGTTTAGAGATTAAAATAATGACAGTGAAATTGGGGTCAATTAATGTTTTTGACATATTGAACACTGATGGCTGCTGGATAAAACTGTTCCTCAATCTTTACGTCCTGTAGCTTACACTTCTGTATGTATTGCCAGAGGATGTAGGTGGAAACAGTTTGGTTTAAGTGGGCATTTTAACAATGGAACTGGCTCCTTTCTGTACTGGTAGACCTGCAGGAAGGCAGTGGTGTTCCTCTCAGTAGACTTTATCCCTCTCTACAGGCTCTTGCAGTTCATTTCTATCATGCTACCATATCACACTATGCATTTGGTCAGGATGCTCTCAATGTAATAACAGGTCCTTTAGCTAGAGTTTATAAAAGAGATTATATAAAACTGATAAATGTGTAAATAAAATATGAAAAACAACTTGAATTAACACTATTGTATATAGTTGTAAACAGTATGTTTGTTGCCTGAAAATAAAACACACACAAACAAACAAGACGTTTGGTTAGATGTTCAATAAGCTATTATTAGCACAAAAACCTCCCATAGAAACACGCGTGTGTACACACACACACACACACACACACACACACACACACACACACACGTTATTTTTACTTGTTTTAATGAAGAATGTGGTATTTATTGTCCTCCTAGAACACTATCTAGTGACATTTGTGTAACTAAGCCAGCTAACACAACGTTTCACAGTTTATTATGTATTTCGTCAAATTATTTGAGTCTATAGGCTAATAATAATGGAAAGGCTAAAAAAATATGCAATTAGGATATTAAAATAAACAAGAAAAACTTACATTTGATCGATGTAAACTCACAAAATCTCCACAGACGAATTGAATGTAAACTGAAAACACTTCTCAGACTGGTGCATCACTTTTTGTGACCCCCAAAACACTACCGTTGTGGTTTGAACAATTTGCAGCGCATTTCTGTTATTGTTCGTGTTGTGAGATTTGGAACGCGTTTCGGTTATTGTTCGTATTGTAAGAATTTGCAACGCGTTTCTGTATTTGGATGTGTTGCGATATCTGCAGCGTATGTGTTGTCAAACTGATGAAGATGTTTTCTTGATTTGCTGGTGTTTTTTCTGTTTGCATGTCTTTTCTTTCATTGCAAGGCAGTGACCCCTGACGGCCACCGTAGGTAATAGAATATAATATACAATATGAGGACTATTTACATCGTAACATGTAAAGGTATATGAGATTACCCTTTACGTTCCAGTAAACACATGAACCCACCTTCAAAGTTTGCATTTAAAATAGGGAGTTAGTATAATAGATAATCCAAACAGAGAAGTCGAAAATGTGACGTCCTTTAGGAATGTAACCAATCGCTCGCTCGTTCCTCCATCAGCCAATGACGTCATGGAAAATAATGAGACAAAACATGAAGCCAATTAAATAACGAATTCAATGATCTCTGTGTGACTTTTTGTGTGTGTTTGACTTCATGCTGCACTGCAAGAACTGACAGACAGATGACGTCAAAGTACCGCAAGAGCGAGTTAAATGAAAGCGAGCGAAATTAAACTACTCCGTAAGTTTTCTTGAAGAGCTCCCGTGGTATTTTTACGTCATCGGACTGCGGCACCGCATAAAGTCAAAAAAGCCAGTGACGCGGCTGACGTATGACGCGGTTGACTTTTATCTGTTGCTCCCCAGCTTTTTTTGTGCACCTGAGTGTTGTTTACAGTCTGGGGAGACTTACGCTGTAAGTTAAAAAAAAAACGTAGCAAACATGTCTGAGGAACAGGTCAGGTACAGTCACGTGACTTCACGCGGTTCACAACAGAACCGAAAGAGAAGACAATGCTGAATAAAGTCGCAATTCCTGCCATTCTTGGACCAAAATGTATCCCCGATGCCTCAACACATTCCACCTGACCCACCGATGTCACATGGACTACTTTGATGATGTTTTAATTACCTTTCTGGACATGGAAACCGTACATAGATTTTCAATGGAGGAGACAGAAAGCTCTCGGACTAAATCTAACATTAAAACATCTTAAACTGTGTTCCGAAGATAAACAGAGGTCTTCTGAGTTTAGAACGACATAAGGGTGAGTCATTAATGACATTATTTTCATTTTTGGGTGAAGTATCCCTATTAAGTATTCACGCTGTTCTCTTTGGGGGCAGGGACAAAAACGCTTTTAAAGCTTTTAAATATACAAAAACAGCTATCTCAAACATGGAGAGGCTTCTTCGTGATCTCAACTAACAGATTCTGCAAAAAACGAAAATCACAAATTTTGAAAAAAAAAAATTTCTCATCTCAAAAGTTGTGTTATGGTTTGCAACAATAGATCTGAAGGACACGTACTTTCATATGTCCATTCTCCCTTGCCACAGGCTGTTTCTCCACTTTGCGTTCGAGGGAGGGCATATCAGTACAAAGTTTTACCATTCGGGCTTTCTCACTCCCCGTGTTTTCACGAAAGTAGTGGAGGCACCATTAAAACCCCTGAGAGAGAGCGGTGTTCGCATACAGTTAATTCTAACGTTTCTCAATACTCTCAAAGGCAAGTCAGCGGTCCCCCTGAAACTAGCAGTCTCGGGGTTGTGGGCAGCACCCCAACTGCACTGGCACATCAATTGCCGCAAGCTGTGGGCTGTATGGCAGTCGTTCATCTCAGAGCTACGAGGAAAAGATGTATTAGTTTGCAAAGGCAACATTGTGACCGTTGTGTATATCAGGAAAACATGGCGGAGGAAGGCAGTCGCTCGACAGGTGCTGCTGTAGCTTTCCTAAAACAGCAGCTAAACTTGTTCCTAAAACAAGCTGGGAGACCGCCAGATGATTTGTTTGAAAACATAATTTCTACATCTTGGAATTCACGTATCAAACATATTAAAACAGAGAACTCATTATTACATCTTCGGGTAACTCTGTATGTGTTGTTTATCTTACTGACACAACTGCGGGGAACTCGTGAATGCCTTGTTGCAGGCCACGACGATCGCAAACACAGTCGTGCCAATGCCACTTGCTTCATGGTGCCAATACACCATATACTCACACGTTTTAAATGACGGGCGAGCATGTACTCGTAGCGCGCTGCGCGAGCGGCGCTGCTCGAGTAGGATGGTACCAGCAAATCGGACTCAAGGATATTGTGCCTTTCTATGCACGGTTCTGCTTTTATGTGGGGATATTCATTTAAACCCCGGGCCTTGGGATTATCAAGATCACGTTCATTCTCTACAATCAGCTGTTCCCACAGTGCAAGCGCAGCTGACTCCTATCCAAGGCTCCGGCGTGGGAAAACAAGGTAACCCCTTGACAAACTCTGCTCTTAAGTTCATATCTGAGAAAATATTAACATCAGTGACCCACGCAAAGCCTGCAGCAATTGTAAATACTGCCACCGTATTGAAACAGCAACATATAAGACTGTTTCAGACTGCGAATCATGCGAGCATACTTTGGAACTCGAAAACAAAGCCGAAAGGCATTTTCGGAGGACATTTAAACATCCGCAGCATTGTCTCAAAGGCTGAACAGATAGAACATTTGTTAACTGATTCAAATCTTGATTATCTCTGTCTAACAGAAACTTGGTTAACTCCCTCTATTCCTTCTTCTATAATGAAAGTTTCAGGATATACTTTGTATAGACGCGACAGAAACAAGGGTAAAGGCGGCGGTGTGCTGATTTACATAAAAGATCATATCCAAAATAAACAACTGGACATCAGTGATTGCAACTTAGAATGTGTAGGGACTACTATTACTTTATCCCCTCAAATGACTTTCTGTGTATTAGCAATTTATCGACCTCCTAAAGCTACCAATGATTTTTTTATTTCTCCTGGTAATCTACTTAAACAATGTGATGGAAAAGAAGTCATCCTTTTAGGTGACTTTAATTTAAATTGGTTTGAGAAATCGTGTAGAAACAAATTTAAAGAAATAACTAAACCTTTTCAAATGACTAAACCAACTCGTATAACACGATCTTCTCAAACTTTAATAGATCTAATATTGACAAATAAACCCGAGAGAATAATTAAAACTTACAATCTTGTTACAGGTATGTCTGATCACAATTTAACTCTAGTAGCTAGAAAATTGATAAAAACAAGGTTTAAAAATGAAAATCCAATGAACAATAAAAAGTGTATCACATTCATCCCAAAGAAAGATTTGCACCTGGTTGAAAGAGATTTAAAACAAACAAAGTGGGCAGACATCCTGGAGAAAAAATCTTGTGAACAGGGCTGTCAGGATCTTATGCTAGCTGTAAATGACATCTTAACCAAATATACCAAAAATAAGCAAAGAAAGCGACATACAAAATTAAATTTGCCATGGTTCAATAAAGTTATTTGGGATATGATGAAAAAACGGGATGTGGCTTTAAAAACATTTTTAAAATCAGGACTAAAAACGGATCGATTTTCTTTTACAAATTTAAGAAATAAAGTTACAGCCGAACTAAGAAAGGCCAAAGCCAATTTTTTCCTTGAAATCATTAAAAATGCACAAGGCAATAGTAGAATAATATGGAAAACCATTGATAAATTGATTGGAAATGAAAAGTCAAAATGTGAGAATATTTGTCTCACTATTAATGGAAAAATTATTGATGACTCTTGTAATAGCAACAAATTTTAATGAATATTTTTTAAACATTGCTCAAACCTCTGTTCTGAATTTTCAAATTGTTCATCCTCCTCTCATAATCAATGACAAATCTGATTTTAATCTTAGTTTAATAACTAAAACTAAAGTTGAAAAAATAATCACTGTGTTAAACAACAGCAAAGCTAAAGATATTTATGGACTTGATACTTCTTTTCTGAAACAACATAAAGACATCCTTTCGGATCCGTTGACAAAAATGATCAATCAGTCGATTAGTGAGGGTATTTTTCCAGCAGCTTTAAAATCTGCAATTGTTACTCCTATATTTAAATCTGGACATAAACAAGACATGAACAATTACCGTCCAATAAGCATTCTCCCAGTTGTGTCAAAAGTACTGGAGAAGACGGTGGCGGAGCAACTTACCACCCATTTTGAATCACAAGCTCTTTTAAATCCAATGCATTTCAGCTTCAGATGTAAATATTCTACAGACTTGGCATGTTGCTATCCCTTGGAAACAATCAGGGCATATGTGGATCAAGGAAGAGTGGTGGGAGCGGTCTACCTTGATCTGCAAAAAGCTTTTGATACTGTTAATCAGCAGATACTCTAGTAAACTAAATCAATATAGTCTCTCTGAACACACCCAAAACTGGATAAGATCTTATTTGAGTGACAGACATCAGTGTGTACAAGTAAATAACATCAAATCCGCATTTAGAGCCACCTCGATGGGAGTGCCGCAAGGGTCTATTTTGGGACCCTTGCTTTTTAGCATCTATATAAATGATCTCCCTAGAGTGTGTTCAGACGTTGATATAATCATGTATGCTGATGATACTGTGATCTTCACTTTTGAGGAAAATGAGCTGGAGGTTGCTGATAAATTATCAAAAGAGATGCAAAAAGTTGTAGAATGGTTGCAGACGTCTTGTCTGACCTTAAATGTTGAAAAAAACGGTTTCAATGTTTTTCTCAAATAAACGTAAGTTACATCTAACTCAAAATATTCAAGTAAATGGGCAAATAATTAAAAATGTAAAGGAAACAAAATATTTAGGTCTAATCCTTGATTCGAATTTAGATTTTAAAAGTCATATAAAAAAAACTTGGCAATAAACTGAAATTTAATTTGATGAATTATAAACATATTAGAAACTCACTAACCACTGAAGCTTCGAATATTTATTTTAATGCCATGATTGTTCCGCATCTTCTGTACTGTATGTCCAGTTGGTCTCAGGTGTGTAAAACATCGTTAAAATGATTAGAATCATTATATAAAAGGGGCGGGCAATAAAAATTCATGATAAAAAGCCTCGTCAGTACCATCATTGAAAAGTACTAAGTAAATACAACATTTTGAGTTTTGAAAACTTGATTAAAAATAACCAAATTTCTGCTCTATATAAAATTATCCATAACATCGCTGCTCCTCCTCTGAGAAAATTTGTCACATTAAATTCAGACAGACTTAATAGAGTCACACGGTCGACAGCCAGAGGAGAGAGCAGCGTTCCAAGATGCAGAACCACTTATGGTCAACATTCGTTCTTTTATAAAGCAGCAAGTCTTTGGAACACTCTTCCAAATGAAATTATTTCATGTACAAACTATAGTACTTTTACACGCCTGACCAAACAGTGGCTATTAATAAAGCAAACTTGTAAGCACTGAATGATTGTGATAAGAATAATGTAGACTGTGAGTGAATGAGTGAGTGTTAGATCCAAGTAGAGTGTTTTTATGATGTGAGAGTGAAGAGGTTTTTTTTTTATAATTCCTGTAAATCATGATATGAAGAGTGTTTTTAATGAGGTGAGTGAAATACTGCTTCCATGTATAATACTGTATATATTTTATGACCTTATGTAATGTAACATCTGTCTAGGGACTGCAGGTGGAAATTAGCATTTCTTTGCTATAACCTGGCACATGACATCTCTCCTTTTTTCAGATTAATATTCCCTGTGCATTGTCCCTGATTAAGTATGTAAAAATAAACTCATTCATTCATTCAATCGCCAAGGCGGTTTGCACTCTCGTCACCTGTTGTATCTCTCCCGTCATCTCCTCTTCTGGAGTCAGAAGAATCTGAGGTCTCTTCCTGCCATTCGCATCCCAGGGTCGTCCAACACAGCGGCAGACGCGCTCTGAGGAAGGACCTTCTTTCTCAAGGAGGGGGCACATTATGGCACCCGCGCCGACCTGTGGAATCTCCACGTTTGGTCCCTCAAAGCGCGGAGGGTTAAGTGATTTACCACTGGCGGTATCTAACACTATTGCTGCAGCGTGAGCGCTGTCTACAAAACAGGCTTGCCCGCTAAAATGGAACCTGTTTGTCGACTGGTGTTCCTCTAAACGAGAGAACCCCCGAGAATGTCCCATCGGTGTTGTGATTCCTTACCTTCAGCATCGGTTGGACGGTAGGCTGTCACCCTCCACCGCTGCAGCACCCCCTGTTTGCGAGAGGGAGATTTTTTTAGGTAAAAATATTTTGCACAATTTATATATTACTTATGAATATTTTAGGAAATTGTTTTTGACACACGTAGGTTATTACGTGTATTTTGGATTTCATTACTGAAATCCATTTCATTAGGGGAGACCGGGGTTGGTTGTCACAATTTTTACTCATGCATGAATTGCTCATCTTCAAAAAATCTTTCAGCAGTAATTCCTACATGAAATGAAACTTTGGAGTCTTGGCTTTAAAGGCGGAGTCCACGATGTTTGAAAAACGCGTTGGAAAAGGAGACAGGCCGACTGCCAAAACACACTTATAGCCAATCAAATCAAATCAAAGGTCGGGTTGCGTATGTGTGGGGCGGGTCAATCAACAGAAGGTCCAGATTCTATTGGGGTAGGGGCGTGTTTGTTTGGGTGATTACAAATATCAACATTGGCTTTCAAACATCGTGGACTCCACCTTTAAATGTGTATACTTTTTACTTTTCGAAGTTATTGTAACAGGAAGTAATTAACCATCAAAGACACTCTGACACAATGTGACAACCAACCCCATCACAGGGTTGGTTGTCACCGGGTATGGGGTTGGTTGTCCCTATAGAGGTTCAATAGGATTTCAGTGATAAATTGGGATCTGAAAAGATAATGTGTAATTTTTTAGTTTTTTAAGCTAGAAACTGCAAATAAGTTTTAATATGAATCCACCGCTATGATAGTTGTTATTAATGCCCCTTATGTTTAAACAATGGGATTAAAGTGGTTGATCAGTTACTTGAATGGGCTTTATGCCCAGCTGCACTATGGGCGTCGGCCGGCTCCTTGTTTCCTGTCTGCCATTGTTGGACGGGCTGATTAGTCCAGGTGTGTATGATTATTGTTGTTGTGACTACTGAGGTCAGGCACACCTGGATTAATCAGTTTGTCCAACAATGGCAGACAGGAAACAAGAAGCTGTGGCTGAAGTTCAGGAAGTAGTTCAGCTGGGCATAAAGCCTATTGTCTACTGTGTTGAGAAATAAAATGAAATAATTTTTAGTGTTAAAACCTCTTTATGTAATGCTTTATTTATTTTATTTTAACAGCAAACAAAAACAAACAAACAGACAAACAGTCTTAAAAGGTCTACATGTCCAATATTCTTATGTGACAACCAACCCCGCAAGCTATGTGACAACCATCCCCAACTGACTTCTTGACAAACATGCTAAGCTAGCTGCCACACGGCTTTAACTTGATCGCTAAAAGATGATTCAAAATAAAGCTACTACTTTTGGCTTTTCAATGAGTGTTTTGTTTTTGAATGACTAATATCATACAAGATCTCAACACAAAAACAACACCAACATGAAAATTTACTCTGACCCATAAAAATAAAAAATTGTCTCCTAACCTCAATGTTTTGTGTCTGCTCGGCAAAATTTCAAGTGCAAATGAGTAAGCTTTTAACTCTTTCACCGCCAGCGTTTTAAAAAAAAAGTTGCCAGCCAGCGCCAGCGTTTTTCATGATTTTCACAAAAGTTTAATGCCTTCCAGAAAATGTTCTTCTTTAAATATATAAACATATAATATAACTAATGAAAGAATAGACCCTCTGCTTTCAAGCAAAAAAAAAAACGTTTCATCCTACCTTAAGTGGTTCTTTTGAATATGGGTAGGTTTCTGCAAAAACACCACATTTTGAGCAAAAAGCAGTGATAATTCAATTTTTGTGACGGATTTTTCATAGAGTTCCCATTCAGAGCGATCTTTAAAACAGACACGGACATGCAGCAGCTTGCCATAGGGCAATACTTCCGGGTTTAAAAAGTTGCAGAACGGTATTGCGGAAAGACGGAAATACTCGTCATTGGCGGGGAAGCGTTTTCTCTTAATTGATGAGATATCTCGTCAATGGTGGTGAAAGAGTTAAAGGCTAACAAATTGATATCAAAATTGTACCACAGCGCCATTTAGTATATCTGGAATAAGCAGTGTGACAACCAACCTGTGAGACAACCAGCCCCGGTCTCCCCTACTATTTCATGCCTACCGATCTCTGTGGCCTCATCCAAACGCACTTTCACTGCCTTGCGTCTTTTGAAGACATGGGTACGCAGCACCATGACTCAGAATAGACTCAAACACCTTTGGCTGATGCATGCCCATACAGAAATTCTGAACTCCCTGGGCATTCTTCCCCTAGCTCACGAGAGACTTTGGACTCTATACAACCGGTGCAATGCGCGACGCAAATGTCTTTTGCTAGAGCGCATTAGTAATATGCGCATACAGTAACGGAATGACAACGCGGGTTTGCTTATCACATACATGGATGCGCAGCAGCACAAAAACGCTTTTTAATATGAAAAATAAAAGGATTAAAATGTAAAAGATTATTATTGAGTCTCTTGGACATAAATGATGACCGATTATGAGACGTAAGAAGGCGTAAAGAGCTGCTTCAAGTAAATGAATGCTTTGCTTTAAACAAATGCATCTATTTTTAAATGTTTTTAAATGCTAAAATGATTTATTGTATATAATGACTCTGTACCTGTGGATATGGTGAGAACGTTTGTAAATTCTTTATCTCTTGTTTGTAACATCTAAAGTATTTTTAGAGTACAAACCTTATATAAAGCCTAATATATTCTAAAAATGTAATTATACAGCATTTATTTCTGTATAAAAGTATACAATATCAGAACTAAACCCATTATTATTTTTGTTCAATTTATGAATTATTTATAAGTTAAAAAAGACACTAATAGTACTATTTAGTAAAAAAAATAAAATATATATAATAGGTATGTTACTGTGAGAATATTTTACCACTTTTAATAGACGTGTGATCCTAACTAAAAACGAAAGTAAAATATGTTTGTCTGCATGGATGGACATTGAAAATTGTGAAGTTTAATTAATATTATTTGTTGTATGTAAATATGTTGTATGTATGTTCATCTGAAGTTGTAACGAAAGTAATTCCCCCTGGGATTATTAAAAGTATTTCTGCTTCTGATTAATAGCATATATATTCATTTGAGAACTGATAATATCTGTGTGTTTCAGACCCTGGCTGTGAAGTGTATATGACAATAAAGTAGTGAAACTCAATGTATTTATTATTAAAATGTATTTTAAATAGGCCTATAATAGGCCCCAAGGTTTTTTGTTTAAAAAAATTCACAGCACCCCCTGTTTAAAATGACTTCCAGCGGCACTGCCCTCCACCATTAAAGTTGATATTGCTGCAATATCCGCTCATCATACCCCGATAAACGATAGATCAGTGGGTCAGCACGACCTGGTTATTAGGTTTTTAAGAGGTGCCCGAGGGCTGAATCCTTCACCCCCTCTCTCTATTCCTTGCTGAAAGCCCTGCAGGCCACCCCTTTCGAGCCTCTGCAGTCTGTGAGTCTAAAGTTTCTCACAATGAAAACTCTGACCCTGCTCAATTTGGCTTCTGTTATTAGGGTAGGGGACCTCCATGCATTTTCGGTCGACAATTCGTGCCTTCAGTTTGGACCTGCGTTGAGACCCTGGCCAGGCTATGTGCCCAAAGTTCCCACCACTCCTTTTAGAGATCAGCAGGTGTCGGCATCATTCGAAACAAGCAATAGGTTCAGTTGATTTGAAGCTTCGAAAAGCTTTGTTACTAACATCACTAGGCAAGAGTCAAAAACAAAGGAACACAAACAAGAGATATTACTCCATGATTTATGAGTCATGAGAATGATTCATGATGAGTCTTAACAGGCAAAGGATTATGGGAGGTGTAGTTCGATATGGTGTTGAATGTTGATTGTCGAAGATGGAGTACTCTATGGTGGATCATTGGATGCATCCCAATTCAAAGGACGGATCCTTCGAGGAACGCAGACTTTGAAGGAGGGCACTCGGTCTTTGAAGGATGCAGCCACCAAAGTCCACGAAGCAAACTGAAGAGAGTTACGTCACCTGCTGTTCCCACCCACCGCGCCTGTTAGTGGGACACCATAGCAGACGTTTTAGACTTTAATCTGCATAAATGCATCATATTCTTTTAATCCAAATAAATATGGAGCCAGTCAGAATTTTTATTTTATTTGAGAGAATATGTTGCATGTATGCAGATTAAACTACCCAACAGAATATCAAATTTACCTCGTTGTCAGACCGATAGCACTCCTTTCACTGGTGACTTTGTGTGTGAGGCCACATAAATGTTACAATGCTGTCATTAAGTTGAAGTTATCACATTATAAAGTACAGTCCTCGCTCCGCCCTACTCACTCGCTGTTTGGTTTCATTACAGTGTATTTAGTACTTGGAGCTCCCTCTGCTGTCCATAAGGTGCCTCTGTGCACCAGTCATTTCAAACCCAGCCTCCAGTATCTGGGCCACGCCTCCTTATTTGCATACACTCCTCAATCCTCAAATGCCCAATCCTAAATCCCTAAATGCCCAATCCTAAATCCTCAATAGCTAAATGACCAATTGCCCAATCCCAAATACAAAATGCCCAATCCTAAATACCAAATTCATTTTCAACTTAGACTTTTAGTTTTCGACTTAGACTTTTAGCTTCAAATTTAGACTTCTAGTTTTCGCTTAAGACTTTTAGTTTTAGACTTAGTTTAAAATCTTACCCGAAAATCCCTCCATGGGACCTACAGTAAGAACAAATTTCACTTTTGCAAACTGCATAAGACTTTCAGCAAAAAGAAACATTTACAAAGGAAAGAAAAGATGAAAACGACATTAAAACTAACTACTGAGAAAAAATATGTCCTATATTTCCTATATTACAGCAGTTAACTGTAATAAAGGAGCGGATAGCTCATCAAAATCTGCAGCTAGCAGATATAGAGGATGCTGAAGGTCACTGGAAACTCACTGTGCCAAAACAGAAAAGAAGTTTGAGAATAAAAAACTGAAGGGCTTGTATCAACTGAAGTACACTTAGGTCACATTTGTTCTTTCCCTAGATGTGCTTCCTCAGGATATCTGGCAAACAAATAAGGAAATAAGAGTTTAAAGAGAAAAACATGTCAACCAAAACCACCCACATCCCATCTGTTGGTGAATTATCAGTGTTATTATTATGATTGCTGTTGTCACTGTTAGGAGTTGAAGTTTTGCTGGTTGTTGTGATCTTCATCGGGCTACATTTCTGTTAAATGGAGCACAGCCCCCCCCCCCCCCCCCCCCCCGTGCATGAAACTGTCCATTCACATCCCACCTAATGACTGTCACAGATTTCTGTTCTTCAATTTTCTGTCCAATTAATTCTTTTCTTACTTTTCAGCGAAAGAGAGACAACAAACTCTCCAGCACACATAATGGATCATTAAAACTCAGTATTCTGTAGTGGCAACGTGTTTCTCACAGGACTTCTTGGCATGACTGCCTGGGTCTAGTTTGAAATTCAAGCCAGGGGTCCACAGGTCCGGACACTTCTCCTCCACTTCATGATTTAACTCCGAATTAACCCCACGTCAGATGTAAGAATCCCCTTTCATTTTATAGCAAAGCTTCATAAGTTTTCATGAAAAATTGTAATAACCACAATTAAATGTTGAAATGTTATTTATGTTTCATAAAATGAAATGAAAATATTCATGAATGAATGAAGTTTTTACTTTCTGATAAAGTTAATTTCACTCTTGTGAAAGGGATAAAAGCATCTGACGCTGACAGCTGTTGCCTCAGTTTCAGAACAAACGGCCGGACAGCTGTTGCCAAGAATTTCACCCACAACAGTTGCTTTAGTAAAAAAAATCAACAAACCTTTTGTTTAGACATGTAGATAATATTTAAATGTTTTTCTGTGATGATGTACTTTTATTACATAATTTTGTTTGTAAATACTTTATGCTTTACAATGTTAAAGCACATCAGATAGCAAGTGGAATAAAGGGAATTACAGATTGTCAGCTGAACTATATATATACAAAAAAATATTTGAAATAACCAAATAGTCAAATTACTTAAAGTGTCTCAAAATGCAATAATTTTTGGTTTATTAAATTAGTAGACATATTTCAGGAGGGAAAACTTTATTTTTTAACAAAAATTGCCAGCAATTAATATTAGCAAGAATGTTTCTGTTAACACAAATGAAAGATTCACTGCAGTCATTAAAAAATGAAATGTAAATAAAACACTGTTTGTGTGTTTACGTGTCACACCCATCAAAATGTTTCTATAAAAAAATAACACACTAAACATGACACAAGTTTTACATAAAGCATTTAGAAGCACTGTGTTAAAAACTAAATGCTGTAGGAATGCAGAAATGAAATAAACGCCAGACAATAAGCTTGTGAAAAGGCTAAAAACTGCAATTATTAAAGTCCTCAGTGAAAAGGTGAAGAGGCTTAAACATGTTTATGTGCGCTCAAACTAATATTGACTGTTTTCAGACAGTTGGTGATCACCAGCGATGTTAAATGATGTCCTGCTGCAGCTGCGGTCCCATGACTGATCTTAATTCTCTCAGTACCATGAACAGAACTGCTGAATCACACTAAGTTTAAGTCTTTCAGAGGCTTTTAAACAATATGGAACGGACACGTGATTGATATTTTTACCCACTAGTATGCTGTCAAACCATTTTTTTTCTGTATTAAAATCATAATATAAATAGATCTTTCATTTTGAGCAATGGAATTTATCATATGGGCTAAATTTACAGAAAGGTTTTTAGCTTGCTAAAGCAAATGCTATCTTAATATTCTGAAACATTTCACTATTATTATTATTATTTTCAGTCTCTGTATGTTGCACAGGCTTCTGTTTCTTCCTTTACAACTGAATTGTGTTGCATAAGTAAAACACATGTGTGCAGAGACGCGGGAGAGCAGCGACAGGTGCTCTTCAGAGAGGATTTCCATCGGCTGTACAGGCACTAATTCATCATGGGATCTTTTGACTCGATGAATTTTCAAGAAACTTTACAATAAGCTTTATAGAGAACCCAGTGAACCTTTAGGTCAATGTTGAAAAAAAATTACATTTCCATAACTTTAATGATTTTTTAACTTCCATTTCTTTCCAGGACTGAAATTCAGAATGTAAATGAAAATTCCTTTAAGGTGAAATGTGATCAAACAGCATGTAAAAGTCAGCGGGCACTCATGTTTTGTGTGTCAGTTGGCATAAACGTCTTCTCAACTAACGCTCTCCTACATCAGTACAGAGTAAGTCAGAAACAGTCCTCACGGCCTGGATAATGTGGTGTAAACCGGCTGATCCCAGTTGGCTGTGGGGCTGTGGGAGGGCGGGATGGAAAAGCCATTGAGTATGGGTCTCCGTGAGGAATGGAAGTATGGGTACGGGTAGAGGCTGGAAGGGTAACTGGAATAAGGGCTGTAGTAGTTGGAGTTTTGAAGATCTGTATAGTCACACGGCGTGTTGGAGAATGAGGGGGTGTTCGACGTGATGCACGTCTGCGCGCCGTACGTGTCGTACTCGGAGCGCGAGGGCGAGTGCTCACCGAAGTGACTTGGGCTCAACTGCTCGGTTTTAATATGCGGTCTGTGCTGTCCCGCTTCACTCGTACCGGACGACGAGGAGGAGGTCGCAGCCCCTTTGCGACTCCAAGCCGCCCCGTTGCTCGCGCCGTGGCCGTAAGCTCCTGCCGAGCCGACGTTCTGCCCGTGTCCGAGCTCTGAGCTCAACGCGACTCCGGTATGCCCGTTAAGGGGCAAGTACTGGTCAAACTCATGGACATCAAAGGTTTCAATGTTGCCGATGACATCTGTGCTGAGCTCGGAAATGTCCACGTTGCTGAAGTCAATGTTTTGTCGAGTGCTGTCGAGCAGGCGTCTTCTCTCGTGCTTTAAATCTTGCTTACCTCCATGAAGGTCGATTTTTGGTGTAGTTGGTGGCGTTGGGGGTCCCTGACCTAAAAGGTGATGATAAAAAAAAGCTTTTGTCAGCACTACAGAAACGTATCATTCAATTGCTGTTGCATTGCTCCATATAAACAGTTAACTGACCCGTGTGGTGATCAGATAAACCCACGACATGCCCTATTCCAGGTTCAGCTTTGTACATGTGATGGGCGAGATCAGATCCAGCATCAGACTCGCTCTGTCCCGGCTTGATGCTTTTCCGCCGCCTCGGCTGGTATTTATAATCCGGATGATCTTTCTTGTGCTGGACTCTCAGTCTCTCGGCTTCTTCCACAAACGGTCTCTTTTCGTTATCTGTCAACAGTCTGATAAGAGAGTTCTGATCATCATCAAACTTATTTATTTTAGAGTAAGCTAATAATCCATTTAATATTATTATAATAACAATAACGAAACACAGCGCTCCGTTTGGCAATTTTAATTATGATTTTATTACAGTCAAATTACCATGGATATATTGTCTACAGATGGATTGGCATATGCCATAGTTTCACTACAAATATTTAAGTGGTACTTTAATGCTTTAAAACTATTTAAATCAATCAATAAACGAGTTGTTGATGTACGAATTACCTCCAGAGTTTGCCGAGGGTTTTGCTCAGCTCGGCGTTGTGCAGGTGAGGATATTGGTCTGCCAGTTTCCTGCGCGCGGCTTGAGCCCAAACCATAAAGGCGTTCATCGGTCGCTTCACGTGCGGTTTACTCTTGAGCGCGCTCCCGCCTCGCGCTGGCATGGGCACGAGAGACCAGTCATAACCTTTAAGCACCTGCGACACCGCGTCCCTGATACACGCCGGGAATCGCGCATCCGCGTCCTCCGGTTTCCTAACGACGGACGCGTGTCCATCAGATCCAGCGGGCGACAGCGGCGCGTCGGAGTCTGACTCTTGACCCGCGGAGCTGCACGGACTGCACGGCGGCTCGGCGCGTGACCTCTCGCGCTCCTCGGTCATCTCCGTCACTTTAAAACTGACAGCAAACGCGCGATGCTTCTCTCACACTGACTGAGAGCGTCACTTTCATCGATACATTGTACAGTAATGACGTCATGGCTCCCGAAGCTTATCATTGGTGGCTTTTGGCCATACTTACTTCCAATTGGTTAGGTGGATTTCAGCGCGAGGTAATTTGACACCTTTAGTCAGCCAGTCAAGCTGTTTGATGTTGAGTTAAAGTTTTCACAGCAACACTTCAAACTGTTTCATTCACGGAGCCTGTAAAACCAATAACAACTACAAAATTGGGTTTCTAAACCGATGCGTAATGATGTGTGTTTATAAGGGTGAATATATTTATGGACTTGAAAGGCAAATGTAAAAAAAAATCACACATGAAGTTTATACACTAGTCCGCTTGATGATCTACTGCATACATGAGTGATTTTAACAGATGCTAAACATTTACTACATGATACAAAACTTCTGCTCTGTTGCTATCTTAATTTGAATATAAACAAATGAACCAGACTGACATTAACAGTGTGTGAAGAAAAATTCTGCTCAGCATCTCAACACACACACACACACACACAACACCACTGTAAAATAGTCAAGTACATGCTATATATGGGGAAAAAACATAGTAGAAAAATAATGAAATGCCTTTTGCAATTTGAAAATACACATTTAATATTCCTTATGAAAATGAAGCCTGGTTTTACTACAGTTAAAACAAAAAACATAGTTAAACCATTGTTACCATAGTTTTGCTGATAGTAATCAATACACCAAAAATACATGGTTACTACACTTTTACCACAATAGAACCATGGTTAATTTTTTAAAGGAATTCAAACATTTTACACAGCATAATAAAACAACCATAAAGGTTTAAAACATGGTAAAGCTATGAATTTTGGGGCTGAAAAAATGCTATTTTAATCAAATCCAGGAAGAGTAATTTATCTTATGAGATAATGAATGTGTGATTAGACAATTTGCTAACTAAGCAAAGGAGGAAGAACGCGGCTAGGTTAAACGGATGTTTACTTTCATCAATACAACCATCAAAATGACCACACAATAGCACAAACCTTCTCCTATCACAGCTTATACTTTCAAAGAAATTGAAACTGACCAAATCTTTTTTCTGCAGAGCGCATTTCATTACATAGCTTCTCATTGCATTTCAAATTTGAGGTTGGTTGCAATTTCATCACTAAAATACACATTACACCTTTAAACAAAATTAATGCATTGCCACATGCTGACACAGTGTTGACAACCCCAAAATATTATTACTTATATTAAGTATTTCATGAAAAGTGCCACAGACTGATCGACTACATGCCACGCCGCATTGCTGCAGTAATTAAGGCAAAAGGAGCCCCAACTAAGTATTGAGTGCTGTACACTTTTCAGTTGACCAAGATTTCTAAAAATCCTTGCTTTGTATTGGTCTTAAGTAATATTCAAATTTTCAGAGATACAGAATTTGGGACTTTCCTTAGTTGTCAGATGTAATCATCAAAATTAAAATATACATTTGAAATGTATCAGTCTGTGTGTTATGATTGAAAATAATATACACGTTTCACTTTTTCAGTGGAATTAGTGAAATCAACAATATATATAAAGAGTTTGGTTCCAAAACGCAATACATCAATTTTGACAAATTTCGATAGAAACGTGTTTTCTATACCAAGAAAGTTACGAGATGAAAACCACTATTTTCTGTTACAAACTTTCACATAGCATCTTTGGGTTATAAAAACATTAAATATTCAAATCCATAATTTGATTTTCAAAGATTTATTATAAAAATGAATTATTTTTCCACGTTTTTTTTTTCAAAATGCTATAAATCTTTTGAATCAATATATAAATGTGCATTCATCTTTGCCATGTTATATTCATTTAGTTGACTAGTGGTATACACTGATTAAAAAAATAAACATTAATGGCATTAATCAAAACACTTACTTTGTCATTAATATCACTGTCATTGCTGCGGTTATACTTGGGACGTCGTCGCTATACTTTTTTGACCGTGATCAGCTGTAAAATGTTTGGTCCAACTCCTGCTCGATTTTCGTTGGCTTCACGTAAAATAAAAGTTTTTATAAGATCCCCTGGGGTCAATGTTTTAGCTCGAGAGAGCTTGATGCTGTCGGGGAACATGCAACAACCGACATTTTCCGTCTCCCGAGTGCTTCTCACGTAAATTATTAGATGTTGATGGCTTACATTTCTTTCTCATCACAGAAAACCACCACAGGTTTATCAATGCTATTAAAGTATTATTTTGTTTTTGTTTGTTTGTTAATCACAAAGTACAAGATGAGGAACAGTAGGACTCTGTGTACTCAACGCGCCACCATTGTTTCTTTACATTGCGTGGAATGGTGCCCTGTGGTTTGTGGAGCGGATTTGTTGTGTTCTGTAGAGGGGGAGTCGCGTTTGTCACGTTTTGGGAAAAAGGGGAGAAAAGATGATAGAATAACACGGCGGATATGGTATTTTGCGTAAAATGAAGAATTTACTTTTTAAATACTGACCTAATATAATACTGATTTTGGCAGTACTCGTTTTTTTTAAACTGGTGTTTATCGCGTTTTGGAACCAAACAGTGGTGTGATGAGCTTCACAACAGCAGGAACTGGGTCTGTTAGGGTGCACTCACATTATCCAAACCAAACCATGCCCCAGTGCGATTGTCCACCCTCCGTACTCCCCCAGATGCACGCACTCACACTGTACTTTTAACGCTCCGAGCCCGGGCGCGCTTTTGTCATTAAGATGCTATTGTCTTGAAAAAAGCAGGAAGTAAAGCTCTCTCTTAACTAGGGTTGGGTACCGAAACGCGGTGCCATTATGACACCGAAGCCTATATGGGCGGTACCTACCGGACCGAATCAGAACACAGATTTCGGTGCCTCATTTCGGTGCCTCTTAATGCATGAACGGTTGACTGAAGTATTTTGCTCTCTGTAGCGCAAAAAGCATAATCACACAAGCACAGCACAATCGCTAGTTAAATTATACTGCACTCGTATGGTGTAAATAATTTCCTGACTTACAAAATTCACGTGAATGTGTAAGTCGGAAAGATTTGATAATACAGAGGATTCAAGTTTGATTTCTTCGCTTAACTTAGGTGAGTTTGTTCATATTTTACATTATTGTAGATTTATATTGATAAAATAAACGGAAACCAATCATTTGTTTTGAAAAATAAGGATCTTAGATTTATTTATGTTATAGGGCGGGTAAAATGTTTATCGTCTATTCGTTTTTGTTAAACGTTTTGTTTAATATAAGCGAGTCATTTTACATTTTTATTGTTGTTCTGTTTTAATAATAATAATGAAGAAATAGGCATTCGTAGTAATGAAAATTATGTCAATTAAATCTTTCATTTGTTTGTGTTTTAACGCAGATACCATCCGTCAAATTTGTTTTATTAATAAACAAGCAATATAAGCAAGTTTGTCATTGGAGCAACTATTTTATTGGAGTTGAGTTTTTCGTTAAGAGTAATAATGAACAAACATTTTAAAAATTAATTTTATTAATAAATGGAAATATTAAATAATCTAATGTTAAAGATTAAATAGCCAACTTTTATATTTCTTTGCCAAATATATTTTCATTCAAAATATGCGCTGTGTTAAAATGTGAAAAAATCCTCATGTGCACATCCCTAATAATACAAATCGAACAAATTGTGTAAGAATATATGTGCAGGTTATTTTTATATTCTGACTTAAAAGAACAATTTGAAAAATGAGATCCTCAGAGGAGCGCGTGAATGCCGCAATTGATCTGACGGCAGCTTATTTTATATTTTATATGGTAACTTTTCTTCAGAGAATTTGCTAAACGTATTACCTCACTAATGTCTTTATTAGTACTTCGGCTGATATTGGCCTGAGATGGGCCGCGGCAGTCACGAGTGTCAAGTTCATCGGAGACAAGCAGAAAGCGTCAAAACGTGAATGGTTTCACAAGCCGATAAGAAAATATTTTGGGTTCCAAATGCCGTTTTGCGCCATTGAAGGGAACTTCACGAATAGGATTTCGCATGAACAGTCGATCCAAATAAAGAGAAAAAGACACTGTATTTTATTGCTCTATTTGCCAAGTGTGTTTAATAAGCCACATTATGAGACACAATTGCGCAACTTTCTCTAGAGTTCAAGAGATCTGATCTTCGAAGGGAATAGGACATAGGGAGGATCACTTTCGATTAGAACTCTTTATCTTTTTGTGAGCGGCAGCCGCGTAGGCTTTAACCAATCATTGAACAGATTATTAACAACCAATCATAGAACATTTTTCTGAGCTCAAAGTGGAGTGTTGAGAAGATTTTATTTAATAAATTTAATAAAAAAGAAATCAAGAATGCAGGTCTTAAAAGATGATGGTGCTTTAGGCAAATCATTAATAAACAAATGACAAACAGAGAAGAATTTTCATTGTGTTTTATGGTGTACTTTCATCTACCATCTTTCTGTGACTCTTTTTTTCAAAGTACCGCTTTAGGCACCGTTTAGGCACCGGAACCGTTTTAAAAGTATTGATTTGGCACCGGTATCGAAAAAACCCCAAACAATACCCATTCCTACTCTTAACACTGGAACCCACTTTAATGATAAGTCTGTGTTTTTTATTCTGAGTCGTTTGGTGCGCGATTACAGACAGCCCTCTTACATGTCATCATATTGCTTAGTTGATCTGTCACGTGTGCAGCTCGGACATTCACGTAACCCTGCTGCTCGCATCAAAAGGTTTTTACGGAGGCAGATGATGGTAACACAACTGACGTCTTCACCTTTTGAATCGCGCTCAGGCGCGATTGTGCTTACACCACAGCCTTTCATGCTTGAGCCCAAGTGAACCGCGCTCCAGCCCACCTCTGCAACCCGGCCGCGGCGCGATTAACCAATCCGTGCTGGGTGCGGTACAGAGCGATCAAACACGGGTCAAACGCGCCCGAGCCTGGTTTGGTTTGGATAGTGTGAGTGCGCCCTTAGTCTCATCCCTGCTAAAAAAAAACAATAGACACCAACACAGAAATTCTATTGGTTTTATTGGGATTTTAATTGGTTCTAATGGAATATGGCCCAAAACACACCACAGTGTATTGGTATTTGTTGGTCTCTAATGGTATGTATTGGTTGTATTGGTTCTATGTATTGGTTCTAATGGAATATGGCACAAAACACACTACAGTGTATTGGTATTTGTTGGTCTCTAATGGTATGTATTGGTTCTATGGGTTCTACATATTGGTTCTAATGGAATATGGCACAAAACACACTACAGTGTAGTGGTTTAAATGGTAAAAGCTAATGGTCCTATTGGTATTTTAATGGAAACCATTAGAATTTTCTATAATGGTTTTATGTTTTTTTTTCAGCAGGGATTGTCCTCGTGTTCGAAAATTCTATTTGTGTAGGGGAGGCCTGCATGTAATGCAAGTTTCATACAGTATAGCCTAGGTTCCGGACAAGCTAACTATTGCGGCATAAGTGTATGACAAGATGAATTATGTGAATGCTTTGTTAAAGGGAAATGTCTTTAGTTTAGACTTAAATTGATTGACTGTGTCTATTTCTCGAGCATTGTTGGGTAAATCAGGGGCAGACTGGCCATCTGGCACACCGGGCAGTTTCCTGGTGGGCCGACGTAATTTTTGGGCCGATACATCTCATACTATCTTTGTCTGAGCAGTAGGACCTTCAAGTCGCGTCGCTGGTGATGATAATGATGATGGTGGTGGCACTGGCGCACCAGCACGCAAAGTGTCAGTGAGGAGAGGGAGAGAGACGAGGGAGAAATGAGTGTAGTGCCTGCGGTAAGCAGAACTACTTTTAAAACACAAGTGTAAATAGATACCGCTTGATAAAACACAAAGAGGCTGTTTACACTTGGTATTAACATGTGTTTTCGTCAATCGGATCACAAGTGGATGACATTAAGGCCAGGTGTAAACGGTGTTCAAAACGTTTTGAGCTCGTCCACTTTCGACCACTTTCAACCACATCCAGAGGTGGTCGAAACCACTTTCGATCGGATCGCTTTGGAGTTGCGGAACGCATATGTGGTTGAATGCGTTCGAACAGCCACACGCGACCGCCTTCTCTCCGCCCATTTATCTAATCTGAGGTATTAAACACAAGTTTTACGTCTTTTTTGACTTCTGGCGTGAACATTCGGTGAACAGTGCTATTTTTAGCCTTTCATTGATAAAACTAAGCAGCTGATCTCCGTAGTTTCGTTTTGAAAGCGTGTGAAAGTTGCGCGATTCTATTTCATCAATTGCGCTGAAAATTCAAAGAAAGCTCTTACATACTCATGTACAAAACACTGTGCAGCATGTTTACTTGCTAAACAAGCAGTGCACTCCGACATAATATTAGTTTGCGTCCATATAAACTCATAATTACTCCCGCTCGGGTTTGAATGACAGCAGAGAGACTCGCCCACCGTCTCACAGACCACCCCCTCATAGTATTCAGCACAGAAGCGGTCGAAAGTGGACAAAAGAGACGGATTTAAATTCCAGGTGTAAACGTAATGTGTCTCTCTCGTCCACTTGTGATCCGATCGATGAAAACACATCTTAATACCAAGTGTAAACAGCCCCATAAATATGTTGATAAAGCTGCAATAAAATAATTGCACTCTTTGCTCTGTGACTACGAGAGTGTATCTGATTCGTAGATTTTTCCTTGATTGTCTGTTTCAAAACGTATAATTTCTCTTCAAGCAAAATCAAACAATCCAGGAGATCTGCTTACAGAAAAAGATGTTTATTGTATATAACAACACACTTCACAGATAATGTTAAATTCTCTATTACTGTTATCACACAAGTTTAATTCAGTGAATGTAGTGAATACTTTCCTGTAAGTATTGCAAGTAATAATCAGTTTTCAATATTACTGTAAGCAGCACTTGTATTTTGTAAAAAGTCAGCAATCTAATGGCAAATTTTGCCAATTGCATGAAGCTTGTTTTAGGATTCATAAGTGTGGATTATACAGTTTTATTGCATTAATAAATAAGACATTCTAGAAGTGTTTGTTGTGTCAACTCTCACAACTGCTATTAATTGGGTTTAGTAATTTGTAATTATATGTAGTGTGGGCCGGTTTGGGCCAAAATGCCAGGGCTGAATTTTTGTCCCAGTCCAGCCCTGAGGTAAATCATTCCAGAGCTTAGGGGCTAAGTAGCACTACAGAATTTAGGTCCAACCCTAATCAAACTTACCCACCTTGATCAGCTTGCTCAGGTGTGTTTGATCAGGGTTGGAGCTAAACTCTTCAGTGATCTGGCCCTCCAGGGTAAGATTTGGGAAACCCTGCTCTAGGAATAATTAAGTGACCAGAATTTTGCGACCGCAGTGTACGTGATGAGTTGTATTCTGATAGTAATTCTCTAAGATACGAAGGTGCTAGGCCATTTAAGGTTTTATAGGTGATTAGTAATATTTTAAAATGTGATATTTAACTGTTAACCAGTGTAAAGATGCTAGAATTGGGCTTATGTGGTCATACTTCTTAGATTGAGTAAGCACTCTTGCAGCGGCGTTTTGAAACAGCTGAAGCTTGTTTACCTGATTTGCACGAGTAACGAGTTACAATAGTCATAAAAGCGTGGATAAGCTTCTCTGCATCTGATGCAGACAGTGTACGCTTTTGTAACAATGTGTTTTACTTGGGTAGTAACATGCTATAAACGCTTAAAAATTTTTTTTTCTAATTTGAACTTTTATTAAAATGGTTACTTTTCTTCTCTGACCATTCAAGACCATGCCATTGTTGTTTAATGTATTTTTTTATTGTCAAAGCAGGGGAATGCTGGGCCTGGGATGGAACACGAGTGGCCTTTGTAAAAGTGAAAAGTTGTGATGGTGTGTTTGTGTGAAGGCCTCCCATTTCCCGTAAAATGCAAGAGGGGAGGATCACAATACTCGGAAACAAACATATCCGCACAGTCTAGTTCAAAATATAACTTTGGCATTAGGTTAATTTATGAGAAAATGGGATCAAAAAGGCAGACGAGCTAGAAGGCGAAGGACGCCGCAACTTTTATTCAGACCATATGTGTGGAAATGGAGTCTGGTGAGAATCCTAAACTGTCTTGCTGCATTACAACTGTAAAGAGAAATCTCTAAACTACATCCCTTCCACACCTAAGTAGAGAATTGTGTTAAAAAACAAATGAAAACCATTGGCTGGATGCAAAAGCACTTAAACAAATTAAAAAAATATGTTTGCAAATAAAAGGTTTTTTCTATCAGGTGGCTCAGTGAAATCATTTTATGATTGATCTGACAAAACTGAAGTAATGCAACATTCAGCTGGAGCTTGAACAAAAGGTAAAGTAAAGTATCTGCGAGCACACAACTAAATCTGGAAGTAGTTTATAGTCTGTGCTACAGAGAGCTGGCGCTGGCCCAGATTACTCTGAAACTGTTAACGGTTTCCTTCAGTTCCTCTCTGCATCTCCCACTAATATGTTTAAATAAAGGAAGAGCAAAGCTCTTAATTATAGGTTATTCTGTGGTCAGAAGTCAAAGTAGAGGTCAACGGGCTCAACCATGGTTGAATTTAAAGTAACAACTATGCACTGAAGAGTATATACAGTATTGAATACCATTTTACCACGTGGACCTCACTATTTGTTGCAAGCTCAATTCAGCGATTGGCAAAGCAAAAGTGATCAATCATAATTATAATTATTAACATTGTCTGTTAAAAATGAGATCATTGGATTCAGTACTCATTTGTGTTGCCTATTTTGTCAAATGGGTATTCGAGTATTCTACAGCTACAGAAAATCACACAGAGTTTACAGTATGTACAGAATACTACTATCTTCCTTTGAACATAGCTGATGTCAAAGCCTTAAACCTTCATGAGAGAGACAGAAGGTTATGATTCAAGAAGAAAAGACAATAATAAATGTGAATGTTGCTGTGGCTCAGAGTTCAGTATGAGGACACAGCAGTGAGATTGTAAGTGTGTGCTTTGTCTTCAGTGACTGTGTAGGTTGACAGAGATTCGCAAAAAAAAATCTTCTTAATGAGCTCAAATTTTTTTTAACTTGTTTTTTTAATAAAAATGTCTAAAAATTTAAGAGGCACCGATATCAATTTTTACACAGATACTGATAGCCGATTATTTATCTGATTATCTGCTGACACCGATGCTGATAGTTTGGTAAAAAATTTTAACTTGCATTAACTAAATTCTGAAGATAAAATTTTCGGAATGTTATTTATTCATATAATATTGAACATTAAATTAGTGATGTGTTTATACATTTTATATACACAGAGCTCAAATTCATAGAATTTTCCTGTTCTCTTTGACAGAATATATCGGCCATGACTATCAGCTGTTTTGAAACTAACTCTTATAAATGTATTTTTATGACTTTTATAAAAACTAACTGATACACTAGGTATATAACCATCTATGCAGGTATGAAACATGCCTATAAACGATCTAAAATGTTTATGAATACTATAAGTGCTTTAAACAAGAGATCTTAAAGCATGAAGACCCAAAACCATTGTCTCACATGTACTCCCTCCCAGTACAGGACTAGATTTAATTTTAAACATTCCTTTACAGTTGAAGGGAGTAATTTCAAGTGTATATAACACTTTAATGTCAATAAAAAATATGAATCTAGACTAAAATCTGTGCAGAATGGGGTTAAGCAGTAGATATATCAGAAGAAACCTGGAACAAAGCTTTATTTAGAGTTAATGGAACAACCTCTTGTACTGGCTGAGGCTTAATTCAATTTAAGGTCCTTCACAGACTTTATTACAGTACAAGCAGGCTGTCCAGCAAGTGACACATGTGAACCATGTCATTCAGGCTTGGCTTATATCTTCTGGACTCCCTTATGAAAAAATTAACCATGGTTTTACAAAAGTAAAAAAACAGGATTATTGTAGTTAAACTATGGTTACCACAAAATTTTAAAAACCATAGTTAAACCATGGTTACTTTAGTAAAACAGTGGTTTTGCTAATAGTAATCAATACACCAAAAAACATGGTTACTATGCTTTTATCACAATTTTTTCGTAAAGGTTGCTCCAGACAGTTTGTATTGGACAGCTGGTTAGGGTTAGGACAGCTATATTACAATTTTGTCAGAAGCATATAATTAGGATATCAAGTCAAGTTTTGAAATGGTTATTTTTAGAATTACTGAACAAGGTGTGGTCATGTCAAAAATTTGTGAAGATATTTTTGCTTTTCCACCAAACTCAAATTAATAGTTAAATTAAAAGGCATGTGCACACTGGAACGGAAAACGCAGACACAATGGGCTAACAGAGGCAGCATAGATCCTTAGGTGAGGAGGGGGAAATTGAAAAAAAAAGAGGAGCATTGTTACTTTTTTGCATGCAAATTTGCTACTGTTTTCGTCAATAAATTTAAAATAAATAAATAAAAAAGACACCTAAAAGTAAGGCAAGGCAAGGCAAGGCAAGTTTATTTGTATAGCACATTTCATACACAAAGGTCATTCAAAGTGCTTTACATAGAAATGAGGAAAAAAAAATCAAAGATACATGAATTTAAAATATCAATTAAAAGAAAATAAATGTGATTTTAATAAAAACTGTTTAAATGTGTGAAAAAGAATAAAACAGAAATAAAGGTATAAAACAGTTAAAAATAAGAATAAAAACAAGAGAAATAGAAAATAATAAAAATAGGGCATATATAATATAGTGCAATCATTAGAATTAAAAAAAAAAGTAGTAAGCGTAAGTGTACTACATTGTTTTACTCACCTTATCCATAAACTTCTCTTATCACTCTAGGTTCATTCGGCCGCTCACTAATGATCTGACTAATGATGTCTGCACTCTGCAATCACAGCGCTTTCTCTCACAATTAAATAAATTCAAAGTAGAAGGAACACATAATGTAATTTAATGCTCTATTCAAAGTGGATTTGGACAAATATATATGCTATGTGCAAATGTATGTCTAAAACATCCTGTTTACATTTTCAACAGAACCATCAGTCATAGTTTTATATATGTTTTTTTCCTTTAGAAGACCTTGTTCTTTCTCCATTTCTGTTTGTTGCTGCATCGTTTGTGACCTGTGCTGGCAAACTGAGTTAGAATTAGCAAATTTTAACATTCTCTATTTAAAAACTTTAAAACAATGCATGATTTGTTGGAATCTGACAAAACATGACAGGACTACACCTCTTTACGCAAAGCAAAAACAATATAAATATATGTTAAAAAAAATTTCTTTTATTGTTTAATTTTGACATTGAGACAGACCGCTTTAAGATACTGTAGACTAATGCAAGGGTTTAATATAATGTTACACAACAGATAGGCCTACTTTTCCTCAACAGTCAACCAAACATTTACTTCAGATATAACAGATTATAGGTCATACCTGTGTGAATTCTTGTCAAAACAAAAATTTTTAAAACTCTAATTTTTTATAGATCTTTATGTTGGGGTCGCGCGTATGTTTGTCGGCGTCAGGAAAATCGCTTTTGAGTCTTATCACTCAACTCTTTTAACATCAATCAGGTCCAGAACTTTATCTCTCTTAATAATAATTTTAACATCAAGCCCTGCAGTGTCAGGACTCTGCCTTGAAGTCTTGTTATATTTGTCTTTTGTTATGGTGGCAGAGTTCTGGCAGTCCCAGGCCTTGTGTGTAGGTTCATGCCTTGTTTTTGTGTGGCATGTGCCTCCGGTGTCTTGACTTGTGACCCCGCCCCCTCGTTCTCCTGCTTATTAGTAATCATTGGTTTTCTCCCATCACCTGTTCCCGCTCGTTATCTTGTTTGGTTTCTTCTATTTAATGTCAGTGTATCTTTACTTCTGTCCAGGTTCATTGTGTTCTGTTCCTCGTGTTGCGTGTACGTTTCTAGTCTAGTTACCAAGTCAAGTTTTAGTGTTATCTGTCAGAGTTATATGTTTCATGTTGTGTACCCCCTCGTGGGTTTTTTGTTTGTTAAATAAAGTGTTCTCTGTTTTTCCCCGACATCGTGTGCATTTGGGTTCATCTGTTCTACAATTCCTCACATGCAGTCTATTTTCAATCATTTCTGCATGCTTTAATAACTAAACCAAAAAGTGAAGGAACTCGCATCTTTGCTCTAGATTATGGATTTGGGATGGTATACCTCTCAGGAAACGTAAAAATAAAGATCATTTTAGATGTTTAATGACCATTTAGAGCATTGGATTCGCTAGACGAGAGCTTAATGTTCTTATTTTTATGAAAACCTCCAACTCATCTAGACAGCGCGTGTCACTTGCTGCGTCTCAATTCATCCAGCTGTGTGCTAGACCATTTAATGTAGTTTTTATCACGCTGATATAAATTCAAGTGTTTGTTTTTAAAATAAGTTTGTTTTTAGTTATTTAATGCTATAAAACGGATTTTGATGGCCTTGATTTCGCGGCTTTACTTCCTGCTCACTGCTGCGCAGGACTGGTCCTGAAATCGCTACTGCGCAGACTCAAGACCCAAGATGTCAGCGCTGTATCGTGACACTGGCAGCTTCACTTTTCACCAATGGAAGAGAGCGAGTGGGCATCATCCATCTTTTTTACAGTCTATAATTTATCTTCATAAAAGTTTCATTTCATTCATTACTTTAATATTGTGTGGTAACCGTTTTATAAAAGCAATATGATTCTCGAAGCAAGTGCTGTATCGTGAACAAGTAACGCCATTACTTATGCACGATACAGCACAGCCTCTTGTACCTTATTGATTACACACATGCACGCACGCACACGTGCACATAAGGTCTCAAAGGAGCACCTGGAGATGTTGCTTGGTACTCACACTATTCATAGCACAGACATCCTACATGCTGTCTAGAGTTTGACTGATATGGGTTTTTTTATGCCCGATATCAAAATTAAGAAAGCTGTCTGGCCGACTGACCGATATGAGGCAGACATAAGACAACTTTTACTACAGTAAAAAAGAGACAAAACTGAAATTTGGTGAAACTAAAAAGAAAAACATTTGTTATGCACGAAATGTATGAATATACCCTTTTAAAGTACCTAAAACATATTTACAAGACATAATTAATGTGAATCTGACATCTTATGGTACTATTTGAATAAGTGTGTTAAACTAGTGTTGTGTGTGAAACAACATAATGCCATGTTAAAAAGTGAATGATTGGTCATTTTACTGTCTATCAGACTTTGGCTTTACATTGAGTAACACTAAGTGTCTTTTCATTACAAACATCAAATTCAAGTAATAGAGAAATTTACTGGCCAAATCATTGAGAAGAGAGAGCGATACATGCCATCGCGTCATATCAGTCTCCAAACACACAAAAAAGATTGCTAGATTTGTCCTAGTCGCTTTTTGTAAATAAAGGCGTTAAAGGGTTTAGAAAGCTGCTAAATCTAGCTACAAAGTCACCAAGTTGGAAATTAAGCCAATCATCATAAGTTATGTGGTTGTCCCACCCCCTCTACCACACACGTACCGATCATCATTAGTTATGTGTCTCTTACCCAGTGGCGTGTTTACCCACCACGCAATTGCGGGGGGCCCCCTACTGGCCACAAGGTGTGCGAAAGTATGTTACGTTTATTCAGACCCAAATCTAAGGAACGGATAAAGCACGCGCGAGCGAGAGATGTGTGAGTATGCACACAGAATAATATATGCGTGCATCCTCGCGAGGGCACATATAGGCTACTTCATGAGTGAAACTCTATGGGACGCACAAATGCAGCCTCACAAGTGCTGGAATGAGCGCTCGCTCGACTCTCTCTGTGCTCTCGTAACTGCACAACATTCACTTGATGGTCAAGTTTACTTTAAAGACTTTGGGCTTCACACTTGTGATTGGTGGTTTGGTTTGATGACACGCATCTTTTGTTCCACACTCGTACAGGTATAAACATGATAAAGACACGCAGGGGTTTAAATCATGTCTAAAATACATAAATCATTCATATACTGTATGTCATCATTGTCATTAAAATCTCATCTTTAGTGTATTTCTAGTCTTTATGCTTGTTGTATCTCACAGAAAGTTTGTTTTTACAATATGAACATGAGAGTTATGTGTCTCCCATTCATAAATTCAACCAATAACCAACTTACAATGTTGTTTGCTGGTGTTTGTTAGTTCAGTTTGTTAGATCAGTATGAATCTTAATCTAATGCTTCCTCTTTTTCCTCATTTAGTTTTTTTAGTAAGATGTCAGACACTGAAGTTGCAGTTTTAATTACATTGTTTTAAATACATCCTATAATACATTTGCAAGCAAAAGATATATCTGAGAGGGGCGCACAACATTTTTTTTAAACCAAGAATTTTTGTCATACCAAACTAACAATTTAGTGTTATTTTAAGCAGTGTAAAACAAAATAAACCAGGTTTATATATATCTCACTTAATTCTTTATACTGAATATTATTGTTGTGCAATTCAAATGAAAAACCTTGGGCAATGCTGGGGCATGGGGGGCCTTGGTTCTTGAACTTTGCATAGGGCCCCCAAAATGGTAAACAAGCCACTGCTCTTACCCCCCAACACACAACCACTAGAGAAAAACATTGCCTGTCTGGAGGAGAGAACCAACTCCGGTGAAAATCACTTCAGTGAGATTAATTATAGTAACCCGCAGCATTTATTGTCAGTAATGGTAACGGCGTTATAATGGGGGTTACTTTTTACTGAAAAAAGTAACGCTGTTTAGTAATGCTGTTTATTTATAACGCCGTTATTCCCATCACTGGTTGTAAGCAAATCAATATTGTTTTTTATGTCTTTGTCCTCATGTGATTGGATCGTTCTCAGAGTCTCATAATTGCGTTGCAGATTGTCATGTAACTGCTATCTACAGTACTGATCAGTGAAAGCAAGTGAAATACTTTCAGATAATGGAAATATGATTTTATGCTTACAAAATCACCCTTAGCAAGGGGTTCATTTGAAGAATTTAAAGGATTAATGATCTTGGACCAGATTGAGCAGCAGGAAATGATAATGGTCGAGATTACATGCTTTTCCAGGACTTATGGCAAACAGAGTTGGCTAATGTTAGCTGAATGCTACAGTATGTAAGTCATATGCCTTTTATTCTTTTCCCTGTTTGCTGTTTGAAAGTCTACGTGATATACTGCGCAAAATGTTGTGCCTTTGCGTTGACATAATGCTCAGATAATCCTGTATTTTCCGTGGCTTGGTCAACTTTGTTGCAACCTACTGGTCTGTGATTAGGCAACTTTACTGCGTGTGTGTGTGTACCTGATAATTATCACATTAGGAATACCAGTAAATTTGTGACCTTGTGGGGACATTTTAAACAAGCGTATAAATTAAACAGAATTCAACAGCCGGTGCCAGGGTGTAACATCTGACAAACAAAAGTTCAAAAGTTAAGATGACTGACTTCTGCTTGTGGAGTTTATTACGACTTGAACCATTAAGTTATGATTTGAACCATCAAGTTATCATTTAAGGAGTAAAAGAGCGCCTAATAATGCCAAGACCAAATCGCTGGATGTCGTGCCAGCAAGCCAAACCTGCCTGGAGGAAATTCAAGGAAAAGGGAAGTGTGAGGATCTGGAAGGCCATTTACTGTGAAATCATGTAAGAATTTACTCTGTACCGGAGAAAATATGATTGAGTTTATAGAAAAACTTATTTGTTAGCATATCCGGGAAGAGATTAACATTGAAAGGGCGCATGGCGCCCCAACAACAGGTGTCTCAAAGGGACACGCCGCGGACTTCACCAGATCAATTATCATTTGTTTCAGTAGTTTTAAGGAGAAACAACGAGTGCTACATGCTGCATGGTCTCTAAAGGACATTCGGACCAGGGATCAACAGATATATTTTGATGAGGATTATACTACTGACGTTTTTAAGGATTGCATAATATGCAAAATATAGGAGCGCAAGGACTTCAGGAGCGAAAAATCAAGTCTCGTATTCTCTACCCCGCAAAACTCAAGCTCTTTCTGCAGGATGGAAAGACTATGATTTTTGAAAATGCACGAAAAGTTGCTGAGGGTCTAAAAGACTTCAGTGTAACGATGAAAGTTCCAAGAAAAGAGTCGTGGAGATTACATTGTGGCAAGTGCTAATTTGTATAATTGAGTCTAATGTCCGCAGTGTGTGAACAAGACAAAAATTCAGAAGGATGTGTCTATGCCTATGATGAACTGGACTAGGAGTCAAATTTATTTCCAAACATAAATTATACAAATATTGCAGAATTTACTAGGAACATAGAAATGACTGGTTCATTTTCTATTATTCATTTGAATTGAAGAAGTCTGTATTCAAATTTTAGTAAAATACATAATCATTTGAATAAATTTAATAAAATAAATTTACTGTTATAGCTTTGTCTGACACTGGGTTAACAGAGGAGAAAGGTGTGGAATTTCATTTTGAGGGTTTTATGTTAATCAGATTATAAAAGAGGAGAGGGGTGCTCTATATGTTAGTGGTGATCTGAAATGTAAAACAATTGAGTGTATGACTACTGCAACAGAAAATTTAATGGAATGTTTAACTGTTGAGATTGAAATGAAGAAACAGAGAAATATTGTTGTCACATGCATATATACAACTCTAGGGTCTAGTATTACAGTATTTAATAACACGTTAGAGCAATTATTAGTTGGGATGAATGAAAATAAAGGGTCTATAATTTGAGGGGACTTCAATATAAATCTCTTGAATGTGTCTAATCATTCTAGTAGTTTAGATTTCTTAGAGTTAATGTATAGCAGAGGCCTTTATCTGACCATTACTAGGCCTAGCCATATAACCTCCAGTTGTGCCACATTAATTGATAACATTTTTGTAAATATATTTGAAAAAATGGTCAAAAGCGGTCTTTTGATCAATGAAACAACTGATATTTACTGATATTTGCAACTCACTTCGGTGAATTAAAAACAAATGAAGAAAAGTTTAGTAAAGTTATTAGGGTAAGAACAGAGGAAAGATTAAATAGATTTAGGGATGATCTTATGAAAGAACACTAGGACAATGTTTATAGTACAAATAATGTAAATAAGGAGTCATTTTTTTAAAAGTATTTATGGTTATATAATAAAAATCGGCCAATAAAAATATTGAATGATAAAGCAAAAGGTATTTTGAAATCTTGTAAACAGAAGAATAAGCTTTATCTGGATTTTGCAAAATATCAGACAGTAAAAGCAGAAAAAAATATAAAGCCTATAAATATAAGTTGACTACTATAATGAGACGTGCAAAGAAAGTTTATTATACAAACCTGTTGATGGAAAACAAATGTAATATTAAAAGAATGTGAAAAGTCTTAGGTGAGGTTATGGGCAGTAAAATTAATTATAGTCAGCCATTATACTGTACTTAATGAATGAATGGAACATCGAGATAAGTGGCAGAAAAATGGCTGATGAATTTAAAGGTGCAGTGTGTAGATTTCAGCAGCATCTAGCAGTGAGATTGTGAATTGCAATCAAGCACTCAGACCAACGTTCACCGAAACGCATAAAGATGCTATGGTAGTCGCCACAGGACAAACATGTTGTTGTCTAAGACAAAATATAGAAGCATCAAAATCCGCTCTAGACTAGTTTGTCTGTTTAGGGTTACTGTAGAAATATGGCGGCACAAAATGTTGTCTTCCACATGAGGGGACCCGCAGTGTATGTAGATAAAAACGTCTCGTTCTAAGGTAATAAACACATAGCAGTTCATTATGTAATGTTTTTATACACCACTGATAATATAAGTATTTATATTAAATTGTGTTTCCGTCATTAAATCCTCCTAAAAGTTAAACACTGCACCTTTAATTTGTTTTTTGTTAACATTGGTCCAAATCTTGCCACAACTACACCTCTACATAATAAAATAACAGTTGGAAAGGTGAAAGCAGAGTCATGCAATCTCTTTTTCTTGATGAAGTTAGTGAGAGTGAAATTATTTCTTCTATTTCTACTGTCTCTAAATTAAAAAGTAAATATTCATGTGATAGTGATGGCTTAGATATGTATATTGTCAAAGAAACTATACATTACATTATAAGACTATTCAAATATAATACATTTTTCTTTTAACACAGGCTTCTTTCCAGATAAAACGAAGGTTGCTAAAATTATTTCCCTTTTTACATCTGGTGACAGGCATAGTCTCACAAATTATAGGCCTATATCCTTGCTTTCCAAAATTTTGGAGAAGCTTATTGTTAAGAAATGTGATTATTTTCTTGAAAAACTTTATTTGATACATGATAATCAGTTTGGGTTCCCAAGCCCTCGCTCGACAGCTATGGCCTTGATAAAAATCACAGAGGATATTACTACAGAATTGGAGAATAAAATCATACAGTTGGTGTTTTTATTGATCTCAAAAAGGCCTTTGATACTCTTGATCATGGCATATTGATATAACAAAATTACAGACATATGGAATTAGAGGTGTAGTATTTTATTGGATTATTAGTTATTTAGAAAATAGACTACAACATGTAGAGTATATAGGCCATTAATCTAAGTTGGAAACAATACAGTGTGGAGTCCCTCAAGGCTCTGTGCTGGGGCCTAAATTATTTATTTTATAAATTAATGAGCTCTGTGACGAATCAAAGATTTTACGCTTTGTTCAACAATTGGTCCTACTTCAGAAATTGTTTATTAAAAAAAGGTTATTAAATTTAAGTTAAATAAAATGTATGTGGTTTACAAACTTAACAAATGCCCTAATAATGTTGGTTTGACTTTAAACGGAATAACGATTGACAGTGTCACGTTAGGAACCAGGAAGGAGACTGAAGGTAATTAGAATATAAGAATAATTAATGAGTTGCACACAGAGAACATACAACAGGACTGTTTCTGAAGTCATGACTACTTAAATTGAAGGACTTGGTTGCTTTACAAACCTTATTGGTTGTTTTAAAAGCAAAATATTGCCTGTTACCGCATGGATTACAAACCTTTTTTACGGCAAAAAATAATGATTTAAGACAAGCATCTGCTGGAAATACCCTCAAACAAATGTGTTTCAGTTTCTGGTGTGAAAAGATGGAATTTCCTAGATAATGGTTTAAAATGTTGTTCAAACATTAACCAATTTAAGTATAAACAGAAGATACTTCATTTGTATAAAGATGAATGTGAAAATTGTTAAAATTATAATAATAATGGTCTCGAAGTCGTTTTCATTGCCAGAATTGTAATCATTGTATTATTGTTGTTGTTGTTTTGTTTAGTGCTGTGTAAGCAGAATTTATTTTTTTTTAAATGAAAATTGTTAAAATTGAAAACAGATTAAATCTGGTCAGGGCTAGTTTGGTAATTTTTTGGTGTTGATATTTTTTGTCATGTCAGAAGGCCATCTAATTTCCAATTTAATTTTCCAACTTTCTTAATATAAGAATAGGGTAGGAGTTTATAAGATTTTTTTTCCCTAATCCTACTCGTGTTCTTCTTTTCATGGAATGTATTTTTGTTGTGTTTGTTGGATTGTTGTTGTGGCATTTCGTGTTGCATTACCATGAAAAGAAAAATAAATTAAATGAAATGAATGAATGAGAATGTTGTTTATAAAAAATGTGAAGTATCAGAACGTTTTCTGTGACGGTTTAGGGTTAGGGAAGGGAATAGAATATACAGTTTGTACAGTATAAAAACAATTATGTCTATGGAAGGTCCCCACAAAACATGGAAACCAGAATGTGTGTGTGTATGTGTGTTTGTGTTGTTATGTGTGTGTTTTACTGTGTGTGTGTGTGTGTGTGTGTGGGTTGGCAAATGTGGTTTACGAGGACATGAATAGTGTATAATGACATGTTAACTATGCTATTACCATGGTTTATGAGGACACAGGAAGTGTCCTCATAAACTGAAACGCTAAAAAAACATACTAAATGGTAGTTTTTCATAGATTAAAGACTGGCAACAGGTTTTTGTGACATTGGGGTTAGGGACTGGGGTAGGTTAGGGGAATAGAATATAACAGTTTGGACAGTATAAAATGCATTGCGTCTATGGAAAGTCCCCATAAACCATGTATGCCTGACTGTGTGTGCGTGCGTGCGTGTGTGTGTGTGTGTGTGTGTATTATACACAGGGCGTGTGACGCGTCAGTGCAGCAGTGTTGGACTAGTAGTGCTGGTAGGTCTTGTAGTTCTGCTTGCTACTTTCTGCTTTCAGCTGCTGCCACTGTATAGGCAATGGAGTGAAGGCCGCTAGGACTGCGGGATGGAGCAGCGCGTCTTTTGGGGAGCTTCCACTGTGACTGAGCAGCTCCACACTGCTCACCCCTGTGACGGGGAAGGATCCGGTCAAAAAATCAAAGTGAAAAAGAAACTAAGTATTGCTTCTTGGAACGCTCGTACACTTCTAGACCTGGCAGAAACTCCTGACAGACCCCACCCCCGGACAGCCCTGGAGCTTGCAAGATATAATATGGACATTGCAGCTCTCAGCGAGACTGCATGGGGAGGACTCCTTGACAGAGGTTGGTGCTGGGTACACCTTCTTCTGGAAGGGGGTCCCTGAAAGCGCTCATCGTAATCAAAGAGTTGGTTTTGCTGTGAAGGCTAAACTGCTGCAACGCATTCCGGAAACCCCTATCGGCATCAATGAAAGATTGATGACATGGCCCAATCTCCTGGCAAAGGAACGTTTCACCAGTGCATACGCTCCAACTCTTGATGCCGAGTACAACATCAATGAGGTTTTCTACAGAGATCTTGATGCCATCCTACAGAAAATCCCGGCTACAGATAGACTCATACTCATGGGAGATTTTAATGCTAGAGTGGGCACGGAGCATCTGGTATGGAGTAAAGTCATCGGCAAGCATGGTGTGGGGAAAATGAATCCCAACGGGCTTAGACTCCTCTCCTTCTGTGCAGAGCACCAGCTGGTCATTACTAACACCATTTTCCAGATGAAGGACAGGCTCAAGACCACCTGGCAGCACCCCTGCTCAAAACATTGGCATCTCCTTGACTACGTCAATGGTTAAATCATTTTGAGAGTCTCCTCAACCATACCAACCCTGTTGACCTACATATCCTGGATAATCTGCCAGATTCGCCACCAATCATGCACCTGGACACTCCAACACTTTACTCAGAACTCCGTCAAGCTATTTCAGGGCTGAAGAACAACAAACGTGCTGGACACGATGGAATCCCTGCAGAGGTTTTCAAACATGGAGGATATATCCTCACGCGTCGACTGCACCTCCTTATTCAAAACATCATGGAACATGGATCTCCCACAGGACTGGAAGGATGCTAATATTGTTGTCATATACAAGCAGAAAGGAGGCATAGCAGTCTGCGACAACGGCTGTGGGATATCTCTCCTCTCCATTGCAGGGAAATTACTAGCCAAGATTATGCTCAGCAGACTGATTAAGTACATCAAGGAAGCTGTGCTTCCGAAATCGCAGTGTGGCTTCCGGAAGGCCAGGTCCATGATAGACATGGTTTTGTCTTGAGGCATCTGCTGGAGAAGAGCCGAGAACATCACAAAGACCTTCATTGACCTCAGCAAAGCCTTTGACACCATCAATCGTAAGCTACTCTGGAAACACCTCTCCAAAATTGGGATACCACCCAAGTTTCTCAGCATCCTACAGCAGTTGTATGATGGGATGCAAGCCAGAGTACTCATGGGAGAACTTCATATATATATCTTTTTATTGATGAATCCAGGGTGTTACAATTGACAAAAAATGAAACAGTTCTCCAGTTTTTTTTAATCTTAAACAACTAAACATTAAACAACCCCCCCAAACCCCCCTTCAAAAAAAAAAAAAAAGGAAAAAAAAGAAACCCTCCCAACACATTTATCCAGCCCTACCCGCCCCCCATATTTTGACAACCTTCTGGGAGAACAACCTTTTGTCGTTTTGTTTGTTACACAGTACTTCAAAAAACATGCAGACAAAAAAAAACAAAAACAAAAAAATTGAAAGATCTACACATGAAAAAACAAGCACACAACTGCATATCCATATTGTGGCCCCAGTTAGTTAATAGGACTTTGAATTCACAGTTTCGAAATTGTCAGTCAGGTTACTCATTTCCCACCACATTAAGGCAATTGACAGTTAATTTGAATAAAAATAAATAAATAAATAAAAATTAAAAAGAGATAATAAAATATGGAAACAAAGACAGGATGAGTTAAATTGTAAATTATAAAGGAGACTCATTCTTTAGGTAATACTTTGAGATTTTCAAAGTATGTCACAAAAGGTTGCCATTTTAAGTAGAACTTCTGGATGGACCCTTTCAGCGTGAATTTCACAGACAAAACATCCCTTAACCATGCGGCCACCGATGGTGGGGTGGCGGATGTCCAGACCAATAAGATTCTGCGACGGGCAAGAAGTGATGTAAAAGCGATAATATCCAATTGGTCCTGGGTCAAAATTAAAGTCTCTTTTGGAATACCAAAAATTGCAATGAACGGACAGGGCCTAATGTGGATTTTTATGACTTCAGATAAAGTTTGAAAAACAGATGACCAATATTGATTTAATCTGGGGCACATGGGAGAACTTCAGTCAGAGTCTTTCGGGGTAAACGTTGGGGTGAAGCAAGGCTGTGTCTTGGCGCTGATGCTCTTTAACATCCTCCTCTCTGCCATCACCTGCCTCTTCCACCGTGTCATGGGTTATGAAGATGGTGTCCATGTGGAATACCGATTTGACGGTAGGGCTGGACGATATGGCCAAAAAATATATATAGACGGTATACTTCTACATTTTGGGCGATACGGTACAAATCCGATAACAGTATGAATGTTTAAAAAAGCCTTGGGATAAACTGCAGCGAATACCCAAAACAAATGTCTGTATATACACTGAAAAAAATGATTCATTGAATTTAATAAAATTTTTTAAGGTAAGTGGTTGCGATCAATTTATTTAAGCTACATTTAAACAAAAAAGATTAGTAACGTAAAATAAAATATAACATTTTTGTTTAAATGTAGCTTAAATAAATTGATTGCAACCACTTACCTTAAAAAAATTTATTAAATTCAATGAATCATTTTTTTCAGTGTACAAACTTCTAAACAAATTAATTTACCAAGTCTATGAAGCCTCCTTCTATAAAACTATAGAATATTTACAAAAATAAAAATAGTATTAATGCATTTTCATTTTTTTATTTATATTTAGCCTTAATACAAAATTAAATGTAAACTCACTGTCAGATCAGGCTCACCTTTAATATTAATAAGGTTCATCTGAATGTCAGTCAGTGATAAATGCTGTAATGCAGGGGTCCCAAACTAATGGATCATTTTCATAACAAATTCTTCAGACACAGTATTAACTTTCATAGCTCCATAATTTTGATCAATTTACTATTATAGTAATATGTGGGAAAATATTATTAAATAGCCTAAGTGAAAGTTACCCTAAAACTTTTAAATGGTAGTAGGCTATTTAATGATACACAAGATGTTGGATAGAAACATTTATACCAAAGCTTTGTAATTGCATAGCAAGTTACATAATCATATATTAGATACTAGCATATACATCATATACATATACTCAAAACAAGACCAATAGCTGCCTACATACTTTTATCTATTGCACGTTTCTTTTCCCCTTTTTTAACCCCCAGAGGTCCAAAAACGCGGCGCCGGGTTTTGACGTGTTTTCTCCTTTTTATAGCAGAATCAACTTAAAATACTCCATCATTAATAATCATACACTTACGTGTTTGACATCATTTGAAACTGTGAAGGGTCCTCTTTAATTGGTGTACATTCACAATAACAACAGATCTTTGTGTTTTTGTCAAATAAAGAAAATAAACAGGGTGCGCCTTCAGACATTTCTTTCTCCGCTAGCTGTCTCTCAAAGCACGTTACAAAAATCAGTTTGAAACTCTGCGAATACTCAGCACACAAACATGATACACCTATCCAAAGAAAGCCTGAAATGTCTACTTTTTAAACAAGCTAATTATAATCGAAAACAATATATAATTTATATAATCTGCATTGAAGTAAAGAGAGTACAGTTTTTCCTGGCTGACTTCATTATCTTTAATGCGGCCACGCCCACAGGCGGTACCCTTTGTTGACATGGTAATAGCAGTTCAAACCATAACAAAGCGTAAAGTTTTATCAGATTTAAAGACTTTACCGCATGTTTAGATGATAAACTTTATACACACACATGAGGAATATCTTCATTTATGTCTGGACATTGAGGAAGAGAAGCGTTTATCTTTAACGTTACCTAAGAAGAACAACAATGGAAGACACACTGGAGGAGGATATATTTCTGAAGTAAGTAACTTATTTATCCTTATTTAAAGCAACACTATGTAGTTTCCATGTTAAAATGACTTACAGCTCCACCATGTGGTTGAAAAGCGCAACAGTGCCTGGTATCAGACACTCTTCTGCAGGCAGGGGGAGGGGCGGGGCTGTGTGCTCTACCCTCCACCGCCACTTTCAGAGTGTGCTTGTAGCAGCTAGGAGGCTGCTCAGGTTGCAGCAACAGTACAGTTTATCCAGTTAAAAGTTGTTCTACCATAAAGACTCAGAAGGCAAGTGAACGTTTGAATGACATTTATTCCATGTTGAATTAAGACAGAAATTCAAATCAGTCTCAAAATAAAATAGATGCTTGAGTCTCGTAAGATTCTTTTGGCGTATGCCCCGCCTTTCGTCTGGGTCTAGCTGTAGTCCGGCAGATCCTGCCTGATGTTGAAGGCAGGGGCGGAGCCTACCCCCGGACAAAAGACCAGGGAACAACCTGTTGGTGGTGGTGGTGGGGAGGATGGAGGGGAACTTCAGCTACGACACCTACGGGCAGCAGGAGAGAGTGTTAGTTCAGCATTTAAATAGTCGGCATTGAGCTGTGATTGGTAAGCCGATTTAATGAATGAGTGACGTGATATTAGAGTCTTCCTTGTAGAACTTACGCTGACGCTTTCATTTCTATCACTGAAATAATTTTAGAGGCATTATTTAAAGGTAAAAAAACTACATAGTGTTGCTTTAAATTTGCTATCATGTGATATGCTCATGGCTTGGGCAGTTCAGCATACGCAAGCGACCTCAGCAGACTCCTAACTGGCGAATTTAGGAGCATCTCCTAAAAATAATGAGCGTGTCACTCCTAACTTTAAGACTCCTAATTTTTTTCACTAAGAGTAATTCACGGAGCATTTTAGCCCTAAAAGTAGCACCTAAGTCTGGGACAGCTTAAAATAAGTTGAGAGGACTCCTAACTCACAAAGACCTATTCACAAAGGATCCTAGAATGGCTTAGGTGCTGATTAACACATACACAGTTTCACCAACTCAGAAGCATTGCAAAGCACACTTTAATGTAAGCATATTTTTATGACATTTGTTTCATAATTCATTACATTCATGACAAGCAGGAAGTTTTTAGAATTACATGAAACAATAATGATATTATAGGCCTATATTTAATATTGTACGCCAACCTGTTGCCATGCTTGCCCGTTTAAAGGCTGCAATCTCAACCCTTGACTGCGATTGTAATGCATATCACCGCCTCTCACAGTCGTCCGTGGTCCGGGACACAAGCGGGAATGCTGCATAGCAAACAAATCCTCTCCCATCAGTGATGCGTGGGTTGATCCGAAATGAGCGGGTGCCTGCGGTTACAAGTCATCCAAAAATGTTTTTTATGATATGCGGGTCGCGGTCGGTCGGGTTGTTTGAAATAAAAATGCCAGTTAACTATTTTAAACAATTACTACTTGTCGGGTCGGGTATATTTATTTTTTATTTTTTGCGGTCGGGTTATTTGAAAATGTTGGTCGGGTGCCGGTTGTTTTGTACATTGACCCGCGCATCACTGTCTCCCACGTCTCACACTTAGTTTTGCTTGATATCTCGTGCCGAATTTCCCTTTAATTACGTTTATTTTTTCCAGCACCAACTGGGACAGCAGCACTGATCCTGCGTCCAGTTGGGCTTTCTTTTCCGTTTTGGCGAGTTCATAATCCACCACCATTTATTTATTACATTAGGCTTCTTCAATATGGGCAACATTTCCTTGCTTTAAGTAGTCTAAGGGTAATATGATGTAAATTAATCAAGCAAGTGTTAATGCAATGTCGTTTTTTATTATTAGGCAATTGGCGGTTTTCATTTGGGTATTAGGCTACCTTGATATAATTTAATTTCATTCACAACTTTTCTTTTATATGCATTTCGATGGCATTACTATTATTATTTTGTGTAGGACACAGACATATTTCTATGTTGTAATTAATTTGGTGCATCTGTGTTATGTTCCGCATGACAGCCCTGTCATCTAACAACCAATCACCGTGGTCATTGCGAATCAGCTCGTGCATGAGAATTGACGTCATCCGTAGCAACGAAGACTCACTCTTAGTTTAGGAGTTATCATTTTTCCTTACCAAAAGTAGGTCTGAAAGGCGTTGTGAATAACATTTAAGAGAAAACTCCTAGCTAAAATCTTTTAGTGCGATTTAGGAGTACTCTTAGTGGTAAGATAAAATTCTTTGTGAATACGGCCCCAGATGCAGAGCGATCTTTAAAACATACACGGACATACAGCTGTTTGCCCTAAGGCAATACTTCTGGTTTTTATAAGTTGCGGAACCTGGTGGATAATAGCGGTATTGCAGATTGACGAGATAACTCGTCAATGGTGGGGAAAGAGGTAATGGCGGATAACTACATGTCGTACAGTGTTAAACACAGTTATTTTCTTTCGTATCCTTCATGGCAACTTTGAGTAAGGCTGCACTGCAGGATCTTTTAAGTGTGTGCTGTAGGGGAGACCGGGGCTGGTTGTCTCATGGGTTGGTTGTCACACTGCTTATTCCAGACACACTACATGGCACTGTGGTACAATTTTGATATCAATTTGTTAGCCTTTAATAGCTTACTCATTTGCACTTGAAATTTTGCTGAGCAGACACAAAACATTGATGTTAGGAGACAATTTTTTTTTATGGGTCAGAGTGAATTTTTATGTTGGTGTTGTTTTTGTGTTGAGATCTTGTAGGATATTAGTCATTCAAAAACAAAACAACAGTGATGGGAGTAACGCGTTACAAAGTAACGTGTTACTGTAATTCCACTACTTTTAGCAGTAACGAGCATGTAACGAAGTATTTTTTTAAATCAAGTAACGCAATTACAATTACTGAAATTTAAATGAGTTCGTTACTCGCGTTACTCTATTTTGTAAAAAATAGACAACATATCTGACGTCGCAGGACCGTGGTTGGCGGCGCAATGATTTATTACACTTCATCATAGCTGACAATCAGGGGCGGATTTAGTGATTTGGGAGCCCAAGGCAAAACCATGTGTGTCGGGGCCCTAACTATGCACCCTTTACTGTATTTTTCTATCTCTTTCTCATTGCTATCTCTATCTCTTTTTTTCTCGAGGAAGATGTTTTAGCCCCCAATGAGGTTGAGATTATATATATATAACAGTATATATACACAGTTTTATGATTGGATTTTATACTAACCACAGTACTACATGGTAAAAAGATGTGTATAACATTTCTGTACTTTTTTATTTTACTTTGTGTACTGAATTTTTTTAATATATTTTCATTTAATGCCACATTACATCTACAATATACTTTCAATTAAAATACTTTGTATTCAAATGAACATAATACGATGGGAAGAAACAATATGGTTTTAAAATGCAATCATAGGTGTTAAGGACCCAACATCCAATAGGAAAATTCAACTGCAGTAGCCACCGTTCAACCTGAAGAGGGCAGCACTCAGACGTTTTTTACACCATACATTGCAGTAGCATTGAAACACTTTCCAAATGTCAAAAAAAAACTTACTAAAATCAATGAACAGCGCTAATAAAGCATCATTCTTACAGATCATTAACTAAAAACGTTGGTTTAGGGTTTAGTTACTCTTTAAGAACTCAAGATAAGATAAACAAGGGGTGAAATTTGACTTTATACAGGATGGTAAAGCGTCATGCGAACGACCACAGGACGCTGTAATGTATATCGAAATATCGGAAATGTGTTTAGAAGCCATATTACCGTTATTGAAAAATTATGTACAGCGACATATATTAATTATTGAATTATTGTCCAGCCCTACTTGACGGATGCCTTTTTAACATCCGATGGCTACAAGCTCACACAAAGACAGTAATCCGCCAGATCTGTGAGCTTCAGTATGCTGATGACTATGCAGTCTTAGCCCACAGCGCGGAGTCTATGTAGCACGCCCTTAACACAATATCCAGTCTGTACCAATCTTTTGGCCTACAGGTTAACACAAAAAAAAAACCCAGGTCATGTTCTACCTCACCACCCCTGTCCCCACACCCCCCAGTAATTTTTTTAATTAAGTGTTATTTTATGCATTTTTAGGTAAAGAGAAAGACTTAATAGTGTTTAATGTCCGTTTATCTTATTGATTTAGAAGCGATTGTGTTATATTTTTTCAAATTGTTTGATTACCATCTTGCAGAAGAGTGGAGCTTGTGGTTAGGTTGTGGATGTGACGTAGTTCTCTCAATGAGCACTAATTGTGTTAATGCCTGTTTGGAGATCAGTCTCTTCTCACATGCTCATCCAAAGTATCATATGTTATTATTACTAGCATGCTAACACGTGCTATGCTTATGCTAATTACTATGATATAAAAACGTTTTATATAAAATAACAGAATTGAGTTATTCAGACTACACTACATTGAGTTATTCAAACTACGCTAAATCGAGTTGTTCAGACTACACTAAATTGAGTTGAGGCAACTAATTGAGTATTGCCATGTACTTTAAATTGAGTTGGACTAACTCAATATATTTTTATTGTGGAAAGCAGTTTTTTATGAGTTAGGGGTACACATTCATATTGGATGGAAATCCTGCCCACAATTTTATTAAGTTAATCCCATGAATCTTTTTTTTTTGAGTGTATAAAATACTGTCTTAAAAGGATAGTTAAATAAAAAATGCAGTATAATTTACATAACAGACAGTCCAAACCTTTATGAGTTTCTTTATTGTGTGGAACGCAAATAAAGTTATTTTAAAGAGTGTTGGTAACCAAACAACACAAGTGTCTGGTCCCCACTGCTCTCCAGTGTAATTTTTTCTACTCATGGAAAACCAGGGAATCTTTTTCCTAGTCAGGGAAATTATTTTTAAAATATTTTATTTTGTATTTCACACAAGAAAGAAATCATGAAAGTTAGGAACAATATGAGTGTGAGTAAATGATGACAGAATGTCATTTGTGAACCATCACCCATTATTTAACATTGTTTGTGCAGAGCTGCTTAACTTTGAAGAATACAGTATTTGAAATTAATAATGTTATTAATGAACATGTATCGCATGTCCCCTTGTGTTGTGGGGACATTTTGAGGTCCCCATGAGGAAACAAGCTTATAAATCAAACAGTATAAGGTTTCTTGAAAATGTGAAGTAGCAGAAAGTTTTGCAGTTTGTACAGTGTAAAATGCATTACGTCTCCACAAAACATGGAAACCATGTGTGTGCATGTGTCAAATTAAATATGTTAAAAAGTTGTGTTCTTTCCTTTTCGGCTCAAGAAAAGGAAAATCTGACAGCGAAAAGCTTTGTAGCAAAAATGGGAAATGGATTCAGTGTTGCCAACTTGGCGACTTTGTCACTAAATTTAGTGACTTTTCAGAACCCTTCAGCGACTTATTTTCAAAAAAGTGACTAGCGAAAAATCTAGCGACTTCTTTGGCATTGTTGGAGACTTTCAGAGATTTTGACGTGAAAGCACATATCAGGAAGCCGGAGCTGCCTGATCCCGTGATGGCTTACATTTACGGCGGGATGTAAATGTAAAATGGTCTTTGAATAAACAAAAATAAATGTATTTGAGTGAGCTGAGAAGCAGCACATTCAGAACAGACAAAGTGTACGGAGCTGATGAGTTAATGAGCTACCTACCAACAAAACAATGTTTCCCATCATTTATCAGCGTGTCCTTATATGTTTTGAAACTGGACTGTTTGGACATATAAACATGAACATACACACATTTCATTTTATGAGAACAGAAGCAGATAAACGAACAAGAAAACATTTTTAGGCATTCGTGTGTAACAAAGCGATTTTCTCCAAGCCCTGATAACTTTTGCATCCCAAACTATGACAGCATCTTTAACACACAACCCTTAACAGAGCTGACAAATATCGCGTTATTTACTCACCGTTTTCCGCGTGTAGATCCAGAAAGGTGTTTTTAACCATGATAAGTAAATTTTGTTCTTATAACGCGTTGTGTTTTTCGTTTCATGTGTTACAGTACTGTTCAATCTACAGGTTATTTAGTGCTCTAACACATCCTGAACTTTGACCTCTCTGAGTTTTTCAAAATAAAAGTAAATTGAGTTTAAATGTGAGGAGATCCTGTCGTGTCGTAAGTAACACTAATACTGTTGTATATGTAAAAAATTATATTATTCTAATTTGATTTAATTTCATTTTTATAGTGTTCAAACTGTTGAAAAAATGCTTTATTCTCAACAATTTAAGTTTGTACTGTTGGTTGCTTTTAAAATGTTTGATAAAACTGAAATTTTAAATGTAATGTCATTATTTTTTACAAAGATAAATTACAAACTATGTTTGCAGTTACATATTAACGAGGTCATAGTGACGTATATTTAATACAAACACGTGTAACACAAAAATCTATCTTGTTTTGTTGTGTTACTTTCGTCCCAGCTGACATGGTCAAAAGTAACAGTTCACTATGTTTAAAGTAAAATTATACTGAAGTCGTTTTACAGTTTTACAAAATTCCACCTGGTATTGATAGACCACACTTGTTATTGTTATTGACCACAGCAACAATATATCTCTGTCTATAACATTATCTTTTAAAATTAAGTTTCGCCACTGCTCTCCCCTACTAATTTAAAAGGGCCTTACTTGTTACAGATGTTAAAGCTGTTAAGAAGTTTTATCTGAAATGCTTGTCAACTGACAATAAAATTGTAATTTTGAATTGGCATAATTGTTTTATAGTTAAAATCTTTAAAGACATTAACTGCACGTTGTGGTTTGTTAATAAAGGAGAATGATGTAAAGTGTGTGTGTGTGTGTACCTGGTAATTATCACAAAAATAGGAAAACCAGTGTTTTTGTGACCTTGTGGGGACTTTTTGATGTCCCCATGAGGAAACAAGCTTATAAATCAAAGAAAATGATGTTTCTTGAAAATGTGAAGTAGTAGAAGGGTTTCTGTGATGGTTGGGGTTAGGGAATGGGGTAGGTTAGGGGAATAGAATATACAGTTTGTACAGTATGAAATGCATTACGTCTATGGAATGTCCTCACAAAACATGGAAACCAGAATGTGTGTGTGTGTGTGTGTGTGTGTGTGTGTGTGTGTGTGTGTGTGTGTGTGGTTCAGCATTCTGGTCTGACCCCCTTGGTATAAAGGAAAAAAATGCTGCCCCTCAATCTGCATTATCAAAATTGCATCCCTGCACTAAATAATACAACTGAATATTAAATAAATGTGCTGAAATGTAGCTTGATGTTTTCTGACAACACATTCTCACTCCCCAAGGCGTTGAAATCTGAAGCATGTTCAAACGCCTTCAGCGTCAGTATGAAGACGCGAAGGGTGCCCCTATGCGTCACTATATCGACGAAATGGGAACTCCGTTGCTTTCATGCTAATCCCTCAGCGTCGGATATAGACGAAAGGGAATCCCGGAAGGTGATGCCGTCACGTTATGCGACGGTCGGCAGGATCATGCCGCTTCTGGAAAGTAACTACTCAATTTTTTTCCAATTTTTAAACCATTGTCGCTTGGGGTTGGGGTTAGACTTGGGGTTTGGATGTCAGTTTGTTTATAGGCCTACTTTTTGTCTTCTGATTTTTAAGCCACTGTTGCTTGGGGTTAGGGTTAGAGTTAGAGTTTGGGTTAGGATGTCTGTATTGGTTTATACTTTTTGTCTTCTGATTTTTAAACCATTGTCGCTTGGGGTTAGGGTTAGAGTTGGGTTTGGATGTAATTTTATGTAACAGAAAGTCGTTCCAACCCCAAGCGACAATGGTAAAAAATTTGGACCAAAAATTGAGTAGTTACCGTCCAGAAGCGCCATGATCCTGCCGATCGTCACATAATGTAACGGCATCACCTTCCGGGATTCCCTTTCATCTATATCCGACGCTGAGGGATTAGCATGAAAGCAACGGAGTTCCCATTTCGTCGATATAGTGACGCATAGGGGCACCCTTCGCGTCTTCATACTGACGCTGAAGGCGTTTGAACATGCTTCAGATTTTGACGCCTTGAGGAGTGAGAATGGGTTGTTTCTGAATATTACTTTCAATTATCATTGTTTTAAATCCTGGGTATTCAAGAAGAGATAACTTTCTGAGTCTGTGATCATTAAATTATGTGACCATAGTATATGAGGTAAGAGACTGTTGTGGCTCAAGTTAGGGTTTGGGTTAAGATTTGCTTGTTAACAGCATCTTCTTGAACTGAAATGGTCACAAAGTCCAACTGTGACTCTGAATTTTCATCTACATTGGATCTGTGACGGGTTATAGACTATGATGTTTTTTAACATTATAAATCAGCATGTTTTATTATAAAACTGCCACATTGGCTGGAGGAATAGCATCCACGTTTAGAGCTGAATGAATACGTATCTCCTTAATGGAGACTACTTACAGCATTATCCCTCAATGTAGTACAAAATCTAGTTCTCTAGTAGATGATGACATATATTTGTTGGTTTTTTTTCTTTTACATTGTTAAATAGTAGCTCATGAAGTAGTCTGCATGACCAAAACATGATATACTGTATCTCAAAACAGCACTGCATGACTGACAGGTGGGGTGAAAGCAAACATGCAAATGCTGCACACTTTGCATGTCACTTTGCATCCAAAACATCCTTGATGGCTGATATTGTGGCCCCGGCGAGAGGTCTGCTGGGAGAAGGGAAAACGGGGCAGCTTTGAATAAGCAAATGAGCTCTGTTTTTACCTGAGCTTATCACAGTCAAAGACACCTGAGTGTGGCACCATCATTTGTCCATGCAAAGTGATCCCACTTGCTCACAATCATTATCATCAGACAGTTTCATTCACTTCCCTGAAACTAAAGACAACACAAAATAAAACACATTTAAGAAACCATCATCATGCAGTATGTGCAAAATAATTCAATTCAAATGGATTTATATAGCGCTTGTTTTACAATGTTGCATTTAAAGCAAACCAGCTTTACATGAGAAAAAGAAAACTGGAAAGTTTAATATATATAATAAATATAATGTTATATAATGTTAATGGTTAGGAGTTGGCTGTTTGTAACCTGAAGGTCACAGGGTTCAATTCTCATGTTCGGCAGGAAGTAACTTCCAGATATTTCAAATCATGATTAGATATTGTAGATCTTAAAATGGTTGTGTATTATAATTCTGCTTTGAGTTTTATCACGACAGCACAGCACATGTATTATCTAGTAATAAAGTGGTGGTCTTCATGTCTCTGGAGGAATATTAAGTGTGATGGAGACACTGGAGTCTTTCAAGGCACTTCAGGGCCACCGGGCAGAGGACTCTGGTCAACCATAATGCAACCATGCAGAAGTTATAACAGAAGCCCTTGTTACCATCCCATACACCACAAACTTTTCAAAAGCTGTGAATACACTGCAGTCTTTGCTTACTGCCAGCAGCAGAGACAACATTAATCTGTCTCAATACACTTTGATTTTTTTTATAAAAAAATGAATCCCTCCTTTCTATTGGATTCCATCATTATAAGAAAAGCCAACTTTGAAACATGATGACTACAAAAAGCTGAATATTACAGGAAAACCACTTGATATTTTCTTATTTATATATGTGCGTGGATCTGAGAGATGACCTGCAGATGATTTGCAGGAATATTAGGAACTAATCCAACTTGCCACATATCTCCTTTAAAATATAGACTGCTTTAATAAATAATGTCCAATCTATTTGATTTGGATTTTAACTTGTGATTATTGTCCATTTGTATATCGCTGACAGTCAGCATGTATGGATATTTAGTATTAAGTATGAGTTCAAAGACACAAACCTATATATACTGTACGGATCTGCTTCTTACTTTATTCTGATTGGCTGAGAAATGTTCCACGGTGGTAACCGTAGTATAAGAGGAATAATTGACTACGATCCTTAGATTATTTGAAAATAATGCACACCCACTGTTTTTTTTTTTCAAATAATTAAATAGCCCGCCCTTACACATTGTATATATTTGTCTCCTCTCCCTATTTCTATATTATGTATTTGTCTGTTTGCTCTACAATGTTTTTTGCTAACAGCTGCTTTGCAACAATGCTAATCGATAAAAAGCAACCTAAGTCAAATGCTATCATATTAATATTATTTTAGTGTTTTTGCTTTGCATTACAGCACAGGAACTCAATCCATCCTGTTTAATGTCCTCATTTGGATTGGTAGATGTTTTTTTGAACTGTGTTTATCGCAGCATTTTTAAGTGTGTGTACGCGTGTACGCACATGTGTGTAGGAGTGCAGCCTGATATTCTGGGAACGGAGGGCTCGTGTTGTTGACCCACCTGCTCCCATCTCTCTTCAGCTGGATTTCAGCAGCTGCAGTCCTTCACAAAGCACGTCTTTGTAATCCGCCCCGGGTGGACACGAGGAGCAGAGGAAATACAGAGAGAGAAAGAAAGAGAGACAGAACCATCATCATGACTTTCTTCTGTGATTTTACACTGACTGTCTTTTCTGGTGTTAGATGGACACACCTGCATGAATGCCTGATAAACACACACACACATACAAACACCTGTTACATGACATTTATGTGGAGGGCAAAAATAACGGACATATCCAAATAACTGAACAAGATGTGAGAGCTCCACATCATTTTACATGCAGATGACAATTATTCAAACCTGCATTCGTCCAGCCGCATGCAAAGCACTTTTGCAAATGCGACGGTAGTAGAAATACACGACGCAACTGACGGCTCGGTCTGTGTATGCTACAGTCTGTACATAGATCTGATCTGTTTATTAAAACCTGTTATTATGCTTATTCTGATCAGCTATCAGTTTATGATTACCAAATTCATCCTACTGATAATAAAGTAGCTGCATTGTAACACAGTGCTCTTTGCTGACTGTCCAAACAAAGCTGTTTAGGTGCGTAGTTTGATCATGCATAGTATTTTCTTGACCATGTTTTCACCATTTGTCAAGCTTAGGAATACTTCTAGGTTCGACTAGAGCTGAATCATTATATTTAAAAAAATCAGCTAGTTTAAAAAGCAGCTCGTTTATGTTAATGAGAACTCAAAAATATGAGAATATCAACCCAAAGTTATCATCACTACATTGGCAAGTTTTCTATCGACACAAAAACCGACTTATTACTTAAAAACCTCCTGATATATTAGCAAATTGTTATAATACAACACTCTGTTTATTGGCATCAGAATATTTGGGATAGTTAGTTTTACACTGAATATCAAACTCTTTTAAAGGGGTAGATCCTGTCTAGTTGGTGCAGCTGTTGTCACAATCTGATGACATCATTGAGATGAGCCACCTAACCACTGCATTAACCGCTGTCCTGCAGGACACACATCTAACAAAAAGCTACAGTCAGCAACTAGAACAAAAGATATATATGACACTTCTGCTACTGCCTTGCGTTTCCAACAGATTTAAAATTATACTGCACAAAACTGAAAAACGCATACAAAATGCATACAAAATGACATTTTCTTTGTTTATATTACTCCTTTATTTCTTCTCTCAAATATTTTTTGATCAGATTTAATTTTTTTGTATGCTTGTGCAGTTTTTTCTCACTCTTATTTCTACAGCCTGCGCTTGCTTTTTCAAAAATTGCAGTTAGAGTTTAATGCAAATCAGGGCGGACTTAAGTGTCACCATTGGACCACTAGTTTTTGATTGACAGCTCCTCTAGCCAATCAGTGGAAGAGGGAGTTGTCGTCACTCGAGTGCGACTCTCGGCTGCATACTCATATGGGTGAATATGGACAACCGTCAACTGGCAAATATTGGACAATTGCAGCTTATTAAACAAAATGATATTGTTACTGGTTGACAGAAATACACTTATGTCTGTTGTGAGTACTGTCTGTCAGTTCTTTAAGATAATGTGTCGTCTAAGTAAATGATTAAGTCTGTTAACACAAATCCTTTTAGCTGGTTTAGGTTTAGGCAGTGGAGTGAGTCTTTGCAGTTTAATGCTAAAATATAGTTACTAGTTACTTAAAAAATAGTAACTGAGTTAGTAACTGTGTTACATCATTATAAAAGTAACTAATTACCAGGCAAAGTAACTATTGCATTACTTAAAAAGGTATCGCGTAGGATTTTCATGAATGTTAGAAAAGAACGCCCTCTCCACCTTTTAAAAAAATGCAATTGCGCAACACATTACCTGCTCCCGAGATAACGCCTATTAAACGTGTCATACAAGCCTACTTTCCAGAAGTAACTTGTTGCATTTGTGTAATAAATACTATGGTGAACACATTGGAATTATCAAAAATGAGCACACAAGGTTTTAGAACATTTCAGCGTGATACCTTTTACCATTTGGTCATAAGGCTACTTTAAACAAGTAAAGATGTTTACGGTGTCTGCGCGGTGCGTGACTTGTGCCAGGGCTAGCATTGGTAATCAAAGCTTCTATCAACTTTTACTAGCAGTGATTTTAAATGGATTTCTCCAAATAGCATGCCAAACTTTACCTGTCGAGTAGAAACTTCGCAACAGAGGCATTAGTGGGAAGCCCGACCTGTGCTTTTAGCGCACGCCAGCGTGTGAAATATTCTCCCAAAAACACTCTGGTCTTGTTTCTTTCTTCAGAGCCCTTTCTTTTCTTGTCATACAATTCGTAGGCACTTTTTCTCTTGCGACCCTCAGACATTTTGAAAAAACACGGTGAGAACACGAGCTTCAATGAATGGCTGAAACCATAGCTCTATGGGCTCAGAATTGTGTCATTATTCTGAATAAATATACTATGATCCACAAATAAATATAGAGAGTTTCACAAATATTTTTTAAATCCACAAATGCACAATAAGCGAACCATAAATATATGTTTGACGTTTCATAAAAAGGAAGGAACTTCACAAATAAATAAAATGGGATTTGCAAATGAAAAAATATTTATAAATATATTTTTTCTTTTATTTATATGTGAATGGCTTCCTGCGCATTTGTGGATCGCTGTCTGTGCATTTGTAAATTGCTGCACACATTTGTCGATCGCGTTCTGTGCATTTGTGGATTTGAAACATTTCTAACGTCAAGACGTGCACAAGAATCCACAAATAGGTGAACTCCGCCCACCGTCTACTTCAGCCAATCAGACAACAAGCACACTGAGCCGACCAATCGTGGTAAGATCTCCCTCCAACCAATCACAGAGTCTTTTCCAGAATCATTGTGCAAAAGACCCAGACGGAGGAGAACTTTTATGATGACAGCGAGTATCGGTTACTCAGAGCAATGGCGGAAGAGCGCTAGTTTTGTATAGTGTCTCGCTGTGTACTTAGGCTATATGGACGCATGAATCGTGTTGTTGTGGAGACAAAAGTACCACAGTGATTCTTGGGAATTTGGATAAAACAGGTTTAAATTTTGAAAAAAAAAGTTAGTTAAATTACAAAATCTAAAGGTATATCATTATAGACCATTTCAGCAGTAACAACATAAACAAGCGGCTGCACGTAGCTTCCGGTAAACTCCGCTAAGAATAAATAACAACAAAGTACTTTAAACGCAGTTTATTTATATTACAATCAAAAAAACAACACATAGATTACCTAGGAAACCAAAAAAATATTTCTTTTCGACGAGGCATTTAAGAGATCAGTTTAGCAACTAGTCAGAGCATTAAAAAACGAAACCGGAAGTAAGGTTCGGATCCAGACGTGTATCACGTGCTTCCAATGAAACCGTCTATAGACCAAGGTCTTGGCTGTTCAGCAATTTACTGGTGCAACCTCCCCTGTTCGTATTGTTTTCATAAAATAGGCGTTTTTCCAGCTATTACTCATACAACGTTTACTTTAAGCCTAAATAGAAAAAGTAATGATTTTATTTTTATTTAATAAACACATTTTTGTATTAAAAGAGACTATTAATTTAATAACTCAACAGCACTGAAGAAACATATTGTAAGCATATTCATTTAAAACAAATAAAACTCAGTCTGACGGTGGTGACACTAATCTGACGGTGGTGACATTGGCCTCATTATTCCAAAATGTATACCACTCAAGTCAATGGCTTCTTGCTTAAACTTAATGTAAATATTTGGTCAAAAAATAACAATCCTGAGCAAATATCAAATCATAACTTCCTAAAAGACATTAAACCTGACAGAAAAGACAGAAAACCTGACGGTGGTGACATCTGATGGTGGTGACAAAAACTTAATATAGATAAAAAAAATGTATGAGTTGTTCACATTAGCCATCTTGATTCCCCTCTGTTGCTAGCTACTTCAGACCTCTTATTAAAAATGATACATTTATTTCATAATCATATCTAATATTTTTTTTACAAAGGTGACGGTGTTGACATGTTATGGTTGTCACAGTAGCAGTGTCCAAAAATATGAAAAAGTTTAAGAGAAAATAGCAAACATACAGGAGCTTGAGTGATCTTGAAGCATGCGGTAGAGCTGAAGGTTTAAAAATGGGGTCCTCAGGAATGCAGTTGACCCTGTAGTTGTCTGATTTCATTGCTTTTTATAAATATCTGACGGTGGTTACGAATATGTGGGACACATTTTGAGCATTCACAAAATAATAGTAAATATTGTTCAAAACTCACTGTTTGTAGTTTTTAATACATATTACAATGTACCCTTTCATGCGGTAAATATATTATTCAATTCAATTATTACTTTTGGCTTTTTTAATCAAGTTGAAATATTTATCTCTTAACCGAGGACAGCTGATTTTGTAGGCAATGGGCCAGCATATAATCAAATAAAAAATAAAAATAAACCTATAAAAAACCTTACATATGTGCAAAGGACCCCCTGATTATAACATTGATTCTTTTTCTTCATGAAAATGTTATTAATTTCCAACAGAATTAGCACTTTTCTTAGTGGGACATGTTTTTGCCAAAGTTTCAAGAATCAGTGATCAGATTGTTACATGGTGTGTTCATGTGCGTCATTAGAGTGAGTACAGTTAGATTTGTATATGTTTTTATGATAAAATGTCCGTTATTAACTCATTCACCGCCATTGACGAGTTATCTCGTCATTTATGAGTTCATATTTAACTAATAAATATGCCTTTTTGGACGAATCTCAAAGTGAAAGTGTAAAATCGAATTTGTCAAAAACGGAAGTTAAAAAGATTTAATGGTTATTTTAACTCCCTTTATGTTTGATAGTCATTCTGAGTCTGATCTCTAACATAAATTCCTTTACAAAAACGCAATTTTTTAAGCTTTTTGCTCAAAATGTTGTATTTTTTAAGAGAAATATCCATATTTCAGTGGTTATATTAAGTAGAAAAAGTAAATATATAATAAAAGTTTTTCCCCATTTTGTTTGTTTGTTTGTTTGTTTATTGTTTGTTTGAAAGCAGAGGGTGTGTTCTTTAATTTAATATAATTTGTATGTTTATATATTTATAGAAAATGATTTTTCCTGCAAGGAATTTTGTGAAAATTTTGTTAAAATCAAAAAAATGCAGGTGGGCAACTTTTCTCAAAAAGCCTGGCGGTGAATGAGTTAATAGCACTAACGTGTTATCAGCTAAACTGTGAATCTAAGCTGTATATAAATTACTTTCTAATGCTGTTCATCAATGTGTTTATCCTGTAATAATGTCAGTTATATTGTGTTGTGTAAACACTGCTAATGGTGTAAAATGTGTCATTTGAGACACGTCTGTTTATGTTATTGTGATAATGTATGAGGGGAGAAGCTGTAGCTACATTTGTTAATGGTATGCATGTATATGTGCATTAGTGTTACTTTGGGAATCCTGTTGTTATCTGTTGCAGGGAAACCGCATCTCCACCTGCCTATGATCTGGCTAAGCTCTCTAATATAGCCAGGCACTCATGCATCACCATTCACATGCCATGCAACCAAGCTCATAAATACAGCTCTGGCCTATCTCTCTTAAAGGAGCATACCCTCATCCTGTGCAGAGCTTCATTAAAGGACTACTACCAATATTTACCATTACCTTCATCAACGACTGCTCTGCTATCCAAGTTGTGCCTCTCATTCAGAGTTCTGTGCTGTGTGTGCTACCTCATAAATACTGAATGCTGGCTCTCTCCTATCTAATGTATGTTCTCTTGTGTGCCTACTAGTAAACGGCTCAAGTTAATTCAACGCTCTCTCTCTATTGTGTTCTGACAGACACCCTGATACACTGCTATATTCATTCGTAACTAGCTCCCTACGCTTCAGAGTAGCCTTCGCTACCATCATAGTTACGTAGTGACATTTGCTTACAGATAGTTTGTATCTAACGTGGTACATTTTATTATGACATGACAAAACAACTCTGTTTTACCTCGTTCTCAGACTACAGAACTGATCATTTAATTACACATTATGCATTATGGTATGTTTTAAATGAACAAGAAATTCCTGTGGTGTCTACATTTTAATGGTAGGAAGGTTTAATTTGTCAAAGCTGTTAGATAGTCTTACGGTGTGTTGTTTTTTTTATTTTCCCTTTATGCTTTGAACCAGCTTATCCTCTTACTGTCATTAACAGTAAAATTTATAGACGTAAGCTGGATTTTTTCCACAAGTATGCAATCAAACAACTGGTATGTTATTTGTTTTTTATTTTGTGAGAGTTATTTTAGGAGGAGGTGCAAATGAGTGGGGGTGCATTCAGCTGATGGAGATGTTTGCCTAAAAGGGATATGACAGACTCTACATATATTATTTCATGTGATTTTTATATTTTTTACAAGTCTTTACTTAACCAGGTGCTACAGATGATCAACAAAATGCCCTCTGGAAGGTCCTGAGCGGGGAATTCTCTGGAGTAAAGGATGAATTTGTGTTCATATTTCAGGTTCAAGAGGAAATTGATTTTTTTGTCATACTGTGTTAATGAACAAGGCCTGAAGGTCAATGCCATGTTTCTCAATCAGCAATTGCAGTAGACAGGAGTGAATGAATGAAATGTGTAATGAACTCATTTATTTATTTATTTATTTATGAATCAATACATTGAATTAATAAATAAATAACCTAATCCTTTGTGTAAGCTTAGATGCAGACATTTGTTAAGAGTGTGCTGAAATAAGTAGTACAGATTTATATAGAACACACTATCTTAAGTAAATCTGTAATTTCTAAATGAGGTGTAAATTAAATTTTAAGTCAAGCCAAGCCAGATTTATTTATATAGTGCTTTTTACACAGTTGCATTGCTTCAAAACAGCTTTACAAGAAAGAAGATAAAACAGGGTTCACGAGTTTACACGTACATGAAATCGTAATTTGGGTAATTCATATATATTAATTTATGCGTATTTGGCGTGCTGTCCGGGGAGGGCTCCGAGCTCAGAATATGGCCCAAACCCAGAGAACCCCCCCATAAAAGCAAAGTAAGCACAGGATAGCACGGGTTAAACGTAGTGAAATTAACCCCCCAATAAAGCGAAGGGCGTAAGAAGTATTTACAAAAAATTTTTTGGGCTTGGCTGTTTGACCGGGAGGACTCTCGCAGCACCCGACTGTGCTTAATGCTCACTGCGTCGTACGGGTAAGCCCCGCCAGCAGTTGAACGGAAAGCTTTTAGGGTACGGCACGATTCGGGATCGAGTTTAGCCATTTGACCGGGAGGGCCCTCGCAGCATCCAACGGGAGCTTTGAAAGACGTGCTCTTGGACGGGTAAGCCCCGCCTGCAGTCGAACGGAGGGAGCCCAATACATGCGGTCAGGAGGGTTCGACCAGCGCTTTGAAGGAGTTGGGACACGGGGATAGACCCTGCCTCCTGCGAGTGGGGAACCCTCGCGGCGACGCGAACGTGTGCATCTGACCATGTCAAAAATAACACAGGTGGTACGAATTAACGGTTATTAATTAGTTAATGCTTGTTGTGCGTTTCTGATGTGAAAGCGGCTGGATCTGATGTAGGTTTTGAAAGCGTGTGATGACCAGCGACCTAGGATTTGAATTTGTTCCTGTGAAAGACCATTTTGGGCAGCAGTAGTTGCTGCTCCGATGAGAAAAGAATGACTTGAAAATTGATTTGCTGCGATACCGGACTGGGTGAGAACTGCTTTGAGGTGTTTTTGAAACCAAAATCTTGTAGCTGGATTATTGAAATCGTCGGCGAAGAGTGGATCTGATTGGGATTTAATTATGGAACATCTGTAATACATGTAATTTAATAGAGAGTGGTACGGCTGAATGGGAGTTGGCAGATTGAAAATGTAAATTAAGTGACCTTTTTTTGCTCTATCAGTTTTGGTTTGTTTAATGAAAAAAGATATGGTTTAGGTTTTGTTTTCTACAACCTGTAAATCTGAAATTGTAGGGTGGATTTTGGTGTTAAAGTTGGACGTGACTGTTAATTCGGAGCAGCGAAGAAAACCGAAGAAAGCTGGGATGAACATTGCTTCTAGTGTGCGGGCGGTGTTGATGGAATGGTAGCCGAGACGGAGTGTGGAGATGCATTTGGTGAGTATGTCGATAGTAATAGTCTAGTATCTTGGCGGGTGGGATGGGTTCTTTGAATTCCTTTTATTAAGAGGGAAGTTTGAGAGTTGTTTATGGCTGGGGCGGGTTTATCGTAAGATAATTTATGGAAGAATTGGATGCCGCTTAGATAGCCTTTAATGGACCCGGCTTGTAAGCCTTTAATGCTGTTAAGGTGAGATATGAATGATTTAAAGATTTCCATGCTGTGAAATATGTTTGGAGGGTTTTAGGTGAGACTGCTTGGAGGATGGTATTGATAGAAGTGCTCAGAAGGGATTTTAACGAGTGATTTATGGGAAGATCAGCTGAGAATAATGAGGGAGGGGTTGGAACTGGGTTCGCATCTGGTGTCAGCGTCCTGAATTTCTGAAATGGGAAAGAGTCAGCGATTTGGTTCTTTGAACCTGGAATGTATTTAATAATAATAATTTGTTACATTTATATAGCGCTTTTCTCAGTACTCAAAGCGCTTTACATATGAATGGGGGAATCTCCTCAACCACCACCAATGTTATAGCAGTTATAATAAACTGATCGCATGTGGAAATCCAAATTAGGCGTCTGATGAATGTCTTTAACACAGGGGAGTGAGAACGCCCTTTGTTAATGCAGTATACAGTGGCTTCGTTGTCACAATGGACTATAATGCTTTTTGATGACCACTCTTTCCCCCATAGGGAAGCTGCGACGATGATCGGATAGAGCTCGAAAAGGGCTGAGGACTGAGGTAAGACTAGAAGCTGGGGCGGCCAGGAGGACGCGAACCAGCGTCCTTGGTAAAATCCCCCAAAACCAATTGAGGGGGCTGCGTCGGTAAACAGTTTTATGTCCATGAGGAAAGAAATGCAGTTGTCATAGAAAAAAGTTAAGCCGTTCCACTGATTAAGGAAAGTTATCCAGAGGCTTAGCTCATTTTTGCATTCGTAGGATAAAATAATTCCGTCTTCTAGTGCGAGAACCGAGGATGCGAGGGCGAGGAGATCTGCGACAAAGGGGCGACCTTGTGGAATTATGCGCATAGCAAAGTTTAGATGACCAAGTAAAGAGAGAAGTTCGCGTTTGGAACAGTTTGTGCGGGTTAGAAAATCGGACGCGACCAAAATGGTTCTATCGATTTTTTCCTTAGGCAGTGAAGCCTGGGATTTTACGGAGTTTAAATTGATGCCCAAAAATTCGATGGATGTTGATGGGCCCATTGTTTTCTCTTGAGCTATCGGAATCCCTAGCTTTGCGAAAACCTGTTGCACCGTAAGGAGATGCGCTCCAGGGATAGCGTCATGAGGTGAGATAATTAAGAAATCATCTAGCAAATGAAGGAGATGGGGAATTGCGTAATTGTTGGATAGAATCTAGCATATTGCTTCGGATAGCGTGTCGAAGATTTTTGGGCTGCTTTTGCAACCAAAGGTTAGACGCACAGCGAAATAAAACTTATTGCGCCAGCAAACGCCAAATAGATGCCACAAATCCGGGTGTATTGGCATAACTTTGAAAGCTGATGTGATATCTACCTTTGCTAGCCATGCGCCGCGGCCAACAATTTTAATCATTGTTATTGCTTGCTCGATACCGTGGTAATGGAGAGAATATTCTTCGAGTGGAATAAGACTATTGATGCTTGGAAATGGAGAGTTGTGAGGCGCAGAGAGATCGATTATCATTCGCTTTTCCCCTGAAAACTTTCTGGTAGCTACACCGATGGGGCTGATACGAAACTTTTGGAAGGGGGGCGTTTCGAATGGACCGATCATGAACCCTGATTCGATTTCCGTTTTTATTAGTTTGTCTACTACTTCAGGCTCTGCTAGAGCAGATTGAAGATTATCGCAGATAATATTCTGAGTGATCTGACATTCTACACCGGGTTTAAAACCATGTTCAAGACCAGACAAGAGATAGTTTGTAAATGTAACGTCAGGGTGGTGTAATAATTCATCGGCTAGGCAAGAAATATTCACAAGAGTCAAAAGAGTTTTTTGCACTTTTATTTACAGATTTCATTACTGGACATACGGTGCGGACGTGAGCACTGCCGCAGTAATTACAAATATGCAGATAGCAGCAAAGCTGTCTTGGGCATTTTCCTTCATTGAAATTATTACAAACTTGTCTGTTTGCCGCTACGTTTGTCACTCTGCTGCTGAAAGCGTGATCCTCTCTGCCGGGTCGCGGAACGTAACTCGATTTGATCGGGCTCGGTTCCGGGCAGGGAGGGATTGAAGGATTAATTTGAGGACAAGCAGATGTTGCGTGGTTAACGGATCTGCATATTGCACAAGAGATGTTTCGGCAACCCAGAAAAACTCTGTTATGGAGATCAGTGTCCAACACCCCCCAATAAGGATACTGATTCCATTGTGAAATGCGGACGGTGCATTTCGCGGAAAAAAGTTTGTGATAAGTATAAAAGTGGCTACCCCCATAGGACACCGCGAGCTCCGCTATGATGGAAAGATAATCATTCAGCTCGCGCCATCTATGGGGAAAAGCAGAGCATATTATTTCAGTATAGCCGCTGAAAGCGATACAAAATTCTGCCAAAGGCAGAATGCGTGAGAAAGTCTGTGTAGTATTTTTACAGAAATATCGCCACAGTCCACCCGGCGATTGGACTCTAATGGAGGGAATAAAGATAGTAAAGAGCCCAAATCAACATCCCCAACTGCAAGAATCTGCGCTCTTATATTGTTTGTCACTGGAGGAGGTTCTGAGGCGATGGCGTTTGGAGGAGCTGCTTGAGGTGTTGCTGAAAAAAGAGAGAAGGGGGAACGGGTATGCAGAGAAGTAATGGGGAGGGGGGCCGGTGCTGCAATCGTTTGCAGAGGCATCCTCACGCAAAAGTCGGCTCCCGGGACAGGAGGAAGTGTAAGGTGAGGTGAGGAGGTAGGGACTGGAAGGGGGGGGGGGAGACGTCAGTCCTTGTGCTGCTAACGGAGGCATCCTCACGCTAAAAAAATAGTGAAAGGGAAAAGGGTAAGAAGTAGGAAGAAAAGGTTGGGTTTGAGAAGTGGTGTAGTTTGCATGGCAGGTGGTTGAGCTGAGCTGTGCAGTAGTGGGAGGAACTGTGGGAAAAAACTGAGCGGGAAAAGTTTGGAGTCCGCCCCCTACGGGCTCTGGAGCTCGGCCCAGGCTCGCTGAAGGCCTGCTACGGCTTGGCACAGGGAGCGGACCCGGCACTGCGTGCGAGGGAGGTGGAGAAGCTGCAGGACGCGCGGTCGGGGCCCGGCGGGCCTTGCTCGCTCGCACGGAAGGAGTGGAAGCTGTAGGAGAAGGGTGAGTGGATTGCAGAGAAACGTATAAATTGTATAATTCTGCTTTATTTAATCTTCGTGAGAACTTTACGTCGGAATTAATGAGAGCTTGTCTTAGCCCTTTAACAGTCCATTTTCCTATGGCGGGGATGTTTGGATGGACTGGAGTGGAGGTAGACGTCGAGGAAGAGGGTGGTTGTCTCACCGGCAGGGGCGAGGGTAGTCCTCGGCGTCTTGGCATCCTTGGAGTGGATTGTGTGGGCTGGTGTCCCCTGTTTGAGACAATCCTTAGAACGGCGGGTTGAGGTGGAGACTCCACCATCATGAAAGAGTCGTCGTCCGAAGGGTACAGGTCGATTTCAGACATGACAGCAAAAGGGGCGGTCCAAAATGCTGTTAAACTTGTCGCGGGATAGAGGTGAGAGACGGCTTTATATACCGGCCTTCTCTTCATTGATTGGTTGAGTCCCTGAACGTGCGCCTCCCGAACTTTGTTAAAATAAAACTTCATAAATTACTAAACTATTAGTAAATATAATAGGTTATATAGTATTATTCCAAACGTCTTTAAGATTGTAGCCGGATTATTTCAAGAAAAACTATATGCTATATTAACAGAATTTACAAAACGATGATAAACTTAATGTTAATGTCAGCCAGGAAACAAACCAACACGGCAACAGAAAGAACCAAAACGCCATGTCTGGAGTAAACTACTGCTACAAACCAGCTTTAATCAGTTTAATTTGACAAATATTAACCTTGACATGTTGTATTTTTGAAGAGAAATATCCATATTTCAGTGGTTAAATTAAGTGGAAAAAGTAAATATATAATGAAACGTTTTTTCCCCATTTTGTTTGTTTGTTTGTTTATTGTTTGTTTGAAAACAGAGGGTGTGTTCTTTAATTTGATATAATTTGTATGTTTATATATTTATAGAAAAAAAATTTTCCTGCAAGGAATTTTGTGAAAATTTTGTTAAAATCACAAAAATGCAGGTGGGCAACTTTTCTCAAAAAGGCTGGCGGTGAATGAGTTAAGGTCTGACTAGGCATACTAGAAACTTTTAGGCAGGCATGCTGAGGCAAGTTGGAGCTAAACTCTGCAGGACACCGACCCTCCAGGACCGAAGTTGCCCATCCCTGGTCTTGATGATGTATGCAGCCTACAAAAGATTGCCTGATGAAATTCAACTGTGTTCCCACCCTAACAGTAAAACAAAATATGATTGGTTGGAGGGAAATCTTGCCACGATTGGTCAGCACAGTGTGCTTGTTGTCTGATTGGCTGAAGTAGACGATGGGAGGAGTCCACCTATTTGTGGATTCTTGTGCACGTCTTGACGTTAGAAATGTTTCAAATCCACAAATGCACAGAACGAGATCCACAAATGTGTGCAGCAATTTACAAATGCACAGAAAGCGATCCACAAATGTGTGCAGCGATTCAAAAATGCACAGACAGTGATCCACAAATGTGTAGGAAACCATTCACATATAAATAAAATAAAAAATATATTTATAACATTTGCAAATCCCATTTTATTTATTTGTGAATTTCCTTCCTTTTTATGAAACGTCTAACATATATTTATGGTTCGCTTATTGTGCATTTGTGGATTTAAAAAATATTTGTGAAACTCTCTATATTTATTTGTGGATCATAGTATATTTATTCAAAATAAAGAAACAATTCTGACCCCATATAGCTCACCTGAAAGTGCGCATGTGCAGAAAGCAAAAACTACCTACAAGCACGTACGACGGCCTTGCGAAAACATATCACCAGAATGATTGACAACTGGGATGACCAATAGTCTTGATGATCCACTCAGAAAAAGAAAATCCTATGCTAAAGTTGCAAAATCTAGCGACAAAGTCACCAAGTTGTCAACCCTGCACTGCTCGGACTGTGCATATGTTATCTGGGTAACACTTTATAATAAATGCACACTATGAAGCATTAGTAAAGCATTAGTTAAGCATTACTAAATAGTCAATTCATAATTTATTAAACATTAATAGAAAGAACGTTTCAAACATTCCAGAACAGCAGTGCAGATTGTGGACATGTTTCAGTCCATTATACAACTTAAAAAAAAAATATATATATATATATATATTCACTTTCTTTGTTGTTGTTTATTTATTTTATTTTTTTATGATATAGCAGAGGTTTATTTTTCCTTTGATATGAAGTGTACAGTTGTACAGTTTAATTTTTGCATCTTGAAATAAATATGTTTTATGTTCTGTATTACTCTGTGTTGTGTTTGTTTCCTTTTTAAAAGATAACTTAGACTTTAAGGGGCGGTTTCCCAGACAGGGATTACACTAGACTATATTTCCTAATTAAACTAAGGCCTAGTCCTGGATTAAGCTAATCCTGGTCCGGGAAACCGCCCCTAAATCTCCTTTATAAAAGCTTTACAAAGCATAAATAGTCCTCACTTTAGATGAGCTCACAAAAATAGTTAACTGACCACTTCTAAATGTTTTATAACTACCTGAATGAATCATGAATTACAGTAGGAATATATGTTAATGAAGTATTTATTAACACACTGACTAACTTATTACCATACGTCTAAATAATAAAATGTATAAATGAATGTTTAAATAGTTTATTAATCATTTATTTACACTTCCTAAATGATCTTATGAACCACTGACAACATCTTAAAAACTGGTCTGTAAATAATGTAATACTTATTTTAGAAATGATGAATTGATAATTAATAAAGCATGAAAAGACAATTATTAAACACATTATATATACGCTTATAAATCAAGAATAAAGCATTTATAAACTACTTACTAATGTCTATTAATGTTTAATAAATGATGAATTGACTATTTAGTAATGCTTAACTAATGCTTCATAGTGTGCAGTTATTATAAAGTGTTACCCTAACGGTAACAAAGATGAATAAATCCTGTAACAAACGTATTGCTCATGGTTTGTTCAAGTTAGTTAATAGATTAACTAATGTTAACTAATGAACCTTATTGTAAAGTGTTACCATTTATTATTATTATTATTATTATTATTATTTTAGAAAATGATAGATAGTTTCAGATACTGTAAGACCCTATTTCTCAGGTGCGACTGTGCACAGCCCATGAAACTGCATTGATTTGGACTTCAACATTTTGGTTGCAATTGAAGTCCATTGAGTGGAGAAAAGTCCTGAAATGTTTTCCTCAATGAAATGTTTTTATTTTGCCAGTAAAACATTTTATTTGACACAATTATTTTATTAATTATCACAATGTAGCTATTTTTTCATGCTTTGCTTGTATTTCTACTATCCAATTAACATTAAATTTTTGTTTACAATTCACTTAAATGACTGTTCTGTTTTAAAGGAGGTACCCTTTACATTTTTATAGTTTTTATTTTACTGCAAGAAATAAAATTTCTTAGTTACTATACATGAGATTGGCTATATTTTAACACAAAATTATTGTTGGTAGACATGGCTGTTTTATATAACGACAACTAAATACCTTAATTTCCAGATTATGTATGTAGCTACTTTTGAGGTATTTTAACATACTATGATTATTTTTCTATTGTCCAATCATTTTGTTAAAATATATTTCTGTAATATTTTAGTCTTTGATTTGATGTACTTATTGGGTTTTATACATTGTTCTTAGTTGTTTTGTAAAGATAAGCTATATTTAAGAGTAAACTGTTTTTTTACAATGTATTTTCACATACTTATTACGCTTTTATACATGCCTTTTAATAAAATGACTAATAAAAACCATACCTTTACAGAGATTAACCTGAAAAGTAGTTGTTTTTCGTGCATTTTCACATACTTGCTACGTTTTTACACATGTCTTTTTAATTATTTTACAAAGATAAACTGTATTTTAAAAAAATATTACTGTATAAATACAGAGCAACTTAATAAAGTAACTATTAAAAGCCGTACATTTACATAGATTAACCTGAAAAGTAGATGTTATTCATGTATTTTCACATACTTATTACGTTTTATACAGGTTTTTTAAGTTATTTTAAAAGGATTTTACTATATAAATACAGAGCAATTTAATAAAATAACTAATAAAAGCCGTATATTTACAGGGATTGACCTGAAAAGTAGTTGTATTTCATGTATTTTCACATACTTAATACGTTTTTATACATGTCTTTTTTTTAGTTATTTTACCAAGATAAAATGTATTTTAAAATAATATTACTGTATAAATACAGAGCAATTTAATAAAATAACTAATAAAAGCCGTATTTTTACAGGTATTGACCTGAATAGTTTTTGTATTTAATGTTTTTTAACATAATTTATAGGTTTTTATACAGGTGTTTTTTTTTTTTTTTTTGTTATTTTACAAAGATAAACTCTATTTTAAAAGAGTGTTACTGTAAAAATACAGAGCAACTTAATAAAGTAACCTAATAAAAGCTGTAGTTTTACAGGGATTAACCTGAAAAGTAGTTGTTTTTTATGTATTTTCACATAATTTATCTGTTTTTCTACAGTTTTATAACAATTATTAACAGTAATATCCTGTATTTTAATGAATTAGGAAAAGATTCTCTGTATTTTTATGGTTTTTGTATGTAATTTTGAAAAACATTTTTTACCGTCTTTGCTGCCAGAGATTTACCGTTTTTTTTACGGATTTTTTTACAGTGTAGGCAAGATTTTACCTGATGCCCCTAGAATCACAGATAATTGTGTTCCGAGCATTTTGTTTATAAACTTACACAGAAACCAATTGCACAGCATCAGCATTTGATCTTGACATTGTTAAAATCTTGTCTTTTTTACATGTTTTAACACTGTACAATTAACTTAAAATATTTAATTTTGTACAAGAAAACAGCTCTTATTTATGAATTATTAGTATGGTGTCTCTGGAGATTGTGCTTATTGTTAAATAGCTGTTTGGCTATACTGCACTGAAGCATAGATTAAAATATAAACCCAGAATTTGGCGAACGTCAAGAACAAGAAAACGAAAACAACAATCAGACCGAGACGCGGGATAACGTTACACGGATCATGTTTAAATTTCAATGTTTCTGTCCAGAAATACCAACTTGTTCACTTTGTCTGGTATTAATAAGCTGCACATTGGACTGCTGACTGCTCGCCGCGGTGCTGAAGACCAAGATGCGTTCTGTTGGAGTACTGGTGGCACATATTCACAGATATTTACGTGCAACCAATTTGAAAGCGAAGAAGTCATTAGTTGGGTTGGTAAAATAAAGATATTATAGCTTTTAAATAGAAGAAAAAATTTTTTTTGTAAAGATATATTTTTTAAAAAAGTTTAAAAATGCACAACTCTTCTCAAGGGGAAGAAAACTATACTTTTGTCTTCAGCACCGCGGCCAGCACTCCAATGCGCAGCTTATTAATACCAAACAAAGTGAACAAGTTGGTATTTCTGGACAGAAACATTGAAATTTAAACATGGTCTGTGTAACATTATGTAAATTCTGCGTCTCGGTCTGATTGTTGCTTCCATTTTCTTGTTCTTGACGTTCGCTGAATTCTGGGTTTATATTTTAAACTGCTGCTTAGTGCAGTAGAGCTATTTAACGATCATCTCCCGAGATACTATGCTACTAATAATTCATTAATAAGTGTTGTTTTCTTGTGCAAAATTAAATATTTATAGTTAAATGTGTATATACATATATTTATAAAAATAATAATTTGGGCGCACAGACACCAAGGAGTCGGCGGCGCCCTTAGCATTTGCCTATTCCGCCTATGCCCAGGGCCAGCCCTGTGTGGATGTACAGTCTTGTTCAAAATAATAGCAGTACAATGTGACTAACCAGAATAATCAAGGTTTTTAGTATATTTTTTTATTGCTACGTGGCAAACAAGTTACCAGTAGGTTCAGTAGATTCTCAGAAAACAAATGAGACCCAGCATTCATGATATGCACGCTCTTAAGGCTGTGCAATTGGGCAATTAGTTGAATTAGTTGAAAGGGGTGTGTTCAAAAAAATAGCAGTGTGGCATTCAATCACTGAGGTCATCAATTTTGTGAAGAAACAGGTGTGAATCAGGTGGCCCCTATTTAAGGATGAAGCCAACACTTGTTGAACATGCATTTAAAAGCTGAGGAAAATGGGTCGTTCAAGACATTGTTCAGAAGAACAGCGTACTTTGATTAAAAAGTTGATTGGAGAGGGGAAAACCTATAAAGAGGTGCAAAAAATGATAGGCTGTTCAGCTAAAATGATCTCCAATGCCTTAAAATGGAGAGCAAAACCAGAGAGACGTGGAAGAAAACGGAAGACAACCATCAAAATGGATAGAAGAATAACCAGAATGGCAAAGGCTCAGCCAATGATCACCTCCAGGATGATCAAAGACAGTCTGGAGTTACCTGTAAGTACTGTGACAGTTAGAAGACGTCTGTGTGAAGCTAATCTATTTTCAAGAATCCCCCGCAAAGTCCCTCTGTTAAAAAAAGGCATGTGCAGAAGAGGTTACAATTTGCCAAAGAACACATCAACTGGCCTAAAGAGAAATGGAGGAACATTTTGTTGACTGATGAGAGTAAAATTGTTCTTTTTGGGTCCAAGGGCCACAGGCAGTTTGTGAGACGACCCCCAAACTCTGAATTCAAGCCACAGTACACAGTGAAGACAGTGAAGCATGGAGGTGCAAGCATCATGATATGGGCATGTTTCTCCTACTATGGTGTTGGGCCTATTTATCGCATACCAGGGATCATGGATCAGTTTGCATATGTTAAAATACTTGAAGAGGTCATGTTGCCCTATGCTGAAGAGGACCCCCTTGAAATGGTTGTTTCAACAAGACAATGACCCAAAACACACTAGTAAACGGGCAAAGTCTTGGTTCCAAACCAACAAAATTAATGTTATGGAGTGGCCAGCCCAATCTCCAGACCTTAATCCAGTTGAGAACTTGTGGGGTGATATCAAAAATGCTGTTTCTAAAGCAAAACCAAGAAATGTGAATGAATTGTGGAATGTTGTTAAAGAATCATGGAGTGGAATAACAGCTGAGAGGTGCCACAAGTTGGTTGACTCCATGCCACACAGATGTCAAGCAGTTTTAAAAAACGGTGGTCATACAACTAAATATTAGTTTAGTGATTCACAGGATTGCTAAATCCCAGAAAAAAAAATGTTTGTACAAAATAGTTTTGAGTTTGTACAGTCAAAGGTAGACACTGCTATTTTTTTTAACACACCCCTTTCAACTAATTGCCCAACTACACAGCCCCAAGAGCGTGCACACCACGAATGCTGGGTCCCGTTTGCCCTCTGAGAATCCACTGAACCCACTGGCAACCCGTTTGCCACGTAGCAATAAAAAACACACTAAAAACCTTGATTATTCTGGTTAGTCACATTGTACTGCTATTATTTTGAACAATACTGTATGTAGTATTAGGTTATATTTCACTCTCAGAAAACGTACAAATAACGATTATTTTAGATGATTAATTACTATATTCGAATCGTCAGACGAGGGATTAATGTAGGCTTCTTATTTTTTTCTGAAAACATCCCACTCATTTAGACAGAATGGGTCTCATGGAACTGTGCTGACAGACTCAATAAACGTTTAAAGGTGATGTAGCGTACAGTTTTGTCAACGTGCTTTCAAGTTTGTTATTTTAATGCTACAATACAATGATGCATAGCACATAGGCACAAGCTGTATGAGGCTTTAAAAATGAGATGTTTGCTTTCCATGCGTATGAGTAACGAGAATCAAGTTATTTGTCTTTTTGATTAAATTTTTTAATAAATATTTACAGTTATTTAAGTTATAATTATAATAAAAAGCAAAAATGCATTTAAAATGCCATTTTCATGTAATATGACAAACGTCCGGTTTCCCGGTTCCATCCGAATACAAATACCGATACAAATAATTTTGAGACTGTTACAGATACAAATACTGACTCCGCTGCACACCCCTACTGTTAACACACTAACATGTTCTGAAGTTCTCTATAAAAATCTAGACCGGAATCAAACAACATGTTTAAACAGAAGTAAATCAGATTGCACACTCTAAAACATTTTGGTGTTGATGATGTAAACGAAATAATTGATGACATTAAAGGCGGAGTCCACAATGTTTGAAAAACGCGTTGGAAAAGGAGATGGGCCGACTACCAAAACACACTTATAGCCAATCAAATCAAATAAAATGCCGGGTTGCGTATGTGTGGGGCGGGTCTATCAACAGAAGGTCCAGATTCTATTGGGGTAGGGGCGTGTTTGTTTAGGTGATTTCAAATATCAACATTGGCTTTCAAACATCATGGACTCCGCCTTTAAGACATAGAACCCATAGTTTTTGAATGTAAATGGATGATTTATGAAATCAGAGCAAGCACACAAACAACATTTGGAGCTATTATTGATAAATTAGTGAACTAGTTGAGACTGTAATCGCAATGTGATGTGCACATGAAACCTGAAAACGTAAAATCTGACAATTTCTGTGTGCATAAAATAGTGTGTCGAGTTAAACTAAAATAAACAAAAAACCTTTCGGTAACTAAAAAGTGAGTGATGTTTGACGATTACCCTATCATCTTTTGTGCTTGTGTCAGAAAAATAGAGATCTTGGCAGGCAAATGTATTTAGGTTTACCATGGTTTAGATTTGGTGTGGTATGTACATGACGCCAAAACTCTGTCAGGATTCGTAGAGACATGGAGTAGGTGATCATTGCCTATGTGACAGACGTCAAGTAACAAAATTACAGAATTAGGATCAGGTTGTGCCTGTGGGTTTTAGCTTTCCATACTAACACTGTTAATAAGGTAGGTAATAAACCATTGCCTTTTTGTTCCTACATTTAAAAGACAAAGCTGGCAATTCTGGCTATACTTTCGTTCTTTTAATAATTTCTTTATTTTATTTTATTTATAAATCACTCTGGGTTATCTGATTTATCTATTTGGTTTGTGTTTTGTTTCCGTGCACTTGAGGCATTTTGCACATTTGTTCTGCACTTTGTTACTTCTGACCTTATTTTATTAAAACAAATTGTATTTATTATAAACGTATATTCTGATCTAATTTAAGTCTGTACATTTTGGATTGCTTTTCGTTGTATCGATGTTGCGCTATTGCGTGCTGGCCATGCTTGGGCATGCAATTTAGCCGAACGTGCTAGGTGATCTGCGTCTCATATTTAGGAGTTCATAAAACTAAACATTAAAAAACGGATGTTTTTCGATGGGTATAAGTTTTTAAAATGTATTTAACTCATTCACCGCCAGCCTTTTTGAGAAAAGTTGCCCACCTGCATTTTTGTGATTTTAACAAAATTTTCACAAAATTCCTTGCAGGAAAAATTATTTTCTATAAATATATAAACAGTGTTGGGCAAGTTACTGAAAATTAGTAATTAGTTACAGTTACTAGTTACTTTTTTAAAAAGTAACTGAATTACTCTCCCAGTTACTATATATCAAAAGTAATTAGTTACTAGGGAAAGTAACTTTTAAGTTACTTTTATGTCTGCTTTTTAAATGTAAATATGAACAGTAGCCTACTGAACAGTCAAACACAAAATTTTTAGACTTATTTATTGTTATCAACAGGTAGTAAGTCCAGTCTAATACTTAAAACGAAATAACTGTAAAAGTCTGTAAACTTTAACTATTTACAATTTATTTTAGTAAAGTTTCTTTGAATATTTTTGTTAGAAATTAATAATATGTAAGCTTACTTTTTTATGTATATCATTTAGACCATTTAGACAAATATTCTGTATGTTTACATTGAAAATATATAATGTGTTAAAATTGTGTAGTGTCTCTTTAAGAATTTGGGAGCTGTGTGAAGCTAGCAGCTATTGCGCTCTCTGGAATGCAGTTTTCCACGCATCCGTGATAGATTTAAGAGTATGTTTGTATATGTTTTATGTTTGAATCCAACGAGATACAAGATTAAAGGAAGATATTTAATCAGAAACAGAGTATGGTGATTGTTTTGTCAGACAGGGAGTGAGTGAAACCGAAACCAAAACTGAAACTTGCGCAATTGCGGATTGATCTCTTCCATGAAAGCCGATGTAAACGTCTGAAAACATATAAACATTTCTCAGATTTATTACTTTTGTGAACTACAAATTCAAGTTGATATCAGACCGGATGGACTTATGACTGGCGCACAATTTTTAAACAAAGGTATGTCGTCCGGTTTTGATTTTTCATGTTCATTCTGTACGCACTGTCGGAACTGATGAAGTTTAATGATCCAATGCACCGCCCACCATGGTCCTGCCACGTTAGATCAGAAATGTCTTGTCTGCGAGTGTTAATTCATCACAGATCAGAAATGTCTTGTCTGCAAGTGTTAATTCATCACAAAATAGAGTAACGCGAGTAACGAACTCATTTAAATTTTAGTAATTGTAACTGCGTTACTTGAATTTAAAAAAATACTTCGTTACTTGCTCCTTACTGCTAAAAGTAGTGGAATTACAGTAACGCGTTACTTTGTAACGCGTTAGTCCCATCACTGTATATAAACATACAAATTATATCAAATTAAAGAACACACCCTCTGCTTTCAAACAAACAATAAACAAACAAACAAACAAACAAAATGGGGAAAAAACTTTTCATTATATATTTTCTTTTTCTACTTAATTTAACCACTGAAATATGGATATTTCTCTTCAAAAATACAACATTTTGAGCAAAAAGCTTAAAAAATTTCGTTTTTGTAAAGAAATTTATGTTAGAGATCAGACTCAGAATGACTATCAAACATAAACGCAGTTAAAATAAACCATTAACTCTTTTTAACTTCTGTTTTTGATAAATTCGTTTTGGCGCCATCTGGTGGATAAAAGCGGTATTACACTTTCACTTTGAAATTCGTCCAGAAAGGCACATTTATTAGTTAAATATGAACTCATAAATGACGAGATAACTCGTCAATGGCGGTGAATGAGTTAAAACATAGTGGTTATCTTGTCAAAAGTTACATTACAAAACATGTAAGCCGTTTCTTTAAATTTCGGTGATGAAACGGAAAATATCTGCACCGAACCTATATTTATGCCTGACACGACTGTCTTTCTTGTGATTTAATATTACGGTCGGTGTTTACTTTCAAATGATAGCAAAGAGATTCCTGAAATAAATAATATCATCAGGTCCTTTTTGTATCTAAAGTGAATACAGAGATGATCAAAGTCAAAGCAAGCAAGCAGGTATTTCTGTGTTAAATAATACGCGTAGTGTCTATAAAATCATTCATTTCAGTGTTTTTCTTGTTATAAATTAACGTTTAATGAATTGTATATAAAGCTTAGTTTTTATCATTTGCAGTAACAATCACAAATTATTTGTCATTTCTCATTTGTCTTTTTTTTGTGTCATGACTGCTTTGACGCGCTAAATCTCCAAATTAAATAAAAACACTGAATTGTAGCCGGGGGTTTCCAAGGCAAGATCACCTTTGCGGTACATTTTTAGGTTTAGTTATCAAAAAGTTTTTTTGTGTGATGTTCTGTAGATCGTGGCTTTTAAATGTTATGAATAATTAAACAAATGTTGCCTTACATTTTACCATAAAAATTTATAAATGCATCGTCAGTTTTGTCTTCGTTCATCACTTGATATACAGTTTTGGTCACTTTATCAGAAAGTTGTTTATGTGTGCTGCTTGTGAAAGGAAGTAAAAGTTACCAATTTGTACCTGGTCTTACCCCCTCCCAACACGCACATAGATGATTCGACTATCGGTCGACTACGGAAAGATTCGACAATTCTGATTCAAATATGTAAATCCTTAGTCGAGGTCACCCCTACAAGAAACATAAGCAGTAAACAAATTCAATGCAGAAAACCACAGTGACAATAAAGAACATCTGATGAGTTTACAAAATCTCAGACATAAGTTGACACTAGCGAAGAAAAGCTATGGACAAAGTATGAAAAGACAAAAGTCTGAAGCTTGCCTAAGTTTGAAAAGCAAAAGTTTGTTTAAGAAAACACAACTAAGAACATCTGATGAATTTACAAAAATCTCAGACATGAGTTGACACTAGCGAAGAAAAACTGTGAACAAAGTATGAAAAGACAATGAAGTCATAGTTTGGAATGTAAATCTAATCACATACATGTACTAATGGTGAAGCAATCAGAAACAAATCATAGGTAAAATATAATTTCATGTTTGCTTATTACGCAATGATACATGTTAACCTATGTTGAACCTAACCCCGCAGGCTGACCAGGACCTGCTCTGCTTCATAAAAAACCCTGCCATTGATCATTTGGGGCCCCTACCACGTGATAACTACCAAACCACACACACGCACACACACACACACACACACACACACACACACACACACACACACACAAACACACATTCTGGTTTCCATGTTTTGTGGGGACATTCCATAGACGTAATGCATTTTATACTGTACAAACTGTATATTCTATTCCCCTTACCTACCCCATTCCCTAACCCCAACCATCACAGAAACCCTTCTAATACTTCACATTTTCAAGAAACATCATTTTGTTTGATTTATAAGCTTGTTTCCTCATGGTGTTAGGAACCACACAACTCAGGAATCTCAGTGCAGAGGGTTTTAACTCATTCACCGCCATTGACGAGTTATCTCGTCATTTATGAGTTCATATTTAACTAATAAATATGCCTTTTTGGACGAATTTCAAAGTGAAAGTGTAATACCGCTTTTATCCACCAGATAAAATCGAATTTATCACAAACGGAAGTTAAAAAGAGTTAATGATTTATTTTAACTGCCTTTATGTTTGATAGTCATTCTGAGTCTGATCTCTAACATAAATTTCTTTACAAAAACGCAATTTTTTAAGCTTTTTGCTAAAAATGTTCTATTTTTGAAGAGAAATATCCATATTTCAGTGGTTAAATTAAGTAGAAAAAGTAAATATATAATGAAACGTTTTTTCCCCATTTTGTTTGTTTGTTTGTTTGTTTATTGTTTGTTTGAAAGCAGAGGGTGTGTTCTTTAATTTGATATAATTTGTATGTTTATATATTTATAGAAAAAGATTTTTCCTGCAAGGAATTTTGTGAAAATTTTGTTAAAATCACAAAAATGCAGGTGGGCAACTTGTCTCAAAAAGGCTGGCGGTGAATGAGTTAATCAGGTATGTAATGCAGGTAACACTCAATGACGTCAGTGGATATATGTATAAAAGAATAACACTCAATGTCTTCATGAAGTATATATAAGAGAAAAACACTCAGTGTCCGTGTGTGAAAGGTGCGATAAACTAGAAAAACACTGGAGAGGTGAAACACAGCGATGTCCTCTCGTAGGTCACAAATGTGGGAAACACAGCAGGGCTGTAGGACATCCACAAAAATCCGTAGACACTAGGGGTATTCCACAAGGGGTACAGAGAGAGTTTCCTGGCGGGGCACAGAGAGAGAGAGATGGCTAACAGAGTCTTCAGTTGACAAAGCGCTGGACAGCGCACGCTCCCGGTCAGCACAAGCCGCTGGACAGCGTCCGGAGAACCACTGATGAAGGGAGTGTAAACACGACTGTTGCCACACCAGTCGGGAAAACCAGATAGCAGCGATGATGAGAAAACCAGTAGAGATGTAGGACGAAGACAGATAATAATCCACAACTGAGTGATAACGGGGCAGGGAATCTAAGGGGCAAAGGCAGCAGAAAGCACAGATATAAATCAGACAACTTCAGAGCTTGACAAGACTAGAACTAGCAAAGCTAGCGGGCACGAACATACTAAGACGAACTTGCAAAGAACAAAGGAAACGAGGGGAATTTAAATCAAACCGGATTGGGCAATAATCAGAATCAGGTGCGGGACGCCGGTGAGAGGAGTCAGAGGTAATGAGATCACTAGGTGGAAGACGCGCACATGTGGAGCTGTCAAAACAAAAACACAACACATAGTGAAACAAAGACAAAGCAGCCAATAAGACCGAAATCATGACAGGACTCCCCCCACGACCGCCACCGGGCGGTCCATGAGGAGGCTCACCCCGTCGCCGGCGGAGATCCTCTATCAGCCCAGGGTCCAGAATGTCCCGGGCCGGTACCCAACACCTCTCCTCCGGACCATATCCTTCCCAGTCTACGAGATATTGAAATCCCCTACCCCGGCGACGCACATCCAGTAAAGACTTAACTGAATACACGGGGGCACCATCTACAAGCTGAGGGGTGGGAGGGGTGGGGGCAGAGGGAACAGGATTAAGGTGGGAAAAATACACAGGCTTCAGTTTAGACACATGAAAAACTGGATGAACCCGACCGAGTGCTGGGGGCAATCTGAGCCTGACCGTCACGGGATTAATAACCTTAACTATGTTGTATGACCCAAGGAATCGTGGAGCCAGCTTGCGAGAAGGCTCACGGAGAGGTAAATCCTTGGACGAAAGCCATACTTTCTGCCCACAGATAAAACGGGGCGCGGTTCTACGGTGACGATCGGCCGCGGCTTTGGTTCGTCTGGAAACCTGGCGTAATGTAAATCTAGCTTTTCTCCAGGTGCGTTTGCAACGACGGACGAAAGCTAGCGCAGACGGAACCACCACATCAGATTCTTGGGATGGGAATAAAGGAGGCTGAAACCCCATGGACGCCTCAAAAGGGGACATGTTGAGAGAAGAAACAGGGAGAGAATTATGGGCGTATTCGACCCAGGGTAACTTCTGGCACCAGGAGCTCGGATATTGCGATGTCAGACAGCGGAGAGCTCTACCTAAATCTTGGTTAGCCCGTTCACATTGCCCGTTGGTCTGAGGATGATACCCCGAAGACAAGCTAGCTGTGGAGCCTATTTGTCTACAAAATTCCTGCCAGAAATGAGAAATAAACTGAGGACCCCTATCTGAAACGTCTGTGGGCAGACCATGTAAGCGAAAGACGTGTTCGATCATAACCTGGGCAGTTTCCTTAGCAGTGGGCAATTTGGGCAAAGGGACAAAGTGAGAAGCGGAGAAGCGGTCGACAATGGTCAAAACAACAGTGTTTCCCTTAGAACTAGGCAAATTGGTTACAAAATCGATTGCGATATGTGACCAAGGACGAGAGGGAATGGGTAACGGTTTAAGCAGACCAATAGGGGCTTGATGAGAGGCCTTATTACGGGCACAAACCTGACAGGCTAACACAAACTGTCTGACATCGGGACCCATAGAGGGCCACCAGAAACGCTGACGTACGGTAGCCAACATTCTCCGAACCCCCAGATGGCAAACAAACTTGGACTCGTGACCCCACCGGATGACCTCGGAGCGAAGCGCATTCGGAACCCACAATCGACCCGCTGGACACCCCTCTGGCACTTCCCCCTCCCGGCCGGCCCGTCTCACCCGTTGTTCTATTCCCCAGCACAGGGCACCCACCACCCGCCCCTCTGAGGGAGGATGGTTTCGTCCCCAGCAGAACCGGGACTTTCAAACACACGAGAGAGAGCATCGGGCTTAGTATTCTTTGAACCGGGCCGGTACGAGAGGGTGAAGTTAAATCTGTCAAAGAAGATTACCCAATGAGCCTGACGAGAAGATAACCTCCTGGCTGAACGGATGTTTTTGAGATTTTTATGATCCGTCCAGACCAGGAAGGGCTCTGAGGTCCCCTCTAACCAGTGACGCCACTCACCCAAAGCCAGTCTGACCGCCAGCAGCTCCCGATTACCTATGTCATAATTTCGCTCTGCTGGGTTTAACCGATGGGAGAAAAAGGCACAGGGATGCACCTTGCCATCCTTAGCAGACCGCTGAGACAAAACGGCGCCTACCCCGACATCCGAAGCATCCACCTCCACAATAAATTGAGCAGCCGGATCTGGAATAGAGAGAACAGGAGCAGAGATAAACCAGGACTTTAAATTATCAAAGGCCTCCTGAGCACTAGAATTCCAGACAAACCTCTCCTTAGTGGAAGTGAGAGCAGTAAGAGGTTGAGCAACCTGACCATAATTTCTGATAAATCGCCGGTAAAAATTGGTGAAACCCAGAAATCTTAATAAATCCTTACGGGACTCGGGGACTGGCCATTCGGCGACCGCTTTGATCTTGGCTGGGTCGGGACGGATCTCACCTGGGGCAACAACAAAACCCAAGAACGAAACTGACTTACGATGGAATTCGCACTTCTCCGCCTTAACATACAACTTATTCTCTAACAACCGGCGTAAGACTCGGCGGACATGCTGAGTGTGTTCCTGCATAGAGGGAGAAAAAATTAGAATATCATCTATGTACACAAAGACAAATTTGTTAATCATGTCTCTCAGCACATCATTAACCAGAGTTTGGAAGACTGAGGGAGCGTTACAAAGCCCGAACGGCAAAACGCAGTACTCAAAGTGTTAAATGCTATCTTCCACTCATCTCCCTCTCTTATACGCACAAGGTGGTAGGCATTGCGTAAATCTAGCTTAGTAAAGACCTGCGCTCCCTGCAAGAGCTCAAACGCAGTAGACATTAAAGGAAGGGGGTACCTATTCTTAACAGTAATGTCATTCAAACCCCTATAATCAATACAAGGACGCAGGGAGCCGTCTTTCTTTTCAACAAAGAAAAACCCCGCCCTGCGGGCAAGGTGGAGGGACGGATGAGACCGGCACGCAGGGCATCATTAATATACTGGTCCATAGCCTCTCTCTCAGGACCCGATAAAGAATAAAGTCTACCCTTAGGCGGAGAAGTGCCGGGGAGGAGATCAATAGCGCAATCATATGGCCGGTGAGGAGGAAGGGAGGTGGCCCGGGCTTTACTAAACACCTGAGCGATATCCGCATACTCCGCCGGGACCCCGGTCAAATCAACCGCCGGAACCTGAGGAAGAGAAAGAACAGAACCAGAAACAGCAGAACCAAGACAAGACACATGACAAGACTGGGACCAAGACAAAATAATACTATGCTGCCAATCAACGTGAGGATTGTGTTGCGCTAACCATCCATGCCCTAAAATAATAGGAGATAGAGAAGCATGAAGGATATGCAACACAATCTCTTCATGATGATTACCAGACACAGAAAGACTCACAGGAGAAGTGCAATGTGTAATCCGCGCCATCTGCTGCCCCTTAAGGGACCAGACATCCAAAGGGGATTGGAGAGGGACAACCGGGACACCCCAGGCGCGAACCAGAGTTTCATCAATGAAGTTGCCCTCCGCACCAGAGTCGAGAAGGGCGGTGGACGGATGATCACGCCCAGCGAAGGACAACATGACGGGAAGTTGTGTACTGGAAACAGGGGAGAGTTTAGAAGAAGTGGCGCCCACCAGGACTCCCGGACTCACTGGTGGGCAGCGGCTTTTAACGGGCAGGTCTTAGCAAAATGTCCGGGTTTCCCGCAATAAAGGCAGAGGGCATTCTGCAGCCGCCTATCTCTCTCTCTGTGACAGGCGCATACGCCCCAGTTGCATAGGTTCCGACTCGAGAGGTGGTGACGTCGGGGCAGAGGGAGAAGTGGAGGTCTCATCCAAAAGCGCGCGCTGGCGCAGAGAGCGGCGCTGACTGCGAAGCATCCTCCGGGCTTCGATCCGGAGAGCTAAATCAATGATGGCATCAAGAGTGGGGGGAAGATCGTGAACAGCGATTTCATCCTGAAGACCGTCTGACAACCCTTCAACAAACTGCGCTCGAAGAGCCGCTTCATTCCAGTGGCAGGCAGCCGCTAGAGTCTTAAATTCAATGGCGTACTCGGTGACTGAGTGTCTTCCCTGAACCAGATGTGCCAACCGAGCCGCAGCGGCGTCCCCACGAACGGAGCGGTCGAAGAGTTTTTCCATCTCCTCGCGAAACTCATTAAAGGATTGGCAGCAAGGATCGCCGGCATCCCAAACAGCTGTAGCCCACTCACGAGCCTTGCCAATCAGCAGGGTAATAACAAACGCAACCCGGGTGCGCTCAGATGCATAGCGATGTGGCTGGAGGGCAAAAACCAGAGAGCATTGTGACAAGAACGCTCGGCAGGAGGCGGGATTGCCATCATACGGTGGTGGGGCTGTGGCATGAGGCTCCGTCTCTAACTGCTGACTGGTTTGAGAGGTGCTCTGCCAAACCTGGTCAAGACGGGAGGAAAGGTCAGACATGCGGATGGATAAATCCTCAACCTCTTGAGATGTGGTGGTGAGACGGGCCGAGTGTTGGCCCAACCATGAACCCTGCTGGGCGAGAGCAGATCGGAGGGCATCAACCTCCGCGGGATCCATAAATGGCAAGTTCGTCCTGTTAGGGACCACACAACTCAGGAATCCCAGTGCAGAGGGTTTTAATCAGGTATGTAATGCAGGCAACACTAAATGACGTCAGTGGATATATGTATAAAAGAATAACACTCAATGTCTTCATGAAATATGTATAAGAGAAAAACACTCAGTGTTCCGTGTGTGAAAGGTGCGATAAACTTGAAAAACACTGGAGAGGTGAAACACAGCGATGTTCTCTCGTAGGTCACAAATGTGGGAAACACAGCAGGGCTGTAGGACATCCACAAAAATCCGTAGACACTAGGGGAATTCCACAAGGGGCACAGAGAGAGTTTCCTGGCGGGGCACAGAGAGAGAGAGATGGCTAACAGAGTCTTCAGCTGACAAAGCACTGGACAGCGCACGCTCCCGGTCAGCACAAGCCGCTGGACAGCGTCCGGAGAACCACTGATGAAGGGAGTGTAAACACGACTGTTGCCACACCAGTCGGGAAAACCAGATAGCAGCGATGATGAGAAAACCAGCAGAGATGTAGGACGAAGATAGATAATAATCCACAACTGAGTGATAACGGGGCAGGGAATCTAAGGGGCAAAGGCAGCAGAAAGCACAGATATAAATCAGAAAACTTCAGAGCTTGACAAGACTAGAACTAGCAAAGCTAGCGGGCACGAACATACTAAGACGAACTTGCAAAGAACAAAGGAAACGAGGGGAATTTAAATCAAACCGGATTGGGCAATAATCAGAATCAGGTGCGGGACGCCGGTAAGAGGAGTCAGAGGTAATGAGATCACCAGGTGGAAGACGCGCACGTGTGGAGCTGTCAAAACAAAAACACAACACATAGTGAAACAAAGACAAAGCAGCCAATAAGACCGAAATCATGACACATGGGGACATCAAACAAGGTCACAAAAACACTGGTATCCCTATCTTTGTGGGGACAATTGGTCCCCACAACGTGATAATTACCAGGTACACACACACACACACACACACACACACACACACACACACCCCTATATCCTCTGGGGGTTTCTGCTGTAAGTCGTAAAGCTATAGACGCTGATTCATCTCAAACCTAACCTAATATCAGGTTAAGATGCTCGAATAGTTATATTTTTATTTTATTTAGTAAAAATTAAGGTTTACCTATTTAATGTAAGTGCATGATTTTAATGTTATGTAGAGCCACGTCCTAGCTGGTGTTGTGGTTATAGATAGTTTTATGGAAGCACACAATCATGTTTAACAAAACCACACACGTCTCTGTGAGCCATGTCAAGTTTGTTAAATGTTTTGTCTTTAAAGAAATGTTTGTTGTCACGTTAGTGACAACCTGGATTATAACATTGTCAACTTTGATAAATAATATTTGCAAACATTTTATTGATAACAGATGGGTTTAAGGCTACATTAATTAAAAACAAACCAGAAGGTGAGATAAAATGTCTTAAAACTTTTAAGTTTCTTTAAACCCACAGATATGAGATAACATGTTTTAATCAGTATCTGTGTAATGAAGCCTAAAATAAAAAAATAAAAAAACTTTTACTTTTTGTCAATGGGGAGATAATTAACATTTTAGAGATTTTAGAAACAGCCAGAGACACATGCGCGCACATGCAAACACACACACACGCAGACTCTCATACTCACACCCAAAGACACAAGCGCATACACACACACACACACACACACACATACATACACAGACCCCAAGCGCACACGCACAGATCCGAATGCACGCACACATAGACTAAACACTTGTCTGGTTAGAAACTAAAATAACTGTTTAAGTTTTATTCGTGACACGGCGCTGTTAATGTGACATCAGATAAATTTACTCAGACAAATCTAAAATGTTTGATTTTTTTAAACGTTTAAATGTCTTAAACTTTAAAAAGTTTATTTTTTAAAACCACAGATATGTGTGTGCATGTGCTTATTGCCCTAAGCAATAACGTATTTAAATCAGAGACTTGGTTAAAGAATTCCCTAAATCTAAAATAAACCTTTATTTTGCCAGAGCGGACAGAATTACATTTATTAAGTTTATTTTAAAACGGTAGATATGAACACACACCCGGTTCGTTCTCTGTCACCACCGGTGATCGATCTTTAATGTGCGTGAACAATAGATTGCGGTGCATGAACAGATTCACGGAGTTCGTGATGCGATTAAACTTTTATTTAGGTTAAAATAAATACCCTTTAGTCTAAAGAAAGTAGTATTGACGACCCCTAGAGATTATGGCCTATGGGGGCATTGCTTATACACGTACTGTATATTTCATTAAATAAATTCATGGTGTTACAAACTATTAGAACCTGAAGTGTTTGCCATAAAATAGGCGCGCACCACCTAAAATCTAAAATAAATCTTTTACTTTTGTCAATGTGGGACTGAATTACATTTATTTTACCAACATTGAGTTTTAGAAATCTTTAATTGTTTACAAGGGACACCCCGTTGTGAGATGCGCTGGAGCTGGTGATAACGGAGTGGGGGAGAGAGAGGTTCAGAGACCACTGGTAAAAACTGAACGTCCAAAACAACAAACTTTTTTTCACATCAATATATATGACAACATTCGCGTGACAAAATGGTTTTGGCACAATTCATTGCTTAAATATACACGTACTGATTATTTAATTATATAAATTTGTGATGTTACAAACTTTTAGATCCTGCAGTGTTTGCCATAAAATAGGCGCTGGTGCTCCACCTAAAATCTAAAATAAACCTTTTACTTTTTGTCAGAGTGGACAGTATTACGTTTTACCATCACGGTTTTAAAAGACTCTAACTAGTTTACAATCCGCCCCTGCTGTGAATTCTCTCACGCACAAACGGGTAGGACACACACAGAACAGCTTCTGAAACATTGTGTCTGATCAGATACTAAAGAAATAGACCAATAGAAAATATCAGATTTAAGTTTAACCAGATACATCTAAAATGTTTGATTCCTTATTGACTTTAAAGAAACTTTTGACAAAACAAACTTTTATATTCAACAGTATTTGCCATAAATACGTGTGTCCGCTCCGCCTAAAATCTAAAATAATACTTTATTTTGTCAGAGCACACATGATAAGATTCGTTGTATAATATACACATATTCACACATGGTTTTAAGTAGACATTAATAAAAACAAACCCTGAAGATGGGATGAAAACGTCTTAAAACATTTAAAAGTTTATTAATGTCACAAGTCGGGGTGGACCCAGATGTAAATAAGGTCACGCCCCTTTTTCCACATCGAGGAGATTCCCAAAGCCACCCCAATGACCAGACACACAAGGTAAGCATAAAATTAAAATGTACTTTATTTAAATTACTTAAAATAATAAATAGGGGAGGGAGGAAGGGGAACTTAAAATACCGGCCTTTTCAGGCTCTCGTTATTTTCCACCGGCTGGATTTCACACAGTTCCTCTTCGTGTCGCTCATTTTCTCTCTCTCCTTTCCTCAGGCAACAGCTGGAAACACAAGAGGCACAGTTACTCTGCTTTGGATGGCTCTCACCTCTTGGCTGGACGCGGTGTACCGTAAGTACGGGTTTTCTCGTTTTCTCCTCAGATTGTTCACTCTCTCTCCTTTTCTCTCCACAGGTATCAACTGGCAGCAGTGACGGACTTACAGCACTTTACGAGGCGTCTGATGGGGTAAGTAGTTCCTACTTGGCGTCGGGGGCGAACCCTCTCGACTACTCGGTGGTGGCAGAGGGGTGGGATACCTCAACGTCTCACCGGGCCGAGCGCTTCCCTCTCTTTGCTGCCGTCAGCCGTTCAAACTCTGGACAGGGGCGCCCCTTTGTAGAGGCCAAGGGACGATGAATTTACGTCACCTCTCTCTCTGCAACAACAATGTTTATGCAATCGGAAAGTATCAATGATAATAGCCCCAAATCGTACTCACACCTCTGCTGTTTCCTCGGCTCTTCACCGCCACTCTTCACATCCACCCGAGGACTAGACGGGGGAAAATCGTTTCTGGGCACCGTACAATTTCTGGAGGCCCAAAGCACGCTCACAACGTATGCTGTATTGAACTGAGCTAAAGCCAGCAGCCTCTTTGTCTTCCCTCGACGAAGTGCGTGAAGGCGGGGGTTGATCTGACAAGACACACAGCGATACACAGCAACCCACAGCAATATACAGCACCACGTCAAAAATAAAGGTTCCACAGCACAAAGACTCACCCACCACTCCAAGTGTACGAAAAAGACGCCCGTCTTCCCTCACTTTGCTTAGTTCAGATTCGGCGATGGAAATATGCGGCCCAGCTAGTGGTGTCGTCGTTGTGTCTGCTTCGGTAAGTATTCCTTCGGCTCACCCACCACGCTCTGTTAGGGGTAGGGCCGCCTTCCTTCTCCTGGAGGGTTTTAACATAAAGCCAAGTTAATACACGGGACACTTCCAACTAGATCTTGGTACTCACAACGATGCCGTTTTCAATCCCCTTTGTCACTTTGTCTCAACTAGTCGTATATCCGTTCTCCTCACAACCTTTAAGGTTCGCGATGTCTTCACAATCATCCAATTCCAGCCAAAAGCTCTTCAGTATAACACCACAACCAGCCGGGTGCAGTGCTCCTTTAACTCTCTCTCACAGCTCCGTCCTCTTTTGCCTCTCTTGGCTGCCGTACTCTCTCCTCTCGCTCTAAGCGCTCTGTGGATCAACGGCGCCCTCCGGCTCCTCCGAGGACGGAGCGTGTGATTTGGGTCTGCCCTAGGCAGTAGTGGAGCTTGTGCCCAAAAACAACTCTCCTCCTGTGTGCTGCTACAGCTCCATTTATGTGGCCCGTCCTCATTTCTTCCTCTAATCAGAGCTGCTACATAAATTGGCTGCACCTGTGGCTCGTTTCTTCCTGATTTGTGTTGCCAGGGAGACTGGGAAGTGAAAGGTGCTTTTAAAAATTCTGTCCGGGCGGAACCTCTCCTCTCCCTTTTTGGTTCCGCCCTAAGTCACCCTGTGACATTAACGTCAGATATAAGTGCGCATCAGCGTAAGTTGTCTGTCACCGTCGGTGCGCGCATATGTTTTAATCAGAGACTTGGTTCAAGAATTCCCTAAATCTAAAATAAACCTTTACCTTTTGTCAACGTGAGGGTGAATTACTCTTTATTTTAACAACATTGAGTTTTAGAAGTCTTTACTCATTTACAAGGACACCCCATTGAGAGACGCGCTGGGGCGAGAAGGGAGGGGTGAGAGAGATAGAGAGAGAGAGAGGGAGAGAGGAGCGCTCGTGAAACTGGACAGCCTAAACAATAAACTTTTTTGACAGCAATAAACATGACAACATTCGCGTGACAAAAAACACACGCGCACAGAGGAAAAACAACGCGTTGATTGACACATCGTAAAACAAGCTCCGGACAACCGCTGTCTAAAAGCCATAAAATACGACTCTCAATACTAGACAGCATGTACACCATTTGATTGATAGCCCCTCCCACCTGTCAAAGGGGGTCATAAATCAATCAAATTTTGACAATAAGCGCCCTCTATAACTACTTCTATGTATGCTTGTAATTTGCATTTGCAAAAAATAGTATTTGTTATTACACAATATTTTTGACAATGGCATTCATCTTTTATTTTAGTGAAGTCAAGGAATTTGACAGAGCAGTTTCCAAAAGACTGAAAAAAGAATGAAAAGTCACCTGCAGTAAGTAATTACTTACTTATGCATTTACATTATTTTATATTTATTCATTTAGCAGACGCTTTTATCCAAAGTGACTTATAAATGAAGAGTTATTTTTAATGCAATTGAAGATGAAAAGTAAAGTCACTAACACAATTCTTTCTTACTTTTTTCTTTGTTTTCTCCTGTTTACAGCAAGATGATGTTTAGGTAATTGTTCAATAAAGTACAGAATTGTTTATTATTGGTGTTTTGTCTATTCTTATTTAAGTTTTGCTTCACATTCAAAATATCAAAAAACAGGTTTTGTAATGTTAGCGTGATATAATGTTAATAAGACCATTATATAATATCACACAATATTTTTCTGAAGATAGTTTAATCTGTAATTGTATCCCTTCCATCAGTAATTTTCTTTCAATTACACCCACGCTCAAAAAATACTGCAAACTACTGGGGAATTTGTTAGTCAGAGAAAACGTTCATTAGAAAGTTTTTTGGCACATGCATTAAGCAGGCAACGCAAATATTTATTTGGATAACTTTAAATAAAACGAGACCTTAATATTGCATACTATTGTTTTTAATGCCATTTGGGTAAGCGTGTTATACGATCTTCCAAACAGCAGGGGGGCGCTGTCTAGAAAAAACGAGGGGACTGAGAATGCGGGTCTCTGGGCGGGGGTCTGTAGCGGCAGGCTCCGAGTCTGCAGCTTCATACTACTCGATGTAACACATTTTTTTATTCCGCGTAATGTAATTAAGTGCGCGTTGTCAACTTGACATTCCTGCACGTTAGACTGCGTGTGACGACAGAAATGGGAAATAATCCACCAACAAATGAAAGAGTCATTTCTGAAATTTCATAATAAGCACTAGTGATGTGCAGGTCTCTCTCTCTTTCGCTCTCTCTGTGCTCGTGCAGCTGAGTCTCTGGCATCCAGAAGTCTCTTCAACCATGCGCAAGAAAATGTGCCGCTAAATTAAGAAAGGAGTTCCTGCACATAATGCTGTTAGTTGTTATAAAGTTTAAGTTTACCCGCGTTTATATCAGTGACGCGTGCGCAGCTGGAGAGATGTAGTTTGACACAACGTTAGCTCACAGTACACACATCTGTTGGTTTAGAAAGGCGAGAAAGAGACGCAACGGTAAAGGTGCAAGTCTAAGTAAAGACCGACAAGACCATCTCAAATGATCATCCCCTGATAGCACCATTCATATTTATAATCCCTTTATCTAAAGATCTTATATACAGGTATGTTCCCTGTCTGTTTTCATACTTGGTCGTTTTACATGCTTATGTATGCATAAATACTTAATACAATGCATACTATGGGCTCTATCTTACACCCGGCGCAATGCAGCGCAATGCGCAACGCAAGTGTCTTTTGCTAGTTTCCACCCTGCGCAATTATAATTTTCACGTTTAGCGCCACGTTGTTTAAATAGCAAATGCATTTGCGCCCATTGGCGTTCTGGTCTGAAAACAAGGTGTGTTCAGGCGCATTGTTGGCGCGTTGCTATTTTGAGGCAACTAAAATAGACAACCCAATTGACCAACAAAAACCTGGTCTAAAGTCTAAAGTCAATGGCGCAATATGTTTTTTGTTACTTAAAGAGCGCAGTAATATGCGCCTATAAACGGGAGGACAACGCGGGTTTGCTTATCACATAGTACATGAATGTGCAGCAGCACAAAAACGCTTTTAAATATGAAAGATTAAAGGATTGAATGTAAAAGATTATTATTGAGTCTCTTGGACATAAATGAGGACTAATTATGAGACGTTAGAAGGCGCAAAGATCTATCTACTTTTATTTTTTATCCTTGCTGCTATTATTCTTATTACTGTGTCTATGTGTGTGTGTGTAATGTCAGATGCACTGTAAAGCACTTTGGTCAGCCATGTGGCTGTTAAGAAATGTGCTATATAAATAAAGCTGAAGTTGAAGTTGAAGAAAGAGCTGCTTCACCTGCAGCCTGGTAAGTAAATAAATGCTTTGCTTTAAACAAATGCATCTGTTTTTAAATGTTTTTTTTAAATGCTACCTCACGGATTTATTGTATATGATGACTCTGTACCTGTGGATATAGTGAGATGAGAAGTAATGCTTAAAAAAACTCTTTGCTTAAAAAACCGCTGTCCAAGTGCTGAAACGAACGTGCGGAGAGCCGCTTGTAAATTCTTTATCTCCTGTTTGTTACAAATAAAGTATTTTTAGAGTACAAACCTTATCTTACATACTTGTAAATTATTTTTTGATGATATTGGATAGCCATACATTTAAGGCAATTACAAGCCTACTTTTTTACTTCCATGACTAAAAGAAAACGATTTTTAAAGGTTTTAATAAAAAATAACAATTTCAATAAAAAACAACACAATTATTTAACATTAATCTTAAACTGGGGATCTTCTTCCTCCGCTTAGTTTTTCAGTTTACAAAGTCCGTCATCTAAATAGGGATTAGACATAGTGCCAGCGCAACAGGCTTTTAAAGGGGATGAGAGCTGAGACTCTCATTGGTTTATTGCACGTTACGCCCAAAATACTCCCATTTCTCATTAAAAAAAATGTACCAACCCTTTTCGACCATGCGCTCGGCGCACAAACCATTTTTCCCGTCGTTAAATTAGCAAAAGTGGATTAGGACACACCCATTTAGACGTTGTGCTGTGCGCTTTAGACAATGCGTTAAGATCTTTAAAATAGGGCCCTATATCTTCAATAGCCTACAAAATAAATAACTGTTTAAAAAACAAGATTCTGTCTATAAAGACTTATCTTTTGTTATCATTAATGCATTTTCACTTTAAAACTAACTTTAACTTATTATATTTTTTAAACTGTGGTGAGCATTTAGTAGTGAGTGGCAATTTTCTGCAAATTTGTATATTCCAAAAACTATATAAACATAAAGCTTATAAACATATAAACTTTCACACATTTTGGTTTTATTATCACCACAAGTTGCTGTGTGTGGTTGTTAAATAAAGTGTCTTGTGTTTATGCTCAGTTGGGCTCAGTGATATGTTAATAACAATATTATGGTGTTTTCTGGCTCAAAGAGGGAAAACTCACTGTTGAATGTCTCGAAAGAAACTAATGCATTTTGTAATGTAGATTACCTACGTAGATATTACACTTTAAAAAAAAAGAGACTATAAATCGAGGGGAAGGGGGGCCTACAAAACCTCTTAGCCCCAGGGCCTCACATTAGGTTAAGGGGCCCTGGTTATATACATCATGCAAAAAAGCTTGTTCATCAAAAATTTTTAATTGTCATTTAAATATAAACCTGGGTGAACTCTTAGGCATCTTAAAATTTCTCACACAAGATATTGCACAGTAATCACTGAGATAATTACAAAAAATTCCTATCGCAGAAAAAACATGTGGTATATTAGTTAAAATTATATCAATCAAAGAAGAATTACTCATACTCTTTCCATTTAAGAGAGTTGGTAAATATATCAATTGTTCTAAGCACAATGAGTTACAAATGTCCTTAAATAAATCCGATGACTGAGACTTGTTTATGTTGGACTTGTTTTTATGTGATTTATTATATTTTCCTTGGCACTGGCACTGTTGTATTTGTTTAATTGAGAAAATGCAGATGTTACATTTATTATTTGTTAAAAAAATCATTAGACTATTCGATTAATCAGAAAAAAATAGATTAATCGGTTGAAAAATAGTCGAAAGTTGCAGCTCTATTTAGAACGGACGACGTCAAACCGCGCTGATAGCTTCGGACCAATCATAACCTTTCAATAAAGATGACGCGTTTAGCCCCACACGTTTACGGACGTTTTCGCGCACAGCCTCCTTAAGTCGAGGACACTTGAAGTTTACGTCCACTTTTCTTTACCAAAGTTGTTTAAAACGGCTTACCATCTACTTGCTAAATTTCCGACGTCCTCAGCACGCCCTCTGTGAAGCCTAAAATACAAATAGTACTGTTGTTTAAGATGCATTTTCAATTTGACGGCGCCTAATGCAATGTTGTTTGGTCACTAGCAACTTTGCGACTGTCCGTGTTTACCACAGATGTGAAAACAACAAAATACGGACCGTGGTTATGAACAAAGTGGATGGTTTACAAATGCAACACTGAGCTCGCTGCGCGCCACAGGTAATGAGCTGATACTGCTGTGATATTCCAACGAAACCTTACAGAGTTTAAAAACCAGCCTTTTATTACCAGCTAATTTGAAGTACACCCATACTTTAGACTCCTTCGACCTTTAAAAACTTTTGCAAACTAACCCGTTTGACATTGCACTCGACCCTCTGCTTAATACGGACTTGTGGAGATGGGGATAGACATAAGGTTTTTGCCTACTAGTGGTGTGGAGGAAATGGTTGTTATTTTAGTGTGAAAAAAAATTAAAAGGAAAAATAATAGAATCGACAAAAATATTGATGCCAACTAATTAGCAGCGTAGACGTCGTCAGTTCTATCGACCAATCGCGACAGCTCTATATGAATAAGCAGAACAGATCTTAGGCGCAGACGGCAAATGAACACAAAGACTTTTAATGAACACTAAACAAGAAAACAAAGACCCACGAGGTGGCAAAACAACAATACCTTAAAAACACCAAACAGACTAGACCAGTGGTCCCCAGCCCTGTTCCTGGAGATCTGCTTTCCTGCAGAGTTTTTCTCCAACCCTAAACCAACACACCTGAACCTGCCAATCAAGCTTTTCATGGCTACCCAAAAATTGGACGCAAGTGTGCTGAAGCAGGGTTGGATCTAAAGTAGGCAGCAGGGTAGATCTCCAGAAAGAGGGTTGGTGACCACTGGACTAGACTAACTGACAAAAGACTTACATTAAACTTGACTAAAACTTAAAAATGATTCAGTTGACTAGACAGCGTATCTTTACAAAGAGTAAAGTATTTTACAAAACGAACAAGCACAGGACAGCAAACACAAATCCACAGGACCACCAGTTGAGAATCACTGCATTAGAGCATTAATAATGCCTGCAAAATGATAAAGCTCAAAGTTCAATGCCAAGCGATATATTTTCTTGAACAGAATTCATTTTCAAAGACTACAGAGAACAGCTGGTTTGGACTACAGCCCTCTATTTCCCAGATATATACAGGAATACAACAGTTGCCAGCTAAGCTAAGCTGCTGTCGAATCACAAGACACTAAACCACCTACACAATCTGAAGTCGTTCTATGAAGTCTTTCCTTTAGAAATACATAAAGAAGACATCAACCCATTTTTAGGACAGTGAAAACATCACTATAGAGATAAGTAAATTGTGTGAAAAATACTGTGTTTTTTACACGAAACATGAACACATGTTATAGTATGCACAATCAAGGCTTCGAAAGCACAGGAAAAACCTTTAATATAGCTTGTCAATTACTATAAATAACAGCCCATGCTAGCCAAATATTAAAGGTGCAATTTGTAAGATATTTGCAGTAAAATATCCAAAAACCACTAGGCCAGTGTTATATATTTTGTCCAACTGATTACTATCAATATCTGTAATGTTTTCAACTACTTGTAAATCGTGAGAAAATTGCCATTGATTCAAAACATTGACACGGGGCAGTGCAGTCTCCTGTCAATGACGTTAATATCCACGTGACCCTTTGTTACCGCTTTTACTGACGTAAAAACCACATGAAAACCGTGTTGTGGATAATTGCTGAATTTAGTGTATAGCGTCTGTTGGGCTACTCGTTTGTTTATGGACTACGATTACTCTTTACTGTCTGCCCCTGGTTGTGTCAGCAAAGACAGCTCCCGTAAGCGCACGGGCCAACCAAACGACCCAAGAAGAGTTTGGAAGAAGACGAGAGAAAGAATCAGGATCAATATCTGTGTTGCATTATCTGGATGGAGAGAGCTTCACGACAACATTTAACTAGACAGAGATGCTCTTGCTTGTGTTTTACGTGAAAGGTAAGCTGTTTTGATTGGTTACCCTTCAAAATCGTATGTTGTTATATCAATCACAAGATTAGTGTCATGACTTTGGTTTTATTGACTGCTTTATTTTGGTTTCTCTGTGTTGGTGTTTTGTGTTTATAGTTTCACACGTGCGCGTCTCAGTCACGGGTGTAATTAGTGTTATCTGTTTCACCTGCGTCACTCACCTGCAGTTCATTTCATGGCCATTCGATTCAGTATTTAATCCCTGTGTGTTTTTGTGTTCTTTGCAAGTCCGTCTTTGTATGTTCTCGCCGGTTTCTAGCGCTGCTAGATTTTTGTCTTGTCCTGTCGAGTTTTTGCCAGTTACTCTTGTCAGTTTTATTTTCCCCTGTTAGTCTGTGCTCTCTGCTACACGTAGATTTTGGAAACCAGTCACCTAGATAATCTGCTGTTCTCCGCTCTCTCTCTCGCTGCATTAAAGACTGCCTTCTCCTTCAGCGAGCTGAGGATTCTCGCCGCGGCTTTGCCGCTGTCCAGCTGGGCGGTCCCACGCCTCGGGAGCTCCCCTGTCAGCTCTCAGCACCACTAACGCTCTCTCTCTCTGCCCGCCTCAGGATCATCTCGCTCACCTGCCGAGCTGGCGTTGTGCCCTAGTGAGCTGTGGATCTGTCTCGCTGTGTCGTGTGCAGAGGTGGAAGTAACGAATTACAACTACTCACGTTACTGTAATTAAGTAGTTTTTTCGTGTACTTGTACTTTTATGAGTACATTTTTAAGTCTGTAATTTTCCTTGTACTTAAGTACAAATTAAGGTAAGTAATGTACTTCGCTACTTTGAAAATCACATTCGTTACTAAGTACTTGTAGAATTTGAATTAAATTAATATTCAAATCTTTGACAGCATTTGGATATCCAATAGAAATAATTGATCGTGGGCGGGCCAATAAAAACCCTTGTATTTGGACCGGGAAAAAAGCCCGGTCTCTGGAGAGCGATCCTCGCGCGTCCTTCACTGTGACGTTGTATTTAGTGTTTTAATGTCAAAGAACTTTGGCGTTATGGACGCTGAATTAATTAAAAATTCAGAAGAAATACCGGATGATGAGTGCCCATGGCAGCACCTGGGAGTTGTTCACAAACAGAGGAAGGAAAGGAGACAGCGTGCAAATGTAATGCAAACTTTGTTTGCCATCTGCAGTGATTTCGGCTTACAATACTTCAGCCTCTAATCTTAAAAAGCACATTATGGTAAGAAGTCTTATAACCATATTTATGTGATCGTTTTCGTTTTTAATGTTAGACCTCACAATAATTTGACTGAAAACATCACTTGAAACATGAGCTTCAGTTACCTAGGTGACAAGCACGACCGTAAAAAAAGATTTAGCATTGTATAAATGGCGCTCAAAGTTAAATTTCATGTCATTGTCAACATTGTATTATTCATATTGAATCAGTGTTTTAAGCTTATAATAATAAACAGTCTAATAAGGACTCTTTTATCAAATTCGTCTGTTGCCGCGTCCCACTGGCGTAGCAGTGTAACTGCACTGACTGCCTGTCTAAATTACACATATGTCAGTGCTAAATGCTGATAACTTTTGAAATATTAGTAGGGTACTTTTAAAAAATATTATTGGACAAGAAAGCTTTGAAATTCTTTTCCCCGCCATTGACGAGTTATCTATCTTGTCAATTAAGAAAAAAACATTTGCATAAAAAACGTGTTTCTGAAGAATTTATGTTAATGTGCAATACCGCGATTGTCCACTAGATAGCGGACTTACCCAATTTATGGATAAACTGAAGCCAAAACGTTATTTACTAATTTTATGTTTTTATATTCGTTCTGAATCTGATCTCTAACTAAATTCCTTCACAAAAATGCAATTGTTTCAGCTTTTTGCTAAAAAAAAGTGTATTTGTAAAGAAAAATACCAATATTTAAGAGTTTATAAGCAGGGAAAAAATAGGATGAAACGTTTTTATTGTTTGTTTGAAAGTAGAGGGTATGTTCTTTCATTTGATATATTTGTATGTTTATATATTTTTAGAAGAAAATTTTCCTGGAAGGCATTTTGTAAAACTTTTGTGAAAATCATAAAAAATGCTGGGGGGGCAACTTTTCGAAAAATGGCTGGGGGGGAATGAGTTAATGTAAAAAAAAAACTGTTTTTAAATAAAATAACCCAACAAGCTTATTTATGTTGCATCATAATTCATTAATAATAATAACATTAGACCATTTTTATAACTTGATAAAAATTATATGAAGAAACAAAATGAAATAATATAGCTGCTGTTAAAATCATTTAACATTCTTTAAACAGACAAAATTCCTGTACTATGTGTTTATTCGTATAAAACACAAATTGCCTGTTTTTAATCCATTCATATTTCTGATTTCATTCAATGGATTTAATGTTTATTCAATAAATATCACCGGCTAAAAAGTAATTTGTACTTGAGTAGTTTTTAAGAGGGGTACTTTGTTTTTAACACCAGTACTTTTACTTGTAATTGAGTATTATTTTAGCAACTACTTGTACTTGAGTACAAATTTTCAGTACTCTTTCCACCTCTGGTCGTGTGTTCTCCTCCCTCTCTCCCACTGTTCGCCTGTGTGTGGCAGTAGCCCGGACGTGTGTGGTCATTCTCTCAAGCCCAGTGTGTGTGTGGTTTCTGTTTTTGCCGTCTGCCTCGGAGTGGCCTTTGCGCTCAGACGTGCTACTGACATTATTCATATTATTATTTAAATAAATATTTCTGTTTATCTGCTCTGGGATCTCTCTGTGTGTTTCTCACCGTAACAGAACGGACTTGCCACCATGGATCCCGCAGATGCAGATTCTGTCCGTTCTGCGCTCGCACAGCAGGGAGCCTGGCTGGGCCAACACTCTGCTCAGCTTTTCACTACAGCTCAGGAGGTGGAGGATTCGACTCGACCGGACTCGTCATTCCCTCGATTCGGAGCCCCATGCTGCCAACCCTCCACCCTACGACGGCGATCCTTCTTCCTGTCGGGCGTTTCTGTCCCAGTGCTCGCTGGTGTTCGCTCTCCAGCCTCGCTGCTACGCGACTGAGCGCACCCGAGTCGCCTATGTTATCACCCTGGGGAGAGCGCGCCAGTGGGGCACTGCCGTTTGGGACGCCCATCATCCATGCTGCCAGTCATTTGAGGAGTTTCGGGAGGAGATGGTGAAGCTCTTTGATCGCTCCGTTCGTGGTGATGCCGCCGCGGCTCGGCGGGCTCGCCTCGCCCAGGGAACGGGCTCGTGACGGATTATTCCATTCAGTTTAAGACTTTGGCAGCGGCATGCAGCTGGAATGAGGCAGCCCTCCGGGCGCAGTTCCTTGAGGGTCTGAGTGACAACATTCAAGATGAGATAGCGATCCACGACCTGCCACACTCTCTTGACGGCATCATCGAGCTTGCGCGTAGGGTTGAAGCCCGGATGCTGTTCTGCGACCAGCGCCGTTCTCTCCGTCACCGGGCCTTTTTGAGCGAGTCCACCCAGTCCAGCCAGCCCAGTAATTCTTTGTCAGTGGAGAGTGAGCCCATGCAGCTGGGCAGGATGCGACTATCGCAGAGAGAGAGAGAGCGTCGCCTTCAGAATTCTCTATGCCTCTATTGTGGCAAACCTGGGCACTTTGCCAAGCTCTGCCCGGTAAAAGGGGTCGCCCACCGGTGAATCAGGGGGTCCTGGTGGGCATCACGTCACAGAAAACCTCCCCGTCATCCTGCACCCAACTTCCGGTCACTTAGTCCTTCTCTGGTTTCGATCATCCCACTATGGTTCTGCTCAAGTTCAAGTTCAAGAAACTTTATTATCCCCGAGGGGGAATTTGTTGTGCAGCAGCATACAATACACAGTACACAAAACGACCATACAATCAACAGGAATAAATTCAATACATACAACACAAAAGTCCGCAACTCACATTAACTTGTTAAGACCACCTATAGCAGCGGGAACAAAGGAATGTTTGTGTCTGTTGGTACTGCATTTAGGCAGTTTGAATCTACGACCTGACGGGCAACAAAATAAAACAGCCGTACAATACGACTCGGGCGCCGAGGGCAACTTTATCAGTGAAGACCTGGCTCGTGCTTGTGGCATTCCTGCTGTCTCTCTTGAAGCTCCCCTGGATGTTTGGTCCATCAGAGGTCAGCAGATGGCACAGATCACTCATTGCACTCCCCCTGTAAGTCTTTTTATTTCTGGCAATCATCGTGAGGAGATTGTGTTGTACATTCTTCATGCCTCTCTATCTCCCATCATTTTAGGGCATGCATGGTTGGCACAACACAATCCCCACGTTGATTGGCAACAAAATGTTATTTTAGCTTGGTCTCAGTCTTGTCATGTGTCTTGTCTAGGTTCTGCTGTTTCGGGTTCTGTTTCTTCTCTTCCTCGGGTTTCGGCGGTTGATTTGACCGGGGTCCCGGCGGAGTATGCCGATATCGGTCAGGTGTTCAGTAAAGCCCGGGCCACCTGCCTTCCTGTGTTTTACAGCAACTAGGTCCATTGAACTACAAAATTGTCCTTGAAGACACAGGAGAAGACATCCGCACAGCCCATGTCTGTAATCTAAAAATGTGTTTTCCTACTGCAGAAGAGATAGAGATCCAAGAAAAAGAGAAACTACGCAAGCTTTTCCAAGACTCTTCTGAAGAAGAAGAGAAATTTTTGTGTTTCTAAGGGGGGTATTTCCGTATTTTTTCTATTTGTGTTAATTTTTCAGGGGGGGAGAGTGTGGCAGTACAGCAAATTTGCCACAATTTATTTATTTTTCACTATAGCACTAAAGAAAAAAAAGATTTTTTTTTAGTTTTTTCTAACCCGGAACTACACCATAAACCGGAACTGGAGGACGATAGGGTAGAAAAGGGGGACACACGCATCCGGTAGTGCTGCGCCATAGTCTCGTGTATTGCCCGTGTGTTACCTGTGTGATCTACCTGCCGTGCGACGGATTGTTTGGTCCTGTGTACATGCCGAGTTTGGAGTTCGAAGATCATAGTGACACGAAGCTTAGTTTCAGATGTGTTTGCTAAGGACCTAAAACCCGCGGTATTCGTGAAGGAGGATCTAGATGGGAATGTTTCCATTGGCTTGGTGGCCCTACGCATGCCTTTCTACGGATTCGGGTTAGTTGCCTGGTGATTCTTGCCACATACACACACATGCACACACACACACACATGCACACACACACACACACACACACGTTTACACAGACAATCGCATGTTTATGTCCAACTTGAAAATGGTAAATGTTGTATGTTGTTTGAAGTTTAGTGTATATATGTAATGTATTTACGAGTGTGTATTCTTTTTTTATTTTTATGTGTATTGTGGACGTGGATCTTCAGGATCTATGGCGCAGTCTGTATGCAGTCTGTATGCAGTCTATATGCAGTGTCTCGGAGAACTGAACGCGCTGTGACGTCTTTTTGTGTACACTTTGTTCTTCACCTGGAATAAACTGTCATTTGCACTTCAACTACAAACAGTACTGGGATCGTGTGTTGTTATTTTTTTTTTTGCGGGTTTGGGATTTGTGTAACGGATGGTTCGTTTGAGCTATTCCGGGGTTAAAACCATGCTCAAAATTAGACAGGATTAAAACCTGTCTGGCTCCCGAAACTCTGTTATTGTTAATTTTTTTTTAAGAGAGACTGACTCTATCACGTGACCTTTGTGGGTTAGCGGTTAAGTCCCTAGCCGTGTGATCTGAGGACCCGGGTTCATATCCCGGCAAAAGTGTTTTTTTTTTGTACTTTGTAATTTGCTGAGCATGGCGACCACCGTTACACCCTCTACCCAGGTTCCTGATACCACCCTGGGAACCAGTCCCTCTCTGGCCTCTAGTTCCGCCCTGGGTTCCTGTTCTGCTGGCTCCGCCCTGGCTACCTGCGCCGCCCGCGGCTCCGCCCTGGCTACCTGCTCCACCCGCGGCTCCGCCTTGGCTCCAGTCTACGCCCGCGGCCCCACGCTGGCTCCTGCCTCCACCCGCGGCTCCGCCTGGGCTCTTGCCTCTGGACTTTCATGGTCCTGGCCCACCATCCCTCCCCCGGTTCCACCTCCATTCCACCGCCCACCTGGACTTATGTACTTTGGGTTTTCTGGTGGGGCGTCTGGAAGCTGCCCCTTTGAGGGGGGGCTATGTAACGTGTTGTCCCTGTGTTCATTTGTATTTGTGTTTTGGTTTCATTCATATGTCTCTGTGTATTCTGTGGTTTACTTGTGTACCCTTAAGTGTCTCCGCCCCCTGGTTTGCTACCATGGTTACTCATTGTTCTCATGCTCTTTCCCTTGTTTGTTGTCTTAGTTACTGATTGTGTCTGCTCTGTTATTGGTCATTGTCATGCATTTATACCTTGCCTGTTCATTCATTGTTTGTCGTTCGTTGTTTGATGTTGCGTGTCCCTAGTGTTCCCTAGTTTATGTTTTGCTTTGTTTACCTGTATATTTATGGAATAAACTGCATTTGGATCCGCCTATCGCCTCATTGTGTTGCTAACCGTGACAATACTGCAATATATTTTTGTTGCGTAAGGGTATGGACATAAAATGCGAACCCGACTGAACATGTTGCCCATTGCGCATATGCCAAATTCATCCATTCATGACACTGTGGAAAGAAACCAATCCAAGATGAAGCGGTACACTGACACTAAGGCCTCATTTACACTGCAAATCTTGATGCCCAATTCTGATTTGATGCCTATATCCAATTTTTTTTACTGTGCGTTTACACGTTCATTCAATGTGACCCATATCCAATTCATGTGTTTACACTTGACATACATCTGAAACATTGCGCAAGTGTAATAGTGTTCTTGCGCCACACATCAAGATGGATAAATAAAGCACAAAGAAAATTCTTCTGTGTATTTTTTTAACGATTTGCTTAAAGCCGCATCACATTTAAAACCCTGTGTCCTTGATTTCTTAATTATATGTATGTATGAGATTTTTAATGTGTTGATTAAACGCAATTCCAAAACATTTCCCCGCAATCTTTCAAACACTTTAAGGTCAGTTAAATGTTCTATGATTGGTTGTTAATAATCTGTTCAATGATTGGGTAAAGCCTACGCAGCTACCGCTCTCAAAAAGATAAAGGGCGTATTTCAATAGAAAATGGTCCTCCATATGCCCTATTCCCCTCGAAGATCAGAACACTTGATGTATAAACTCTAGAGAAAGATGCACAATTGTCTCATAGTGTGGCCAATTCAAATACACTTGGCGCATAGAGAAATGAAATACACACGTCAGTTTCTCTTTATTTGGATCGACTGTGTGACATTCCCTTCCTGAAGTGCCCTTCAAGGGCGCTAAAACGCCATTTGGAATTCACCTCACTTTCCGCATGAACTTGACTGCGCGTCCCATCTCAAAGGCCGATAAAACAGCTGGAGTACTAATAAAAACATCAGTAAATATATAGGTTTCAGCAAATCTTTTGAAGCAATGTTACCATATTAGCTTTCTCTGGTAAAATAAGCTGCCTTCAAAGCAAGTGTAATTGCGGCCGTAACACTTTACAATAAGGGTGCACTAATAATCATGAATTCATGCTTAACTAATACACAGATAATACTGAATTAATGTATTACTAATGACTACTAATTACTACTTTTTAGCTATTCATTAATGATTGCCTCATTAGCAACTAATGAAGAGTCTGTCTGGTTAATATATTAGTTCATATATGAATTATTATTAATTAAATATGTAAGTGTGGATTAATTCAAAGACGTTCATTACTAGATTACTTTTGTTTTTAAAGTTATTATTGAACATTTCCAGCTCTCTGTGTTTTGAGTGCTGAAGAGCTACTCTCCAGGTTTAATTCCATCTGTGCTAATGCTCTAGATCAAGTGGCACCTTTAAAGACACTACACAATAAACCAAAATCTGAGCCTTGGCTAAATGATTCGACTCGCTCTCTTAGGCAAAACTGCAGAAAATTTGAGCGAAAATGGAGAAAGGACAGAATTCAGGTTTCACTACAAATGTTCAGAGACTCATTAACTAATTATCAAAAAGCTGTGAAAACAGCTAAATCTATCTACTTCACTGACATTATAAACAAGAACTGCCACAAATCAAGAACTCTTTTTAATGTTTTAAATGCTGCTAACAACCCCTCCAATGGATTCACGACTGACGCGTCTATGCTTTCATGTGAAGACTTTCTTCAGTTTTTTGTACAAAAGACACATGATTTAAGAATGGGGATAAACCCAGCTCTGTCTGACCCCTCAACTTTCTCCAGATGCACTGCTGTTCTTAATTGTTTTAATTCTGTTACAGATAACTATTTGATAGAAATAGTGGAACACCTCAAAGCATCAGGTTCTTCAGCTGACGTGATGCCCCCTTTTTTCCTTAAACAAGTTATCAACGTGGTTGGTCCAAATTTACTGTCATTGATTAATCAATGCTTACAAATAGGCACGATTCCAGAGTTGCTAAAACATGCAACGGTTCGCCCTCTGCTTAAAAAACAGGGCATGGATCCGACTATTTTAGCAAATTTTAGGCCCATCTCAAATTTGTCTTTCATTTCAAAAATTATAGAGAAAACTGTTTTTGATCAACTGCAATCTTTTTTAGCTGACAATATGATCTTTGAGGTTTTTCAGTCTGGGTTCAGAAAACATCATTCTACTGAAACTGCATTGTTGAAGGTTTCAAATGATATACTGATAACATGTGACTCAGGCAACTATGCTGTTTTATTGCTTTTAGATCTTACTGCTGCATTTGATACTGTCGATCATGCTATACTTATTGATCGACTGGAATATTGTGCAGGCATTACTGGCAGTGCCTTGAAGTGGTTTAAATCTTATCTCACAAATAGAACCTTTTCAGTTAAGCTAGGAGATTATACCTCGAGTAAAGCTGCAATAACTTGTGGAGTTCCTCAAGGGTCCATTCTGGCTCCCATTCTTTTTTCTCTATATATGCTTCCACTTGGTTCCATCTTTAGGAAATATGGGCTGTCCTTTCACTGTTATGCGGATGACACACACGTTTATCTGCCGCTAAAACGGAATTTTGATGGAATGAATGCACTGATGGCCTGCTTGAGTGATATAAAGAAATGGTTGTCGCTAAACTTTTTAAATTTCAATGAGGACAAAACTGAAATGATTGTTTTTAAACCATCTGATTCTGTGACTATTGCCAATCCAAATCTTGGTGTATTATCATCATATGTTAAGCAACATGTAAAAAATTTGGGTGTGGTATTTGATGAACATATGAAATTTGAGAGACAGATTAATACTGTAGTCAAATCTTCTTTTTTTCAACTGCGGCTTCTGTCTAAAGCAAAAACCTTTCTTTCTTTTAAAAATCTTGAGAAGGTGATTCATGCGTTCATTACCTCTAGATTAGACTATTGTAACTCATTGTATGCTGGGATTAGTCAAACAGCTCTATCTCGATTACAACTGGTTCAGAATGCGGCTGCCAGACTTCTGACTAAAACTCATAAACGGGAGCATATCACTCCAATATTACCGTCCTTACATTGGCTGCCTGTGCGCTACAGAGTGGTTTTTAAAATTTTATTAATGGTGTTTAAGTCTTTACATGGGCTGGCCCCTTCTTATATATCTTACCTATTGATTGAACGCAGTGAAACAAGATCTCTCCGGTCTTCCAATCAGAGACTCTTGACTATTCCGAAGACAAGGCTGAAATGCAGGGGCGATCGTGCTTTTACATCAATCGCTCCAAGACTTTGGAACAAGTTGCCCATCTTTATTAGACTGGCTCCCTCTGTGGCAAATTTTAAGTCAAGACTAAAAACATACTTGTTTGATAAAGCTTTTATATCTGGTTGAGGTGCTCTGTCTTTTCTTTTATCTTGTTTTATATTTTATATATTTTATTTTATATATTTTATTATTTTTAAATATTTTTACATTATGGTTGACGTGTTTTACTTTATTTTGAGTATTTTATCTCTTATTGTGCGAGTGTTTGGTGTATCTGTTGCAAAGCACATTGGTCAACCTGTGTTGTAGAAATGGTGCTATATAAATAAATTTGACATTGACATTGACATCTCTTGAATAAAAATATTTTTTTAAATGTTTGTTTATTATTATTAACGAAAATTCAAACCCAATAAAACAGTACAATGACAAACTCGATAAACAGCTTGTTTATTAATAAAACAAATTCGACGGATGGTATCTGTGTTCTAACACAAATAAATGAAAGACATAATTTTCTATTACTACGAATGCTTAGTATTTGTTTATTGTTATTTTATTATAACAGAACAACAATAAATTACTAAAATGGCTCGCTTATATAAAGGAGAAGGTTTAACAAAAACGAATATACGGAAAACATTTTACCTGCCTTATAACATAAATAGATCTAGAGATCCTTAGATTTTTTTAAAGAAATGATTGGTTTGCTTTTTTTCATCTATATAAAACCACGACAATATAAAAAGTTAAGGGAAGAAATGCAACTTGAATCCTATGTATTTTCAAAGCTCTCCGACTTTCACATTTACGTGAATGTTGTACGTCAGGAAATTATTTACAGCGAGTGCAGTATAATTTAACTATCATCATGTGCTGTGCTGGTGTAATAATCCTTTTTTCCAACCGCAGGGAAGTACTAAATTGTCGCAGTTTTAATGATGTACAGAACGTAATGCCTCAGAAAATCCGATCTGCCCGTTTACACTACAGTCGCATAGGCACATATCTGATTTATATCTGATTTATTTCCACATATGAATGAGGCGTGAAACGGATCTCAAAATATCCAAATGTATGCAGTTTTTTCCTGTTTACACTGACCCAATTCCGATTTTTTGCTTATATTTGACACAGATTGGATGTGTTCTGTGGCACATTTCACTGACAGTGTAAACCAGGCCTAAGTGGCATGCACGCACACCATCTTTTGTTGAAGGAGACAAGGTCAGGGTCCGAAGCACATCCCAGATTCTCTGCTGCCTTAACAGTAGAAAAGCGTGTGGGCCCAAAGACTTTCATGCTAAGTGACGGGAAAAGATGGAATGCCACACACTTGGCTTGTTCTTCTGTGCCTGAAAATAGACACCAAGGTCTCACACTATATTGTATACAACCCACTCAGGGGACAAGCAGCTACGTGTTAGAGTCAAACCTAAGTGGCATAATCTCTATGTAATGTAATTGATTGAGATTCTGAGTTCTGATACATATTATGGTTGAACTGAGCTGTTGAAGTTGTAAACATTACAAATGTTCTTGATTTCATAAACGTTAAATCAATCTATTGCAATTGTGAAAGTCTTGTTTGCCTGACATAATTACAATTTTGGCAGTCCTTAATTTCTCTGTAACTATTGTTGCCAACTCTGTGGTATTCATTTTTTTAAGGTGAAAGTGTTTAATCACTTAAGAAGGGTTTTCCTTAACAGAGGGAAAAATATGTTGTGTTCTGTGCATCAGTATTGTTCTGCGTTATCCACTAGATGGCAGTAAAGCACAGATAAGGACATACAATAGAGAGCAGGTGAGGAAGTGAAGTGTTGAATTGCTGTTAGTTGTACTGATATGCTCTCTGACATTAAACACGGGTTTATCGGAAGGATGCAAGTTTCTTTTGTTCTTCATTACTCTATACAACACCACAAATACCATGTCCTGTATTCTGTATTTCATGTCTTTACTGTAAAGCTGTTTTGCAACAAGGCAAAAATGTGAAGAGCACTACAGATATAATCTGCCATACTGTATAGTATAAGGTAACAATGATTTACACAAATGAAGAAGCAGAAAGAAATGTGGTGTGACTCTCTGACTGGATTTCCAGCAGAGGAAGAGTTTCCTGATACCACAGATGAGTCATTTTTCTCTCACATGTAACATTTCTGTGAATCATTGCAAAAAACCTGGTTACAATTCATTCACAAACACTCATTTACTCACGATGAGATCTTTCACAGAAAATGAAAATCACAGATGACACTACAGTAAATATCTTAGTTGTTTCTCCTAATGCCGACTACATTGAGTTTATTGTTGAAGTCTCCTGCGTTTCATAGGGAAAAGACTTCAGTAAAGTTTCAGTAAGATTTTTTGTGAAATGTCCTGAGTAATGACAGCACACTTTCTTAGTAACATCATTTATCAGCTGGAAATTCTTCTGAAAAAAATCTTCCTTTACTGTCTTTCATTGAACACACACCCACAGATGTTGGTGATGGGTTAAAATCTAGCTTTCATCTTTGTGTCTCCACCCTTACATGACAAAAATCTAACTTTATGTGGTTTAGTCATCTTTTGTATCGCAGAGAAACAATGGTTCCCTTTCAATACGGTTTACTTCGCATTGCGTCAGTTAGCTAATGCTATGGGGAAACCTCCGAGACCACTCGCACAGTATGGCTGCTCTATCTGTGTCTATCACACTCCCCTGCTGTTCCCTCACAGGCTCGTAGCCCCTGCGTGCTGTTTCTGCCACAACGCAGCCATTTCATGCCCACACCCCTTGTTACAGGGTATCCTGTTGTACTGCTTAGGCAGCAGCTCCACCTTGTGGGGACTTTATGTATGTTATCTTGAAACAGGAAGTCTGCAGTTATGTGGTACGAGTACATGTCAGTTCTGCAATATATACACAGATAAACCCACTGTTCGTAACATGCCGTTTGTGTAGCGTCTTTTTTCACCGACATGCATTAGTGCGGATTAGTGCGGTCTCATTCAGTGGCTCAGAAGAGCTAGTGTGCTGTTATAACACCGCCTATCTTTTCCTCTTTTTCACTCCGAGGCCGCTCACGCGAATCCCTCTCTGGACACACGAACGGAAGGGCGGAGCCGCGGCAAGCTCGAACGGGTTCGTCATAGCTATAATGCAACCATGGTGGTTCCGGGTGCTCCAAGATGGCGTCCTGCTAACTTTCGCCGAGCTCAGCTGACAATCTTTTATAACGGCATATTTACCATTATTTAGAATTACTTTTGCATTAAATCACCCACATATATCGGTCTGCCATGTTTTAAAATATGAAATCAACTGCTGACAAAAGGAAAGAGATATTGCGTGTTTTGCGGCAATCTGACAAGATGGACTTTCACAACTATACTGTGGAAGATACTCTAGCTGGGGCTAAAACCCCACTTCCAGATAGCCCAGGTAAACCCCCACCCAAAAAGGGCAAGGCTGATGATGATGATGATGTTAGCTCCTCTGTTGTCTCAACACTCTCCAATCTGATTAACAATTGCTCTAACACCATAGAGAAAATGGTGAGTGAAAATGCCTTGAAAATCGAGGGATTAAAAAAACAGTGGACTTCGTGTGTGCTGAATTAAACAATATAAAAGGTAAAGTCAGTCATGTTGAGACAAGATTGAACGCTGAAGAGAAGAAGATGGTATTCTGTGAACAATGTTCTCACTGAATTGGAAAGATATTCCCGTCGTTGGAATTTACGTTTGCATGGTGTAACTGAGAAGGAAAGAGAGGGTGTAAGAGCGGAATCCATCCGTATCTGTGAAGCTACGCTCTCGGAGGGAAGAAGCAACCTTGCAGACAAAATTGACACCATTCACCGCGTGGGAAGGAGGCTGCAGAATAGTTCACGACCGCGGCCCATTATTATAAAATTTTCTTCGCAGGTGACAAGGGATGGAGTGTGGAAGGCAGCGAGGACGTCTGAGTTTCTTCGTGCAAATCAGCTGCGCTTCACCAAGGACCTCACCGCACCTGATCGGGAAAGAAGAAAGCTGCTTTGGCCTGCTGTAGATAAGGCTCGAAAGGAGGGAAAGAGGGCTCACTTCGTGGGAGGACGCGCTTTTGTTGATGGATCTGAAATTTTTGTATGCTAAGTCTATTAAGATGGACTTTTGTTTTTTCCAGGAGTCTCACTCTGTTCTCAATGACATTACTTTTTGGAAAAACAAATGGGGCAACGAGGTGTGGATGGCTCATGGTTTGGAGCACTCTGCTGGTGTAATGATAATGAAAAACCATTTTACAGGTTCAGTGTTACAGAGTTATATAGATCCTAAGGGGCATTATCTATAATTTGTATTAATAATATCTCTTTGTTACTGATAAACGTTTATGGGTATAATACCTCTCGGGAAAATGACTTGTTATTTGGAGACAAAATTGTGTTATGGCTTAATACATTTCCTGATACTATAATTTGTATTGGTGGAGACTTTAATATTACTCCTGATAACAGTATTGATAGATTTCCTCCTAGACAGTCCATTTCTATTCATTCAAAATTGAAAATGTTCATGAAGAAATTTGATTGAATTGATATTTGGAGGGAGAAGTTCCCAAACGTTAAATCTTACACATGGGGTAACAAGAATCCCTCAAGACTTTCTCGTATAGATTATTGGCTTGTACCTCACTCCTTTAAACACCACCATAATGTTTCAGTTAGTATTCTTCCCTCTCCCTTAACAGATCACCAGGCTATTTTCCTTTCTATTCCTCTATCCACAGGACACTCAAATATAGGGTTTAGGGCCTCATATTGGAAAATGAATTCCTCTCTACTTAGACATGATGAATTAAAAAAAAAAGAATTTCCTTTCTGATTCAGTACTACTGGGTGAAAGCTTCCTCTGAAGAATTCTGAAAAATTGGCCTAAATTGGGAGTTGCTAAAATATGAAGTAGGTGTGTGCATTAGGCAATTTGGTAGCAATTTGGCTAAACAGAGAAAGTATGAAGAGGAGAAGGTTATATCCAATATCTTGACACTTCAGAGCAAAACTCATGATGGCCTTTCAGAAACTGACCTGACAGAACTAAATTAGACAGTATTAATAAATACAAGGCAGAAGGTCTATATTTTCGCTTTAAGAAGAAAATAGCTAAGAACAAGGAGAAAAGAGCTCTGCCTACTTTTTTAGAATGGAAAAATACAACTCTAGGAATCTTACCATTAGCTTGCTGCAAATTAATGGCATTTTGACTGACAATCGTAAGGAAATAGCGTGTTTTTGTAGTAATTTCTATTCAGAACTTTATAAATCTAATTACTGTAAGGCTTCGGCCCTACTTTTCTTTCAGTCATTAAAGGAAATTAAATCAATTTCTAAAGATGAGCAGCTTGCATGTGATAAAACTTTAACTATAACTGAAGTAATTGAGGGCCTTAAAAATAACAAATCTCTGAGAAGGTTTTGCTGATAAATTGGCACCTTTCCTTCTAGAGATGTTTCTAGAGAGTATTCAGTCAGAAATTTTGCCTTCCAACTTAACACAAGGGCTTTTAACTCTGATTCCAAAACCTAAAAAAGACGTTACTTTGATAGACAATTGGCGACCTATCTGTCTCCTTAATAATGATTATAAACTTTTAGCTTGGGTTTTTGCCAAAATACTCAAATCTGTGTTAAGTTCAGTTATCGATGAAACTCAATCTGGATTTATGCCAAAAAGACACATATCAAACTGTCAGGATCCTGCCAAAAGTCTTGTTTCATGTTTGTATCTAGTTCCTTGTGGCAGGGTTCTGAGAGCCCCATGTTCTATGTGGAGGCTCATGGCCTTGTATATCGGTTCATGTGCCTCTGGTGTCTCGTCTCTATTCCCCGCCCGCTTGTTCTCCCTGTTAATCATTCATTATTAGTTCACTCCCGTCACCTGTCCTCCCCTCATTATCTTGTTAAGTTTCTCTTATTTAATACCCTTGTGTTCTTAGTCCTGTGCAGGTTCGTTTTGTACTGTTTGTGTGTATTCCAGTCGAGTGTTATTCAAGTCTAGTATCCAGTCTAGTTTTATGACAAGTTGTAAGTCAAGTGTAGTAGTGTATAGTCTCTGTCATATGTGTTTTATGCTGTTTTCCCCCACGTGGGCTTTGTTTTGTCTTGTTTATCATTAAAGTCTTTTGTTTAACCCCTTAATCGTCTGCACTTGGGTTCTCTTCCGTCTAAACCCTGACATCAAACAATATCCGTCTTGTTCTACATGTATTAGACTATAGCGAATTAGTTAATGATGACAGCTTTATTCTTTTTGTAGATTTTTACAAGGCTTTTGACTGTCTTGAACACGAGTTTATTTTTTTATCTCTTCAAAAGCTTGGGTTTGGTGATCCATTCTGCAAATTTATAAGAACTCTTTATAAAAAGCCAACTGCTCCATCAACCTTAAGTCGGGTACTTCACCTAGATTTCAGTTGTCAAGAGGAGTTCGTCAGGGTTGCCCTGTATCCCCTTATTTATTTCTTGTGGCTGCACAACTTCTTTTCTTTTGAGTAATCAGCTGCAAGGTATTAGTATTGATAATAAACATATACTTATTAGTCAGCTAGCTGACAACACTACTTTGTTTCTGATAATGAATCACAGATCCCGATTGCCGTACAATACATACATTTTTTGTCTAAAGCTTCTGGTTTAAATTGAAATCTTAACGAATGTGAGTTGTTCGCTATTAAAGCCTGTCCTTCTTCCTCTCTTTACAGTATTCCAGTTAAGTCACAGGTGACCTACCTGGGAGTATCCATATGTAAGGATGTTAAAGTTAGATGCAAACTGAACTATGACCCAGTTATTGGGAAAGCTTAAAGAAAATTCAATTCGTGGTTACAGAGAGACTTATGTCACAGGTGACGTTTTGTGAGGGCGGAACCAAAAGTGTGGAAGACGGGTTCCGCCCGACGATGGTTCCGCCCGGACGTTTTACTCCGAACACCGGAATTTCCGGGGTTTCCCCGATTGCGAAATCAAGCCTGATTTCGCCCAGGTGAGGGTAATCTACACAGCGGTTGCTGATAGGCTGACGAGTAGAAGAGGTAGAGGATATAAAGACCTTTGAAGACATCAAACGGGGTGCTTGTTATGTACTTTGTGTGCGCTGTGTTGCTGCTTTGCAGACGCTTTGTGCTGGCCTGATCGTTCCCTTGGGGAAGTAAAGGAAGGAAAGACAGCTAGCGAAGGAATATTGGGAGAGTTTCACTCGTGAGTGAGCAAGATACAGAGCCAACGGGATTACAGATATAGGAGGCTATTGACAACTAAGAGTGAGTAAACAGCCATTGTGTTTACCGTGTAATACTTCGAAGAGGAGTTGCTTGGTGTGTGTTTTTCTTGTGTTTGAGGTCCCTGGCCCCACCGGAGAGGGAAGAGTGGGCGAGCCGTGGGTTGACCGGAAACACGGACGAGACATTCGGATAGGAAGCGCCGTCTACGAATCGATCAGTGGCCCTGCGGGACAAGAAAGCGTGGGCGAGCCAGAGAAGTAATAAACAACACATCGGGGCTGTGAGTAATACCAAACCTATTCTCAACGGTGACCAAAACATCGCCCAACCATCCTCCCGAGGGAATCGAAGCCTGGTGGCTAAGTCCATATTTAATATCACGTGAAGTGTGTACAAGAGTGCTGTGGGTGAGTTTCACTTATTACTTGGTGTTGCGCTGTGCTGCTGTGTGTATGCTGTGCTTGTAGCGACCAAACTGCCGGCCTCGGACGAATCGTGAGATGATTATATCTGTTGTGGCCTGAGTCCTACGGAGAGAGTGAAATTAAGCCTTGGCCCCGGGTGTGTTGGAGAGAGCTTCACTCCTTGATAGAGCGGACAGTGGTGAAACCCAGTGGTGGATAGGAGTGAGTATTTTCTGAAGTGCACTGTGCGGATTGAGGGTCATAGTTGTGTGTGTGTTCGACCTATCCAACAGAAACTCGTGGCGGCGGAGCCTCAACGAAAGTTCGCCCCAACTCGGGACCCCGGTCGTGGAAACAGGAGGGGGAGTTCGGGAAGCGTTCGGCTCCGTGCCACTGGACCCATCGGTCCCCACGACGCCCGAGAAGCTTGAGTGGACGGGTGAAGGAACACGGTGCACCAACGCTGTAGCGAAAGTCCACTGTCTAAGAGTGAGTACAAAGACCCGCAGTGCTGTGAGTAATATACCCTGTGCAGCGATATTTGATCTGTGCTTATAGCAACCACTTACCTGTGTCTAAACGAAAGCTCTGTGTGAACGAAGATCCCCAGTGTTGTGAGTAACTTACCTCTGTGTAGTGTTATCGACCTGTGCTTACAGCAACCACTTACCTGTGTCTCAACGAAGGCTCTGTGTGAAACGAGGATCCCCAGTGTTGTGAGTGGCTTACCTCTGGGTGGTGTTATCGACCTGTGCTTACAGCAACCACTTACCTGTATCTCAACGAAGGCTCTGTGTGGAACGAAGATCCCCAGTGTTGTGAGTAACTTACCTCGCCGTAGTGTTATCGACCTGTGCTTACAGCAACCATTTACCTGTGTCTAAAAGAAACCTCTGTGTGAAACGAAGATCCCCAGTGTTGTGAGTAACTTACCTTTGTGTAGTGTTATCGACCTGTGCTTACAGCAACCAAGTACCTGTATCTAAACGAAACCTCTGTGTGAAACGAAAATCCCCAGTGTTATGAGTAACTTACCTCTGTGTAGTGTTATTGACCTGTGCTTACAGCAACCACTTACCTGTGTCTCAACGAAGGCTCTGTGGAAAACGAAGATCCCCAGTGTTGCGAGTAACTTACCTCCTGTGCAGTGACATCAACCGGTGCTTATAGCAATCACTTACCTGTGCCTAAACGACAGCTCTGTGTGAATGAAGACCCCCAGTGTTGTGAGTAACTTATCCCCGGTGCAGTAATATTGACCTGTGCTTATAACAATCACTTACCTGTGTCTCAACGAAGGCTCTGTGGAAAACGAAGATCTCCAGTGTTGCGAGTAACTTACCTTTGTGTAGTGTTATTGATCTGTGCCTACAGTGACCACTTACCGGTGCCCCAGCGAAGGCCTGTGGTGTACAAGGACCTCCAGTGCTGTGAGTTGTTTCCCTGCATGGCCCACTAACGATCTCTGCTTCCAGTAGCGGCTGTAGAGCGACGAACCTAAGGCATAGGAGAAAGAGAGAAGACGGAGAATCAGAGCAGCAGTAAGACCACATAGAAACACATTGTGATAACTCGTTTTCTTGATTCTGCCTCCAGGAAGAAGCGGAGCGTGCCACGGATTCTAGGACCAGAGCCCTAAAGGAGCCCCTGTAGGCCCTGGAGGCGAGAAGAAGCCATATTAGTTTTAAATTGCCCTTTCCCCTTTCCCCCTTTCCTTTTAAATATTTAATAAAGTTTATTTTAAACGTAGTTTACTCGTCTGTCTGGTCATTGGGGTGGTCTTGGGAAACTCCTCGAGGTGGAAGAGTTGAGAGGGGCGTGACCTTTAGTGTAGTCGGGTCCGCCCCCGTGGTGTGACAGATTTGGCGTAGTCGGCAGGATTTCCACCTCGAGTTGAGCGACCAAGGCCCTCCAATGGCCGACGACGAGTTGCCCGAAGCCCCACCCCGTGTTGTGCCTGAAAGGCCGGAAACACCACCCCGTGCCATGCCCGTGTTCCTGGGAAACCCCTGGGTGCAGAAGTATAGTGGGGTCGAGTCCGAGGTCCGTTTAACTGAGTGGAGGGCCCAGATCGAGTATTTGGCCGGCCTTCAGGGGCTGAGTGCTAACCAACAACAGCAATTTGTGTTAAACTCACTAGGAGGAGAAGCCCGGCGAGAAGTACAAGCCGCCCCCGAGGCCGTTCGAGCCACCGCCCAGACCATATTCCACTTCCTTACCGAGCAGTATGGTGATACCACCCCTGTGGCCGTCCTGAGGGCGCAGTTCTTTAATTGCAAGCAGGGCCCCCACCAGTCCATTCGAGCCTTCGCCCTGAAGCTGCGCGAGCAGTACACACGCCTGCAGCGACGTCAAGATCATGGGTTGGGAGACGAGGAGACCCTGTTAAGGGACCAGTTCCTGCTCGGGCTACGGGAGGGTCCCCTACGTCAAAACCTCAGAGTACAGTTTAGAAGAGACCCTGAACTTACGTTCGATGACCTGAAAAAGGAGGCCATGGCCTTGGAAGGCGACCAAGCGGAAGTAAAGGAGGCCCCCGTATGTGCAGCAGTGAGTGGCCCGGCGGCAGCCTCGGAGGTAACGGACTGGAAACAAGCGTTGAAGATGGAGCTCCTAAAAGATGTGCGAGACCAGATGGCCGAACTAACTAAGGCCCTGGTAGGGGAGCTGCGCCTAGGGCCGGGAAGGAAAGAAGAAGGGCCCGCCCCCCGAGAACGGACGTACTCTGACCGAGGCCGAGATGGGATGAGGCGGCCCTGGCAGGCTAGTCGGCCCAGGTTCGAGTGGGACGAGCAAGGGAGGCCCATTTGCAATCGGTGTGGGACTGCAGGACATGTGAGTAGGCAGTGCGGACCACGAAGAGCCTCCGAGGGGGGTTTTTAAGACGACCGGCCACAGTGGGTCATGTGGTCGGCGCCCCCCAAAGTGACCCCCATAGAAGAGTGGAACCCAAGGACGGGATGATCGGGCTTAGCCCAACAGTGGAGGCCCAGGTATGTGGCACCACGGTGCGCTGTCTCGTCGACACTGGTTCCCAGGTCACCTTATTCTCAGAAAGCTTGTCCCATGAGTTATTTGGAGCCTACCCCGCACACAAGGCTGAAGCGCCCTGGCTTACCCTGAAGGGGGCGAACGGCTTAGAGATCCCCTACATCGGCTATCGGCTTACCGACTTCGAACTGTATGGAGTACGAGTCCCGCAGAAGGGGGTTATCATCGTACAGGACCATTGCCTCGGCCGTCATCGAGCCCTCCTAGGTATGAATGTTCTCTCGGAGTGCTGGGAGGAGCTATTTCGGGCTAGGCCCGTACAGACAATACCGAGGGCCGAACGGCCGGCCTGGGAACGTGTAGTGGCCGACTGCCGGCGAGTGCAGATGGCTAAGAGCCGAGACGGCCGAGAAGAAGTTGGACGAGTGGCATGCCGGTTTGCACTGTCAGTACCAGCAAAAAGTGAAGCCATAGTGTGGGCCAGAGTTCCACAGCAACATCAAGGACCTGAGAGCTGGGTGTTGGTCGAACCCCACGAAGACTGTACACAGGTGGGAGTGGCCCGAGGACTGACGGTGGTGCGACGGGGCCGAGTACCGGTCAAAGTCTGTAATGAAAACCCCTACCCAGTACACTTACACAAGCACCAGCGGCTGGTAACGGTGACGCCGGTCGAAGGCCATCAGGTGCGGGATAAAGAGGATGTGAGCTTCCGGCGGGTGCACCCCGCAGTGGTTGAGGTAGCACTAACACAAACCGAAGGAGCGTCTAGGACGAGGGAGAAAAAGGTACCGGCCCATTTGACAGGGGACTCCTTACGAGGAGAGGACCTGGAACAGGAACAGGCAGAAGAGTTGCGGAAATTACTGGAGAGATGGCAACACGTGTTTTCCACCCATGACGAAGACTATGGTTGTACGACGGTAATACGACACAGTATCCCTACGGGAGAAGCTGCACCGAGTCGGGAGCGGTATCGGCCGATACCCCCCACCTTATACACAGAAGTTAGGACCCTCCTACAAGGTATGCTGGAGCAGGGGATTGTGCGGGAGAGTAGCAGCCCCTGGGCAGCACCTATAGTGTTGGTCCAGAAGAAGACGGGGGCATGGAGGTTCTGCGTGGACTATAGGAAGCTGAACCAACTGACCAAGAAAGATGCGTTCCCCCTGCCTCGCATTGAGGACTCGCTGACAAGTCTGACCAAGTCTGCATGGTATTCCACCTTAGATCTGGCCAGCGGGTACTGGCAGGTACCGGTTGAGGAACGGGGCCGAGAGAAGACCGCCTTTACCACGCCTTTTGGTCTTTTTGAGTGGGACCGGATGCCCTTCGGGCTTTGCAACGCTCCCGCCACCTTCCAGAGACTGATGCAACGATGCTTAGGAGGTCAGTTAATGGAATCTGTGCTAGTATACCTTGATGATGTGATCGTGTATTCCCCAGACTTCGAGACTCACCTGCAACACCTGGAGAAGGTGTTCCGAGAGATGGAGAGGTACGGGCTGAAGTTACAACCAGAAAAGTGCCACTTGCTGCGCCGCAAGGTACAGTTCTTGGGACACGTGGTGAGTGCGGCTGGAGTGGCCGTTGACCCCGGGAAGGTATCTGCAGTGCGGGACTGGGAGGCCCCCAGGACAGTAAGGCAAGTGAGATCCTTTCTAGGCTTTGTGGGATACTACCGGCGATTTATAAAAGGGTTTTCTAAGATCGCCAGACCCTTGAACCAGCTGTTGGTCGGGACAGGGCGACCACGGGGGCGGGGATCCCCCACGGTGGAGTGGACCACAGAGTGTGAGACAGCCTTTAGGGTCTTGAAACAAGAACTTTTACAAGCCCCGATTCTAGCGTATGCTGACTTCTCCCAACCATTTTTACTTTACACAGATGCCAGCAACCTGGGCCTGGGAGCGGTGCTCGCACAGAAACAAGACGGAGTAGAACGGGTGATTGCCTATGCCAGCCGGAGCCTCCATCCCGCCGAAAGAAATGACGCGAACTACAGTTCTTTCAAGCTCGAACTGCTGGCGCTAAAGTGGGCCCTGAGCGAGAAATTTAAGGATTACCTCTGGGGAGCCAAGGTAAACGTGGTCACTGACAATAACCCTCTGGTACATTTGCAGACGGCCCGGTTGGGGGCAGTAGAACAGCGATGGGTGGCTCAGCTAGCCAATTACGACTACCAGCTGCAGTACCGCCCGGGGCGGGAACACACCAACGCAGATGCCCTCTCCCGGTTGCCAGCAAGGGAAGACTCGAGGGGCCCGGCCCCACTCGAAGGAGAACAAGGAGAGGAAGGACTGATGATTGGAGTAGTGGAGGCGCCTGGGAGCCAACAGGAGGCAGCGCCCGTAAGTTGGGGATGGGACCCCCAGCGTTGGAAGGCTAGGCAGCAGGAGGATCAGGAGCTGCGGAATCTGAGCGAGTGGCTTAGGCGGGCCCGGCGACCGACCCCCGCCGAGAGACAAGCCCAGACAGAGGTGGGTCATAAAATACTGGGACAGTGGGAGAGATTGAAGTTGAGAGAAGGTGTATTGTGCAGGACCATTCGGGACCCGGGGACCGATGAAGAGGTTTGCCAGATTGTGGTACCGGCCAGCCAAGTCCAGGCGCTGCTGGAGGCATACCATGACCAGATGGGACATCAGGGGCAGGAACGCACGGTGTCGTTGCTACGCAGGCACTTCTATTGGCCAGGGATGGAGATTTCTGTGAGTACGTTCATTCAAGCATCTCCCCGATGTACTCTGTTTAAATCCCGGCAGGAACCACGAGCACCGATGGTCCCTATCCACGCAAAGGCCCCCCTCCACATTGTAGCGATGGACTATCTGACCCTGAGTCGTCCCAAGGACCGGTACCAGAACATCCTAGTCGTGACGGACTTGTTTACCAAGTACGCCTGGGCTATCCCCACCCTCGACCAGACAGCGAGTACCACGGCCACGGCGCTATGGAGGGCGGTCTTCCAGCCATTTGGGTGCCCTGAGTTCCTGCACTCGGATCAGGGCCCAAATTTTGAGTCCCGTATAATCTGAGAACTATGCCAGCTGTACGGGTGTATAAAGACCCATACGACCTCGTACCACCCCCAAGGAAACGGAGGATGTGAGCGCTTCAACCAGACCCTGTTGAACCTGTTGGGAACTCTGGATCAGAGACGCCAGGATGATTGGGTGAGTGCTTTACCGAACTTGTTGCAAGCCTATAATAACAGCGTACACAGTACGACGGGGTATGCCCCCACGTACTTAATGTTTGGTAGACACATTTGCTTGCCCACAGATCTCCTATTGGGAACATCGGGAGGTGAGAGAGAAGTGACCGAGTGGGTAGGACGACACCACCACCGTCTCCACTTTGCCTACGAACAGGTCAATAAGAAGATCCAGGCAGCCGGGGAGAAGAACAAGAGGCTGTACGATAGGACGGCGCGGGATGCTCCCTTGCTCCCTGGAGAAAGGGTACTAGTCCGGGACAATCGGCGACTAGGCGGAGGCAAGTTGAGTGACCGGTGGGAGGCTAGGCCGTACGTTGTGCAGCGGCAGCAAAGGCCGGGGCAGCCGGTATACACGATCCGGCCAGAGGGGAAGCCCGGACCGGATCGGGTGGTACATCGGAACATGATCCGCCCCTGTCCAAACTATCCTCCACCAGCCACAGAGGTGGCTCCTAAGGAGCCAGTGGCCGCTGCTCCTTGGTACGAAGGGTGGGTCATCTTCCCAAGAGGTCCGGTAGAAGAGCCGGTACAGGCGGCCCTAAGGGAGCCCGAGAACTTACCTATCGTAGTGGGTCTAGCCCAGGAGGCTCCAGGAGAGCCGGACGACTTACCTGCTGAGGAAGCCCCAGAGCCCCTACCACAGCGCCCCCAGCGGGAAAACCGGGGGCGGCCGCCCATCCGGTATGGGGAGTGGGTCACAGGAAGCGGTTCTAGGGACTAGAACCATTCCGGCGGGGGAGGATGTCACAGGTGACGTTTTGTGAGGGCGGAACCAAAAGTGTGGAAGACGGGTTCCGCCCGACGATGGTTCCGCCCGGACGTTTTACTCCGAACACCGGAATTTCCGGGGTTTCCCCGATTGCGAAATCAAGCCTGATTTCGCCCAGGTGAGGGTAATCTACACAGCGGTTGCTGATAGGCTGACGAGTAGAAGAGGTAGAGGATATAAAGACCTTTGAAGACATCAAACGGGGTGCTTGTTATGTACTTTGTGTGCGCTGTGTTGCTGCTTTGCAGACGCTTTGTGCTGGCCTGATCGTTCCCTTGGGGAAGTAAAGGAAGGAAAGACAGCTAGCGAAGGAATATTGGGAGAGTTTCACTCGTGAGTGAGCAAGATACAGAGCCAACGGGATTACAGATATAGGAGGCTATTGACAACTAAGAGTGAGTAAACAGCCATTGTGTTTACCGTGTAATACTTCGAAGAGGAGTTGCTTGGTGTGTGTTTTTCTTGTGTTTGAGGTCCCTGGCCCCACCGGAGAGGGAAGAGTGGGCGAGCCGTGGGTTGACCGGAAACACGGACGAGACATTCGGATAGGAAGCGCCGTCTACGAATCGATCAGTGGCCCTGCGGGACAAGAAAGCGTGGGCGAGCCAGAGAAGTAATAAACAACACATCGGGGCTGTGAGTAATACCAAACCTATTCTCAACGGTGACCAAAACATCGCCCAACCATCCTCCCGAGGGAATCGAAGCCTGGTGGCTAAGTCCATATTTAATATCACGTGAAGTGTGTACAAGAGTGCTGTGGGTGAGTTTCACTTATTACTTGGTGTTGCGCTGTGCTGCTGTGTGTATGCTGTGCTTGTAGCGACCAAACTGCCGGCCTCGGACGAATCGTGAGATGATTATATCTGTTGTGGCCTGAGTCCTACGGAGAGAGTGAAATTAAGCCTTGGCCCCGGGTGTGTTGGAGAGAGCTTCACTCCTTGATAGAGCGGACAGTGGTGAAACCCAGTGGTGGATAGGAGTGAGTATTTTCTGAAGTGCACTGTGCGGATTGAGGGTCATAGTTGTGTGTGTGTTCGACCTATCCAACAGAAACTCGTGGCGGCGGAGCCTCAACGAAAGTTCGCCCCAACTCGGGACCCCGGTCGTGGAAACAGGAGGGGGAGTTCAGGAAGCGTTCGGCTCCGTGCCACTGGACCCATCGGTCCCCACGACGCCCGAGAAGCTTGAGTGGACGGGTGAAGGAATACGGTGCACCAACGCTGTAGCGAAAGTCCACTGTCTGAGAGTGAGTACAAAGACCCCCAGTGCTGTGAGTAACTTACCCTGTGCAGCGATATTTGATCTGTGCTTATAGCAACCACTTACCTGTGTCTAAACGAAAGCTCTGTGTGAACGAAGATCCCCAGTGTTGTGAGTAACTTACCTCTGTGTAGTGTTATCGACCTGTGCTTACAGCAACCACTTACCTGTATCTCAACGAAGGCTCTGTGTGGAACGAAGATCCCCAGTGTTGTGAGTAACTTACCTCTGTGTAGTGTTATCGACCTGTGCTTACAGCAACCACTTACCTGTATCTCAACGAAGGCTCTGTGTGGAACGAAGATCCCCAGTGTTGTGAGTAACTTACCTCTGTGTAGTGTTATCGACCTGTGCTTACAGCAACCATTTACCTGTGTCTAAAAGAAACCTCTGTGTGAAACGAAGATCCCCAGTGTTGTGAGTAACTTACCTTTGTGTAGTGTTATCGACCTGTGCTTACAGCAACCAATTACCTGTATCTAAACGAAACCTCTGTGTGAAACGAAGATCCCCAGTGTTGTGAGTAACTTACCTCTGTGTAGTGTTATTGACCTGTGCTTACAGCAACCACTTACCTGTGTCTCAACGAAGGCTCTGTGGAAAACGAAGATCCCCAGTGTTGCGAGTAACTTACCTCCTGTGCAGTGACATCAACCGGTGCTTATAGCAATCACTTACCTGTGCCTAAACGACAGCTCTGTGTGAATGAAGACCCCCAGTGTTGTGAGTAACTTATCCCCGGTGCAGTAATATTGACCTGTGCTTATAACAATCACTTACCTGTGTCTCAACGAAGGCTCTGTGGAAAACGAAGATCTCCAGTGTTGCGAGTAACTTACCTTTGTGTAGTGTTATTGATCTGTGCCTACAGTGACCACTTACCGGTGCCCCAGCGAAGGCCTGTGGTGTACAAGGACCTCCAGTGCTGTGAGTTGTTTCCCTGCATGGCCCACTAACGATCTCTGCTTCCAGTAGCGGCTGTAGAGCGACGAACCTAAGGCATAGGAGAAAGAGAGAAGACAGAGAATCAGAGCAGCAGTAAGACCACATCGAAACACATTGTGATAACTCGTTTTCTTGATTCTGCCTCCAGGAAGAAGCGGAGCGCGCCACGGATTCTAGGACCAGAGCCCTAAAGGAGCCCCTGTCCCCCAGTCCTTGTCCTAAGTGGCCCTGGAGGCGAGAAGAAGCCATATTAGTTTTAAATTGCCCTTTCCCCCTTTCCTTTTAAATATTTAATGAAGTTTATTTTAAACGTAGTTTACTCGTCTGTCTGGTCATTGGGGTGGTCTTGGGAAACTCCTCGAGGTGGAAGAGTTGAGAGGGGCGTGACCTTAAGTATAGTCGGGTCCGCCCCCGTGGTGTGACACTTATCTCTTAGAGGACGAACCCTTATTGCTAAAGCAGAGGGTATCTCAAGATTGACTTACCCTGCTCTCTCCCTATATGTGGATAAATCTACATGTGCAGATATTGACAAAATGCTGTTTGATTTTCTGTGGAAGCATAAAAGGCATTATATTAAAAAGTCTGTGATTTTAAATAATTATGACTGTGGTGGTCTAACTTTTCTAGATTTTACCTCCTTAAATAATATCTTCAAGATAAATTGGTTAAAACAGTACTTAACAAACCCTGTGTCATTTGGAATATTCTTCCTAATCTTGTTTTCTCTAAGGTGGGAGGTCTCTCTTTCTTATTGTTATGTAATTACAAAGTTAATAAATTACCCCTTAAATTATCAAATTTTCATAAACAAGCACTTTTTTTTACTTTTGTTCTGGCACCTTATTTATAAACATAATTTTAGTCCTCATCTGTGCTTTATTTGGAATAATTGTGATATTCTTTATAAAAATAAGTCCTTGTTTTTCCCAGACTGGGTGAGTAATAATCTTATGTTGGTCTCTCAATTAATCAATGCTGATGGACATTTATATTCATATTCTGAGTTTCTGAACAAATATAACATTCCTGTTACTTCACGAGATTTTGCTATAGTAATGGATGCCATCCCTTATGGCGCCATTACTCTTCTCAGAGACTCAGCTAAATCTCAGATTTCTATGTCAGTTGTTCATCCTTTTGATACAATGATTGGAAATATCTGTTTCTTATCTAACTCTTCTGGTAGGAGCAGGAGAATTAGACAGTTATTTCAGAACGAGATTGCTTCTCTTCCCTACATTGTGTCCTACTGGAATGGCTAATTTATCTTTATCGTCTAAATATTTCATAACCAATAAGGCCAAGGATGTGTCCTACAAATTACTTCATCTTTTTTATCCTGTAAAGCTTTACTTAAAAAAAATGTTTCCTGATAATGATTCTGTATGTTCTTTTTGTGGTGCTGTTGAGGAATCTATCTCTCATCTATTCTGGGATTGCTCTTATACAAATCTGTTCTGGAAGGATTTCTGTACTTTTTTACATACATTTTTTTCACAAAGTTTTTCTTTATTATATAAAGATGTTTTATTTGGTTTGCACAACTTTGATAAAGATGTAAAGGACCAGTACTTTTTGATAAATTTGTTTATTTTTCTAGCAAAATTTTTCTTACACAAATGTAAATTTCAGGGTGCAAAGCCCTACTTTTTTATCTTTAACAAGGAACTTAAATCCTACCTGGACACTCTCTCTATATCTAGTAACTCCAAAGCCCTTAGAACTGTCTCATTGTGTCGTTTATAAGACATTTGCTGATTTTGTAACATGCGTTGTAACCCCTGGCATTGGTTTTGTATGTTCTCATTAAGTTAATAAAGAAAAAAAAGCTAGTGCAACCATCTTGTGCTCAGCGCTCGCGTCCCTAACCCTCCTCGAGTGGTGCAATCTCATTTAGCTGCTCGGTAGAGCAAGCACACTGTTATTATCAGTGATGGGAGTTACTGTAATTCCACTACTTTTAGCAGTAACAGCATGTAACTAAGTATTTTTTTAAATCAAGTAACGCAATTACAATTACTGACATTTAAATAAGTTTGTTACTCGCATTACTCTATTTTGTAAAAAAAATAACACTTACAGACAATACAATTCTGATCTAACGTCGCAAGACCGTGGTAGGCGGCACAATGAATCAATAAACTTCATCATGTTTAGAATGAACATGAATCTAAACGGGACAACATACCTTTGTTTAAAAAGTGTGCGCCAGTCATAATACATCCTTTCTCATGTTTGTAAATGATCTTTGCCAAGCAGTCCCAGTATGACATCAACTTGCATTTTTAGTCCACAAAAGTACTAAACCTGCGGAATGTTAATATATTCTTAGATGTTTACAACGGCCTTCATGGAAGAGAACGATCCGCGATTGTTGTTTCCCGTAAAATATGTACCCTGCACTGTACACCCGTGTTAAAACTCCATAGTATGTGTGAGTGCGCATTAAGTTTCAGTTTTGGTTTCACTCGCTCTGTATCCGACAAAACAATCTACGTACTCCGTTTTCTGATTAAATATCTTTCTTTAATCTTGTTTTTTCATTTAAATCAAACATAAAAAATATACAAACAATATAAGATCTTAAATATCACGGATGCGGTAAAGAGAACTGTGCAACTCCACTGTATTGCACAGTAGTCCCGCGTACTACCCGCCGCAAACTTCACAATCTCTAAATTCTTAAAGAGACAGTACACAATTTTAACACATTATAGATTTTCAACGTAAACATACAGAATATTTGTCTAAATGGTCTAAACGATATTTAAGCAATATCGCTCGAGTAGGAGTGTGAGGCCTACGGCCTTGTGCCTTTGGCCTAATCACAGCCGTGATGATATAGAGCTATATCACACGACTCCGAGAGCGATATTGCACACGTTTGAAAAACGAAAACTAGAAAACAACAACAGAGTTATTTTAAAAGCCTCTTTCTTTGGGAACTACTTTCTTCCACCATGGATTTGAAGGCCAGAATGACAGGTAACACTTTGGGCTGTTTTGAATCTCATTATAACTTAATGGACGGAATAGCCGTTTTTAAATATTAACATTTCTTGGTCACAAAGTGTAGTTTTAAGATTAGTTAAATTGAGAATATATATGTATAATATTCAAATCTGCAGTCGATTAGTAAAGATAGCGCTTGTTTGAACGTTTGCTTAGAAAGATTTGGTACGTGAGAGAACAAGAGCCATGAGCGGACGTCAGTGTTCACTCGCCCCGCTGACCACCACCCTACCTGGGCTACATCTCTGACAGGGATTCCCTGGCTCTGATATTGACCAAAAATTAGATCAAATCACCAGTATTTGGTGTCATGAAACTATTACTTGGTTTCTTGTTCATATTTAGTGTCTTTTGTGTTGTTATTGTTTTTGCGCAAGGTAAAGGTTAATAAAACTATATTTATACAATGTTACTATTGCTTTCCCATTTAGTCTTAACGCGATATAAACACTCGATTATTTTTAGACTTTGTTCTTGTCAGTACTATATAAAACAGTTTTTTATATGGGTCAGAGAGATTTTTTTTGCATGCTGTTTATAAATATATCAGTGGCAATATCTCATAACGTGTTTAATAGTCATGTGACGATAAAATAAATGACCAATTGTCCAATTTAAAAGCTGCAGTGCTTACCTGCAGTTCCACAGTGTTTTCCCGTTCTGATCGCTTCAGAGAAAATTATTGTTTTCATTCCTTTTTCCAAGTGTTAATCATCCACACGATGTGACATTACTCCACTTAAGTTTAAAGTTACATCCAAGAACGCTGGTCTTTGACGGTATAATCACTTCCGATTGGGATTACAGACTGATTCACGAGCTAGTGAACTAATGAGACACACAGAGAGTGTTTAAAAACAGGGTATCTGTGTGTATCCGTGTGTTTGTGCAGTTTTTCCAGTCAGAGATGAGACTGTTTAAAGGACCTCCATTCACTAACACTAAAATGACCAGTAGGTGGCGGAATATTACGAAAGGTGAAGCGGTTACTGTGTCGTTATCAGTGGAATATCGCATAGCTCTTAGCCAATCAGATTCGAGAACTAGAAAGAACTGTTGTATAAACATTAATAAACTAAGCTTAGATATTAAAATTTCTAACAAAAATATTCAAAGGCTGAATCTAAAGCAAAACAGGCTCCTACAGTATGTGATGTATGAGAGTCTTGCGTGTAAAATAGCCCATCAATATAAGAAAGTTCACTAAAATAGTGCAGTACATAACCAATCTTACAAAAGAGTGACGCCCACTGTGGCCTACAGCCTATAATTTTATTGTTTGACTGTTCAGTACTGTTCATATTTACATTTAAAAAGCAGACATAAAAGTAACTTAAGAGTTACTTTCCCTAGTAACTAATTACTTTTGATATATAGTAACTGGTAGGGTAATTCAATTACTTTTAAAGAAGTAACTGGTAACTCTAACTAATTTTCAGTAACTTGCTTAACACTGGTTATTATAGTGCTAATGGCACTTTGTTTAAATGGTTTCACCGGCCTGGGTCTGCTCTCACTGTGGTTTGTGCTGCCCTGACGTTCCCTCTCTAGTTGGATGGACACAGCGGTAGAGCCGTGACGAGCCTCCACTGGCTTGTTGATGCCACAGTACAGTCATATCGCATTCAATACCTCAAAGTTACAAACAGCTGCACAAAAGCGCTATCGATTTGGGCATCACCTCACCTTTTCCTTTCAGGTTTGGAGCTCTGTTCAGTGTGCAGAAGGAAAGTAGTGACCACGAATGCATCTGTGATGGGGTGAGGTGTGCATTGCGATGGCGAGTCAGCCTTCGGTGTGTGGAACACTCATTTGTCTCAGTTACTCATCAGTCTCCTCGGGATGAGAGCTGTGATTTCAGCGCTGCAGTATTTTCGACCAAAAATTCAGCACCATGACATTCTAGTTCGGTCAGACAACATGACGGTGGCTTTCATAAATCACCAAGGAGGTTTGAAGTCTCGCCCTCTGTACAGACTGGCGAAACATCTCCCATTATAGGCTCACTGGAACGTATGCTTGTTCAGAGCAACCCACATACTGGACATAGCCAACATGGGTGCAGACATGCTCTCCCGCAATGGTCCCCCACCAGGAGAATGAAGATTACACCCGCAAATGGTCGAGATGAAATCAACCTATTTGCCTCTGACAAGTACGCTGAACAATGTGTGTCCTCCTCTAAGCAGTGCGATGCCCTGTCACATTCTCTCCTTTCTACAGGAGCTGATGGATGGCGGTCGTATGCCCTTCTATGCTTACAGTCTACGTGGCGGCTATAGCAGCGAATTACACTCCTATAGCTGGCCATTCTATCGGGAAACACAACTTTATCATTAAGTTTTTCAGAAGAGCCCATAGGCCAAACCCACAGCAACCTGCACTGTCCCGTCCAGGGACCTATCCACAGTCCTGAAAGCGCTGTGCAGCCCCCCCCCCCCCTTGAGCCCCTCGAACAAGCGGAAACCGCTCTCTTACTGGCACTGGCTTCGCCATTTAGGGTTCAAGTGGCTTCATTACTCGTCTTCCCCGCGGCAGATGGCGAACAACTGCTGAACATGCTCTGCCACATCAGAGCCTTGAGAATTTACACGAACCGCTCTGCTGAGTTTCGCGGATCAGTCATTGGGTATGCCTACTAAATGCATCGTCAAAGCCATTGCGTTGGCATATGCCTAATTGAACGAATGGTGCCTCCATGGTGTAAAAGCCCACTCTACGCGAGGAATGGCTTCATCATGGGCATGGTCAACAGGGATTTCTATCCCGGACATTTGTGATGCGACCGGCTGATCCTCGCCGTTCACAGTCATCAGATTTTGCAGCCTGCACTTTCCTGCCTTACAAACGCAGGTTGTGTCAGCTAGCCATTTCATACATTACGGTGCATGGGAATAGGTTCAACTGTATACACGCTATGTTATTTAAATGGTGCTTTCACTTGTGCTTCGTCAAGCTCACTATATATTGGGTTAATGGTACCCCATTCTGCGTCTCTCCAGTAAAGGCACTTAAGAGTCTGTTTTAGGCACAGCGTTATGGGATACGTTCCCCATAGCGTCAGCTAACTGACGCAATGCGTAGTGAACCGTATTGAAGTACCAACATGATCTCACAAAGTTCTGTGGGATATTCACCGAATTTCGTGCTCATTTTTCCGTGGCATTCTCACGGATCTCTGCATTTTTCCGTGGCCCTGCTATGGACTGTCTTTTTCCGTGGCATTCTCACGGATTGGTTACTCAACTGCCGTTCTTTAATATTACGTAGCGAGAGTTCCTTTAACTGCACACTTCAGTCGAATAAGTTAAGGCTCTATAGCATTCGACCCCAGACTTATATAGGGCGTAACCCTGCCCCTTTTTGCGCGCTCAAACGATATTTGTATGTTATTTTTACAGACATTAACCAATATGCATCAATCGAGGAGTAAACAGGATTTTCCCCATAGCATCAGCTAATTGATGCAATGCTTGTTCCCGTTATTTCAGGGAACCAGGGTTATGTGAGTAACCTTATTGTTTTCTCTGTTTCCTGGAAAACCAGAAGGAAGTTACAGCAGATGAAGTTTCATGATGGCACTGTGAGATCTTCTGTATTGTAAATGCACACACACGCATTGAAAAGAAACCTGACCGCAGGAGTGGAAATGATAACTGTGGTTTGTAGTACAGTACGCTCTGGAGGTCTTTCTTTGTTTTCAGATTGAGTCAGAGAGAAGGTGAAAGCATGAGAAGGGTGATGTTAACACCACTGAAGACATGCCTCTGATCCATTAGAGAAAATCTGAACTTTTGCTTTACTGGTACTGTAAAGCACAAAGTGTGAAAAGTTAAAAGATGAGTGTGTTTTTAGTTGTTTGTGTCTTACAAGAATGCAAGAAATTATGGAAAACATTTATATTGCTTACAATAATGCAACACATACAGTATACACACTAACCTTACAAAAATGAACCACATTTTTATTTTAACAATGGTGATTTTGTGGTAACCATGGTTTAACTACAGTAACCATTTTTGACTGTCGTAAATCAGTAGTTAAAGTGATAGTTGACCTTCTGTCATAAATAAACTTATTCAGGTTTGGAACAACTTGATGGTGAGTAAATAATGACATAATTTAAAGTATGAACGGTATGAACTATGGTAACCTGTGATTCTGTTTGTCTGGGGTTTAAAGGACAAGTTCGGTATTTTACACTTAAAGCCCTGTTTTCAGATTGTTTATGATGAAATAGAACAGAAATATATAAAATCATCTACATGTCACAATGAGGCAAACCCAACCATTGATTATAAGCATTACCTACTGGGTACATTCACTAGTACGTCCATGGTAACTGCATGGATACAGGACTGTAAAATAAAGTGTTTCTTTTAACACAGTTAATACATAGGATCTACCACCTAAGATATAGCATCATATATCTCACTGTGAGGCAAACCCAACCATTGACTATCATATGAATAACTACTGGGTACATTCACTAGTACACACTTATTGTGTATATACAATTTGTAAGTACAGTAGTGTTTGATATTAGTTATCATATATGTACACTATAAATACCTGTCATTTACCCTAACTTGCCTGTAAATACTAAATACTTATATTGTACATTTATTTGTAAGTACAGTAATATTTCTCTTTAGTTACAGTATACCTACACTATAAGTATGTATCTGTTATTACCCAGTACTAGAGTTGATGTTCCACTGGTAAGTACAGCAATGATACCAGTTAATTACCATGTAGATACCTAAAAGTAAGTACCACACATTTGTCTGTAAGCACAACTTATTTACCATATATGCACAAGGTAAGTACACGTACTTGTAAAATAAAGTGCTACCACTTGAAGAGTAACTGAGCTATATTCAATATACTGTATTAGATTGTACCTTTAGCATAAAAGCACAGTATTAATACTGTAAGGACTGGCTAAAATTTTTCTTACAAACAGGTCAGGGGTCCAGGATTTTGACATGGAAAGAGTGACGTAAGGTAGCGTGAGATCTTGCCCCCCTCTTGTGTAAAGAGCAGTCAGCGTGTATCATAACTTCTGAGAAAGAGGAAGTATCAGGTCGGCCTATTGACACAACAGCTGATGTGTGGGGAAACACGCTTTTCTTGTAAATACATGTGGCATATCAAGTTAAACTCAAGGGGCTTGACTTCCTGTGACCAACATAAGTCAGTTGTTCCATCTGATAAGTTGGGTGTTGATGAAGTAAAAACAGTGCACACTTTTGAAATAATGGTAAATGACATTTGCATTTCACTGCTGCAATGTTGTTGCTTAATTCTCTGTTTTCATTCATTGAGAAAGTAACTAGAAAAAATATCTGCTTCTGATTGGGTAATGCTGTTAAACCCACTATCAGATTAACTGGTACTGTAATTCATTTTCAAGAATGTGAGTTTTTTTTACTAAATTCATCTTTTGTGGGAAGAGGTGGATGAACTGGTAACACTTTATTTCGATAGTCCACTTTAGACATTTTACTAATTATAAGTAACTTTGCAACTACTTATCAACTACCAATCTTTAGAGAATTAGTAGACTTTCTGCTTAATATCTACCAACACTTTATTGTGATGATATCTCAACAGACATTCAACTGACTACAGGGCCGGAGTGGGACTCATTTTCAGCCCTGGAGTTTCATGCCTTAGACCGGCCCACTTCAGTTCACGACTGACTATTAAAATAATATCTTTAAACCCTCAGTAGTATAAGTCTGCAGTAGTGCACTGTTCTCTGCAGCCTTGCAATTCACTGTATTTTTCAAATATATAATTTCATATTCCGTGCAAATGCAGTGAACAATTATAATTTTTGCCATAATTATGCAGCCCTACCATAAGACCATAATATTACTAAAGTAAACTTATTCAAAAACTAAAGGAAACAAATGTGTTTGTATTTTCCTCTATATTTCTATTTCTAAAAAATGGTGAGTCTTGAGATTAACTGTTGGGTTGATAACGTTTGGAAACCCCTGATATACAATACACAAGCAAGATTTATCAAGTAGGCCTATGCATTGGAAACAAATGGAAATAATCTGTATCTTTTTTTTAGTACTTAGATCATGTCTATTGCTAAATAACGTAGGCCTACATTGTGTTAAAAAAAAGAAAACATCATGGATATACTTTTGAAACTAATGAGTTTTGCATCAAATTGATTTTTGTTCCTCTTGCAATAAACGATGAATAATGACTATTCATAGAGAATTCATCTATGACTTGGATAAAAAAATACGTTTAGAGGCCAGCCCGTTTGTATTAAGACGCGCTCAAGTTTATTTAAAATATAATAGACGCGCGGCCGGCAAGCGCACTCAAAAGACGCGCTCAAGTTTATTTAAAATATAGACGGGCGGCCGGCAAGCGCACTCAAAAGACGCGCTCAAGTTTATTTTAAATATAGACGCGCGGCCGGCAAGCGCAATCAATATAGACGCGTCTGAAACAAAACTCGTGTTCAAGTAAGCGCTTTGAAAACCAGAAGACAGCGGCACGTCCTGCGTTTCCCATGCGTTTTAGATGTCAATGAACCCTAATGCAAGAATTCTTCCAATAAGTGGTCGGGACTCGGGACACAATCAACTTGTGCATAAAGCAGCGGGGACATCTCTCACCCGCAAATACGCGTCATCCCGGTGGCATGACAACACCGGCCCTCGTGGCCAAAAAAAACAGACCGGCCCACCGGGAATCCTCCCGGTTCTCCCTATGGCCAATCCGGGCACTGACTGACTATAAGTATCTTTGCAGGTGCATGTCAACTTATTCCACTAACCCAAACCTCTTCCCTAACCCTAACAGTCTACTAATACTCTAAGGACAGTTAGTTGATGTATAGTTGCAAATTATTGAAAGTTAGTTGACATGTAGTTGCAAAGTTGTTTATAGTTAGTAGAATGTCTAAAGTGGACTATCAAAATAAAGTGTAACCGGATGAACTACACAACTTCCTTACTTGTGTGAAAGTACATATACTACTGGTCAAATACTACTCAATTACAATTAAACATTTATTTTAGTAAAAGTTCAGAAGTACTTGATTTTGGAAAGTACTTAAGTATCAAAAGTAAATGTGAACAAAATTTTTTCTTGTTGTTGTTGCGGTATTGCTGCATATAATACTTAAAGTACCTGATCTCTCTGCAGCAACAATATGCTTCTGCAGGTTGGATGAATAATCATACCGTTTTCGTTCTATAAATTAAATATAATGAATCTTTTTAAAGCTATAAAAGTGATTTTCCTTTAATCTTCTGTAGTTTGATTAACATAGTGACACAAACATAAGCATTTTTCATAAGAGGAACTGTCACTTTAAGAACAGATAAGCGCGGATCCATACACTGATACATCTGATTTCTTTCTGAACTCGTTCACTTATAATAAGCGACTGTTTATGAGAATACTTGCCAAGACTGTGGTATAACAAGATAGTTTGTGTGTATATCTCCTGTCAAGCATAAAGAAATGATGTGTTTGTAGGCTTTTTGAAACGCTCATGGGCTTTTGAGTTTGTGTCCATGAGTGTGTGTGCAACAGCTCACTTTAGAATCTTTGTCGCTCAAATAGTCTACAATCGCTTAAATATTAACATTTGCAAGGCTTATCGACACATGCAAATGATAAACTTTCTACATAAATAGTTATTTGTGATTTTATGATTACTTGACTGATTATTATTGATGCGATATTTATGTATGCGTGATGTATTTTCTGACTGTGTGGACCAGCCGTCAATCTGTCAAGCATTAACCAATTTGTAATAACAATTTTCACATGTTTACATTAACGTGTTTACCAGTGGTGTAGTCTAGATTTTTGTAGTGAATATACTGTGATTTTTCCCTCTCACCCTTATGCTCACTCGTCCCAGCGCAACGCACCACCACACTCACAGATGCATACAGTATGGATCTTCATGTAACAGAGCATTCTGAAAGTGTACTCATAAACACATAAACTGAATGTGTTATCAACATGTCAGTTTATTATAAGAAAAAAAAAGAGTTTAACAGCCAATGGGTTTACAGTAGAGGTCTTCACAGGTCCACTTAGATCCGAAAACCCGAGGTCTGACCCGAGACCCGATCAGGTTTGGGTCTAAAAGTTTCACATGTGCCTCGGACACGGGTCGGGTACAATAATAGCGGCATCGGGTCTCGGGAAATTTAAAAATGAATTTGTTTTTTCTGAACGGACCCGAGAAGACCCGAACTCTCTCGCCTGTGTGCGTCAATGTCCTTTTCAAACCTCTCATCTGTTTGCCAAGAGCGCTTGCGACATTGTGTGGTTGTCGGAAGGTTCATTTTCGTTGAGACAAACATGTCAGTCAATTATAAATGTACATTTTAGCGGTTACGTTGGTGTCGTCGTCAGATAACAAAGTAAAACGAATGGAGCAGCTCGCGAAATTGGTTGCAAGGCCACCGGAGTTTCTTTCTGTCTGACTGCTGCGCGTGGGTCTGCAGAATGCACACACGTCAGTGCTGTTTACATTCGGTTCCAGTCGGGTTAAAAAAAAATTTCACTAGTTCGGGTCGAACTCAGGTCTAATTTTCTCGGGTTTGTCTCGGGTCGGGTCTTTCTTTAAAAAAATGTTATTTACGCACGTCGGGTTCGGGTATGAAGTGATTCGGGTCATTTCGGGTCGGGTACATTTTTTTTTGGACCCGAGAAGACCTCTAGTTTACAGCTGGGGAAACTGGACTGATTTTTAGACTGGTTAAGTGTTAATCAACATCTAACTAGGGGCCAAAACTTACTCAACTGTTAATTAAAATTAAATAAACTGTTTCCAATCTTCAATCCGTGGCTAACACATGCATTGAAGAAGAAAAATATCCACTCTTTCAATAGCTATTATCTGACAACTATTGATAACATTACCATGTGTAATTTAATGGTGTAAATGTTTTTAATTAATACACATTTAAGATGACCATGAATTAACTCTAATTTGCATAGACATTGATATAAAAAGCTTATTTTTTGCATATAATACAAGCATTGTCTAAAAATGAAAATAGACTTTTACTTAATTATTATTACAAGACCATCATGTAGCCTAATATTAGACACCAAAACCAAAGTGAAGAAAAATTATCTTTAATTTGCAAGTCTGAACTGAACATCAACGCAGACATGAATTTCCTCACAGAAGTTTAAGATCATATACATCTTGAACGTAGATATATAAATGAACACAGAGAAGGGAAGTTTAACACTGTTAAGCACAAGCAAACATGCTGAAGGCAGCTAAAAACCATCAGGATATAATCACGGGCTTATTTTATTGCACTTGAAACCTTACCTCCAGATAAAGTATTAAACTGGACTGATGATTTAAATGTTGTTTACTCACATGTGCGTTGTTAACTCTCGGATTTCATGTTGAAGCACTGCTCCACTCGTTCACTTCTCCACATGGACAATTCCTGTTTGTTTACAGTGTCGCGTGAGCAGAATTTCAAGAGAACAGCCCCCCCGCTACGAAAAACATACAGATACGAAATTTGGTAGAATCATCTATCACCCCAAGACCTACAAAAAAGTCTCTTGGAACAACATTCTAAACCCCACAGGAAGTCAGCCATTTTGAATTTTCTCTGTCATTTTTTGTCATTTCCAAGCGTCGTACTTTAACAAACTCCTCCTAGAGATTTTATCAGATCGTCATCATATTTAGTCAGTCTCATTTAAAGGCCTTTGCGATGTTAAATTGCGAAGCTTTTGACTTTTCGTTGGAGGGTGTGTCCATGGCGGCCTGCCAAATTTCTGCATTTTCGCCATGAAACAGGAAGTGGCTCTAACTCAGGCATACAATGTCCAATCTGCCCCATGCTTCACACATTTGATAAGGGTCTTGGCTTGAACACATTTCAATGCCAATATTCAGCTTCAGTCATAGCACCATCTAGAGGTAGCAGGAAATGCCATGTTTTACGCTAAGATTTACTGCTCTTAGAGATTTAATCAAATCATCATCATATTTGGTCAGATTGATGTTAAGCCCTTTGCAGTGATAAATTGCACAGATCTTGACTTTTCGTTGAAGGGCGTGTCCGTTGCAGCCTGGCAAAGTGTGATGTTTCGCCATGAAACAGGAAGCTGTTGTAATTCAGGCATACATTGTTTGATCTGCCCCAGACTTCACAAGTTTGATAAGGGTCCCGGCCTGAACACGTCAATATAACAATAATCAGGTACAGTCATAGCGCCACCTACTGCACACAGGCGTTGTGGCACATCAATTTTCCTTTGAATATCCACCTATATTTACCCACTTAAATTCATATCCCCCTGGTTCACTGCTTTACTAATGCCATAGGGTAGCAGTGCACATGCGTGCGAGGGCCCTTCCATCGCTGCTTGCAGCTTTAATTAGGGCCCGAGCACACCAGGGTGTGAGGACCCTATTGTTTTTGCTCCGTTTATTATTATTAGGGTCCGAGCACACCGGGGTGTGAGGACCCTATTGTTTTTGCTCCATTTATTATTATTTTTCTTCTTCTTCTTCTTCTTCTTCTTCTTCTTCTTCTTCTTCTCCGAAATGGGTTGCATTTTTGAAGGCCTAAACATACCCGAAAACTCATGAAAGTTTGCACACGCGTCAGAAGTGGCGAAAATTGACATGTAGTATAGGCGTCAGAAGTGTGCGTGTAAAAATGGCTCGATAGCGCCACCTGCAAAATTTCAAGAGAACAGCCCCCCCACTACGAAAAACGTACAGATACAAAATTTGGTAGAGTCATCTATCACCCCAAGACCTACAAAAAAGTCTCTTGGAGCTAAGCTCTAAACCCCAAAGGAAGTCTGCCATTTTGATTTTTCGCTGTCATTTTTTTGACATTTCCAAGCGTCGTACTTTAACGAACTCCTCCTAGCCATTTAATCCAAACATTATCATATTTGGTCAGTCTCATTTAAAGGCCTTTGCGATGCTAAATTGCAGAGATCTTGACTTTTCGTTGGAGGGTGTGTCCGTGGCGGCCTGACAAAGTTCGGCATTTTCGCCATGAAATAGGAAGTTGTTATAACTAAGGCATACAATGTCCAATCTGCCCCACACTTCACATGTTTGATAAGAGTCTTGACCTGAACACATTTTAATGCCAATATTCAGCTGCAGTCATAGCGCCACCTAGAGGTAGCAGGAAATGCCATGTTTTACGCTGTGATTTACTGCTCTTAGAGATTTAATCAAATCATCATCATATTTGGTCAGATTGATGTTAAGCCCTTTGCCGTGATAAATTGCGAAGATCTTGACTTTTCGTTGAAGGGCGTGTCCGTGGCAGCCTGAAACAGGAAGCTGTTGTAATTCAGGCATACATTATCCGACCTGCCCCCGACTTCACAAGTTTGATAAGGGTCCCGGCCTGAACACGTCAATATAAAAATAATCAGGTACAGTCATAGCGCCATCTGCTGCACACAGGTGGTGTGGCACATCAGTTCCCTTTCAGTCGGTCACTAGACCGACGAATTGGGAACTCGCTTAGAGAGACCAATCTGCTTCGAATACTACTAAAACGCCAATTAACTTGGCATTGAGATATTTGCATAATGCTGGCGCCGGCCCGCCAGGTGCATATATAAGGAGCACGTGCAAATAGGGAAAAAGACGATCTCTCACTGTGCTGAGCCGGTCGGGGGATTCGTCCTCCGGCTCTCAGCCTCCTCATCCACAGCCGGTTGATGTGCCAATGGAGACTTCAGCGTCATGTTCTACGATGTCTCTAGAATCCGTTGTGCCTCCCTCCGAATCCACGGAAGCCACAGCATCCAAGGGTGGGCCTCCTCCCCCTGACGTGGACCCCGATGCCCTTCCTCCCTCCGGTCGGGTTGGGACGCCGGAGTTCGATCCAGAGATGGTGGCCGTGCTCGCTCGGGTGCTTAGATTAACCTAAAAGTTGGCACACACATCAGAGCTTTCGGCTGTTAGGTGTGCACAAAAAGGTCAGACATAGGCGTGTCTCTTAATTGGCTCTCTAGCGCCCCCGTTTGTCTAAAATGTGGGGTTTCTTTTACTTACAGTCCTCAAATGGGTCAGTAACAACATAAAATAGTTCACCGATATTTACTCACTTGATGCACTTGCCCGCCGTGCATTGTTTTCTCGGAGGCACCGTGTAGCGGTAAAAAAACGTGCGAGGGCCCGCCATCGCTGCTTGCAGCTATATTTATTTTATTTTTATTTTTTTAACACTTTTGGTCACTTTGGGTGCCTTAACATACTTGAAAACTCTTGAAATTTGGCACAGACATCAGAGTCGTTGGCCATCAGGTCCGGGCAAAGGCTGGACCACGGGCGTGGCAAGGGAGCTCTGTAGCGCCCCCTGTAATGCAAAAACAAACATTGGGGCACAGAACGGGCAAAAATGTTCACACATGTACGAAAGTTGGTACGCATATAGATCTCATCGACCCTCTAACCTTTTAGCTCCGCCCAACAGGAAGTCGGCCATTTTGGATTGTTTAAAAAATGCATGCGGTGAACCTTTGAATACTCCTCCGAGGAAATACATGGGATTGACACCAAACGTGGTGATCATGATGCCGAGACATTGTTCTTGCTAAATTGTGAGGGTTTTTTTTTATATCTCAAAGGGTTCTGCCATGGCGAAGCGACAAAGTCATGGCGAAATCAGAGAAACAGGAAGTGTCTAATATCTAAAAAATGTGTTATTGTGAAGACACGTGGGGTTTCGATCGCATTCCGATCGCATTGATGTGCCTATTGTGACTCCCGGGTATAGCGCCACCACCAGGCGCCAGGAAGTGTGTCAGTCACAAAGGTGGATTTTTTTGACAGTTGCATGCGATGTTCTTTTAAATACTCCTTCTAGAATATTAATGCGATTGACACCAAAAGTGGTCAACATGATGCTGAGACATTGTAGATGATAAATTGCGAAGGGATTTTTGATATCTCGAACGTTGTTCCCATGATGCTAGATGCTAGAGCAATTGTATCTCAAAACGGACACCATACACTGATGCTAAACCCTTAGACCTTTTAAACAATGTTTAATGTAATGTTGTTATTATTATTGTTGTTTGTAGACAGTATTGTAGACAGTATTGTTGTTTATCAATTTTATCCATAACAATAAGCCGCGCAGCGTAAGATTGCTGTAAAAATTACTGTAACAAATTTACCTTAATTTCAAATCAATTAACTTTTTTGTTTATGTTTATCAGTATTTAAATACCCGATTATCAGTATTAAATTACAATTTAATAGTTAAGTATTAAATTATAAAATAATTAATAAGTATTAAATTATCAGTGTTAAATTTCCAGCGTTAAATTGTCAGTGTTAAATTGTCAGTGTTAAATTGTCAGTGTTAAATTTCCAGTGTTAAATTATCAGTGTTAAATTTCCAGTGTTAAATTGTCAGTGTTAAATTGTCAGTGTTAAATTGTCAGTGTTAAATTGTCAGTGTTAAATTTCCAGTGTTAAATTATCAGTGTTAAATTTCCAGTGTTAAATTTCCAGTGTTAAATTTCCAGTGTTAAATTGTCAGTGTTAAATTCACAGTATTAAATTATCAGTGTTAAATTTTTAGAAATTCGATGTTAAAACATTAATTTTTAAAACATCAGTGTTAAATTGTCAGTGTTAAAATGTCAGTGTTAAATTATCAGTGTTAAGTTGTCAGTGTTAAATTATCAGTGTTAAATTGTCAGTGTTAAATTATCAGTGTTAAATTGGCAGTGTTAAATTGGCAGTGTTAAATTGTCAGTGTTAAATTCACAGTGTTAAATTGTCAGTGTTAAATTTTTAGAAATTCAATGTTAAATAAAACATTAATTTTTAAAACATCAGTGTTAAATTGTTGACATAACTTATAAAATCAAGTTAAATTGTTTAACTTATTTCTTTTAAGTTGAAGTAACGTAAAATAAATGTCGATTTGACAAAAATGCTGCTTTTTTTATTGTTCCAGCACATTAACTAATTTTTTAATCGAATTTGGTATCCTTGATCTCAGGTTGAGAGGAAACACCTTTTAGAGCACAACATGTGTGCTTTCTGTATTTCGAGAGATTAGTCAGTGTGGGATGGCCACGTGGCTCATTTAACATTGAATGAGCCACGTGGTCATTCAATGTTAAATTAATTTGTTTAAACAAATTAATTACTGTAACAATTTACCTTAAAGCCGCTCAATGCATTTTCTGCATTTTTGTCAAACAGCGACCCCTAGAGTCGCTGGAGAATACTTGCAACTGTCGTAATTTCCCACTCTAGTACACCTCCAAAGATAATCAGGTAATGCTTCACAATTTCATACAAATATTAGGCTACTGCATAGTCTACTAAACTACAGATGATGGTAATAGGATAATAAGAAGTTTATTCCAAGTGTACAGACACAATGCATCTAATAAAGCTTGTGTGTATATATTTAGGGAGCCACGTGGTCATTCAATGTTAAATTAATTTGTTTATCAATTTTATCCATAACAATAAGCCGGTGCAGCGTAAGATTACTGTGAAAATTACTGTAAGTATTAAATTATCTGTGTTAAAACATCAGTGTTAAATTTGTAGAAATTTGATGTTAAAACATTAATTTTTAAAACATCAGTGTTAAATTGTCAGTGTTAAATTGTCAGTGTTAAATTATCAGTGTTAAATTATCAGTGTTAAATTATCAGTGTTAAATTGGCAGTGTTAAATTTCCAGTGTTAAATTTCCAGTGTTAAATTGGCAGTGTTAAATTCACAGTATTAAATTATCAGTGTTAAATTGGCAGTGTTAAATTTCCAGTGTTAAATTTCCAGTGTTAAATTGGCAGTGTTAAATTTCCAGTGTTAAATTGGCAGTGTTAAATTTTTAGAAATTCAATGTTAAATAAAACATTAATTTTTAAAACATCAGTGTTAAATTGTTGACATAACTTATAAAATCAAGTTAAATTGTTTAACTTATTTCTTTTAAGTTGAAGTAACGTAAAATAAATGTCGATTTGACAAAAATGCTGCTTTTTTTATTGTTCCAGCACATTAACTAATTTTTTAATCGAATTTGGTATCCTTGATCTCAGGTTGAGAGGAAACACCTTTTAGAGCACAACATGTGTGCTTTCTGTATTTCGAGAGATTAGTCAGTGTGGGATGGCCACGTGGCTCATTTAACATTGAATGAGCCACGTGGTCATTCAATGTTAAATTAATTTGTTTAAACAAATTAATTACTGTAACAATTTACCTTAAAGCCGCTCAATGCATTTTCTGCATTTTTGTCAAACAGCGACCCCTAGAGTCGCTGGAGAATACTTGCAACTGTCGTAATTTCCCACTCTAGTACACCTCCAAAGATAATCAGGTAATGCTTCACAATTTCATACAAATATTAGGCTACTGCATAGTCTACTAAACTACAGATGATGGTAATAGGATAATAAGAAGTTATTCCAAGTGTAGAGACACAATGCATCTAATCAAGCTTGTGTGTATATATTAAGGGAGCCACGTGGTCATTCAATGTTAATTTGTTTATCAATTTTATCCATAACAATAAGCCGGTGCAGCGTAAGATTACTGTGAAAATTACTGTAAGTATTAAATTATCTGTGTTAAAATATCAGTGTTAAATTGTCAGTGTTAAATTGTCAGTGTTAAATTGTCAGTTTTAAATTATCAGTGTTAAATTATCAGTGTTAAATTTTTAGAAATTCGATGTTAAAACATTAATTTTTAAAACATCAGTGTTAAATTGTCAGTGTTAAAATGTCAGTGTTAAATTTCCAGTGTTAAATTATCAGTGTTAAATTGTCAGTGTTAACTTATCAGTGTTAAATTGGCAGTGTTAACTTATCAGTGTTAAATTGGCAGTGTTAAATTTCCAGTGTTAAATTTCCAGTGTTAAATTTCCAGTGTTAAATTGTCAGTGTTAAATTATCAGTGTTAAATTGTCAGTGTTAAATTTTTAGAAATTCAATGTTAAATAAAACATTAATTTTTAAAACATCAGTGTTAAATTGTTGACATAACTTATAAAATCAAGTTAAAGTGTTTAACTTATTTCTTTTAAGTTGAAGTAACGTAAAATAAATGTCGATTTGACAAAAATGCTGCTTTTTTTATTGTTCCAGCACATTAACTAATTTTTTAATCGAATTTGGTATCCTTGATCTCAGGTTGAGAGGAAACACCTTTTAGAGCACAACATGTGTGCTTTCTGTATTTCGAGAGATTAGTCAGTGTGGGATGGCCACGTGGCTCATTTAACATTGAATGAGCCACGTGGTCATTCAATGTTAAATTAATTTGTTTAAACAAATTAATTACTGTAACAATTTACCTTAAAGCCGCTCTATGCATTTTCTGCATTTTTGTCAAACAGCGACCCCTAGAGTCGCTGGAGAATACTTGCAACTGTCGTAATTTCCCACTCTAGTACACCTCCAAAGATAATCAGGTAATGCTTCACAATTTCATACAAATATTAGGCTACTGCATAGTCTACTAAACTACAGATGATGGTAATAGGATAATAAGAAGTTTATTCCAAGTGTAGAGACACAATGCATCTAATCAAGCTTGTGTGTATATATTTAGGGAGCCACGTGGTCATTCAATGTTAATTTGTTTATCAATTTTATCCATAACAATAAGCCGCGCAGCGTAAGATTACTGTAACAAATTTACCTTAATTCAAATCAATTAACTTTTTTGTTTATGTTTATCAGTATTAAAATACCCGATTATCAGTATTAAATTATAATTTAATAATTAAAGCTGCAAGCAGTGATGGAAGGGCTCTCGCACGCATGTGCACCGCCACCCTATAGCCTTAGTAAAGCAGTGAACCAGGGGATTTAAATTTAAGTGGGTATTCAGGTGGATATTTAAAGGAACTTTGATGTGCCACACCTCCTGTGTGCAGCAGGTGGCGCTATGACTGCAACTGATTGTTGTTATATTGATGTGTTCAGGCCAGGACCCTTGTAAAACATATGAAGTCTGTGACAGGTCGGACATTGCATGCCTGAGTTACAGCAGCTTTCTCATAGTGAAACATCAAACTTTGCCAGGCCGCAACTGACACGCCCTTTAACAAAAAATCCAGATCTTCACAATTTATCATTTTGAAGTCCTTAAGTTCAGACTGACCAAATATAATGATGATCTGAATATATTTTAGAAACACTCACTTTAGTCAGACGTCCGTTTATCCCTGCATCCTGCACACAAACGTGTCCCCTGCACAATATCTCCACAGACGCGCTGCCTCAGCTCTGTGCTCGTAAGCCGAAACACATCTTTGAAACAAGCACGCGCCCAGAAACATTCACAAAACAAACGTTTATATCCTTATCTGATGGAAAATTAAACCGAAAGCACACAGCGAGAGTCTGTCCAAGCTCATATACTTCGTAGTGCGTCTGCTCATAAGCCGAAACACGTCTGTGAAATAAACGCGTCCAAACACGCGCAAAGTTGCTCTCTTGCCTAGAAACCTTCATCAACCAAACGCCCATATCCTTATTCTGATGCAGAAATGTTATAAAGCAAGCACACAGTGAAAGTACAGGCAGTAGTCTGTCCAAGCTTCTCTACGCAGCAGAGGCCGATGGTTGCTGCATCTTCCACGGGCTCCTCTACTCAGCCGAAGCCCAGGCTCCGGCCTACTCCTCGGGCTTCTGTTCCTACATCTGCCTCAGCTCTTTGCTGGTATTGTGGCTCATAAAGGTGCAATTAACAGCAGATTAGAGCATCACGCTTGCGAAATCACCCTCTTCCATATAATATTGATTAACTTCCACTGTTATTGTAACATGAAGCCTGGCTCGCTTTAGCTTAGCTTAGCATAAAGATGGCGGCTGATCGTTTTTTTCGTCTGTGTTTGTATATTTTTGTAAGTCCCATCCACTGATCTGTAATAGGTCTGTAGCGTGAGTGGGTCCCACCCATAGCCCCCACCTTGGAAAATGAGGAATGAGTGTCTGTAGTCTTTCACCCTCAACAGAGATACAGGATTGCCTTTTTTCAATGACGCAAAATGACGATTTTTACATCATTGAAAGAAGGAAGTGCCTCACTGAAATGAGTATTTCTCCGGTCTCAAAACCATGACTGGGTTTCTAACTATACAAAGCTTAATGCAAATGGGTGAAGTTTCCCTTTAATAATAAAATTTACCATAGTGAAATAATGTAGAACTAACATTCATTTCAATTAATACTTTCTATGTGCTACATTTGGTGTTTCCATATAGTTTGCACAGTAATATAGTATGTAAGCAGTCTTTTATAATAAAGTTTACTATAGTAAAATAATGCAGAAATTACCAAGTGAAATAGTTTTATAATCATTTCAACGAATACTTTCTATGTGCTACATTTGGTGTTTCCATATAGTTTGCACAGTAATGTAGTACATTATAATTACCTTTTGCATGTCTTTGCAACACATTTTCTTCTTCGTTTAGCATTCTGGCAGAGCTAAAGCCACCTAAAAAAGTTAAATCCAATCGCGTTCATTGACGGAGATCTCAAAGCTGATAAGGCAGTACAGAGACCATCGTTTATAGAGAAATATAATTGCTCGTTTACGTTGCCTGTGACTTTCAGTCATGACCGGAAAACCCACGCATAGTCAGGGGTGTAACCTTTCAAACACACGCCAAACCCAGTTGACCAATAACAGTTGAGTAGGTCATCTGACCAATCCGAGTACACTAGACATTTTGGGAGGCGGAGACAGGAACTAAATCCGAGTTTCCCAGACAGGGAGAAATCGGTGAGGTATGTAAGCAATTTTTAAGACTCACAATGCATTAGTTCAAGTTTTAATAACATGTATGTACTATGGGATATTACAATAATGTGCTAACGTGCTAATTTATTAGCATAATAGGTGCTCTTTAAGCCGAAGGACTGACAGCAGTTCAAGCCTACAGGAGGTTGTTGCTAAAATTGATCAACTAAAACAGGCTGCCGAGGGCCTCCAAGACATCACTTCAACTATAAACCAGCTGTCTGAGCTTGCAAAAACTCAAACCACAGCCGTAATGTCAAATGCCTCTCGGCGGCAAATTAAGGAGGCATTCACCTGTCTTATTTGTAAAGGTATGTGTAAAATATGTAGCAGTGGGTACTTGTACAGTCAGTTCAGTAAATTTTTTTCATATGGAAAGTAACTGTAATTATAAAGTGATAGTTCACCCAAAAATGAATTGTAATTTACTCACCCTCATATTGCTACAAACCTGTATAAATTTCTTTGTTCTGATGAAGACAAAGGAAGATATTTTGAGAGATGTTTGTAACCAAACCGTTCGTGAGCCCTATTCACTTGCATGGTAGGAAAAAAGAATACTATAGAAGTGAATGGAGTCCACAAACCATTTGGTTACAAACATTTCTCAAAATATCTTCCTTTGTGTTCATCAGAACAACGAAATTTATACAGGTTTGTAACAACATGAGAGAATGACAGAATTTTTGGGTGAACTATCCCTTTAAGCATCAATCATTTCTTTGTTTAAAACCTTACAGCTCTATTGTCAGAGTCCATGTTTGCCACATGTTGCTGGTTGGATGCTGAACATGTGTGGAGCAGTGGCTGTTAACTGCAGACAGCTGTCTGAAATGCAGAACAGAAGAGTTCAACTCCAAGGTGCATCAGGTTAGGGGTCTCTCGGATGTTCTTTCTTTCTTCAATGAGATCTAGATTGTTAGTTATGCAACATTGTTTTAGTAAGGATGGGCATACGTGTTACCAGAAAGCTACAGAGGCTGCAAAGTTTGTATTTCAAGCAAACTGCTCTTAAATTCAGTTCTCAAAGTTGTACTGTAATGTTGGTATGATAAGGTGCAACTTCCTATTTAATGTTTATAGTAGAACACTAGTTGGTAAATGCAATTATCTTCAAGGATGCTAATGTTACATTATCTTCATTCAATCTGATGAGCTTAGTTTTTAGACAAAAGCTCAGTTTGTTTACCAGACCACTAAAAAAAAACATGGACTGAAAAAAGTGGACTTGTAAAAGTGTAATGTATTTGGAATAAAGTGCAATTGTTATGTATTGAAGCGGGTTTTACAGTTTCCATAATAAATGTTTTTTGCAGTAAATTGTTTCATTGATCGTTGCAGGTCACTTGTAACAGGTCACACAGCTTCTGGTGATATCAATAAGAGACATAACTGCATGTTTTAAAGGCCCATAGTTTCCTTTCAGTCGGTCACTACGACGTCACGTTTTGACCGACGAATTGGGAACCGCTTCGCGGGTAACCTATCTGCTTCGAGAAACCTTTAAAATCAGCTTTTTTAGCTTCAAAAGCTGGCAGACTGACTGCTCAAGAGAAGCTGCTCTTACCTTTGGATAGATCTCTGCGTGTTTAGTTGGTTGGGCGAAGGCACCACAGCGAGGCTCGCGAGTGTTCCACCACCTTTTGATCTACGTGATCACCTTTTCTTTCACTCTCTTTTAGTTGAGTGTGTGCGTTCTCCTCTCTGTGTGCTTCATCAACTACACAGATAAAAGAGTGATTTCCCCTAAAAGAGCTGCAGTTGAACTTGCGTCTTTTTAAAGACAGCTGTTCCCTGCTCACGGGCGTCAAGCGTCTTTTTAGAGATGTCTTTTCGTCCGTGTTCGACTCCTGGATGGTGCAAATACATGGGTCCTCGTGATGGACACAATCGCTGTCTCTCGTGTCTGGCTCTCCAGCACGCTGACGCGGCTTTCGTGGGAGGGACATGCTCCGCTTGCGAGAGCCTGACTCTTGCGGATCTGCGGGGTCGTGTGGCGTTTCTCCGGGAACGGCGCCCTCCATTGCTGATCGCCCCTAAAAAGGAGGCTGTGAAGCTAAGGAGAGACGACCTCCGCCTCACGGTGCTGAATCGGCAAGCTGGTTTGTCTAGTGGCTCTCAGCTACCAGATCCGCAACCATCCGAGGTTCCGATGGAGAGCGCGCATTCTGCGTCGCTTTCTACCTCTGTCGGGCCTCGCGAGGATTCGGTATCGGTCGTAACATCGGAGGGGGGCGTCATTTTCGGACGTTGATCCGGATCCTCTCCCTCCTTCGGGAAGGGTTGCGGTTCCCGATCTTGACCCGGAGATGACAGCCATGCTCGCTCGGGCTGCGGAGGCGGTCGGGTTAGAGTGGAGAGCTCCTCCCCCTCCCGTACCGTCCCGCCTAGATGATTGGTACTTTGGGGTTGCACGGGCTTCACAGTCTTCCCCACCGGTACCTTTCTTTCCCGAGGTGCATGATGAACTGACTCGGACGTGGAAAACCCTGTTTTCCTCCCGGAACCGTCCGCATCAGCCATCACCCCTTGCCTCCCTCAATGGCGGGGCCGCTAAAGGGTATGCCGGTATCCCAACAGTGGGAGCGTTGGGTAGCCCTGCAGTTGTGTCCTGCAGGCGTCTCCTACTGCAAGGACCATCCTACCCTTCCCTCGCAAGCCTGCAGACATTCGTCAGCCCTGACGGAGTCTGCGTACCGGGCTTGCGGGGAAGTGGCCTCAGCCTTACATGCTATGGCTTTGTTGCAGGTTCATCAGGCTAAGGCTCTGAAGGACCTGCACAAGGGAGGTCACGATTCGGTGGTCTTTAAAGACCTGCGTGCGGCTACAGATCTGGCGCTACGTGCGACCAAGACTACCGCACAGGCTGTCGGTCGTGCTATGTCCACCTTGGTGGTCCAAGAGCGCCACCTCTGGCTGTGCCTTGCGAACATGCGGGATGCCGATAAAACCCGGCTTTTAAATGCCCCGGTGTCCCAGGCCGCCTGTTCGGCGAGGCGGTGGAGTACTTTGCACAACAGGTCTCTGCCACCCAGAAGCAGACTGAGGCTCTTGCCAACATCATGCCGTGTCAGAAGAGACCAACACCTTCCCCGTCGACGTCAGCACCTCAGTCTGCCCCTCGCAGAGGGCGTCCTGCAGCGACGGCCGCCTCCGTTCCTCATCGGGCCGTTCTAGGAAGCGAGGAACCGGCCGTCAGCAGCCCGCCTGCTAAGCCTGGTGGAAAGCATAAATCTAAGCGGCCCTGAGACGGGCGACCTGGAGGTGGTGAACGCACCACTCCCCCCCGGAGGAGGTCTGGGTGGGGAATCCTTGGTTTTCGTTAATTTCCGTTCCGCCGGCTTTTCAGCCGGCACCCACAAAATCACAAAAAGAGCGAATTCCTCTTCCTCCTCCAGGTCTTCAGAGGCAGTCGGGTGTGACGGATGGGCTCATAACCCTACATCCTCCCTCTCCTCTCTCGCCAGCGGATGTGTCGAGTGCACTGAGACATCTTCATCAGAGTCTTCCCCGCGCAGCCATCCATCAGCGGAGTCAGGTGAGTGCTCATTCCCCTCGCCCGGTATCTGGAAGCTTGGCAGCAACTTCCCAGTCTGTCGCGCTGGCTTTTACGCACGATCCGTCTCGGCTATGCGATACAATTTGCCCGGCGACCTCCCAAATTTAGGAGCATTCGTTTCACTATAGTGAAACCCGCCGATGGGCACGTACTACGTGCGGAGATTGCTGTCCTATTGGCGAAGGACGCGATCGAGTCGGTTCCTCCAGCCGAGATGAGGTCAGGGTTTAACAGCCCTTACTTTATCATACCCAAGAAAAGCGGCGGGTTGCGACCGATCCTGGATCTGCGCATTCTGAATCGAGCACTTGACAAGATGCCATTCAAAATGCTTACGCAGAAGAGCATATTTCAATGCATTCGCCCACAGGATTGGTTTGCAGTCATCGACCTGAAGGACACGTACTTTCATGTCTCGATACTTCCCCGACACAGGCCGTTTCTCCGCTTTGCGTTCGAGGGATGAGCGTATCAGTACAAAGTCTTACCGTTCGGGTTCTCTCTCTCTCCCCGCGTCTTCACGAAAGTTGCAGAGGGGTTTTAAAGCCCCTCAGAAAGAGCGGTGCTCGCATCTTGGCATATCTTGGCATATCTCGACGATTGGCTCATTATAGCACCAAAAGTCGCGTCAAATGCTTTGCATTCACCTAGATCGGGTGCTCAAACACCTCGCCTGTCTCGGTCTTCAGGTCATCCAAGAAAAGAGCAAACTGTGCCCTACACAGAAGATCTCTTTTCTCGGCATGGAATTGGATTCGGTCAATCTTACAGCACGTCTCACGGAGGCGCGCGTTCAGTCGATTCTGGCTTGCTTGAATACATTTTCGGGCAAGACTGCTGTCCCTCTGAAACAATTTCAGAAACTCCTGGGGCATATGGCAGCAGCCGCGGCTGTGACACCGTTCGGGTTGCTGCATATGAGACCGCTTCAGCATTGGCTTCACGACCGAGTCCCGAGGAGAGCGTGGCTCACCAGCTTTCATCCTGTTAAGATCACACCGAAATGCCTTCTCACTTTCACCCCGTGGTCAGACCCAGCGTTTCTCAGGGCGGGGGTGCCACTGAGACAGGTCTCCAGACATGCAATAGTATGCACAGATGCCTCCAACACGGGGTGGGGAGCCACGTACGGCGAGCTTGCAGCTTCATTAGTGTGGACATCACCTCAGCTGCATTGGCACATAAATTGCCGAGAACTGTGGGCTGTATATCTTGCGCTCATCCGCTTCAGCAGCGAGTTGAGAGGCAAAGATGCATTAGTTCGCACAGACAACATTGCGACTGTTGAGTATATCAATCGCCAAGGCGGAGTGCGCTCTCGTCACATGTCGCATCTCGCCCGCCATCTCCTCTTTTGGAGTCAGAAGAATCTGAGGTCTCTTCGTGCCATTCACATCCCGAGGTCGCTCAACTCAGCGGCAGACGCGCTTTCACGAGCAGCGCGCCCCGGCGAATGGCGACTCCACCCTCAGTCGGTCCAGCTGATTTGGAAACGTTTCGGCAGAGCGCAGATAGATCTTTTTGCATCTCCAGAAACAACCCACTGTCGCCTATTTTATTCACTCGTGTTCTGCGGTTTCTACCGAATCCATTGGTCCTACTTTAGGTTCCTCATTTACCGCTGCATCGGGGGGGGATCCCCGTTGGAATCCCTACAGTGGAGCGGGGGGTCGCGATACAGCTGTGTCCGGCCACCGCTGCCTCCTGGAAGGACCGGCCGACCCTCCCCTCACGAGCTTGTAAGCAGTTATCCGGTCTCACTGCGGCTGCGTACCAGGACTGTGGGGAGGCGGCCTCCGCCCTGCATGCCATGGCACTGCTGCAGGTTCACCAAGCGAAGGATTTGAGGGATCTGCACGAGGGAGGCCACGACTTGCCTGCCTTTTCGGAGCTCCGAGTGGCCACTAACTTGGCACTGAGGGCGACCAAGTTTACCACCCAGGCAGTCGGTCGTGCGATGTCCATCATGGTGGTCCAAGAGCGCCCTCTCTGGCTGTGTCTGGCCGACATGACGGAAGCCGACAAGAATAAGTTCTTGAACGCTCCCGTCTCCCAGACCGGCCTCTTCGGCGAGTCTGTGGAGAGCTTCGACCAGAAGTTCTCCACAGCCCAAAAGCAGACTGAGGCAATCGCCAAGATCATGCCGCGGAGGAAGAAAGCTGCCTCTGGTCCATCAAGGCTGGCTCCTCGGCTGCCTCTCGCCGTGGGCGTCCTGCGGCGGCCGCCTCCTTTCCCCATCCAAAAAAAGTTTATAGGGCGTGTTTGAAAGTTTCGCGAGACAGGCTGCGTCACCCTTTAGCGCGCGCGACTGTGCGTAGATGATAGGAGAACCAGATGAGGGTGCGTGTGCGAGAGGCAGATCATGCGTGGCCTCAAGTTCGGTCTATGTTTTTACTCCAAGAGGTCAAAAAGAATAGTTTCATAATGCGATGCATGCTTTGTTCAATAAACGAGCTTGAAGTGATAAGTGTCAGTATGTCTATTTGAACACTGGTCATTTCACACACTGTCCGAGTGTTTTTGCCATATGCACTCTTGTGCAAGCGATGACAAAACCTAGTGTAAGTTAAACCATACAAACAGCACGTTCACATCTGCACATTTCCATATCATTTCCCCACAACTAAACAAACTGAACAGCATAATGTAAGGAAGTCTTGCATTTATACCCAAATCCGGACACCTCACTAATGTGTAGAAAATACATTCAAATAAAAACGGGATTGTATTTCATTTAAATCCTTCCTAAAGAATGAATGAATAAAAATAAAAGAATAAAGTTTGATTTTAAAGAAACATGTAACAGTGTTGGGCAAGTTACTGAAAATTTGTAATTAGTTACAGTTACTAGTTACTTCTTTTAAAAGTAACTGAATTACTATACCAGTTACTGTATATCAAAAGTAATTAGTTACTTAGAAAAGTAACTTTTGAAAAGTTTGCTTTTTAAATGTAAATATGAACAGCACTGAACAGTCAAACAGTAAAATGATATGGATGGGCTATTTTACACATAAGACTCTAATATATCACATACTGTAGGAGAATATTTTGCTTTAGATTCAGCCGTTGAATATTTTTGTTAGAAATTATCTTAATATGTAAGCTTAGTTAATTTATGTATATCATTTAGACCATTTAGACAAATATTCTGTGTGTTTACATTGAAAATATATAGTGTGTTAAAATTGTGTATTGTCTCTTTAACAATTTGGAGACAATTGTGTCAACATGTCATATTTTCTAAAATAAATTGTAATTTTTCTTTTTTCATATTTATTTTAATAAGTTAGTTGAAAGTGCTCACCTTTTATCGCATTCTTACTAAGCATTGCTTAGTAGGGTGCAGCCCTTGAATTGGAACACAGCTTGTGAAGCTTGCCACTGTGACTGCGCTCTTTGGTCATATATTGTTTGTTTTCTGTTGGATTTTAATGATTCACAGGATTAAAGGAAGATATTTAATCAGAAAACGGAGTAGGCTATGTGGATTGTTTTGTCTGACGGACACAGAGCGAGTGGATTGTTTTGTCAGACAGACACAGAGCGAGTGGATTGTTTGTTCGGATAACAACAATCGCGGATCGTTCTCTTCCATGAAGGCCGATGTAAACATCTAAGAATATATGAACATTTCTTAGATTTATTACCTTTGTGGACTACAAATGCAAGTTGATGTCATACTGCGATTGCTTGGTGAAGATAATTTACAAACATGAGACCGGATGGATTATGACTTGCGCACAATTTTTAAACAAAGGTATGTTGTCCCGTTTAGATTTTTCTTGTTCATTCTATATGCACTGTCAGCTATGATGAAGTGTAATGAATCATTGCGCCGCCAACTACGGTCCTGCGACGTCAGATATGTCTTGTCTATTTTTTACAAAATAGAGTAACGCGAGTAACAAACTCATTTAAATTTCAGTAATTGTAATTGCGTTACTTGATTTAAAAAAATACTTCGTTACATGCTCAATACTGCTAAAAGTAGTGGAATTACAGTTACAGTTACTTTGTAACGCGTTACTCCCATCACTGATTATATATTATAATAAATGTAGAGTTGATTTGCACAAAAGATAAGTTCCATATGAAATTCTAAAATCATAATTTTATTAAGCTCCTGTTTATGTTCAGTAATTGCACTTTAATGGCAATGAAAATAACCTATTCATATAAAAACATGATAACAAACAGACACACATTCTTTTTGTTTACGGTTTGCATGTTTAAAGGCAGATGAAACACTTCACACAAGCTCTGGACTAATAAATTTAGAAATACCTCTGATGCCCGAGAATTAACACAAATATATGTATAAGGTATGTAAATGATGATGATGATAATAATAACCAAAAATGTATAATTATATCAGGTGAGTAAAACTCTATTTACAAGGCATCAATTATAACTCCTTTGGACTCTACATTCCAATTGCACCTCAGAAAACTATAGGAACGGATCTCTGGAGATGGGTAATCACTGGAAATGCTGTCACAGGAATGGTAAGAAAATACTTTTAATGAAATTTACCCAGTTTAAAAAGAAGGCCTTGGATAAAAAAAAGAAAAGCAAAAATGCCAAATAACCCAATAAAATAAATCAATGAATAAAAGATCTTGTTAGAGTACTCAATCCTCACTGGTATGCACCATCACAGTGAATTATAACCCTTATGCACTGACTCAAATTCAAAGTACAAATTGAACTATGACATTCAAACGTTCACATTAGGATATGAATCACAGTTCAGGAATCATAACTCAGGAATCAATGTTCAGTTCAAATCAGTTCAGTTCTGATATCAGATATTCGTAACTTATCTCAAGTCCAACGATGCAAATGAGCTGTTAGCCACAGTCCGTACCGAAATCCTCTTCTATATTTTAGAAAAAGGCAAAGTCTCAGTCTATATGAATCCTTGCATTAACAGTCTTAAGTTTTAGTGTGTTGTTTTACAGTTTTTCTCAATTGCAAAAACACTAAAACCCATTGGCTGAACAAAGTTCTCAGTTGCCTGAACTCATTTATCTAATTGTGCAGTCTGTTGTCAATACCTTAAACCATTTCACATCATAAAACACAATTTGCAGATCTCACTTAGACTTTTTAGCAAAACTCCAAACACATACTCATTCTCAAAACACAATGGCCCTCATTTATCAAAAGTGCGTACACCAAATTTCCAGCTTACACCTGGCGTACACCCAAAACCACGGTGACTTTCAGATTTATCAATATGGACGTTGCTTATTTACTGTTGCCTACATCTAAATTCTATGTCTGCTTAATGGTTCAGTTAATTTGTTTAAGTAATATTTTAAAATGATGTAGTAACTTTTGTAGTGTGTCGTTCTTTATTTACATACAGTTGTTTGTTAGCTGTATCTTAGATCCAGTTTGATACGGAGCTCCGGATATAATTCAAATTAACAATTTGTTTCCACGACATCCACATGTTTTACTAAGCTAATTCATAATTTGAAGTAATAATAATTGTAATAGTAATTACGAAATATTATAATAATTAATTCCAAGGAACAAACTGCCCAGCAAGCAATAGCCGTTATTTCAACGTCTCGTTTCAGTATAGACCCGATATAGCCGGGCTGTGCCTAGCCCATATCTAGCCCAAATAAACTTTAATTTGGTTACATGTGGTTTTTGACAAAATAATTTGTGAGATGTATGCTATTTCATCATGTAAGAACAGTTAACAGCGATTACAAGGTATTTCGTTTCATTTCTATAAAGTGTTTTATGCATCGTCTGTACGTAGTGACAATTTAGCTCATAAATAGACCGACTACGAATAAACCACGTTTAGCCCAGAAATAACCATGAATTTAATTACATGTTGTTTTTCCAAAATGATTTGTGAGATGTGTGATATTTAATCATGTAAACAAAGTTCAAAGCGATTAAGGTATTTTGTTTCATTTCTTTAAAGTGTTTTATGCACCGTCTGTACTTAGCCACTATTTAGCTTACAAATAGACCGACTAAGAACCCACGTTTAGCCCAGAAATAACCATTAATTTAATTACACGTGGTTTTTGCCAAATAACTTGTGAGATGTATGGTATTTCATTGTGTAAGCAAAGTTAACAGCGATTACAAGGTTTGTTTAATTTCTTTAAAGTGTTTTATGCACCGTCGTACATAGCCACTATTTAGCTCATAAATAGACCGACTACGAACAAACCATGTTTAGCCCAGAATAACCTTGAATTTATTAAAATTTTGTTTTTGCCAAAATAACTTGCAAGATGTATGATATTTCATCAGGCATGCAAAGACACCAGTGAATTCAAGATGTTTGGTTTTATTTATCTTATCTGAATATCTGCTGTCACGCATAACATTCATTACTTAACCGTATTTGAAAGATAAACAAAATCCAGTTACAACTCCGAACCGCTAGATAGCAGCTGCAGTACACAAACACGAGGCCAAATCTCGCGAGAAAGACTTCCGCTGTTTGAAAATCAACACCAGCGAGCAGACAGGGGGAAAGCAATCTACCACACTCGTTTGGTCGTGTAAGTGTTTTTATTATTTTATTTTACATGTGTTTAAAATGTATTTACTTTATTTGTTGTTGGAATCGCGACATTCTTGCGTGTAACTTAACGTTAGAGTAAGTAACCCATGTTTTATATAACCTAAACAGTACAACCTGCAATGTAATAAAATAGTGGAGGTAAATGAGTCTATGAAACGTTACACTGAAGATTAACATGAGTAATTTGTAGGCTGCTTTTTAGTAACAGCAGTAATTAGCCAAGGTATTACTGTGTTGCTTACAGTAATGTAGGCAGTTGTGCTTTACAATTATGCATACAGAGATAGATTGTGGGGGAAAGCTATTTTTCCATATGGATTTAACTTACAGGCCTTCAGTTTGTTGGAAAAAGAGTTTTATTGTGTTAGTGAGTGAAAAATTGTAGGTCAGTGGGCATTAACCTTTAAGGTTGGTAAACACTTGTACACTGAAGCATACAATACTGTACAATTACTGACATTGGTATGTGCTATTCAGGCGTCAAAGCTGTGCGAAACTGGAGGGAGAAACTTGAGAGACCGTGCCGGAAGAATGATGGACAGGTAAATTCTATAAACATGCAATATTAATCAGACATTGTGGTGTCAACGCAGTCTTTCATGTGGTCACAAAAAAAACATCAGTCTGCAACTGTTAACGACGTTGTCTTTTGTATTTTAGAGTTCACTAAAATTCATTAATTTCAAAGTTCAACATGAATGGTGGTGGTCCACTGCAGAAGCAAGCATTTGAAAAAACATCAGTTCTCAGTTATTAAAGGTAAGTGTGTTTGTATGTAGTTTTAGGCTGAATGGTGTTTCACAAAATAATACTTTTAATATGACATTAGGCTATGTGAGGAGTAATTGACGACAGTCCGGTACTGCCTTAATATTTTCTAAATATTAAAAGCACCAGATTAAATTACTCTTTGCCGATACAACAGTTAACTCACCCATACAATATTGTTTAGATGTTTTATTTTTAGACATTTGACAAGTTTTATGTCCATAAGATTGTATTGTGAATATTTTATGCTGGGCATCTTAAAGGGCAGGGTATTTGATTTTGAAAAATACTAACTTTAGCCTACACGCACCAACCAGAAGCACACTCCTATCTCATTAACCAGTAAGACTGACAAAGTGAATATCATTACCAAAATTACCAACATAAACAACTGTTTTTAATCCGAATTAAATACAGCACGTTTAGAAATTTGAAAAAAAAATCATTACACTAATTCTTAAAGGAACACAAACTACATAAGCAACACGTTTTATTAAAATAAAATCTGAATCCATCAAAATAGAATCACATTGCATACCTACCTTTCCAAAAGAAACACTGCAACGACCCTTTCAGACCTGTAGCTGTTTCCATCTTGCAGAAAAGCAGTGATGTTACCAATGTTAATTTGGGTTTTTGCTTTTTGCTCATCCAGATGTTGTTTTTTTTTTGGTGTTTCAAAATGTCTTTCGTTTTGTAGCTCCTGTGTCAATTCAGCAGGAAAGTTTATTTGATTCTCCCTATTTTTACAGAGCGTGAACAGGGTGTGAAGTGGCATGCAAAACACGTTCACAGAAGAGGGGCAAAAATTTAATGCGTCCAATTAGGCATTGGCCGGAATGAGATTCTGGCAGTATGATAACCTTAAGCAAAAATACCACGGTGTTGCGGTATTGCCATTGTGACACTAAAATGTGTTATTTTCAAATGTCTGCGTATTAAAACATCAACTTTTCAACTGGACACAATACATTTTATTTTTAAGCAACAAACAACGTTTATGCCAGGTAAAAATAAAGCCTTTAAATTATAATATTCTTTCAATTGTAGATGTAAACATGAATTCAATTACATGATTTAATTCACTTTGTGTAAACACAGTTCATACATTGAAAACGGTATCACAGACATTTTTTGTGGTTTTTTAAAACCTTGACTCTGAAAATATCGGTATACCTTTAAACCGGTAACTGGCCCATGCCCATGTCCAAATATTGCATTCGGTCGGGGTTCAATGATTTGTTGAACGTTTTTGGTCCTACGCCTTTTACAGATGACACAAATATATAAAAATACACATTCAGACAACTTAACATAGTGATTGCTATCAAGACTTGAGGAGACTTTCAACCAGCATAACTAAAATGTTTCTGGATCAAAATCAGATACCCTGCCTTTAAGCCTCTTTTGCTAGTTCCAAAATGTCATTAAACACACGCAGAGAAACATGCACTTGTGTTTGTAGTAATGAGAACGATATGATTACTGTTGTTGACCTGTCAATATTTATATATGACTTTTTCCAAAGAGAATGACTATCACATTTAACATAAAGCAAAAATACTTGTCTCATGCATTCTTTTCATATTTGGCAGATGCTGTGTTGAACAACTTCCCAGCAGCAACAGAACTGGAAGTGAAGGATGCAATGGGGGGCATTTCAAACAGGCACCAGGGAGGACGGGGGGGGGTATAGAAATTAGTACAATTAATAAGTTGAAGTGAACTGAAGATAGTTTGTTAATGTTTAGATGTTATTTCATTTTTAAAATTGTATTTTGTTATTTATGCTTTTATTTTGTTACTGTTTTTATTCTTTTTGTTAAAAGTAATTTTTCTTCATTTTGTCTTATCTGAATTTTTATTGTATTAACAATATTTTTTGTAATAAATTGCATGATTACATGTTTATGAGAACCTGTTTTAATGGATTAAAAAGAATTCTTTAGCCATTCTTTTGTTGTTTATTAGACACATATGTGTAGTCATTTAATAGCCGTCTATTTAACGGCTAGTCTATTTTTGGGCTATGATAGACGTCTACTAGATTTTCACTGACAGCCCAAAATTAGCCTTTTATTAGCCTAGACCCACATTCACCGTCTATTAGACGTATATATGTAGACGTTTAGTAGCCGTCTATTTGATGACTAGTCTATTCTTGGGCTATGATAGACGTCTACTAGATTTTCACTGACAGCCCAAAATTAGCCTTGTTTTAGCCTAGACGTCAAGGGGGTGTTTAGACGGCTACTAGACGTCTATTAGCCGCAAAATTGCTTGCTGGGTGTTGAATATTGGGAACAAATTCTAAATTTATGGCCATACTTTAGACTAAATAAGAAAAAGAAGTGTCCATAATGTAGCATAAAAGATAATTTGTGGCCATAATTTTGTCCGCATGTCATCATGATTGGATTTACGGCTCCATTCAACACAAGCATTTTACCTTACCTCATCTGTATTTATTTATCATCGAATGGTACGTAACTAGCTTACCTTTTATTGCATTACCATGTTTTCGTAGCACATCCTTGTGCTTTCTTGCAATGTGCCGCTTCAGATTCCAGGAAGAATATTTGCTAACTCTTTACAGTCTCTCCGCAGTCCCTTTCAATTTTTTCTTCATCGAACTAGCAAATTATCAAAGTGCGTTCTGGGTGTTACAACCCATGGCGTCAATATTTGACGACACTTGACCATGCGTCAATATGTTGACGCGGAGGGTATACCTTTCGCGTCATTTTTTGACGAACTGGGGACTTCAATACTATTAAGTCCGTTGCATTCTCTTTCCTATTTTCTTACCATTTTCTACCATTTTCGCGTCGGTTTAGGGTTAGATTTACATAATGACATCCCTACCCAAACCTTTCCCTAACCCCAATGCCAGGCGACAACTGTTTAATATCGCGTACCTAATAGTATTGAAGTCCCCAGTTCGTCAAAAAATGTTGACGCATGGTCAGGTTTCGTCAAATATTGACGCCATGGGTGTGAGACTGTGTTAGGTTCAACGAGCGGTGCTGAGCGAGCGGAATTTTCAGAAAATGCGCTTTGATGGTAATATTACCGCACCGTTCACATGCTCGCTGTTAAACGTCAGGTAAAGCGCACAGGCTCTCAACTGAAGGAATACATATGCATACAAATCAAATGCTTTGGTAAAGTCTCACAAATTAAACATTGAATATTGTTGCATAAAAATAAACACTGAAGTTTATAATTACTATGTTTTTTTTACAGTGGGTGATAATATATCATACATTTTAGTTTGTCAGTGCGTTTTGTGGTGTTAGGAAGTGTTTGCGCATTTCTGCACTAACTCAAAATGTGCGTACACCACCTCCTGAGCTGGCGTAGGATTTGAGCGTGCCGTACGCCAATGTCCATATTGATAAATCTCAAAGTCACCGTGGTTTTGGGTGTACGCCAGGTGTACGCTGGAAATTTGGTGTACGCACTTTTGATAAATGAGGGCCAATATGCACTCACATGCACATGTCATGCATATTGCTAAACACAAGCAGCAACAATCAAATACAAATGTCATCACACATGTCATTGATTAAACATAACCAATCAAAATGGATTTAACCTGTTTCAAATGATGTGACACAACCAATATAAGACTGTTGTATACAGTAACACAATGCATTTTAGGCTGCATACTGTACAATTAACAAATTGTATGGCCCTGAACATTGTGCTTTCCTTTTGTTAACAGTACTGACTGTACTGTTTTACAGTATCACAGAAACAAAGGCCAAGTTTGTGAAATGCAGGGTACAGTACTGTAAAACTAGGGGTGAAAAGTCTCACAAAAGTAAATTTTTACATTAGTGAACATGTCAGTTCCATCAAAATGGCAAGTCTGTGTGTCATTGTTCATGAACAAGACAGTCAAAAGGTAGCCATGTTGTCAATATACCAAGTGTACACAATTATGCGTGTCAGTATTTTTATGTAAACTGTGGATGAATTTACATGTTCACATTTTTGTAACTTAACTTATTTATTCTTCAGGCATGTGATTGGCCAAGGACAAAAAAGAAGGAAGGAACGCAACATCCCTCCATGTGCACAGAAACAAAATGCACACCGTAACATACGCAAAAAATACATTATGACCATTATTTCAATTATTTAATTCTTTCAAATTTAAAATGTAAACATTTAACTAGTAACAGAAACCACATTTAATTAAATGGGTTGATAAACGTGGAAAGCTGTAACAAGTAGCATTCCCTTACTATTTTAAATCTGCAATAATTTTATTTTGCCATAACCTGACCATCAGTCGCAAGGCCATACAATTTAAGGCGGCCTTGCAATAGGGTGGACCTGAAGGCCTACATCTAATTTCAAATGAATTCATTTTACAATATAGTACTGGTTAAATGAATTGCATTATGGTTTTTGAGTCATAGGTTGAATAATTTTCAGATAAGCAAAAAAGTTATGTGGGAAAATAAAATAAGAACAAATCAAGACATTACAAGCATATAAAATAGAAAAGAACAAAGTTACAAAAATAAGTAAGATCTAACATTATTGATTAGGTAGAAAAAACAGTATCAAATTAACATAACACTGTTTTTATTCTATAAATTAAATATAATTAATCTTTTTAAAGCTATAAAAGTGATTTTCCTTTTGTCTTTTGTAGTTTGATTAACATAATGACTCAAACATATGCATTTCTTATGAGACGAACTGTCCCTTTAACAACGGAGAAGCGATCACTGACACACGATCAACGGCTCACTTATAATAAACGACTGCTTTTATGAGAATACTTGCAGAGACTGTGGTATTACAATATAGTTTGTGCGTATATCTCCTGTCAAGCCCAAAAAAATTATGTGTTTGCCTGATTTTTGAAATGCGCGTTGGGCGTGGGCTTTTGAGGTTGTGCGTATGCGTACTGAAAACAGTTCACTTTAGCATCTTTGTCGCTCAAATAGTCTAAAATCGCTTAAATGTTACTGTAAACTTTCTTATTAGCAGTATTAATAATAGTATGTTCTTATTACAGCATTTCATGCAATATTTTGCAGTTTCACTATATTTACATTTAAGTAGGAGACCGGGTATAGTTGTAACAGGGAGAGAGTTGTAACACTACCAATTTCACAAATCAGGGATAAGATAGGAGTCATGTGACAGTTTCAGTTTTTTAGACTTCCTTTATGATCCTACATGGAGGTGTTGCCATCTCTCCTAAAGCTACAGCAGAAAATCTAATTCTGAGTTAAGAAAGTAAAAAAAAACTAACAAGATAATATTTTTTTTTAGCACTTCCACTGTTGTAGATAATGTTGTATGCGTTGTATCAAGTCAAACTTCAGTTTCTCTAGTAAAGAATGGTGTATCAACCTTCTGCTAATTTCAAAGCACCATGATAATACAGCTAGCTAAACAATGGGTGACAGTGATGGGGTTGTTGTAACACTTGTTTGGAAACCATCCCCTTACATACAAATAAGAACATTTGTGATTTAACATCGTGTGAAAAGCCAAAACAAGACGGTAAAAAAAAACTGCGGCAAAAGGGTGAAGGCTGATATCTCCTCTTCAGAAGAGGAAGATTTCTGGGTCGTCTGCATGGAACTATTTAAAAATTCAAGACAATTCATGCACAAACACATACAATATACACATACACTCCCCATATTCACATATATTTTATTGTTGCAGCTATTCATTTAAAATAAAACTGTTGTTGTGGCATAACACTTTAAGTACCCTTGTTGTAACAAAGGACCATCTTGTATTTGTCATCATCTCAAAAAGTCTGTGACATACAGTTGTGTTCAAAATTATTCAACCCCAACTGAAATTGATTGTTTTGGCCGGTTTGACATTGATTTTGATCATTCAGTCATCCTGCTTACAATTACATCAAAGAGGCATGTGTAGGTCAGACAAATATAACATAACATTTATAATGAAATAACCACAAATGTCTTTTCTGTGCTCACATCATTATCAGTTTTATTCAACCCCCAAGTGACATTCAATCTTAGTACTTAGTACAACATCCTTTTACAGTTAAAACAGCTTTTAAACGTGAAGCATAGCTTGACACAAGTGTCTTGCAGCGATCTACGGGTATCTTCGCCCATTCATCATGGGCAAAAGCCTCCACTTCAGTCACATTCTTAGGCTTGCGCACTGCAACTGCTTTCTTTAAGTCCCACCAGAGGTTCTCAATCGGATTTAAGTCTGGTGACTGCGATGGCCACTTCAAAATGTTCCAGCCTTTTTTCTGCAACCATGCTCTAGTGGATTTGGAGGTATGCTTGGGATCATTGTCCTGTTGAAAGGTCCAACGTCTCCCAAGCCTCAGGTTTGTGATGGACTGCAACACATTGTCATCCAATATTTCCTGGTACTGAAGAGAATTCATGGTACCTTGCACACGCTGAAGTTTCCCTGTACCTGCAGAAGCAAAACAGCCCCAAAGCATGATTGACCCCCCACCATGCTTCACAGTAGGCAAGGTGTTCTTTTCTTCATAGGCCTTGTTTTTCCTCCTCCAAACATAGCGTTGATCCATGGGCCCAAACAGTTCTAATTTTCCACAGAACACTATCCCATAACTTCTGTGGTTTGTCCACATGACTTTTGGCATACTGCAGTCGACTCTTCTTATTCTTTGGAGACAGCAAGGGGGTGCGCCTGGGAGTTCTGGCATGGAGGCCTTCAGTACGCAGGGTGCACCGTATTGTCTGAGCAGAAACTTCAGTACCCACATCTGACAAATCTTTTCTCAGTTCCTCAGCAGTCACACGGGGACTTTTTTCCACTCTACGCTTCATATAGCGCACAGCAGTCGCAGTTAGCATCTTTTTTTCTGCCACGACCAGGAAGCTTTTCAACAGTGCCCTTTGCCTTGAATTTGCGAATGATGCTTCCTAGGGTGTCTCTTGGTATGTTTAACATCTTTGCAATCTTCTTATAGCCATTGCCCTTCCTGTGAAGATTAATCACCTCTTCTCTTGTCTTCCTGGACCATTCTTTTGACTTCACCATGTTTGTAACCACACCAGTAAATGTTTAGAAGGAGTTGAGTATCACAGTCATTTTAAAGCTGCCTAATTGGTGCTTATTAGGCTTTATTGCTGTTCCCTGACATCCATAGGTGTTTTCAATACCTGATTGAAAACACTTCAATGAACCTCTGTTCTTCAGAATGGTAGTTCTTTAAGGGGTTGAATAATTGTGTCAATGAAGAATTCACAAAAGAAACATTTACTACTATATTACAAAACCAATTGATGTCATTTTAGTTGCATATGGTTCTTTAAGAAGTCATTGTAGGATTTCATTCTGAATACAATAACAAATGTACACTAAATTCCCTAAAACCCTTAAAAGCATTGGGGGTTGAATAATTTTGAACACAACTGTAGTTGTAGAAATTTAAACTGTTTCCATTTGTAGTAGACAAATGTGGGTACATTGTCTAAAAGTTTCAGACATGTAGCTAAAATAAAAAGGTAGTTTTAGGTGCTGGAGAAAAAAGTGTTACAATCACAGTAGCGCGAGAGCCGTTCGAAAGCAGACTTCCTTATCACTTCTCGATTCACTCTCGTAATACTTTGATGTCACCTGCCTGCCTGTCGGGTTTTGCAACGCAGCATGAACTCAAACAAATCTAATGTGTGGGATACATGTTGGATGACAGCGAAGGGCGCGTCTACAAACAATGCGCGCACCCCCCCCCCCCCCCCCTCAAAAAAAATGTTTTCTCATCGAATCTACATGATTCACGTGGGTCACCTTTTTTGGCTTCAAAACGGCGAATTTCGCCGAAAGGTGAGGGATTTTCATGCCTGAAAGCAAAAAGCTTTAGACTAGAATATGTCAAAAAATTAGCACTCCAGATTGTTTTCTCCATTGTGGTAACCCTCGCATATGGCAAAAAATAGATTCTCTGTCCAAAAATATATTTTAAATATGTTTATTTTTTATTTAAACATATATATTCAGTTTTAACTATATATTCACATATATTTCAAAATATATTTCAAGGGCAACAAATACATTCCTAATATTACAGCCCATACGGCAAAAAGAAAAAAAATCCTGGCAAAAATATAAAAGTTTGTTTTAAAATATATAAAGTACTAGTGAAAAATCTATAAATATGTATAAAATATACAATTGTTTTACAGTTGAACATATATTTAATTTTAACCTTTTGAAACCTGCTATGTGTTCAGGTTTGTAGCATACAAAGTTTTTCTTCCAATGCGACATGAATATAAATGTTTTAAAATATACAAAAAAAATTGAAATATTTTTTTTGCCATATGGGCTTGCTCACAAAAAGTTTGGAGACCCCTGCTGTAGAGTATGTCAGATGAAATGCATATTCATGTTATGTGTGCTCTCTGTGTGCTATTTAATATTATACAACAGTTCTTTCTGATTCTCGAATCTGATTGGCTAAGAGCTATGCGATATTGTGCTAATATCGGCACTGTAACCGCTTCACCTTTCGTATCATTCCGCCACCTAGTGAATGGAGGTCCTAAGCAGGCTCATCTCTGAATGGAAAAACACAGACGCGCTGTTTTGAATCACTCTCCGTGTGTCTCATTAGTTTACTAGCTCATAAATCAGTCTGTGAATCCCCAATCGGAAGTTATTATTGGATGTTACGTTAAAGTTAATGGGAGAAATGTCTTGTCACATCGTGTGGACGATTAACACTTGGAAAGAGGAATATAAACACTCGTTTTTTTCTGGAGCTATATCTCATCAGAACGCGAAAACACCATGGAACTGCAGGTAAGCACCGCAGCTTTTAAATGTGGACATTGATCATTTACTTTATCGTGACGTGACTATTAAAACATGTTATGAGATATCGCCACTGGTATAACGTTATTTATAAGCAGCATGCAAAAACATCTCTCTGACACTTATAAAAAACCGTTTTATATAGTACTGACAAGAACAAAGTTTAATAATAATAATCGAGTGCTCGTATCACGTTAAGAATAAATGAGAAAGCAATAGTAACGTTATACAAGTAGTTTTATTAACTTTTACCTCGCGCCAAAACAATAACAACACAAAAGACACTAAATATGAATTAAAAAACAAGTAATAGTTTGATCATGACACCAAATACTGCTGATTTGATCTCATTTTGACGATCATAAACAAACAAGGCCAACATGAGAGCCAGGGTATTTCTGTCATAGATGTAGCCCAGAGAGGGCGGTGGTCATTGAGTTGTTATGAGCTTCAAAGCAGCCGAAAGTTTTACCTGTCATTCTGGCCGCCCTCAAATCCGTGGCGGAAGAAGTAGTTCTCAAACAAAGAGGCTTTTAAAATAACTCCGTTGTTGTTTTCTAGTTTTCGTTTTTCAAACGTGTGCCGTCGAACTGTTGTATAAAAGCAATATCGCTCTCGGAGTCGTGTGATATAGCTCTATATCATCACGGCTGTGATTGCCTCCGTCACTCGGCCTGCGGCCTCGTGCCTCTGGCCTAATCACAGCCATGATGATATAGAGCTATATCACACTCCTACTCGAGCGATATTGCTTAAGCACATGACTCAGAAGTTAATTTTGAACATGTTTGAACATGTCATTCGGTCGAAGCACTTATTTCTAACTATAGTGAGTTCTAGTATTAGTAAAATATTCTTTCATATGAGGAAGGAGTCTTACTGCTATGGATTGCTGGGAATTCCCTTATCTCTGTTATACCACAACAGCAGAACAGAAGTAATCTCTGACTAGTCTGGCTGGTAGTTTTACTCTCATTCCCTGTGAATTTTATCAGAAGAAGAGAGTACATTACAGGGCCTTTTGAGGGGAAACACCGTTGACATATTTAAATGTAAAGTAGAACTGTGGCATTTCATCAAAGATAATCATCAGATACTGTAGTTACACTGAACAAATACCTTCCAATGAATCAAACCTTCACGGAAATGTATTTCCCAATCTTTCCCAACATGCTGCATATACAAATGCAACTTGCCTATCTGGCTGTTAGGTGTAATTTTAGAATGTTATGTAAATTGTTTCTTATTTAATACCCTGTGGCAATCGCGGATGATCTCATCATGTGTTTTAATGTTACCATAAACTGCTGCGGTCCTGTTTCAGTGTGCTGATGTACTATATATGTAAATCATTTAGCAATGCTAACAGATAGACACAGCTCATGAGATTAAGTCTTAGTAATAAAGATTATTTATCAAATATTAGTGCAATATACTTACATTGGATAAAAGACAGAATCAGAACCCTAATCCTAAACATAAGACTAAAGAAGTTTTGGAATTTCAGTGTTTGACTCATAACCCTAGCAACCGCATAGCAACACATTAAAACCATGACATAGCACTGTACACTTTAAAAAATGCAATATCAAGATCAAGGGCACATATTATGCCCATTTTTACAAGATGTAATATAAGTCTCAGTTGTGTCCAGATTGAGTTTGTTGAGTCTCCGCTCAAAATACCCAACAGATGATTTATTATAGCATGTTCAAAAGCATTCACCTATTTGGGTGGGAGCAGAATCGCAAAAAAAAAAGAAAAATAAGTTATTGCTCTTCTTTTCCTTACCAAAAGAGATGCTTTGGTTAAAATATATCTGATTTCTCAAAAAAGCACAAAAAAATTGCAGACAACTTCCATATAACTGAAGGCAGAAATTATGGTAATACAAGACTAAAACAAGCTTAAGCAGTTTGACGTCACATTGCTAAGTGAATCAAAACAGCATGTCTAATGGGATTGCTTTGGTTTAATAACACCTTTGTAAAAGTGGATTTTGTATTATAGGTGTCCTTTGAAACAACTTGGTTATGCATGGTTAAAATGATTTCTTAATGTCTAGTGACATAATGATTAATTGATATACATTTCTTACATACTGTTCCTTTAATTTGTTTCTTTTGTAGTGCGGGAGTAATGAAGGGTTTATGTTAACGTGCATTAATATTATGTAAGAGTCCGCTGCTTTTGTTGTTAGTAAACATGCTGCACAGAGTTTAGTACATGTATATGTAAGAGCTTTCTCTGATATTTCAGAGAAATTAAAGCTCACAATCTTCCTGATACCATTTTTTAAACCTTAGTTAGTGTGTAATGTTGCTATAGTAATAGCATAAATAATACCTATAAAATAGTTCACTGCCAGGCGATATATTTTCTTCAATAGAATTCCTCTTTAAAAGCCTACAACGAACGGCCGGTTTGGACTACAGCCCTCTATTTCCTGGTTTAATGACGTCAGTAAAACAGTTTGTTGACTAAACTCCGCCCACATGAATACGTCAGTCACCAGCTTTGGCTCAAACGGCTCTGCTAAGCTAAGCTGCTATCGAATCACAACACACTAAACAAACTACAGAATCAGAACTTGATACGTATTTCTGAAGGAGGGACTTGACATAACAAGGAAGACATCAGCCTGTTTTGAGGACAGTGAAAACACCGCTATACAGATGAGTAAATTGTGTGAAAAATACTGCTTTTTTACACGTGAAACATGAACACATGTTATATTGCCCACTATAAACACAATCAAAGATTCAAAATCACAGACAGAACGGGAGCTTTAACAAAAATAAGCTTGCGCAATTTTCGCATGCTCGCAAAATGAAACAAATGAAAGAGGCGGAGAGCATGCTGAACAACGTGAGCTCGCGCTAGGTGTAAAAACATTTTGCTCAGCACATTACACATTAGATCGATAGACAGAGAGAAGGTGGTCTTTTGTGGCCACTCGAATCCAGACTAAACTGTATTCAACTCCCTCTGTATGTGGTCGAAAGTGGATGAGCTTAAAAATGTTTAAAACCTGCATCTGACCTCTTAATACCAGATGTAAACAGGGCCTATGTGTCTATAGGTATGTTTGAAACACTGAACATTAAGTTGTAAGCGTTTGGGAAGTAAAGAGGCTAACACAGTCAGCTTCATGACATCATTTCCTCTTACTCATACGGGAAGATCTGACCGTGACCACACAGCTGTGAATGACAAGAATGAGAGTGAGGTGTTTGAAAGTGGTTTCTCTCTTTAGTTAAACACACTACAGCATTCATTACATAAACATGTCCAGTTAAATTAAAGTATTTTTATTTATATTTGATAGGGAAAGTTTTTGAAAAGTTAGGACAGCTGTTAGATTATAAAGTTGGGTTGGTAGTTTGTTACCAAAAATATGAATCTAAAAGTTTCAACGAGTCTTTGTTTCTTTTTCTTTGGGATGGTAGTTTTTTTGTAAATTCCTTTAAAAATGAGTTTAATATATAGCTGGCATAGATGATGTAAAGTCTTTTGGTCAGTTATTACTTTTATTTTACTTATTTTGTAATGAAAACATGATAACTCCTTTGTCAGTTAGTGTCTTTTTTTAAGATTTCTTGTTTCATTGAGTATGAACTTCCCTGTTGCTATGTAAAAGGTAGCACAGGTTTTGAATCTGAAAGACAATGGCAGATCGATACATGGTCTGTGAAAGAGAGAGAGAGAGAGAGAGAGAGAGAGAGTGGAAATATGTGTGTTGCGCAATTACAGAGAACTTCTGTGGAATCACATGATCACTTCATTGTCTACTAGAGAATTTCACATTTGATTATGGAGTACACTGGAAAACTTAAACGTGCGATGAGAATTTAATCTCATCAAAAACTAAATTACACAAAATATATTAACAACAAGCACTGCTGTACATTATATGACATTATCTATGTACTGTATGTTTATACAAACCCTAAACTTAACCTGAGCTGTTTGCACTACAGCTTAATCTCACACAGAGTTAAGTTATTAACAGCACTGAATGATGTACAGTATAGTAAAACATACTGTATGTGGTGCATTAAGAGCACACATCAAGTCTTTTATAACCAATGTGTTTATGTAATCTGATGGTCTTGTCTTTGTTTATGTTTTACACTGCTCTTACTTTATTCTAGTCTCACGTCACATGACGGACTGTTGGCTGAAGGTTTGATGCATACAGCACAATTAACTGGGAACACTTCAGCAGATTTAAAATCGTCCTCTGATTGGTTGAATTATATAGGATTTCCAGGAGACGCGTGTCTCGCGTTCTTTAACGGTATTGAAATAACACAAAGCCGTCTGATTGAAGAAGATAGCTGTCACATTTACTTCAGTGACTATATCAAAATCGAAAAAACGCTGCGTTTTTAAAGTATGTGAGGTTCACGCCATAAAGTCTTTTGCTTGAAGCAACTGGTGGAATCTAAAAGAGATATTTTAAAATGTTTGCCACCTTTGTTAAAACTTAGAGACGTTTGTAAGACTGTAAGGTATGCTATTGTGGACGCCTTTAAACGTGACACAACACGTCATGTGGTCTCTTGGCCGATCCCATGTTCGTTCAAAGAGGCCGTGGTTCTTCAGCTAGACAAGACTGACATTATTCTGCCTTACCAACTTAACTAATGGGTTAAAGAGATTTAATCGCATAGATGTTTGTTAACTTACTGAGTTTACATGAGCTCAGACTCAACAAGTACACTCACTCATGTGCCTTCATGTGGCCGCTATGAAAGTGTTTCTTGATGTCATCTTGTAGTTCTCATGTGCTGTGGCACACGGTCAGGTTTTTCACTTTACTGTAAATGTCAGTGTTGCAGGAAGAAGAGAAAGACAACCGGCAGGACTTGTGTCATTGTGTTTGTCAAAAGCACCTGTTATCTGTGATCAATCATAAAATATTCCCCTCTTATAGTCAATGTTTGAATATTTAACCAATATTCACTTCAGGTTACAAAAACGTATCATTATTTTTAAAGTGTTATTGAGTAGAACATAATCTTCCCTCATGTATAGTTTATTATTGTAAACGTGAGGAAAGCAACACAGTAGTGGTTTATCTGTATAGTACTGTACTGTATGTGTTGTGAGTTTATTGGCATTTCATGATTTGATTTGATTATGCTCTCAAATAAATTAATCTTTTGACCTTTATCATGGAACACATTTAATAAAATAAAGAGACATTATACTGATGACACGTGTGTGTTAATGAATAACACTCAGATAGAGTCATACATTCTCAGACAGACTCTTATACACTCACATTTCATGCGTTTAGTACATACGGTACTGTAACATTCATGTTTTCTTAGATAAACCACAACACAGCATAACTTCAGGAATCTGCTCAATTTCCCAGCAGGCCGAGTACAAAGTATTGAAAAGTTACGACAGTCACACCTCTTCCCTTTAATCTTTACTGAGTAAAGCTTATCGCTTATCATCAGTGACATCAGATCTTACACACACACACTCAGGTTTAGATGATAATAAACAAAGTTTTTTGATATGTGATTTCATTTGTTATTTGTATTTGTGTGTGTGTGCTGTATATAAGAGGTAGAAACAACGTGACACAATCCCCATTTAGATACCATGTGATGATATAAGTGACTTTAGTTGTTTCCATTAAATCAGTGTGGTTCTCAAACTTTTTGGCAATTCATGCCATTAAACACAATCTCAAACTTTGAATTCAACAAAACATATAAAATTATACACACTGTACTTTTCTTGGTTAGTAGTCTTATTTTTCTGAGGTTGAATTACACGGAATCAATGATAAATTAATGTATAAGTCTATTTTAGAAAACTGGTGCCCCCCATCTAGTTTTAGAAGCACTGTCATAAATACAGTTGACTGCAATCCTGCGCTTCCTTGTATCTGTAAAGTCTTACTGGAAGAGTCTGCGAGAGACAGCGAGGGAGGGGAGGAACATTCCCGTTCAACATGAATATCTCTGAATCAACTCGAACCCTTCCCGGAGATGCTCACAATCAGACGCCTGTCGTAACTCTTAACTATTTCAAACATTTGCCCAGAGGATGCTTTTGTTTTTTAAATAAAGAAATTAAAAACCAGGACAAGGATTTATGTTTACAAAAATAGTCCTCTTTAATAAGTTATTGAAATGTTTTATAAATATAAATATGTCAAGACAAAAGATAAAATTCCAATTTCATCTTCACATAAATGTAAACAATGTGTTGTTGAAGAAACACGGGTGTTAAGAAAAAGCCCATGTATGTTAATACATTCACTTGCAAGCAGTCTCTCTTATGAACTGCTCTTTATAAACACAAGCACAAACAATTCAGTCATAAAATAGACGTCTTTTTTCATTCAAAGTGTTCAAGTAGATTGTTGACATACAGTAATGTATGTAAGAATCATCTTCTTTGCATGTTTGAACTGTTTTGTCGTTTCTCAACAGCTCTGTTAAGGTGCTACGCGTGTTACTCACTTCTTCCTTTTTCCCCTGAAAGGCACAATTGTTTACTTGGAAGAAGGTGGAGGCTGGTTTCTGTTAAATGGCTTTTGCTGTTTCACTGCTTGGCTGAACTCACAGATCCGGGGCAGTGCAGAGAGGCAGTTATGGGTTTGTTTTACTGGCACCGGTAAAGGCAAAAAAAACAAAAAACAGTACAAATGTCCATTCATCGAGCCATTCGCTGGCGTGAACACACATGAGCATGGTACAGTTAACCGTTCACTAACTCCACCAATGTCTTACTTGAATCGCAGTGCATCTCCTTGACATCTTTAGCTACCGTACGCTTCACATCTCAGTGCACGTCCATCAAATTCCCAGCACTTCTTCAGATAGGAGCGTCGTACTCCTGTAAGAACTCCTTCAGCTGTTGGGGCAGCTGATCTCTTTTACCAGAAATGTCGATATGTCCGTTTACAGTCTTCCTGCACAGATGCTGCAGGGACGACATAGTGCAAGGCAAGGGCCTGGATAGCTCAAGAGGGATCTTCTCCCCTCCTGAGTAAATGTAGTACGCGCTTCGAGAGTTTCCCATGGACAGCATGCTTCTCGAAGAGGGCATGTAGTGATGGATTAGCTTGAGCACGCAGTCGAAGCGAGGCACGGACTGTGTGCTCTTAGAGTCCGTCTGGAGGAAGAAGGACTTGTTGTCGCACTGCACCCGAAGGTTCTTCGTGCCCGACTCGGTCTTGACGCTGAGCGTGAAAAAGTGCCGCTTGTCCGAGCTGTCTCTGACCAGGAAGGTGCCGCTGGGTTCTGCATTCAGCTCATGATTGGCCTCTTTGCCGCTGATGGAGCCCCAGTAGAAGCCGCTCTCCTGGAGCTTCCGAACGGCGCGCTGGACCATCTGATACTGAAGCTTGGAGCTGAAGGTCTTGTAACGGTGAGGCTGCAGCCGCGTGCTCACCTCAAACGGGCTGCCGCTCATTGCGATGTCGAACTTGCTGTGTGTTACCATGGCGCTCAGCGCAAACCTTCGGATGCCAGGAATACGGCGGTGAAGCAGATCGATGAGAACCTGGAGAAAAATGTTAGGAAACAACAGCTTTAATAGACATTCACAGATGACTAATAAAGATTGAAAGTGCTTTAAAAAGTACACATCTGACACTTGAACTGCACAGAATGCTTTTTATTTGGCTTTAAACTTAAAATAAAAGTACTTCTTACACTTTTAAATGGCACTTAAGATGCTGTATTCACACATCGAGGTTTAGTAAATAAAGCCTCAGCTGTATCACGATCGTTTTAGGCAACAGCTACATTTATTCAGTTTGATATAGACTACAAAACAAGAGTATTTCTTACCTTAGCTTTATTATGTTGGAGAGTTGCTGTAGTAGCAGTAGTAATCTTCTGTGTCGTCTAAAGTTCAGCGAGTTAGTGTTTGTGCTGCTAGTTAACTTTCTGTGTCTCTCTCTCTCCGTGCGGGTGTGTGTGTGTTTTTGTACTCTCTACTCGTCATGTGTTCTAGTTAGGCTCCTCCCTCACTAGGGCTCTTCCAGTAACAGTAGGCTGTCTGTAATACTATTCCTGGTACCACACGTGCCCCTCCTCCCATCTTACTGTAAACCTCTTCCTTACCACATCAACACCACCTCACTCTTCTGTTGATGAACAGGCACAGTTGCCTAGCAACAACACTAGATTGTTTATTCATGTTTTATACGCACTTCGCCAGGAACGAGCTGACGTCAGGAGTGACGTCACGCGAACACACTTCTCTCCTTAAAGTTGTTTTGTTTCTTATTCTTCATATAAGAACAAACATAATGTAAAAATGAAGGTAAACAGCAAGTAAATACGAAATAATACTGTAGATCTAAACAGAAAGATTTTGCTTTCTCAGTCCACAAGAGGGCGATAATAATATTACACACTACTACTGAATATATAATAATACTGAATAAACCTGATAATGTCATACCTATGAACCATACATTTTTTATGTTTTGAATATTATTATTATTATTTTTTAATTTAAATATGATGAATGAACATTAAGATCTTTTTTATGCAAGATACTTAAATATGTATTATATCATCACCAAATAAGGTTTGTGTCACAGCTGCACTAAACTAACAGTACTGATGATGGATATTAAAATCATTTGTTTATGTTTCTGTAATGTTTAATCCAAGTAACTTTTAGATCTTTTGTATTTCTACATTTTGTATTTCTTACAGATCCATTCGGACTTGAACCTCCATCACACTTCTGAACACTACACTACAACATTAGATTACTGTATATAACCCGGCTTCTGCACTGCCCATATCACTATGCATATCATTACAATGACCGCATTATAATCTGTATTATTACATTGCAATTACAGAAAATTACAGAATTTTCTGTAATGGTTTTATTGTTTTTTCAGCAGGTATATACAGTCGTGGCCAAAAGTTTTGAGACTTACATAAATATTAGTTTTCACAAAGTTTGCTGCATAACTGCTTTTAGATCTTTGTTTCAGTTGTTTCTGTGATGTACTGAAATATAATTACAAGCACTTCATACGTCTCAAAGCCTTTAATCGACAATTATATGACATTTATGCAAAGAGTCAGTATTTGCGGTGTTGGCCGTTCTTTTTCAGGACCTCTGCAATTCGACTGGGCATGCTCTCAATCAACTTCTGGGCCAAATCCTGACTGATAGCAACCCATTCTTTCATAATCACTCCTTGGAGTTTGTCAGAATTAGTGGGTTTTTGTTTGCCCACCCGCCTCTTGAGGATTGACCACAAGTTCTCAATGGGATTAAGATCTGGGGAGTATCTAGGCCATGGACCCAAAATTTCAACGTTCTGGTCCCCAAGCCACTTAGTTATCACTTTTGCATTATGGCACGGTGCTCCACAGTGCTGGAAAATGCATTGTTTTTCACCAAACTGTTGTTGGATTGTTGGAAGAAGTTGCGGTCGGAGGGTGTTTTGGTACCATTCTTTATTCATGGCTGTGTTTTTGGGCAGAATTGTGAGTGAGCCCACTCCCTTGGATGAGAACATGAATGTTCTCAGGATGCTTTACTGTTGGCATGACACAAGACTGATGGAAGCGCTCACCTTTTCATTCTCCTGACAAGCCTTTTTCCAGATGCCCCAAACAATCCGAATGGAGCTTCATCTGAGAATCAGACTTTGCCCCAGTCCTCAGCAGTCCATTCACTATACTTTCTGCAGAAGATCAATCTGTCCCTGATGTTTTTTTGGAGAGAATTGGCTTCTTTGCTGCCCTTCTTGACACCAGGCCATCTTCCAAAAGTCTTCGCCTCACTGTGCGTGCAGATGCGCTCACACTTGCCTGCTGCCATTCCTGAGCAAGCTCTGCACTGGTGGCACTCCGATCCTGCAGATTAATCCTTTTTAGGAGACAATCCTGGCGCTTGCGTGACTTTCTTGGACACCCTGAAACCTTCTTTACAAGAATTGAACCTCTTTCCTATAAACTCTTGATTTAGGTGCTATCTTAGTAGCCATAATATCCTTGCCTGTGGGGCCATTTTTGTACAGCGCGGTGATGGCTGCACGCGTTTCTTTGCAGGTCACCATGGTTAACAATGGAAGAACAATGATTTCAAGCATCACCCTCCTTTTAACATGTCAAGTTTGCCATTCTACCCAATCAGCCTGATATAACGATCTCTAGCCTTGTGCTCGTCAACATTCTCACCTGAGTTAACAAGAAGATTACTGAAATGATCTCAGCAGGTCCTTTAATGACAGCAATGAAATGCAGTGGAAAGGTTTTTTGGGATTAAGTTAATCCATCCATCCATTCATCCATCATCTACCTAATGCTAAATTATAATTATTCTTCTTATAATTCAATTTCAAAATTTACTGTTTTACAACGCAGAAAAAATATAAAAGCATTTTATTATGTTTTTATTCATATGCCCAATTACAGTTACTTGCAGTCCTTAATAGACAAATAAGTTGTAATGGTTGAATGTTACGCTTGGTTCATTTCTGACTTCTGAGAGAAGTTAAATGTGACATATAAAATGTGAATTAAATTTGACATTCATCACAGTCGCAATCTGCCGGCCGTTAAACTCGAGACTGGAAACCTACAGGTTACAAGCCCAGCTCCTACCACTATGCTAGCCTACGACTAGCGGATACTAGACAGGGTTGAGGGAGAGTTAAATAAAGCAAAGTGAAAGCCTTCAGCACTCAGGATCACGTCAGGATCTGAGCAAATAAACGCACTTTTGCTTGTCTGAGTGCTGCAGGTTTTTAGAATTATAAGCCATTATTGCTGCTCGAAAAGGATTTAAACATTGACTAGGTGCTATTTTATATTTCAGTGACATTAATTGGGCATCGTTTAAAGGCAGAGATCTGAAACTGAAAAGCTGTGCACAATTTTTATATAATTTGTGTCATACTGAGAAAGACCCAAGGCTGTAATTGTTGTAAAGCAAAAAGCCTTTAAGTTCACAATGGAGGCTGCAGAAAAGCATGTGGCTTATGAGGAGCGAACTGTGGGCCTGTGCTGTTGGAACTGATCAACTCTGGCTGGTCACCTAGGCCAGGGACTTCATTTATAAAATGCTGCGTAGAAACCATCCCTCTCTTATGATCATTTATCAAAAACAGAGGTGGAAAGAGTACTAAAATATTGTACTCAAGTAAAAGTAAAGTTACTTTAATAATATTTTACTTAAGTAAAAGTAAAGTTACTGGTCTAAAAATCTACTCAAGTAAAAGTAAAAAGTAAATCATTTTAACTTTACTCAGAGTAAAAGTAACTTTTTTTACAGCGGGAGAGGTGGAGGATTCTAGTATTGTTCAAAAACGACATGGGAATATAAATCTCAAACTAGTTGTTTTTAATTGTAGGAACATCTTTACAATTAAAGTGCAATAACAAAAGGTAAATAAAATAAAAAGCTTTTTTAAAGTAAGAAACATTTATGGAATTGTTTAATGATTTTTACATGTGAGTTATGCACTTTTGAAGGTGGTCAGCAGCTTGTAAATACAATCACTATAGTAAGGTTGTAATTGATGTATTGCTGGTAACATACATTATTTTATTAAACTATATATCTAGTTTAAATGAGCATATAATGAGATGAGTGCCATGTCATACTTTTGACACGTTTATTGTCTTCTAGCGTCCCTGACCTGGGTACCTGATGTCAGACCTTTATTCTCTCTCTCTCTCTCTCTCTCTCTCTCTCTCTCTCTCATGACCTGCGCATTCTCGAGGACGTTCTGAAGTTGTGTTTGACTTGACGCAAAGCTGCTAGACCTCGAAAGATAATGTGCATGGTATTAAAAACGCGTGCAAATGAGCGGTAAAAACCTGATCGGCAATTTCGTACTTAAGAGCATGAATCCTACCTTTCATAGGAATGAAACACTTGCTTTGCGTCAGTGGAAAGTAGTCGCTTAAATATGACCAGGGGTTTCTTTCATAAGATTTGAACTGAGGCGGGTCTGCATTAGCGCGCGACTGTATCGTCCGTCTCCATGGTTCTTTTTGCGCGTTTCCCCGCCCATAAATCATCCGTTGCGCGTCGTTATCACCTTGCTTTTATAAATATTTTTTACTCAGTAACGGATATAATTTAAAATGTAGCGAAGTACAATACTTTAAACAAAACATACTTAAGTAAAAGTAAAAGTATAGATTTTAAAAAGTACACAAAAAAGTAAAAGTACACAAAAAAACTACTCAATTATAGTAACGTGAGTAAATGTAATTCGTTACTTTCCACCTCTGATCAAAAATGCGTTGTGTGATTCATAAACCGAACTTATAGGCGGAAAACGTGCATACCCTTTTCTTTCAGATGTGAAATTTATAAATCCCAAATGATCTTGAACTTGTACGCAGCTGAGCAGTTTCAGATCTCCGCCTTTTAATTATGCCTAAATAATGTCATAGACATATAAAAGAGTGCTTGTCTTTTATAGGATGGACTTTTCCACGTTATAAATATAGACTTTGCCGTGGATTTTTGCGTATGCACACTTTACGGTCACATTTGTGCATATGTATACTTTATAAATGAGTCCCCAGGTGGCAGAGGTGTAAAAAGTACTCAAAAATGTTACTCAAGTGAAAGTACAAGTACTGAGTGTAAATTTTACTCAATTAAAAGTAAAAGCATCTGGCCAGAATTATACTTGAGTAAAAGTAAAAAAGTATCACATTAAAATTGTACTTAAGTATTAAAAAAGTAACAGGAAGAGTGAAAACGAGAGATTCATGTTTAAAGCTCCCGTTCTTTCTGTGTTTTTGAAGCTTTGATTGTGTTTATAGTGAGCAATATAACATGTGTTCATGTTTCACGTGTAAAAAAACACAGTATTTTTTTCACACAATTGACTTATCTGTATAGCGCTGTTTTCACTGTCCTCAAAACGGGCTGATGTCTTCCTTGTTCCTTGTGAAGTCCCTCCTTCAGAAATACGTATCGAGTTCTGATTCTGTAGCTTGTTTAATGTGTTGTGATTCGCACAGCTTAGCTTAGCAGAGCCGTTTGATCCAAAGCTGGTGACTGACGTATTCCTGTGGGCAAAGTTTAGTTAACAAACTGTTTTACTGGCGTCATTAAAGCAGGAAGTAGAAGGCTGTAGTCCAAACCAGCAGTTCTCTGTAGGCTTTGAAAGAGGAATTCTATTAAAGAAAATATATCGCCTGGCAGTATAGGGTTGCCACCCATGTCTGATAAAAAACCTGGGGCCTCATTTATAAACGTTGCGTACGCACAAAAGAAGGCGTACGCCACTCTCTACGCAATAGTTGTTATTTATAAAAAGCAAACTTGATGGGAAAATGTGCTGTCCGTCACGCAAGCTCTGACCCAGGCGTACGCACAAAAACGGGTGAATTGAGAAATGGCGACACCGACGGCAGATGGAAGAAACACGTGAAAGTGAAAGTAAAAATGACAACACTACCTCTCATAAATAACATGAAGACTTCTGTTGTGTCAAAGTCTGTTCCCCCTATGTTCCCCCTATTTTTCCCTTCAGTGTAGTGTTTTTATGGCGTTTTTATCACGTTATAGGTTTTATTATTTATATATTTAAAGTTTTAATGGCTACTGAGATGTATATGTGTGCATTTCTGTAATGTATCTGCATTGTTCTTAATGGTAAGTCAATTATTTTTACAGTATGAATCATATTATATGTATAATATTTATTTAATTATGTATGCAAACATTACATTTTTAAAATGACCAGTAAAGGAAAAAAAAGAAAAAGACAGGCTATATTTTAAAAGAAATACTCTAATAGAAAACTGTCAAATGTATGAAATATTTAATAAATTGTATTATAAAATACATGATATTATGCCTTTTTAGTATAACCAATTCAAATCTTTAATCTTTCTAAATGTAACGTGATGAAAACGCTATAAAAGCACTACACTAAAGGGAAACATAGGGGGAACGGAGTTCGACACAACACTTCACAAAGCAAGTCTTACAATTAACAGCCTACACGAACACCCGTTTGATCGATCAGCAGTGAAACAAAAAAATAAAGAAATCGAAAATTACAACAGAAATTCAAATGAACACATATTTGCTAAAAGAAAAGTGAAATATGTTCTGCAATAATATTGGCATGTTGTGCAATTCATCCTCATAAAGAATATAGTTAGCAGAACGAAATAATGTACAAAACTGATATTCTCGTCAATGTGTCCGTCTGGCGGAGCAGATATAGATGCAATTACATAGACAGATAGATAGATAATTAAGGAGATATATAGTTAGATAGATAGATAAATAAATAGATAGATGTATTAATTGTCCACTGGGGAAAGTTGTTTTCATAGTAAACCATATCTTCATAATCTACGGAATTATGGTATTCATGCATATGCCTTTAGTGTGTTTTATTTTTGATAAAACAATGTATGGCGTATGTCTCAACCATTCAGGAAGCAACAAGAAATTACATTTGCGCTGAACAATGTCCCATTTCCACGTCGATTATTACCGACATCTGTAGCTTGTCAGATGCAATTAAATGAATGGAAATAAAATGCCCCATCACAATGCGTAATGCCCACACTGTGCCCTCCAAACAACGTTTTTCTCCTCTTTTCCACCTCGCCAACGATAACTTGTACTTCACATTGAGTGAATTTACGTTTTTTTTTAATTTCCTCTATGTGTTTGCCATGATTTCGCAATCAATGCATATTAACTTGTGGGCGTTTCACGGACTATTTATGGGCAACTATGGGCGTGTCATGAAGCCGCAAAAGCTGCGCTACATTTAGAATTGATTGTGATTTATTAAGGGAAAAATGCGTAGGATGTGCGTGCGCACGGTTTTATAAATCCGAATATTTCTGTGCGTACGCCCGTCCTATGTTTCATCCGTACGCCACTTCTGACGCAAATCCTACGCAAAGTTTTATAAATGAGGCCCCTGGACATATCGATGACCCGGCCAATTGGTTTGCTCACAAAAAGCCTTCCAATTGAGAAACGACCAGAAGTATTTCCTTGCCTTTTTCCAAACAAATATTGTTGCATCGTCTCTCTCTCTCTCCCTCGCAACCAGGATTTTCCGCAATGGCGCTCGTTTTTCCTCTCTTTTGTGTGAAAATTGTCGCTCCAAATCCAAGTAAACCGATGTGGTCCAAGCAGACCTAAAGGCTGCCGCTTTGTAATACGTCACGCGAGTGACAGCGGAACGCAGCAAATGAGGAAGAGAGAAACGCTCGGATCTGATTGGTGAATTAATAGGGTTTGGTTTTACACTGTGTGAGTTTGAGCAAGTTTGACTGCTATTGCATCCTGGATTGTAATTTAAATATCATAGACACAGTAAAAGAAAGGTAAATACGTGAACACAGCATCTGAATACAGGGAACTATATGCAATATAATCGCCGTAATTTATAAAGAACATCGCATTTATGTATGAATCAAGAGTTTATATAAAAAAATTGCCTTAAAGGGGAATCGAACCCGGGTCGCCCGTGTCATAGGTCCGTGAAACTAAAGACTGTGCCACAGAGTCACATATTAGAAGCTGCTCTCTACATTCGTTAAGTAAGCCTCCAGCAAAATTCACGTTAAAACAAATTGTGTGGAGGAAGTGACGTATGCCGTAAAGCAGTCGAATTTTGTAGTTTTTTTTTGTGCTCTGGTTACTACCACAAACCCTAAGTTTTAAAATACGAGTAAAAGTGATACAGACCCCGTCAGGCTATGGTAGACATGTCATTCAACCTATTTAAAGTCGATGTACTATCACAAGGGTCTTGAAAATTTATTATGAAGGTTGAAAAATTACATGGTGTCACTTTAACAAAGATACAAAATTGCTTTATGCTATAAGTGCAGTTTATTATTAGTTCATATGTTAACTAATGAACCTTATTGTAAAGTGTTACCCAATTATTTGTTCATTATGTTAAAATATGTAAATCAGGATTACAATTTATTAAAGCTGCTTATACTATTTATGTAAACTGTTTTTATTTATATTCCATTGCAACTTTAAACGCGTCTAAATAGCAACTAGCAAATATGCACATGAAATTAAACTTGTTGAACTCACCTCAACATGTATTTTACAATCATTTAACCTGCCATGGGAAAAGCTGAAGTCACTGTTACAAACTCTACACCATGCAAGATTTTAACTCTTTTAAGACAGGGATACACTTTCGTGTAGTCTGGTGTAAAATGTGTCTTATATTTTCGCTTTTGGGGCACTCTCCCTCTGCCATGGCGCTCCTGTTTCTAGATACACTGATTAGTTTGGTTTGGGAGAAGAGATAAAAGCCCGCCCACACTGACAATTGATTGGTTGATGTCCTGAAACAGGCCAATCAGGATGCTCTCTGTCTTACATGCGCTAAATGAGGCAAACACACACACACAGACGCAAGGTCTCCCTCTCTGCCGTGCGCGCGCTAAATTTCATATTAACATAGCTTTTCGAAAACCGGGACATTCAGTGTCCCGGGAGAATTGATACATTTCCCGGGACAGGTTATTAAAAAGAAGGACAATCCCGGTAAAACCGGGACAGGTGGCAAACCTACCTGGCAGTGAACTTTGAGCTTTATCGTTTTACAGGTATTATTTATGCTATTATAGCAACATTACACACCAACTAGGGTTTAAAAAATGGGATCAGGAAGAATGTGACCTTTAAGCTTTTAATCTCTAAAAACAAAGTGAATGAACCACATACAAGGTTTTATCCTTTACAACTGTTTGTATTTAATTGTATTTCATTATCAAACTATAAGACTACTACCTAATTTCCAACATGATCTCACAAAGTTCCTTGGTATAGTCACAGAATGTGTGTCATTGTCACGGATCTCCGCTTTTTTCCGTGTCTGTACCACGGACTTTCTTTTCCGTCTCAGTTCAAAGTATTGATTACTCAATTGTTATTCCTATTTTTAAACCATTTTCGCGTGGGTTTGGGGTTAGATTTGGGGTTTGGGTTAGGATGTCACTTTAACTATTGGTTTACACTATTTTTTCCAGACTTTTAAACAATTGTCGCCTGACGTTAGGAGTTCGGTTTGGATGTCATTTTATGTTACAGAAAGTCGTTCTAACCCCAAACCCACGCGAAAATTGTAAAAAAATAGGAAAAACTATTGAGTGACCAATACGTGAAGCTGACACGGAAAAGAAAGTCGAGGGTACAGACACAGAAAAATGCGGAGATCCGTGACAATGAATTTCAGTATGCAACATGCTACTCAAAACTATAAAACCTCAAATTTAACTTAAATTTCAAGCTCCATCAATCCTCTCACAAGCAGCCGATGCAGGAAGAGGTGTATTAGACCTTGTTCACACTGTCAGTACAAATCCGATTTTGGTACATATCCGATAGGAATCCAATCACATTTAGAACAGCTAAAAACCACATGAAATCTTTTTTTCTAATCTGTTTCAGGCTACATCCAGAGGTGGTTTGAAATTCTTTTCAAATCGCATTTCCGGAAATCCATTTCAGTCTGAACGCATTTGTGTAGCTTTTCGGTTACGTCATGCTCTCACGTCACACAAAACACGTCAGACGTTGAGGCAGATTGTCGTGCCAGCGCAACGTCATTGCCATAGAAACAGTGCAGATAATCCGGAAAATTGGCTACAGGACGCACAGATCGGATCGGACCAGACAACGAGTCAGTCAAATTTGATATGCACCAAAATCAGATTTGGCCTGACAGTGTGAACAAGGCATTAGTCTTGATAGAGAGGCTGCAAACAGCAGGGAACGTGTCACACTTCATGTGTTGTCGGTCTTCATCATTAGATGAACTGTTGGCCAATTCCTTAGTGTGGTTCAAAGGCTCCAGAATAAATAACATTTAAATTAAACTGGCCATCAGCGCAATTCAATGGGTTTGATAGAGCAAGGGAAAATAGATCTCTAAAATAGAAGTACTTTTTTTTTTTTTCAAATAAATTTTTATTCAGTTATCAAAAAACCTTACAATAATCACATGGTTCAGGATTAATTTTCTAATATGCACAAAAGAGGAGAACATTTTTTAAAAAAAATAAAATAAATAAATATTACATATGAACACCCTCAGCCTGTTAATATACAATACAGTGACATTCAAAATAACTTATTAAGGAATATAATTACTTTTGAGGTAACATAAGAAAGGGTCCCAAATCCTGTGAAATTGTCCAATGATGCCTTTTAAAAGATATCTGGTTCGTTCCAAGTGTAGAGTAGATATCAGTTCCTCAAGCCATAGTTTAATCGTGGGGGGATTAACCTTTTTCCAGAGCAATAATAACAATTTCTTGGCTGTTATCAAACAATACGTAAGAAATTTATGTTGAGCACTGTTCAATGAACATGTATAATTAGAATGTCCTAATATACTGAGCACAGGGTCCGGAGCAAAGTTTACATTAAGAATATCTGAAAGCACTTTAAATAACTCACACCAGAATCTCTGTATTTTATGACAGAAAATAAAACTATGAGCCAGATTAGCTTCCTCTGATTTACATTTATCACAGATAGGAGAGATACTGGGGAAAATCCTATGCAATTTTTTTTTTAGAGAAGTGTAATGTAGAATCTTAAATTGAATAAGGCATAGTCTAGTGTTGACTGATTGTTTATCAATATCCTCCAAGCCACTCTGCCAAACCTCCTCAGAGATTCCAACTCCAATCTCTCGCTCCCATTCCTCTCTGATCAACTTTGTAGAAGGGGATGTAGCTGCTAGTAACCTTCCATATATTAAAGATAGCTGACATTTGTTTCCTCTGAACTGTGTAAGGCAATCATCAATGACTGAGGGCGGGACCTCGTCTAGGGAAACTTTATATGTACGCAAGTAATTCCTTATTTGTAAAAATCTAATAAAATTATTTTTTGGGAGATTATATTTCTGTTGTAGTTGCATAAAGGAAGCTAAAGCCCCATCAAGATAAAGGTCCTTGATTGTGCAGATACCCAAATCCTTCCATTGGGTAAAGGTTGTATCCAATCTTGAAGGAGGGAATGATGGGTTATTTGCCATTGGAATTAAGAGAGAGAGAGATTTTATCTTAAAGTATTCTCTCATCTGTCTCCAAACGCGTAACTGACTCTTTATGACAATACTATTAACTGCTGTTTGGTCTGATATCACTGGGGAGAGTAATACTGCTCCAAGATCATAAGGATGGCAGTAATCCCGAAATAGAAGTACTTTTTGACTGTAAATAAAATTGTAAGGAGTATAAAGTACTTTTTTCTTAAAAAAAATTTATTAAGTAAAAGTAAAAGTATCGATTTTTAATTGTACGCCAGTAAAGTAAAAATCCCCAAAAATAATACTTAAGTACAGTAATCAAGTAAAATTACTTAAGTAATTTACACAGTGCTTAATTTGTAAAACAATAGGTGCCGGAACGCAAAACGCACATTAGAACAGAGGGGTGCCGAGGCATGTGCTGGTCCCGGAATGTGCAAAAAACGGTGCTGAAAAAAGCATGCTGCAGTATTTGCTCAAATATTCACTGTACTGTACTACACTAATCTTCAAAACACACAAAGCCCACACTCAGCAATTAATTTCGCAACACGTATATAGGCTACTGATTATAGTTCACATTTACACACAAAGCTTTCTATAATATTAATAGATAAACGCTTGCTTACCTTGTCTAGTTGTCTAAAACACCCCACACCAAAGCCATGTCGCGATTCTCCTCCCGGTTACGAGTTTCACTGCGCACGTCTGTAGCAGTTCTGTGTCCTTTGGCTATCCATGACCTTACGTAAGGAACGGGATTGAATTTCGACGGGGGGTCCAACAAGATTCAGAAAAAGCAAGTATGATATGGTGGACGTGTGCAGAGAGGCACGGTTCTGGGAGCAAATTAAGTTCATTTGGGAAAATCCACGCTCACACTCAGCACTTGATATAGAAATGCTATTGACAGACACAAATAGCTCCTTCAGTTTATCAGGAATGCATTTTCCACCAGAGTCTCTGTACTCTCTGTAGGCCCAAATGACTGCGCGTGGGCTGTCAATATCAAAATGCTGACAGAGCGATTCAACTTCAGTCTCTCCATACATCGCATCAGTGCTCTCGGGCCAGTGCTGTGCGTAAAGCACCTTCAACTCCTCCATAAACTTGTTATATCCAGTCTTATCCGGCATCCGCCCGCCTTGACATAACATACGCTCCTCCATGTGCTTAGCCAAGCTTAAGAAAAACAGCCTTTGGTTTAACGTTTTGTCGCTGGGTCTTCCTTCGTGCAGCGAAACATTCTGGAATGAGTTGGCATCAATTCCCCTGGCCAAGTTCAGTGTAGTGACCAGGTCTTTCAGCCATTGCCTCAAATACCCTGATTTGCCTACAAATTGCCTTGTGGACAGATATTATGCTACTTTCTCTTTTTTGAATCTCAAGTGACAGTTCAGATAATTCTTGCAATGCATCACACATAATGCCAAGGTTGTTTACAAACGCATAGGAAGATAAGCGTTTAGCGAGTCCATTGTATGTTTGCTTCATGCTCCCATCACGAGCAGGATCCTCTGATGCTGTTTTAAAATGCTTGTAAAGTGCTGGGTAGTTTTTCCACACAGCTTCCACGGTTCTAAAACTTGATGCCACCCATCTTGTGTCTAATATCCGACCAATTTTGCATAGCTGGATATCCAAACTGTTTGCAGCATCCTTAAGCTCCATTCGGTTTTTATTAGACGCGCTATAAACTGCATACAGTTTGTCCATGAATGTTTTAAAATGATTAATAGTGCCCATCTCTTTCACAACATCACCTACCGCAAGATCAAGCCTATGGGCTGAGCAATGCCATACAGTAATATTTGGGAAAATATCTTTGAGCCTACTTGCTAGTCCGCTTTTGTGCCCTAACATAACAGACGCCCCGTCACATGTTAATCCAATGAGGGTTTTTGATAGAAATTCCTCAGTCAAATGCACTAGCTCCATAGCATGTAATAGATGACGCACAATTCCTTCAGCAGTAAGGTCATCTAGCTCCATAAGTTCAACAAAAATGTTTGTAGGCGTGTCCATACCTGGCAACTGAACCCTAATGTATATGATCAAAGCACTCTTTTTATTTAAACTGGTCGACTCATCCAGCATTAGACTGAGTTTAGGTGCACACTGTACTATTTTTTCAAATAGTTTTCTTTTCATTTCTTCAGAAATATGTTTCTGAATATTTGCACACGCAACATTTGAATGTAGAATCTTACCCATATCAACTCCATTTAATTCTGGGCAGTTGATTTCCTGTTCAAACCTGTAAGCAGGCCTGTGACGTTTAGCCTCCTTATAGGCTGTGCGAAAAACTCTGTCTTTTCGACATTTTCACGACGCACGATTCCTTGGCGTTTTAGCGGTTATACTAATTTTGTCAGCAGAGTTGCGTAGATGACATAATTACGCAATTACGCAGTTTCACGTCCGCATCCCACTTAAGAAAAATATAAACGAATAAATTACGCGAAATGTCCTTAAAAATGTTAATGATATATCTATATATATATTATATTATATAATTTAATAATATTAATATAATATATTGTGTTTTTGTTGTTTTTATACCACGTGATGTGGCAGATCCATGCAAATAGGTACCGGAACACAGACAGTCAAACCATGAGAGGTCCCGGATCCTGTTCCGGCACAAATTAAGCCCTGACTTTACACCTCTGCCAGGTGGTGTATGATGTTGAAAGACCCGAAACACCCAATTTACTTTGTGACCTGTGGGAACATCACTGAAGATGTGGCCCAGCTAGGATTCATCGGTACAACTAAGTACTGAGTAAAGGATCTGAATACATTACTTGTGCAAATGTGATATCTTTACTGTTTATCCTTTTTAATAAATGTACAACTGTTTCTAAAATTCTGTTTTCATTTTGTCATTATGGCCTACTGAGTGTAGAGTGAGATTTGATTCAAAAACATTTTAAGTTATGCTGGTTAAAAGTCTCCTCACGTCCTGATAGCAATCACTTTGTTAAGTTGTTTAAATGTATTTGTAGAAATGTATGTCATCCGTGAAGGCGTAGGACCAAAAAATGTTCAACCAATCATAGATCTCGGTTCGAACAGACGTTGCCTTTTTTGTCCCTCATGCGTAAGCGTAATTTGAATGCCACTGCGCAGCTTCTTCACGCAGACACCATACATCATCGGCGTGTTCACGTGCCGTCACCTCCCGTCTTTTAACAGAGGGAAAATGGCAAACTTTCCTGCTGAATTGACAACCTGTACAGGAGGCACAAAACCAAAGACATCTTTTATAACAACACCAGCAAAACTGCCTGGATCAGCAAAGAGCAAAAACCCAAATGAACATCGCTAACTTTACTGCTTTACCACGAGATGCAAACGGCTGCAGGAGGCAAAGGGTCTGATATGTATGTATTGAGATGGATTAGCGTCTACACGTCTACTACATCTACACAACCAAAAGTGTGCTTTAACTAATTCTGATGTAAACTAGTTGTTTATGTTGGTTATTTTGGTAATGTTATTCACCTTGTACTGCAAAGTTTTCTCACTGGTAAATAAGACACAAGAAGTGGACTGTGCTTGTTCATGTTTTGGAGGAGGCGTGACTTTGAATGGAGGGTGGGTAATTTCATTGCTAGTCGGCTACCGTTAGCATTTTTCAAAATTAAATACCCTGTCTTTAAAAATACATCATAACAAAATTGAAGATATTACTGTAAATAATGTGATGACATATTTGCTTTAATAATATTACTGTAAATCATTGACTGGAGAGCCCTGTTTCTGGAGAATGTGTTTTTCCTGCAGTGTTTGTCTGTATTACAGACATCATATGAGTCAGTAATCTCCAGTAATGCAGAAGGACAAAATAACATGAAGATATTCAGCTGTTTTCTATTTCATTGTTCTGTCATGATGTCCTCATCAAGCAAATGTTTCAGCTAAAAATACCATAAAAATACAGAGAATCTGAGGAGCTGGAAAAGAGAACAGAGTGTTTCATTACAAACAGATCTCAGGGGAAATTTCTGTGGACTTTCTAGATTAAATAAAGAGGACTTTTGACCTTTTATGATTTCCGTATTTCAGGATATCTAAAGTGTTTAATCTGACAGACTTGACAGTTTGTTCTCAGTAATACTAAACTAAAGGATTTTCTTCTTTTACTCACTTCTGTGTTGTTTTTCTTGATAACCACATACACACAATGTCTATTATTCAAGACTGGATCACGAGTTGTCATTAAAATGAACCAGGGACAATCTCTTCAACTGTCAGGAAAGTACTGTATATGTAGACATAAGATTTGGCTGGAATATCACATAAAAAAATGCTCCAACATCTATACGCACACTTGTGACATTGAACATGTTCCTGTTATTCACATAAGATTGAATCTGGGGCATATGGGTTAGATCGTCATATATGCTGTTTTTACAAAAATAAAGATACCTGATACAAAGCAATGCTTTCAATAAGAGTAACAACTATTTATTTATGTCTACACAGAGGGCCTCATTTATAAAGCATGCGTACGCACAGATTTGATCGTAATGTGTGCGTACGCAAAAATCCACGGCAAAGTCCATATTTATAAAAACTGTCTTTGACGTGGAAAAGTGCTTAGCACCACGTCAGGGTCTGAGCAGACGTACGCACTTTTGCTTGTCCGATTGCTGCAGGTTTTTGGAAAATAAGCCATTTTTGTTGTTTGAAACTGGGTTTAAACATTGACAAGAGCTCTTTTATATGTCTATGACATTAATTACCCATTGTTAATTAACTCTGTCTTTACTAACCTGTTTACAGCAAATTATACCAAATGTGTGCAGTGTTGTGTTTTATTATACAGCATTCAGATACCTAAAATAGTTTGACTATTAAGACATCAGATAAACTATCAATCCCATTTTTAAAAAGTTATTTTGAATAATCTTTAATCAAAAATACAAATCTCGTCCTGGATCTCTCTTTACTTCCGGTCATATGGTATAGGTGGGCGGGGCCAGGGGCGGATTGGGACCAAAAAATCTACCGAGAAATTTCGTATACCACAGGCCCTTCGTGGTAAAAAAATCTTGTATTTGTAGTAAAACTAGAGTAGGCCTAATACAAATCATAATCAATCTGCCAAAAAAAACCTTTTCATAATAATAATACAATCATTAAATCATGGCTAATTTTCCTAAATGAGTAACTATACAAAATGATACCTGTTTGAAAGACGGAGATGCGCACCTGTCAATCAGCTATTACATAACAGAGCGAGGCCAGAGATGAACGTGCTCATAAGTTTTGTGCATCTTTGAATACTGTAAGAATATTTCCTTTAAATATAATTATTGTTATATAAAGTTTTGAGAGATAATAATGTTTTTTCTACTGTTATTGCTTATTTATTTTAACGTATTTGGCGCATTTACCTCAGAGTTTATTTCAGTAATATTGCTGTTTTTCCGCTAATAATACAATTTACATGCCAATCCTGCTTCCTTGTCATTTTATTCATTTCATTATGCTGTTATGATAAGTTATATGTGTATATTCATTGCCATATGAGACGTTCATTGCCGTTATATACTCTCGTCTAATATTCAAATCATATGCATAATAATGTGCATCTTTGAATAACTAAGAATACAGTTCCTTTGAAAATTATTTTTGACAAAGTTTTGAGAAATAATAATGTTGTGAGGATATTTATTGCCATATTGAATACTCTCGTCTATAGGCTAATACGGAAATCACATAGTAGGAAATATATAATGTGGTATACTGCAAAGTTACCTGCTAATTTTTATTTACGATATAGCCATATGGAAATAAACCTTTGCAAATCTGCTGATTTGATCCATTCATGTCCTGACCACCAGGCTAGAGATTTTAAACATCCTTAATCCACACTTATTGTTGTTATATGACTTGCAATGTACAACTATTATCAGACCGGCCCTTGCCGCCTCAAAACACTACCGGCCCACTGGGAAATGTCCCGACTCTCCCGATGGCCACTCCGCTACTGGGCGGGGTCCAGGAAAAGATCACAGTATAGCAACATAACCCAAATTTAAACAATCCAATCAATTCTTAATGGACGAATTCAAATCCAGCCCAATTTGTATTCATTTCAGAAGCTGGATATATATCACCACAGGGAAAAATAAGACAATCACTATTTCCGTTTCATGGGACTTTAAATATTGACATAACACTTTTCTTTTTCAAAACATTGGTTATGATTTAGAATATACTGTTCAGAGATGAAGATATAAAAAGAGTTATGGTTGTCATTTATATCTACAGTATAGTTACAGTAATCTAATGAATCAGAATGAATGATTGTTGAGGCATCAAAGATTTATTTCAGTTTTTATTTACTTGAATGTGAATGGTACAATAGTACGTTACACTATGATGAAGGAGTGAAAGTGATAAAGTACATACTTTATATTGAGCATACACTAAATCTTAGATGGACTGTGATGATTTTTATATGTGATCTTGTAGTATTTGATTGCAGATGTCATTTGTTTTGTTTCTCAGCTGCAGTGATGTGAAACTTTTGTCTGAGCTGTGATCAATGTCTGTCTGTGAACTTTCTCATCTTCTTCTCGCTCTCTGCTTTCTTTATGGCAGTTGTCTTCAGTTCCTTCAGAAACAAACCACCTCTTGACATTTGCTCTGTCTGAATGATTCTCTCGACACGTCTTTATCTCATCTTATATCATGGAGCTGAAGCAGGCTGAGGCCTGTTATCTTCTGACATTTCCTTGTTGTTTTATTCATGTAAGATGGGGTTTCTGCCAACAGGAAACATCTGCAAGAGTTGAAGAGAAAGACAACAATTTGTCCCAAAACTCTCTTCTTGTGACTCACTTTGTTTTGTTCACAGTGACCTTTTGAGATTGAGTTTAGAGAGCAAGCTGTACATTTATACAATTTCTCTCCTACATTTCATAATTTTCTTGGATTTTCTTGCTTTGTAAATTGAATTAAAACATTTTGCAACATTACCATAATTGTTTACACTGTTTGTATGTATACTGTATTTCTTTTAATGTTCTTTACTGTGTGTGGTGAAATAGTTTAGGAATATAGGTATTTACAGTAGGTTAATAGCATAGAGAGAGTCAAGAGCATTAAAACGTTGATTTCTATAATTACCGTAATGTCTGGAATGTACGAATCAGAGTACTTTTACAGATACTGTATTATTATTATTATTATTATTGTAAGCTACTGTATGTCTGCTCTGCATATGTTCTGTATGTGTTATAGTGTAACAGTTAAGGGGATATCACATTATTTACGGTCAAATGTCTTGACTGAGAAGAAATGTAAAGTATGTTTCCTTGTATATGTGTAACCATGAAGTACTGATGATGAGACACTATCAATTTATTTTGACCACATGCATAGTGGGTCACTTCCTCAAATTTAAGACCTTTCAAGAGTTTATTTTTGAAGTGGGAAATTTCACAGCATATCAGGTCTGAACAGAAAGTAACAGACACGTTTTCTATTTTTTTTTTAAGAGAAATGCAAAAATTTTCATGAAAAACCAAATTTAGGAAGAATTTGACTTTGTTTCAGTGTAACTAATTTTAATGAATAAGGATGGGTTAATTGGTTAATATTGAAATGATATTGGAACCTTATACATATTTTACATTATACACACACAACTGAGGTAAATATTGCTTTTGAATTTAGTCACATGATTCATATCTTATATGAGGATGTCTCATATCACTGCATGTCTAACACTTTACAGGATTTGTCAAGTTTTTTTTTAACTAAAAGGTAAGGTAACTTTAACTCGCCCTAAGGGGCTGGGCAGTCAACTTGACAGGTAAGTTTCTTCAGGCAAGTATTTTACTTTGTACTCACGGCTTAGTTCTCTAGTGGCTCTGGGGTTCCGTGGCACACAACGCCTGCAACGACAACCAGTTTCACATACAGGTAGCACTCAGCTTTATTCTCTACTGACATTCAGCTTTGGTGATTTCAGGGCCCCTGGGAAAACAGGTAAGTTGTACACCACCGGCAGCAGGTACCTTCACAATGCTTCAGACTCCCTACTAGGATCCTTTTCACAGCACACAGGTTACAGACGCATAGATGAGGGAAAATAACAATGTCGTCCTTGATGGTCAGCACGTCCCAGCGGCTCCACAGTGTGCCTCACGGCAACACGGATATTTCCTAGGGCGGTACGAGCGACAAGGACACAGCACAGCACTGCAATTGCTTCAAGTGACCTCCACTCTGGTCCGCACACTTCGCTGAGGGACTGATGTTTTCCACTTGCGGCCGCGGACGCTCTGGACGGATGACGCGGGCCCCCCCCACACTACACTCTGGGTATCCTCCGATCCCTCTGGCTCACCCACCGACTTCGGTTTCCACGGTAGGGCCACTACGTGAATATACACTCCTCACACAGCAATGACAGTTTGAATCTCCAAGCTTTCATCACATTACAAGAGATATTTGTACTCACAGATCGGTTCTGATGTTTTCTCCCTCTCTGGGGTCGTCCTCTCTCTATTCCAGGAGCGCCCTTCGTGCCCGTCTTCAATACAGATAAGTATTTTTACGTGAACATGTATCACTTTCTAGATGTATGGCAATTCAAACCTGATTCCATAATGGATCCTTCTGTCTTTGTCTCCTCTAACAGGTCCGCTCTTTCTCCACTTCCTCTTCGTCCACTGCACTGCCATTTGCCACAACGCCCGCTACAAACACCGTCATTAACGGGGGAAACAACTGCACAACTCCTCACGTTTCACAGGCTCCTTATAAGCCTCTTCTTCCTCCAAATTTTCCAATCAGCGTTCGCCACGCCGACGCTCTCACGTGTCGCTGGTTTCCGCTGATTTGGTCGCCCAGGGCAACCCGGAAGTGTCGGTGTTTGCATACATCGGTCCGGGCGGAACCATTCTTCCCAACTTTCGGTTCCGCCCCGATAGTCACTTGTGACAATTGGCCAGCTAATCTGTACATTGTGATTGGCCTAAATACCTCTGACGTCAGCCGGAAATGTGACGCTTCTTACCATGTTTGAACACTGCAAAAAATGACTTTCTTACTTAGTGTTTTTGTCTTGTTTTCAGTTAAAATATCTAAAAATTCTTAAATTAAGATGTATTTTCTTGATGAAAATAAGTCTAGTTTTTAGATCAAAAATATAAAACTTAAGTTAATTAGTGCTTAAAACAAGCAAAAAATCTGCCAATGGAATAAGAAAAATGTTCCTGAAAAAGTGTTTATGACAAAAGTAAACTTATTTTAAAAAATGCTTGTTTTGCTTGTTTTAAGCACTAATTTACTTTAGTTTTTAGACAAAATATATAAACTTTGACTTGTTTTCCTGGGTCATTTTGCTCATCAAGAAAATACATCTTAATCTAAGAATTTTTAGAATTATGATAATGTCGGTCTTGTCCACGCCAACAGACCCAGGAAGTAAACTTTTACCTATAATCTGTGTGTTTGTTGTAGTCCAAGAAAAAAGACTCAAGTTAGAGATGATAACTTGCACCATCGTTTACTTTGGTGTGTAAGGTTGTTTTCACACATGTTGGTGCGCACCAAATTACATTGAATCATTTTGTAGTTAGTGCGGTCCATGTTCACATATGTTGTTTTTACCGTACTCAAAACGCACCGTACACCATGTGACAACGTTTAGCGCTGTCATTGGTCTCTGACAGCTCTTACCCCCATGACCATCCCCCACGTTTCCACGACAACCAGCCTGACAGGAAGAGTGAAGCTAGCAAGATATGGATATAAATGATGCACGTCTTTGCAAAGTTTCTTTGCTTTAATGCAAAATTGCGCAACAGTTCTATTAAAAGCCCTTCTCACTGAGCAATTAGTATTTTTGTGTGTGGAGGACAGCTATGCATCAAACGTCCAGGAGACAGAAAATCTATGCAATGGACCAAGATTGCCTTGTTTGTTGTTAACCCACAATATAACATCCGGCTCACGTCAGGACAGAAACCCAGTGGCTCAAACAGGTGGAGACCTTCCTGAGGTCGATCAGCGCACACACCACAGATGGGTCACACCAGAGTCCGGCTGTTGTATTCACACTGACCCAAAAGAACCGTACTCAGACCGACAGGTCATTTGGGCCGACCTAAACAGTGTATGTGTGAAAGCACCCTAAGTGTGGAAATGTAAAATCGTGAATCGTACAATAGGTGCTCTTTAAGATATGTAAGTGCAAGGTAAATAAAGGCAGATCAAACATGCTTTTTAGTCTGGGATTATGAGATAAACCCTGTCCGTATGTTTGGGAAACCACCCCAGAATGACTTCAATTACATTACAAGTTCAGTGCTTTTACAACACTATATGATCATTAGTGATAATAATACTAAAAGGCCATTTTATAATTTACATTAACATCTGAAGAAATTAAAGGTGACCTTGTTGAATGTTATGTATTGAAGATTTAATACAAAAGAGGGCAGCTTGCAGAAGATCAGGTATAAATCAGAATTTGGTTTATTGTAGTTCATGACAAATAAGAAATATGGTTGTTGGTGAAGCACACGTTTCTTCACTGATAAACCTTCGATTCATTACAATATAAATCTGATAAATGTCATAATGTTGCCATCTGCTGGTACTATAATAAATGTTCATATAGCTTTAAATACATGGTTTATTATGTGCTGTTTCACAACTGCATTCAACAATCTAAAGCAATTTAACCAAGATACAGATGATTTATTATTATTATTTTAGAAAGGTCTCGCCACCATTGCAACGGTTTCTACATCCAAAACCAAAATGAGAAAGAAAAGATGAAGTCACTTAACTAGGACAATACTGCTAAATACAAGTTTTATATAAAACATTCTATATATACTAAAGTATATACAACTTATATAAATTAATCCAATACTGCTTAGATTAAAAATAAAAAAAGAATAACTGCAAAACTGATGGAAACCCCAGAAAAAGATCAACGAATTTAAGTAAGAGAGAAAATGAAGGGCACTGACTGGACTAACAGCAGAAGATTATTTAACAAATATTACTGTAAACTGTTGTTGGGCAGATTTATTCATTCAATGAGATGCTGAACGTGAATCTCACTGTCTGTGTGAAAGGTAGAAACAATGCAATGATATTTGAAACAACACACAAACACACACACACACACACACACACACACACACACAGACACACACACACAGACACACACAGACACACACACACACACACACAGCCGGTGGTCATCATAACACGCTCATACACTCATCTTACTATGACACACACTGACAATAAAAGCAAATGTCCAATCAAGCCGACAATATTTGGGGGGATTTTCCAACCTTTTGAGTTTTATTTTCTTGGTCTTGATGTAAACTACAGTAGTCTCTGAAAAAGCATTAACAGTTAAATATGCAAATAAAGCTTTGAGGCCTAAGCCCCTTTTGCAGAATAAAAATGTAAAAATACACGTATTGCCTATACACATAAGAGCACAAATGAAATCTTCACTTTCTCAAAAACTAATAGGAACTTTTTGGTTTTCCTCATTCTGTCAGACCTGCTGAGCTCAGATCATACAAAGTGTGCAAGAGAGAAAAGCAAGACCAGGTTTTGGTTAAACAATTGTTCTCTTTGGGGGTTCTGAGGGAAAAGTCCACTGATTTCCTTCCAACACACATACATATAGATACACACACACACACACACATCTAGATTTTTCTCTGGTTGTCATTTAAATGTTTCTTCTCTCAGTAAGTGAATTGGTGTTTCTGCACAGCTCAGTTGTCTCCACTAGAGGAAGCAGTTTAGACACACAGCAGCCCTGAATCTCTCTTCATTGTGTGATGCTCTAGTGTCTCTTCATCGAGGAGACCTTCTTCTTCCTCGCAGCCAGCATCTCATAGAATGGATCTCTGCTGATCGCTGCCCTGTACATAAAAAGAGGAGAGTTTATGTTTATGCAACTGTGCCAAGTTGGGATGGATAAAACATTCTTTATATACATAACATCATGTTAAATAGCTTTTATAATTCTCAAATGTAAAACAGAAGTTGGCTAAATCAATTCTGGACGAACAGAAATTCTGTCCACCAAATAGCTTTGCAGGCCATAAAACACCATAGCCAATATTCAGACCAAACAGAAATTTCTTGATTGAAAACATTTTTACTACAACAAATAGTGATTGAGTTATTATGATGAATGCCTCGACTTAGAGATATCCACATCACTGCTGTACATGTATTAAATCTAGCTGTTTTTCAAGTGTTTCCAGACTCACTTGATGCTGTTCATCCACTCATCTTTCTCCTCAGCTGTAGGAGCAGAGATGCGGTAGAAAGTGTGATTTCCCTCCACCACTCTTCCATCCGCCTCTGTCTTACAAGCTTTGATCACCTGATCCTTGTTGTCGGGTATGAAGAGCTCAAAGGAGTTCTGAGGGGCAACATCACATCATCACATGTTTGGGATATGGACCAGTCAAGATCATAATGTATCACAATCATTCTTTTCACAATCCATTAGCGAATGTTTCACACATTGTGTATCACTGCACAGTCATTGAGTACAGCGCTCATAGATGTGATAAAGAATCACTGGGAAGTAATATCAGTTAATATTGCTTCATTAGTCAAGCACTGTGCAATGCATTATGGGACTTTTCATGTAGTGTTCTTAGTTTATATACTGATAATCTGGTTCATTATACAGGGTACAGTAGTATATTATTGCACATTTGTTGAATCCTCAATGGTAAAAACAAACCACTCATGCTAATAAAAAAACTAGGACTGTTAAAATCAACATGTAATAATAACACAGTAACGTAAATTCATTTTAACGGCGTGCCATTAACGCAACGCACAATTTCTGTTTGACCTTTGGCCTAGCCCATTGTTGGATAAATTGAGACACAGCCTTAGACAGAAGATAGTCATCAAATGTCTAAAATGATTTTATTTCTATGTTTTCTTAAAGGCAAACCATCCTAAATGCTCACTAATACAAAAGATGGTTGTACATCCACATGCGTGTCTGAGATTTTTGTTTGGGTTTTAAAACTTGCAGGAATGAGAAAATAAAGTGCAGGACCTGATTGATGTTTAAAGAGCTATTAAGAGAGATAAGACATAAAAACGACAGTCCTCCCATCTTTAAAAATAATTTTTATACGTTTAAATGTCACTAAGGTATTAAGTGTTGAAGCGCCGCCGTGGATAGAGTCCATCAATCTAGATTAACTCTTTCCCTGCCATTGACAAGATAACTCGTCGATTAAGAGAAAACGCTTCCCTGCCAATGACGCGAATTTCCGGCTTTCCACAATACCGCTATTATCCACCAGGTGGTAATTATCCACTTCCGCAACTTATACAACCCGGAAGTAGCGCCTCACGTGAAAGAGAAAGAACTCTGTGTATGTTTTAAAGATCGCTCTGCATCTGATCTCACAAAAATTGAATTATCTCAGCTTTTTGCTCAAAATTGGGTGTTTTTGAAGAACCTACCCATATTTGAGAGGTGATAAAAAGAGAATTAATGTAGGTAGGATAAAACGTTTTTTTTTGTGTGTTTGAGAGCAGAGGGTCTGTTCTTTCATTTGATATATTGTTTGTTTATATATTCATAGAAGAACATTTTCTAGAAGGCATTAAACTTTTGTGAAAATCATGAAAAATTCTGGCGCTGGCTGGCAACTTTCTTTAAAAACACTGGCGGGGAAAGAGTTAAATGGTTTCATCGATTGACAGCCCAAATAAAAACAAAACTGCTCTGCAAATCCAACTGGAGGATCTGGCTAGATTGATAAATGTATAACATTATATATCTTATATTAATATTATATATGAAGAAGATGCTGGAAGGTTTACCGGTTTCTTGTCCTCTACTTCACGGATGCTGAGGTTTTCCAGTGGAATAATACCTCGTGGCTCTTTATCCTACATATAGCAAAAGACAATCATCATCATACACCATTAATACATTGATAAAGTCAAGTATGATTTCAAAAACATAAACTATATTCTTATTGTTGTAAGTTTAGTTATTAAATATAACTGCAAGTGATAGACAGATGAAGAGAAGTTCATTTGAAGAAGAGATGTTGTGAACACTGTGGATGAGCCCCTATGATGCTGAATTGCAAATGAGTTCAGAGGTTTTCTATAGCTATCAGAGGACATCCAGCATACTTCAGTCTATTCTGGTGAAAACGTGTCAAAAGATTTCTGTTTAAACATTGTGCTCACAAGACACAATGTAAATTATTATTATTATTATTAACTTAACCCAAAATGATAGCTCATATCTGCTGAATGGTTTTTCATATGAATCAGAAAAATTGCCCAGGAGGAAACGTAGGTTTCTTTAATATGGCATACAGAAATTACTGTCGACTATGTTTTGATTTCTTGGGTCATATGGAGTATGAACGTACCAAATATCTCAGATCAGTTTCATGACCATTACATTTGTTTTCAAGCAATATGCATTTTTACCATATATACCAAGAACTTTGCAGGTACCAAACTTTGTTGCTCAAGTTTTGCAGTGATATGCAATTACGTTTGCAGGAAAGTAACAAACATAACATTTGAACAAATGCAATAATGATTCCTAAGTAAAGGTACACTATTTTCCCTTCACACAACTAAAGGCGATATTTTAATAAGCTAATGTACATTTTGTACTCATGTGAGGGCTCAAAATCTATCAAATGTCCACTGATAGGTGGCGCTATACCTAGAAAACCTCTCAACTCATTTACAACTCAGCACCATACGATATCATCTACAGTGTTCACAACATCTGGAACTTGATCATGTTTGTCTGAACTTGCTTGGACAACAATATTCACTACATAGCAGCTATGTTTACATATGATTACGATTATTATGACAAACATCGATTCTGTATCTTTGTTATAAAACACTTAAACACATAAATATAATTCATGTGTGTACTTATCAGTAGTGTACTCAAAGTAGTAAAGACAGTTATCTGTGAGAATAAACCATCGTCTTTTCCAAGTTTTAACACGTCCTCCTGATAACAGAAGAGAGATGTATCAGTATTCGCTATAAAGAGACATCAGACATCACATCGGTGGTGTGCGGTGGAGAGACTGAGCAGCAGACAGACAGATGGACAGACAGATAGATAGAGATGACAGCTCTTCTACAGCTACTCCATTTTCATAAAGACCCAAGCCGAGCAGCAGACATGCTGAAACCAGCCACTGATACTGATACTGATACGAAACAAAGTCATCTGTGTTACAACAGAGCATCTAACAGCTATATGCAACATCTCTGTCATAATGCTTTAAATCCAGACTTATTTAAAGGTGCAGTGTGTACATTTAAGCGCCATCTAGTGGTGAGATTGCAAATTGCAACCAACAGATCAACTACTAGTCAGTAATACAACATTGTTGTAACCTTATCATTGTGTCAGTGTTTTACTCGCTGACTTTAGCTAGCTTTTTGCATGCTGGTTTGTACAAGGTAAGTATAAGAGCAAATGCATCTAGTGATGACTTCTGACCTCTGTAGGATATTCTGATCTCATCATCAGTACAGACTAACTAAAGAAGAAAAAAACATTCAGCTTTCTTTTAGAATGAATGGTCCTCAGATCAGGTGTGACAAATGAATAAGTTAATTTTGCATCTGGATTTGTAAAACACATTTCACCTTTTTCTAGTTAACCAATAAAAAACAAATCCTTTTTAATAATCATTCTCTTCAAGAAGAAATACACAGAAAGACTTGGACTACACATGGTGCAAGTGATTGATTTATAATAGTCTCTGTACATTTTCAATATGAACTGATACTCCTGCACACTAAACAATAGCATCATATATAAATAGTGACATAAGCAACAAACAAAACAGACAAAAATCAGAGCTACAGCAGGTGAGAGGTTTCCGAGCGATTGGCTGATTGGCTGTGATTAATGATGAGGTCAGGTGTAAAGCCGAGATCCAATCAGATGTGTGTTTGAGAAGAGAGATAGAGAGAGGGACTATAGAGGACACACAGATAAAGACCTCTGGGTGATCGATGGACATTTCAAATAAGACCTGTGACAAACACACGTTACTTGTTTCAATAATAAAGCAATGCTTTCAAACAGCTCATTTAACATTGATTATGTTGGATTATAGTCCGTTGAAATCCGTCATCATCACCCAGTATACAAGCGGTGTCTTTAGTCTCACTAATGTGTACTTTACATAGAGTATGATGTTCAGCAGGTCTTTGGTCCAGGTACAGTTGTTTGACTCGATCTAATCACCCCAAACACCACATTACTGATGCCCACTTCATGTAAATATTCAATCAATCATGATTTACTCCCTCTCATGCTGTGGATTAAAGACGAAAGAGTAATGCGGATTAAGAACCACATGAAGTTGAGTAAATAATGAGTTTTGGGTGAAAGCTTGTGGGCATTTGGTTTAGTTGGTGTTTGCTAGGCTCAGTTTAGACTGAGAGTAAACACTGTAGCTGCCAAAATTCACATGACACACAAGAAGAGCGTCTGGACATCAAAGCAAACAGAAAGCCGAACTCTTTATTATCATGATCACGAAATCAAACACCAAGCACCCATCACCACACAGAGACAGGGCAGTACGTGATTCAATGAAGAAAACCAACCATCAGACAAACCAACCCACGTCAACAACAACAACAACAACAAAAAACTCATGGAAAGACAAACCCTAATGGCTAAAAACAGAGCGGAGGGGACAGAAAGCAAGGCCGACCACCTGAAGCACCTGAGAGCGACCGGACAGATGAAGAGGAAAGAACAGATGTACATACCTCCTGAGGGAAAGATAACAGCCAAAATCATGGGAACAAACAAACAAACGAGGAAGAAAAGGAAACAAAAATTTCATTAAAAAAGAAATCATACTCTCCACACGCTGTCTCTCTGATCAAATGAACGGCCGGGTGAGTTACCTGTTAATGTCTTTATAGTCCTTTAAGGAGTACTTAAACATATAGTCCGGCATAACTTTTACACATCATTAATTACAATAGAAACCTAGCTTGAAGAATGCATTTAAAAATCTTATAATACATTACACTCACATTAATAACTAGTAGAACAGTATCAAAAAATACATAGCAAATGAAAAACATGACAAATGTCAGTGTATTATAAATCATCTGGAATAGCTACTCGTGCAGATGAAGTGAGTCGAGTGATTTATTTGATTGTGAAGTGAACAGAAGAATCGGATTCATTTAGACAGCAGAACGACTGTAATCACCAGAAAAACATACACAAACTCAATATACATATGTGTATGTGTGTGTCTCTTTGTGTGTATATGAGTCTTAAGCCCTTTTCACACAGACATTATGGGAAATACACGGAAAATGCATCCAGGATTTGTCCGGGATCGTTTAAGTTTTGGTTCATTCACACACATAACAAAGATCCCGTAAAGAAATGTGACGTATTTAAAGTCCTGTGCCCGTTGCATGAAAGTCCTTAAGCTAAAAAATCCCTTAAATATAAGCTTAAGGGTACCCTTAATAAAAAATGGGTTGCAAGAAAACCCTTAAGGTGTACACTTAGGGAACCATAAGGCTGTCAATAAGTATTTACCCTTAAATGCTAAAGTATTACGTTAAGTTCTGCTATGCATTGCTACAAAGTCCTTAAAGGACAAGTTCTGTATTTTACACTTAAAGCCCTGTTTTCAGATTGTTTATGATGAAATAGAACGGTTTTGACTGAAATTTGGACATATGATGCTGGCCCGAGATTTTTCGGGTGTTTGTTGTATCACCTCCCACCTCTATAATGGCTTTATAGGTGCACAGGAACAATCCTTCCTAAAATGCATTAAACTTTCGTTTACAAAGACGTGAAACTCACCGAGTGGTCAGGGGTGTTCACTGATATGCTCACATAAAAATCGCTGCAAAAGATGCTTTCCAACAGATGTTTTATCGTAGTTTTTGTCCAAACGGTTTCATGCAAACGGACACCGAACATGGTAGTTTTTTCTCCACAGCATTTGAAGTTTGCTTATTATCCGTTAATTCTCTCTGCCTTGTGTAAGGTACATTCCCCCAAATAAAATTTGTGACAAAAAACTGTTCTAAAACTCAAAAGCCTTATTTTTTTTAGATTTTATAAATGTCATAAAACTGGGGCCCCCCTTGCACCATCTCACGGCCCCCAGTTTGAAAACCACTGAGGTAAAGTATAATCACAGTATTGCCAAAATCCCATTATAATCGCATTATGAGAGTGCATGTAAATGTGCTCATTGATAGAGATTCCAAAATGGGAAATAATGATTCCAAGATGGCCAAGATGTGGGAGACATCCAAATTGTGCAGTGTTGGTGTGCCTACAGGAACAGGATTGGGAACTGCTGATTTATCAGCTTCATGTTGCTTACTGTGTATTCATAACAAAACACAGATCAAGATGAGAATAATTTACTTGGCAAAATATACGGTTCAACTGTGGGTGATGCTCTTTGTAAAGCTGCTTTAAAACAATGCAACACTGAAGGTCCCCGGTTCAAGTTTGCATGTTCTCCCTGTGTCAGCTGGACTCCCAAAGGCCAAAAACATGTAAGTTAGGTGAATTGGAGATTGGATAAATTGCCTCTCACCCAACCTGTGTATGGATTAACTTGTGCATAGATTAACCCATTCTCGGTTATATCCATAGATGCTGTAATGGCGTTAAGAATAAATAAATAAAAAGCACTAATGTTGAATTGAATTTGAATTAAATTGAATCATTTCATGTAGTCGTATTTGTTTAAATGTAGGTATTACACACAATGAAATGAATAACGTAGAGTTGAAAGATCAGAGCTGTCTCACTTACCCAGTTTGAGCAGCCAGCCCTCTCTGTCTGGGTTGAAGAAAGTGTGAGTCAAGTCATTGCCATCATCCTCAGGGATTTTGAAGGGTTCATTCTTGATGCTATCATACAGGTTCTGGATGATTCAAAGAAATCGACTGTAAGTCATTGCATTAAAATAGCCCACAGCGCACAGGTTTTAATGCTCTTCTGTGATCCAGTGACTACATGCAACCATCAGCTATCAAAGTGTTCAGCTATTCCAGTGGCCTGCATCTGCCCCACATGGTTTAAATGTACATGCTTAAAATCCTGCTCTACAGTAAAGGTCTAACATAAATTGGGGGCTTGACCGAGTTAAGAAAAGTAATAGCAACAATGTCACAAAGGAGATGTTTAGCATCGATTTAGAGAAATGAGAGGACATAAGCAGGTGTAAGAGGGGACAGACCCTGAGCAGGTCTTCTGGCAGATCTCCTCCATCATTGATGCCTCTGTTCATGGAGATGAAACGCTCAACTGCGGGCTTGTCTTTAACATTTGGGTTGTGAAGGCTGGTGTTCAACATGATGATGGCAAAGGACAGGATGTAGCATGTGTCTACAAGAAAGAAACAATCATGTACACTGATAAAAACCGGACCGTATATTGCTGCAGAACTTTGGATCACGTATGAAAAGTTCAGATGCAAAAACCACTCCACTGTCCTTTCTGAATAAAGGTAAAAGGCTCAACAATTCAATCAATATCTTAATATATTAGCTGTGTTTGTCACTGTAAGCTTTATAACACCATCAACTCATGCTGTTACATTACCTTTAACCAGAAAAAACATGGTACTACAGACACATCTAAATGGCAGAGCACTATTAATTCAACAATGTCATCATTGCTTTAAAGGGATAGGTCACCCCAAAATGAAATTTCTTTCATCATCTCACTATCATTTTGTTACAAACCTGCATCAATGTCTTTGCTCTGATGAACACAAAGGAATGTTCGTAATTAAACCGCTCATGCGCCCCATTCACTTCCATAGTATTAGTTAATGTGCAGGTGTGATGGGTCTGCACGTTACGCAAACATCTAGATGCACAGCGCACTTGTAAGTGTGTGAGAGGAGGGAAAGCTCTCATTTGTGCCTGGTCGTAGTATTAGATGGTGCAACAGCCATAATTTTTTTTTCCAAAAGTCTTGCATGTTAGATGGCAGAAAGTCGACAGCAGCAGAGAAAGCGATTTAACCCCCCAAAATCTAAAAAGCTATGTCTGGAAGTACTTTGGATTTTGGTCAGTAGGAGGTAAAACTGTTGAGCCGCGAGATAAAGTTGTTACAGTTAGCATACCATTCGACCAGTAGCAACATGTTGTCACATCTCGAAAATGTGCACCTGTACACACTGCATATTAATTTGTTTGTCCCTTTAACTTTTAATGCTTAATCCTGTTCTGTACACACACACACTTCAGTCATTTACGGGACTGACAATCGCATTCTACAACCGCATTAACTCCCGCAAAATGCAGGTAGTGACACCTTTGTTTACAGAAACTTTGCATAGTGTGTAGCCTACATAACCGAACTGAACAACTAATACTTAATAAAGTGTTTAAACGTGCATCAAGGACATGACAGGTCTCTCTTCTGAAAAAACAAATTCCTAGAAGAGGAAAAAGTCTTCTGTACGCGCGGCACAGAGAATGACAGAGGCACGAGCGTTTGCTGCTCAGTGTTGGCAGATCTTGCACTAAAAAAACAGCGAACAAGAAAATTCCAATAATAACCAAAATGAATCCAAACGGTTTACCTCAAAGATCAAAATATTGGGACCAGCACCTTCACATTTTGACAACACCAAAAACTTGATCGCTTTATTAGCCAAAAGCCATAAACGGTTAAGCGCTAAAATGGTATGTGAGTACAAAAAAGACGAGGACCTGGCAACACTGCAAGAGCGCGCGCAGACTCACAAATGCGTACAATACACAATGCCAAGACGGAGGTTTATTGCAAAACATAATGCTGTTAAATTATTTTGGTCAAAGCTGTGAGTGATAAGCACGTGAGACGGCAAAAAGTTTGCAGTGCGTACGAGACCACAATGTGTGGAACTCCAGCTAAACAGTCACGTCTTAACACTTACTTTGCATCGCCCGCCACAAGCTCTTTGTCTGCAACATGACAAGAGGCCATAACGGAGAAATAAATTTCGTTTATTTGTAAGGACATGAGACCGATCAGAGTCGTGGATGGAACAGGCTTCAGGGAGTTAATGTAACCGAGGTACCATATCCCTTTGATGTCTCTTGATTTACTTGTTTTTGTAATATATGTTGTCAAATATGTTTAAACTTAAATAGACTACCTATACAAGTAGTTATGTCTCTTTGTGTTAATTTGTCCTGTTATTGACGTAATGCCCGCTATTGAAAAAAATGGGCAACCAGATATTCGAATAGTTCTAATATAATATTCGACTGACTGAGACCCACCTGTGGACTGGAAGACCCCAGGGTTACACTGACAGTAGCGCTGGGCAAACGCCTCCATCATTCTGTCAATCTTCTGGGCTTCACCAGGAAGTCTGAAACTCCAGAGAAACTGCCTGGGTGAAGACATAACCATATACAACATTTACATATACTATTAACAACAATACAAATTTGAATGCCTATTATTAAGCGTTACAGAACGCTGGATTCTACAATGTTTTACCTGAGCGCCTGAACAAGGTTTAGATCCGTGAACTCGTGCAGCTCCACAAAAGCATGAAGGACCTGGATGTTGAAGTCATCCCTGTTAAACCATGCAAACATGTAAGTAAACTGTCATTTAACAAACACTGGAGTACCTCTAGTTTCAGACGTGATCATCCCTTCAAAGATCAAAAGAGAGTTGTACTACTATGTCTCATACTGTATTCAAAAAACTGTTATGGTGTTCCTGATTCTCAACCTGTGGATGTTTTTCATCGCTAAAAGGGAGTTTGGGAACTTATAGCAGAGCACAGATGGCAACATGTTTACTCGAGACAGCGCAAGCTAGCACTAGGGTAAAGCTAATCTTTTACATTATAGAGATGACGCTCATAGTGACGATTCTCTCAGATCAATCAGTGATCTACAGTGTTTTCGCATCACGTTTTGGTACCAGCTCGGGTCGCTTGGAACCCAGACCGAGGTGGTACTAAAAAGTATTGGGTACTACGTACTGCACCCAGTGGAAAAGCTCAAAAAAGTAAGCATACCAAACCAAACGGTGGGGTACTGAGTGCACTCAAAATTGCAAATACGGAGAGACGCATTTCAAAAAGCAAACAAACATAAAATCTTTCTGTTCTTGACAGGGCTATTAAAAAAATAAAATGATTTCCACAGTGTTCTTTTTTAATAAAAACAGTTGTTTTTGTCTTAAGTGTGTATGTTTAGATTAGGCGTGCCGGCAGAGCTGGGTGTAAAAGGACTCTGGGAGGAAAGGTACCATCTACCCAAGGGCACTCTGGCTGGTATTGGATTACACCTCTCTACTGGATTTCCACAGATTCCTCCGGCAAGCTTGTGCCGTCGTGGGCGGGCCTAGCACGGACTACTATGAACCAAGGACATTTTAATGCACAGGTGCGAAAGGATACCCATTTCACGGACAATGGCTGACGGTAAATTTTAAACGTCTAGTTCCTTCCCTGAGGCGGTAAGCTAAAGCCGAAAGTATACTAGGGACGTCCGCGTATGCGCGCCGTCCGCATGACGTCATTTTCGCCATCAGGAGGGTCCGCAGCCCAAAATTTGAGACCGCGTGGAAAGTGCGCGTACAGTCCGCGTACAACAGCGCATGCGCGTGAAAATATTTAGACAGGGCACTCCACTATAAACAATTATACAAAGAAAAAAGACAGCATTTGCACACACATATCGTTTTTCTTCTTTAACTTTTACTTCTTCCAAGAACAGAAAGCTGTGGAGCATGTTTGTTACCATAATGTTTGATTCCTGTTCTTTGTTGTCTTGTTGTTTGTTCTAAACTGTGTTTGCAATGGTGGATCAGTTACTTTTCTTCACCTATCCTAATGTTTTAATGTACTGTAAATGTCAACAAATCAGTGCTGCCCTGACAGCCTGTTAGACTAATATTTTGAATAAGAAATCATTTGCGTATAGTGTCGAACCATCCGCATGTAGCCGCGGGGAGTATACTCGAAAAGCTGCGCAGCCGGACGCGGAAAAAAGGTATACCCCGGCCTTAAGGGGGGGACTATGTGACACAGTCACACAAGAAACATGTTGTACCGCTCATTTTATACATTATATTGTGGTTTTATGTATATTTGAGTTTTAAATAGGTTTTACATGTTTTCTTAGCGATTTTATTCCTTTCTCTATTTTATGTGTTTACGTCTTTTACTTTGTTTGGGCTGCCTGTCATGTGAGTAATCACATGACAGGAAACAAATGCTAGTATAAAAGGAAGCAGCAGAAGCACATTGTTAGCATATGCTAAAGCTACACAACTGTTTGGATTGTGGAGTTTCTCATTGTGGACTTACCCTTCCAGAAACGTTTGTGGATTACACTTAATAATCGTACATACACCGGAGGACACTTTGAACACTTGGACTCTTAGCACACTTGGACTTTTAGATTGTTTTAGGTTTGGTTTTATATTAATTTCTTTTAACAGTCTTGAGTTTTAGTGTGATGTTTTAAGTACCTTGTGTTTGTAAATACACTTATGATTACACTTGTTTGTCTCAACTCTTTTATGGCGCTTTTCCATTGCATAGCACCCCACGGTTTGGTCTAGTTTGGGTCGGGTCAGCCCACTTTTGGGAGCTTTTCCATTGGGATCACTTCGTAGTACCCGATACTTTTTTTCGTACCACCTCGGTTGGGGTTCCAAGCGACCCGAGCTGATACCAAACGTGACGCGTAAACACTGTAGTTCACTGATTGGTCTGAGAGAATCGTCATCAGCGCCGTCATCCTATTATGTAAAATATTAGCTTTAGAAAAAAAAAAAAAATATTAGCTTTAGCTTAAGCTTGCTGCTAGCTTGCGCTGTCTCGAGCAAACATGTTGTCATCTGTGCTCTGTTTTAAGTTTCCAAACACCCTTTTAGCATTTTAAAACATCCACAGGTTGTGAATCAGGAACACATAAAAGTTTTTTCCAGACTTGCAGTTGGTGGCGGCACATTCGCGACGTGCACGTCAGTATTATTTATGCTTTAATGCAACTTCATTGAGGCTCAGCGGAGCGCCGTCGACAGACGCCACGGGTGTTTGAACAGAAACTGTCATGTGAGACAGAGGTAGTTATAAACGCGATGTGCAAAGTAAACTTCTATTTGTGGTGGCCAATTTTAATTTTGTGGCGGCACATTCGCGACGTGCACGTCAGTATTATTTATGCTTTAATGCAACTTCATTGAGGCTCAGCGGAGCTGTTGACTGACGCCACGGGTGTTTGAACAGAAACTGTCATGTGAGACAGAGGTAGTTATAAACGCAATGTTCAAAGTAAACATCTACGTATTTGTGGTGGCCAATTTTAATTTTGTGGAGGACTGATAAATAAATAAATGTATGGGAATGTACAAGGACGCTCTCTCTTGTATGATGTCACAGCCGTATGCAGCGCAAATATAACGACACGCCTATAATTCCTCCCACTGCGAAGTGATACTAAACTCAATGGAAAAGCTAACCACCCCAAAGTGAGGTGAGCTGACCCGACACAAACCAAACTAAACCAAACCGTGGGGCACCATGCAACGGAAAAGCGCCATCAATCCCACACAGTAAAGTCTGACCCCTTTTATGTATTTTGTGACTCAACCGACAAGGCTGATTATTACAAGTTATTTCAACTTACTATTATTTATCTTGACTAGAGATAAGTTGTTATAACTACAGGTGAGTTGTTATAACTTATACAATTAATTTGACTTTTCTCAACTATATTTTATAAGTTGTGACTCATCTCTGTTGACATGACTTGTAAATCTGAGTTGATTTTAACCAAACATTTTAAGGCAGCAAAGTATTTTTTACAGTGCAGGGGAATCCAGGTGCTGAAGGAGGAGATGCAGCAGACAGGCTACAGCGTCCTCTGTGCCAAGATAGATCGGCAAGATAGATTTCAGCAAGAGTTTCTCCAGGCATTTCACAATTATAGATGTATGGGCAACAGGTCAGTAGTGGTATATATATATATATATATATATAAACACAATGAATAACGAATAAACGAATAAAACATCTGGCTGTTTTAGCCTTTTTTCCATGTTCAGATTCAACTTTGGGTGAAAAGCTCCGCTTGTCAATGTCAGTTCTCACACGGCCGTCCAATCACAGTAGAGGAGGGGAGGGACAAGTATCACAACAACCAACCGGCTCACAGCTCAAGTATCACAGCTACCAAAGTGCTCAGCTGAAGAAAGCTGGCGCTCAGCTGAAAAAACAGCTGGCATTCGGCATCCTTTATAGTGTTTCCAGCTGTGTTTAAATGTTTTGGTGTGTCCTGCACCTTAAAGTGTTAAAACGTGTGAGTTAACCAGTAAGTCATGGCTCCAATGATTAAGTGCATGTACAGTTACTCCACACTAAATTAAAGATTAAATAATCACTTAGATCAAGTAGTGGTGAGATCATTCAGCACTGCATCATTTTTCAGAAGCCTGACATCACATTGCTTTAGCCGAGGATGTGTTATCTCTAATGGGAACTGACAGTGATCTCTGCTGATCTGGAGACTTACAGAACAAAAGCGCTGCAGGTCTCTCCCTAACAGATGAGAAATAACTCGCAGAGAAACTCATCTAATCTGGCAGCCACACCCAAACCGAGGCAGACAAAACAAAGAGGGAGGGAATGAAATCCAGAAGGAGAAATGTTTGTTGTAAAAACGAGACACCAGTTTTTGCCCTATGAGACTCGAGCTTAACATGCACAACCCCCCCCAACCCGTTTGAGACAACGTGTCCGTGTTGAATAATATTGGTGTGAGGAACAAGAGTAATGTAATACAGATGAAGATGGGATTCACAAAGCATTACAAATGATTCATTCACCTTGCTACAAATCACAGTAAGAAAATGACACTGACATCCATGAATTCACAAAGACAAATATCAGACTAGTCATTCATCTACTGAAAATGCTGTCTTTAAAACTAACTAACTAACTTCAAGGTCTTTAAAGTCCAACACCATTTACACTTTTGAATCAGTTTTACAGACAAAATATAATTGTTACAACATATTTGCATTACAAAACTACAACTACAGATGTTGACCAGTGTTTCCCCTAGGTTTACAGCTTGGGGGGGTTGATTGGTTGGGGAAAATTAACACGAACACAAACACTGGGAGGGTAATGCTTTGTGAAAGTTAAAAAAGTTTAACATACGTTTATTTTATTTTTTTAAAGATATATCTTATTTAAATATTTTTAAAATTGACTTTTGCAAATAACCTTTGTTAAACTTATAGAAGTATTTGCTAATATTAATGAACCAGAGCTTAAAAAGTTTTATTTTTTAACTAACAACTAAAAAAATGTATAACTAACAAATAGAGGGTTTTCACCGACGTCACGTTCTGGGCGGTAACCCGGATGCGCGGCCATCGTGGAGGCACTCGGTGTAAAGAACTGAACGGAGTACAATGGAATATTATGCGCTTTGGATACTTTAAGTGAATGTAGACATGTCTAAACAACAGAAAACGCGTCCAAGATGCAAAGGCATATAGGGAAGGACTTGGACCACAAGAAAAGGCACGATATTTCGAGAAATTACAATTTATTGGCGATGCAGATTCCTACGAGCTCCCTCTTCTAGGATCCGTGACGACCCGGCGATTCTTCCTTCAGTTGCATATCCCGATATAAGTTAGTGAACTACCTAGTTTTCATGCAGAGCCCATATGTCAATGTCAGCTTTATTTATATAGCAAATTTAAAATAGCCAGTGTCCTACCAAAGTGCTTTACAGTAAAATAAGCACAGTAAAAAATAAAAGCAATAATTGTTTTTACCATTTACTATTAAAAATATTATTATCATTACAATAGAAAATTTGTTATGAGCAATTAAGCACACTGGCATTAAGGCATAGCAGCGCAAATTTTATTTGTGTTTAAGTACATTTTGTGCATACACTAAAGTACATATTAAATACTCTTTAAATAAAGCACAAGTAGAAGCATAATTGTTTTATACTTTATGTAGTTCAATCATATTTCTAATACAATACTACCCTTTTTCCTGAGCTTTACCAACCACAAGCGCCGCCTCTGATAATTTCTTGCATTCCTTTCCCTGGTTTTTAATAACTTTTGGATGTCGATAATAATCCAAATGTTTTTCTCAATATGTGCTGTTGGTACCATCTCAAACACGGCAATAATTAACCATTTTCCTTGTCGACGTTCGGCATATACATCAGTGTCTGTGCTCTTTGTGATGCGGAGTGCCTCCAATATGGCGTCTTCCGCTCTGATGACGCGTCGTGAAAACCCTCTATATATTGCTCATTCATTCTTCGTTAATGTTAGTTAAAGGTCACATGCTTTCTGATCCCATTTTTTAAAACCTAGTTAGTGTGTAATGTTGCTGTTAGAGCATAAATAATACCTGTACAATAATAAAGCTCAAAGTTCACAGCAGGTGATTTATTTTCTTTAACAGAATTTCTCTTTGAAATCCTACAGCGAACAGCTGGTTTGGACTACAGCCCTCTACTTCCTGCTTTAATGACGTCACTAGAACAGTTTTTTGATTAAACTCCACCCACAGGAATACGTCAGTCGCCAGCTAAGCTAACGGCAAGCTAAGCTGTTATTTTAGAAACAACACATTTTGTGTGTACTTTTGTGTTACTTTATTTTAACATAAAATAACACATAATGTGTTAAATATACACATAATGTGTTAAAAGCTTACCGCACAATGATGTGTAAAAAATTAACACATCCTTTCTAAGAGTGTATTTAATCAGCAGATTTACAATGTCCTGACTAAAAACATTTTAAACACACATGTAAATAGTAAGCGGCATGTAGGCGCGGTTCAAAAGGAGAGACATCATTTGCGTGACCACTCACCTTCATCTGCCTCCACAAAAAACTTCTGATGCGCGCCTCAGAGTTACGTAAATGTCCGAGCTGGACACGTGACATATCAACTAAGCAATATGATGACATGTCAGTCATCACGCACCAAACAACTCAGATTAAAAAAAACACAGACTTGACATAACGCTGGATCCCGGATCGATAAAAGTACAGTGTGAGTGGGTGCTTCTGGGGGAATAGGGAGGGAGGACAATCGCGCTGGGGCATGGTTTGGATAATATGAGTGCGCTCTTATTTGGACTTGGAGCAGGAGATCCTCCGAGTGTTGCCATCTTCAGTTCCCTGTAAGTGTTTAAAAAACTTTTTTTGTCTGGTTTTCATCTGGTTGACTCGACATATTTCCCGCCGCACGCTCTGTCTGGATTAGGAGGGCGGGGCGGCCCTTATATAATGGTGGGGGTAACACTGCTGACCGAACCAGCAGTGAATAAAATGGGACTTTAATTTGGGTGGTAATTATTGACCCTGTTATGTGTTATGAGTGTTATGGACATGGCTACTGCTCTGAAACTTTATAAACGTCACTGTCATATCTACACTGAAACTAATGAACCTCTTGGCCAGTGACTCGATATGTGATTCGAGAACAAGTGGGGACGTCACTCAATTGCTCTTTTATGCACATGATGTGTTTATAGACACTCACAACAAGCGCATACGTACTACGATAACAGTTATCCAAGGAGATAAAACAATAGTCAAAGACATCATAAAGATGGGGGATATTATAGGGATGTCACCACAAATCTCATTGAAATGAAAAAACAAAAAAGTCTGGTTGCTTTGCTGCTGTAAATTGCTGGCATAGGTCAGTTTCTGAGCCGGCTGATAGAGACACAAACACTTACCTCTCTCCTAAATAATCTCCTATGGCAGTCTTGTTAAGACCTTCACCCTTGTAGAGGAAGCGAGCGATGTCTTCACTGGTGTTCTTCAGAAGGTCATTCTCAATGAGGAATCGGATTCCCTGTACAAACACACACGCAGTCTCTGACATACAATACTCATGCTGCCCGTTGAGGGAAATGCTCACGTGAATTGAATTACCTTTTTAGGGTCCATGTTGAACTTTTTGCGACCCATGGCCACTTGTTTGTTCCTTTGCATGTTCTTCCTGCAAAAAAAAAACAAAAACAAAAAAAACAAACGTATGTCATCAACACTCTTCTGCAATTCCTCATGCTAATACTTTTCATAACTTTAAATGTATTTAGCCTTTAAAACCCTAAAATTGTATCATCGACATGTAATACACCATCTCCAGCTAAGATACTTCTCTCTGTGACTTCATTTCAAGTATTTAACAGGTTTCCAAAAATATAATGTGGACTGATTAATTGTTTGAGTAGATTGTGTTGCTATTAAGTTAAATGTAAAATGTGTGTTGCTCTACACAAAACGACTCAATAAAGTGACAAAATGTATGAAAGCGCTCTCCAGATGTCCCACCGGTTGCACATCAGACAGCTCCGCTCCAAACGGGTAACAATGTTTTCATAGCAACAAAGAGTCATGATGTTTTTTCAGAAAAACTAACAAACACACACATTCCTGTTTCACCCAAAAACTGAAAGTCCTGTCATCATTTACTCAACCCCATGTTGTTTTAAGCCTGTATGGGTTTCTTTATTCTGATAAACACAAAAGATAAACACAACTTCCATAATAGGAAAGCAAATACTGTGTGTACCGTCAACTGTGTGCTACCTTCATTTAATAAAATATATTCTTTTGTGTTCAGCAGAATAAAAAAACTCATAAACCCCATTCACACAGCACTTTAATCCCAGAAAATTTCTGTAAAATTGTCAGAGAGACTTCTGACACAAACACATCCCCTAAATGTTCTGGGATCGCTCCTGAAAAGAGGACCTACATTAGTAACATTGCTGTAACATTCACAGAAAGCATTCTGTGTGAACAAAAGGCATAAAGAATGCCGTAAGGGACGTGCCGTAGTGAGGACGCGTGTGTCAAGTTATGGTTCAACCGACCGCTTGCTTTAAAATTTTTTATTCTTATTCTTGTATTTAATATATAGTATTTTTTGCAACTGGATTGATTTTTTGAAGTCTGGCCAGCGACAACTAACCAGCTAGGCTATCTTTATAGGGTTTTTTCCCCCCCAAGGACTTTTTTTCCCCAATGGGTTTTGTCCGAGGGGCAACATTCCGATCTCTCTAATGAAGCCAATACAGAAGTGACTTAAACTGCAATTCATCGACTGGCCACTTGAGGCTGCCTCCAAAAGGGAGTTAATTCCCATAGACCTCCATGTTAAAAACGCCCAATTTTACAGTATAAAGTAATATGTTTACAGCCTGCTACAAAAAGAGTTTTTGGGCTATATAGCTAATTTTGCTCTTCATGACAACTGTGAGGGGGTGAATTTTTTTGTAACTCATACGTATATTGAGCCTTAAACTTCTGCATAATTAAAGGGATACTTCACCGATTTAGCATTCAGCTTTGTATCTGTAGAAACCCGGCAGTATTACTGAATGACCATGTTTCCCTCCATCATTTCCCCCTGAGAGGAGAGATATCTGCATTTTGGTTCTGCAAAAAAGTCCTCCGATGATGCAAAAATCGTCATATTACATCATCGGAGGACTTTTTTGCAGAACCAAAATGCAGATATCTCTCCTCTCAGGGGGAAATGATGGAGGGAAACATGCTCATTCAGTAATACTGCCGGGTTTCTACAGATACAAAGCTGAATGCTAAATCGGTGAAGTATCCCTTTAAATGCGTGGCCACTTGAGTGAGGGGTGAACGGCCACTGCTGTCACTAGAGTCGAGCTAGGGGGCGTGGTTTCAGCAACCAACCACCTCGGCTTCACCCATGTCCCGCCTCTTTACCCATTTTCGGTTTTCCGCAAGTGATTCGTGGTGACGCGGCCAAGATGGCGACGGCAGGCAACGCCTACTTTAAGCTTCAAAAACGATCTTCAGCAACCAATGGGTGATGTCACGGACACTACGTCCATATTTTTTACGGTCTATGGTTTTCTCCTAGAAGTTTTTTCACCCCTTGGAAGTCAGCTGACATTAGCTTAACTTAAAACTCTATTCTATGCGTTGCATTATTACTCTGCTCACTACTACGGTTTAATCTTTGCTACATTTGTTGTCCTGATTTTCTTGTGTTTTCTCTGGTTATAAAAATTTAAAGCTGCTTTAAAACAATTACTCAACTGTGAAAAACTCTATATAAACAAATTGACTTGAATTTGTGTGATGATGTTCACTTACCTCTCCTCTGTAGAACCCAGGTTCTCAATCTCACTGGTAACTTCAGCGATCTCATCTTTCAGACGCTACACAGATCAAAAAACAGAAAGACTTCATAAAGTTAACAATGCTACACAAAACACAAAGCACCATCATGTACACGGTGCATTTAGATACTGTATGCTACTGTCATGTGCTTCTTCCGTAGCTGTCCCAAAGCTTTGGAACGGCCGTATATTTCATTTGATATATTGTATGTTTATATATTTACAGAAGAACATTTTCTGGGAGGCATTACATTTTTGTGCAAATCATAAAAAAGCTGGTGCTGGCTGGCAACTTTTTTTTAAAATGCTGGCGGGGAAAGAGTTAAAGGAGGAGAACTGATGAATGACCTCAGTGTCAAGACTACTGAAATGTCAATATTGTATTATTTGTTTCCATGTCTTTAAGAGATTAATGGAGTTGGGACACAGACCTGTCTCTTCTGAAAATAGTTCAGTGATCATCTCATATGGGGGTTGTCTTTGAGGTCACATGATGAAGAGTTTTCCCCTGACATATTTGTTTTACTCGTGCAGCTCATAATGTTGGTGAAATTCACCCAGATGCCTGATCCTGTTACCAAGTGTGTTTATATTTCTATTACTTCTGCACTTCTAATTCACTTCAGTAGAGAGGCAAACGTCTCAGACAGAAAATTTAAGCTGCCAGTAACGCGACGAGAAGATGTCTGTTTATGTGTGACTCTTAACCGAGCATTGTGTAGAAAAAAATACATCTGATGGAGATTTCTGGTAAATAATAATTTGACGTAATTTAAAATGGGATGTCACTGTACTCACACTCAGTTCATGTGTGTTTATTTCTAAACAATCCCATCCTGTTCATGTTAGATTGACTCAAATGACGCAAATTCTGCTCATATTGGCTGAATTATCAGCAGCTACACTATACTACACTTAGTTAAATCATTTAAATGCAGCCAATAAAGCGATTTAGATTGAAACACTTATTTTTATCATAAATTGATCAAGCCTGTGATACAGAAGCACTTGAATTAAACTGTAGTTCATAGGCTTATGAAAGTCAAACTGATGCTGTAATATTAGGTCTGCATCTGTGTGAAGCAGTCTGTTAAAATTAGAGATGTTCCGAAGCCATTTTTCTCTTCCGCGCGAGCACGCTTCCACGGCCAGAGCATCAGACTGTTTCATTTACAACACGCTTACTGAATTAGGGAAAAGTTCCCTTCCACGTTTGGGAGAAGGGTGAGCAAGGCTGGGAGCTATTGTTAATATGCACATCAACGTTTGAACAACGTCACCATGGTGAACGGAGTTTCCAGAAGGCTTAATAAAGTTTGACTTTATCTGACGTTCCCTTTAGCACAGCTGCATCTAGTGGATGCATAATGCAAACCCAGTCAAACGTTTGGCTGCAGTATCTTCTATTCTATGCGCCTTATAACCCGCTGCGCCCTATATATATAAAAAAATTCTAAAATAGGCCATTCATTGAAGGTGCGCCTTATAATCCGGTGCGCCTTATAGTGCGGAAAATACGGTAATTAGATGGTTTCATGTATTATAGCTCAATAAGGCACTAAATTAGGGTATTCACGTGTAGAAGTGAACTTTTAAAAGTGCAAAAGCCACACACTACTACAGAGTTTTACTAATATCATATTTTTGATTTAGATATTTTAAGCCTTAAATAAAAAAGTTTGTGCATCTTTTAAATAGTAAAACATCTTCAAATGTCAAAATATCAATTAACAAAATGAATTAAGTCTTCAGGGATGTGCTGAGAATTTAGCCACAGATTAATAAACTCATTTTAATCTTCAGCTTTAGACCTTGATGAATATTAAGATTATTTGTCATTAACAAAATAAAAAGCCATTATGATATGAAAGTGGTGATATACATGCATTGTTACAGTAATAAAAACCTGGATTTCCCCCTTACTTTAAAACAGATACTTGTGGTTCATTACTATTTTTATGAAAACCCAACACCAATTAAACAAATACAAAGTCGCTTATATTGTTTGCGTTTTTGCTTCTGTGCTTTTAAACAAGCTGGTCGGCTGGTCAGAAGATTGCCAGAATAAACGTGCAGCTCGTTTATGAAGTAAAAGTGAGCTTGCACTGTATTAAGAGACAGCACCTGACTTTTTTGAGACTGTTTACACTTGGTATTAAGATGTGTTTTTGTTGATGGGATCACAAGTGGACGAGAGAGACACATCACGTTTACACCTGGTATTTAAATCCGTCTCTTTTGTCCACTTTTGGTCGCTTCTGTTCTGAATACTTTGAGGTGGTGGTCTGTGGAGACTGTGGGCGAGTCTCTCTGCTGTCATTTAAACACGAGCGGAAGTAATGACGAGTTTATATGGACGCAAACTAATATTATGTCGGAGTCCGCTGCTTGTGTTGTAACTTGTAAGTAAACATGCTGCACAGTGTTTTGTACGTGTATATGTTAGAGCTTTCTCTGATACTTCTGCGCAATCGAAGATCGCAAAACTTTCACACGCTCGTAAAATGAAATTACACAGAGATCAGCCGCTTTAATGAAAGGCTAAAAATAGCGCTGCACACCGTGTGTTCGTGCCAGAAGTCAGAAAAGACATAAAACATTGTGTTCAGTACCTCAGATAAATAGGCGGAGAGAAGGCGTCGCGTGTGACACATTCAACCACATGTGCGTTTACGTTACAACAGCAATTCGATCGAAAGGGGTTTCGACTACCTCTGAATGTGGTTGAAAGTGGTCGAAAATGGACCAGCTTAACACATTTTGAACACCGTTTACACCTGGTATTAATGCCGTCCACTTGTGATCCGATCGACGAAAACGCATGTTAATGCCAAGTGTAAACAGGCTCTTTGAATGTTGCGCGCAGCTTGCATTGTATGAATAAAACGTGACTGACTTTGAGCAGGCAGCTCGCGCTGTATGAAGAAACAGCACCTGACGCGTGCTGCATGTTGGCCGACGTTAGTGCGGGAGCGTTTGACGTCACAGACCAACTAATCAATAATGAAATTTGTTGACAACGAATGTCATAATTGATTTTTATCGATTAGTTGTTGCAGCTCTACTACTATTAGTACTATTAACACTAATAATGTTGTCAATATAGCCGCTGGAAGGAGTTTACATGTGGATATACCCAATTAGTGACAACACTTTTCTAAAACTAAAATGAAATAATTTTAATCTGAAGTGATGTGTCATGTGTGCATTGTGTGACTGTACTTTGAATGACCTTTTAAATATGTGTGTTCTTAATATTCAATGGGAAAGCAGAAGAAAAGCAGATATATGGAGGGAGAAAGAGAAACAGCTGGAATAAGATGGAATGAAGATATGTCATATCTTAACCTGAATGTCATCCAGTAGCTCTTGCTTTCGACGCCGGATGTTTTCAAGCTCTTTCTGTTCCTCAGGAGTGAGGTCTTCAGGTACTGCAAAAAAAACAACAACACAAAAATGAATGAATCTTTCTTTGACCTGTGCTGAATAATACTAGAATCTGATGGAGGAGATAAAAGATCAATAAACTAAATCAACACTCTTTACATAAATAATTCATCACTCATCAACATTTTAATGTAAAAAAAACCACGCTCTCTGTACTAGCCATACATCTCACAAACGTTGAGTCACCATATGACAGACAGATCTCATAGCATTCACCAGTAGCCATGGTAACCTCTCACTTTATAAACCCCATTTGTGAGAGGGACGAAATTCAATGACTCCATTTAAGACGGTCAAAATTCAAAGCCATCAATCCATTCAAGATATTTCCACACACCCACAGGGTCAATGGCGAATAAGACTTCTCTCGATCATTTGAGATAAGACTTTGATATGTTAAACAGATTTCTTAAAAAATCTTAACGGCAACATTTTGGTTTTTTAGCTTATTCATCGTTTCCCACAGAGATAGATAAGTCCTATGGACTAAGGGTGTCACAATTTCGATTTTAAAACGAAATCGATCAAAATTAAGTCACAACCTCGAACTTAAATTAAAAAATGGAATCGTCAACGCTGCCATGCCCCTATGTCACGTAATTCCATATTATAGACACAATTAGTTGGTTCAATAGCCTATTCCTTAAGTATGTATGTCACCAAGACAGGCATTTAAGCATACCCGTGTGTGTATCTTAACATTTATGTGTAATAAATAAGTCGCAAATAAAAGAGGGTCTGTTCTTTCATTTGGTATATTGTATGTTTATATATTTAAAGAAGAACATTTTCTGGAAGCCATTAAACTTTTGTGAAAATCATGAAAAACGCTGGCTGGCAACTTTTTTTAAAAACGCTGGCGGTGAAAGAGTTAAATTAGTATTAAGTACTGTTAAAGCTGTTTGTGGTGCTTATTCCACACTGAAGACTCTTTCAACACATGAGTAAAATCCCACCACACAGACTGTATCAAGCATGTGAGGGACATAGTGAACAATAGTGAGACAGCAGCGTGTTTTCTGATGAGAGGCGCTGAGCAAACATCCTGAAGCTCTGCAGATCAAACATCCGCTCGCCCTACCGAACAGAGGAGAAATCTGAGAAATATCAAAGTAGATGATTGAGACTGTGAGCCCAACAATTTAACCAAACCATCAAGATAACATCTAGTCACCAGTATTGACAAACAGAAAACATTACTTACACTTCAAATCTTTTCACTCACTAACTTTTCAACACTGCTTTATCAAACACAGCCAGATATCTCATGACTGACTTAGTGACTATACAGTATAGGGATGCATATCAATTAATCGCGATTAATCTATAGCAGAATAAAAGTTTTTGTTTACATCATATATGTGTGTGAACTGTGTATAATAATTATGTATATATAAATATGCACACATGCATGTATAATTTTAAGAAAAAAATATATTTATATATTAAGTATTTATATTTATATATAATATAAATAATACATAAATATACAAATGTATATACACATGTAAACATTGCTTAAATATATACATGCATGTGTGTGTGCATTTAACTATACAAAGTTATTATACACAGTACACACACATATATGATGTAAACAAAAACTTTTATTCTGCTATAGATTAATCGCGATTAATTGATATGCATCCCTAATACAGTATATACAAAATATAAACATACACTGTTTTTAAGTGTTAAACACAAAGCGGGATCAGTGTATGAATATGAGACAGGAAATGATGTGGCCACAGTACACATACAGGAAACATCACAGTACAGACACATCCATTACCCATGATCCATAGCTGCAGATTAGTTACAGGAATAGAGTTCATTCACACCTCATCTCTCACACCTTTACTGTGGGTTATACCATCCTTACATTCCAGTAAGCAGTCTGTGGGTTAAAGGCAGGGTGTCTGATTTGATTCAAAAAAAATTTTTGTTATGCTGGTAAAAGTCTTCTTACATCCTGATAGCAATCAATAAGTTGTTTAAATGTATTTGTAGAAATTTGTGTCATCTGTGAAAGGCGTAGGACCAAAAAATGTTCAACAAATGATAGATGTCGGACCGCACGCACTTTGACATTTTTGTCCCTCTGTTTGTATTGAGATGGATTCAGATATTCTACTTTGATGAAACATTGTATTACTTATGAAATGTGTGTAACGATATAATTACTACGTCTACACAACCGAAAGTGTGCTTTAACTAATTCTGATGTAAACCAGTTGTATATGTTGGTTATTTTGGTAATGTTATTCACTTTGAACTGCAAAGTTTTCTCACTGGTGAATGAGACATGTGAGATGTGACCGTCTGATCTATGCGTGTTCATGTGTTTTGGAGGATGCGTGACTTTTGATGGCGATTTGAATGGAGGGTGGGATCGTGATTTCATTGCTGGTCGGCTACCATTAGCATTTTTCAAAATTAGATACCCTGCCTTTAAAAAGTATGCAACTAAATTATAGGTCATCAACAGGGCTAGACAAAAGTATTACTTTGTTACTTCTATTAAATTACATGCTACATCGATCTACTACTAACAAAAATAAATACCTCCATGTAGGGCTGGGCAGATAAACAATATCATATCAAATTGCCATCAAACCTATGCCGATAACGATGATAAGCTCTGGGCTTTTTTACTCAATATGGTTTAATCTAACAACCAATCACAAAGCAGGAATAAACGTGAGAACAGCCAGTCAGCGTGCAGCTGTTACAATGTGCGGATCAATCATTTAAAATCAGTAATCAATCGTTTTTAAAGGATTCGAGTGTTACTGATAAAGTTAAACAAAAAAGGATTAATTTTTTTTCCCCTTGCACACAGTGTTTTGATTGAAACACACTAAAATACGTCACTTCCGGTCAGCGTGTCACGCGATTTAGTCATACAAGTTTTTTTTTTTATGCAGTGGAAAGGTAAAAGTAACAGCTGATTTTAAATCAGACAAAGTTGACTGGCGGTAGAGCTGCCCGTATAGTCGACGTAATCGAACATGAAAATTTGTGGACTGCAATTTTCTTAGTCAAGGAGTCGCATATTTATTTTTTCTCCTGTCTCAAACGGCCCACTGTAATTCACTGTCTCCCGTCTCAAATGGCTCAATGTAATTCACCTCCACACCAGTGTGTGCGCTGTGCGCACCCTGCTGGTTAATCTGCTATGCTATAATCTTTCTTCCCTGTCCTCCTGCATTCACTGCTTTGATTTTGAAAAATGGTAAGTCTATGGAATCAGGAACGAAATCTTCCAAAGAATGAAAGTATTTTAAGCCAAATTGTCTTACAAACATCGCTGGCTTATCACGGGAGCACAACAACAACGCACAAGCATCTCAAACGAGTTATTGACGATGCACACACAGAGAAGAATAGGACAAGGTAAGTATATGATTATTAATGAAACGGCGAGCTAGTTTGTACTGTTTATTAAAGCTTTTTCTTTCTGTGTTTTTGAAGCTTTGATTGTGTTTACGGTGCACAATATAACATGTTTCACGTGTAAAAAAAAAACGCTGTATTTTTCACATAATTTACTTATTTGTATAGCGCTGTTTTTACTGTCCTCAAAACATGCTGATGTCTTCCTTGTTCTATGAAGTCCCTCCTTCAGAAATACGTATCGAGTTCTGATTGTGTCGTTTGTTTAGTGTTGTGATTTGATAGCAGCTTAGCTTGTCGTTAGCTTAGCTGGCGACTGACGTATTCCTGTGGGCGGAGTTTAGTCAAAAAACTGTTCTAGTGACGTCATTAAAGCAGGAAGTAGAAACCAGCCGTTCACTGTAGGCTTTGAAAGGCGAATTCTGTTAAAGAAAATAAATCGTCTGGCAGTGAACTTTGAGCTTTATCATTTTACAGGTATTATTTATGCTATTATAGCAACATTACACACTAACTAGGGTTTAAAAAATGGGATCAGAAAGAACGTGACCTTTAACTCTTTTGAAAAGTACAATGACTGTCTTTGGATGTTAAAGGCAAACAGTGTTTCCCATACATTGATTTGTTTGTGGCGGCCCATTATTCCCATTTACATATTTATGTATTTAAAGGCTCAATTCATTGTTGGGAGTGCTCAGCGCATCTCCCCCTCCAGGGAACTACACTAACCTTTTCCACTGGTGGCACTTGCGCTACTAACTTTTTCAGTTACTGGCGCAAAACATGATTTGGTCGCACAAATTAGTTATATTAAGCTGCTCTGGATAATAATGAACAATAATAAAACTGTATTGCATACAGATGTGCTTTTAATTTTACTTGCCATCTTTAAAACCACATGCCTGTTGCAGTGTTTCCCACAGATCTGAAATTTACTTGTGGTGGTAGCCGGTGAAAAGGGCAATCATTACCCACCAACAAGAAATAGTCTACTATATGTGTGACAAAGAACTAATAATGTGTGACACAAAACTTTGATTTATTGAACGTTAATATTAATTTCACATTATAGTTCATTAATCTAAACACCTCAAACTTTCTTTGCCATGAACAAAGCTGACACTGTTTGTCAAAGCACCATAAAACACTTTGCTGTTTTTGCACTGAAGAAATTAGAAGACCCCTTTTATCAAACTCAATATAATACAAAAATATGTACAGTATATTAATAGGCAATGCAGGTCTATAGATTATAAATGTGACTGATGTTATAATGGTTATCATTTCTATTAGATAGAGCAGAAGCAGTAAAAGTCGTCAACTTTCTATTTCTCTCTTGCCAATTAAAAAAGCGTATTTTTTCAGATTTAAAAGTCTACTTGCTGTCTCGGAGACGAATGACTTTACATTAAAGCTTTGCGTTTTTATATCTTGAGTCAGCTTGAGCGTTGCTCGTTCAGTGCAATGGTCTTGACATTAGCGTTGCTTTTTTGCTACCATCTCTGTGGAAACGTTTTAGATTTAGAAAAGATGTGGTTTATTTATAATAAGATTATAAAAAATAGGAGAAAGAAAATGCAGCGTGTGGTCATAACTAAAGCCAGTTGTTATCGCCATAGAAACCGGAGACACGCTGAAACTGCACACAAGCGCGGTAGCACTCACGGCCGTTCTCAGATCAACTCGGGTTTTACACACAATTTAATCAGACTTGGGATGCGAAGTAATTAAACTAGGACCGACCCGGACCCGACTGACCATTTAAAAAGATAAACCCGGAACCATACGGGTCCCGCATTCTCCGTGAAGACCTCTAAGACACTGCTCAAGTTCAGAAACATGGAAGGATACAATGTGACACAAGCAAAATGAAGCCAACTTGATGTGTTAAAGGCTCAGAGCACGTTATAAAACGTATTCTTAAAAAACAAATTTTTTGTTTTAATAAATGCTCGTAGTTAATCATAGCATATTTCCTAAAACGTGTACCAAAATAATTAGTTATACATTTGCGACCCATTTAAAATTAGGGTCGAAATGGCATTTCAAATGGTTGCATATGCGACCATTTTGATCGCAGTGTAGTTCCTTGCCCTCTCTATCTCATGTTGTGTGCAGCACCTCGACAGCGCACGCCTCTCTCTCATATTTTCAATGTACTTTTCTCCATATACTTTCTTTTTTGCGTAAACGTCAACAGTCACAGATGTTACTGTCAAAGACGACTGATCGTGTTAATATGACCTGAAGAAAGGTTAGCAGTAGTGTGAGTCTGTCTGTGTGTGAGCTTTCTCCCTCACTATGAGACGGTATGCCCGTGCACGTGTTCTGTGTAACAACAACAACAACAGTGTATTCTCTCATATTTTTGAATTTGCACCGAATTGTCTGCGCTATATCACTTGCATTTAAAATAAAAAAATGTCTCAAAACACAACAACAATTATGAGAAGAGCAACAGCAGTAAAGCTTCAATGTAAATGTATGGTGATTTTGTCAGACGATGTTGCGTATTTAAATCAGGATTTTAGCAGCAGTTAAAGGAACAGCTGGTTGGAATAAACACAAGGTGTAATGGGTCGTGTATAGTCACTATTTTATAGTACTCGTTTTATGTCTGACAACAGAACAGATAATATGTAAAAATAGCATTCAGTTGTGTTAAAATGCAATATAATGTGATTGATCAAAGAGTAGAAGTAAAACATTTCATATTTGCACTGGAAATTTTATTATTATTATTTATATTGTTTACATTGTAATTTTTTTTTTGTAACATTTACAGGGACACTTCACCGATTTGCATTAAGCTTTGTATCGTTATAACCCCAGTCATGAATGGTCGTGCATCATTCCTTTAGTTTCCCCTGAGACGGGAGAAATAAATATTTTAGTGTTGCATTTCCTTCTTTCAGTGATGTAAAAATCGTCATTTTGCGTCATTGAAAGAAGGAACTGCTGTATCTTTGTCGAGGGTGAAAGACTATAGACACTCATTCCTCATTTTCCAAGGTGGGGAATGGGTGCGACCCACTCACGCTACAGACCTATTACAGATCAGTGGGTGGGACTTACGAAAATATACGAACACAGACAGAAAAAAAACGATCAGCCACCCTCTTTATGCTAAGCTAAGCTAACAGACGTTGTGGAGTGAGCCAGACTAGTTACAATAATAGCGGAAGGTAATCAATATGATATGGAGAAGGGTGATTTCGCAAGCGTGATGCTTTAATCCGGTGTTCATTGCACCTTATGAGCCACAATACAGCAAAGAGCTCAGGCAGATGGAAGAACAAAAGCCTGAGGAGTAGGCTGGAGCCTAAAGTGCCCTAAAGTCATGTTCTGTCTTTTCTCGGTCAAATAGGCACAAAATTCTACATTTATGTTACATTTCCACTACAAATATGACCCACTTCCAATAAAAATGTATGTTTCTATCGTTGAAATGGCCCTTTAAGTTATTTATATTGTTTATGACAACGGTGAGTTCAAAATAAAATAGACACAATGAAATAACAAACACTTAAATATATTTTTTAAATTCGTCGTTTAGAATAGTCGTTAGAAAATTAGTTTTTAGTGGCAGCACTAACTGGCTGGCCAGAAAAAGATGATTGGAGGGCCGCATTTGGCCCGCATTTAGTTTATTTATATAAAAGCAAAATAACAACATGTAGGAAACCAAAACATGTGTTATTGTTGACAAGGTATTTCTTCAAGAGTTCAGTATAGCAACTAGTCAGACCATTAAATAAACAGAATCTGGAAGTAAAGTTCTGACCAGACGTGTAATCGCATTACTGCACGTGCGTCCGAGGAAACAGTTTCTAAATAAAATTACAATGAAAAAATCAGCTCACTTTTCCCCATTTCTGCACAGAGCTTTTATAAAAAAATAAGCAAAATCATATTAATAATGTCATGTGGCTTTTCCGGGTTGTGCTGTCAATAAAACGCTATTGGTTATTGGGCTACTTGATATGTCCTGCCTGCCCTGACTTTCTGTTTCAGATGAAATGATGTCACCACATCAAATAATGCTGCGTGTTTCAAGGCACTTCAGTGGACCTTTCAATGCATTCAGGAATCATGTTAATTAAAAGCTGCTGCTAAAAAGGTCTTCTTATGCCCCAATACAAAGAATCAAACAGATCCACCTTTACACGCACAACTTAAACAGGATGTTTCACATATATATTTTGTAATCCTCTTACACATGTCACAAGCAAAGTTAAAAACAAGGTTCACATACACACAGTATCTGTGTATTACACAGAATAGCTTTGATAAAGCAGGAATTATTAGGGCATAATGGTGATCACTACATAATGAAAGGCACTGTTAGTTATCTCATACAGCTGGTGAAGATGAATCTTTATCAACAGAACTACAAAAAGAGTCTTATGAAAGTGAAATAAATAAGTCTGCAGCTAAATATTATATTATTATATATTATAAAATTGGTTTAGAATCAGTGTGAAATAAACAGCGTCACTACAACATGACAACAAAACATCACTAAAGCAGCTCGCCCCCTTTTTCTGTGTATGCCTTGAGCAAAAATTATTTAAATGATTGGTACTGTGAGATCATAAAAAACTGAATATATAAAGTCCAAATGAGCCGATTGCTATTAAAAAGTGTTTTCTGTTTAAGAGAAGATCTCACAAGATATCACAAGACTTTGATCTTTGTGACTTTGCAGATAATATAGATAATACAGTTCATTTCAATAATTCATTATTTATTGAAGCAATAAAGCTCTATCATTAATATTGTCTAAAGTCTGTGTGTTTTTTTGCTTTTGAAAAAACACACAGCGCGAGACAAGATGAGGCCTGTTCAATCCTGCCTGGAAATACAGACGCTAAAAACACAAGACGGAGAAAGAGTCTAGTGAAGATAGAAGTTCAGATCATGTCAGAACAGACAGATGGTGAGGAAATAGAGTAAAGTTGAATAAAGTGATCACCGAGTACTTTTAGTATGAGAATCTCATAAACCACAAGAAAAACATTTGTTTTAACACCAGGACTACACACAACACATTTCAGGAGAAAAGACAATATTTATCAAATGCAATTTCATTCGCATGTTTGAAATCTGAGTTATTTTGAGGCAAAGATTAACCTGAGAAAACAGAGAAGTGTGTGTGTGTGTGTGTGTGTGTGTGTGTGTGTGTGTGTGTGTGTGTGTGTGTGTGTGTGTGTGTGTGTTTTCCTGGGCTCAAACCCATGACCATTGTGCTCTACACAGCAAGTGAGCTACAAGAATTTTTTAACAATGAAAACACACAGACAAGTAAACATTGTGAGAGAAATTCCTCAAATATTCTCCTGTAAGTATATTATTGCACATTTTTCACAAAAAAATCATATAAACATACATATAAACCGAGAAGCCTAACCATTCGTGAAATAAATCATATTACATTTATCCATCCGCAAAAGCAGCTTTGAAGCATAATGAATCATATACAGAACTAATGCATACAACAATAACAACACGAGCTAACAAAAACACACGTATGAAAGGATTCAGCATAAGTATTCGGTTTCATAAGGAAACTTTATATTTTGACACAACGCTGTTTAACTTTTTGTCAATACATGACGGCAAATGACATTAAAACACCAAGTTTATATAGGCCTACACAAACAATATCAGAAATATTGTTGTTTGTGTCTTTAAACGATTGTAAACTAAAATCTATTGTAACTACATATCTCCTTACAATATTGTGGATACAAACCAGAATATAATCATTTAAAAGCAAAAGAGCTACAGTATCATAACTCGCGTGACGAATCTCGACACTCACCGACACCGTCTTCAGATTTCAGCACCATCTCTCTTCTAGTGTAAATAATCCAACAACACGGAGAAATTAATTTAACCTTACCTTAACTATACCTCAATTCTAACTCAACTATAACTCAACTTTAACTCAACATTAACTTAACTAGAACATGAACTCTGAAAACATAAACTGGTCATTTACGTAACAGTCCCGAGCGGAAGAATCGCAGTTGCTCATCATCGTCATCAAGGGGCGTGTCTTTACCCGTAACGGGCCAATCCGGAACAAACGCATTGCGTCATGACGCTTGTCCCGCCCCGCTACGCACACGGACCGTGTCTCACCAATTACTACTGTCTGTCTGACAAAAGCCAGCTGTACAAGAACAGTCCAGTTCGTTAAATGTACCCATAAAGTTTAACCGTTTAAATATATAGGCTACTATTAATATAACAAACCAGACGGGTCCGTTTTTAAGATGCTTCATTTCTAGATAGCAACTTTATTAACCAACATTCAGTGCCAAAACATGCTGTCTATGAACACAGCCACAGTCTTGAGTTTCACCATCCACACCCTGAGCTGTCTATAGAGAGTGTGAGGAGAGAGAGAGAGAGAGAGAGAGAGAGAGAGAGAGAGAGAGAGAGTGAGTGTGTGAGAGAGAGAGAGAGAGAGAGAGAGAGAGAGAGAGAGCACACCACCAAAACAAATATCCAAGAGTAGCATTTAGCAAAACACATGTGTCTATGTACAGATATAATACAAACTTAACATTAATCTCATATGTGCCTTTATTTGAAGATTTGTGTAGATTAGGCTACTTCACTTAAAAAACGAAAACGAAAAGCCGATTGACACACTGTTTCTATAATTTTAGGAAATTAACTGATAATAATTATAGATATTACGCAATTTGGTGGAGTCACACCACGCCTGTTCAAGTATGTAAGAAGTACACACACACACCACTACATTTAGCTTGAAGAGAGTATAGACTACATTTGACACCATGAGTCTTTTAGTTTCGTTGACACACTCATGCAGGCGTATTAAATTACAACCCAATCAAAAGAAGAAGAAAGGGCACTCTTTATTTCAAAACGCTTTAATAAACAAAACTCTTAGAAAACAATAAAGGAAGAGGATCTTGTTTTCTGACAACTACAGAGTTCAACAACACATTCGCATCACAGCTGTATCTCTCATACTGTATCCACTGTTTAGCTTTGCTTACGTCGAAGACATTGAAAGTAAATAAAAATTCTGTTCTTGGATCAGTCTTACAATCACTGGAACTTCCCAACTATGATGCAGTACAGAAATCTGCAATTCATTCCACATGTAAATGAGATGCTTGTGGCTGAGTGGGCCAGAAATCTGATATTTATGTAAATATTATGTAAATGTCAAAGTAGCTTATGAATCACAGCAAACTCTTCTGTTAAAGACATCTGTGTAAATAAGTTAATCGTTTCTGTGTAAAATTACAAATGAAATGTAGGAGATATGTTCTGTAAGTAATTGCTATGATGTCCCTAACCTTTATAATTACTTACAAGTCAGCATGTGTTATATTTCGGATTTGTTCTTTCGTTGTTTAATCACAGAGGGCCTGGTACAGCCACAGCTATTTGTGGAATGTTGTTTTTCCATGTATTGTTTCTCAAGGCAGTGTCAGGAGCTCTGGAATTTGGCTTTGGGAACGGCAGACTATGTACTGAATGCCTTTACACACATCAAATCTAACTACAGATCCTTACCTACATACTGCATATACCCGCACAACAGACTAAACAGTCTGCTGGTTGTAGGGTTACAGTATGATGGTGACGTGTCAACAACGGATCATAATTAGGCCTCTGATATAAAGCATTTTAAATGATAGCGTCTATAAAAGTTGCCGTTGTGTTGTGCAATGTAATGTAGTGTTAATATAGTGTGAAAATTATGTCCAAGACTAAATGTGATAAACAAAACAAAAACCAAGAAACAAGGCACTATTGTATAGGATAGGACACTAAACAAGACTTAAACAGACATAAAAGAACATAAATAACACTGACAAATCATATGAATATGTTGGTATCTCCAAATAGCTACAAGCCTTATGAAGCTTAAAACTTGACCAGCCACATCAGTAACCTGATCAGAACCTATGTAAGCATGATTTATATGTACTGATAATGAAATTCACAGGACAAGCCTGAACATCACAAGAACCTACTGAAGTGAGCCACACACTTAACATGCAAAGAATATGCAACAAAGTACTGAACGTGACTCATTTACGTTATGCTGACTGGAAATGGAGAGTCATTTTTACGTCATGAATTCAAATGGTATAAAAACTAATTTTTAATCAAACTTAACAACAATATAAGTAGCAAAATACAGCGGCTATGAATAAACTTTACAAGCGAACGTATAGAGGGAATGCATTGACTTTTCCACGTGACCACGCCGGAACGCGCCCTGTTGAGTGGCAAACGTTCAAAAAATGGCTGGTTTTCATAGCGGCTGCTGCGAAAATGCCAGTAAAACTGACTATTATCAGCTCAATTGAATTTAGTTGGAGTTAATAGCAGAGGTGGACAATACTTAGTAACATTAGTTACATTTTCAAAGCATCTGTGCTTTATTAGGGTGTTTGTATTGGGGAAAAAATTACTTCACTACATTCTTAAACATAGAATCATACTGTGTATTATTTTATATTGCATATTAAAATTCATTTAATACCTAATTACATTTAAAATGTGTTTTTTTACTTGAGTAAAAGTATGTTAATGTACTTAAATATTAAATGTAAAACAAAAACTTATTATTTAGGAAATGTAATAGAATAAAAATTATGATAATATGCTTTGGAATGTATGTTTTCCTAAGAAAAACACGGACAAAACACAAATAATTGAAAAATACTTTTAAGTAGAAAGTAAAACCTCTGCTTGATAGTGAACCTAGCAACTTATCAACCCACCCGTGGTCTGTGAATGATCAATTTACTTTTCTTTTCGGTGTTTCTTGGCAGTCTGTAAAACGATAGCTCTGAATTCTTGTTAATCTGTTAGTGCACAACAGCTTTTTCCCATTTAGACGCGATTTCCCTGTGTTTTCGCTGAAGTCACACTCTACTTAAATGCTGCCACTCTTAAATGCTGTGTGTGGATAAGCTTCTTTGAATCTGATGTAGACAGTATATGGCGTGTTTTTGAGATATTTCTAAGATGGAAGAATGCTGTGCGGCAGACATTGGAGATATGACTATATTGAATGATAAATTGCTGTCGAACATCACGCCTAAGTTCTTAACCGTGGAAGATGGCACCACAGTGCAGCCTTCTATGTGCAACTTGTAATCTGACATATTTTGTTTGGAGCGATTCGGTTTGATAATAAGTATCTCTGTCTTATTGGAGTTTAGCATAAGGAAATTTTGTGCCATCCAGTCACTAATATCAGTAACACAGGCTGTTAGTTTACAGAACTAGTGTGTTTCATTAGGATGTGAGGAGATGTAAAGCTGTGTATCATCCGCATAGCAGTGAAAACTTATGTTATGTTTCCTGATAATGTCTCCTAGAGGTAACATATAAACAAGAACAGGATAAGGCCTAAAACTGATCCCTGCGGTACGCCGTATTTAACCGGAGAGTGATATGACTTTGTTAGACATGATCTAAACCAGGCTAACGCCTGACCACTGACGCCAACATAGTTTTCTAGTCTATTGAGTAAGATTGTATGATCTATTGAGTCAAAGGCTGCACTAAGGTCTAGTGATATAAGGATTGAGATTTCACCACGATCGGATGTTAGGAGGAGGTCATTTGTAACTCTAAGCAGCGCTGTCTCTGTGTTATGGTGGGGCCTGAATCTTGATTGGAACTTTTCATAGGTACTATTATTTACTAAGAATGCGCATTGTTGGCTTGCCAATACTTTTTCTAATATTTTAGAAAGAAAAGGGAGATTTGAGATTGGTCTAAAGTTATTAAGATCTCCCTGGTCAAGGTGTGTTTTTTAATGAGCGGTCTAATAACTGCTAGTTCGAAAGCTGTTAGAATGAACCCTAGTTTTATCGATGTGTTGAAGATATTTAATACTGGGTCAGACATTACAGGGAATACCTCTTTAAGTAATTTTGTAGGAACGGGGTCTAATATACAGGACGATGATTTTGATGATGTCACTAATTAAGCCAACTGTGCTGTACTTGCATGATGATTTTTTTTAATATCTCTCATCACAAAACGTTCTTGACGAAGTGTTAACTTCAGTAAACGTCCTGGAGATCGCAGAGAGCTTCTCACAAGTCCATCCTTTTTTAATTTTTGGATCCCTTTCGTGACAGTATTCAAACTTATTAGCAATGCTTAACTACTTATCTTGAAACCTTGACCATTTTGTGCAAAGAAATGATTTTATTTCTCATGTCTTGAGATATTTCTTTACCATGTAGTGCTATTCTGTCACCATTACATTACAGTGGATTTTCTCTCTTAAATATCACTCTCAATTACCAGTTATACTGTTGCTACCTGTGTGACGATTAATTATATTCATCATTTCCTAGTGAATTCCTGTTAATTACACTTTATTACATTTTTTTGCAACATATTCATAATTTTTGCATAACCTCATTTGATTAAAACGTTATTTTTTGAATCCTAAAGATGGTCAGTGACTTTCTTTTGTTAAAAAAAATAAATGTTTAGTAAAACTATTTTGTAAAAAAAAATAAAGAAAATTGGTCTCATATTTTCTAACAAATGGAGAAAAATCTTTATTTTCAAAGGGGGTGTACTCATTTATGCGGTGCACATACATGCATATATATTTATTGTCTACTCTCAATTAAGAGGTGGCTGTCCAAACCTCTAAACTTCAACTTGTGATTTTTTTTTACATTTTTGTGCATTTTTTATTGTTGTTTTAAGAAAGATCTTTTAAATTTTTATTAGAAAGTGAAGTTAATTATACATTTTGTTAAAGGAACAGTATGCAGGATTGTGGCCAAAACTGGTATTGCAATGACAAAACTTGTGGCTAAAACTGGTACTGCAATCACACAACTGGTAGCCAATACACAAAATGACAACATAAACATCAGTTGAGGGCTGCAACTCTACTTTTTAAATGACAATATCCTGGCCAGACCACTGTTGTCAGTGATATAAGCATTTGAAATAAAAACAATTTCTTAATGTCTAGTGACATGTAAGGGCCATTTTATGATTAATTGATATACATTTCTTACATATTGTTCCTTTAATCATGAAACTATGTAAAAAAAATGTGTCCCGTGTTGTCATATCACTACCAAAATGGTGTATCTTTGTCCATTTACTGATTTTATCCACATCCCTATAGAAAATAATCCTGTGTCCCTTTCTCATGAAGCTATATGGTGGGTAGATATAAATCCCATCATTTAGAGATGTTTCCAAATTAAAAAAAATCTGTGCCTAATTATAAGTAAGTAAGGTCACTGAACACCTTTCTCCCTTCCAAATTTGTTGGGGTGTTATTTCATACAATTTAGTTTTGTGTTCAACTGTTTAGAACTGTGCTTGCCAACTACGTGCCTATTCACATATTTGAGCTAGACTCAAAACCATCTAAAATTGTCACTAACGCAACAATGTCACAACCGAAACTTCACAACAGTAAGGGAACACTTAATCCTTTATTTGGGGGGAAACTAAATTTTAGTATAGCTATACAAATCATTTGTTTTACAGTATTTTTACAGTATTTACTTGCCACCCTATCATCTCTAGGGATCACAGGTACCCCCGCCCTATGGTATAAATCTTATCTCTCTGAGAGATCCTTCAGGGTGGAGGGTGCACAGTCCATCAGATGGTTACTGGGGTCCCTCAAGGATCAGTGCATGGTCCACTTCTTTTCTCCATCTACACAACATCCTTAGGACCTATCTTAAAGGCACATGGCTTCTCCTAGCACTGCTATGCTGATGACACCCAGATCTTTTTCCTTTTTCACAGATTTGCATTATACAACATCAGGAAGATATGGCCATTTCTTACGGAGCATGCTGTACAACTTTTGATCCAAGCCCTGGTAATCTCCAGGCTGGTCTAATGCAATGCTCTTCTTTCAGGCCTTCCTGTACCGTCTATAAACCAACGCAATTAGTTCAGAACACAGCAGCTCGGCTCATCTTCCAGAAGCCCAAAAGAGCTTATGTAACGCTGCTCTTCATCCCTCTCCACTGGCTACCGTTTGAAGCACATATCAGGTACAAGTCTCACAACTACTACTCACAAAACTTCACTGAGAGCGCACTGGCATACTTTCACACCTTCAAACATTCCTACACCCCATCCAGAACCTTACATTCAGCAAATGGGTGATGTCTTGTGTTACCTTCACACAAGGGCACTAAATCACATTCCCTTCACTTCTCCCTGCTGGTGGAATGACCTCCCAATTGCAATCCGGTCCGATGTATATCGCATCTCTTGAAACATTCAAAAACCAATTAAAAACCCATCTCTTCATAAAATACTTTACAGATGTACTTTTTCTCTCAACAGGTATTGTTTCAGAATAGTGAAAACTTGTATCTTATTACATGCACTTTTTCTGTCAACTAAAAGAAAATATTCAATAGACAGATTTTTCACAAAAGTCACAACTTTATTGCACCAGTATATCTATATTTATGTATTTGAAATACTGAACGACTTCTCTTGATCAGAAAAGACATTAGATACAGAACCATGACACCATGACTGTGTTCTTTAGATGTCAGTGAGAGATTAAACAGAACAGATCGTAAAGTCTGACAACATTCTCATCCATGAGCTTCAAGTCTTCCCAACAATAAAAACATTTCCCGCATATAATTCAACAAACATTTTATACATTAGGCTTCCATTTATTAATGTGCATTAATAACACATCTTTGCAAGTATAATTTGTAATATATTCTAATCCAATTTAACAAAACAAAAAACAAATCCAAGGCATCTTTTCTTAAACTGAAAGATTCAAGGAAAGGATGATGGGGATCACAGAGAGTAAAAGGTACACTGTACAATCTTCTTAATGTTGTTTAGCTCCTATGGTTTAATTTGTGTAGAAACATTGAAATCATTTCACAACGGTACAGTTAACGGACATGGATGCTTGGTCAACGGCAAATGAGGTGCTGACAGCATGAAGAGACAGAGATGATGTTTGGACCAGCTATAGTTTATACCTGGATTAAACCCTTTAAAGAATTGCTGTCCATGGAATCGATGAAGTTGCATAGAGTAGAAAAGAGATGCAGGATGACAACAAATCGGCTTTCCACTGATAATGGAAAACTCCAATTATTAGGAAATTTAGCCCTCCTGGCAAAAACACAGTGCTTTGTGTTAAGGCCCAAGGATTTTTTTCTTGCATGGATGATGTATATTGCATTGTTATATGCAGCACTGTGCATAAAAGAAGCCACAATCTGACCGAAAGTGGAGACACTTTAATAAAAAGATTTCTTATACTGTCATAAAAACCACGAAAGACCAAAGACGACCATGTGTAGAAATCAATAAAAAAAAAAATCAAAGGCAATACTTGATTGCAATGTCCAGTAAAACACCAGGACCATGAGTCTGTGGCAAATAAAAACAACATCACACAATTCATTCAGTCACATCTCTCTATAACACTAGCTGGACTTATTTCGCTCAAATATCACAAAGTAATAGTGAGCAGAAGTATGGACACATGGGGATGCATTTAAGTCCTCTTTGTTTTAAGAAGTTTTTTTCTTAAGAGTCCGGTCAGATAACTCGGGGTCGGCAAGAATTTTAACATCCCAATGAGCTGCCACTTTTCCTTCTCGAGTCTTTATCATCTTGACTAAATGAGCTGACAGACACTGCATTATTCTTCAGTATCTAAGATGAACATCATCATAATGCCAGTATTAGTGGTGTATATTTTAAACAGTGACTATAAAGTCTCAGGAGACGACCTCAGTCATAGATCACAGTACTGCAGCTTTTTTCATCCAAAACACCAACCAATCTGAACAGGATCCATGTTTTACACCTACAAAAAACATTTCATTAACATTTGTATGTACTACTGTATTGTAATATATGGTTCATATATATATGAATGGATTATATTCATTAAAGCAAAATGCAGATGTTTGCTAAAGATGGGCTGGACCTTTCAGTGTCGATATCCAAGTCTGCCTCTTCCTGTAACAGACCACTTGTTACGATGCTCTTGGATCTGCTGGAAGACATTTTTGTTTCTTCTCTTCTCCTTTTTATATTTTTTCATTTTCTTTACCTACCAAAGAGAAGCGAAATTTAGTTTTATAAACATTACTTTCCCCCAGTTTCACAGACAAAGCTTAAGACTAGTCTTAGACTAAGACACATGTTTGAGCTCTCTCAACTGACAATAACTTACACTAACAAAATGATTTCTCAAGATACACACCAGTAAAGCATGTTTATAAAAGATGCTTAAAACATCTTAATTTAACTAAGGCCTAGTCCTGGTTTGTCTGTGAAAGCAGACCTTTAAGTGTTTATCTGTGGAGTACATGCGTGTGGTCAATGTTAGATTAAAGTCCAGTTCATTCATCACATTGGACAGTAAAGGTCATGTTAAATGTTACAGCCCATAATACTGGTCTGGATAATTCCCTTTACACATTGAACATTTGTACATTATTCATCTGTACAGACAGAACGTCAAAATTAAGAGTTGGGTTCCAAAACGCGATAAACGCCATTTTTGAAAAAAAAAATGAGTTACTGCAAGAATCAGTATTATATCAGGTCAGTATTTAAAAGTAAATTCTTAATTTTACGCAAAATCCAATAACCGCCGTGTTATTCTGTCATCTTTTCTCCCTTTCTACCCAAAACGCGATATACGCCACTCCTCCTTTTCTACAGAATGCAATAAATCCGCTCCACATATTACAGCGCACCATTCCACGCAATGTAAACAAACAATGGCGGCGCGTTGAGTACACGGAGTACTAGTTTTCCTCATCTTCTTTGTACTTCGTGATCAACAAACAAACAAAAAGCAAATTAATACTTTAATGGCATAAATAAACCTGTGGTTGTTTTCTGTGACGGGAAAGATTGTAAGTCATCAACATCTAATAATTTACACGAAGCACTCGGGAGACTGGTGCTTATCTCCCGACAGCATCAAGTTTCTCATGCTAACACATTGACCCCAGGGGATCTTATGAAAAACTTTACATTACTTTACTCAGTCAACGAAAATCGAGCAGGACCAAAAACATTTTACAGCTGATCGCTGTGAAAAATGCTAAGTGACGACATCAAGTATAACCGCAGCAATGACAGTGATCTTAATATGACAAAGTAAGTGTTTTGATTAATGACATTAATGTTTATTTTTTTATCAGTGTATACCACTAGTCATTTACCACATTTACCACTAAATGAAAATAGTATCATGGCAAAGATGAATGCACATTTATACATTGATTGAATAGATTTATTGCATTTTTAAAAATAAAATTTGTCATGGATTTATTGCATTTTGTGGAAAAAATAATTCGTTTTTATAATAAATCTTTGAAAATCAAGTTATGGATTTGATTTTTTTATGTTTTTATAAAGTAAAGATGCTATGTGAAAGGTTGTAACAAAAAATAGTAGTTTTCATCTTGTCCCTTTCTTGGTATAGAAAACACGTTTTTACCGAAATTTGTCAAAATGGATTTATTGGGTTTTGGAACCAAACTCTTCAAATAATCTGCACATTCTGCAATCATATGAAAGTGAATTTGTATCAGCAGTGCTCAGCTTTACTGTAAACGACTCACTTTTCCACTGTCAAACTCCTCATCCCATTCATCAATGACAGTAGTGCTTTTGGCATAGCGTGTGTCCTCTATAGCATCTCTGCTGATGGCCGACGGCTCACCTTCCCAACTGAGCACTGATGGCAGAACAGAAATCAGGAAAATTAAGTTTAAGTATGAAATGATATACTAAATAATAATAATAATAAATATAGCTGCAAGCAGCAATCACCGGGGTCAAGCCAAAAAGGGCACAGAATGAAGTAAAGTTAAGTTTGAATGAACAGTTTAAAGAACCTAAGGAAACCTTATGATTTCAGATGAGATACATCAAAAATAATCTATGTTTTGCCCATTGAAATCGTCTCACTCGTATTGAGAATAATGGAATGCTAGGTCTATGAAGAAAAATATGTGAGTGGTGCTTGCAGTGGCAAAACTCATGTCCAAAAATGCTACAGTGGTGTTAATGAGTCAAAAGAGCCCACCCCCATGTCTCTACGATGTTCTGATGCAAAGATATAAGCTCTTGCAAAAACGGTTGATAAGGTATTCTCATTGGTTGCTAGGGAGTGAATTGGCATTCACCATTAATTATACTCCAAGCCATGAAAGGATTAATGCATAATGACTCATGGTTTTAGACGTACTATTGTATTAGTTTTAGGCAAAAAATTACATTTTCCTATCTCAAAACCACTAGGTGGCGCAATAACAAAATCATGAATTCAAACTTGGGTCATTACTGTGTTACATCTAGCTAGTTTTATGACTATACACTTTAGTTTAGTGAAGAAACACTTTTATGAACATAAAGATTGCTTGATATGAAAGGTTTTGTTCAATTATAAGGCCAACTAGTGGTGCAAGCATACAATGTTTTTTTCATCAGCGTATCAAATCTTATCAAAACAAATTTTTTGTTTTTTTTGCAATTTTTGGCCATTTCTGATGAAAATTTCAATATAACGCCAATAGAGTTTTTTGTTCAGAAGGTAATGTAATGTTCTTCCTATGGTGTTTTCGAGTCGATCAGAATAACGCTTGCGGAGAATGGCGGAAAAAAATTCATACGTCATAGGGTCTAATCGAATCGTGTTGAGCCAAGGAATCAACAGAAATAACAATTTTGTGTTTAGGACTTACGGTAGGGTGACCATACGTGCCATTCTTCCCGGGCCCGTCCTGGCCGGGATTTCGGGTGCGTCTTTTGGAACTCGTATTTGTCGACCGCATACGTCATAGAGGTTTATTATTATTATTAATACAGAAAAGCAACTGTTACATTTTAAGGTAAGAATGAAACTACGATTGTATATCTTATGTTTTTAACTGAATGGCGTATGCGGTCAACAAATACGACTTCCGAAAGACGCACCGAAATCCTGGACGGGACGCGTCCGGGAAGAATGGCACGTATGGTCACCCTAACTTACGGGTCAGAAGTTATAAGCAAAAGCATTAGTGCAACTTTGGACTGTTGGTGGCGCTAGCAGGTTTGATATAGAGACTCCAAATTTGCTGTGGAAACTTTTTGGACTGGCCTATATCAGTGTGCAAAATTTCATAACTTTCCTATGTAAGCTGCTATGGGCTGCCATAGACGCAATGGCGAAAGAAAAAGAAAAGGGAATAATAATAATAAAAAGAAAACTAACAGATACAATAGGGGTCTTCGCCCATTCTGGGCTTATCTCCTAATAATACGCTAAAAAGAGATGACAATGAAAGGCGTTTGTTTGGATGCAATGTTAAGTAACTTCTCCATTAACACTTTAATTGAAGTTTATTTCTATGTAACATGTTTGCACAATAGCACAGAACGCGTGGTCACAATGTGGTGTGCTTTATATCATTTGCAATTGGTTTTGAGATGCTTACAAAATAATTTTTTGGCCATTTGCCAGTGAAGTGCTGTTGTATTTATAAAACAGATGTTTTGTGTTTAAGCTCACCCTCCGTTCCATAAGCTTTATCTGATGAACTCCTGAGGAGCTCCTCAACAACATCACAACTCTTCCTGCCATCCCAGCCCATAGGGACAGAGCTTATGCCTTTCCTGGACACGCCCTCAGCCTCCTGACAGATCTGCTTACGATTGTAGCCGTCCTGAACCTGACTGTCCCAAACGATCACAGAAGCTGACGGAGAAGATCAGACAGGGTCAGGACATGAAACTCAACACTAGAAACAAAACTGTATGGAGAAGTCTGGCTTGCGTACGGTTCACCATCGATATGAACTATACACACAAGTATAATCAATCATCTGCTTAACAGACTTGAGTCCTAAGTTACTAAACACCTGCGAGAACTTCAACAAGTCTATGATAATAAAAAGGGTAAACCACAGTATCACATAAGTGTTAATCAACATATCACACTGAAAACCCTTCAAATATAAGATAACAGAGACCGTCCTATTGTGAAAAAAATTAATCATGACAGAGAGACAGTAAAGAGTCGTAATGATGATCTTCAGGCAATTCAAGGCTTGTGTGGATCTCTACATTTACATTTAGCAGACGAAGACGACGTCCTAAAAGCAGCTGACGTGTTGCCTCACTTCAGCGGCATGAAGGCAGCTCCGATAAATGCATTCGGACAGCCTTCATAGGCAGCGTAATGTAATTCTGTTTGAAATATAAACAGCGAGCGCATTGTGATAACTAATCTCATATTTGAAAACCACAATACGAATTTCTCACTAGAAATGCAATCTAAAGGTGTAAAAAGTGAACATGTATCATTATTCAAAACTAAATTTGTTTACACTTTATTTGCACGCACATGTGTGTATTATTTCTTACCTGTGCTTATCTGTGATTCTGGTTTGCTGTTCTGATGAGACTTTTCCTCACTGATCTCAATCTGTTTGCTTTTTTCTGCTCTCAGATTTTTATCTTTTTTCTTTTTCTTCTTCACCTTTTTCAGATCTTCAGCATCTGTGTTCACCTCATCTATCATCACACTGACAACAGAAGAATAAAAACTTTAAAAAGAAAACAAACAAACACACCAAAAGTTTTACGTGAGTGAGATGATAGTGGTTTAGTCTTTTATCCAAGGGTATACAGAAGAAGTGTTGATGTTAATAACTAATTGGTTGAGTGATTTAAGCAGACATGGTTTATGATGAGTGAAGATGATCTTCTTTTATTGAAGTAAATAAAAACCTTTTGGAAATTGCTGCTCCATTGCTGGACTCCATGACCTTGTGCGTCGTCTTCTTGCTCTTCTTGAGGACAGCGTTGGTCACACGCTGATCACTCACAGATAATGATGGTGATTTGGGCAGGTCGCCCTCAGGAGCGATGCTCCAGGTTTCTCCTCCGAGACACCAATCCTCATCCTGATCCGCACTCTGTCTTTGTCCCTCAAGACCGTTAACTTGTTCCTCTCTTTTCCTCCTCTTCTTTTTCTTTCGGTTTTCAGTATTTGCCTTTGGTTCGTTAAGGGTTGAAGATTCAGGGGTGTCGTCCTCCTGTTGGACTTCAGAATGTTGCCGCTTTAATTTCTTTTTTTTCTTTTTAAGTGTGGCTCTTGCGTCTGATGGCAGAAGGTTGTGGTTTTGGATTGGTCTGTGTGTACTCTGATGCTGAAATCCATTGGTCTGTGTACAGGTGGGCGGCTCTAATGGTTTAAGGGGACTTGAAATTTTCGAGAGATGAGATGAAGATGGAGACTGCAGGTGGACTGAATGAGTTGTAACTCTGGTTTAAAGCAAATTCAAACAAAACAACATTGTGATTAGGTATTAAAAACCTCAGGTCACATGACTTGTTATAAACAACCTTCAATATAAATCAACACAACTACAAAATACAACACTTTATCTCACTCCATGTAGTATAGGGCTGCACAATAAATCGCATGCGATACCACGTGCATCACGTCAGTAATGCCGGTTTCCTTGATTAGTAGTAAATCGCTATCAGCTGTTTTCAGATGGAGCAGCTTTAACTACACAGAGCCGTGGTTCCCTGACAGGCTGGGCCATATCACATACATATCGCAGGCGATACATCCGCGATAATTAATGCGAGATTGCCCCGATTGTCGGTGAGCTGCGGCTCTGTGTAGTTAAAGCTGCTCCATCTGAAAACAGCTGATAGCGATTTACTACTAATCAAGGAACCGCTATTACTGAGGAGATGCACCTGACAAACACATGCGATTTATCGTGCAGCCCTAATGTAGTACAACAAATGTTTACAAATGAGTTAAATTGTCATGATTTAAATGACAGTGATAGACAGTGACTGCTGGGAAGTGTCTTGCTCAAGGACACCTTGACACCTAACCCCACCAGCTGCTCCCGTGGGCTGAATGGCACCTTGGATGGCTGACACCACCGTCGGTGTGTTAATATGATGGAGCTTGTAAAGCGCTTTGAATGGCTATAGGTCTGTTAAATGGGATATATAAATGCAGTCTATTTACTTTGTGTGTCTTGCCCTCCTTGTGAAAGGCATCTTTTGGACAACTGTCAAGTCAGTAGTCTTTCCCGTGATTGTGCAGCCTACATAACTAGACTGAGAGACCATTTAAAGGCCTTTGCAGGTGTTTTGAGATTACACCGTGGCACCAGGTGTCTTCAAAATTGAACATTTTTACAATATTCTAATTTTCTGAGATACAGATTTCAGGATTTTCCTTAGATGTCAGTTATAATCATCAAAATTAAAAGAAATAAACATTTGAAATATATCAGTCTGTGTGTAATGAATTAATATAATATACAAGTTTGACTTTTTGAATGGAATCAGTGAATTAAATCAACTTTTTGATAATATTCTATAGGGGTGACCCAGAATAGTCAAAGATTCGATGCATCGATAGGAGAAGCCTAATTCGACTATCAATCTCACAGTCGAATCGTCTCAGATGTGTTATGAAATGAGGATCACTCAATTTTGGCCGTATATGGGTGCACATGATCTGATTTCACATATAACAGCTTTCTCACATTATTATATATGAATATACAATATATTAATATACAGCCTATTATGATAATGCTATGAAAATAATATGTGAAGAAGTAGCTTTCAATAAATATTTTTTAAATGCATTAATAAATCCAACAACCCCTGTGACAGGGCTACACGTCCATAAGAGGTTTATATGTTAATAAACCATTGCCTCTTAGTTTCTACATTTAAAAGACACAGCTGGAAATTCTGGTTAAACTTTCATTATTTTAATAATTTCTTTATTTTATTTATAAATCACTCTGAGTTATTTGATTTATCTATTCGGCTTGTGTTTTGTTTCCATGCACTTTAGGCATTTTGCACATATTTGTGCTGCACCTTGTTACGTCTGACCTTATTTTATTAATTATTTTTATTTATTATAAACATAAATTCTGATCTAATTTATGTCTGTAAATTTTGGATTGCTTTTCGTTGTATCGATGTTGCGCTATTGCGTGGCGGCCATGATGCTTGCGCATGCAATTTAGCCGAACGCGTAGGTGCTCTGCGTCTCATTTTTAGGAGTTCATCAAACTAAACATTAAAAACAACGGGTATACGTTTTAAAATGTATTTTAACAGGGTGGTTATCTTGTCAAAAGTTAAACTACAAAACAGGTAAATTGTCTCTTTAGATTTCAGTGGGAAATATGGAAAATATCTGCATTGCACCTATATTTATGCCTGACACGACTGTCTTTTTTTGTGATTTTATATTATGGTCGGTGTTCACTTTTAAATGATAGAAAATATTCCTGAAATAAATTATATAAGAATCATCAGGTGTTTCTAAGTTAATAGAAATACCTGCTTGCTTACTTTGACTTTGATTATCTCTGTGCTAAATAATAACATGTAGTGTCTATAAAATCATACATTTATAACAAGAAAAACACTGAAATTAATGTTTAATGAATTGTATATAAAGCTGATTAAACAAATGTTTATGTTGCCTTACATTTTACCTTAAAAAAAAAAGCATCGTCAGTTCATCACTTGAAAGACAGTTTTGGTCACTTTATCAGAAAGTTGATTCTATGTGCTGCTTGTAAAAGAAAATAAAAGTTACCCATTTGTACCTGGTCTGGCCCCCTCCCAACCCATGCAAACACACATAGATGATTCGACTATCAGTCGACTATTGAAAGATTCGATTCGAATATGTAAATCCTTAGTTGAGTATACCCCTAATATTCTAATTATATGACAACACATGTATTTGGATATTGACCGAAATTTTGAGCCTTTTATCTTTATTCAGAGAGGACAGTGAAGAGTGACAGGAGTGAGATGGGATGGGTATGGGAAATGACCGTGGACCACATTTAAACTACTTTGAACTGAATACAACCTGAATGTGTCAGTCACATGGACCTCTAATGTGTGTGCTTCAGTTTCTTCATTCATTTGCAATGTTTCTAGTTACATCTTTAGTGGTTTTGCAGCTGTTTACAATTTCTTGTACAAAGATGTGAATTTTTTTGCAAAAAAAACCTTGAATGCACTTAGAGGGGTTTGCAGCTAAAGACAGTTAAATGTGTTAAATACAAATGACATGACTACAGTGAGACTTGTGAAAATAAGGCATTTCAATAACTGACTAATAAACTTTTCATTGGCATTAAAGTGAAGTGACTGAAACTAAACATAAGAGTCTGATAAGAAAAAGCTCATTTACAACAAAACATTGTTTTGTATCTGAACTCTTGAAATGTTCTGGTGTGATGTGTTCAGATACCTGCGTGGTGGAGCTGGGCTGAAGTCACCAGACGAATGAAGAGATGAGGAGGGCGGAGCATCAGTGCTGCAGGTCGGGCTCTGTCGCGGACTGACCTGCAGTTATTGACATAAATAAAAACTTTGTGGTCTAAAAAAATATAAAATAAAATAAATAAAACAGCCATGAAACGTGGCAATGACAAAAAAGACCCAAACAGGAAGAAAACCATCAAAGACCAAACAAAAAGAAGTAAATAAATAGAAGGGTGAAGGGGAAAAGAAATTGTATCAGAGAAGAATTAGAAATTGTTAAAAATGAAACAAACCAAAAAAATTAATAAGAAATTAAAAGGACAGCAGTGCAGGCCGTGAACCGACGGCATAAGTAGAAGTAAGTATAAGGGGGCGTGCACACCAAAGCTTTTACGCCCATGGCCGACACATGTTTTCAATTGTTTCCAATAGAAGCTTAACGTTTTTTAAAACAGCCAGCAGCTAGCATTTTTTTCTGCGCTGAAAGCCGGCAAATGTCAATGTCAGTTCTCACACGCCTGTCCAATCACAATGGAGGAGGGGCGGTACAAGTATCACAACAACCAACCGGCTCACAGCTTAAGTATCACAGCTACCAAAGCGCTCGGCTGAAGAAAGCTGGCACTCTGCTGAAAAAACAGCTGGCATTTGGCATCCTCCATGTTTTTAGCCGCAGAAAAAAGCTTTGGTGTGTCCTGCCTCTAAGAATCATCATTCTCACAATATAGTTATTTGTGCTAGAAGTTTAAAAAAACAATGGTTTATATATTTAAAAACACATAGTAATGATAGGAATCAAATCAATTAGATGTCAAGGTAATGTGATTCTGTTTATATTTTCTTAAGATTTCTTAAGATATTACCAAACACTACAATAAAACGCTAAACACACAAGGCCAAAAATCAAGAGAGTTCATTTTAAATGAGCTTTTCTTCTGAATAAATAACCATTCATTGTATTTGTTGGTAAAACTAAACGACTTAAGTAAATGTAACTAATAATATTAAAACTTATTGGGGCAGTTTCCCGGACAGGGATTAGACTAGTCCTAGACAAAAATAAATGTAAGAGCTGTCCAAACTGAAAACAACTTGCATTGACATATCTTAAAATACATCAGTACCTTTTGTTTTGCCTCAGAATGCACACAAGTAATGTTTTAGTAAGGCATGTTTGTTAAAACTAGTTATATTTCCTAATTAAACTGAGACCTAGTCCTGGCAAGCTAATCCCTGACTGGGAAACCTCCCTTTCATGTCCTCACTTATAAGATGCAATACAAGTTTCTTCTCACAATATGCCACAGTTATTAATTATACCGTGCAGTAAATTCAGCCATTTTGGGAGGAGCACAAAACCTCTTGTGCTTCAGATACTCTGGCAACAAAAAAACTTAAGAGATCACACACCAGATGAGAAGCACCATACTGACATCAGCCTAGCTAATGTTCAAATTACTACATAACTCCAACGACTACACAGTTAATCAGTGTTTCTCAACTGATTGGTCGCAGGATCATTTAAAGTGGGTTGCAGAGAGTCACTGCTGTCACTCTGTTTTTTTATTAATGAAAAACCTGGAAATGCAATGATCCCAAAGCCACAAGTCTAAATAAATTGTGTTTCACGTTTAAGGTCAATAGGCCCAAAAATGAGGTTCTTGCAAGGGTTTTTTAGTGCTTTTTAGTGGACTAGTGCTTTTTCTAAGTGCCAGTCAGCCCCAAAATAAAAGTCTTTTGTTTAAATGCATACACATTCGTTCTTATTATTATTAATCCTTTTGTTAGCATATAAAATGCAGTTTCCACACCAGGAAATAAAACGTCACACAAAGATCATTGGATTCGTTATCTAATTGGCTACACATTCTGTCTATCAATATAACAAGCGAGTCAGATGACATCACAATATTTGACAGCGCTGTTTGGATATTATGTATTATACTCCCACCTACTTTTAGAAACAAAGTATGAACGCAGGGTTATGCGTTTAGCGGAACCTAAAGTGTAATCTCATTATACAGTGTTACGACATAAATAGTCCTCAGATTTTATATTATATTCTGTTATATATATATTAGGCTTGTTGCGATAGTCGGTGAAACGGTGATTGCCGGTGCTTCAGCCTCTCACCGGTTAGATCACTTGCCCACCGCAACACCGTCGTTTTGATATTTTCTTGTAATTAAATTATTTAGTTTCGTTAGAGAGAGCAAACACTAACAACTGAATGTGTCTGCTGCCTGATTTCAGCGGAGCTGAACGCGCGTCACGTCACAGAGCAGCAGGTGTCAGATTTCATTTATTTCTGATATAACCGGGTTTGTCACGCGCTGATTAACCGGTGGAAAACTTCTGTCATATATATATATATATATATATATATATATATACACACATCCAGGGTGAGAAAAAAGGCTCAGAAAATCACTCTGGGCCTGGGCAAAAAAAATTACTTTTTCTGAAAACTATTGAAATGGAAAAGAGCTCCTCATATTGTTATATAGCAGTTACCATTGGTATCTGCTGTAGTGAGGATAAAAAAGATGACAAACTGTCACAGATCTATGCCGGTTAAAAGAGGACTGGGTGTGGTTTTACAATTATAGGTTGGTTGTATACGCACACTTCTGTCCAGCAATTCTACAGTACACATGACAATAGACGTCAGAATAGATAGACGTCATGTGATTGTGAAATATTCCTGCAGACATTTCCTGGAATAGCGTTTGTAATGTTTCTGCATGAGCGCACCCCCTGGTTTTGGGATGTGCCAGGATTTCACCGTCATTCATTCAAATTCATTCATTTAGAAAACGCGCACTTGCATGGTTAATCGTTACACCCCTAGAAAAGGCTAAGGTTTATTTAGGTGCTTTTTTAAAAATGTCATTAAAAAAAGTGTGAGCCGCAGGAGCTGATGATTGGGGCGACAGCACAGTTTAGGTTATTAACGTAAAACACTGCAGGAAGACCACACACACATACACCTAAAAATAAAATCATCAGTAGATGAAACGGGTGTGTGGTGCTGATGAACTGACCTTTTTGGCAGATAGGGCGAGGCGTTTGGCGGGTGGAGGGGACATGGTGCTGATAGTCTCTGATGTGACATTGGTGAGGGCCTGTGGTTTGAATTTCATCAGCTTCTGCTCTTCAGAGTTCACGCGCTCAACACTTTTAGCTGGAGATGCTGGAGCATTTACACAGGACACGTCAACAGGAGCGCTCCTCGTCCCAATCCATTCCTGATACACCATAGTGTTCAATAAACAGGCATTAGACTGAATAAACATATGAATTAAATAACATTTAAAAAACAAGAGCAAGCAGGTTGGGACACTCGCATAAGACACACGTTTCACCACTTAATATATTATAATCGTTTATGTATAATAAGAGTTTGAATAGGTTTTACATGTCCTCTTAACCATTTTTTTCTCGGTTTCACAGACAAGGCTTAGGACTAGTCCTAGACTAAAACACACGTAACGTGTCATTGATTTGTCTCAAGATACACACCAGTGACGTCTTTTTCTAAGGCATGTTTATAAAAGACGCTTAAACGTATTAATTTAATTAAGGTCTAGTCCTGGCTAGTGTTGTTTTGGCAGCCTGTTCTAATTTTAGTTTTAGTCTAGTCTTTGTGTCAAGCTGTCATTTTAGTTTTTATTAGCTTTAGTCACATTCATACTCTTTAGTCTAGTCAAGGTTTAGTCGACTAAAAGGCTGGGCACTTTAGTTTTTGTCAACTAAACTAGACAAAAATAGTCATGGATAATTCTGACTAAAATAAGACTAATGACATTTTAGTCTAGTTTTAACCATTGAACACACATGATCATCTGCAGTCAAGTGGCGGGGGTGTAAATAAACAGGGATAGCTAAAGGAGACAAAATAACTTCATAAAATTTTGTCTCATCTCGTTTTGGTCAACGAAAAAGAAAATCAATTTTGGCATAGTTTTTTTTGTACACCACTTTTAGTTTCGTTTTTATTCGTCAACAATATTGCATTATACATTTAATTATAGTCATCGTCACCTGACCAGCATTTCTGTTGCGTCTTGTTTTTATCACGTGATAAAGGTTCGTTGACAACAATATTTAGTCATACTTTTAGTTGACAAAAGCAACACTAGTCCTGGCTTTAGCTAAGCCCCGTCTGTGAAACCAGTGCTGTGTGTGAAAGCTATAACATGCCTTCTGAGGCTTCATGAAACACTGAAACAGTTAAAGCAAATGTGCCGTATTGTTTCGAGGTTTTAAGACAACAATCTGACACCCCCCTTTCCACAGTGACACCTAGTGGCAAGTGTTGATGTGAAACAGCCTTGTTATTCACTACGTTTACATGTACACCAATTATGCAATTATTTCCAATAATCAGAGTAAGGACTCGCAGTAAGATGTTTACATGACTGAAGCAATTAACCTCTTCATTCCTGGTTAAATAAAGATTATATTTTCAGATTATTCGCTCTGAGCGTTTGAAGTGAACTTCAGGTGTTAAGGGCGCTCCTACAAAAACACAAGGTGACTAAAACGTGAGGCGCTCGGGGTGCACAAACATAACGCTCATTGCCCATAGAAAACAATAAAAAAGGCACCTCTCACTGCCATAAACGCGTTCTGTGTGATTGACTAGTGCTGCCACTAACGACTAATTTTCTAACAACTAATCTTTCGACTAATGTTTAGATTAGTCGACTATTCTAAACGACCAATAAAAAAAAGTGTGTTATTTCATTGTGTCCATTTTATTTTGAACTCACTGGTGTCATACAGTATAAAAAACGTATATGTTACCAAATAAAGAATTACGACGTAAACAATATTAATAATAAAAAATCCAGTGCAAAGTAGTAGCTTAACAGAAATATGAAATGTTTCACTTCTACTCTTTGATCAATCACATTATATTGCATTTTAACACAGCTGAATGCTATTTTTACATATTATCTGTTCTGTTGTCAGACATAAAACGAGTAGACTATAAAATAACGACTAAACACGACCCATTACACCTCGTGTTTAATCCAACCAGCTGTTCCTATAACTGCTGCTAAAATCCTGATTTAGATACGCGACATTGTCTGACAAAATCACCATACATTTACATTGAAGATTTACTGCTGTTGCTCTTCTCATAATTGTTGTGTTTTAAGCCATTTTTTATTTTAAATGCGTGTGATATAGCGCAGACAAATCGGTGCAAATTCAACGTGCACGGGCATACCGCATCATAGGGACGGAGAAAGCTCGCACACAGATTCGCACTTCTAATCTTTCAATTAAGTCATGTTAACTCGATCAGTCATCTTTGCCAGTAACATCTGTGACTGAAGACAAAGGATAGAGATACATCAGAGAATAGATTTCTCATCCCACCGCTAAATGAGAAGTCAGCTAGGTTTAGGAAAACTTTACCGAAAATTTTGAGAAGGTGAGAGCTTCACTTAAAGGGAGACTTACCTTCGACTCAGAAGAGGTGTCAGCTGAAGAGGTGTCGGATAGGGATTTAAGTGAGGTAGATGATGGCAGTCCACGGACCTCATTGCTGCTTCTTTTGTCCGTGTTGGGTTTGGTGAGGCCGTTGGCTGGAGCAGGAGGGCCATTGCGAGGCTGAAACTGAGGTATGGTCTTTTTTGCTTTCTTAAAGGGCTCCTCAATCAGTGTGGGTCCCCCAGATGGCTTGGTTGAGGTATTGGAGAGGGTCGTACCATTAGACATCTTGGGTGACTGGACCCCTGAACAATTCCTGGCCACAGGAATACCCAGCCCACCATCCACAGACTGGATTTTTCTCAGCTGAGCTGGATCAAGTCTCTGTAAACAAAACCAACCAACCAGCAATAGAAAGAAATAAATGTAGTGATTGGTTATTATCTGAATGAGTGAAATATCAATCACTTTACCTAAAAATATTACACAAGATTGAATATGCGCATTATTTTTACATGAAGTTTTCGTGTCATATGCATAATGAACTGTAGGATAATAAAAGTCATCTTATTTTGTGTAAAGATTATATTAGACGTTTTTACCTTGGTAACCTGTGGTGAAGATGGAGGTCCATTGAGTGAGCTCTTCTTCCACTGCTCGGGGGTCACATTACTTCTCGCAGAATGCACCACGTTCTGCTTTGTATTTGAAGCATCCGTGTTTTTATCTGGCATCCTACCAAACAGTAGATGTGTTTGTAAAATAAAGATGTCTTGACGGTCTAATCTCATGTGAACAACAGAACAAAAGCAGGAACACTACCTCAGGTAAAAGAGAACATAAGCCTGCTGATTGAGGACAACCTTAATGTTACTGGAATGCACCATTGAGTCATTCATCTGGTACCACTGTCCATTACTGGCCTACAAAAGAACAGAGTTCACATATGAATTAGACAGAATTGGATTGTGAATATTAAGGACTAATCATTAGTCGACCAGGAGAGGCTTGTTCTGGAGGCAAACATTCATGTATTATTCTTTCAACCTGAAATATAGCTTATAATTTTTAAAACATAACCAGTACAATGTTACCCATGCCCGCTAGTGCTAACATTACCATACGCCATTATCCAGCACATACTGAAATGATCATTTGTCCATGTGTGGAACTGTGTACCTGGCATCCAAAAAGTCAGCAATACCCACTTTTCAGTATGTAATGTTTAGGTAAATTTCATCGTATCATTATTGCATTATCATTTACGTAACAATCCTGTTCTTAAATAATGTTCTCTTCTTTTTAAGGATCATTACCATGTACAATTGAAAGGCATATCTAGTTCATTAAAGCAACACTATGTAACATTTGCTCACGGTTCCCCCATGTGGTTAAGCGCAATTGTCTGTTATCAATGTCATAAATACTGTTGTTGAACAAGCCTCCCTCTGAACAGGGCAACACACGTGAATTTGCTGGCTAAGCTGATGGAACCAGTGAATGCAGAAAAGTCACTTCCACAGAAACCACTTCCATCTGACCAGGTAAAGTAGCCCGTGTTACACTACGTTTTTCCAATAGGCAGGGGATGGGTGTGGTTGTGTTCCCCTACAGACCAGAAAACTTGGTGAGGTTGTAGACGCTAGGAGGCTGCTCAGGTTGCAGTGGCAGTAAAATTCATCCAGTTGTTCTACCACTTAAATCGTTTTAGAGACATTTAGTATTGCAAAACTACAGTGTTGATTTAAACAACAGTTCTTCCTGGTTCTCAAATCTGATTGGCTGAGAGGCCTTTCCAGCCATGCAACACTTTACCAACATCATAGAATCTAGAATCTGGTGAAATTCAGAAAACCTCCAGCCAGGAAGCACCCGACAGCGCTGGAAATTTCTCAGCACGTCAGTTACCTAACGCCCAAGGGAGCATTTCCACAGACGCCATACCACAGCCCGAACTCATAAAGTAAAGAATTAAGTGGCTAAAGATGTCTGAAATTATGGAGTGGACCAGTTTCAATGAGGACCTGAATAGAATCCTTGAAGTCATGTCAGCTGTCACAGTTGGAAATTGAACACACTCACTGAGATCACGTATAATTAGCAAAGGAATGATTTGGCACGATGGAGAGGAAGAGCAATATCAAGGCAGGGAAGCAACTGAACAGAAGGAAGAGGGAAATTTACAACCTAAGAAAAGAAATCAAGAGCCTTAACAAGAGATACAAAGCAAGCAGCACATAAGAAAAAGAAGGGGTAAAGGAACTCACAAGCTGGCTTTAGAAACACCTTAGGGGCTAAAAAGGGCTGAAAGGACAAAGAAACCGAGCAAATGAGCAGTTTGTAAAGGGTACCTACTACTTCCCCAGGTCTCTGCTGCGGGAAGCTGAACCAAGGAGCCTGAATAGCCCTAAAAAAGAGGGAGATATTTCTCAAGGAAAGGCCTAGTTAACCATATAGCAGTTTTTCCATAGATTATGGGAATTACCATTGATATGGTAGAGCATCCCACCAGTATGCTTAACATCAAGGAACCAACCTGGAAGGAAATCCAGAAAGCTTCAGCCCCAGGTCCTAGCGGAATACCATAGAGGGCGTACAAGAAGTGTCCGGCGGTTGTGAGAGTTACTCCAGAGGACCAAGCTGGCAGAAGGCAGAAGAATACTTTGTCCCCAAAGAGAAAGCCTCAACACACACAAGCCAATTTAGGACCATCTCCCTACTCAGTACTGAATGCATAATCTTTTTCTCAGTCCTGGGCAAGGAAGATGCCCTTGTACACGATTGAGAACAGATATGTTACCTCAATCTAAAAGAGTGGAACCCCAGGAATTTCAGGACGCCTAGAAAATATAGAGAGTCCTACGGCAGATGATACATGAAGCTAGGGCGAAGAAAAGTGATTCAACAATTGTCTGGATGGACTTGGCTAATGCTTAAGGGTCTCTCCCCCACAATCTAACCAGGACAGCTCTGAAGCATCACCAGATCCTAGATCACATCAGGGTGATGATCAGGAAGAAACCTAAAAAGGAATCAAGCTCCATTTTAAAACAACAGACTACATCACACAGGGGCAGCACCTTGAGAGAGAGGTCACTACAGGATGTCTCCACCACCCTGTTCATTATGGACATGAACCTCATTATTAAAGCATGAGAAAAGGTAATGAAAGGCCTAATAATAAATTCAGGAATACTGCAACCAGCTATCAGGGGCAATATGGATGACCATACAATGACAACAGTACAAACAAAGCTTCATAAGGCAGCAAAGTGGGCCAGAATGACTTTCAAGCCAAGAAAATCAAAGACCTTGATCATTAGAAAGGGCAACATCTCCTTCAAGAACAATCTAGCCATAAAAGGCGAGATAATCCCTTCCATTAAGGACAATCCCATCATGTATCTGGGAAAGTGGTACAATGAGTCATTAAGAGAACAATATTCACAACACATAGAAGCAAGCAAATGTCTGGCTGAAGAAAACTGATAAAACAGGACTCCCAGGGAAGTTAAAAGCATGGCTTTATCTAGATGACCTGGCTCCCAGACTGATGTGGCCAATGACGGCGTATGAGGTCCCACTTACAACAGTGGAAGGAGTGGAATGCAAGATCAACTCACACATGAAGTAAGGAGCAGAGGAAGGCAAAGGTCGTGGGGTTAGGGTCCCAGTGAGCCTGGACAAGGGTGGGATCTCCCTAAGAGGAAGGTGACATGGGGTGACAGGAGGGAACAAATCTACCAGGGTCCAAAGTCTGAACGCTATAAAGATCTGGTGCAGGACTGCAGGGACAATGGTTGGCAGACATCGTTGTACCCAGTTGAGATCTGATGCAGTTGCTTCCCAGCCCAGTCAGCCTAGAAACTGATGACAGATGTTAAACTGAGAGGGCAGGGCTCCAGACTAACATTTAAAGGGGACATTCCATGAAAATCAGACTTTTTCCATGTTTAAGTGCTATAATCGGGTCCCCAGTGCTTCTACCAACCCAGAAAACATGAAAAATAGCAACCCTGTAACTTTGTTTTGGTAAGGCTCTCTCTGCAAGCATGTGAAAAATAGGTCATGCGGATTTCGCTCCCCCCATGACGTAGGTAAGGGCTCCTAATATAATGATACCGCCCCTTCAACTGCGCTATCCAACCATGAAGCTACCTCGAGTGAGAGTGACCGAGAGAAAGTATGACTGACAGCATGATGCGTTTGTATTTCCTCAAACACAAACAGGAGCCTACAATCTTATAACTTGTAGTTTTAATAATCTTTCTAAAGATTGAATTAACGTTCCAAAGGATTAACCTGCAAGAGAGAGAGCGAGTGAGTGAGAGAGAGCGAGTGAGTGAGAGAGAGCGAGTAAACGAACGAGAGAGAGAGAGAGAGAGAGAGAGAGAGAGAGCAACGCGACGGTTCGCTTTCAAGTAAGTTATGTTTAATGTGTTTCTCTGAAGTTTATATGTATGAACACGAGGATTAATGCACTGCACGAGACAGAGTGAGTGAACAACGCGTATTCACTATCATACACAATAAGTAAATATGTTGTTTAATGTTTCTCTCAAGTTTCAAATGAATACGAGGAGTAACAAGATAGATGAGAGACTGACAGAAACGCGAATGTGTTCAATCACAATAAACTTAAACATGTCATGTGATCTGTTTCTCTAAAGTTTAAGCATTAAACGTGTTGTTTTATTACAAATCATTTAAATGTGCTCGTGTGGTTTGGTCAAAAAGTAAACTTCTGAGTGTTTGTGGAAGTGTAATTTATTGTAACATGCTGAAAATCATTGTGCCTTTTTAAAACACTGGCAGCATGGACCTAAAAGTCTTTATTTTTATTCCACAACGTTCCCCATCTGCTGATAAACATGTATTTAGTATGCATAAAACAGATGATTGACTTTTTAAACTTGTTCAAATATATAATGCTTAACATCACTCACTAACTTCTTTCGTGAGGAATCTTCCTCGATGCTTTGTCATGTCTACAGCGTGAGCGCTTGAGACTCCGCCCACCTGAGCAGCTCGTTTGGATTTAAAGGGATACACACAAAAACGGTGCATTTCTGCTCAGACCCATAAAGTGCCTTTTTTAACATGCCACAATAAATTACCTATATGGTATTTTGAGCTAAAACTTCACATAAAATACTCTGGGGACATCAAAGATTTATTTAATATCTTAAAAACGTCTTGTGGAATGTCCCCTTTAAGAAGGGTGGCACTGGCGCTAAAGCCCCACACGGGCCAAAAACTCCAGCCCTAACCCGGCCCGAAGTGTTCAAAACCTACCCGACCCCAGCCCGACAATGCCTACAATTTTTTCAGCCCGAACCCGACCTGACCTGAGACCAATATCAATCACTTTTAAGCTCTCTCTGACGCGCGCTCTTTGATGCGCGCTCTCTCTCTCTCGGACGCGCATTCTCAAACATAATAAGAGGTGAAGTATAGCTTTAGCCTACAGAAATGCTTATTGCTTTAATGTATAGAGTTATAATAGTTCATTGTTCACAGTTCATATTTATGATCTTATAGTCCATTTGAAAATTTTTGTACGAACTGACTGTATTCTTCAGAAAAACACTAAATAACTTTACTTCCCTTACCTGTCGCTGTTCAGTGTGCAATTAATTAATAAAAATTAGTATGACGTTAATTTTTAAAAGTGTGCGAGGTCCGTGCACGTCTTCCGCTAGCAACACAGAAATAGCAAAAAGCGCAATCGGCTAAACGAGCATTAAATATTAATATGATGTTGATTTTTTGTTTTTATTAATTTATATTCACAAAACTTATCAACAAAACATCGATTAAAATTAAGAGACAAATTATATGAAACGAAATTCATTTTAAAATAGCAAGAAAAACTTAAATTAAACTCTAAAATAATATCTGACCCATTACAATTCTCCCTTCAAATTGACCTTCACAACGCCCTATATGGCGTTTATAATTACGGTCTATCTTTCGTAATAAGCCAACTAAATTTAAACAAAACATAAACAAACAATACAACAATATTCAAACCCAACAATACTCAAAAAAATATAAAACAGACATTATCTATAAGGATACATAAAACAATCTGATATAGCGTTTATAATAGCTGGTTGGTAGCAAACCTCCATTTACCTGAATAAAAATAATTTTTACTTTGAAAATTATGCGCTGTCATGTTAACATGAGCTGTTCGTTTACATAACATTACCATCTACGTTCATTTAGACTGCAGTGCAACGTCTGAGTTCTAATCCGTTTATGAGGGTTGAAAACGGTGGTGTAGTGTAAATGAAAGGCGTAAACGTAGCAAAAGTAACGTTTTAAAGGATAAACGCATTAATGTAAACATAGCCTCAGATGTGCGCTGTCTCTGCTACACACGCAAACACACACACACACACAATGAGGAGAGACGCTAAAATAAGCCAGAGCCCGACCCGAGCCCAGTCTGTAAAAAAAAAACGGCCTGATCCCGGCCCAAATGGGCTTAGACTGTTGGGCCCCGACGGGCTTGCAGGGCTCTAACTGGTGCCACAAAGTTGTACAGCTGGTGGCGCTGGGCCTCAATTTGGTGGCACCAGTCACTGGGTGGTGTAAAAACAAAAAATAGAAACACTAAAACTAAGTCCAAACATATTTAATGCATAAAAAAATTCTCTGAGCTCCTCACCATCATAACCGCAAAAAAAACAACAACTTGAAACATTGGCCTGCAATTGTGTGTAAATATGGGGATGTTATACACGCAGCTTTTAAACAACCGCAGCTTGTTAACAGAACATTAACCGTTAACTGATATGATTTTAATATTAAATTGTCATTGAGTAGAAATACAGGTGACGTTGTCTGTGACTCGGTAAAAGCAAGACAAACATTTTATTTAATTTGAACGTGCAAACAGCTGCAACAGATCAACACCAGAATCAGGTTTCATACATTATTAAATTGTCACGGAACATAAAGAGCACGCGATCAGTCCGAGGATTAATATCCAAAGAGATTAGATCGTCTCTTTTTCATCTAGCCTACCATAGTGGCCATTTCTACAGCAGGACACATTTCAAAAAGTTTTGCTTTTGCGTCTTTCTCCATTTGTGGAAAAAGACAGATGCTTATGGTAAGTGTCTAGGACAGAAGCGGTCCCGAGCACGCGAGACAGACGGGGACTGCCCGAGCGCGCGGGAGACAGGCGCGGAATGCCCGAAAGTGCTATTACGCCATACAATATAGTTCCTCTTTTAAATCCGCTTAGAAAAGCGCTACGTTTTATTTTGTACCACCAAACTTGCTGGTATAACTACTCGTCTTAAATAGGAAAAACGATGTGTTTGGTCACTTCTAACTTTTTCTCTGTTTGATACCATTGAATGAATGGGGCTAAGCTAAATGCTATCGAAGTGTCGCAGCGCGCTCCAGCGCCTACGTGCACGCACACAGATGATAGAGGGATGCACCAACAACTCCCAGTCAAGGCAATAACATACCCTAACATTGAAAATGAGTAGACTATTCCCTTAATATTATTAATGTTTGTAGACGGTAGGCTATATAGATATTGTTAGCAGCGTAAAAAAAACTGATGTCATCCCATCCTCGAGCTAGTGCGCGTCGAGAGGTTAAGCCTTTCTTGTGATGCTGAGTTTGTCGAGATCAAGTAAGAGTGTGACTTTTGACTAGGGCTGGGAAGGTTGTAATAACCACTGCACCACCGCGGTGGTGAAGTGCAACCCGCGGTGGGAAAGTGCGCCCTGCGGTGGGAAAGTGCGCCCTGCGGTGGGAAAGTGCGCCCTGCGGTGGGAAAGTGCGCCCTGCGGTGGGAAAGTGCGCCCTGCGGTGGCGTGCACGTCACAACCTATGAAAAATATAAAGTAAAATTTTGCCCAGTGAGATGTCTTCAGGTTTGTGTTAACGTAAACGGGCAGCAGAAGCAGAGTTAATGCGCTATTTGCAAAGGAAGGCAACTGATATCAGTGATGACCCGCTGGCTTGAGGCGGAACAATAAGGCAAGATATTGAATATCAATCCGAATGCTGCAGCCTGTGGAGGTCACATTTGTAAGCTGCATACATCAAGACTGTTTTATTTCATAACACTAATAATTATAAATTATACTATTATTCTACTATATATGATATTATTCTACTATATATAATTATACTATTATATGTTAATCATACATTCTTGTAATATGCTTATGACTTGCAAATGTAACTCAGTTAACTGAAATAAACCAGGATTGATGACATATACACCCCGCATAAGCCACCTCTCCAGAGGCTGCAGCCATCAGATTGAGAAACGGACAATCTCTCTTGGTCTCAAACTTGCGAAAAAGTATCAATCTACGCTACCGGTACACCATCAGAACGCGTTTTAAGCGCGACTGGAAACATAATAACCCCAAAAAGGTTTCTCACTTGTTGTTTGACGAATGGAAGTCCTCCAATAAACACGCAGATAGGTGCCGATCTAGTGGGTGCTCCGGAGCTCAGCTTGAGCAGTCACCGAAATGGCCAAGCACATACGCACAGTTGCTTCAAATTTACTTCACATGTCGCGTCTAAAACCATGTGGAAAACGTGACGGCACCGCTTTCCTCCTCTTTAAAGCATGTGGGCATCTTTTCTTGCTAAGTAACCTAAGCATTTCTTGACGCTGTGAAGAGAACCAATCGGCGAGAAAGAATTTGGCACCTATGAGCACACACGTTTGTTAAAAACTGTATATCTGATCCCCATTTACATTTTTATAATTTAAAATATATGTATGCATTATGTATAAGACCTATATACATCAATGTGCACATGCACATGCACACATGCACACACAATCTATAATCTATAAAAAACTCTTAATAAAAATATTTTAAATTCTAACCAGTTAAGCTATAGGAAGCTATTGTTTATTACAGATTAAATTTATTTTTCCTTAACCTTTCAAGTTTACGCAAGTCAAGCTTATGTAAGTTACATAAGCAGGAACGCAAACTAGATTTTACAGATGGGTCAACATCTTTTAATAACATACACTGAAGAAAAAAAACACGCATGAAGACCCAGGACCCCCCTAACAAGTAACCGTGTAAATTTTCATTAGGCAAATGAATAATAACACGCCCCTCACCTTGACGTAGCAGTAGTAATGTCCAGCGTGGCAGCTATACCCAGAATGCACCAGCACAGCATAGAGGCCGTACATCACAGCATCACCGACACTCTGAGACATGTACGGACGGATGTTGAGGACTTCTGGGTAACCAACATCCTTAGTAAAAACATCAGTGTGGAAATGAGTGGCTTCATCACAAACCGCACATCTACATGCCTATACACACTAACAGTATAAATACCTTAGTAATTTTCCCTCCACTAAAGTTGGCGAACCGTTTGAGTGACAGGGTCAGAACGTTTGACGTCCGGTGCACTGTAAAGCGCTTAGTTGCTGGAACCTTCTTCTTACATCTGCAGACAAGAGAAACCGTGTGATATATCCACAAACAAAGCCGCAACTCTCTCACTCAATCACATTGTACTGCAGAGATGTGTCTCAGGTCCTTACTACATAACTAAGGGGTCGTTCACATATTGCGCCTTTTGCAATGCGGTTGCGACATGCATGTTTTTTTCCAGGCGCGTCCGCATCGAGTTAAAAACATCTCAACTTTTTCCACATGTTTTTAGGCGTGACATGTGAAAGGCCCCAAGTGCTATCATTTTCATATTATTATAACTTAATTGAAAAGAAAAGCAGATTTGGTTTAACTGTAACTGTTACAAGTTACTTACAGTATAAAACTTTCTCATGGATATAAATGTACTCACTTGGCACACATGTAAGCATTCTCACCACTCAAAACATCCGGCTTTACAAACAGTTCCAGAGCACGAACAATGTTTATTGCTTGCTGTGAGAGAGAGAGAGAGAGAGAGAGAGAGTGTGAGAGAGAGAGAGAGAGAGAGAGAGAGAGAGAGAGCAAGAGAGATGAGTTTTTTTGAGCTGGACACCTGATCGTTGTGACATAAGTGAAAGTGAAAGAGTCTTACCCGAATCTCCAGAGCAATATCCAGGTATGGGTCATAGGTATCTGATACACTTTTACACACTGAACACTTCACTGTAAAGACAACATGTCAACACTGACACAACCATTCATACACAACTGTTAAGGGTTAAATATTTAAGTGCTTTAAGTATCATGACTGGATCAGATATTAGCGCTGGTTGATATTCTTCAGGCTTTTAACAATATTTATAGTCAAAATCTTCTTAATAACAGACAATAACTACAAAATAACAATGTTTACAATAGGTTGACTTAAATGTATTTTTACATGAATACATTAAAACAGCATGCATGACATCTGTAAGATGTTTTAGTGGCTGTTTTAATGCTTTCCTATTCACAACACGGAAGGATCAAATGACTTTAAATGGGTCCCTATTATCCAATTTCACTTTTTACTTTTTTAGTTTGTGTGTTTGAGCATAAAAATCTGCACTGCAACGGGAGACATTCTCTTAAACCGAAATCACTTTTTTGGGACTACTACTTTTGCTGTGTGTTTTGATGCAACAACAGTAAGAATTTGCATAAACTCCACCCATGAAAAGGGGGGCTGGACCGAGGTGTTGTGCCACTTAAAGCATCGTTTATACTCATGCCTCGCTCTGCATCGCAGGTCTAGAGGTGTGCGGACAGAGAAGACCATGAGCCTTTATAGTCGAATGTTGTTGCCATGGCATCAAGACGCTGAAAATTTCCCCCTGGATGCAGAACCTCTTTGTTCAGGGAGTTTGGACTTGGGGAATAATGGCTAAAAATGATTTTTATCTCTGTTCCTGAAAATTTTTAGCCCACATCGTACGTCTTTGTCCTGCGCATTTTACAAAAGACAACTTCCTCAATGTGAGTGAACATACAAAGGCTCATCCTGAAAGATGTAGCAGGATAACCTGTTGATTATGGAGCACAACCTGTAACTAGGTTTTATTCTTTGGTGATGCATTTCATTTGTAATTTTTATGTTCTAGTGACAACATAAACAAATGGCTTTAGTTTAGTTCACTAAAGACTAGGGATGGGCAATATCTTATCGTTTGAGATATAGCGCCAAAATGTATCCTCGCGATGAAAATCTGTCGCCTCACGATAACAACGATAAATCTAGTTGATGAGGTAGTTTGTGCGCGCCCAATTCACTGTTCACGTGCGGAGTGAAAACAAACATTGCGGAAGGCGGACGTGAGGCTGAGGAGGTGCTTGTTGTTATCACCATGAATTTACCAGAATGCATTTACCAGTAAATACAAAAACGTGCTGTTCCCACATGCAGCGACGTTCCGTCTTTTTACCAGTAAGACATCATTCACACATCAGTATCAAAATACCAGTAAACTCAGAGAAAAAGTGGAAGTTACCTGTGGCGCGTGGCCGGTGAGCTCAGTGTCGTATTTGTAAACAAATGGCGGGTTATGACTTAATATCCACGGTCCGTATTTTGTTGTTTTCACATCTGTGGCAAACGCTGACGGTCGCGAAGTTGCTCGTGACCAAACAACATTGTGTTAGACGGCGTCTAATGGAACCTGCGTTTGCGGCTTCACAAAAGAGCGATGTAAAGTTAGTTTTAGGGTTGATATCCGCTGCATTTCCCCCTAGGCTGCTATAGGGACCGTCTGCAAATCACAGAGGGTGTGCTAAGGACAATTTAGCAAATAGATGGTAAGCTGTTTGAAACAACTTTGGTGAAGAAATGTGGATGTTAACTTCAGGTGCTTGACTTTTAAGCAGCACATGTGTGGAAACATCTGTAAACAGTGCTGGGGTAAACGCATCATTTATATTAAAAAAATTATTTTATCAGGGTTTATTTGCAGTTGTACTCTGTTGTAATTTTGAAACACATCTAAAGACATTGTTACTTTTCCTGTTTGCACTATTTTTGCACCATGAGAGTATAAATAAATACAGAATCCGTGTTTACATTTTAAACTTGTAATTGATTTAAATTATTATTGTGTAATTGTTGTTGTGTGATGTTTTTCAGCACAGTCACAGTGGAACACAACTTAAACGTAACCTAATCTGATATTTTACAGAATAGAATAATTTATCGTCATTTTATCGTCACCGTAACAAACAACTGAAATTACAGTGATACATTTTTTTAGGCCATATCGCCCATCCCTACTAAAGACCAATTCATACTGATTGACAAACACTGACAACCCCCCCCCCCCCCCAAACTTGTATTTATATCCAACAGCTAACTTCAAAGGGGCAGTGTATCAAAAAAATATATTTTAACTTGATACTATGTTATATAAGAGGTCATCATACTTAAATGAACATCCTGCAAGTTTCAGAAGTAAAAACTATAATAACAGTTTTTGGCACCAAGCCAAGAAAACAGTCAGTTCAGGAATGTGCCAATGTGGGATGTCAATGAGAATTTTATCCCCTCCTCAAAATTCAAATTACAAGGACTGCTTTAGTAATCCTGCCCACAGCTTTGCATGACACACATGGGGGCCAGGGGCAAAGCAAATGTATGCAGTGTCTCAACAATCAGTAAACATGTCTTTAAAGATTGCCAAATATAACCAAAATTACTTTTAAATACATTTTTCCTGAGAGACTTTTATTTTGAGGCAGTGATCCGTTACGAGTACCCATGGAAACGGAGCGTTCGGTTGTGGAAGAACACAGATGCTGTACAACCTTCCCTTGGAAACTAACATTAGGAATGGGAGTTGTATAAAGGGAGAGTAACGACACTCACATAGACGTCCTTTGGAAGAACGGTATGCGGAAGTAACATCGTGTCATAGTTCCAAACGCAGCACTGAAGCCCATTAATTTGAGTAGCACCCGCTGGTAAATCGATCAAAGTACTGGGTTTCTTTACATTTCATAAATATAGTTAACAGTGGTATTTTATAAACTCAGCTGTAGGTAATAAAAACCTGCATTAATAATAACTCGTTAAATCCTTATATTTTAATGAGATGTGCATGTGTGAGTAATATAGATTTAATTGTTTAATAGTTTATTACCGATGGCTATCTACTTTTTATATACTTAATAGGGATGTCAATTTATGCAATTCACCATATTCGATGATCGTTTAAATTAACGATGAATCAATCGAATAATCCTTAACTGTAATAGAGTGCAATAAGCCTTTACTGCAGATGCATATAGCCAATGACATAAAATTTATTTTGTATAAATAACATGCTAGTGGGATTATAAAATTAGCCAACGTAGTTGGTGTTTTGATAAAAACATCAATTTAAACTTCTCGTAATAAAATATAATGACTAATAGACTAATAGTGTATAACTCCGCCTCACATGGGCACTCTGCACAGTCGCATGAAAGTTCATGAGTCCATGACATGTCAAAATTTAAAAAATTCGTCATCATCAAGAGTGGTTTTCTAGTTGTTTACCTAGCTTTCCGAGTCGTTGATACACCGTTTGTTGTAATTATATCCAAGAAGCACATCGGCACGAGTTATCACCATAACGCAGAGGTGCCATGACAGAGAAGATTGATCGATAACCTCTCAGTGAGATCACAGAGTGTGTGACAGAGCAAGAGAGAGACGCAAGAGAAAGACGGAGACGCAACGCTGCTGCGTGCACTGGAGCTCTGTCAAGTTCATAATCTAAATCCTATTTTCTTACTATCTTGTTCTTATCTACATAATATAACTTATTAGTTTATCTTAGGAATACTTTACCATGACGATTATTGAACAGTATTACTAAGCGAAACTATTTATTACTAGTAAACACCCAGTGTTAGCATATAGAGCGGTAGCATCAACAAACTGTGCCGGCTGAAGCTAGCATTTGCTTACCGGTGGCTTATTGTAAATCTGCCTTCCCTGCTGATCTAATGGCAGATTCATCCAGACGTCCACAAGCGGCCGAGGCGTGCAGCAAGCGAGGACCCCACGCGATGCAGATTCACGGACCGCATTCGGGTGAACGGAGACGCCATCGCCCAGCATTAAAGCGGCAAGAATCCGCTTGTTATTGTAACCTGCACTACTTGCCACATGTACAGTTTAGCTTCTTCCGTCAGCATAGAGGGGTTTACATGTGCTAAGTGTATTGACGTAGTAAGGCTGACAGAGAAGGTTGCAGAACTAGAAGCGTGCATCCGAACGCTAGTTGAGGACAATAAGACCGCAATTGTTAATGTTACAAATACAGTTTCGGGTGCGCCTAGTGTTAACACATGGCTCGTTTCCAACATCAGAGTCAAAGCGGCAGACTAACTGGGTGACTGTCAGGCAGCATAGTCGTACCCAGCGACCAGCTCTTGCTCCTGTAGTAATTTCTAACAGCCACATGTGGGCTAATCACCAGCCACCATAGTCAAATGTATACCGGGAGCCAGAGCGTCTGACATTAGATCCAAACTAAAAGTGCTGGCTAATGCTAAGCGTAAGTTTTCTAAGATTGTTATTCACGCCAGCACGAATGACCCCAGACTCCACCTGTCGGAGATCACCAAAGATACTATTAAAGAGGTGTGTGAAATTGTTTTTGCAATGTCAGACAATGCAATATGCTCTGGTCCCCTCCCCGCCTACCGGGGGGATGAAACTTATAGTAGATTAGTGTCACTCCACGGCTGGATGTCAAAGTGGTGCCCTCACCATAACGTAGGGTTTATAGACAACTGGAAGCATTTCTGGGGAAGACCTGACTAGAGCCCGACCGATATGCGTTTTTTGGGGCCGATGCCGATACAGATATTAGGGAGTAAAAAAAGACCGATAACGATATATCGGCCGATATTCTTTATGTGTATATTATAGTTCAGTATATACTACAGTATATTATACTAAAGTACTGTACATAGAATACACTATATACTTTAACATAATATACTGTATATGAATTAGGGATGGGCATTTTCCAGTAATTTACTATTCGAATATGTAAGCTCATAAAGAACGAATATTCGAATATTCGTTTATTTAAATTATGTTAATTAAGACATGCGTCTTTTGTATTTTTCGTTTTGTCATAATTTCACAGAAGGCTTATAATAAATAAAATATCCACAACAAGCTAAACTTATATTCTGTATGTATATGTATGTATGTATTTTTAAGTTGAATACAAACATAAATTGTATATATATATTTTAAATTCTTCTTAAAAAATATCCTACAGAAAAAAAGGCATTAAAACCCCATGCGGAGCGCAGTCTGAGTCAGTCAAACCCCAAGTTTCAAGTCGATCGTTAGTATGAATTCATTACTGTTGGATCCTACATACATTATATTATACCAAATATTATACATTAACCCCAAATCTAAGCGAAGTTTGAGGACTTGCGAAGTTTAAAGTTTGAGGACTTGACAAAGTAGGCTATCATCATTTAAACCCTTAAACAGACTCCAAATAAGAGCCCGGAGCAAACGAAAAAAACGCATCTACATAACCGACTGCTCAGTCAACATATAAATATCTTCTCAGTTTAGTTTGACATGTATTTGTGAATAAAGAAACCATCTTTACCCTACCTGCTTCGGTGAAAGCCCGTTCTTCTGACTAGATACATAATGCCGGTGCTGCGGAGAAAACTCTTCCTCGTGTTGCACGTGATGATGATTATCGGATAAAAACAACAGACGGATTGAACAAGATTGAATATCTGTATTTAACATTATTTTACAAATAACGTAAGCTGGCTCGATAGATTATTGGTGAGTGTGCAAAGTTAGCGTTAGCTTAATTTAACAAGATTTCACAAAGACGGAGCTTTGCTTTTAAACAGCCATGTGCAGTTATCCGGTTCATTTGTGAAAGAGCACCGCATATTATAAATGTTCTCCGTTTCATTTCGTTCTCCGTGTCTGTCTCGTTATTAACAAAATAAAGTAGACTTTATAACAGAAAGCTTACAAATCTCTCATGATGTGTTGATGCGTGCGGCGGAGAAGCACGTTTAATAACACGTGAGCCTTCACTGAGCCAGTTGCCAAATATGGCGCTGCGCGGACAAACCCTTAGATAAAAGAAAAAAAACCTTAAATTCGTCTGCAATCTGCATTGCCAAACAATCAGAAATATATACAAATTAATGTTCATGTATATCTTACATTTAAGTCTGTAAAAGAGGATAGATGAAGTGAAAAAGCATTAAATAATTCGTAACCCTTTGGTGGCACATTAAAAACAAACAAACATTCGAATAGCATTTTTTAAATTCGAATTATTATTGCCGATCGAATATTCGAATATTCGAATATCCGTGCCCATCCCTAATATGAATAAATACAATGCAATGCAATGATCACTCACATATGTGGTGATCACTCACAAATGTGGTGATCCAACACTTATATTGATGTGACAAAGATATGTACTATAGGCAAGAAGTTAACAATAAACTTTATTATCCAAAATTAGTTGGATATCAGTGCACTAAACAGTAAACTTGACTTATTATAAATAACTTTAAAACACAAAGAGAACAAAATACATAAAACTTGCATCATTTGCAGTATTGACGAAAACGTTATAAAGAGAAACTTATGAAGTCATTGATTAATATTAGCTTTACAGTAAGTTGTGTACTTCACAAATTAGTTAGCCACTCACCGTTACGAAGACAATGCTTGACGGAGCACATACTAATGTACACTATGTTTAATGTTGTGCACAACGTTTTTATAACACAAACCCAGGGTTCCGTGCAAACTTTAGACTTTTATAAAACTAATGCGTCTTCGCTCCGCCTCTTTTATTTAGCAAGGGTGTAGAGTTGCGCGAGCTTATTGAATCAATTGCTCTGAAATGAGCATGTTACCTAACAACACAAGCAGCAGTAATCTCATATAGTGAAATATAAGTGCACGGCTGCCCGTAGTTTAAACGTGTCATTTCTCCGTCTCGCGTCATTTCTCCCGCTTGCGTTTTAACTCGCAAGTCGACAAAGAGACGGATTAAAAACACCAAATGTAAGCGGGAATGCGTCTCTCTTGTCCATTTATAATCCAATCGACCAAAGCGCGTCTTAATACCAGGTGTAACAATGTTGTGAAGAAGACACTGCGTGACTGCTTCCATGCCACCTGAACTGAGAGACTGACTGACTGAACTGAAGTGAAGGGGGTGGGGGATTGGCTGGTGTCACTACAGTGAGTGATCTGGGTCGCCATTAGCAACCAGTATGGCGCACTCTGCTGGACAAACAAGTACTTACATCTTTCAATTGCATTTAATGTGTTCTGTAACAAACGTTCATATCGGCGCATATCTGCGGCTTATACGCCGATACAGATATATCTGCGACATGCTCATATCGGCCGATAAAATCGGCAAAACGATAAATCGGTCAGGCTCTAGACCTGACCTGCTAAAGAGAGATGGCCACCGTCAGTCTCCGAATGTAACTGCTATACTCTCTAGAAATCTGACCAATGGTCTTACTTGTGATATTGTCTGACTATACAGGGCCCAGGTCAGGAAACAGACAGAACGGCTTACCCATCAGTCTGTTAGCTGCCTTGACATGTCAAGATCACATATCCCACATAGAGTCTATCTTACTAGAGTATCAACACATCTCGACTGTGTCTATTCCTTGAACAAACAAATACAGAGCACCATTTACCTCGTCTCACACAAATCTTAACATAAAATTAGAACACAACACATTAACAGATGAAACTCAAATGTTAAAATTCTTAACATTAGATCGCTTACCAATAAAGAACCTATTATCAATTAAATAATTACAGGCCAAAACTTAGATGTGCTCTGTTTAACAGAAACCTGGCTTAAAGCAGATGATTACATTAGCTTAAATGAATCCACACCACAAGACTATTATTATAAACACAAACCTCGATCAAAGGGGAGAGGGGGTGGTGCAGCTACAATATACAACAAAATATTTAAAGTAAACCATAAATCTGAACTAAAATTTTATTCATTTGAAATAATGTTGCTAAACATGTAAATAACTGATCGTAACCTACAGACCTCCAGGCCACCACACAGACTTTCTTAAAGAAATTGCAGATTTCCTGTCTGAGCTAGTAGTCACTGTAGATAAAGCTCTTATCGTTGGTGACTTTAATATCCATGTTGATAACCCAAAAGATGCATTAGGACTAGCGTTTATAGATGTTCTAAACAAAATGTGTCAGGGCCCACGCATACTCGGAATCACACATCAGACTTAATTCTGTCACTCTGACTCAATATTAATGACATCGAAATATCACCTCAGAGCGATGCAGTTTCAGACCATTGCCTTGTCTCATACACGGTACTTCTAGATAGGATCACTCGGTCCACAACATGCTACAGACTAGCCAGAACAATAATTTCCACCACTAAAGATAGCTTTATTAGCACCCTCCCAGACCTGTCCCAAATGAAACATGTAGCAGATAACCGTGAAGATCTGGATATTGTAATAGAAAACCTGAACAACGTTTGCTCTAAGACGCTAGATGCCGTTGCTCCCATTTGCAAAAAGAGAATCAAAGAAAAAACGCCAGCTCCATGGTATGACCATCGTACTGCAGCCCTTAAAAAAGTAGCTAGAAAAGTGGAACAAAGCTACAGAAGCACAAAGTTAGAGGTATGGCGTGCAGCATGGAAAGAGAGTGTTCAACACTACAGACAGGCTATAAAAACCGCCAGATCTACCTATCTCAGTGCGCTTAAAGAAAATCAAATTAACCCTCGTTTCCTATTTAGCAAAGTTGCGAAACTGACTAGAAACAAAGAACAAACAGAAACCAATAGCAAACTCCAACACAATGGTAATGACTTCATGAACATCTTTACCAACAAAATTATGTTTATTAGGGAAAACATCGAAGCTACGCAAGCAGCAACCACTCTACCAATTAGTACATTTAACACTAGACTACCATACGAACATATTGAGTCATTTAAACCTACTACAATAGAAGAGCTCTGTAAATTAGTAACATCATCAAAATCATCGTCCTGTATATTAGACCCCGTTCCCATAAAATTACTAAATTGAGGTATTCCCTGTAGTGTCAGACCTAGTACTAAATATTTTTAACTCACCGCTAGAACTAGGATACGTTCCAATAGTTTTCAAACTAGCAGTTATTAGACCGCTCATTAAAAAAACACCTTGACCAGGGTGATCTTAATAACTTTAGACCAATCTCAAATCTACCTTTTCTTTCTAAGGTATTAGAAAAAGTAGTGACAAGCCAGCAATTCACATTCTTAGTGAATAATAGTACGTATGAATAGTTCCAATCAGGATTCAGGCCGCACCATAACACAGAGACAGCATTGCTTAGAGTTACAAATGACCTCCTCCAAACATCCGATCGTGGTGAAATCTCACTCCTTATATTATTAGACCTTAGTGCAGCCTTTGACACAATAGATCACACAATCTTACTCAATAGACTAGAAAACTATGTTGGCATCAGTGGTCAGGCGTTAACCTGTTTTAGATCATATCTAACAAATCACTATCATGTACAGTGGGGCAAAAAAGTATTTAGTCAACCACCAATTGTGCAAGTTCTCCCACTTAAAAAGATGAGAGGGGCCTGTAATTTTCATCATAGGTACACTTCAACTATGAGAGACAAAATGAGGAAAAAAATCCGGAGAATCACATTGTCTGATTTTTTGGGAATTTGTTTGCGATTTATGGTGGAAGGTGAGTATTTGGTCAATAACAAAAAAAGCAAGATTTCTTTCTCTCACAGACCTGTAACTTTTTCTTTAAGAGGATCCTCTGTCCTCCACTTGTTACCTGTATTAATGGCACCTGTTTGAACTTGTTAGCAGTATAAAAGACACCTGTCCACAACCTAAAACAGTCAGAATGCAAACTCAACTATGGCCAAGACCAAAGAGCTGTCAAAGGACACCAGAAACAAAATTGTAGACCTGCACCAGTCTGGGAAGACTGAATCTGCAATAGGTAAGCAGCTTGGTGTGAAGAAATAAATTGTGAGAGCAATTATTAGAAAATGTAAGACATACAAGAACACTGATAATCTCCCTCGATCTGGGGCTCCACGCAAGATCTCATCCCGTAGGGTAAAAATTATCACCAGAATGGTGAGCAAAAATCCCAGAACCACACGGGGGGACCTAGTGAATAACCTGCAGAGAGCTGGGACCAAAGTAACAAAGGCTACCATCAGTAACACACTATGCAGCCAGGGACTCAATTCCTGCAGTGCCAGATGTGTCCACCTGCTTAAGCCAGTACATGTCCGGACCCGTCTGAAGTTTGCTGGAGAGCATTTGGATGATCCAGAAGAAGAGTGGGAGAATGTCATATGGTCAGATGAAACCAAAACATAACTTTTTGGTAGAAACTCAACTTCTTGTGTTTGGAGGAGAAAGATGCTGAGTTGCATCCAAATAACTCCATACCTACTGTGAAGCATGGGGGTGGAAACCTCATGCTTTGGGGCTGTTTTTCTGCAAAGGGACCAGGACGACTGATCCGAGTTAAGGAAAGAATAAATGGGTCCATGTATCGTGAGATTTTGACTCAAAACCTCCTTTCGTCAGCAAGGGCATTGAAGATGAAACGTGGCTGGGTCTTTCAGTATGGCAGTGAACCCAAACATACCGCCCGGGCAAAGAAGGAGTGGTTTCGTAAGAATAATTTCAAGGTTCTGGAGTGGCCTAGCCAGTCTCCAGATCTCAACCCCATAGAAAATCCTTGGAGGGAGTTGAAAATCTGAGTTGCCCAGCGACAGCCCTAAAACATCACTGCTCTAGAGGAGATCTGCATGGAGGAATGGGCCAAACTACCAGCAACAGTGTGTAAAAACCTTGTGGAGACTTACAGAAAACGTTTGATCTCTGTCATTGCCAACAAAGGGTATATAACAAAGTATTGACATAAACTTTTGTTATTGACCAAATACTTATTTTTCACCATAATTTACAAATAAATTCTTAAAAAAAATCAGACAATGTGATTTTCTGGATTTTTTTTCTCATTTTGTCTCTCATAGTTGACGTGTACCTTTGACAAAAATTACAGGCCTCTCTCATCTTTTTAAGTGTGAGAACTTGAACAATTGGTAGCTGACTAAATACTTTTTTGCCCCACTGTAAATGATATGTTTATGTAAATGAGGAAGAGTCATATCACTCCCTGGTTAAATACGGTGTACCTCAGGGATCAGTTTTAGTTCCTATCCTGTGTTTTTATATATTTCATTGCTTTCTGTTAAATTGCTCAAAATCATGACTGTTTAAAACACACTTGGCACCACATTCATGATTTTATGGTAAAATTAAAATTTTTCGCGTCAATACTAAGGGTGTCACGATTTCGATTTTAAATCGAAATCGATCGAAATTAAGTCACAGCTTCGAACTTCGAATTAAAAAATGGGATCGTCGATGCTGCCACGCCCCCATTTCACGTCCGGTTGGCTTGCCAAGCGAGGAAAAAAAACTCTCAGAGATGCCTTTAAAAACATCTGTCCAGCGGAACGCGATCATATTTTAAACACGAGGGATGCTACAACTTCTTGAAATGCATATCATAAACAGGATTACTAGTGATCTGACTTTGGACAGAGTGCAGCTCTCTGCACGTGTGCGATAGTGAGGGAGGCGCAAAGATGCAGCGGGTTAACTTATATTTTAAACAAAAGGATAGTTTGCCTCAGCTTGCATGAAACGCATAAAACTGAACAAATACATAAGGATTACTACTTTAGTTTATGTTCAGACTTCAGACAGATGCGAGCACGTGCACGTGAGACAGAGAGAAGTGCAGCTGCCTTCTATGCTGGATTTATTTCAGATGCTATGAGTCCAAGACACGCGCATTAAGTCCATGTTAGAGATGCGCGGATGGACTATTATTTCATCCGCAACCGCATAACAAAACTCATCATCCGTCCACCATCCATCCGCACCAACGTTTCTGACCAGTTTTCAAAACCGCACCCGCCCGCCATCCGCTGACTGGGCGATGCAAGGCGTTGCTGATGACAGCCGCGAGACTAGAAAGCTCTAGAATATCAGCAGTGAACTCCGATCGGCGCACAGGGACAAAAATAAATAAATAAATAGCCTAAATTAAACGCACGAATTACATAGCCTGCACTGGTGTCATCCTGATTTACCACGTTGTAAAACTTATTCCAGGCAACCCTTTCTGACATTCTATTTCCTTTGTTTTTAATTATCATTTTTTGAGTTTGCCACGTTTCTCCTTCGCCAGCGTTGATAAGAGCTGTGTCAAAATGCGTCCTCATTTCTCCAAGCTGTTAATGATAGAACGAATGGATCCTAACAGCCGAGGATAACCCAAACAATTAAAAGCTTTATTAAATAAAAGTGTGTATTTATTAGAAAACTTTTTCTTGTCACTGTTTTAGTATTATAAGTTATGTTTTGTGTTAATATTATTCTGTTTATGTTGCGTATATTTCTAGGTTGATTATTTGATATGCTGTTGAATAGATTAATCTACATCAATGTGTCATATGTTCTAAAATAAATTAATATTTTCTGATTACATATTTATTTTAATAAGTCAGAAATGTCTCAGCTGTTTTCTGGTGACAGGCGCGGTGGGTGCTACTGGGGGCGTGTGCAGCAGGTGACGCAAATTTTGGGTCCTCAGAAGGCTAGACCGTCTCATTTCAGTTCTTTTCTTGAACTTCTGAGGCTGCCACTATGAAAGACAGAGATGTCGCATGCTTAGAAGGACAGAGCTAATAACTAGCAGTCAATTCGGCACCCGCCCGAATTTAATTAAAATATTATTTTTCGTCACGTCATCCGCCCGATCCATGTAACTGCCAACCGCGCATAGTCCATGTGCGTGCAAGAAGGAATCCTCTCTCTACAAGCTCTCGCGTTAAGTGAAGCCCACAAACCCCCATGCGAGTTGTGCAATGTGCATGTTAATGTTAAAGTATTATAATGATAATAATAAATAATGGCATATAATTTTTGTCTAAATTAAATGCCATATAAAAAATTTGTAAAAATCGAGAATCGGATCGAATCGTGACCTTAGAATCGAAAATATAATCGAATCGAGGATTTGGAGAATCGTGACACCCCTAGTCAATACACAAGCATTTAAACCATAAACAAAGCACTGTCACTGGCGCTGCTCATGCATGCAGTGTGCATGCTTGTTAACATGGGCGCTGAAAAAAAACATGTGGCGCTTACGCACGGCTCCCACTTGCGAGGAGCAACTCAGGTTGCTTCTACTCTCCGGCTCCGTCATTTGGGGTCTGACGAACCGACGCACATATATACGTTCTCCCAGCCCTAGTTCGACTGCTTTTTTACACATTAAGGTAATGACGGGGAATGAATCATAGCAGTGGGAGTTTACGTCCAGGTCTTCAATGCGGCCCGCCCCTTCAAATGAACCATTTCTCCAGACAGACTCAGAATCATGTTACAAATTAGCCAATTACTTATTGCTTTTGATGTTTTTTAATGTAAAAACCACACGAACATCAAGACCCCAGAGAAAATACTTTTTCAGAAAGTGATTTTTTTGCACCGTCACTTAAAGACATTACACCCCAATCACGCTGATAAGCCGCTTGTTTTTTATTATTATTTATTGATTATATTTAATAAAATTTTTCAGTATCAAATGGTCAAAAAATATTATACTTTAAATAAGGATTGATTTTTTTATTTCCAGCAAATTGATGCATTTTAAGTCTTTTCTGTTACAGACTAAAAAACAATGTTAATAAAGTTATTCTTTGTTGTAAGTTGATCGATTTTTCTTTTTCTTTAATGTTAATAAGGATACAATGTTTTGCAGATGTGTAATTTTATAGACAAATTAAACTATTTACAATCGCGGCGGAGAGTTGGGGGGGCGCGAAATGTTTACTTCTTCCTAGGGGGGGGGCGTGACAGAAAATAATTGAGAAGCACTGGTGTAATCAGTTTAATTGTTTATGTTTTATGCATTTACATACAGGCTGCTTTAGCTACAGGCACACTAAACATTGTTCTGCGTTTGATTTGGCCATTGTAAAAAAACAGGGTTACTTTTCATAAATGCCTCGTAGTTCTGGTGACGGATATTAAACTACACCGATACAGTTTGTAGTGATCAAATGAGGTTTTGGACTGGTCAGCCACAGCAGATAAAACTATCTGTAATGGTAAGGGGCATGATATTTCTGGACAACACACACTAGGCTGTTAGCAAAACACAACACACTGGGTCAAGCAACTAATCTTAGCCCATTGTGTATTTCTGAAGGAGGGATTTCAAAGGAGTAAAACTCAACAGCCCGTTTCAACAAGTATGGAAACAGCTGTGTTAAATAAAAGGTAAAATATATATATAAAAAAGAATCAACAATTTGTTGTGCACTCCAAAAACAATCAAGACTTTGGAAAAAGCATAATAGGACCCCTTTAAAGCACATTAAAATCATTCCTATCCATTTTCCCAATGTGGAATCAATTGATAAGCTACCTCATAAATATTTAAATCTCATCACCTTATTGAGTAAAACTACTTCAATTTCTTAATGCAGAGATGAGAAGAGTTCAATGCATCAGGCTTAGCTTTGACATTTATGTAGAGAGCTTTGTGCTTTACCTCGCGACCTCAAATAACCCCCAAATATCTGGTGGATCAGAGTGGTGGCTTGTGTCTGTCGGTCCAGTCTGAGAATAAATCATAATGTGTGTTATTTACCCATGGACACAGACACATGCACACAAACGGCCACACATGCATGTACACAGACACAGACACACAACAATCTGTTGTGGTGTCCAGGAGCTCTGAGTTCTTTCCATATATACATAACACAAATAATAAAAAACTGTTAATTATTCTTTTGATCCAATTAAATGAGCTGATATGGTGGAATAACTGATGCAGCGCTCTTACTTTGGATAGCCGTTCAGACAAGCTTTCTGCATGGCATCAATCGTGTAGCGCAGGAACTCGTGAGCATCCTCTTGGCTACCAAACCGGAAATGGCGAGCAATTTCTAAAAGGTCCAAAAAAAGCAAGTTTACGTCCGACTTTACATTAGAAAGAAACAAGTTGCTTTGTGAAAAAGCAAATCAAACTCCCCAAGTGTATCTGGGAACTTAAGGTGATGACTCAACACTTAGGGCCAATCCCATTTCTCTGTCTTACCCCTTCCCCTTACCCCTACCCCTTAGTTTTGCACGTTCACGTGAGAGTAAGGGCTATCCCAATTCTCGTTTTGATCAAGGGGTAGGGCTAAGGGCAAGTGGTAGACACCCCTTAAAACCAAGAATTTCCGCGAGCTTACTTGAAACCAAGGGGTACTCAGAATACACTGCGCAACCGGCAAAAATGGTGGCCAGAGCGTCCCATAAATGTAAGTATTTTTGGCTTAATAATTAATTTAAAAATTACTAACGTCTTGTTTTGTGCTCTGCACAGTCCTGTTCATATAACTTTGAATTATGTTCTTAATTTAAATGTTTTAAAATTTCGCTAGTTTGCTACGCTAACGTTACGTTGCGGATTTGCACAACATTCCCGTATTTGCTGATTTGCACAACATTCACGTATTTCTCTAACTAGCCATGAATGGACTGCATGCTTGTCTACAGTTTTAACTAAATTCCATTAACGTTAGCAGCGAATTTCGTTTGATATCAGTGCATAACACTACTTGCTTTGGAGACATCGGTACGTGCTTTACGTATACCGTCCTGTATCACACAGGGACGCCAGAAGAAACTCGGCGGCTGATTCACTTTCGCTTACACTTGCACTCGGCATCTTGGAAGTTTGTGATCAACATTTGTCGCGTCTGGTGATGTTGCAGCCAGCAAACGACGATGTATGATGACGTAACCGTAACCAAGCGGTGTCTCATTTTATAGGGGTATGTTTTCACCCCTAGCGCTTAACACTTGGTTTTGAGGGACAAGGGCTAGGGGTAAGACGAAGTGGTAGGGGAAGGGGTAAGACAGAGAAATGGGATTGGCCCTTAGTCAAAGGCCACCCTCAGAAGCACCACACAACCTGTAACTGTGAAATAAAGTAGTTTTAAAGCATTGTAGCTTACTTTTCAGGTCCCGGATGAAGGATACTGGTTTTATGGCATTGCCAGTGTTGGCAAAGGCTTGGATGATATGATTCTGCATTACACAAATCATACAGAATCCAGACTGACGACCTGAAGGGGAAAAACAAACAAACACCCTCATGATTAACAGGACACACCGCTAGACATTACAAAAATCTGATCTGCCATTAATCTGTGGGAGTGCCAGAGACACGCTCTCTATGTGAGCACATGATCACAAGCTCAATGACTTTCTCAACGCAGGTGTCACGTGTGCCCGGTTAAAGAGAATCTAGTTAAACTGTCAACCACAAACTACGCAAGTCACCGGTACACACACTTAAATATAACAACAGCCTAAATGTACAGTATCATCTGCTCACGTGCACACGAGCGTGTTTCTGGCCTAACGTTCAGTAAAGAGTTTTCTCACATGATCGGCTGTGCTCCTTGGAGAGGAGATAGTTGGCCAGCGGTGGGGTGTAGGTGAGACACTGCACAGTGGAGTTGAGGAAGCAGGTGTTGCCCAGGTTGTGGAGGCCGGCTCCCACCCGATACACCCGCTCCCACTTCATTGACAGCTTGTTCACAGGAAAGAGCATCTTCTGTGGTGTGGGGATGCCATCACTCTGCCCGACAAGAAGGCTCTCTGAGACTGGAAGACAAACAAGAGCATGTACCGTCACATCATTCATTTCTACTTTTAATTAAACTAGCGGCATGTTTAAGATCGAGAGCGATACGCTCTTACTTTGTCTCTTAATCTGAGCGGACTCGGGAGGTCTTTGCACAACGACTCCGTCATTCTTGGGATTTAGGATGACATATTTGGTCTTGAGTGTGTCCAGCTGGTAGCTGAAACCTTTGCTGGCCGGTTCGAACTCGATTTTCTGCAGCAGGACTTTCTTTGCGGATGAAGCCAGCAACTTGTTAAGGTCGCCCTCATCACCGGAGTCTTTGCGGCCCGGCTTCAGGGCGTCTTTCAGCTTGTCCACTATGGGCATTATGGGTCACTGGTGGAAACAAATGGATTTAAAGGTTAAACCGAACTGCAGGGTTTCTCGGAGAACATCTGACCCTAATTTTTTATGGGTCGGAAATGTATCACTGATTATTTTTGTACCTACCTTATGTTTTATGCAATATGCTATGATTTACTATGAGCATTTATTAAAACTAGGGCTGTCAAAAGATTAATCGTGATTAATCGCATCCCAAATAAAAGTTTGTGTTTACATAACATGTGTGTAGTGTGTATAATTATTATTTATATATAAAAACACACACACAGTCATGTATATATTTAAGAAAAATCGGTTATATTTATATATAAAATATTTATGTTTCTATATAACATAAATTATAAACATTTATATACAGTAGGCTTGCCGCTATAGTCGGTGAAACGGTGATAACCGGTGCTTCAGCCTCTCACCGGTTATATCACTTGCCCACCGCGACACCGTCTTTCACCGTCGTTTTGATATTTTCGTGTAATTAAATCATTTAGTTTCGTTAGAGAGAGCAAACACTTACAACTGTATGTGTCTGTTGTCTGAATTCAGCGGGGCTGAACGCGCGTCACGTCACAGAGCAGCCGCAGGTGTCAGATTTCATTTATTTCTGTCAGAGTTTGCAAGGCGAGCTGACTGACCAGATGATGACAGAAGCCGCGTGCTTTGCTCGTTTTTGTTATAATATACATATATGATGTTTAATATAAGCGAGATCGTTTTGTTGTTGTGTTTTTCCATCAAGAAAAATATTAAACCCATCATTCAAGCAGCGCTTTTATGGAGAAGTAGCCGGTTGCTCTGCTTGGGACTGGCGGGTTCTGTGAGAATTACCTGCGCACATTGACTCAAGCACTTAAGTAAACCAGCTGTTGCACTCACATTGGACGCAAATTCATAGGTGATTTAACGCAGCTTACGCAAGCGATGCATTTAAACAGTTGCGTAATTCAAAAGTGAAAGTAAAAGTGCACGTCTGCATGCGCATTTATAAGCCCCTCCCACTCGGTGATACCGGGATCACCGAGTTTGTGACGCGCTGATTAACCGGTGGGAAAATTACCTCACCGCGGCAACTCTAATATACAGTATATAAATGCAAATATTTCTTAAATATATACATGAATGTGTATGTATTTATATATACATAATATTTACACACAGTAAACACACATGTTATGTAAACACAGACTTTTATTTTGGATACGATTAATCGCAATTAATCTTTTGACAGCCCTAATTAAAACAGAAATGTCTATTTTAAGAATACGTTTTATAACGTGCTCTGTAGAGCCCGACCGACATGGGTTTTTTCGGGCCGATGCCGATACAGATATTAGGGAGTAAAAAAAGACAGATAACGATATATCGGCCGATATTCTTTATGTGTATATTATAGTTCAGTATATACTACAGTATATTATACTAAAGTACTGTACATAGAATACACTATATACTTCAACATAATATACTGTATATGAATAAATACAATGCAATGCAATGATCACTCACAAATGTGGTGATCACTCACAAATGTGGTGATCCAACACTTATATTGATGTGACAAAGATATGTACTATAGGTAAGAAGTTAACAATAAACTTTATTATCCAAAATTAGTTGGATATCAGTGCACTAAACAGTAAACTTGACTTATTATAAATAACTTTAAAACACAAAGAGAACAAAATACATAAAACTTGCATCATTTGCAGTTTTGACAAGAATAACGTTATAAAGAGAAACTTATGAAGTCATTGATTAATTTTGGCTTTACAGTAAGTTGTGTACTTCACAAATCAGTTAGCCACTCACAGTTACGAAAACAATGCTTGACGGAGCACATACTTATGTACGCTATGTTTAATGTTGTGCACAACGTTTTTATAACACAAACCCAGGGTTCCGTGCAAACTTTAGACTTTTATAAAAATAAAGCGTCTTCGCTCCGCCTCTTTTATTTAGCAAGGGTGTAGAGTTGCGCGAGCTTATTGAATTAATTGCTCTGAAATGAGCGTGTTAAAGGGATACTTCACCGATTTAGCATTCAGCTTTGTATCTGTAGAAACCCGGCAGTATTACTGAATGACCATGTTTCCCTCCATCATTTCCCCCTGAGAGGAGAGATATCTGCATTTTGGTTCTGCAAAAAAGTCCTCCGATGATGCAAAAATCGTCATATTACATCATCGGAGGACTTTTTTGCAGAACCAAAATGCAGATATCTCTCCTCTCAGGGGGAAATGAGGGAGGGAAACATGGTCATTCAGTAATACTGCCGGGTTTCTACAGATACAAAGCTGAATGCTAAATCGGTGAAGTATCCCTTTAACTAAAAACACAAGCAGCAGTAATCTCATATAGTGTTATATAAGTGCACGGCTGCGCGTAGTTTAAACGTGTCATTTCTCCGTCTCGCGTCATTTCTCCCGCTTGCGTTTTAACTCGCAAGTCGACAAAGAGACGGATTAAAAACACCAAATGCAAACGGGAATGCGTCTCTCTTGTCCATTTATAATCCAATCGACCAAAGCGCGTCTTAATACCAGGTGTAAAAATGTTGTGAAGAAGACACTGCGTGACTGCAGCCACCTGAACTGAGAGACTGACTGACTGAAGTGAAGGGGGTGGGGGATTGGCTGGTGTCACTACAGTGAGTGATCTGGGTCGCCATTAGCAACCAGTATGGCGCACTCTGCTGGACAAACAAGTACTTACATCTTTCAATTGCATTTAATGTGTTCTGTAACAAACGTTCATATCGGCGCATATCTGCGGCTTATACGCCGATACAGAAATATCTGCGACATGCTCATATCGGCCAATAAAATCGGCAAAACGATAAATCGGTCAGGCTCTAGTGCTCTGACCCTTCAACACATCAAGTTGGCTTCATTTTGCGTGCGAGCACGTCGTGTCTCTCCCGGTGAGCGTTCGCGTGCTTTCTGTTTCTCAATGAATTGGGTCGGTGCGACGCGAAGCAAATGTCACATTGTATACTTTCATGTATCTGAACTTGAGCACGAAAACTTGAACTTCACGTAGGCCTGGGGCGGTAACCGGATTACCGCCATACCGCGGTCACGTGACCCATGCCGCGGGTCTAAGCTCCTCACCCTCATAACCGCAAAAAAAAAACAAAAAACTTGAAACATTGGCCTGCACTTGTGTGTATATGTGGAGATGTTATACACGCAGCTTGTTAACAACCGCAACTTGTTAACTGAATATTAAATGATATGATATGATTTTAATATTCAATTGTCATTGAGTAGAAATACAGGTGACGTTGTCTGTCACTCGTTTAAAGTAATACAAACATTTTATCTAACTTGAACGTGCAAACAGCCGCAACAGATCAACAACAGAATCAGGTTTCATACATTATCAAATTTTCACGCAACATTAAGAGCACACGATCAGTCCGAGGATTAATATCCAAAGAGGTTAGATTGTCTCTTTTTCATCTAGCCGCAAGTGTCTTTGGACAACTCTTGCGGACCAAAGCGCGAGAATAAACAAAGCTTGAAGGCAAGAGAACGCATCCTGTTGAATTTCAGAAGTCAGACTGAGCTGCAGCGGGCAGTAGTGCTCGCACATGCAGCCATCTCGCTGTTGTGTTTGTCACATGATAGCTGCAGTTATGGCTGCCTGTGTGAGGAGAAAAAACACAGACGTCCACAGGGAGGCAATGGAAACGTGCGTTGCACGCACCAACATGAAATGTGTCATTTACAAATCTGTGACGTGTTCATTCTTAAAAGTATCGATACTAATACATTTAGGAACCGTGACGTTATTTATTCATGAGAATCGCGGTACTTTTGAAGTAACGATGCATCGTGCAACACTAATTTGAACACCCGTCTATCAGCTAGAATTCTGACCCTCAAAGACCCGTTAGTCTGCCTTTAAAATGTCCACCTCCACTTCATTTATTATCCTAAATTAGATGCACCTGTTTGAGGTCGTTAGCTGTATAAAGACACCTGTCAACCCCATACAATCAGTAAGAATCCAACTACTAACATGGCCAAAACCAAAGAGCTGTCCAAAGACACTAGAGACAAAATTTTAAACCTCCACAAGGCTGGAAAGAGCTATGGGGAAATTGCCAAGCAGCTTGGTGAAAAAATATCCACTGTTGGAACAATCATTAGAAAATGGAATAAGCTAAACATGACTGTAAATCTCTATCGGACTGGGGCTCCATGCATAGGGCCCTATAATTTCCGCGATCACGGAATCGCAGACGGAATCGCGGAATTGGCAAATTAACACGGAATTTAGTATTAACGCGGAATTTCGCGGAATTTTACATATTTAAAATAAAATTCTGTTTTTGTGTGGGAGAAGAACGTAAGTCTGAGAAAAATGCAGACCGGGGAAGCACATCTGGGTGACACACCCCCTCCCGTCATTTCAGTTACCCTTCCCCCTTCATAACACTGCAACCATGGCGAAGCGGCTCTCCGCTGCTGTAATTTCGTCTGCTAAAAAATTAAGAAATGCGATGCTAAGCCCTCAGTTCCGAGCCGAACAGTTTCCACATGACTTTTATGTGACCGGAGAATTGCTGTTTTGTAAATTTTGTCAACATTCCATTGACTGGAAGCGCAAAGATACATGCACTGACCACCTGTTATCAAAAACTCACGTGAAAAACAAGGAGAAGCACAAAACCGCTAGCAAGGCCACCACGTCCATACAGACGTGCATTACTGCGGATGCATTTAAATCTTCAGACGCAAGGAAAGAGTTTGTTGAGGATTTTGTCGCTGTGTGTGCTGAGGCTGACATCCCTCTAGAAAAGATGACAAAACTGCGTCCGTTTCTAAAGAAGCACTGCAAACAGGGAGGAGCTCTACCTGAAAGTGTAAGCAGCCTTCGCCAACTTCATTTACCCCGAGTGTTTGAGCAACATATCTCCTCTGTGCTAAAAAAGATCCGTGGGAAAAAGTACTCCATTGTTGTGGATGAGACTACTGATGCAAGAGACTGCAGCGTCCTAAACATCGTCATTGGTAAGTTAGTGTGAATTTAACAGCATACCGAACACTTAGTTAATATAGACATGTGTGAATGCAACTGATGCACCCTTTTATATTTTTTTGTATTCAGTCATTAATAACATACCATTGCAACTATGTAATGGGATAAGTAAATATAGGTTATTCAAAATACATAATGATTTATAGCTGTGTCAGAATTAGAAAACAACTGATGCCCACAGGGGAATCTGGTTGACAAACATGAAATAAGATTTAAAATGATTAATTCGAATATACCAGTTAAAAATAAACTTAGTTACTTTTTATTACTCTTTTTTTGGACATGTAATACAGTTGGAAATAATGGCCATGATCTCCTTTCTCATTTTTTTAACTGATTTTTTATTATTATTAATATTATTATTACCACTACTACTACTACTACATGTCCAAAATAAAATAATTAACTCAAAATCATGTCAGTGCAGTCACTGTTGCCTTTTAATTAATATGAATGAAAAAAATTTAATGGACATTTAGAACTACAGCTAATGTTTTTTTTCCTTAATTCATCACAGGAGTTGAAAAACAATATTTTCTTGTGGATGTCGTCTTCATGGAAAGATGCAACTATTCAACAGTTTCCCAAGAAATACTAGCCTCCCTCCACAGCAACGCTCTAGATCTTAATGATGCCTGGGCAGTGGTTACAGATAATGCTGCATACTGTCTGAAAGCATACAGGGAGGTCCTGAAAGGAGTGATGCCAAACAGCGTCCATGTTACCTGCCTCTGCCACATCATAAATCTGGTGGGTGAGACCTGGCAGCATTACAAATATTTCTCAGATGCTACCTCACTTGTCACATGGATGAGATCTGTGTTTTTCAAAAAGCCTGCCAGAAAGCGAAGATGGGTGGCCGTCCTCATCAACAAGGAGGCTGTGCAGGCCAAGGTTCCTCCTGAGGCTGTGTGTACTCGGTGGAATAGTTGGTTTGAGGCTGTCAAGTACCATTCACCTTTACAAACAGTTCTTCTTGTCAGAGGAGTCAACAGCCATGGCAGTCAAAAACATCCTCAGCCAGTTGGAAACAGAGGAGAAGGTGGAGAACCTCACTCTCAAGTTAACCTTCATCTCAGAGACTTGCTCTAAACTCATGACAGCCCTGACCATCCTGGAAGGAACCCACAGACCCACAGCAGTGTCTGCATACAATGTAATGGAGGATCTTGGGTCCTACCTAGTTAATGAAACAGCAAAAACATGTGGTTATGGGCCCAAAACAGATGAGCTACTGAGAAAAATGAGTTTCCGAGAGAAGAAAGACGTCCTGGACAATCTCCATGATGCTTTTCATTTGGCTTTCACAAAGTTCTCAAAGCACTGGGACACACATCCAGCCAGAGATGTGTACAGGTTGGTCAGGGTGTTTGATCCCAGACAGGCTCCAGCAATGCAAAAGCAGATTGAAGCCTACTCGACACTGAAGCCCCTGGCTAACCCATCAGCAGAGCTCACGGAGCAGTGGTTGGCCTATCAGCAATGTGTTTCCAGGGACCCCCTGATTCCCAAGAGTTGCAGAGGTGGCTTTGGCCTTCATCTACTTCCCAGTCAGCTCAGTTGACTGTGAGCGGAGCTTCAGCAAATACAAAACTCTTCTCACAGACAAGAGAGAAACACTCACTGAACTAAACACAAAGAGGCTGGCAATCATGTATTTCAATGGTGATGTATGTGATAGGTGGGACGCTTAAATGAAGAAAGTTAGCTTACAAATGTTTAACTAGTTCTACTTGAATACTTCAACTTTAATTTCATTACTCAGGAAGTACTTTCTGTATTTTGCCTTGTTTTTGATGCACTTTAATCTACTGTATGGAAAAAAGTACTTATGTATATCTTTGAAATTGAGAGTTTTCTTTTTTGTCCTATTTTTTACTTGAAAGAAAAAGCTAATGGAGCACTTTTATTTAAACTTATATAATGTATTTTTCTGGACTGTTTAAAGTTTATAAACATGAATATTAAGTTGTTACTTTAAGTACTTAAAGTGCAGTTGCACCATGCAGTATTTGTTCTGAAGAGTACCGAGTAAAAATGTGGAAAAAAAATGTTACCTCAATAAATTTAAGGTCATTCCTATTTTATTTGTGTACATTTTAATCATTAACATTAAAGGCACACTATTTTTACGAATAAAATAACAGTAAAGGGTAAAAAAAATAATTAAAACGGAAAAAACGGAATTTGCAAAAATTAAAACGGAATTTGGGAAAAAATAAAACGGAATTTGGGAAAAAATAAAACGGATTTTATAGGGCCCTACATGCAAGAGCTCACCTTGTGGGGTATTAAAGGGCCATTTCACCGACAGGAACATTAATCTTTATGGAAAGTGAGTCATATTTGTAGTCAAAATGTAACAAATGTAGAATTTTGTGCCTATTTGACAGAGAAAACACAAAATGTGACTTTAGAGCACATTTGTATGAAAAACTACAACTGCCACTATGCACCACAATGCACAGCTCTGCAAGCCACTCCCATTAATCGGAACACGGCTCAGACAAGCTATTATGTACATAAATGCCACGTTAGTAAAACAAAGAAAATAGCCACCACCACTGTGTCTGACAGACACCAATCATGATTTACTTTTAAATGTGATGTTACATTGTGTTACACACAATAACACTCTGGCCTGGTGTGTAGCAAAGTCTTATTCAAACAGTAACGTGCGGTTTCAGATCCACAGTACAAATGTCTTTTCAAGTAGTTAAAAAAGGGTATGCATTTTAAATGTTTATTTAGTTTTACCAATTTTCTTTTTGTCTCGTGTTTACTGTAATTACATCTGTGTTATAATGGCCTCACTGCTCTCACAATATAGACATATAAAACACCGCTCAGATATGCTATTGTGTATATAAATGCCACCTTAGAATAACAAAGAAAATAGAAACACTTACTTTAGTTAGACGTCCATTTATCACTGCATCCTCCACACAAACGCGTCCCCTGCACAATATCTCCACAGACTTGGAGTTTCTGCTCGTAAACCGAAACACGTCTTTGAAATAAGCACGCGACCAGAAACATTCACAAAACAAACGTTCATATCCTTATCTGATCCAGAAATGTTAAACCGAAAGCAAACGGCGCGAGTCCGTCCAAGCTTATATACTCCGCAGCGCGTCTGCTCGTAAACCGAAACATGTCCGTGAAATAAACATTCCAAACGCTTGCAAAGTTCCTCTCTTGTCTAGAAACCTTCACCAAACGAACGTCCATATCCTTATCTGATGCAGAAATGTTATAAAGAAGCCACACAGCGAGAGAACAGGCAAGCTTCTCTACGCAGCAGAGGCCGATGGTTGCGGTGTCTTCACCGGGCTCCTCTACCCAGCCGACGCCCAGGCTCCGGCTTCTCCTCGGGCTTCTGTTCCTACATCTGCCTCAGCTCTTTGCAGTATTGTGGCTCATAAAGGTGCAATGTACAGCGGATTAGAGCATCACGCTTGTAAAATCACCCTCTTCCATGTAATATTGATTAACTTCCACTGTTATTGTAACGTGAATTCTGGCTCACTCCACAACTTCTGTTTAGCTTAGCTTAGCATAAAGATGGCGGCTGATCGGTTTTTTCCATCTGTGTTCGTATATTTTCGTAAGTCCCACCCACTTATCTGTAATTGGTCTGAAGCGTGAGTGGGTCCCACCCATAGCCCCCACCTTGGAAAAATGAGGAATGAGTGTCTGTAGTCTTTCACACTCAGGTTAGGGTTAGGGTTACTTACATCTTTCAATTATCATTACAGTTGCATTTGGTCCCTCATCTTTGGAAGGACTCTATAATCGTTCCGGTTCCAAAAATAAAAGCTCCTAAGCTACTGAACGATTTTAGACCTATTGCGCTTACTTCCCTGGTGATGAAATCATTTGAAAAACTTGTGAAGACTGCCATAATGAATTCTGTGCAGGACAAATTAGATCCCTTACAGTTTGCGTATAGGCCAGGTCGGGGGGTGGATGATGCCACAGGAACACACTTAAATTTTATCTTAAAACATCTTGAGGGGGCAGGTTCTTTGGTCCGGTTGCTATTTGTTGATTTTTCCTCAGCATTCAATTGTATTAGACCCCATGTTTTAGCCGATAAACTAAAACAAAATTTTAACATTGATTCTGGCTTGATCAGCTGGCTGATGGACTTCTTAACAGAGCGGCCCCAGCGTGTTAGGGTGAACGGGGTCCATTCAGATGTACTCTCATCATCAGTTGGATCCCCACAGGGCTGCGTCCTGTCACCACTTTTGTTTGTTTTATATACCAATGACTGTCAAAGTACCTACCCAGGTCATCATGTTGTTAAATTTGCAGACGATTCTGTCATCGTTTCACTTTTAAGCAAAAAAAAAACTTTGAGCACGGCCCTGTTCTACCAGATTTTGTTGAATGGTGCGAATCTTCCTTTCTTAAAATAAATGTACAAAACTAAAGAAATGCTTATTAACTTTGTTAGGACATCTGTGTCTCTTACTCCAGCTCTTATCAACAGTCAAGTTGTGGAGCAGGTAGAAACCTATAAATACCTGGGGACAGTCATTGACAATAAGCTATGCTTTGAGTCACAAGTAGATGCAGTTTGTAAAACGGCTCATCAACGAATGTATTTTCTTCGCAAACTTAGAAATTTTAACCTGGATTCTGCTTTTATGAAAATGTTTTATACTTGCTTTATTGAATCAATCTTAACTTTTTCATTTATCTGTTGGTATGGCTCCCTCTCGGAGAAGCAAAAGAATCGTCTGACTTCTGTAGTTAATGTGTGTAAAAAAATAGTTGGAACTGCTTTAAATGATCTCAGTGAGGTGTACAGGGTCAGATGTGTGAAGAAGGCTAAGGCTATTACCTCTAATCCATCCCATCCTTTGTGTCAAGAGTTCTTACTGTTGAATTCTGGGCGCCGTTATAATGTCCCACGTTGTAAGACCAACAGATTCAAAAAGTCTATGATCCCAAGAGCTATTAGTTTTTTAAATGATTGAGGAAAACCTACTGTATTATTATATGTTTTGTATATTGTATGTAACTGCTGCTGTAAACCAAATTGCCCCACGGGGGACAAATAAAGCTAAACAAACAAACAAACAAACAAACAAACAAACACTCAATAGAGATACAGGATTTCCTTCTTTCAATGACGCAAAATGACGATTTTTACATCATTGAAAGAAGGAAGTGCCTCACTGAAATCAGTATTTCTCCCCTCTCAGGGGAAACCGAGGGAATGATGCACGACCATTCAAAAACATGACTGGGGTTCTAACGGTACAAAGCTTAATGCAAATGGGTGGAAAAGTTTCCCTTTAATGATCCTAAGAAAGGTGAGAAATCATTGCAGAACTACATGGAAGGAGCTGGTCAATGACCTGAAAAGAGCTGGGACCACCATTTCCGAGGTTACTGTTGGTAATACACTAAGACGTCATGGTTTGAAATCATGCATGGCACGGAAGGTTCCCCTGCTTAAACCAGCACATGTCCAGGCCCGTCTTAAGTTTGCCAATTACCATTTGGATGATCCAGAGGAGTCATGGGAAAAAGTATGGCTGCACGATTCGGAGAAAAAATCTAATTGCGATTTTTCTTATCAAAATTGCGATTTAAAGTGCGATTCATTGGTGTATATATAATAAAAAAGCTACATCCAGGTTTGTTGTGGTGGTTTTAATGGCACCAAAGAAAGATGCTGTGCTACTGTTTATTTAAGACCTCTTAAACATTGTACCAACGTGTCTGCAAGACTTTGCTCTTCTGCAGACACACTTCTTTTTATCTAAGAACATTAAACAAAATACAGTTTAACAAAAAAGTATTGACAGTTTTTTTAAATAACATATAGGGCTATAGGCCAATGTATTTTGGCTGTCACTACAACAATGCTTCTGACAAGCAAATGTTTAGTTTTTTTCTTTTAATCAAAAGACTATACTCATCTTGTTTTACCTTTCAGGCATCTGTAATAAATGTAAAATATATTAGTTATTAGAATCTATGATTTAACATAAGCAAAAAATACAAATAAAACACTGCACAGTCCTCACTGTACGATTTTAAATGTGGAGCTGCAGAAGCTTGTTCAGTTAAGAGTAAGGAGTGATTTTAATTTTTGGTGTGTAATAAACATTTCTGACACAGAAAGCACCAGGTTACTGTCACTTTAAGACACAAGATAGCTTTAAAACTGCTCTGCTTTAATGTACTGATAAACATCCAGCTGTTTATGTTCAATTAGACAAGAAGGAAAACTTAAGTTTAGTGATCACGCGTGTGCTGACTACTTGCTGTGTGCACGCTTCATGAACCCTCATGCATGTAATATAATACATATACTTTCAAAGCGGTGCGGATGTGCGCGTGCAAGAAAGTATAATGTACCTGTTTCGTCTGCTGTGTTCCGGGCTTTAATGAAACCTGCTTATAGTCTGATGAGGCGCTTGTCATTGTTTGCGATGCATGACGAGAAACGGACGTATACACCTTTCTTTAAGTCCAACATTACACAAAAGGGAAATGTTTTCGCGCATTTCTGTCCTCTCATTTGCCGCTTAATGAGTTATAATGGGTTTTAAAAATGACTGAATCCAAAATCTGCCAACTTCCATGACATTCCACGTTGTGCAGTTAATTCCATTTGTATGCATTTAGCGATTCTGTCCTTGTTTTCCGCATCGCGGAAATCATATGGCCGTACACTTTGTTGAGGAGTTGAACTGCTGCTCGCGCAATGGCGTTATCTGACGTTCAGTCAGCACCTCAGTGTTAATGCCCTCTATTGGTTTAAACTGCATCAAACGTAAAATGCGCATGAAGCGAACTGTCAAAAACGGCGTACTAGATGATTGTTATATTTAATAGTACTGAATCGAAATAATCGCAGCTTTTGCGATTCGAAAATCGCGCCCATCCAAATCGCGATTTCGGTTTAAAAACGATTAATCGTGCAGCCCTAGGAAAAAGTCATGTGGTCAGATGAGACCAAAATAGAACTTTTTGGTCATAATTCCACTAAACGTGTTTGGAGGAAGAAGAATTATAAGTACCATCCCAAGAACATCATCCCTACTGTGAAGCATGGGGGTGGTAACATCATGCTTTGGGGGTGTTTTTCTGCACATGGGACAGGGCGACTGCACTGTATTAAGGAAAGGATGACCGGGGCCATGTATTGCGAGATTTTGGGAAACAACCTCCTTCCTCTTCAGTAAGAGCAAAGAAGATGGGTCGAGGCTGGGTCTTCCAACATGACAATGACCTGAAGCACACAGCCAGGATAACCAAGGAGTGGCTCTGTAAGAAGCATTTCAAGGTTCTGGCGTGGCCTAGCCAGTCTCCAGACCTAAACCTAAAAAAAAGAATCTTTGGAGGGAGCTCAAACTCCGTGTTTCTCAGCGACAGGCCAGAAACCTGACTGATCTAGAGAAGATCTGTGTGGAGGAGTGGGACAAAATCCCTCCTGCAGTGTGTGCAAAACTGGTGAAAAACTACAGGAAACGTTTGACCTCTGTAATTGCAAACAAAGGCTACTGTACCAAATATTAACATTGACTTTCTCAGGTGTTCCAATACTTATTTGCAGCTGTATCATACAAATAAATAGTTAAAAAACTCATACATGCGCGTAATGTGAGCGGAATTCCGCTGAGTTTTCCACCGAAATCTGCGGGCACAGATTCCGTTTGGGTCTGGCTATATGCCTTACTCCTGCTGCTGTTTAAGTTGTCATCTTATTGTCTGTGCCTGTTCTGAATCGTTTTTTTTTTCTCATGCCTAATTGTGGCACTTTATACAAGCTGTTATTCATACAAGTTGATAACCTGCTGTTTCAAACATTAAGTAAAAAATAATAATCCAGACAGTCCCGTTTATAAATTTGTAATTGAATCTCAATTAGTGTTTTTTTTTTTGTGCGCGGGGGCACGTAGATATTCAAATATATTCGAATACATTGCATGATATTCGAGATCCATTTGAATTTGATTTTTCTCAAAAGTGACAGCCCTAGTTGGCAACCAGTCTCGTCTCGCATGACGTTAAAAAGCCAGGGCGTGTTTGGCATCGAGCATCATTGTGATCATGGCTAGTTTAACTTCTGCGTTCTCCCTTATTTTTTTCTCCGGCTGTATGTGTTTTGCAACAATGTGTATTCAACAAAAAGTTAGGTTTTATTAATTAAATTCTTATTTACAATTAAATCAAAGATCGATTAATTGTTAACATCCCTAGCGGAGACGCTAAACACAGTTGCATCAGGTGCATTGTGAATGTTCGTGTGTGCGTAGCGGACTCATGCAATAGGTTAAACTTCTTTCTTTTACGATCATCAATGTCTCAATGTTTCTTTTAATTAAATTAAAATATAAAAAGATGGAAAACCCTAAAAAAGCCTGAGGCATGGCCCGCGTATCAACTGTGATGTTAATATTGTCCTGAAACCCGAGGAGCGTAAAAAAAATTTGGACGGAACAGGATCACAGTTTGCACAAGACTCGTAACTTACCTGATTCCCATACTCAGGGCACTTTTCCCGTCGTCACCTCAGCTAATAAAATAAATAAATGTATGGGAATGTACAAGGACACTCTCCTCTCACTTGTATGTTGTCACAGCTGTAGGCAGCGCAAATATAACGACGCTCCTCAGTGTTTCCCACAGGATTTTGAGAGACTGTGGTGGTGATGACATCACACGCCAATTAGCATATATGTGACGTCATTGTGTCATGTTTGCGTTTGATCTAGTGTTGGCACCTGAAATGTGTTTCACTTTTACTTTTTGATCTGTATCTGTATTTGATCTGCATTATATATCACATTATATTTTAAGCCGAATTAAGCTGTTTTAAATAGTGAAATAAAAATGTAAATGGGAATCATGAACATTCTATTTGTGGGGGCCAGTGTTGATTCTGTGGTGGGCCACCACAAATAAATCAATGTATGGGAAACACTGTCTCCTATAATCCCTCCCACTGCGAAGTGATACTAAACTCAATGGAAAAGCTAACCACGCCAAAGTGAGGTGAGCTGACCCGACCCAAACTAAACTAAACCGTGGGGTACTATGCAATGGAAAAGCGCCAAATGATATATGTTGCAGGCGTTCAGAGTGTAACTACAATCAGTTACAGTTTACGTTTAACAGTTTCTTGCCAGAATTTAAGTTTTACATCTTAATCTGTTTATTAAAAACGGCTTCTGGTCTCCTTTTGCCATTTCGTTGCGTTAGCAGCCAGCTTCTTCTCGAATGAGGTTAAAAAGCCCAAGTGTGTGTTTGGCATCGAACATCGTTGTGATCATGGCTAATTTAACTTCTTCGCGCTTGGTTAGTTTTTTCACCAGCTGTGTATGTGCTTTGCGCAGGTGCCGGACACACACGTGCTTGCGTTTCGACAATCGTTAAGTTTTATTGATTTAATTCTTTTCGACAATTAATCAAAGATCGATTAATTGTTAACATCCCTAGCGACTATTGTCATTAATTAATTGTGGGGCAGACATATCGTTATCAAAGATTAATCGTGCAGCCCTACTCTGAAAGTAATAAATGAAATCTGACACCTGCTGCTGTGTGACTTACGTTCAGGTCCGCTGAATTCACACATTCAAATCAAAACGACGGTGGAATACAGTGAAGCGGTTGGTAAGTGATCCGGTGAGAGGCTGAACCCCTGGTGTCACCGTTATACTGACTACTGTAACAAGCCAACATCGTGGGCACGCACATCGAAATTCTGAGGCGAAAAATGGTTTCACCCGCATGGCCGTTACAATGTGTGTCATGCAATATCCACTTCTCACCGCGTGGTTGTAGTATGTTTTTACTAAAAACGGCAATAAATAAGTGAAGAATAAACACCGAAAGCGTTTGATATTTTGAGCTTTCAACCCGGAGGTGTTTTTAGTTCACAGCAACTGTTTGAAAATTTGTGTCACTTTCAACCGGTCTGTGCTCCCGCTAACCTCTCTGGACACTTATGAAAGGTAGGTGGACATGAATATATATTATCTTGGTACTGAAACATTGTACTCTAAATCTAGAAGAGGAGAAGGTATTTAAATAAACTGCGGCAATTTGGTAGTCACATTTCTAGTAATAGACTACAGTGAACGTCCTGTCAGAACATCAGAACTGCAGGCATAGTTCTAAAAACCATGGTTACCATGCGCCTGATGCCCATTCCAACTAAAACAGTATTCATGATTTAATTTGAAAGAACTAAGTATAGGCAGCATTTTCGGTCACACACACCAAGGCATCCATGTATAAGTTTTTTCTCTGATTTCTTATATTAAAAAATATCATAACGTTCTTAATCCTCCATGGATTTTTACAATCCAGGTATCTTTGCAAATGGGGATGTTTGCTCTGTCTATTTATGTGATCATTTGTGTGATAGCTTAGCTTTGGGGTTTTTGAAGATTTTGTCATCATACCTACATTATTTTGGCACCTTTGATACAGACTAAGAGTTGTACTGTTATGAGAATAAGGACGGTCCTGTGGTTTTTTTGGAAAGATATGACAACTTTCACCATTGCGCAAAGATTTTAAACACAGACACACACTGTCTGATGATTTCATTTAAAGTCACTCACACAGCACTTGCGATGCATCACTAACAGAGCAAAATTACGATGATGGTTTACGTATCAACACTACACAAACACACGCACGCATGATTTAATTCACATAGAGACAGCTGGACACGAGCTAAGAGCTGCGTTAGCATCTTCTTTAGCTTTCACCGCTGATCTCTGTCAGTCATACGCTGCTAATAAAGTCAATGCTAGCGGCACGTCTTCTCGATGTTTACTGGACGTTTACTGCTTGATGTTTGCTGAATGTTCGCGGCAGAAACGCGACGCTTCCTGACACGAGCCTCCTCAAAATGCTAGCGTGGCGTTCATACTGCTGCAATGTGCTCGCGAGCCTTCAGCACACATTTTCTGAGCGATTTACTTAAAAACGCCACTTACTGACCGTGAAGCACTGTGAATACAACATAACATACATACCCATTCGACAATGATCGCTGATCGTTTGTTCTAGTTTGATGTTAAGACTGTATTCCGCTGCGAAGCCGTCATTTTGTTACGATCTCTTCTCCATGCTGCATTATAAAAGGGTGTGTACATCTGTGATTGACACCTTAGAACGCCCAATCAATGTTAAGCACGTCTATGACGACACACTTCATTCATATCCCGAACCTCCAATCAGAGGACAGAAGTCGATCGCCGTTAACTTGTAACAAGCATCTGTATATAGGCTTGTTTGACTTCATGCGGCGCCGCAAGAATTGACAGCCGGATGACGTCAAAGTTCCGCGAGAGCAATTTAAATGCAGACCTCTCCGTATGATTTCGCGAATCGCTATCGCGGTACTTTGACGTCATCGCGCTGTCGATTCTTGTGGCGTCACATAAAGTCGAACAAGCTTAATCTCTTTAACAAAATTAAGGAGGCGTCTTACAAAGTTCTTCATAGAATTTATCCTGTTAAACATGTTTGGGAGAGTTTTAAGCTTAATATTTCATATGCTTGTGAATTTTGTGGTCAGGAAAAAGAAACAATTTTACATCTGTTTTATCATTGTATCTACTCAAGAATTTTCTGGAAAGATGCGGAAAATTATATAAGTAAAAAATTGGGTCGTGTGGTAGAAATTGTTGTTTTTTTTTATTTTGAGAGAGCTAATTAGGAAAGTAATGAACATCGTATTAGGAAAGTATCATATGCACAAAACAAAACGTGCCCGTTGTAAACCAAACCTATCACATTTTATAAATGATTTCAATTTATACAGTACACCTTTGGAAAAAGTTAAGAACAAAAAGCTCTGAAAACATAATATTTTTAAAATACTCTATTTAAAAAAATTGTAATTTTTCTATTTTCTTTTCCGATAACATGTGAATAATTGTGTGAATAATACCTCATGTTCATGTGGCATTGAACACAAAATGTGTTTTATAGTTGATGACATTCAATAACAAAAAATTTAAAAAGCCTAATCTCTTTATGAATGTCTTCGTTATGCTTATGGAATTATCCATCTATAAATGCAAAAGGAATGTAAAGGTTTTTATTTGTCTTTCGTTCTTTCTTTCTTTCTTGTTCTTTTTAATTATAAAGCACATACCACACTCAAGATTGACCCAAAGTGCTTTAATAAAACCACACTCAAGACGTAACAATGCAATACTGACATGAGCCAACTGAAAGCTATTGATAGGTGTTTTTAAGCAATACTTAAAACTTTGCAAAGAAGATGCAGTTGTGACAGAAATGTGTACACTGTAAATAAATGCAGAATTTTTGTCAAATTAAAATTTTTTTATTTTACTTTAACCCATTAAGTTAAACAATTTTAACTTGTTTTAGAAGTTATGTCAACTTATCACATGTCAAAACTTAAAATATTAGGTTGAACTGATATGAAAATCAGTGTAGGCTTTCCCCATAGATTAGGAGCAGTAACGGTAGGCTCGATCACCCCTGCAATGGACATGTCCTCAGAACAGTGAGGAGGTCACAAGATCTCAATCACCTACTGAAGATTATGGTGCTTCTGAAATATAATGGGGACATGATTTTTAGTGGTTAAAAACAAGTATTTAAAATGTAAAGATAAGTCTAGGTAGTGAGATGAGGATGGGCATGATCAAACCTTCCTCTGCATCTCAACACAACACACACACTGCATCTAGTAATCTGTTTAAAAAGTTTCATTGAAAGAAATAACTTAGGTTTATCCTATATGTCTTAAATGGAAAAGCTCAATTTGACCACAACACTGATTTGCTTCTCAAAATGCAGGCTGCATTCAAAAAAGAACATCAAGATTTTTCATGCACAGAGCAATTTAATTGAAATGATGGCCAAAATGGGTCCATGGTCCTCGTAAAACAAAACAGAACCATTAGAATGAAATGTTTTGTTGTCATTTACCACAAGGAAATTTAGTTAGTCATTTTTGTAATTTATTTAAACAGGCCAACAGTGGTCTTAAAAAATCTTTGTTTTTTGCTGCAAAGGAAAGTATAACTGTGTATCATCAACAAAGATAGCACTTATATGCAACATACAGTATAAAAGAAAATTTAACTGGAGAAAAATAGATCCCTGTGGTACTCCACATGAGTTCAGTAATACTCTAAACAGCCACTAGAGAACGCAGTAACCATTATCATATATATAGTATACCATTATATAAATATATTGTATGTATGCATGTATGTGTATATATATCTTTTTGCACCATATAGGCAATTAATTTCTCCATGAAGTAAATACCAGCCTGTCTCAAAAAATATGTCCCATATTTTGATTAAACATCAAACTGTAAGAAATAAGAAAAAGATAAACAAACAACTCTTCAGGGCTTGAACTGTACTTTACTTTATTGAACTGAAAAGGTTTACATTTCCTTTTAGAGTGCAAAATTATATTAAAAAGTGTTCTGGGGTTTTAAAATTCTCCATATGTCGTTTGTGCAAGCATAATATGACCAGAGTTAGTTTAGTTTCATTTTAGCTTCATTAATATTTTGAATAAACTTTTATTTTTTGTTTTCAGGTTAATTAGAGTTTAATTTTTAATAACTTTGCTATAAGCTTTTATTATTTTATTAGATTTATTTTGGCAAGAAAAAGTATGTGAACCTTTTGTGATTTCCTGTTTTTCTGATTTGTCATAAAATGTGATTTGATCTTCATCTATGTCAAGGGTATTGATAAACATAATTTGTCTGAAAATAATTACAAACAAAAATTCTTATCTTTCATGTCTTTATTCAACACACTCATTCAACATTCAAAATGTTAGAATTAAAAACTGGTTGACCCCCCCCCCCCCATGGCAGCAATAACCTTGACCAGACGCTTCCTGTAGCTGTGGATCAGACCTGCACATCGTTGAGAAGGAATTTTAGCCCATTCTTCCTGGCAGAACTGCTTTAGCTCTGTCATATTCTTTGTCCCTCTTTAAAGGGTAAGTAAACACCTGCTCAGATCCTGACTCCACCCACTAGCAATATTTGAAAAGCTGAGCTTGTACCAAGGGTGTGGTGTGATCATAACAAGGGCGTGGTGAGCTTGAACCTACGTAGGATTGTACCGCTTACATCACGTGGTACCGCAACATCCAACAGGAAAATTCAACTGCAGTAGCCACCGTTCAACCTGAAGAGGGCAGCACTCAGACATTTTTACACCACATATTGTAGCATTGAAACACTTTTTACTAGGGATGCACCAATTAATCCAGATTTTTTTGGGATCGGCCGAATACCGAATCCGCTGTTTAAGATTCGGCTGATTCCGAAACCGAATACCGAATCCTACTCGCATCCTTATTCCATTAACACAGTAAAACAAATTAATGAAGTAAACAACGTCCACAGCAGTGAATTTTTCATTTTATATAATTTTAACTGTATAAAAAGGATGCCAGGATGACAAGTTGGAAAAACTATTTTGACAATTACCATAAGCCTATGCATAATGAAAGTGATGTGTTGCGACATGCTCGATTTTCCAATAAGCAAAAATATTCAACTTTGAGTGAAAATCTCCCCTCGTCAATGTCGGTTTTCACACGGCCATCCAATTACAGTGGAGGAGGGGCGGGACATTACCACAGCAACCAACCGGCTCGCAGCTGAAGCGTCACAGCTACCAAAGCGCTCGGCTGAAAAACAGCTGGCATTCGGCGTCCTCAAGGCGTTTTCAGCCGCGTTTAAAAGTTTTGGTGTTTCCGTCATTATTATTGGGCTGCTAATGCAAGAGCTATGATGTTCTGGCGGATTAGTGATCAAGCTGCCGATAATTTGTTAGATACACATCCTAAGTGGCTGTATATTGAGGCTAAGTCAGTTGTTGGATGCTCTCTTGCTGCTATTCTTTTTTCTAATCCTATGTCTTTAAAGAAATTAAAATGTAAGAATTTAGTTGTGCTTAATTCCATTAGAATTCTAAAACAAATGAAGACCGTGCTAAATATTATGTGTCCCTCTGTGCGCCTGCCTATTTGCAATAATCAAAATTTTTTGCCCGGCCTATCAGATAAGGTATTTTCACTGTGGAAAGGCAAAGGACTAACCACTATCAAGGACTTTTATATAGATGGAAAATTTGCCACCTTTGAACACTTGTATAAAACCTTTGATCTTTCCCATTCGCAATTTTTCCGATATTTACAAGTGCGCCATTACATAAAACATTCTTTTACTGAATTTCAGGATTTGCCTAAGGATCATTACATGTATGATCTTTTGGGCCAACCTCCTGAGGACAAACATTTGGTGACACGATTTGTTTCTTTGTTTGTTTCTCATTCTGCAGTGTCTTCAGATTACCTCAAAGTAGCATGGGAAAATGATACTGGAACTAGTATCTCAAATGAGATTTGGGATGAGGGCCTGAAACGAATTCATACCTGTTCTATTAATGCTAGATTACAACTTATACAGTTTAAAGTATTGCATAGGTTACATTATACCAAAACTAAACTTAATAAAATTTACCCCTCAGTCTCCCCATTATGTGATAGGTGTAAGAGCTCAGATGGCACGCATGCTCACACTTTTTGGTTTTGCCCTGAGATTTCTGAGTTCTGGAAGAATATTTTTCGTTGGTATTCAAATGTTTTTGGAGAAAATATTAGTCCAGACTTTGAATTAGCTTTGCTTGGGTGTTCTGACTCTGCACTAGCATTAACATATTCTCAGCAATTATCTCTTATGTTCGGTATGGTGGTAGCTAAAAGAGTGATTTTGATGGAGTGGAAGTCCACCCTAACGCCAAGTTTTCATAAATGGTTGGCTGAGATGGTTGCCGCACTTAAGCTTGAAAAGATACGCTTTTCCAGGGTCGATGCTTCTAAAAAATGTGAAAAAATCTGGGGTCCCTTCCTCGGGTATCTTTTTAAGAATTGAATTTGTTTGAGCATTTATGTAATTGGATGTATTTTTTCACTCTGTTTTATTTGATTACGTATGTCTTTAAGGTGTTTATTGTATCTGGTGCCTGTTTGTGGGGGGTGGGGGGTTGTTCTCCTTTTTTTGTTTTTTGTTTTTCTCTGTGTATAGTATGTCTTTGTATACATTCCATATTCTTTCATCTGTTTTATGTTTATATGAAAAACGGTTATAAATAAAATATAAAAAAAAAAAAAAAAAAAAGTTTTGGTGTGTCCAGCCCCTAAGGCTCACCGAAAGAAAAAGCTCATCTCCACGTCAGCACCCGATGTGTGTAATCAACGGCCGTGTGACGTCGACCAGCATAGCGCAAGCCTAGGGTTCGGTGGGAAAAAAATCTAGGGCTGCGTCCGAAACCGCATACTGTATAGTAGGTACTGAATTAGATGAAGTACCTACTTACTTGGCATTAAAACAGTAGGTACTGTATAGTATGAATCCTGGTAGTATGAATGAGATTCGGACGTACTACATCTGCCATGTTGCTACATCACGTGACATACGTCGTCATCAAGTCATGTCATTTCAGCGCGAAAACAGCCGCATGCCTCTTCTTCTTCGTTAGATAACTCCTCTCCCGGGCATCATGGGATAGTGAAGCGTCCATCGTATGCACACTGCAAAATCTAACCGGAAGTAGTAGGTCATCTGGGTACTTTTTCGCATACTGTTTTTCGAATACTATGTATTCGGACATACTACTCGCCTCGCCTACTGCTTTTTGCATACTAGTGTGAGGTAGGCGGTTTCGGACGCACCATAGGATTTGAGTAACTTTTTTCACATTTGGGTATAAAGTAGGGATGCACCGAATCCAGGGTTCAGATTCGGAGTCGGCCGAATACTGGGCTTTTTGACGGGGTTCGGGTTGGGCCGACTCGGAATCCAAATCCTGGATTAGGTGCATCCCCACTTCATACCCAAATGTGAAAAAAGTTACTCAAATCAATGAACAGCACTAAAGCCCCATTCTTACAGATCATTAGCTAAAAAAGTTGGTTTAGGTTTAGGTTGGTTTAGTTACTCTTTAGTACTATTCGGACGGGATTAGTTTTACATACTGTAGGGAGGTGGGGTAAAGTAATTTTTATCAGAGCTTCTCAGTGATTTTAGTTCCATGTCAGTAATCATTACGGACAATGTCAGTAAAGATTACGGCAACCTTTGCCTTCTGTAAAAAGGTCTGGAGAAATTACCTCAGGTAATACTAATCTAGTGCGAATAGACCAGCTGTAAATATACACGTAAATTGCGTCATTTCCTTTTAATTTGCGGGTTTCTTTTAAATATAAAAGCGCTTAAAGAAGCATTTACTTGTGTTCTAGGCGGAAAAACAAGTCAATGGCAAGTCAGTTCCTGAATAACACGACACAAACTTTTTAAAAAAAGGTCAAATTTACTTCTCAGAGGCACGGAACTGTTTATGAAACTGACGTTCTCCCAAAACTGAAATTAAACACAGTGTTTCGAGTTTTATCTCATCTGTGTCTTGTTGTTTGCACATGTGATATTAGGAAGCAAGGAAACGTGCATGTGAAGATGAGAGGTGACGCGCTCCGCAAACGAGTTACCCCTCCCACTTCTGAATGTTTTACAGAGATTTCTAATCCCGTCCGAATTGACCATTAATATTACAGACGTCCTGTGGTAAAATTACATACGCCATCTACAACCGTAAAACTAATCCCGTCCTAATAGGGCTTTTAACTCAATCCATAGCATCTCTATATGGTTAAGGTCTGGGCTCTGACATGGCCACTCCTAAAGCTGGATTTTGTTTTTCAAAAGCCATTCTGTTGTGGACTTGGGTCATTGTCCTGTTGCATCACCCACCTTCTACACAGTTTCATCTGACGAACAGACATTCTCACATTATCCTGAAGAATTGTCTGATATATTTGGGAATTTATCTTCCCCTCAATGATTGCAAGCTGGCCAGGCCCCGATGCAGCAAAGCAGGTCCAAATCATGATGTTTCCTCCACCATACTTTACAGTTGGAATGATGTTTTCATAATTGTTCAATTTTAGTTTCATCAGTCCACAAAACATTTTGCCAATACCACTGTACAGTGTCAATGTGCTCTTTTGCAAACTTCAGGAGTGCAGCAATGATGTTTTTAGTAATCCGTAATCAGTGGCTTCCTTCGGGTTGTTTAGCAGTGGATAAACTGCTTGTTCAGTGTTTTACGTATTGTAGACTCATGAACAGAGATGTTAGCAAGTTCCAATGATGCCTTCAAATCTTTGGCTGTCGTTAGGGGTTGTTTCTTTACCTAATGATGAGTCTTCGTTGTGCTCTTTGTGTCATTTCTTGGTAGAGTAGCAAGAGCCCCAAAGTGTCTTCATTTGTAGATTGTGGATGACATTTTTTTCTTTTATGTTTAAAAGCAGAGGGTCTGTTATTTCATTTGATATAGTGTATGTTTATATATTTAAAGAAGAACATTTTCTGGAATGCATTAAACTTTTGTGAAAATCATAAAAAATGCTGGCGCTGACTGGCAACTTTTTTTAAAAACGCTGGCGGGTAAAAAGTTAAAAATTTTAGTGCCTCAACTTCAAATGATTTCAGCAACATTTCTAATTATTATTTACTTCCTTACTAAACTGTAGGCATATATTTGATTCCAGTTCATAATTTTAGTTAACGATATTCACCCAGCCAACCTATAGTAACATTTAAGAGTTAAGCATGCTTTTGACCGTCATTTTGTTTATACATAATGTGTCAACTTTTACATGGTCCCTTAACCCACCATTTCTCTAATATACAATTCACAAACTTGACAATAAATGCAAACACTTATCCAAAGTGACTGTGCAGGACTCTGAATGCTCTGCTGGGTCATATTTGAGAGGAGATAATACACGATCTATAGTGTAGTATGGGTTGGAGGATATATCTTATTAATATATATAATATATGCAGATGTAGGCTATGTGATATTTCCCTCTAAAATCAAAGAGGTCTGAAAAAGAAGGAAGTTATCTTTTGCATAAAGAAATGTTATGCAAAATACAATGTTTATAATGTTTTTTTTATTATTGTCAGATAAAAAGCAGGACATTTTCTTGACAGGATAGTTGATGACAGCGGAGACTACTTTATGGATCCTCGATGTCCATGAACTCTCGGTTAGGTGGGGCAAATCCACGGTACCATGCACAACTGTTATCATGTCTCTTAATGCAGGTGTTGTACTGAGCCTGGCTGCCTTGAAGCTTTTCCTCCATCACCCAGTCAGTCCACAGACACTCGCTGGGATTATTAATGGAACAGGGAATTGAAGGACACTGAACGATCTAAATATAATAAATAAAGAATTTGAATTATATGTGAAGAACTGTCAGAGGTGAGAAATGTCCCAAAAATAGGGAGTTGCTAAGCAGTTGCTAGAGTTAATCTAGAAAGCTTAAAAAATAGCACAAATAGCAAACTTCCACAAAATGTCAAGGTATTAGTGGTTTCCGTTGTGGACTGAGATACACATCAAGGTTCAATACTTCATTGTTCAAATATCCAATCATAAATATGAACAATACTAGAAATCTTGAATTTGAATCAAATAGCAGCAACAATAATAATAATAAGAAATCATCAGGTAGAAGCCGTACCTTGCAGTCGCAGCCCATCTGATAGCGCTGACCCAAACTCTTTTTCTGAGTCATACTTAGAGACTCCCAAGTTTTAACATAGTCACAAAGATTGACACTTAATGTGCCATTTGAAACCAGACGACCTATACAGAGCATTGAGAGAGAGAGAGAGAGAGAGAGAGAGAGAGAGAGAGAGAGAGAGAGAGAGAGAGAAGATTAAAGGTATACAGATGATTTACAGGGTTTGAATTCTGTTCTATTCCTCCTGTAACAGATGAACTCAGTTTTTATACCTGTGATCAGATATTCATTTTCACCACTGGTCTCAAGATTAACCCCACATAAAGATGAGGAGAAACCTGTGAGGATGGTATCCACTTCCCGATCGGGACCTTTAAACATCTATGAAGAAAGATATAAGGAAGAGGTCACATCTGTTGTGTCTGTAACAGAACCGTATATAACAGTAAAATTGCTCATGCAGAGTAACCGCGGTAATTCATCTCACTGAACTACAGACAGATGATTCACCATTACATTTCACAAGTGTCACAATACCTTATGATTTCAAGTCTTATTGGGGTCTTAAAAGAGCATTTATGGTCACTCTGGCAATAGTTTGTGATCTTAACATTGACTTTTTGAACTATAATGACGAATCGTTTCTAACCTTGATCTGTTTGATATCGTACTGGACCATTTTGGCGTCATTGCGAGTCACCACCACCTTCTTTTCGACTAGTTTGGCTCTTATAACTGAAAAGACAAGAAAAACACATTAACATTTGTGACCCCAGCTCAAGTCTTTTGATTTGTTATTTACAGTTTCCTAGATAATGTCAAGAACATTCTGTGAATGTATCATCTTGATCTCTTTCATATTGACTAAGTAAGATCAATGATTTCAATCTTATCTTTCTCTCTAACCAGCAAATTTAGTGGATGAAGGTTCAAACAAAACAAAAAATAGACATTAAGACTTTCTGGTGTTTAGGGAGGTTGACAGGACATTGATATGAGGTTCTTAAAGGAGTATTTCACCTGTAGAAACATGAATCTTTATTGAAAGTGTGTCATATTTGTAGTTGAAAGAAGTGTAACGGAACGTGTATTCGTACCGGACCATTTCGGTACAGGGCTTTCGGCACGGTGCACATGTGCACCGAATGGCCAAATGCAATCTTTTGTGTGCGGAACATATGTCAATTTTCGTGTTTCCACATGAACATATTAAGTGGCAGAAGTCTCCGCGTTCAGCGCAAGTCTTCTGTCAAACATATACCATAATTTGGCCCGCAGAAAGATTTTTATTTACTTAGTTGTATATTCGTTTGACTATTGATGAAAACGCGTGTCAACGCGCTGTTTTGTTCTTTCAAAAGTGCGTGAGAGGTTGCGCGTTTTTTGTTGCTACGGAATCACGAGACGCGCTTTCTGTGACACGCGAGAATAACGGAATGCGTGATCAGATTTTTCATCTGCACCTCACGTCAATCATATCATTGTCACAATGCGATCAGTTAATCTCGTCGGGACAGAGAGGACAGAGAGGAGCTTACTCAGCTGTTACTCAGCTGCGGAGGGGTTCGTTAGTTTAAGTCACAGCTTACATTGGCGACACAAGCAAAGATTAGGAGAAACGTGCAAAAGATCAAAGATGGCTATGTATGCAACTCACTAATCTCAAAATGAGTGTATAATAAACTATATCATCGTGTTGCTTGCTATGCAGTTACACATAGAGAAGTAATATTATTTTTATACAGAGATGGTACATAACCAATTCAATACTGTGACTTAAACTAATCCAAAATAAATCAAAACAGAAACATTTTTGGTGGCAATAGTTCATAAATGTATTCAGAAATTGAATTTGTTAGTTTAGTGCAAGGTTTTAGAAGAAAAAGTTTAAGAGAAGGTTAAGAAAAGATTTACCTACTGTTATAAAATCATGTAAAAAAGTATGTTATTAAGTGGAGAACTTTGTAGCAGTATTTTATTTATTATTCTTTTTTATTATTCCCATTTATTATTTATTTATTATTCTCAGAGAGGTTTCAAGCACATTTTTGTGCTGTTGCTCACACAGCGAGTAAAACAGCCTCCTCCGAAAACTTGAAAATATTCTGGTCTGATTTGCAACCAATTTCATCATCAATTCTAAACATCTCTCAAGCGGTGCCATCTGAGACTTCCTTCACTTCACAGTGGTTGCTTTGATGCTTTACGTCAAGCATATAAACCATCTCAATATTAATTATTGTGTAAAAGTGACAAAACAACACTCTAAAAACAAACGGTGCTAAAAGTGGTTCTTGGCTCGTAATCTGGTTAGTTCTGGTGAAGTCTGTTGTATCTTATATGCTGCCTTGTTTTGTGTCATCACCGGTAGTTAAACAAAGTTTTGATTTAGCAGTTTTTGCCCCTTCGTTTTAGTAATAAGATTAATGAACTGCTGACTAAAAATGATTACCCAATCTTTTTAGCAAAACACTGGTTTCCTGTTCAGTAAGACGCTTCCTGTTTCTTTAAAGCTTCCTGTTTTCTTCCAAGCCTTTATTGAAACTTCTTGAAACCTTTTTTACACTGTATATTAGCCAGATCACAAAATCAGCCATTATTGTGAATGTTAAAGTCCCCCGTAGTCAATAATTTTATCAGTTAAATCTCATCTTTGAGCATCATAATAATATACGTTTAAAGGTAGGGTAACACATTTTGAAAAACGCTAACGGTAGCTGCCTAGCAAGAAATCCCGATCCCACAGTGGCGGCGCCAGGGAGGAGCTAGGTGGTGCTGTAGCTCCCCCTATAATATCCATAGCACCCGCCCAGCACCCCCAAGAAATGTCTGTAATTTTTTTATTATGTCATGTTTGAATAGTCTTTTTCATGTTGTTAAAAAAGGAATTAAAGGGATACTTCACCGATTTAGCATTCAGCTTTGTATCTGTAGAAACACGGCAGTATTACTGAATGACCATGTTTCCCTCCCTCATTTCCCCCTGAGAGGAGAGATATCTGCATTTTGGTTCTGCAAAAAAGTCCTCCGATGATGTAATATGACGATTTTTGCATCATCGGAGGACTTTTTTGCAGAACCAAAATGCAGATATCTCTCCTCTCAGGGGGAAATGATGGAGGGAAACATGGTCATTCAGTAATACTGCCGGGTTTCTACAGATACAAAGCTGAATGCTAAATCGGTGAAGTATCCCTTTAAATAATAATAAAAAAAATATATTTTAGTCTAAAATAACATGAAGCACAAACAGGTGATCTTCTTTGGCCAATGGGCGCAGCACCCGGTAAACTTTTGACCTTAACGCACGGCAGTTTGTTATTGATAGCAAGTTTGGAAATTTAGCAAAGTAGGACCCTTGATTGCGACAACATCATTAATGCCTTCGAACTCAATCACAACACGTATTGTTTTGTTGTGAAGACGTCTATGGTAAGTGCTTGATTTTCCCCTCTTTTGGCTATTACAAATTGAATTAATTTGGTGGTTGAAGCAGCAGAAATCTTAGTTTCATCTATGTATAATGCTCCAACAATAGGAATACTGCTGATTCATCATTAGACTAGTGTTGGTAGCTGGGTGTGTGATTTTGTGATCTGAGCATTTTGGGCAGAAGCGTGCACAGTTTCTGCTTGTGTTGTTTTTAATGCGGGCGTGTACGCGTATAAGTTAGACCCTTTTAAGCCCGATTTACTGTTTATACACAATTACGACGTGTCAACGTATGCACGCGCATTTTGGAAACGAAAGTATGGCGAGAATCAGCAGTGAAGCAACACAGACAGACAAAGTTATTTTAAAAAGTTGACTTTATCAACACAGCTACAGCCGTGGAGTGGATAGAAGACGTTAGCAGATGGCCAAATATAAAGTGACCAGATACATTTATACGTATATTAGTATATTATATTAGTTTAACCAAATGCAACAACCAGACAATTTGATGCTGGGAAACCGTTTTAATAAACTTTCTGAGTTCCTAACACGTTAGAACCAATGGCAATAACACCATTCCCGTTGCCAAAATGCGTTAGCAGGCTATTTGGTCACGTGGGCTGTTAAAGGGTCTAATATATATATATATATATATATATATATATATATATATATATATATATATATATATATATATATATATATATATATATATATATATATATATATATATATATATATATATATTATATACCAAGGGTGGTCCAATGCGACCTCCATAATGAAACGCCCCCAAAATTCAAAGCACCTTCTCTTAAGTGATGAGCATCCCCATAGCACCTGCATCAGAAAATCTCTGGAGCCGCCACTGCGATCCCACCCTCAAGTCAAATCGCCATTTAAAGTCACGCCTCTTTCAAAACGCTTGAACACGCACAAATCAGACGGTCACATCTCATGTCTCATTCAGCAGTGAGAAAGCTTTGCAGTACAAAGTGAATAACACTTCCAAAATAACCAACATAAACAACTGGTTTACATCAGAATTAGTTTAAGCACACGTTCGGTTGTGTATAGTAACTGTTATGCTAATCCGCAAATGAACACAAATTTCATAAGCAACACAATGTTTCATCAAAGTAGAATATCTGAATCCATCTCAATACAAACATATCGCATACCTACCTTACCAAAATAAACAGTGCAACGACTCTTTCAGACCCTTTGCCTCCTGCAGCCATTCACATCTCGTGGTAAAGCAGAAAATTAACCGATGTTCATTTGGGTTTTTGCTCTTGCTGATCCAGGCAGTTTTTGCTGTTGTTGTTTTAAAAGACGTCCATGGGCGCGGGAAGTGGTGGCTGGTGCTTGCAGTGGGCATTCAAATTACGCTTACGTATGAGGGACAAAAAAGGAAATGTCCGTTCGGACCGAAATCTATGATCGGTCGAAAATTTTTTGGTCCTACGGCTTTCACAGATGACATAAATTTCTACAAATACATTTAAACCACTTAACACAGGGATTGCTATCAGGATGTGAGGAGACTTTTAACCAGCATAACTTAAAATGTTTCAGGCTCATATCTGTTACCCTACCTTTAATATACGCAGATCCACGAATATGCAAATTGTGCAGAAAATCTTCCATAAGATACCCAGAAAACCCTCAGTGCACGCACACAGATGATAGAGGGATGTATCAACAATTCTTAGTTAAGGTAATAACATATTTTAATATTGAAAATGAGTAGACTATTCCTTTAAGCTGTCATTTTAGTTTTTATTAGTTTTAGTCACGTTCATACTCTTTTTAGTCTAGTCAAGTTTTGGTCAACTAAAAGTCTGGGCATTTTAGTCTTATTTTAGTCAGACTTATCCATGATTATTTTTGTCTAGTTTTAGTCGACGAAAACTGATGACATTTTAGTCTAGTTTTAGTCAGTGAAATTGTATTTTAGTCTCTTTTTAGTAATGCAATTCTATTTAACCCATATAATATAATGACATAGTAGTAGTATAGACAAAACAATTTCAGCCAAACCCATTTCAAACAAAAGTTATATTATTGTTACCTTATAGACTTAAAGGAACAGTATGTAGGATTGTGGCCAAAACTGGTATTGCAATAACAAAACTAGTGGCTAAAACTGATACTGCAATCATACAACTGGTGGCCAATAGACAAAATGATAAAATAAACATCAGTTGAGGGCTGCAACTCCACATTTTAAATGACAATATCCTGGCCAAACCACTGTTGTCAGTGATATAAGTATTTGAAATGATTTCTTAATGTCTAGTGACATATCAGGGCCATTTTATGATAAATTGATATAAATTTCTTACATACTGTTCCTTTAAGAATACATCCATTCCAGACATGGAAGATGCTCTGATTTGAATTTAGAAGATATTTATTTTACTATCCTTTGAGTGAGTGACTTGAATGTTCGTAAGAGTGCATGTGGCGCTGTAACTTTTACTGAATATTGCCATGTTAATGTGTTCAGGCCAAGACACTTGTCAAACATGTGAACCGAGGGTAAGATTGGACATTTTAAACATGAGTTAGAACAACTTCCTGTTTCATTGCGAAACACAGAAATTTGGCAGGCAACCACGGACACACCCTCCATCGAAACGTCAAGATCTCCACAATTTAGCATCGCAAAGGCCTTTACATGACACAGACCAAATATGATCTGATTAAATTTCTAGGAGGAGTTTGTTAAAGTACGAACCCCAGAAATAGCTAAATTTGCACTCAAATTACAGAGAAAATTCAAAATGTCCGACTTCCTGTGGTGTTTAGAGCTTGGCTAGACACTTATTAAACGTGTGACATCTGAGGCTTGTAGGACAATGTATGCCTGAATTACAACAGCTTTCTGTTCCATGGAAAAACATTAAACTTTGACAGGCCCTTCAATGAAAAGTCAAGATCTCCGCAATTTATCATTGCAAAGGGCTTAAGATCAGTCTGACCAAATATGATGATGATCTGATTAAATCTCTACGAGCAGTAAATCCCACCATAAAACATGGCATTTCCTGCTGCCACTAGGTGGCACTATGACTATAACTGAAAATTGTCATGTTGATGTGTTCAGGCCAAGATCCTTATCAAACACGTGAAGCGCCGGGTCAGAATGGACATTGAAAGCCTGAGTTAGAACAACTTCCTGTTTCATTTTAACATTGCAAAAGCCTTTAGATGAGATTGACCAAATATGATGATGATCTGATTAAATCTCTAGGAGGAGTTTGTTTAAGTATGAAGCCTGGAAATGCCAAAATGTGCAGAGAAATCACAGCGAAAATTCAAAATAGCCGACTTCCTGTGGGGTTTAGAGTTTGGTTCCAAGGGACTTTTTTGTAGATCTTGAGGTGATAGATGACCCTACCAAATTTCATATATGTACGTTTTTTGTAGCGGTGGGCTGTTCTCTTGAAATTGTGCAGGTGGCGCTATCGAGTAATTTCTACACGCCCACTTCTGACACCTATACCACATGTAAATTGTAAATTTTCGTCACTTCTGACATGTGTGCTAAGTTTTTGAGCATGTTTAGGCCCTCAAAAATGTGATTCATTTCGGAGAAAAAAAGAAGAAACTGAGCAAAAGCAATAGACCCCTTCAAGGTTTGTAAACATTGAATGACTATCGGGTGCGCGCGCAGCAAACTGTTCATACCATCCAGGCTTTATCATTTAATCCAACAGGGCTGAAAAATGATGACTTACCTCAAATGAAATGAGCACTACAAACACAAGCCTCTTTGATATTTGCATTGTTCCAGTCTGCACGTTTATTGCTTGCAGCCGCAGATGTTGTATTTTTTTGTTTTTGAGATTCTGCGTGAATCGTGAAAACTTAACGGCAGACCTGGTGCGATTTTCACAGCCCACGACGTAAGTAGGCATTTTTGACGATACCGAATAATACGCAACTCAATCTGCTTTAATGGCTTTTCTGACCCTGACATGCGCAGAGGGAACTGTTGTGACGTGAACCGTGAAGGGGTCTATAGGGCTTTGCACCCATGGTGCAGGCCATTCTAATAACAAAACTTCAGACACTGCAGAGAAGACAGGACTTTAAACACGTCACATGTATTTCGGGGACTTTTTCCGGTATCTGTGTAATACAGATTCCGGCAAATCATTGGCAGTGTGAATGAACAAACGATCCCAGAAAAATTCCGGGTGCATTTTCCATGTATTTTCCGGATTGTCTGTGTGAAAAGGGCTATAGATCAGTGGTTCTCAACTCCAGTCCTCGGGACCCACGTCTGCAGATTTTGGATGTCTCCCTTATTTAACACACCTGATTCAGATCATCAGCTCGTTAGGATAGATTCCATGAACTGAACTGAGTAGCCGTTTCCCAATGTCAAGGATACTTCCTTGGCAGGACTAGTCCTTTCAAGTCACTTCCTTTAGAGGCTAGGCGAGGCTCCTTTTAAGCATTCGGAGAACACGTTAAATGGAACAGGCTAGAAAGTGCACGTCATTGCGTCATTGCGTGATTGAAAGGTGTGCTTTCGGTGCTGCGCGCATAGGATTGTGGGTGATTTCAGCGCGTGAAGAGCGCGAAGGATACAAATTTGCATCCTTTCCTGTATATGGGATATTTCTCGAACGAAGGACTCAGTCCTTGGCTGAAATTTCAAGGATCCTCGACATTGGAACAGTCCTTCGACGGACGTCGATGACGTAGCATCCTCGAAATTCCAGCTTCCGAGGATCCTTCCTTGACACTGAGAAACGGCTAGTGTGTCAGATATGAGAGACATCCAAAATGTGCAGAGCAGAGGGTCTCGAGGACTGGAGTTGAGAACCACTGCTATAGATATACACGCATGCTACATTCTGCAGTTTTAGACACATAATTACTAAGTTCGGTTTCACATAATAATCCCTTCAGTGTATTGTGCTTTCACCACAGGAGGACTTTAAATAGCAGTGCACCAACATGAATGTGACTAATATTTGGTGTGGGCAGATGTTGTTGTTTTCAGCAGGTCGCCGAATGGACAGTTGTGTGTGTGGTCATTGGGGAACATGTTGACCCTAGTTACCCCGAGTTTCATCATATCATGTAACCAAGTCACGTACTGACGTCAAGCAAAGCCACAATATCTGCTATTACCACATACTGAAAGTATATTGTTGCTTTTAAAGCTGTGTTTGATCTGTTGAAATAGGTCTTTAAAAACAGAAGGAAATGCACACATTTGATGTAATGTCAAAGTTACACATAGTGACAAAATAAAGTTCATGTCCTAGGATGGGGGGTCAAACTCAAGACACTCCTTTATTTTATGTGGCCTGCAAGAGTTTATTTAATTGTTGTTGTTGTTTTTTACATTAACTAAGACATAATATACACGCTGGGTAAAGCCAGTTGGGTTATTTTGTTGGGTTGTTTTATCAGTGTTGGGTAGTTTTTGTGTAACCCAAATGTTGGGTAATTTGGAAACAGAGCTTTATAGATACTTAATAGATACATATAGCCGTTTCTCAATCTTACTTTCTCTGCCAAGGTCGTTTAAATTAGGATATTTAAAGGCGGAGTCCACGATGTTTGAAAGCCAATGTTGATATTTGAAATCACCTAAACAAACACGCCCCTACCCCAATAGAATCTGGACCTTCTGTTGATAGACCCACCCCACACATACGCAACACGGCATTTGCTTTGATTTGATTGGATATAAGTGTGTTTTGGTAGTCGGCCCGTCTCCTTTTCCAACGCGTTTTTCAAACATCGTGGACTCCGCCTTTAAGTCATTTTTAACAGCATAATTTATAAATAAACATTACTGATGTGCATCTTGAGACAAAACACTTGCACTGATATATTTTAAGATATGACAGAGCAAGTTGTTTTCGATAAAGAAAACACTAACATTTAAGTTAGTCTGGGACTATAGGCTTAAGCCCTGTCTGGGAAACCGACCCATCATTGCATTCGGTCTTATAGGCCATACCCTTTGAAGTCTTCGTCGTTAAAGTTAACTAAATAACAAAACAAGAAGAGAAAATCTGTCTAACTATAAATTTGTAACAAAGATAAATCCAAATTTATCCTAAATAGTTTCAATTACTTTTTGCCTAAAGTGTTAAGTTTAAGGTGTATCATGGAGTTAGATTTTACGAAAGTTACTGCAGTTAAGATGAGATCTTTTGTTTCATTAACAGACAGTAAATCAGATGTGAGAAATAGAAAAGTTAAAAATTTAGCCTTACATTATGTTTACATGCCAGTAATCCATGCAGTCAGTGCACTAGCCACTAGGACACTGTTAAGTAGCCTTGGTCACCTCCTGGCAATCCTAATGATTAATTATTATTAATTATTTCTGCCACTCTTTGTATAAAGACCTAACCTTACACTGTATTTATACGTGTGATTGACGTGTGTGTGCAAGATGATGTGGTCCATCCCCATCTTGCTGATCGCCTCTGTCATGGACCCTGGACATCTCTCTTTTTGCTAATTTTTTAAAATGTTTCATACTTTAGAAATAGCCACTGTGGTAGATGAAAATGAGACAATCCGCCCTCTTTCGATATTATTCCTCTGGATTGATCGCGTGCTCTTTGATAATGTAATGTTGCGTGGAAATGGTAAATGGCATGGCCGCAGGAACTAGGGGTGCTGAGGGTGCGGACTTCACTTGAAATAAAGTTTTTGTTTTCCAACAGGTTTTTAATTTTCCACCTTCATAAAATTGTTCAAAATATAATTTAATATAATGATATAAGGAAATGAGTAGCCTATCAATAAAATACAATATAATCTGGGGATTCAACAATACAGTTAGTCCACGGTTCAATACATTTTTCGGTTCTTAACCACGGTTTTCGGTTCGGTTCTGATGACTTGGCCTATTAAAGTGTTTTTAAATTATAATATATAAAAATGATATCCCATTTAAACTGGGGAACACGTGAATTCTTACATTTCGAAAATAAACACATGTAAACATAAACTGGCCAATCGATTGTCCAAAAATGCAGTAACTTAGCTAGCTTAAAATTTAACCTGCAGCAGCCTAATTTACAGCAACCCAATCTGCACAATGTCCAAGAGGAAAAGGGGAGGAGACATTAGAAACTACTTTAGCAAACAGTGCTGTACTGTAGGTCTAAGTGATGATCTTATTATGGAGGCCTACTGTAAAATCCAGCAATAAGAAAGAGGCTATTCTAGCTGGCTAGTTAGTTAATTAGTCCATCTAATCAATGTTACATTATGATTTAACAGTAGGCCTGCTGATTATCTCTGTTATCTAATGAACAATAACAGTTTCCATGCACATGTTGTAGACTGTTGCTTAGCTGTAGTTGATAGTGTAGAATACTGTAAGGATTAGGTCTCGGGTTAACATTTTTTCATAATTTTGCATTAGAATCAGCAGCAGTCTCTTCAGTCAAGTTAAGGCACTTCTGCGTTTGTTGTTCCTGCCTCATCTGCTAAAGCAGAGAGAAGTTTCAGTGTCTTGAGACGCCTGAAGACATGCGCTCTTCAATGTCACAAACCTGACTCAACAGTGTGGCTGTTTGTCATGTTCACAGAGAGAGAATGTATAAATTGGACAAGAAGAAACTGTGTCAAGAATCTCTTTAAGTTACTGATCGGCACATGCATGTTTTTGGGTCATTTTAGAATCAGTAATAGTTTATTTTGTTTAAGTTACTTTTTTGGACAATGTACATTGTTTCTTTCTGTATCTAAACTGCATTGCATGTTTTACTTTGTGCAACTAAACCTTTAACATTTCTTGGTTCACTTGATTTTTCAGAACATTTTAACCAGATGCTTTCAAAAAGTGATGGTGACAAAATCAGCCATTTCAAAAAGTGGGGACATGTCCCCAGCGTTCCCAGTGTAAATGACACCTATGGGAGCGCACAGACGTGCCTGGCACACACAGTTATTTGCGCGTCAGTGTTGAGAGAAGCGGGTATTTGTTGCAGCGGATCAAAGATCATCATCTTTTTACGCTCCTGGATACCTAATCATAGACGGTAAAAAGTGCGCTACACATGGCATTTTTAAAACCGAAAAGTTTATTTATAGTTTGATTACGGATATGTCACGTCATGTTCGAATGCATATTCGAATATCGAATAAAAATTGACAGCCCATTTGAGCCCCCCCTAAATACGAAAATCCTAGAATCGCCTGGTACTCACTGAAACTTGCGCACAAACAAGGAAAACGCGTGCACACGTTAGCGATATATGTATATGAAAGAGACAAATGAATGGATGGATAAAGCATGAAGTAGGTATGAATACATAAATGTATATGAACGAGTTTATATGAAAAATGAATACAATCTTACCGACTTTGGCATCGCAATAAGCCTGCTGAGGATGCGCAGGAGAACAGCTGCAGGCTCCGGCGAACTTTGCGCATGCGCAGAACAGCAGCAGCAGCAACACGCACACTCCCTTCATCTTCAACAATGATGAGTTTACTCTAATACTGCTGTAAAATTACAGTAATACACTGAATGCAATACTGTAAGACTGTTCACTGCTGAGAAACACGCGCAATGTTGTCCAAGCCGCTTCCTCACACGAGCTGATTTGGGAAACCTAACTGGTAAGTATTACATAAAGAAAACTAAGACACAAGTGCTAGTAAAACTTAGTTAAGTGTAGTACTGCAGTGTAGAGTCGTAGAGCTGCGGTGACTCTTTAAATGTCTCTCTCTCCCTCTGTGTGTGTGTGTGGCTTTTATTAGCTCAGCTCCGCCCACCTTTACTTTACATCACTTTTGACTCATCATACCCTCATTGTTTGTGTCTCTGGTTGATCATTATTTTAACATTTTAAGGATAGCAGACTAAAGTATGACTAATACAGATTTCCTGACAATGTTTAGAAAAAGAAATATTAGGCAAAACAGACTCTCTAAACTTCAGTAGTGCTTAGCCTATGACTAACTACCCTGCTGAAAAAAACAATAGAGACCATTACAGAATCTGTAATGGTTTTAATGGGAATTCTATTGGTTTTATTGGACATTGTAATGGTCCCTGTTGGTCTCTATTGGTAATTTGCTTACTTCTATTGGTGACATGCATCGTCTATTGGATACCATTAAGGACCAATAGAACACCTTTGAAAACTTATAGTGGTATCTACTGGACACCAGTAGGAACCATTATGACTCCAATAGATATAGTGGTTTCTTTGAAAAGCTGTAATGGTCCTAGTGGGTACTGCTGAAAAAACAATAGAAACCATTACAGAATTTGTAATGATTTTAATAGTTATAATGAATTTCTGTTGGTTTTAATGGACACTGTAATGGTCCCTGTTGGTCTCTATTAGTCTTATTGGTAATTTGCTTTCTTCTATTGGTGGCATGTATTTTCTATTGAATACCATTAAGGACCAATAGTACACCTTTGGAAACTTATGGTGGTATCTACTGGACACCAGTAAGAGAACCATCCCAGCAGGTATATGTCAGACCTTCAATGTTAAAATTTGGTTGAAATAATGTCAGTTCTTTGTTCAGCTTTGAAACAACGGTAAATGGTGAACGGTTGCAAAGGGTCAATAAAATAAACGTTTTATGACACTGTAATTTGTGAATCATTTATTGAAAAGTTGTAAAAACGCATTTTATGAAACTGACAAAAATACTTACTAATATTTAAAAATTTAACAACAGTAATTGATAGAGTTCAAAATATTCATATAAATAATCTATGTAACTTTATTTGCCCCTTTCAAAACAAGTGGTGATCTCAGTACCCAATTTGGGGAAATATTTTTGCCCATGTTATATAATGTTTAAGAAGCAAAAAAATGGTTTATGTATATCATTTAATTAATTCTAACACTCATGTGATTTCCATGGCTAGTTATGAATGCAGGAGATGGATTAACAGGTATCTAGCCACCAGGATTTTGCCATTAATACTAGTTATAATAATAATTATTAAAATAAATCTTATGAAAATAATTATTATTGTTTGTTATTATCTTAGCAGATAATTTCTTTTTGATGTTTACTGTTGTTGTTGAATCAAAAAACACAGTTATTACACTGTTACTTTATAATAAAACCATAATCAGTTTTTATAAAGGTCTGTCCATTTAGAACAAAATGTGCATGCATGTTTATGTAGAAATACTTGAACACACCCCCGAATGAAGACCTAAAAAGCTTTGCTTTAAAAGCACAATATTTCTTTTTATTTAAATTGAAATTGTAATGTTAAACGAGTTCTAAAAAAGTCATTTTCAATCCCGTCTTCCTTACATTTTTATTTTCTTTAACATATATATTGTCTTTTGTTATGTGTTATTAGGCTTGTTCGAGTTCATGTGGCGCTGCGAGACGTCAACGTAGTCGCTCTCGCGGTACATTGACGTCATTCGACTGTCGGTTCAGCGCCGCATGAAGTTGAACACACCTATTATTTGCAGGCGCGCGCCTCGTGAGTTCAAACAGCGTACATTGTGGATTTAAAGGTGTAGCGGAAGATTTTCTTGAATTTTAGAAAAGATCCGCCTTCTCCACTTTTTTAAAAAATGCAATCGCGCAACACTCCTGATTGACAACTAGGAGGACCAATAGTCTTGATGATCCACCCGGAAAAAGAAAATCCTCCACAATACCATTAACTGATGTTCTCCTCAGACCTTTTCCTTTCTGTGGTAAATTCTGAGGTAAGTTTTCCTTAATTCCTGGTTACCTCATTAAAATAAGTTAACAGTAATGTTAATTTTGTTGTTGGTAATTCGATATGATTAATATATTATGAACTTTCACGTTATCTGTTGATAGCGTGACGCATGGGCGAGGCTAGCCCCTTTTTAGGGGTGCTTCAGCACCCCTAAAAAGGAGCTCAGCACCCCTAAAACTTGGGGCAAGAAATTTAATTATTCTAAAATGTTCGTTCGACTTTGACCAGGTTAAATAATGTCCAAAACATACTCCGTAGTTTGTGGTTTAAAATATATAATAAGGTAGAAAATGAAAACCTCCCCGCTTAGCAAATGGTGTCATCCTCCTCTACTTCTCTGTACCTGCATCGCTTAGCCCGTCCGTCATTCAGCGTGAAACACACGCAGAGTGAGAATCAGTTGTGTTGTGATGCAACTTTTTTGTTCAAATCTTACAAAATGTTTACGTTATGTTTATAATGAGCGAGTACATCACAAATCAATCTTTCAAGTCATGTTTTTGTCTTATAATGAATCACCATGGTACACGTATAATAAGTGTTTATTTTCGGATTATTTAAGTCTGGCGGGTACCCGCGCGGTGCGGAGTAGCACAGTACCTGGGTGACTCGTCCATAGACTTAAACGGAGAGAAGTAGCACCGGTTACAATGTTCTTCCGCAAGACGCATGCAGTGCGTCTCAGTGGGTAGTTGCATACGTGTGTCTCCGTTGTTAAAGTTTATTGTATGATTTATCGTTAATTTGAGACTTATTTTAACAATCGGGAGTCATGTAAACATGACATCACGGGCGTCTTTTCTGGTCAGTCGTCATGAAAACATGGCGTTTGGAACAGAGTGAAAACAAACTACATATCACTGTATACCACCAGTAGGCTACCGGTAAGTTATGTGTGAAATCACTAACTGTCTGACTATCAAACTAGACAATAAATATTTTTTTAGTTTGTCACATGTAGACTAATATGAAGGTGATAACGTCTTTAACCCTTAGTGCAGGAGTCACAAGTGTTTTGTTTTAGACATATAGTAAAGGTAATGGTTCAATTAAAGGACTGTTAAAAGAAAAGCTGCAAATTAACAAACTATTAATAAACCTACTATATGTTGTAGGCATAAAAGTTATAAATTAGGAGATTTGTCATTTTGACAAAGGCAAACAATACACTGTATATTCACATAAAACCATACCCACACTGCTGGTGTAGCCCACCTTTTGTCCTGAGACTTTAATATGGCTTTAATGGCAAAAATGTGCTAGCTCACCATTAATTAGAAATAAAAAGGTTGGCAAAATATGCATCTGAAAACTCACCAGATTGATGCTTTAAAATATGTAATTTTAAAAAAATTCTAAGGGGGAGCATGCTCCCGGACCCTAGGGGTAATATTCTTCTCATCTTTTTCACCCCTGACCCATTTTCATGCCTGAAAGGTCTCCAAAAAATCTTTATTTTGGAGTTAGTTGAACCAATGTTAAAATGATAGCTATTTTACAATATACATATTATTGGTTTCTGTAGGAAAAAAGAGCGGGTGGTGGCAGCGGAGCTCATTGGGTGCTCAGCACCCCTAAAGCTCTAACCCTAGAATCGCCTCTGGCGTGACGCAGCTGTGAGAGCTAATAACGTAAGTGTGGTGCAGATGTTTTATTTCTTTACCTTCTATAAAAATGTGTTATGCTTGTTCTTAAATGTATTTGCCATTGTTTAGTTAACTATAATAACGCAAGTTATTTTGATATGGGTTTTGACGAGTAAATCTAATGTTATATAACTTACAGTACGGGCACAGTTTACAGAAGAATTAAAACACAAGCCATAAATTCTGGAGTAACTATTGTATATTTATGTTCACTTTTCTTTCAGGTCATTTTCTTGGTATATTGTGATGTTTTCCATTGGCTGAACTAAGTGTAAGTATTACTTTGTGTTTACATTGGCACCCAGAACATAAGTGCTCAAAGAGTGCATAAGTAAATCAATTTTAAAGCCCTCTTCAAGACAGTGGATAAATTAAAATATTAACTACAACTAAATAGTCAGAGCTCACTTTGACTTGATGTAAATCTCAGTCTCATATATGTATTAGATGATGTATAGCTTTAAAAAAAAATGTTTTAGATTTTATTGTGCTTAAGGTTAGAACACAGCGTCATTCACACAAATCAAATCTTATGATGACACACTGGCTTTCTGTAAGCAATGAAATCCTGCAGATGTACTCTAAAACAAAGACAATTATAAAAATCCTTTTGGAGCAAGTAAAACATCTACAGTTAAACCAATAAAAAAATACTTGTGATGTGGTATGAAAAACTAGTGCAGTATACATTGTAGTATTTTAGCACTAATGCTATTATTGCCTAGCCTGACGTTGCCATACTCAATTCTAGTCAGCGGTTTCGCGTGTGTTTGCACGTCGACGCGGACGGCGACGCACAAGTATAAAGTGCGATTTATAGTCGTGCGTAGGTCCTACGGCGTAGCAGCGACGGCGTAGGTTCTGCGTCGGTTTTCATTTATACTTGTGCGTCGCCGTCCGCGTCGACGTGCAAACACACGCGAAACCGCTGGTTGGCAGTAATCACGCGTGTAACCACAGTAGCAGCAGAAGTCGTCACAGAAGAAGAAGCTAAGCAAGTAAACCCACAAACGAAGAAGAAATAGCAACTTATTGTGTATAATTTGAGAAGACCAGCAATGATGGAAGTAAATAAACAGAGACTTATGTTTCAGTTTGAGTTAAATCACTCCTCAACTTGGCTCATCTTTGTTTTCATCGTCTCAAACGGAAATACATATGACGCAGTTTTTTTTACCTGACGGGAGGGGTTGTGGTGGACCAATCACAGCGCTTGCGGTCCGCGTAGAGCCGACGCGCTGTTAGAAATTTTGTGAGGTGCGCGTCAGGCTACGCAGAGCTACGCACAGGCTACGGATAGCCTACGCCGTAGCTACGCCGTAGGACCTACGCACGACTACAAATCGCCCTTAAATAAAAACCGACGCAGAACCTACGCCGTCGCTGCTACGCCGTAGGACCTACGCACGACTATAAATCGCACTTAACTGCAGTGAATTAGTATTGCACACATTCAGTAACTATTTGCTGTAAATGTTAAACAGAGATTTAAAGAACACAAAGTTGACATAATATGACATATGAAGTCAACAAAGTAAACATATATGACATTGTATTGTAATTTACATTTATAGAATCATAGGAAACCTCTGCATAATTGTGGTAATAATTTTTTTATATGTCCTTACCATTTGCCAATTGATATAGTGTGGATTTTAGCTATTTCTTTGTTAAATAGTTGGAAAAGACTGCTTAAAAATGGTTTAAAATTCAAATATAATCATATTTTAGAAATTAAATTGAAATAAAAGCTTTTACTGAGTTTAAATGCCTGAGATTAGAGTCTTTATTATTATTTTATACACTTATGCTTTCCTTCTGATAAAAGTACCAAAAAAGTTCAGTTAAAATCTAATGAATACTGGTCTCTGTAAAATGTAGATGACAGCAGCTTTGATTCAGTTTTTCCACCGAGAAAGAGAAGCGTAAAGTGATGATTTGTGATTGATTGGTGATAGAAGGACTGTCACAATCAAATAAATCAAATGATTACTTTATATTAAACTAAAGCAACAGATAATGTGCATGTCAAGATCATATAATTATATTTCGTATATATTATTGTTTATAGATGTCAAATATCAATAGACTTTTTTCTCTTTTATTAAAAACTGCCACAGCAAACATCACGCAGGCTTGTACTGCTTGCAAACATGCACACGCGAGTGATGGTTGATTAAAATGGCTGTTTTCTGAGAGGGTATCTGTGTTCGTGGAATCCGGGCAGGTTTCTGCTTTTCATCCAGACCTTGACGCTTGTGTGTTCGACTGGTGGGGAGCTGACTGATCGGCGTATGACATCAGAGTAACGCGAGAGCAAAGGTAAAGGCGGACCCTTTTGTAACATTTCGAATTGCTCTCGCGGTACTCTGATGTCCTCGCTGCCGAACTTTATGCGCAGCGCCCACTGATCTATATAAATGACTGGATTGCGCATGACGTCACAACTGTGAAGCCACCACGCCGCCTTGTTGGTATACCCAAACATTCCATAAAATCAATGGACTCGATCAGATTTTAATGATAAAACATCACTTTACAAGTCTTCGTTTTTATATCTAACGTTACCCTGTACATTATTACAACACAAACGTCCTAAGCATGTACATAGTTATTTACTGAAAGTTGTACATTTTAGTTTTTAATCAGTTATTATACATTCATCTTCATTACAGTATCAGATCAGCAGACAGACCGCAGCATTTAGTATTAATGACAAACGTGCTCATTCTGAAATCTATATAAATAATCATACTTTGTACCGTATTTTCATGCAATAATTTGCTGGTTTTATGTCATCTAAACTTACACGTTACCTAAACTTATTTAGAGAATTAACGCTGACCGTGTAGCTGAATTTCAGAAAAAACGTTATTTATACCCGTGTCATTAACAGAACGCAGCAGACACACTCACCTTAACGGTTTTTTATAAATCCATTTTCCTGCCCGATTAAAACATAAACATTGAAAATAACACCAGAATTAACAGTTAATTTACGTACACATATCCTAAAAATAACCTTGCGTGACTGATACGCTGTAAAGCGGGGGAATTTAAAACATGATTTTGAATGGAAGTCAATGACGCCGTCTGCCGGTTGGGTATACCAAGATGGCGGCTCGAACTCTGCGCTGGCTTCACCTCACGCTGTTACGTTAAGCGTTCTATGCGCAATCCAGTCATTTATATAGATCAGTGGCAGCGCCACATAAAGTGAAATGCTCTTTGACTCTTTGCAGCAAAGTACCAGCAACATGAGAAGTGGTGGCACGCACAAGACAGTGAAGGTACGCTAAAATATAAAAGTGTCAGTAACCTACTGCGGGCACTGGTTTAGCTACTTACATCGTGCTTTGCTCTTTCACCAGCCCGCAGCCGCGCACTCGCTCTTTATTTTGTAGCTGGCGCTCCGGCTTCTGTAAACAATAACTCCACCTTCTTTGATTTGATTGGCCATCGCATCATTTTGACTTTGACGAGCCCTTTATGCTGATTGAGGCACATCAGATAGAGAGATCGGCGTTTTTACAGTATTTACAGTGAGGTATATTAGGCAATTATTTCATGACTTTTATTAAACTCAATGGAAATCTCAATGGTGGGCACGAGCCTACGTGAGAAAATGGATGTGTGGCGCGAGAGCGTGAGAATGGGGTCAATTCCGTGAGTCTCACGGTGAATGCGTGAGAGTTGGCAGCTATGGACCTATAAGGAACTCATTCAATTACGTCTGACCGTGGGTTCACGCCAGCCGCGTTGGAGGCGTCTACCGTGTCTAGTTTGCCGCTTAAACATTTTGAATGCATTGGAGCGTCTAGAGCGAAGTAGACGTGTAGAAAAAGCAAGCATTTGACGCGCGTCAGAGGTGAAATTCGCTTCTTGTGGGAGGGGCAAATACTATGCGGTTGTCTGTTGGCTGATGTTGATCAAGCATTCATTGAGAGAGTTACCGGGTTTGTATTTGGTCACCTTACTAGGGGGAAAATAGTTTTAAAAACGGCATGAGTCGATAAACGTCACATGACTCAAAAGTGAAATGTGTATTTACAACTTACCAGGTTGCCCAGTGTCCTCACTGACACTCTTCCAAGCGAGGTCCTTTTTATTCCTGTCTCTATAGAAATAAGAACTTGTGTCGTATAGCTCCGGGTGACTGCTTACAGACAAAATCAAGGGTTCCTCCATGTTGAATGAGTGACTCCGAGCAGCAGCAAACGGGTTCCTGATTGGTTAATGTGACGCGAAAATCCACCGAAGTTCAAATTTTTCAACTTGGGCGTCAGCCACAAATTTGTGTCAAACGCAAAATGCACAAAAAGCACCATTCGTGCAAACTAGACGCGCGAATGAGGCGGAATCGCATTTAATTCGGTGCAATAAACGCTTCGTTCGCACCACGAGACCTCCAGACGCACGTCAATGCGTCTTCACATCGACTTAACATTGTAATCACTTGTGCTTGATGCCTCTACCGCGGCTGGTGTGAATGCAGTATGAGGCTGATGTGTCTTACATTACTGTCCATAATAAAGATGTGTTTCTCCTAACAGTGAATCTGTGGATGTTATCTTGAAAGGTATTTGCTCTATTTGGTTGAAATGTTTATGTGTGGTGGGGTAAATGGTTTGTTTATAGGGAATAAAGGTTCATTACATTATGTAAATCAAAGTTTGTCTGATTTGTTTATAATATCTTTACTACATTTTCTAGCTTTACTTTGCAAAAGTTTTTATCATTACATTAATAGCTATCTTTAATGGCAACAATATCTGGATCTTTAATAAAACTACATTTCTAAACAATCTTTGTCTGCTTAGTTTACAGATCATTTTGATAAAATAAATATATTTCTCCTTTCATTTTAAAATTGACTTAAGAACACTTAATATTGATACATTTTTATGTGTATCATTATAAAAGAGATTTGTTTAGATGAGTGTTACTGCTTACTGTAATATCATACATATCGCAATTTTTAAATGCCTAATGCCTTTCATTTACCTATGACAACCTATTTGGCCTTGTGGACTTTTGGAACTCATTAGCCTATAGTTTGTTTATTTTGTTTACTGAAATGTGAATGTATACAGATAGAGTACCATGGTGTTATCTAATGGACTAATATGGAATGAGTGTAAGAATGTAAATACCAGTGCCATTTTTAAGATGGATATTTATATTTTAAGATTGAAAATAAACATCCATTACAAGGCATTTAATTGATCATAGATAAAATTATGATAATAAATTAAAACATTCAGTTTCATTGTGACCATATGTCACATGTGACCAATTAAAACAGAAGTAAAAACTAGCTTTTATAAAAATTAACTTTTGGAAATAAAGTGCCTAGACGTCTGTCAATAATGAGCATGTGCAGTATATTCATGTCTTACATCTGTTCACTGTTTTAATCTTTTTCTCCAAAGAATGAACAAAGCTCCTGCATCCTAACATTAAAAGTCACACTGCCAAGGAAAAAACAGAATTAGGCAACTGGTATGAGTGTTTACATTGATGTAAGACAGAGTACAAGTTGTAACATTATAAAGAATTACTTCATGCCTTTCTCAGACCTTGCTCATCATAATAATGGCCAGACTTTCTTTTTTTCTCTTACAAAATAAGCTCCTTTCAATCTATACACATATGAACATTTTACTGGAACTTGTGATCTGAAGTTTACTGAAGGGTACTGAACATTAATGAGACCTTTACAGGAAATCCTGCTTTACCATAACACCACTAAAACATGTGGGATTTACATGACGTACACCAGTGTGAACTAGTCTAAACTTGAAGACTTGGCAGTGATGAAAGCTTGACTATCAGACATGTCTTGTATTGTGGTTTTATATGGGAAAATGAGAGTACATCTGTTTACTGGAATTCTTCTCATTGAGGTTCATCGTGAGTCAGAAAGACTGGAAACTATTTTTATACAGATAACACAATTTTTTTTCCAGATATAATTTCCTTTTTTCCCAAAACAGCACAGCTGCAATAGAATCTGAAAGTCAAAATGCCTCTGTTTCACTACTTTTATAATAGGCTATAAATATTAAATCCAAATGATATTATCAGCCTTTTTTGGAACTTTTATTTTTGTTAATGATAATGTTGTTCTAGCAGGATTTGAGAATTTAGTGCTTAAGTGGAAGCAAGGAAATCTAATGGTTTGAACAGAGAAAACTTATGTATTAGATGAATGACCTAGAAATAATACAGAATATTGCTCTTTTTTTAAATTATCCAAACCCTAAAACTTTCTTTAGAATTACTATTGGTTTAGGTTAGTATTGTATGATGAAGGGAATGAGACATTATGTGGGTGTAGTGACCATCAGGCCATATTAACAATATGTCATGTCCCAGTTTCTTTCTCTTTCTTTCTCTACACACACACACACACACACACACACACACACACACACACACACACACACACACACACACATTCATACACACACACACTTTGCCCGCTCTCATTACTCTCAGCCCTTCTAGGATGGCACGAGGAGGACATCACCGCTGCCCGACATGCGGTCGAGACGCTTGCTGCCCAGATGTCTGACCTCTCGCAGCAGGTACATCATATCCGCCAGCCGCGGGCCTCTTCACCGGTCGCTCATGTTCCACCGGAGCCACGGATTAACAACCCTCCTGTCTATTCGGGTGAGCCTACTCAGTGCCATGCCTTTCTGACCCAGTGTGAGGTGGTTTTCTCCCTTCAGCCAGTGACGTATGCCAGGGAGCGCTCGAGGGTCGCTTATGTCATCTCCCTTCTCTCTGGTCGCGCCCGGGAGTGGGCCACGGTTAACTGGCAGGCGGAGTCGGATTGTGTCCTCAGTTTCGCTCAATTCAAGAATGAAATGATCCAGGTCTTCGACCGTTCTGCTCATGGCACTGAGGCTTCTCGACAGCTGTCCATCCTTCGACAGGGTAGAGGCTCAGTGTCTGATTTTTCTATTGAGTTCCGCACCCTCGCTACCACCAGTGGCTGGAACGAGCCTGCTCTCATCGCCCGGTTTTTGGAGGGTCTTAATTTGGAGATCAGGCAGGAGATCTTCATTCGGGAGGTTCCTCTCTCCCTCGACGACCTCATCGCTCTCGCCATTCGGGTAGAGGAGCGGTTTGAGCTTCGCCGCAGACCCTGCCGCACGGAGACAGCGGCTTCCTCTTCTGTCAGGGTTGCACCTGTTTTCGCCGAAGCTGTGCCGGAGCCTATGCAGTTAGGTGGTCTTCGTATCTCTCCCAAGGAACGGGAGAGAAGGATTTCCAATCGTCTATGCATGTACTGTGCAGCCGCTGAACATTTTGTGTCTGCATGTCCGGTAAAAGCCAACGCTCGTCAGTAGATGGAGGGTTACTGGCGAGCGCCATCACACAGAAAACCCCTTCCAGGGCTTGTACGTCACTTCCGGTCATGCTTCATTGGTCTGCTTCATCAATAGCCAGTTCTGCCTTAATCGACTCTGGGGCAGAGGGAAATTTTATTGATGAGGATTGGGCTCTACAGCAAGGTATTCCTCTCATGCATTTAAGTGACAGTACTCCTTTATTTGCCTTAGATGGCAGTTCATTACCTAAGGTACAGAAAGAGACTGTTCCATTGACACTTACCGTTTCTGGTAACCATAGAGAGACAATTTCTTTTTTGATTTTTCGTTCTCCATTTACTCCTATTGTCCTGGGTCATCCTTGGCTTAAACGCCATAGTCCACATATTGATTGGTCTAAGGGTTCCATTGTTTCGTGGGGGTTGTCTTGTCATGTTGAGTGTTTAGTATCTGCTGTCCCTCCTGTCTCTTCTGTTTCTGTTTTTCAGGAAGAGGCTGGTGATTTGTCTGGAGTTCCGGAGGAGTATCACGATCTGCGGGAGGTCTTCAGTCGTTCATGGGCCACCTCTCTCCCTCAACATCGTCCATTTGACTGTGCTATCGATCTCTTACCCGGTACCACGCCTCCTAGGGGTAGACTCTATTCTCTGTCGGCTCCTGAACGGGAGGCGCTGGAGAATTATCTTTCTGATTCACTTAATGCGGGTACCATTGTTCCGTCGTCATCTCCCGCTGGTGCGGGGTTTTTCTTCGTAAAGAAGAAAGACGGTTCGCTCCGTCCTTGCACAGATTATCGAGGGCTGAATGACATCACTGTTAAGAATCGCTATCCTTTGCCATTGATGTCTTCAGCCTTCAAGATCCTGCAGGGAGCTAAGATTTTTACCAAGCTCGATCTCCGCAACGCATACCATTTAGTGCGTATTAAAGAAGGAGTCGAGTGGAAGACCGCCTTTAACACGCCCCTCGGTCATTTTGAATTTCGGTCTAGTCAACGCCCCCTCCGTGTTTCAGGCTCTTGTCAATGATGTTCTCCGCGACATGCTTAACATTTTTGTGTTTGTCTATATTGACAACATACTAATTTTCTCCCCGTCTCTCCAGGTTCATGTCCAGCATGTACGCTGTGTGCTTCAACGCTTGCGTGAGAACCGGCTATTTGTCAAAGCAGAGAAGTGTTAGTTTCACGTATCTTCGGTCACGTTTCTGGGTTCAGTAATCTCGGCAGAGGGGATTAGTATGGATCCTTCAAAGGTTCAAGCGGTGGCAGATTGGCCGGCTCCCAATTCTCGTGTCTCGTTACAACGCTTCATTGGTTTCGCAAATTTTTATCGCCGCTTTATCCGAAACTTTAGTCAGGTGGCCGCACCTCTCACCGCTCTAACATCTGTCAAGTCATGCTTTGAATGGTCAGAGTCCACTCAAAAGGCTTTTGATCATTTAAAGTCTCTTTTTACTACCGCACCCATTCTTATTACGCCTGATGTCACTAGACAATTCATCGTCGAGGTTGATGCGTCTTAGGTAGGGCTGTTCTATCACAGCGATCTGCAGCTGATGGAAAGATCCACCTGTGTGCCTATTATTCCCATCGTCTTTCGCCTGCGGAACGTAATTACGATGTCGGCAACCGGGAGCTGCCCGCCATTCGCTTAGTGCTCGGCGAGTGGCGACATTGGATGGAGGGTTCTTCTATTCCCTTTATTGTCTGGACCGACCATCGTAATTTAGAATGTATCCGCTCCGCTAAGAGATTAAATGCGTGTCAGGCTCGTTGGGCATTATTTTTCACGCGCTTTGATTTTTCTATCTCTTACCGCCCCAGTTCTAAGAACGTAAAACCGGATGCCTTGTCTCGGCTCTTTGATCCCTCGACCTCCTCCACGTCACGGAAGGAAATTATTTCTCCTGGTCTCGTGGTGGGGAATCGAAAGATAGGTTAAGCGCTCTTTATCTCGCGTTGCCGTGCCACGAAATTGCCCTAAGGGCTTACTCTTTGTTCTGGTGCCCACACGCTTGGCTGTCCTACAATGGGGACACTCATCTAAATTAACTGCCCATTCCGGCGTTTGGGGCACTTTTGCGGCCATCCGCCAGCGTTTTTGGTGGCCCACATTAGAACGAGACGCACGCCGCTTTATTGCTTCATGTGCGGTTTGCGCTCAAACTAAAGCTGGTAATGCCCCGCCAACCGGTCTGCTTCGCCCGCTACCTGTTCCTACTCGCCCATGGTCTCACATCGCGCTCGACTTCATCACCGATCTTCCCCCGTCTAATGGTAACACAGTCATTTTGACTGTGGTTGATTGGTTTTCTAAGTCTGCCCACTTTATCCCGCTCACTAAACTCCCCTCTGCCAAGGAGACAGCCCAGATTGCTGTAAACCATGTATTTAAATTACATGGTTTACCCTCTGAAGTAGTTTCTGACAGAGACCACAATTTTCCTCTCTATTCTGGAGAGAGTTTTGTCGCCTCATTGGTGCCACTGCCAATCTCTTGTCGGGCTTTCACCCCCAAACTTGTGGTCAAGCTGAACGAGCCAACCAGATCATAGGCCGGCTCTTACGTAGTCTCGCATTTCGTAACCCATCATCTTGGTCTGAGCAGCTCCCGTGGGCAGAGTATGCCCATAATTCGCTCCCATCCTCTGCCACGGGACTGTCTCCGTTTCAGTGCTGCCTCGGGTACCAGCCTCCTTTATTCTCATCTCAAGAGGTTGATTCTAGATGCCCGAGCGTTGAGACATTTATTTCTCGGTGTAAACGAACCTGGAAGGGTGAGATCCGCTCTTTGCCGCTCTCGTAAACGCATGTGCATTACTGCTAATAAGCGTCGGATCAAAAGCCCCCGCTATTTACTGGGTCAAAGAGTGTGGTTATCCACAGCAAATTTACCTCTCCAGTCTGAATCTCGTAAATTGGCTCCTCGATTTATCTGACCTTTTCCTATCACTAAGATTATTAATCCTGTCGCTGTCAAGCTTCGTCTGCCGTCTAGTCTTCGCCGGGTACATCCCGTTTTTCATGTCTCTTGCATTAAGCCTGCCACCCGCTCGTCCCCTCGCTCCTCGCTTTCCGCCATTCGTATCGAGGGGTCACCCGTTTACAGAGTCCGCAAGATTTTGGACATGCGTCGTCGGGGGCGTGGGCATCAGTACTTGGTCGATTGGGAGGGCTATGGTCCTGAGGAGAGGAGTTGGGTTTCTCCCCGGGACGTCTTGGATCCTTCGCTCATTGATGATTTCCTCCGGTCTCGTCAGGCTTCCCCCTTGGGAGCGCCAGGGGGCGCTCCTTAGTGGGGGGGCACTGTCATGTCCCAGTTTCTTTCTCTACACTCACACACACACACACACACACACACACACACATTCTGGTTTCCATGTTTTGTGGGGACATTCCATAGGCGTAATGCATTTTATACTGTACAAGCTGTATATTCTATTCCCCTTACCTACCCCATTCCCTAACCCCAACCATCACAGAAACCCTTATACTAATTCACATTTTCAAGAAATCATTTTGTTTGATTTATAAGCTTGTTTCCTCATGGGGACATCAAAATGTCCCCACAAGGTCACAAAAACACTGGTATTCCTATCTTTGTGGGGACAATTGGTCCCCACAACGTGATAATTACCAGGTACACACACACACACACACACAATAGACTTTTTTAATCTCTGTATTTTTTTTTGATAAACAGCATTGTAAAGAGTCCTTCACAGTCAGTTATTATCCATCATTTCATGTTTTAATTATTTTCATTTTCATTCACATGTCCATTTCTAATCATAAACTTACATGAGCAAGTCAAATGTGTTTACAGTTTTTTTCGATTGCTAAACGACAGTGAGCGCAACTGGAGCTACATGTGCAAAACTCTAACTACAGTCTGCCCTACCAAAAGTCAATGAGCACAACTCTAAACACATGACTCAAAACAGCTCAGTGCAGCCAAACACTAAACACAACCCTCACTGAGATAACACACTGTCACTCACAACACACTGAGAGGAAAAACACTAACATCAAACACCAATACACAAAATACAAACTTTTTATCTTTACAGATTGAACAATTTCAGTGACTTCATAAAGTAATGTTTTCTTCAAATAATTATTTATTTATTGATTGATTTATCATATGATTTATTGAAATTTTTAGAACAGAACAATTCTTTAAGGTAAATGAAAATTAGCAGTTTGTTTCAGTAGTCTGGAGTAATTTACGGAATTACAGTAATGAGAAAAAAAGGTAGAAACTAAAAGTACATACTGTAATTCAAACAAATAAATGAGGGGCAAATCCTGCCTCTCTCTAGCATCAGGCCAATACCTGGCACCCTTCTCCCTCCACAAACCTGTCTTCCTTGTTCCACTTCCAAAATTTGTCTTTCTGAGCTCTACCTATATATGAAGGGTTTGGTTCCAAAACGCAATAAATCCATTTTGACAAATTTCGGTAAAAACGTGTTTTCTATACCAAGAAAGTGACAAGATGAAAACCACTCTTTTCTGTTACAAACTTTCACATAGCATCTTTAGGTTATAAAAACATAAAAAATTCAAATCCATAACTTGATTTTCAAAGATTTATTATAAAAACGAATTCTTTTTTCCACAAAATGCAATAAATCCATGACAGTTTTTTATTTCAAAATGCTATAAATCTATTAAATCAATGTATAAATGTGCATTCATCTTTACCATTTTATATTTATTTAGTTGACTAGTGGTATACAATGATTAAAAAATAAACATTAATGGCATTAACCAAAACACTTACTTTGTTACACAATGTTTTAGCATGAGAAGCTTGATGCTGTCTGGAGAACAAGCAACCGAGTGCCTCTCGCGGAAATTATTAGATGTTGATGGCGTACGTTTCTTTCCCGTCACAGAAAACCATCACAGGTTTGGCAATGCTATTAAAGTATTATTTTGTTTTGTTTGTTGATCACGAAGTACAAAGTAGATGAGGAAAATTAGGATTCCGTGTACTCAGCGCGCCGCCATGTTTGTTTACATTGCGTGAATGGTCCGCTGTAATATCAGAAATGGATTTATTGCGTTCTGTAAAAAAGGAGGAGGGGCGTTTGTCGCATTTTGGGAAAAAAGGGAGAAAAGATGACAGAATATCACGGCGGGTATTGGATTTTGCGTAAAATTAATTATTTACTTTTAACTACTAAAAGTAAATAATTTTTTAAATAATAAAACAAAGTTACTTGTGGCGCTGCCGACCCTGCCAGAACATACAGCGGAGCTTCATCGTGGTCCTTCTGAACATAAAGCTGGTAAGTCCTGTGAACCTAATGCTTATAAACAGGTCATAGTGAGCTCAGAGAAACCTAAAGTAATTGAGGACACAAACCGATGGCATAAACAGGGTGTGAGACCCAAAAGTGCTCAAGACATTAGACTGTCACGAGTGTCACAAATTGCTGCATTAGCATCATCTACCCCAGATATGGGTACAACTCGACTAGCCAATATTGGTTTTCTACCACCCCCTGTACGGCTTGAAAATAGATTTGAAGCACTAATGAGTTTGGGTGAAGAATCCCCAAATGTTAATGGACACAGATCACATCAGTCAGTAGCTTACAGAGCTAACAGACGCTCAATATCATACAGGCAGCGGCGCTCCGCTCAGACAGCAGCCGAGCCAAGCACGCTGATAGTGGGTGACAATATTATCAGAAACTTTGAAAGCAAGGCTACCCGTACATACTGTTTTCCTCGTGCAACGGTTTCTGATGTTAACAAGGAACTTGGCAACATTCTGATGAAACATAAGTCTGTCAGTCGGATTGTCATACATGTGGGAAAGAATGATATTCGGAAAGAGCACTCTGAGCTCCTTAAGGTGGATTTCAATGAACTTTTTGAAACACTTGCAAGACTGAAAGTTAAATCTTTCATCAGTGGACCTCTCCCAGCCCAGGGAACAAATATGTTTTCTCGGCTACTAAGTTTAAATTCATGGCTGCAAAAAACCTGCACTATGAGAGGACTGAATTACATTGACAATTTCAATATCTTCTGGAGCCAAAGGCAACTTTTTAACACAGATGGTATCCACCCAAACAAACTGGGTGCTAGGTTGCTTAAAGACAATATCTTTTTCTCCATGCATCATCCATCAGCTGAGTGTGCCAGTCCACTACTGAACAGCGGAAATGACCACAGAATTTTACACCAGCACCTGGATGGACATTCAGAAGACAAGGATAAAACTCTGCAGTCACAACTACTGTTCACAGACACAGCTCAGGCTGAGCCCTGCCCACAGACCTCGCTACAGCTGGATTGTGAATCAACACCCAAGGACGTTTCTGTTGATAATGACCAGAGGAATGATAACACTCCCTCCCAGCCTTCAGGAACACCAGAATCACAGCTGATGTCGTCACACTCTCTCTCCCTCTCTCCAACATCACCACTTCTGGGCTTTTCAGAGAAAATGGAGAAACTGGTATCTGCTGGAACAAAGCTCTCCCACTCTATTGCTGCGAGTCCTCAAATACCAACCAAGAAACGGCGGGCTCCTCAACCACCAAAGCCTTCGGGCCCAGCCTGCCCTCCCCCTCCATCTGAGAGAGCACTCTGACCTCTGCCTCAACGTCAGGGATCACACCAGCCCTCATCTGCAAACAGCACTGGTAACTCATGTGTGTTGGGTTCCCGCTACGTCAGCAGTAACAATCATAAATATTTTAAGAACAAGCGGGTGCCCGATGTCCCTTTAGCTTTCCCTATCTCTGTCCTGACATGTGATAGAAAGATGAAGGCCGTCTTTAGCCGCACAGCAATTCTATCTAATCTACTGCCTATTATACGTCATTCTGAGATTGATACAGTGCCAAAACCAGTTACTGTTAAGTTAGCACTTCTGAACATCCGTTCACTAAAGAACAAATCCTTTTTAGCTAATGATCTTATCACCACTAACAACCTGGACTTTATGTTTCTAAATGAAACTTGGTTAGATGACAGCTGCAGTGCTACAGTCCTCAATGAATCAGCCCCACCCAACTTTACCTTTATAAATGTCTGTAGAGCTATTAGAAGAGGTGGAGGAATAGCTGCTTTATTCAAAGATGCCTTTCAATGCAAGCAAGTGTTACTTGGTGATTACCAGTCTTTTGAATATTTGTGTATTGCTTTAAAAGGTACACCACGCATTCTGTTTACAATTATTTATAGACCTCCCAAATACACCTCAGCATTTGTTGATGAATTCACAGAACTTTTATCAACAATTTCCTCTGAATTTGATTATTTTATTATTGCTGGAGATTTTAATATTCATATAGACAATGCAGAAAACAATGAATTTGATTATTTTGTTATTGCTGGAGATTTTAATATTCATATAGACAATGCAGAAAACAATGCTGCAATTGAACTGTTAAATGTTTTAAACACCTTTGATCTGACCCAGCACGTGCAAGGTCCTACACACAATCGGGAACACACTCTTGATCTGCTCATTAGCAAGGGTCTATACATTTCATCCACTGTAATCAAGGATGAAGCCCTATCTGACCATTTCTGTGTTTACTTTGATTTATTGATCTGTCCTGCCACTGATGCTAGATCTGTCTATGTTAAAAAAAGGTTCATAAATGAGAACACCAGTGAGGTATTTATGAATGCTATATCAATGTTGCCAAACATATCGGCAGACTCTGTTGATGTTCTCCTTGAAAACTTTAACATAAAAGTTAAAGATGCCATTGATGGTATAGCTCCAGTAAAGGTCAAGGTGATCACTGGCAGACGTAAAGCACCCTGGAGAAACACAACAACAGTACAGCGCATGAAAAGAACATGCAGAAAAGCTGAACGTATGCGGCGGAAAACAAAACTTGAAGTACATTATAGTGTAGTACCTGTAAGAAGTACCGTAAAGAATTAATTATGGAAAGATGACAACGAGAGCGCTGCAGTGATGGCTTCGTTTACTTTGGATTTACTCAGAATGAATATGAAAACGCATACATTACACAACCTCATCATATTCAATTATATTCATTACACAATGCACATTTATCTCACTGTTTTTCAACAAAACTGCATTATATTACAGCATCAATACATATTTGTATCACTGCTTTTTACTGTAGTGACCAGAAATATAAACATAAGTGACTTTTAACACTTTTCATTAGAATAGAAAGATGAAGAAAGTATAATTAGACAATTTAAACAACTCTTTCTTCTTTTTACATGCTCTTTGCAAGAAAAGCTGAATATTCTGAAATGTACACATAAGCATCAAAAACGCACAACATTACTATTTCCTCTTAAATTGAGATAACACAATTAAATGGACAATATCCATACAGCTGATATCTTAACCACATGGTCATTTCTAAAAGCTGTTATATCTCACATGTTTCATAAAATTAATCACACATCCAAGATTAATTAAACTTCATATAATGCATAACCCACACCTGAAACAATATAACTAACTTTTTATATACACAACATCATCAATATTGTGACTATTTATAGCAAATGGCGGCGCTCGCGTTGAACACGAGGTACCCGTATTACATGTGCTCTTGCCTGCTAACTCATGACACACTTTCAATATAATAACACAAACGGTTTTCAACACACTTAAACAATCCGTATTGCATTAAATAGTGTTCATTTTCACATAAAAGTGTATTAATTTGCAACTACCTGTAAGAAGTACCGTAAAGAATTAATTATGGAAAGATGACAACGAGAGCGCTGCAGTGATGGCTTCATTTACTTTGGATTTACTCAGAATGAAGCGCATCGCGGGCGCATCCCCTACTGAAGCGTGCGATGACGTCATCACGCAGGTACGTTAAAGGAGAATAATCAATCCAATAAATACGTTAAATTAAACACTTTTGTTTTATGTGAAGTACAAATTGAAAATAAACACTATTTATGAATATAAGAAAATAAAATGTAACACTTTTTATAATGCATTTAAAGGGGATGTAAACAAATAAAATGTAAACTCTTTCAATATAAATCACTTAAATTCAATAGATCACACTCAATATCATCACTGATATTCAATACATTTAAAGGGAATGTAAACCAAGAAAATGTAAACTTGTTCAAAAACAGCACTTGTATAAACTTATTCAATAACATCATATAAGTGTAAACTCATTCAAAAATAAACTCTTTCAAAATAAATCACTTAAATTCAATATATCACACTAGCATCTATAAAGACAGTCTTCGTGCTTTCAATGTAGAACTAGGCACAGCTAGACAGACCTTCTTTTCAAACATTATAAACAACAACATAAACAACACTCACACTCTTTTTGCTACTGTAGAGAGACTAACAAACCCCCCAAATCAAGTTCCTAGTGAAATGCTCTCTGACAACAAATGCAATGAGTTTGCAACCTTTTTCTCTGAGAAGATCAGTAATATCAGAATGGCGATTAATACGGCCTCATATTGTACAGTGATCAGTCAGATATCATTGCAACAACCTCAGAAATTAGCTATTCTCTCAGAATTTGACATAATTGATATAAAAACCTTGGAAGAAACGGTACAACATCTTAAAGCATCAACTAGCAGCCTTGACACGCTCCCCACATCTTTTCTCAAAAAGGTACTTAACTGCTTAGAAACTGACCTCTTAAAAATAGTAAATACCTCTCTGATCACAGGCACCTTTCCAGAGTCATTAAAAACAGCAGTTGTTAAGCCTCTCCTAAAAAAGAGTAACCTAGACAAAACCATACTTAGCAACTACAGACCAATCTCAAATCTTCCGTTTATAGGCAAGATCATTGAAAAGGTGGTTTTTAATCAGCTGAACAAATTCTTAAACTCAAATGGCCATCTGGACAATTTTCAATCTGGTTTCCGTCAGCATCACAGCACAGAGACAGTGCTCATAAAGATAATAAATGATATTCGCTTAAACTCTGATTCAGGTAAAATATCAGTGCTGGTGCTACTAGATCTTGGTGCTGCCTTTGACACAGTAGATCACACCATACTCTTACATAGACTGAAAAACTGGGTAGGGCTCTCTGGGATGGTCCTCAAATGGTTTAAAACATACCTACAAGGAAGAGGTTACTATGTGAACATAGGTAACCATAAATCTAAGTGGGCATCCATGACATGTGGAGTCCCACAGGGTTCAATTCTTGCACCGCTTCTGTTTAATTTGTATATGCTCCCACTTGGTCAAATAATGAAAAAGAACCAAATTGCTTACCACAGCTATGCGGATGACACCCAGATATACTTAGCCCTGTCACCTAATGACTACAGCCCCATTGACTCTCTATGTAAATGCATTGATGAAATTAACTGTTGGATTGTATTTGGAAATAAAGATGTAACTCTCAAAGTTAACACATACCTTGACTCTAGGGGTCTAAAGACACAAAATAAAGTCAGAAATCTTGGTGTAATTTTAGAGTCTGACCTTAATTTCAGTAGTCATGTGAAAGCAATAAGCAAATCAGCTTACTACCATCTCAGAAATATTGCCAGAATTAGCTGTTTTGTATCAAGACGGGACTTAGAGAAACTTGTTCATGCTTTCATCACCAGCAGGGTGGATTACTGCAATGGACTTCTTACTGGGATCCCCAAAAAGACCATTAGACAGCTGCAGCTCATACAAAACACTGCTGCCAGAATTCTGAACCAAAAAATCTGAGCACATTACTCCAGTCCTCAGGTCCTTACACTGGCTACCTATTACATTTAGAATAGATTTTAAAGTATTGTTACTCGTTTATAAATCACTTCATGGCTTAGGACCCAAATACATGACAGATATGCTAACTGTATATAAACCTAAAAGATTACTCAGATCATTAGGATCAGGTCAGTTAGAAATATCAAGGGTTTACTCAAAACAAGGTGCGTCAGCATTTAGTTATTATGCCACCTCTAGCTGGAATCAGCTTCCAGAAGAGATCAGATGTGCTTCAACAGTAAACACTTTTAAATCTAGATTAAAAACACATCTGTTTAACTTTGCATTTACTGAATGAGCACAGTGCTGCTTCACACTGACTGCATTTTTAACTCAAGTCACTTTTATTTCTGTTTTATTCTTTTTAACATTTTAAAGTGTTTTTATTGTGATTTTATTGTGTATCTATTATTTTTACATTTTCTTTTTTCTCTTTTATATATTGTTTTCTCATTTCTATGTAAAGCACTTTGAATGACCTCTGTGTATGAAATGTGCTATACAAATAAACTTGCCTTGCCTTGCCTTGCCTTACTGACCTGATATAATACTGATTTTGGCAGTAACTCATTTTTTTCAAAAATGGCGTTTATCGCGTTTTGGAACCAAACTCTTCATATATATATATCTATATCTATATCTATATCTATATATATATATATATATATATATATATATATGAAATTGGAATTTTTATTTATATGAAATTGCAATCAGCAGTGTTTGAAAGGCACAAGGCTGAAATCAATTCTGTTTTGAATGTGTGGTTAACAGTTTTGACGGCAGTGTGTTAGCATTTGAACAAAGTGCTGTAAATCCACAGTGTTGTGCAGGTTGTGGTTAAAGTCATGGGATAAGTTTGTTGAGTTTTGAAAACTGTGTTTAACCAATTAAAAATGAACTAGAGTTTGGTCCACATGAACTGCTGCTGTGCAGACTGTAGTTAGAGTTTTGCACATGTGATTCCAGGAGCACGTTCAATCTCACACCGGTGCACAACGTTTGGCTACGGTTTCCGGGTTGAACGACATGTTTCCTGGAAACGGTGTGCAACGGAATGCAACAGGTTTTAGAAGCGTTTCTCTTGTTTGGTGGGTGTGTCAGAAATGTCGGCCAAATCAGCGGCAAAATGTATAAAACCACGCGGTACTAAAGAGACAGATCGCTCAATGGGTTCAAGTTGGAATGTTGTCGTTCATTCTGGACGGCAAGGTCAGTGACTGTAACATTGAGGGTCTTTTACAGTATTAAACACACATTTATAACGATTTCATCAGGCTTCAGAAACATTTAAAAAAGAACACAATGAATGGCCTCTCAGCTACCGTAGTTGCAACTCTTGCGTCATCACAACAGGGCGTTCAACACATAGCCGTTTCTGTTTAATAAACATTGTGCAACATTGTGCAACGTTTTGTCAGGGCTGAATGCAGCCCAGTTGTGCCCACTGTCGTTTAGCAATTGAAAAAAACCTGTATTCATTTGTTTAGAGAACAGATAAACGGAGACCGTGCATCACTTTACCATCACATGAAGCAGATAAATTAATGTTTTTTTCTCACAGTGACAGCGGAGGCAATAAAACACGGAGCTTTATGCTGAACAGGCAAATATGAACAAATCAAATAACAAAACACTACTGCGATTAAAATATCAATAAACATGTAAAAATCTGAATTGAACTAAACTCATCTGAAACCATCTTGTGTAATAAACGCATGAAGGCAGATTAATGCAGACTCTTGTCATTAGATTTTGTATCTTTACCTTAGACAGGCGTCTTGTTGCAGCGCTCCTGTAGTGTTTAACTTCAGCAGCCATGCGCAGACCAATCAGTCTATGACATCAAAATATCGCGAGAATGTTTAGAAACCAGGGCGTCATTTGAGCAGCACACTGCCTCCAACTGGACATACCTAGGAATTACATTCTCAAGTTGAGTTGTATGGGCATCTGCCAAAATGGCGTTCAGATTTTTCTTTATCTAGGGCTGCGTTCAGCCCCGACAAAACGTTGCACAACGTTTATTAAACAGAAACGGTGATGCGTTGAACGCCCTGGTGTGATGACGCAAGAGTTGCAACTACGGTAGCTGAGAGGCCATTCTTTGTGTTCTTTTTAAGTGTTTCTGAAGCCTGATGAAATCGTTATAAATGTGTGTTTAATACTGTAAAAGACCCTCAATGTTACAGTCACTGACCTTGCCGTCCAGAATGAAAGACAACATTCCAACTTGAACCCATTGAGCCTGCTGTCTCTTTACTACCGCGTGGTTTTATACATCTTGCCACTGATTGGGCCGACATTTCTGACACACCCACCAAACAAGAGAAAACGCTTCTAAAACCTGTTGCATTCCGTTGCACACCTTTTCCAGGAAACATGTCGTTCAACTCGGAAACCGTAGCAAAACGTTGTGCACCAGTGTGAGATTGAACATGCCCCTGCTTAAATCAGACTTTTCGTTTAACGCGACCGAACACACACAAAAAGAGACACAAAAGTTTCCTAATCACAGGCTCGTACGTTTCTTTTTGCTTTTATAGCAATAGCACAAGCACATTTTTCCTAAGGTGACCAGATTTTTTTAAATGAAAACTGGGGACATTTCCTAGTTAAATGGTGAAAATATCATTAAAATCTCATTTGTTGTTATCTATGAATTAAAAAAAATGGGGACATGTTTTTTTTCTTTTTTTTATTGTTGTGGGTTCACTGCAAAAAATGACTTTCTTCTTACTTAATAGAATTTTTGTCTTATTTTCAGTACAAATATCTAAGTCTTAAAACAACCCAGATAGCAATGAGTCGGCGGACCATCGGCGGTGCTCTGGCGGCAGTAAGCGTCATAATGGCGTAATCGCAAACAGGTCTGATGGCGGACCGCCGCGGCAGCCGCTTTTGCATAAATTAAGCAGTCGGTCCGCCGGCTGCATGCTGGCGGCATCTCGCAACAAATGAGAGTGACGTATTCGGCGGCAAAAGTTTCATCCCCGCCAGCGGGACACACTTATAAAGAAGCCATGCAGATATTTTTTGCTATCTGGGAAGATGCATTTTCTTGATAAGCAAAATCCCATAAGAAAAATCTAGCTTTAAGACAAAAACAAAAATAAATAAGTGAATTTGTGCTTAAAACAAACAATATTTTTCTTGAATTAAGTAGTGGTAGATTTTTTTGCTTGTTTTAAGCACAAGTTTGATATTTTGGTCTAAAAATTTGACTTATTTTCTTAGGTCATTGTGCCCATCAAGAAAATGCATCTTGACTTAAGAATTTTTTGATATTTGTACTGAAAACAAGAGAAAAATACTAAGAAAGTAATTTTTTGCAGTGTTTCTAATTCAATTAATTGAACAATTTCTGTAGCCTAAAAATCTATTTTCTCCCGTTTTTTACACAAGAGACATACCTCATCAAAAATGACTTCTAAGGTACTACTTCAGCTAATTTCATAACATTGTAAACGTGAAGAATAGAAGGAATCATGCAAAATGTAAACATATTTAGCCTACACAAAACAAATGCTCCGTAACATACTGTGATCAGTTCACTTCATTGGTTTATTACTTTAATTTAACATGAGTAGTTATTACCTTAAGCCCCCATAACTTTAACTGTTTTCATATCTTATGAGAACTTGATTGATGATAATGATGCTTTCTCATGTGTCTCGTTGTAAATTCTTCATCGCTAAATCAGTGGCGTGCGCAAGTAATAAGTAGCTCGCGGCCCCCTCTGCTGGTGAAAATAATCATTACATGATTGCTCCTGTCTGGTACTACAAACGCTATGTTGATCGGGTTTTTCAGTGTATTTGCTGGTTGTTTTGGACATGCTGTAAAACGGGGACATTTCCAGGGACAGCTTCAGTCTGGGACAGAACACCGGAAAACAGGGACGTCTGGTCACCTTCATTTTTCACTCACCACAAACTTAGTACATACTGTCCATCAGCTCAATATGCACGGTTTGTGCACGTCTATCACACATTCAGACTTTAAAACAGCAAACAGGGAAAAAAATAAAACTCAAGACTTACATGATATCCAGCTAGCCAGCTCTGTTTGCCACGAGAAGTGGTGGAGCACACAGACTGCCATCATTTGACTCCATTGGTCGATCTGGTCCAAGCTTCTTAATCCTTTATTTATTCATCAATTAAATACATTGTATAGGGTGATTTTGTAAGGATAAAAGCATATTTTCTTGAACACCGTGAGAGGCGGATCCTGAAAAGTGTAATGGTTTTGTTATGTGTTCTGGTTGTATTCTGTGTATTTTTGTATTTTGGACTTTTATTTTGACATCCTGTTCTGTTCTGGCTTTTATTTTGAAATACACCCTGCCATGTTTCACTTCACACTTCCTGTTTGTTCTTGTATATAAGTCACATCCTGTTCACCTGCTCCTGGCTGGTTATTACATCGCCCCATTGTATCTGTATCTGTTACCTGCTACCTGTTTATCTGTTTCTGTATCTGTTCCTGTTTTGACCCGTGCCTGTATTTGGATTTATTGCCTGTTTGCTGCCTGCCCTGATATATAGCCTGTTATTGGATTATGATTTGGATTTACCTTTGGATTTGTTTGCTGGCCCTTATTGGGATTTTACAATAAACACCTTTTGCACATGGATTCATCTTCTCTCAGCTTTCTTTAAAGCACCCCGTTACAGAATAATCAGCCATAACCCGGAATCCAGCGAAGGTTTGTAATCTCCCACCAGCACCATGAAACCTGTTTTTGCACTACTTGTACTCCGTCAGAACCACCAGCCCATTGAGGATTTTGTAAGTGACTTTTTGGATTTGAGTAATCAAGTACATTTTGATGAGGACACTTTAAAACCAGTATTTTATAATGCTTTGGATGAATGGTTGCCCTTGTGTATGCCACATGATATGTCTGCCTGGTCCCTGGAACGTTATATTGACTTTGCGTTGTTGTTGTGTGGTTCTCCGTTCACTGTGGGTGTGGTGGATAATGAACCAGGGAATATTCACCACACACCTAGCCATGTTCTGCCCATTCTGCCCAAACCTGTTAAAGTCATGCCTGATCACAAAATGGCCGCCACCATGCTTGCTCCCAAAATGGCCGCCATCCTGCCTGTCACTAAAATGGCCGCCACCCTGCCTGTCCCTGCACCTGTCTTCAAGAAAACCACCACCATCCTGCCTGTCCCGAAAATGGCCGCCATCCTGCCTGTTTTGCATTACAAAGACATGATAAGAGTTAATACAAGAAAGACAACAGTATACAAACATCACCTAACATGAAATTCAAAACACACTCATAAAAAAACAGCTCAGATCAAAGTCAACATTTAGACCGTAAGGTACAAGAGTTCTTAATGTATGTATCCAATATGCTTCACGTCTAAGTAGAATGCAGTCAAGATCACCACCTCTCCTCGGTAAAGCGACTCGTTCAATTCCTACATATCGTAGGGAAGCAATAGGGTGGTTAAATTCAACAAAATGAGCAGCCAAGGGATAATTCATATTTTTACATCGGATTGTACTGCGATGTTCTGAAATACTCGTTTTCAATTCACGCGATGTTTTGCCAACGCATGATTTACCGCAAGGGCATGTTATGAGGTAGATAACTGCTTTTGTTTTACAACTTATAATACCTTTAATAAGAATCGGTGTCCCAGATTGCGGATGTTTAAATGAAGTACAACGGTAAGTGTAGCTACATTGACTACATGAGCCACATCGGTAGTTACCTTCAGAAATTGGTGTTAATGTCGTTTGTGTTGTGACAGGTGGAGGAAGAAAAAACTCTAGACTACTAGATCCTGTTTTGAAAAGTCTTGGGAAAACATGTTTAGAATTAGTTTTGTGGACCTATATCAGTGTATTATTATATTATTTTGCTTTTTCAAAAACCACGCATAAAATTGTTTCTCTCAAAAATACAAACATGTACATACATGTTGATTATATGATATTGTAGCCCAGTTTTTGATGAACGCAGTGTTATGAGACTTTTGCCATTAATATGTTTTTAACTCTTTCACCGCCAGCATTTTAAAAAAAAGTTGCCAGCCAGTGCCAGCCTTTTTCATGATTTTCACCAAAGTTTAATGCCTTCCAGAAAATGTTCTTCTTCAGATATATAAACATACAATACACCAAATGAAAGAACAGACCCTCTGCTTTCAAAAAAAAAAAAAATTTTCATCCTACCTTGAGAACTTCTTTTGTAATCAACTTTTGAATATGGGTAGGTTTCTGCAAAAACACCACATTTTGAGCAAAAAGCAGAGATAATTCAATTTTTGTGACGGACTTTTCATAGAGATCCCATTCAGAGCGATCTTTAAAACAGACACGGACATGCAGCAGCTTGCCAGAGGGCAATACTTCCGGGTTTAAAAAGTTGCGGAAGGGCGCCACCTAGTGGATAATAGCGGTATTGTGGAAAGACGGAAATACTCGTCATTGGCGGGGAAGCGTTTTCTCTTGATTGACGAGATATCTCGTCAATGGCGGGAAAAGAGTTAAGCAACTGAAAAAAGCACAAATGTCAGTGCATGTCAAAACTTCCCGAGGGCCCTAGAAACCCCTTAGACCCCAGAGGGTTAATGAATTGTGTGTCACAGTTCAGAGAGGGGAAGAGAGTGCAGTATCGTTCATGCCTCAGATTACAGGGTCTTATGGACTCAGCTATTCAGGTTTTGCCCCTGCGTCTCGTGAGACCATTCATGAAATGGGTTTTGTCACTACATTTCAGCCCGTTACGCGATCTCTGTCGCGGTGTCACAGTGACGCGCACCTGTTCGGCAGCTCTGCGCTGCTGGAGGAACGCAGACTTTTACGCACAAGGGACACCCTTGGGGACAGTTATGCTGCGAAAAGTCGTGATGACAGTTGCGTCCCTAACAGTGTGGAGTGCAACCCAGGAGGGCAGAACGGTGAATGGGCTGTGGCCGAGCGGTCTCCGTTCAGCACACATAAATTATTTGGAGCTCCTTACAATATGGAAAGCTCTGAATAATTTTCTGCCGCGTCTGCAGGGGCATCACATGCTCGTTCACTGCGACAATACAACAGCTGTGGCATACATCAATCGCCAGGGCGGTGTGCGGTCATCGAAACTCCACAATCTAGCTCACAAGCTGTTAGTGTGGAGCAAGGGGGTTTTTCTGTCATTACGCGCAACTCATGTTCCGGGCATTCTGAACAGTGGCGCGGATCTTCTGTCAAGGGAAAACCCTCTTTACGGGGACTGACGTCTTCACCCAGCCCCGCCGCTCCCATAACGCGCATCACGCGCTGTGTGTAGGGCACCACGTCCTGAGAGGGCACCAAAAATAATAGCCTAATGAAAAAAAATTTTAATGCTCAAATTATTTCATTAGCCTATAAAAATATTATTAGGCCCTTTTTATCCATGTATATGTTACAAAAAAGGGGGAACGAGATAATTTAATGGCTCTAGTCTAGAAAGTATATGCCCCCCAGCCTTTGATTGTCCGTGCCGGTTGATCGCGCGGGCGCCTGACGAAGTTTGACAGAGGCCGTTTCTCAATCCGAAGGCTGCAGCCTCCAGAGGTCGCATTTATAGGCTGCATACGTCATCAAAACGTTCTTATTTCGTAATATTAACAATTATAAAATTAACTATTATTCTTAGTTAATCGTAAATTGTTGTAATATGGTTATGACTTGCTAATGTATTGTTCAGTTAACTGAAATAAAGCTGGATGACGTATGCAGCCTGCATGTGCGACCTCGCGCAGGCTGCAGCTTTCGGATATAGAAACGGCCAGTCAGAAGGCAACTTTTGGAAATGTCCCCGAAAAGACAGCAGGAGTCAGGATCGGAAAAAAATGAAGAAACTGCGGGATGATGCCCGCATTACTTGCAGGTAAGTCCATCATGTTTAATCATTCACTTCTAAATAAGGGAAATGCGCAAGGGCTGCAGCTGTAGCTGCTGCTAATCGTAATGCGCCTCGAACTTGCTGGTTAATGTTTAGCAAACTATGTTATTATAATTTATAACTTCAGTGCAAGCTAAATTGAGAAACATTACTGTAAAACATTACCTATGCATATGCATTTTACAAATAACTGGCGCAGTTTTTACTTTCTTTTTACTACGTTTCTTTAGATATTGAGCAGTAGTTTATTTTGTGGTTTATTTTGACGTGACGGTGGTTAATACTTTCTCAGTAAAAGTTAATGTTAGCAGTCAGTGCACATGTTACAATTCATCACTCTTAAATATATATAAATATAAAACGTCATGATATGAAGCAAACATTACTGTGACACTTAGTTCTCTGAATCTTTGTTTTATTTAAGAATATTGAGTATTCTTGTTTACTTATTGATGTTTATTTAATGTAATTGATTTAAAGTGACATTGTACTTGGGAAAAACATGTCTGGATTATTTTGATAATTTAAGTTTGGTAATTTTTCTGTTTTGCTATTCTATAAAAAGTTTGCACTTTCAAATGTGTAGTGGGTGTTGGCTAAAGTTGTGAAGATTTTACTTTCTGCTATTAAGTTATATGTTTGGCAATAAAAAATTAAACTGGCAAAAACAAACGTTTTTTTTTCTTAGGGTCGGGGTGGGGGGCATTATAAAGGAATTATGCTTAGGGCACCAAAATGGCTAGCAGCGGCACAAGTGGTGTGTGCGATATGGAGGCGATTCGGACAGGCAACCGTAGATCTGTTCGCCTCGCACGAAAATGCCCATTGTCCTATGTTCTTCTCGCTAAAGGACTCGGACGCACCCCTCGGGTGGATGCACTAGCCCACCCATGGCCCAAAGTGTTGCTGTACGCTTTCCCTCCTCTGTGCCTTATAATTCCCACAATGTCCAGAGTGAGAGAGAGAGGCTTGTCTCTCCTTCTGGTTGCACCCAGATGGCCCAAAGCTCAGTGGTTGGCAGAAATAATTCCTCTGCTATATGCCCGGCCGTGGCCCCTCCCCCTCCACACAGACCTGTTGTCTCAAGCGAACGGGGAAATTTATCACCCACACCAGGACAGGGTGGCTCTCTGGGTTTGGCCCGTGAGAGGACAAACTTAAACGCGCTGGGATAACACCCGCGCGTAATTTCTACTATTCAAAATGCCAGAGCCTTTTCTACACGGTCCTTATATGGTTGTAAGTGGCAAGTGTTTGAAGGGTGGTGTAATGGGTACGATCTATCAGTGCTCAGTCCCTGAGATTTTATGTTTCTTACAAAACCTTATGGATAAAAGCAGGTCTTTTTCCACAATTAAGGTTTACCTGGCGGCTATTTCTGCTTGTCACGTAGGGTTTGATGGCCCTACTGTCGGGCAGCATCCTTTAATCTGCAGATTTATGAAGGGTGCCCGTCATTCTTTGCCAGTCATCAGGAAATCTGTCCCTGAACGGACACCATGTCTCTCCATGGTGCTGGATGCCCTGTCTCAATACCCCTTTGAGCCCCTGGGTGTTATTTCCTTGAAGCTGCTGTCTTTTAAGGTACCTCTGCCCTTGGCTCTAACATCAGCTAAACGTGTTAGCGAACTGCATGCATTTCTTTGCACCTTTCTTGCACTAAATTCTCTCTGAGTGGAGAAGTTTTTTCTTCACATCGGAGGTGCTGGAGCTGTCCACTTTTTACCCTCCACCTTTTTCCTCTGTGGAGGATCAGAGGCTTAATGCTCTATGTCCTGTTCGTGCATTACAGACGTATTCTCAGTTTCAGTTTCATTTTATTTAAGCAGGGACAATGCACAAAATTAACATTAACCTTGTATAAGAACAAGGAGAGATGCCTTGTGCCAGGTTGTAGCACAAGTGCTATTTTCCGCCTGTAGTCCCTTTCCGCCTGTAGTCCCCCGTTTGAAGAGTGTGTATATCGACAGGACTAGGGTATTCCGGAAGAGTGACCAGCTCTTTATCTCATGGATGCCCCCTCACAGAGGGAATCCCGTATCTAAGCAACGCCTCTCACATTGGCTTGTGGACGCGATTGACTTGGCATACGAATCGAAGTGAGTGCAACCACCTGAGAATATCAGAGCTCATTCTACGAGAGGTGTGGCCACCTCTTGGGCTTTGTTTAGGGGAGTGTCACTGCAGGACATCTTCTCTGCTGCGAGCTGGGCTTCTCCACACACATTCGTGCATTATTATCAGTTGGATGTTACTAAAATCTCAGTAGCACATTCCGTTTTGGGTGTAGGGTCATCATAGCCCTTCACTGCTGCATACCTTTTTCCTACGGTTGTCATTATAGTAGGAACAAAGCGCTTACAGGTTTTGAGCTCGTTATTCTACATGTTAATTCTTCCCTTTGTTTTGCCTTAGGACAATTTTGGAGGAAATGGGCCTGAGTGGAAAGGTCACGCACATGCAGGCCAAAAAAAGTGGAACAATTTAAAAAAAAAGTACAAAGTATTTACATTACGTTGACTGTATGGTCTGAACTGTTGTATTGTTTTTTTTAACTGCCATGGTTTTTTCCTCTGTCTTAGGACTGCAAGTGTCCAGCATCTGGTGAACGAGTGAGTGGGAAATCCACTGCTGCCACATGGCCCTGGTTTACCCTCATGAATGAGGTGTTAGGACAGAGTCATTCCACCAACCCCCTGTTTTAATTGCCTCTATCCCAGAGGACACACCAGGTCCAAGTTCACCAGTGGAAGAGCAAGATGAGGACAATCCAGCCATCACACAAAGGAAGAGAAAACGGGACAGAAAGGATGAATTACTGGAGTTAATCAGGGATGACATGAAATTCCAAAGAGAGGCAGAAAACTGCAGAGAGGATGGACAAGCTGTTTGTGCTCCTTGAAAATTGATTAGTTGAGAAATTAAATGTATTATTTATTTATTTTTGAGAATGTGTCACCTTAAAAAAAAAAAAAACTTCACTGCATTGATGTTGTTTGTGCATTGCATCTTTACAACAACAACAACAACAAAAAAAAACAATAATTGCAATCACGACAAACCAAGAACAGTTTTTTCCATCCTTCTTTGTTGGGTTTCCTTCATCCCATTTTGAGCTGTGCAGGGAGTCCTATGTACTCCTGCTGGATCGGGATGGGCTAACACAAAACCTGGTAATGTCTGTCAGTGGGACATCCTGTAGGCTGGTCTGCTGGGTGCTTTGAATACATATTCCACTGCCCACCGCATTGTCCCTCATCTGGTTTGCAGGACTGACTCAATTGACTAGAGTTGGGGTACTCGAACTTGGACTCGGACTCGAGTCCAGACTCGAGTCCAATTTTCAATGAACTCGGACTTGTCACGCACTCGGGTGAATTTGTACTCGGACTTGACACGGACTTGGACATTTTGGACTCGGAAAATATTCAGAGTACAGTTGAGTCCGCGTCATGTGTAACAATAAAACCAGCATAAACTTGAGATGAGAAATGAATTAATGTCTCAGTGTCTCGTACACACTGCAAACTTTCGGGAGTGACAACCCCATTTAAATGCGGGAGTGAATCCCCTAAATGTTCGTTTCATGTCTGTACGGAACAAGACTCACTCCCGAAAACGTGATGATTGACACAGAAATAACCATAGCAACGTTCTGCCGTCTCGCGTGCTTATCACTCACAGCTCTGACTAAAATAATCTTGACCAAAATAATCTAACAGCATTGTGTTTTGCAATAAACCTCCGTCTTGGCATTGTGTTTGTACGCTTCTTTTGTGAGGCTGCTTCACAGCGCGCGGTCTCGCAGTGTTGCCAGGTCCTCAGCTTTTTTTGTACGTAAATACCGTTTTGGCGCTTAACCGTTTATGGCTTTTGGCTCATGAAGCGATCAAGTTTTTGGTGTTAATAAAGTGTGAAGGTGCCGATCCCAGTATTTTGATCTTTGAAGTAAAGCATTTAGATTTATTTCGGTTTATTATTGGAATTTTCTTGTTTGATGTTTTTTTTAGTGCAAGATCAGGCAACACTAGTCAGCAAACGCTTGTGCCTCTGTCATTTTCTGAACCGCACATACAGAAGACTTTTTTCCCCTTCTAGTAATTAATTTTTTTAGAAGAGAGATCTGTTTATGATGTACGTTTAAACACTTGATTAACTACTAGATACAGTCCTGTTATTTTACTGCAACACACTGGCAGGCAGCAGCCAGTCGCATCATTGACTACGTTTACATGCAGCCAATAACCCGTTCAAATCCGGAATATTAGCAATAACCCGGTCGCGCACGTCCATGTAAACACCGGCAAAAACCCGAATATGCTAATATTCCTGTTTTTAAAATCCCGAATATTACCCCTGGGTTACCTCTTTTCTAGCCCAAAATTTTGGTCATGTAAACGCGCATCGGGATATCCCCATCAAAAGGAACATTGATTTGTGTTCTGCGCATGTTCTATTCGCAAGGAATCTTGGTCTTTTGAGTAGAGGAACTTCTTGTATACACTTTTAGAGCGAGGAGGAAACCAATTGCAACAACCGCGCTTTGCACGAAACTAATATATTGCTATGCCCTTCTTGTTTTTCCACATCATACATGTATAATAAAGTTCAAATAGGTTGTCAATAGTTATGAGAGTAACTTGGTTTTTTTTGTGAATTTGAATTCAAAATGTAATACTATGCTATTCATATTTCGTTAAATACAGTGAATGTGTGAAAAAAGTGAAAGATGACAGAATAACTGCATAGCGTCGTCTGCATAGATGCAGTTTCTAAAATTAAAATTACTTTAATTTAACTGATCCACACAAATACAAAGCGGCATAATATAACTGATTGCTTACCAGCATTAAAACCACTTAAAATAAAAACCTTAGGTTTTTTCTTTGTATGCAGCGTCCGCTCTGTGGATTAGGATGTTGCAATAACGGCGGTGGCTTTATTATTAACTGACTGAATACTTGACTCTTACCTGACATTTAGATATGAACGTTTACCATCAACAGTACCTGCGCGAAACATTAAACATTGATGATTATCTGCCGACTCTGTTTCTGCACGTCCTCAGTCCGCTTAATTAACGGCTTTTCGTTCTATCCGCGTGAGCTAAACATTTTTGTTCTGTACTTTTTTTACTTGCATGTATTTCTACATATTTTCGGCCAAGTAACACTCAGGATATAATGTAAGTTATTATAGATAGCATAAAAGCTTGTTCTGAAAGGATGACAATTATAAAAACGATCTTTCCAGCTTAATTTAGCCAAAATAATGATTTATTCGTTTTCATACTTTATATATGTTAATTTATCTACTAATATATTATTGAAAATGCCATAAATAAATATTCATTGCCTTCTGTAAGCTATTGCATTCGTTTTGTACATTTATAGGTGCATAAATACTGTCTAATTTAAATTTCTTTAAGACGTGGTTGTTCTCTATTTACCGATGCTCTGTAAATTTGCACTTAAAAACCTTCTTGTTAGAAAATTGTTGTTCAATTAATTTTTTTTTTCAAAAATATATTTAGCTGAAGGCTAGTATATAGCTTGTTAATCTTTTTATCAAAAAAAGGAAAGACATGTAACTTAGCCTACCCTGCTTCTACATCGGTGCAGCTTGTTCTGGATTTAAATAATACTTTTATTTTAGTAAATGAAGGCAGTAAAACAGCAAAGCGCACTAGTGAGCCACGCAAAATCACCGCATTTACCTTTCAATCACAGTTTACATCGAGATATTGCCAATTCCATTTATACAGGGGTAACTCTCTCTGCTCACGCATGTAAACGGGTTATTCCGAATGTTTCAGAAACCCGAAACCCGACCTTAACTCGACCATAACCCGGGGCCTATACCATGAAGCCGGTTTAGTTGGTTAGCCAGCTTTGTTTAGGATTAGTTTGTGCAAATCCTGGGTTTTGGGTACCATGAAAATAGCTTGTACCAACAAGGCCTGAACATTGGCTTGGTTTTGTCAACCTGAAACTAATCCTGTAACCCTGAGTTTGTTTAACCATTTTCATGGTACGGGCCCCCGAATATTGACAGCATGTAAACGTAGTCATTCGTGCAGACAAACACACACATCACACACATCAATGCATGGCTAACACAATGTCCTCAAATTCAGCAATAATTTGTTTTACTTACGAAAATCATAGAGAATTTATTTGCAAGACATCTGGTACAAAGAAGATAGTAATACCATTCCTTTCTTTTCTTTGAAATAATTTTTGATAGGAAACTAGTTGACATAAAACAAAAATGTTCAATGGCAATGATAAGATGCAATAGAGGTATTTTTATTACATTTTTATACTGCCATTGGTTTAATGGGTTGAAAGGTTAAAGTATTAATAGAAAGTAACAATTTACAATACAAATTTTGTATCTTTTTTCAATTTAATTACTTTCTGGACTTGGTCGGACTCGACTTGGACTTGGCCTTTAAGAACTCGGACTTGAGTCCAACTCGGACCCTTTTAGACTGGGACTTGGACTCGGACTTGATGTTTAAGGGCTTGGTCTTGACTCGTACTCGACAAAGGCGGACTGGGACCCAACTCTACAATTGACGGCTGCTATGTATGTAGTTGAAATAGTAATAATGATTAGTACAAATCACAGCAATGTGTCAGCATAAATTACAACATGGAGGTGGTGCTACGCCACTTTTTTATCTTGTCTCTTACAAGTTGTCATGGTCAACGGGTACCTTCACCAGGGCCGACACCTGTGCAGACAGCTGGTCTTGCCATGGCGCAGCACTGACTGTGTTCAAACCCTGCTCCCCCTCATCATCTGAGTCATCCTCCTCAGGCTCATCCTCCATGTCAGTGATGTCACCAACCCCAATGCAGATGTTGTGGAGGACGGCACCGACTGTTTTGACCTGACACGATAGAATGTAAAGGAAGGGAGAAAGGTAAAACACCTTGGATATTGTGTTTTTAACATTTGAATTTAATATTTGACTGTATGTTTCTAATGACATTGAGTACTAGAGATGAGCCGGATACTCGGCTGAAACGAGTATCCGGTACGGATAAAGCACTTCTGCCGAGTACGAGTATTATACGAGTAATACGAGTCAATATGAAGGTTTGCAACGGAGGTTTTGCCAAAAATAGTAATCTGATATAGCGTTTATAATAGCTGGTTGGTAGATGTTTGTTTGAACATGTATCCTTATGGATAATGTCTGTTTTATATTTATGTATTTATATTTAAGTATTGTTAGGTTTGAATATTGTTGTAATGTTGTTGATGTTATTGTTGTTTTGTTTAAATTTAGTTAGCTTATTACGAAAGATAGACTGTAATTTTAAACGCAATATAGGACGTTGTAAAGGCCAATATGAAGGGAGATTTGTAATGGGTCAGACATTATTTTTGAGTTTAATTTAAGTTTTGTTTGCTACTTTAAAATGAATTTCGTTTCATATAATTTGTCATTTAATTTTAATCGATGTTTTGTTGATAAGTTTTGTGAATATAAATTAAAAACAATAAAATCAACGTCATATTAATATTTAATGCTCGTTTAGCCGATTGCGCTTTTTGCTATTTCTGTGTTGCTAGCGGAGGACGTGCACGGACCTCGCATACTTTTAAAAATTAACATCATATTAATTTTTATTCATTAGTTGCACACTAAACAGCGACAGGTAAGGGAAGATAAGTATCTGCTGAATTTGCTGCATTTGCTGAAATTTATTTTTGCTTCAAGTTCGCTACTGTTTAGTACTGTTCACATGAATGCTTCCTTTTTAAATCATAAACACCTTTCTGTTTGGTTCACATCAACCTTAACCTATTAATCATATTAATATGTTGTTGTAGGAGGAGCTGAAGACTTTCCCAAACACATTTTTATAGGTTCAAAAATAGTGTCTGTTGTAGTTGCCGGCAAAGGACCCAGGTATGAATTTTTGTCAATATTGCACACCCCTAGGCTGCATGAATGCGCAAAGGTAAGCTATTATTAGAGTAATAAGTTATTTTACACTTTTATGCGCATGCCTAGTTATGTGATTGGTCATGTTTCATGCGTTTATGGTCGTGTATAGTGTGGATGAAGATTCTTTTTAAAATGTCAGTAAAATGGGGATTGTTTTTATTTTAAAATGCCGTTTTAAAACGCAAATGCTCTAATGTAAACAAGGCCTGAGTGTCTGACACGTTTTTGCTGTATTTCATTAAAAAATAATGGTATTAAGCTAGTGTTATAAATATTACAAATTAATTATTAAGCTACACACACACACACACAATCACCTGGTGTGGAAATAAAAAAGAATAATAAAATAAATACAAATAAAATAACACTGATCATAAAATAATAAAAAAATAAAAGTTAAAAAAGAAAGTTATGTTGTTCATTACATTTTACTTCATAATTGCATACTGCAGCACTGCATTGTTTTGATTTTATTGTTGCAAAACTTGTTAGGTAATATAGTTCGTTTGCTATCATGATCAAAACCATTGCTCTGAAGCTCAATCCTGATGCTGTCCTGTAAATATTTTTTTATATTTTTCACAATAAATATAACAATTTCTGATCAACCCATATATTAATTGCATGCTTAAAATAACATACCAGTTAAAGCCCGCCCATTTCGAGACAAACCCCGCCTACTTCCTGGTTAGGCCACACCCACTCCGAGTACAAATACAGATCATTCATATGGTTAACAGATACAGATAATGCTGTACTCGCTCATCCCTATTGAGTACCCTCCGTCTGCAAGGATAAAGTGGCCTGGAGGAGGATACAGTGACGACCTGTACAGTGGGCTATTTCGGGGGAGCTCTGGAATAGTGAACGGACCCAGGCCAGCCCATGTACATATCAATGAAGCGGCCCTGATTATTACAAACAGCCTGCAGAATTATTGAAGGAAATAATTTACCTGTTTCTGTAGCAGTCACCAACAGGGCTGCTTGGTGGCTTAATGCGAACATGCCAGCCCTGCAAATCCATGGCAAACTGTCTCCAAGTTCTTAGGGGTCTTCAGGAAATAAATGACTTTGTGGCAAATGGCCACCATCTCTTCAGTGACTCTGTGAAGATTGCAGTGAACAGTGGAAATAGGCAAAACAAATGCTCTGGACACCACTTGGTATGAACTCTGACGAACTTTGGCGTTGTGCCAAGAAGATGAATCTCTACTAATATAACGTTGAGACGGTCACATTTAAAACCATACATTTTCTACACAGAGGAGGTTAACTGCACATTACCGTACTGGGGTTTGGAAATGTTGTGAGCGTTTCTAACACGTTTTAATTCCTCAGATAGCCAAATGCAGCAGCAAGCCAGCAACAGCAGATAGCTCGTGAGCGCGCCCAGACGCTGATGATGTCTGCGACTGCAATGACTGCAGCGCCAACTGCCGCCAGAATAAAAGTAATGTAACATGATCAGAACACTATCAAAGCGGCGAAAATCTCCGAAAAGTGACAAGGATGCAGCACAGAATGTATAATAGTGTGTATATTAAATAGATTAAAAGTCAAATAACAGATTAATGGACGCTTATTTGATTTTGAGGTTGGATGCAAAATCCATTGGCTCAAAAAAACCAAGGGGGCATGTGCCCCCTTAGTTTGAATGGGCATGACGCCTCTGGGAACATTACAGTTCACCCTGCAGAATGGGCATCTGGTCTGATTGAGGGAAAAACAATAAGAGAGATTGGCATACTTCATTGAAATACATGATGTACTGAAGCAACATTGTGAGAATATGCAAGTCAGACATGGAAAGCCTTTAAGAGTAAGTTCTATCTTGCTGATTCGTCTAAAAAAAGAAAATTCTGTCATCAATTACTTACTCTTGTGTTGGCCTAAACCTGTCTAATGTTCTTTTTTCTGATAAACACAAAGGAAGACATTTTTAGGATTGATTGTAACCAAAGCGTTTGTGAACCCCACTCACTTCCAAAGTAGGAAACAAGAATACTATGGAAGTGAATGTGCCTCATGAACTGCTTACGAAAATTCATCAAAATATCTTCCTTTGTGTTAATATGGACAAAAAATACAGGTTTATAAATTTCTCAGCACGAGAGTGAGTAAATGACAGTATTTTTTGTGTGAACTGTCCCTTTAAAGTAGTCTGTATTCTGCAGCGAAATGAAAAGTCCATTTCATTATAACACGTGTGTTTGCATTGGTATTAATAATGCAGTACAGTATATGGTGCATTTCTCTTCTGCAAATGCTGAAGGTGGCAAGTTCAAACAAATTGACGTCTTTTTGGCTGGTGTCATAACACACAAAACTTTGAAGAGTTTGTCATATGCAAGTAATTCACATTTATGCATACCTATATTACATATATTGGGTAACACTGCAGCACTGTTTTTTTTTTCTCATGAAAATAACCAAATTTGGAGACCTCATTTTACTAAATTTTTGCCCACAACACAACAGTACCTTCAAAAAGCATGTTTACTTATTTTACCTGGCCAAGATAGATACATAACAGGTGCCGCTGGGAGTGCAGTGTCTCCGCCATCTCCTGGAACAAATTGTAAATTGCTAATAAAACAATAACATTTCTGGGTCCATGTTTTGTCCTTTGTTTGCTATTATCTATTTATTTTAGTAATAATGTAACACAGCAAGTGATACACCAGGCGAATACACCAGGCGAATAGCGGCCTTAGTCGCCTTTAAAGGCTTGCCCTCTGAAGGCTACGGCCTTGGAAGATTGCAGCCCCTGAATTGGGATGCAGCCATGGTGTCTGCTGTCTTGTGCTGGATCATTGTGTGTCCTGTGTTTCACCGTCAGGAGTCTTTGTCTTGTTTTTTGCCATGTCTGTTATTATGTAATTCTTGCCTTGTTTACACCCTATAGGGAGTTTTTGTTACATAATAAAAGTCTTTTTGATAAAGAGCTGTCTGCATTTGGGTTCTGTCCTCCCCATTCCTGATAAGTCTAGTATAGCTTTGGAATAGTGTGTGCACTTCATAGTCTTGTCTGTTATTGTTATCTGTTTATGTCACATCATTTTTCCCCACGTGGGCTTTTATTTTAAATAAACCCCTTCTGAATTCAACATTACCTGCACTTGGGCTCCGTTCCTCATAAATCATGACAGAACATCCTCTAATTGTCATGTGGATACAGTGAACTTTATCTAAATGTTGTATGTCAAGATTAAATATAAAATTCAAACTGATAATCTGGTAATGTGGATTTTTATTCACAAGCATCTTCAAATCAAACATTCTGATCATTAGTATTATCAATTCAAAATGACAAAAAATTATTATTTCAAAATCAATTTATTCAAAATTAAAAAAGATCAGCCTGATCTCACAAGAATTCATACGTATTTTATGAGTTAGCTATTTTGTATGAAATTGTACAAAGTGAATCATGCAACAACACACGATTATCATAAAACAATAGCAAAACCCCACCCCTAACACCAACATCACAGGGGCAAAAGCAAATCGTATAAAAATTTTGAATGTGGTCACACAAATACAAATTAACCAAGCACGTAAAGTACGTGCAAATGAGATATAAGATAGTATTTGCAAAGATTACACACTGTGGCACATGATGATTAAACATGACATTAAACACTATTGGATTACATTGAAAGACATTAAAAGTTACTGGTATGCAGTCAGATATACTCGGGACGCACTACAAATCTGAAACTGTAGTCATCAGGACATGGATTAGTTAAACCCATGCTGCTGTTAGCCGGAATCACTGCCATGTTATTTTTAAAATCTTGCACATGAAAGACATTGTGTTCTTTCTTACAGGTAAGAACCAACCTGTTGTTAAAGCGAACAGTGCTGACATAATTATATGGATTGCTGTATATTTGGAATCTTACAACAGGAACAGAATCACATCTGAAGCCATGGTTAGAGCATTCCTGACGGCTAAGGAAAACTTGTGCTTGCCATTGGACAGTTTTGTCTTTGAAACTAGCACTAGTGTGTACAGGAGTGGAGAGAGTTTGGATTCTATTATTTTGGCCATAGGGGTAGTTAAACTGATTGTATGGGTTATAGTTGGTGGTGTCATTGATGAACAAACTCCACTTATCTGCAGTATAGATCCTGGGTAGATACTCATTACTGATGTTCTCCATGTTCTTTCTGATCTTAGAGAAGGGCAGAACATTGAACTGAAAGCCTCTGAGCAGGCCATTAAAGTAGAGTTTCTCGTGAGTTTTTTGGAGAATGTTTGAGGTAAATTGTATTTCATACAGTTTATCTACAGGGATCATTAGGAAGCGGATGTGGTTTAAGAGGCCGGCCTGTTGCTCTAGACTAACCGCATCTCCTTTATCTTGGATCCAGTTCTCCAGCCCTTTCAGAAGAAAAGCTTCATCCTTCACAACCAGATCTGAGCGCAACAGCAGAGCATCCATCATGTGAAAAGAGAGGCTGCTCCACACTGGAGAGTCTATGAGAAACTCACAGTTCCAGGAAAGGTACTGAAGGACATTCTCCTGCAAAACAAGGTCACCTGTGTGGACACCATACTCATACATCGACACCTGGGTCTGGAAGGTATCGTCTTCAGGAATGAGTAAAGTAAAGACCCTGCCAACATCCTCCATAAGCTTCTTTACACCAAACATATGAGCAAGCTGATGGAGACATTGGGCTGATGTGATGGAAACATCAATCTGGCGTGTGTACAAATACCTGAGTCAAAACAGTTGAGATACTGTAAGTGTCTAACATTACTGTGCTCTTATGTAGTTAGAAAGCATTCTGACAGAGTCATTCTCAGGAAAAAGAGCCATATATGCCAATGTACAAGACCTGTAACTACCATCAATAATAATACCTTAATAATGAAATCAGTTGTAAATCTATTATTACAGTCAGAACTGTGTTTCACAGGATATGCAATTCAAAATTAGTAGACTGCATGATAGAAAACATGCCTTCATATTTTTTATATATCAGTATTCTTTAGGACACCTTTTTCCTGAGAACAACAGTTGCATTATTGAAAAAGAAAACATTCTTTATAAGGTTTGGTTGTTTAAAGGTAAAAGATGAACAGTTGACCTTTACCTGAGAAAAGCAGAGATGTGTGAATGGCACGTCTGACTGAGCTCCACAGTGAGGTTTCTGGAGTGGTGTGTTATGTTGAACTCTGGATACATCATGAGGATCACACTGTGCACACAAAACATCAGTTCTACTTCTTCACTGAGGTCACGTACAGTAATGCTGACATCACAACCATCTCCACTGTCAAACAGAGCACCCAGATCATCAGATAAACCCAGACTGTTATCCAGAGAGAACTGGTCATTACTAGTCATGTTTTTACCTGCAAAGAGAATTAACAAGATATTGTCTCAAGTCAGACAAATTTAATAAATCATGAATCTTTTAAAATGTAGGAAGCCCATATAAAACACTTTACAGATGTGGCCATTGTGCATTGCTACACATTCAAAAATGACCGACCTCAAGGTAATTCTGTCCGAGAAGGCAAATTTGTGCCTCATCCCTTTGATCAGTACGTGCAAAACAATGCATAGACTCTTTATATATCACTTTAAAGGAAATTATGGAAAGATTACTGGTTAAATATATAGTATTAAATATATAGTTTAATACACAGACACACACACACACACACACACATATATATATATATTCATCATGTATTATTATTATTGCTATTATAACATTGCTTTCATTCTTCTGAACACATTTTCAAGGATTTGTGTGAAAATGACTTTAGATGGTTCAAAACATATTTGGTTGTAACTCATAAATCATGAAATCAGAGTCTTAGAACCTAAATTATTTTTAAAAATGAAATAAACATGACAGATGTTTTTACAAAGTAAAATTGAGAAGCTCAGATGCAAAAAATAAATAATGATATTATGGTAACACTTTACAATAAGGTTCATTAGTTAACAGTAGTTAATGTATTAACTAACATTATCAAACCATGAGCAATACATTTGTTAAAGTCTTTATTCATCTTTTTTAATGTTAATTAATAGAAATAAAGCTGTTCATTGTTTGTTCATGTTAGTTTACAGTGCATTAACTAACGTTAACAAGATTTTAATAAAGTATTAGTAATTGTTGAAATTAAGTTCATTGTTAGTTCATGTTAAATAATGTAGTTAACTAATGTTAACTAATGAACCTTATTGTAAAGTGCTACCAATATCATTAACATATACGTTCATCAAAAACATTAGCTTCAAACTCACTTAAGTGCAGTACAGCCTGAGATCATTAAGAAATACTGGTTTATTGGCAGAATCCATTAAGAGTCTGATAAAAATGCTCATTTACAAGAAAACATCTCAAGACGCACTTCAGAGGGTTTTGCATCTGAGCTCTTCAATTATTTTTAGTGTAAATCAGAGAACAATATGTAAAAAAGACAAGAATGAAAGGAACAGTATGTAGGATTGTGGCTAAAACTGGTACTGCAATCACACAACTGGTGGCCAATACACAAAATGACAACATAAACATCAGTTGAGGGCTGCAACTCCACTTTTTAAATGACAATATCCTGGCCCAACCCATCCTCACCCCATGTCGTCAATATTTGACGACACTTGACCATTCGTCAATATGTGACGGGGAGGGTATACCTTTCGCGTCATTTTTTGACGAACTGGGGACTTCAATACTATTACGTCCGTTGCATTCTCTTTCCTATTTTCTTACCATTTTCGCGTCGGTTTAGGGTTAGATTTACATAATGACATCCCTACCCAAACCTAACTCTAACCCCAACGCCAGGTGACAACTGTTTCTAACCCCAACGGCAGGTGACAACTGTTTAATTTCGCGTACACTGTTTAATTTCGCGTACACTGTTTAATTTTGGGTAATCTAACCCTAAACCGACGCGAAAATGGTAAGAAAATAGGAAAGAGAATGCAACGGACGTAATAGTATTGAAGTCCCCAGTTCGTCAAAAAACGACGCGAAAGGTATACCCTCCGCGCCACACACCGACGAACGGTCAAGCGCCGCCAAACATTGACGACATGGGGCGAGGATGTGTTGCAATGGCCAGACCACTGTTGTCAGTATATTAAATAAAAATTATTTCTTAATGTCTAGTGACATATCAGGGACATTTTATGATTAATTGATATACATTTCTTACATACTGTTCCTTTAATATTTATTTTGTAAAATTTTACATTTAATACCAACTGAAATATAATTCAGAACTACAAAAGCCGTTGTAGTTCTAATAGTGCCATGCCTTCTAGTGCAATATAAATGTACTAAATACTGCAGAGATCATTTTTCATTTCACTAACTCTATTTTACACATTATCACATCCAAACACATCCAACACGGTCTAAACATGATAATAATGGCACAATCTAAACAACAGAGGCAACAGTGCTCCATCTCTAGTGCTTAGACCCCTAAAAATAAAGTTACAATTCACAAGTTTGGATTAGTACACCAGATAAGACAATAAAGCATTTTTGGCATGCTGTCCAAGGGGGGCGTCCAGGCTCAGAATTTTTTTCCTAAACCCAGAGTACTCCCTTCCTCCTTAACTGGTATAGAAAGCAAGGCAATGGAGGAGGGGGAAGGGATGCTGCTAGAGGGGAAGGACGGCTAAATATACAGACCTCTTCTTGCTCTGATTGGTTGTAAAACATGACCATGCTCCTCCCAAATTTAGTTAAATAAATTGAATGCAGATACAGTAGATGGCGTACCAATGAGACAGACAACTCCTGCATCCTCTTTATGTGTGCAGTCAGTAATAGCCCAGCCTTTAAACCCGCAGTCAGCCAATGAGCTCTCAGAACCTTTACACTTCATATCATCCAACCAGATGGGACCAGATCCTAAAACAAGATTCACAAATAAAACACAATTGTTGTACAAACTTAGCTGTCATTAAACACAGCCATCATATTCTCTTACTTGCATGCTTTGCTGTGGGTCTTACCTTCACCATAACGTCCTCCAGAAGTGGCCGATGTTGCTCCAGAGAAACCCAGCTGACGACACACCACCTGTGCTTCAGCCAATTCCCATCCATCATCACAGACTGTACCCCACTGTCCATCATGATACACCTCAACCCGACCAGATGAAGACTGACCACCCACCAATCTCACGCTGCCCTCACGCCTCAAAGCCTTTGACTTTTCACCTGACGCACATACACAAACTCTTCACTTACTATTGTTACATTTACATACACTATAAATATCTGCAAGTATTTTATACAATTCATAGTGCATAAATAGTACTTTATATAAGTAGATATGCAATAATAGATTTTCACTTTTAAAAAAATATAAAGTTACAAATCTTTATGCAGAGCAAATATATGTGAAACATGTTTAAAACAAAGTCAAAGTAAAAAAGTGCAGTCAAAACTACTCAACATGTAAAAATGCATGAAGTAAAAAAATACAGCACTTAATTATTAGATTTTCAATCTGAAAACACTGGTCTATATTAATATACTAACCAAACAAAGTCCAACGCTGTGCTGAAACATGAAGAAACAGCAGAGACAATAAAAGGTACATGATTCTTTTACAGTTGTCCACTTAAGTACTGCTGAATCAACACAACAGAATATCCTTACTGAAAGAGTAACACAACCTCTTTGGCTTCCCTCTACACTAACCAACATATGTCAACTATTGTAAGATATCGCTGTCCAATCAGATTTGAGGGGCTACCTTAAGTTTCATTTCATGAAAAAGGGAACTGTGGGAAGTATGTTTGTTCCAAGAAAACGTGTATGGACAGAAGTGCTGTTGAGTTTACCCCCCCATACTGTGAAAAACATTCATTACACAGTGCAAACACAAGGCTTTCAAGTTATTTCATGAATTGGCCTTTCCTGATAGTTTTGTAATAGTAACTGAATTTCAAGGGGACCTGAACACAAGATCACTGATGATAAATAGACTACAAGTCTCAACCTGACTTCTCTGCAAGAATCAAACACATTTCCTGATAAAAAATGTTTTCAGTATCTGTTGTTGTTGTCGTCACATAAAGGTGAAAAGGGAGCTAGATGTTACATCTAAATGATTAATGTCTTTATAAAATAAAATTGTACTTATCAGATTTTTGTCATAAAAAGATTACAGAGATCTAGATGTTATTTTCCTTTGATAGAAACACACGCTGTTGAGCGAGTCTCTATTATGTGCTGCTACTACATGAAGCTGCAGAAGCATGATCTAATAGTTTGAATAAAGTGTTTCATAAATCCAAAATAATAAAGTAACACACAAATCACACTGTCAGAAAAATGATGGTAGAAAATTATCTCAAGCTGTCACTTAAACAGCATCCTTTATTAAGATCCTAAAACATACATTTTTGTATGCCATTGGGATGTACCTCTATCCCAGCTAACAATTTTACGTTATAAAAACGTTCCCGTAACGTCTTACGAAAGTTTGGAAAACGTTTATTTTTTAACGTTCTTACAACGTTAAAATCGTCCAGTTTTTTAGACGTGGTATTAACGTTAATGTTTAGTTATAAGAACGTTATTCAAAACGTTTTTAGAAAGGATCGGTCTGTTGTTATATTAATGTTCTAATAACGTTTTTAAAAACGTTATTGAAACGTTAAATTCACCATTATATTCATGTTCTCAGAACGTTTTTCTAACGTTCGTAACAGGTTATAAAAACATTGTTTAAACGTTCTTAGACAGTAAAAGCGTCCAGTTTTTTAGACGTAGTATTAACGTTATTGTTTGGTTACAAGAATGTTTTTAAAAACGTTTCTAGAATGGTTCGGTTTGTGGTTATATTAATGTTCTAAGAACGTGTTTCAAAATGTTATTAAAACATTCCAATCACCATTATATTACTGTTCTAAGAACGTTTTTAAAACCGTTCTTGAAACCTTCCATTTGCCATTATATTAATGTTCTATGAACGTTTTTCTAACGTTTGTAACTGGTTACAAAAACACTAAGTTTAAACGTTTTTGGAACGTTAAAAGCGTCCAGTTTTTTAGACGTAGTATTAACGTTATTGTTTGGTTACAAGAACGTTTTTAAAAACGTTTCTAGAATGGTTCGGTTTGTTGTTATATTAATGTTCTAGGAACAAGTTTCAAAACGTTATTAAAACAGTCCATTCACCATTATATTAATGTTCTCAGAACGTTTTTCTAACGTTCGTAACAGGTTATAAAAACATTGGGCCCTATTTTAACGATCTGAAACGCAAGTCCGAAGCGCAAAGCGCAAGTGACTTTGTGGGCGGGTCTTGGACGCTGTTGCTATTTTCCCGGCGGGAGAAAGAAGTATTGCGCCGGGCGCAAATCAATAAGGGGTTGGTCTGAAGTAGGTTCATTATTCATAGGTGTGGTTTGGGCGTAACGTCAAATAAACCAATCAGAACGCTATCCAACATTCCCTTTAAACGCAAGGGCGCAAGTTCCATGGCGGGTTGCTATTATTATGACGGATTTGACAGGCGCACGCCAGGAGCGGTTCACAGCCGATGAGACCGACGTTCTTGTAAGAGCAGTCAAAGACAGAGAAGTTGTTTTGTATGGGGATAGGAGAAACTCGCCCAAATCAGCGACGGTAACAGGCGTGAGAGGAAATAGCCGCAATTGTCTCATCAGCTGCGCCAAGCACTACAATGATGTCAGGAGACGGGGGGATCCCAAGCTTGCCAGCATAAATCGGGCACGCCGGGCACACAGAAGGACATCGCTGCGTCCACCCTCACCGCTGAAAGGGTTTGGGGGCTTTGAAATCGGACACAAGAAACGCAAGCAAGGTCCAACCCCAAAGTACACTTACAAATCAAGTTCACATACATTAAGGTTTCTTATGAAAACATTTTAATTATTATTTAGATAAAATAAACGTAATACAGCCACACAACAAACTTATGAAAATATTTTAATCGTTGTTTGCATGATAATTGTTTGTCACACAAAATAAATAAAATCTATCACCACAATACTCACCACAATGATTTCCCTTATCTCATGTATTAATATGTTTTATTGTAACAATTTATGATTTAATGATTTCCCTTATCTTATATTTTTTATTGTAACAATTTATGATTTGCAAAAATAACTGTTGCATCTGTGTAAATTAGAGCAAAGTGTGTGCGCGTTGTGCATGCTATACATTATGGTCAAGCATGCGCCCTTAAAATAGCATAATGAACCACGCGCAACGAGCCACTGACTTTAGACTAGTTTTTTTGGTTAGTAGCGCAATTGTTTTTTGAAACTGCAAAATAGCATAAGAGATGGTTTGCGCCGGAGCACGCCTCCTTTTTTGCGCTGAACCGCCCAGGGAGCGCAAATTCATTCCCTAGTTTGCCGATGTGCGTCTGTGGAGGGAAAAACCCGCTGTGCGCCGGTGCAAAATACGAAATGATACATGCGTCACTGACAAAGCCAATTGCGCTGGGTGCAAGATAGGGCCCATTATGTTCTAAACGTTCTTAGAACGTTAAAAACTACAATGTTTTGACATTTTTTATAAACTTTTTTGTTTGGTTATGATAACGTTATTAGAAAGTTTTTAGAACGTTCCAGTCTTGTTATAAAAATGTTCAAATAACTTTAAAACATTATTAGAATCTTTCATCCCCATTATATTAACGTTTTCCTAACGTTTGCATTAAATTATAAAAACTTTGCTGAAGGTTTTTTGGTTATAAGAACATTATTCTAAACATTTTTAGAGGAACATTCAAGTCACTTGTCAAGGACAGAAGACAACAGAGGCAGAGAGTTAAATCAAACAGTTTATTAAAAGTTGTGGTAAATTGTAATGGTAAACAATGAAAGTCCAGGTGAAGAGCAGGCACAAATACACCACCCAGTCACAGGTGTATTCCAGAGTATCCAAATATCCAACACAGATGACGACAATGACTGGAAGCCTCTGGTAGATAGAGTCAGATTAGTCCATGCAGCATACAAACATAGCTAGCACTGGACAGTGGCCCTCATTTATCATTCTTGCGTAGAAACGGGCGTATATGTTGGCGTAAGATTATGCTTACACTCCTCTCACCGCCTGATTTATGAAACCGTTGATATTCAGGTGTACGCAATATCTGCCCTTCATAAATGCTGCGGCTGAAAACGATCGTCATTAGAATAACAAGCCCATATAAATTCAAGTCTCCGCCTCCCCCACGCCCTCATTTTACGCCATTGACACACGAAAGACGGCAAAGAAGAGAATCCGGGGAAGTGAAAATAAACAAAATTGTTTTATTTGGGAGTTTAAAGAGTGGGATTAAAGACACATTAATAATTGGATGACAATTTGTAATATTCTTCTTATTATTTTGATTGTTAATTGATATTTAGAAGAATAATTATTATTTATTATGATTATTTACTGTTGCCTACATCTAAATTCTATGTCTGCTTAATGGTTCAGTTAATTTTTTTAAATCATATTTTAAAATGATGTAGTAACTTTTGTAGTGTGTTGTTCTGTATTTACAGTTGTTTGTTAGCTGTATCTTAGATCCAGTTTGATACGGAGCTCCGGATATAATTCAAATTAACAATTTGTTTCCACGACATCCACATGTTTTACTAAGCTAATTCATAATTTGAAGTAATAATACTTGTAATAGTAATTACGAAATATTATAATAATTAATTCCAAGGAACAAACTGTTGAATATTGGGAACAAATTCTAAATTTATGGCCATACTTTAGACTAAATAAGAAAAAGAAGTGTCCATAATGTAGCATAAAAAATAATTCGTGGCCATAATTTTGTCCGCATGTCATCATGGTAGAAATTTACGGCTCCATTCAACACAAGCATTTTACCTTACCTCATCTGTATTTATTTATCATCGAATGGTACGTAACTAGCTTACCTTTTATTGCATTACCATGTTTTCGCAGCACATCCTTGTGCTTTCTTGCAATGTGCCGCTTCAGATTCCAGGAAGAATATTTGCTAACTCTTTACAGTCTCTCCGCAGTCCCTTTAAATTTTTTCTTCCTGCTCAATATTAACTTTGTTTTTCAACTTTACATTTATGTATAAGGCTTGAATTCCATAACTTATTGCAAGACGTTTTTACAGATTCTCGAACTAGCAAATTATCATAGGGCGTTCTGGGTTCAACGAGCGGTCCTGAGCGAGCGGAATTTTCGGAAAGGCGCTTTGATGGTAATATTACCGCACAGCTCAACGCTCCGCTACCGCTAAGCTCCGTTCACATGCTCGCTCTGAAACATCAGGTAAAGCGCACAGGCTCTCAACTGAAGGAATACATATGCATACAAATCAAATGCTTTGATAAAGTCTCACAAATTAAACATTGAACATTGTTGCATAAAAATAAACACTGAAGTTTATAATTACAATGTTTTTTTACAGTGGGTCATAATATATCATATATTTTAGTTTGTCAGTGCGTTTTGTGGTGTTAGGAAGTGTTTGCGCATTTCTGCACTAACTCAAAATGTGCGTACACCACCTCCTGAGCTGGCGTAGGATTTGAGCGTGCCGTACGCCAACGTCCATATTGATAAATCTCAAAGTCACCGTGGTTTTGGGTGTACGCAAGGTGTACGCTGGAAATTTGGTGTACGCACTTTTGATAAATGAGGGCCAGTGTGTTTGTGTGTGAGAGTCTTAAATGGTGCAGAGATGATAAGGTGTGCCAGGCAGGGGCGATTCCAGGATTTTATAAATGGGGGGGCACAGGGGGGACCAAGAACCAGTCAGGGGGGGCCAATCAAAAAATTCAAATGAAAATAAATACTGGTTTAGAAAATATTAAGCATGGTTCACAAAATCTTGTGCAATGCCACATGTTCTAATATAGATGGTATTCATTTTTTGTATTTTGCATGGATTAAACAACAGTTCTGTTCCAGAATAGTTCACTTTAAATAAATTGTCATAATTTACTCATCCTAGAGTTATTTCAAACCTGTATGAGTTTTTCTTCGGCTGAAAACAAAATAAAATATTTTGAAGAATCTTAGTAGCCAGAAAGTTGATGAACCCCATTGACTGCATGTTATTTTGTTCCTACATATGAAGTCAATGGGAACCAACTGATTTTGGTTACCGGCATTCTTAACTCTTTTCTTTTTTATGTTCAGCAGAAGAAAGAAACTCATACAGGTTTAAAACAAGTTTAGGTATATGACCATTTAAATTAAGTGAACTGTTCCTTTAAGTAGGCTATCTACATTGCGTGTAGCTGGTATTAGTTAACATTCTGACATATCAGGATTTTGGGAAAATATTAGCCTACTTAAAAATTTGTTTTTCTACTCTGTCTGATCTGACTTTCATTGTTTATTAGCCTATATTGTATTTTAACACAACTGAATGCTATTTTTACATATTATCTGATATGTTGTCAGACAACAAGAAAGAGTTTAAGATAGTGACTAAACACGACCCAGTAACACCTCGTGTTTAATCCAACCGTTACTTTATACTGCTAAAATCCTAATTTAAATGCGACATTGTCTGATACAATTTACATTGAAGAGCTGATACGAGGTGATTTCGGATTATCTGTGTGTCTCATGCAGGGTTGATCTTCTAATCTGATTGTGTTTATGAGCGCTTTTAATTTTAAATGCGAGTGATAGTTTTATTGTAGATCGCGTATAGCAATTCAGCGCAAATTCAAAAATATCAGAGAATACTGTTAAGCGTGCGCGCGCATACCGCACCATAGGGAGGGAGAGAGAGAGCTCGTGCACAGAGAACTGGTGTGTGTGTGTGTGTGGGAAAACACTAACCTTTCGTTAAGTCATAATACTCGATCAACCGTCAGTAACATCTGTTGACTGTTAACTTTTACGTGAAAAGACAACGGAACCCAGTTGGAAAACACCGCCAACTTTTAACTCCTTCACTCAGTGTCAGGGAGGCACTGTCGAGGTTCCGCACGCAGCAGTGAGAAAGCGTGCACGCGAGAGAGAGAGAGGCGCTGCTGAGCGCTTGCAAAAGCACATGAAGCCGTTTTAAAAAGTAAAATAAAATGTAAATGGTAATCATGGTAAATCTATTTGATTTGTGCCAGTATTGAGTCTGTGGCGGGGCGCCCTCCTTCTTCTCGTTTGCACGAGTCTCAAATCAAACAGTGATTGACAATTGGTCCAATTGTGCGGTGGGTGTCGTGGTGTCTCTTTCCTCCTGTTTTAAAAACGTGCAACTACTGTGCTCGCTTCATCTTCGCGTTCGCGTGAGTCTCAAATCAAACAGTGATTGACAACTGGTCCAATGGTGTGGTGGGTGTCATGGTGTCTCTTTCCTCCTGTTTTAAAAACGCGCAACTACTGTGCTCGCTTCGTCTTCGCCTTCGCGCGAGTCTCAAATCAAACAGTGATTGACAGCTCTCTGGTCCAATGGTGCGGTGGGCATTTTCAGGTTGACAGTAAATCTAGCTGGCCCAATAAGATTGGAGGGGGGGGCACCAGGGGGGGCCAATCATATTCCAAGGGGGGGCGGTGCCACCCCATGCCCCCCTTCTAGACACGCCCCTGGTGCCAGGTGATCGTGATTAGTAATTGGGTGATTGTGATCTGGTGAAGTGAGTGAGGGAAAAATCTGGCAAATCCGTTACATCACTCATATAAAATGTTTTTTATATATATATTTTAAAAAATAATATTCCTTTCACTTAAATATTCTCAAAGTTTTTGTATGTAAATGTTATTGCAATTATATTTGTCTCTAAAAATACAATATAGAAATTATAAAATGGAAAGCTAAAATATTATTCAGTAGCCTTCCCACCCCACAGTTGAGTCAAGACTGGAACATTGAAATAATCAATTAGTTTAAAATAAAATGTGACTGAATCACAAAAACCAGTCATAAGTACCACAGGTATATTTGTAGCAATAGCCAACAATTTATTTTATAGGTCAAAAATTTAGATTTTTATTTATGCCAAAAAGCATTAGGATATTAATCCAGGACTAGGCATTTTTATTTTTCTCATCCTTAAATTTACTTAAATTTCTTTAAAACTAGGGCTGGGCCGATACAACTTTTTCATGTCTGATACCGATGTCGATACCATAACCTTGAGTATTTGTTGATACCGATCCAATACCATCTCTATCACCCTTTTAATCAATTAGGCTGCAAATAACACATCTGTTAGCCCTACAAAAAGCATAATGCTTAAACAGCTACAGAAGAAATGTTTTACTGTGCAAAAAATTACTCAATGAAACATTGTGCGATACTGCTGCTTAATTTTTATTTAAATGTTTCAAAAAGTAGCAAACTTTTTTAATTAGTCAGCACAAAAAAACATTGTGTATGTAATGTTAGAACAGCATGTTAGAAAAACGTTCTGAGAACATGAATACAATGGCAAATGGAACATAATAATGTTACGTTAATAATGTTTCTAAAAACGTTCCTAGAACATTATTATAACAACAGACTAAACCTTTCTAACAACATTTTGAATAACGTTCTTATACAACTAAACATTAACGTTAATACCACGTCTACAAAAACTGGACGCTTTTAACGTTCCTAGAACGTTTAAACCTAATGTTTTTGTAACCAGTTACCAACCTTAGAAAAACGTTCTTAACACGTTAATATAATGGCAAATGGAAGGTTTCAAGAACAGTTTTAAAAACGTCCTTAGAACATTAATATCATGGTCAATGGAATGTTTGAATAACGTTTTGAAACACGTTCTTAGAACCTTAATATAACAGTAAACTGAACCATTCTAGAAACGTTTTTAAAAACTTTCTTGTAACGTTCTAAGAACATTAAAAAATAAACGTTGTCCAAACTTTCGTAAGACGTTATGGGAACGTTTTTATAACATAAAATTGTTGGCTGGGTTGGAATCGGATTGTACTCCCTTCTACAATATTCGATCTGGCCATTTTTGCCAATATCGGACTAATATCGATACTGCATACTGGATTGGCCCACCCCTATTTAAATCCCCAGAAGATACATTTTTATGCTAACATTTTTAGAACGTTCCACTATGCAATGGTAATGTTGTAATGCTAACATTTTCAATGTTAATGTTTTTAGAACGTTCTGCTAACAATGCATATATAACGTTTTTAATGTTACTGTTTTAAGAATGTTACATTACATACACAATGGTAACGTTTTCAATGCTACAGTTTTTAAAACTTTACATTACATAGACAACAGTAACATTTTCAATGCTAGGGTATGAAGAACGTTCTGCTAACTATACAATTAAAACGTTGTCAATGCTACCGTTTTAAGAACGTTAGATTACATACACAATGGTAACGTTTTTAATGTTACTGTTTAAGAACATTACATTACATACACAATAGTAACGTTTTGAAGGCTAGGGTGTGTAGAACTTTCTGCTAACAATGCAGTTATAACGTTTATAATGTTACTGTTTTAAGAATGTTATATTACATACATAATGGTAACGTTTTCAATGCTAGGGTGTGTAGAACGTTCTGCTAACAATGCATATATAACGTTTTTAATGTTACTGTTTTAAGAACGTTACATTACATACACAACAGTAACATTTTCAATGCTAGGGTATGAAGAACGTTCTGCTAACTCTGCAATTAAAACGTTGTCAATGCTACCGTTTTAAGAACATTAGATTACATACACAATGGTAACGTTTTTAATGTTACTGATTTAAGAACATTACATTACATACACAACAGTAACGTTTTCAATGCTAGGGTATGAAGAACGTTCTGCTAACTATGCAATTAAAACGTTGTCAATGCTACCGTTTTAAGAACGTTACATTACATACACAACGGTAACGTTCTTAATGTAACTGTTTTAAGAACATTACATTACATACACAACAGTAACGTTTTCAATAATTGGATAACTTAACGAGCACCTTTAGAGAACGTTAGCCAAAGTTACGGGAACGTTCCCTGTTAGCTGGGATGGAGCTTAAAATATGACAAAACGATTTGGATTTAAAATCCATAAGAGAAACATGATTCTTCTTGTAACAGCAAAGCAACATAAACACTTTAGCAACAAATATTTACTCCTAACTGATCAACTTTTGCATTTGCTTTTAATATTTAGCAAGTGAGAAGTTTGTATGCAGCACTGCCCAATCATATTTGAGGACTATGCTAAGTTTCGTTTCCTGAAAAATTTTAATCAAGAAACTATAACCTCAAAAGAAGGAATTGTCTTTCTAAAGGGACATTAAGAATTGGACATCTTTTAAATGCTGCCTAGGTGTTTTTTTGGAATAGGCAAACTAGGTAGTCGCCTAGTCTAGAGTCTAGTTATTGCTATTAATTTCGTTTTATTTTCTTGTCTTCTATAGCTCCTTATTGGCTGAGGTGGGAAATTATGCTATAAAGGGGAAGGAGGTGGACCTTCTGGGCTCTCAGTCAGCCACAGGCCGTTCATGCAGCCACATGCTTTTATCCTTCTATTTTCGTTTGTCATGTTAGTTTAAAGCAGGGAGTCCAAGATTTCTTTTTGTTAGTTTCTGTTCTCATTTTGGTCCTTTGTTTTAGGACTCCCTGTTTCGCTCTTTTATTCTGTTATTATGGTATGTTGAAATAAATAGTCTATTTCATCTATTGCATTATAGGCATATTACAAGTCTATTTCATTAGTCTAATAGTCTATTTATTTCCAATCTGCCCTTAAATCTGCTATCATTTGCCCAGTACTTAAGAAATCAACCTCTGACCCAGAGGTCTTTGCAAACTACAGGCCAATCTCTAACCTCACCTTCCTGTCAAAGGTTCTGTGTCACGGTAGGAAATTCATTGTTTCCTCCGTGTCATGTCTTTGTGTGTGTGTATGTTTACTCACCGCTCTGCCATGTGCTCATTAGTATTATCCCGTATACCTGTGTGTTGATTGTCTCGCTCCAGCTGATCATCATTACATTCTCTCCATAAATACTCACATGACTCTCTGTTCCTCGCCAGATTCTCATTCAATGTTTGACTCTCGTGTTGTTTGGATCTCCGTGTCATCTTGTTTGGATTATCGTGTCATCGGGTTGGATTGTTTGTTGTTGCTGTCGTCTTCGTGTGGATGTTCCCGTGTTCAGCCTGGATTCTCACCACTGCTCACCACTCCACCAACGTTGCCTTCAACATCACCGTCACCAACTCACCACCGTAGTCCTTTGTCACCATTGCCAACAACACTGGACTTTCCCTGCCTGGCCATCTATTCAGTCTTTGGTTTTCCCTGTCTAATTTAATAAACATTGTGTTTTCACCTGCAACTGCTTCCGTCTCTCTACGGTTCATTACATTCTGGAGAAGGTAGCCACGTCTCAGCTCAATAAACACAAAAACCTTCTGCTCAGCCCACAGTATTGAAACAGCTTAAATCCAGGTGGTGAATGACTTTTTGATGGCAGCTGATTCAGGATCACCATCACTGCTCATTCTTCTCGACCTAACAGCAGCCTTTGACACCGTAGACATAACATCGTCCTGGGCCGCCTTCAAGACACTGTATGGCTATCGGGCACAGCATTACAGTGGTTCCAATCCTATCTTTCTGGCAGGACTGAAAGTTTTATTCTGGGAGGATGCAAGACCAGACTGCTCCCTGTCACATGTGGTGTTCCGCAGGGGTTGGTTCTTGGTCCAATCCTATTCATCCTCTACATGCATCCTCTCATCAGCAGACATGGAATGTCCTTTCACTGCTATGCTGATGACACACAACTTTACATTAAAACTGCCCCAAGTCCCTCCATAGCCTTGTCATGACTTACCACGTGCCTTGAGAAGATAAAGTCATGGATAAACAGCAACTTCCTCCAGCTAAATTCCAGTAAAACAGAGGCACTACTTGTTGGTACTTCTCACCAGATCCGCTCCTCACCTATATTCCAGTTCACTTTTGATGGCCAAATCATTACTCTCTCCTCCTCGATTACAAACCTAGGTGTCCGGTTTGATCCACAACTAACCTTCAATGACCACATAAAATATATCTGTAAGACTTCTTTTCATCACCTTCGTGACATTTCAAAACTCCGTCCCCTTCTAACCCATCCAGATGCAGAAAAACTTGTCCATGCCTTTATCTCCTCAAGGATGGACTTGGATTTCTGGCAGGAACATCCAAAAGCTGCAATACATTCAGAACAGCGCTGCCAGAGTCCTTATGAGGGTTCGTAAAAATGAACACATAACCCCTATCTTATACTCACTCCACTGGCTCCCTGTTTCATCCCGGATCGAATACAAAATCCTCTTGCTCACACATAAATGCATCACCGGACAAGCACCACCATATCTACAAGAGCTTATCACTCTGCAATCCTCTACTCGTACCCTCAGACCATCAGGGTGCCTGCTTCTTCAGATTCCCAGGCTCCTAACTATGGGGGTAAAGCTTTCTGCTCAGCTGCGCCTCGGCTTTGGAACAACATCCCCATTGAACTAAGAGCAATACAGAAACTGCACCCTTTTAAAGCAGATCTGAAGACCTATCTATTTAGAAAGGCTTTTACATGTTGATTATTCTATTATTTGCATTGTGGTTCTTATTTTTAATTGTAGCACTTTGAGATTCTCTGGAATGAAAAGCGCTTTATAAATAAAATCTATTATTATTATTATTATTATTTGGAATACTTAAGTTGTTGTCCTTCTATTGTGGTATGGGTCCCTCCTGAATCCTAGACGTTTATAATTGAGACTATAACAACATTTTAGGGCAGCCATGGCCAGGCTATACCACACTTTAGACCAGGGGTGGGCAAACAATTTTTTACTTGAGGGCTATATCAGGTTTTTAAATCTTTCCTGCCATTGACGAGTTAACTCATCAATTAAGAGAAAACGCTTCCCTGCCAATGACGAGTTTTTTCTGCAATCCGTATTTCCGCTGTCATTCACAAGGTGGTGCTCTTACCTAACTTATAAAACCCTGGAAATATTCCCCTAGAGCAAACAGTTCAAACTCATTTTATGTTTTAAGGATCGCTCTGGATCTTATCTCTATCAAAGTCCTTCACAAAAATTGGAATTATCTCAGCTTTTTGCTTAAAAATTCGTATTTTTTAAGAAATCTACCCATATTTTAAAGGGAGATAAAAGAGAACAAATAAAGATAGGAGGAAACATTTTTTTTAAAGCATAGGTTTTGTTCTTTTTTATTTGATATATTGTATGTTTATATATTTAAAGAAGAACATTTTCTGGAAAGCATTAAACTTTTGTGAAAATCATAATGTTGGCGCTGGCTGGCAACTTAAAAAAAAAAACACTGGCGGGGAAAGAAATAAATACAAGTGAAAGGTTGAATATATGTAAATGAAAAAAATAGCTTTATTATTTTCCAAATCAACACTCAATCATTAGTGTCCTGTAGGTATACATGGAAATTCATATTCAACCGACTTTTATGAACACACTTTTATATAAAAGAAAAACTCTTAAAAAATCTCTACTCTTCTGCATATCACTATAGATATACAGTACAGTTATCACCATAAGTAAAATTAACCATTGTTTTATTAGTGTATTAACCATGTTTTAGCAGATAAATTGCCATTTTTATTATCATAGTTTTACTATCAAAAAACTGCAATAGTTTTTAGCAAATCACACATATCGCCTTCTGTTTGATACTGGTGAATTTTTTTTGCTGTCTATTCTGTGTTAAACTCATGACATTCAGAGTTTATCTTTCTATATTGTTGCCTCATTTCAATGCAGCAGCAGTCAGTGAATAAACAGCACTGCAGACTAGCGACATCTGTTGGCAGATATAATTTATCCAGTAGAACTGTTTGATTTATGGTGGCAAAAGCTGCACTAAGGTCCATTTAAACAAGAAGTGAAATTGCACCATGATCAAATGCTAACTGCAGGTTATGATGATGTTTCAGTGCCATGGTGGGTCCTAAAAGGGAGATTAAATTACAAATTGGCTGGGGTTTAACTCTTAAGCAACATCAGGTCCCAGGTGGATAATTATGTACACTGTTCTAGTTAACTGACAGGGCTTTGCTTTGTGGATTATTTACTGAATGTAAATTCAGTAAATAATCAGATCCGTTTGTATTTGTATTTATTATTTATAAAGAACATTTCAATACAACCAAAGTTGTCCAAAGTGCTGTACAATAAAATAGACATAAAATTCCTAATAAAAATCTAAAATATCATATACAAAACATAAAACATAACACTTACAACATGAAACATATACATAACTAGACGTTAATCACCTAATATAGGATAAGCTGAATTTAGGAAATGAGCTTTTAGCAATGACTTAAATCTAGAAATTGTCCGGGCAGATCTAATAGCAAGGGGCATTGAGTTCCATAACTTTGGAGCAGCTACTGAGAAAGCCCGATCACCTCGAAATTTTAGTTTGGATCTGGGAACTAGACCTGTTTGAGTCGTGACTCACTTGGATCTTTCACCCGGATCTTTAAATTAACTCACGAGTCCCGAGTCTCTAGTATCCTTAACCCATTCAGTTGAGTCCAGTGTTGGGTAAGTTACTCAAAAAAGTAATCCACTACAAATTACTAATTACTACTTTAAAATTGTAATTTGATTACATTACTGATTACTACATGCAAAAAGTAATCCAATTACTAATTACTTTACTTTTAAGTTACTTTGACATCATCAAATGTAAAAAACTACAAAGTGAAACTGTCAGAAACAAGGACGGATAAACCCAAACGCAGTGTTAATGTGAAAATGTTTCTTGTAACATTTGAAAACAGGCATGATTACAGTGCATATTTGAATGCTTAAAGCTATTTTTGGTGTGATTTTTCCCCCTCCTAAAATTACTGGTCATATAATGATCCAGAAATATTTGTAGCTTTTATAATAAGTTACACATGTTTAACATCTATCTATCTATCTATCTATCTATCTATCTATCTATCTATCTATCTATCTATCTATCTATCTATCTATCTATCTATCTATCTATCTATCTAGTCGCGAAACTAGAGTTTTAACATGTCATCGCATTCGTGAGGGATATTTTGGTCAAGTTAAAGAATGCTAATATTCATGTAAGTTCGTTAAATATAACAATCAAAAGTTGTTTTTGTAATTGTTTAAATAAACATATGATTAATTAATGCACTGCACGTGTAACAATAGCCGGTTTGACAATTTAACTTTAATTGCCAGATCAGAACAGTTTAAATGTTCATCTGTTGTTTTTATTTTGTCGTTTTACTATTGACCCTTGAGGTACCCAAACAACAGACAAAACTAGTTATTAAAACTCAGTTTTATTAACAATAAGAAAACAAAGCAGCACACAATGCAAAAACATTAGCATCTATACACAGCTAGACAGGAAAGTTAAAATTGGCCATATCAATGGTTGCAATCACAGGCTGCATTACAAAAATGGACGTTCTAATGCCCCCTAGAGGGTGTAAAGGTTCTGAAGTCACAGTTACTTTAACAGGTAAATTTGTTACTACAATTTCACACTGTAAAATCACGTCACACCATCACGCTAGTATAAAAAAAGAGAAGCTAATATCCATAAAATAGGTTGTAGTCGAGTCACCAACTGTCGAGTCCGAGTCGAGTCTCGAGTCCCAGTGTTCGAGTCCGAGTCCAAGTCCGAGTCACCAAAGAGTCAGAGTCGAGTCCGAGTCGAGTCACCATTTACCAGAGTTCGAGTACGAGTCGAGTCTCAAGTCCCCAGTGTTCGAGTCCGAGTCGAGTCTCGAGTCCGGTATTCGAGTCTGAGAGTGCCTACATGTCTCCACTCTGGGACCTTCAAAAAACTGATAAAATGTATTAAAGAGGTTCTACATTAAACAAAAATGACATCACTGTCACGATTGCAAAGGGAGTTTATTTACTGATTTGACATATACACTTTGCAACACACTTTGCAACTTTACGAGGCCATCAAAAGCATGTGTTTACTTCCATTGTTGTGTAGCGTAGAAAATTTACAAATTGCATTTTTAATCATGCGGTGGTGAGATCGTAACAAGGGCGTGGTGAGCTTGAACCTGCTTACGTCACGAGTCATTTTTTGGACCCAACATCCAATAGGAAAATTCAACTGCAGTAGCCACCATTCAACCTGAAGAGGGCAGCACTCAGACGTTTTTACACCATATATTGTAGGATTGAAACACTTTATATCCAAATGTCAAAAAACGTACATCAAAATCAATGAACAGCACTAATAAACCATAATTCTTACAGATCAGTAACTAAAAAAACTTGGATTAGGGTTAAGTTACTCTTTTTAAGTTATCAACAGACAAAAAAAATGCTGTAATCTGAACCAGACATACATTAACCTTAGCTTCTTCTGTTTGTTATATATGCATTAGTCAGTAATATTTTTTTTAAAAAGCTAACGTTAGGCAATGGAAAGCATTTTTCTTACTTTTCTGGGTGCATCCGTGACAGGTGTCTGTTAAAGTTTGAGGTTGTCCCAGCCTTTTCCTCAGTTGTGCGATTACACACACAACATTAAGCGCTGCTCTTTCCAGCATTAGAAGCAAAATTCGCGTAGGCGAACTTCACGATCGGGGGCACGTCTTTCTGCATTTTACAAATGTGAACATTTAGCCCACGAATCATGCATCATGCATTGCACAAGCGTAAAAGTGAGTGACGTTAGTGAGTGTGTTGTCAAGCAAAGAGAGCGAGAGGTAGCAGTGTCTGTGAAGGGAGATCGCGACCGGTCTTGGGCACGAAACAGGAAAAGTGTAACACCTTATATAATTTTTATAACATATTTAGTCAAAAATAAAGTGATGAATGCTCAAGTCCGATTGTATATATCCTCGAGTCCGAGTCCAAGTATGAGTCATCAATCCGCGAGTCCAAGTCAAGTCACAAGTCCAGAGAATGGATTATCGAGTCGGACTCAAGTCCAAAGAATAGTGACTCGAGTCGGACTCGAGTCCGAGTCCAGGACTCGAGTACTCCATCACTGGTGTCAGCAGGGTCGTACGCACCCCCCGTCAACAGCCCTCACTCACGGCAATCCGAAGGGAAGACTTCTCCCGAAACTGCAAGGAGGGGAAAGCGAAACAGTAACGAATCGCGGGTAAAAACCCGTTCACTCACCAGGCAATAGCAAAGTTACTTTCCTATAGTACAAGGAGTAGAGTGCGTTGAATAACCCTTTGCTGTCTCTGCCGCGTCTAGACAGATGGCAGCCGGCTCGCTGTCACTGAGTTCCCAGGGAAAGCGTAATCCAAACGCTTCAGGTCTCGTCGGTCTCAATAGGGTCGCTCGCGTCTCCCGTCGACAGTGCTTACTCACGGCAATCCGACGACGAAAACTTCACCCGAACTGCGAGAAGGGGAAAGTGGATCAATACGAATCACAGATTAAAATTCTTCCACTCACCAGGCAATAGCAAAGCTGCTTTCCTTTAGTGCAAAGAGTAGGGTGCGTTGAGTTATCTTTTCACTGTCTCTGTCACGTCTGGACAGATGGCAGCTGGCTCGCCTTTACCAAGTTAACAGGGGCAGCGTAATCCAACGTTTCGGGGCTCGTCATTTGCGGTGCATCAAACTTTCATCGGGCGCCGGTCGAAGGAAAGCAAAGACCCTGTGTAAAGGAACCCATCGGCGTTTTATCCTCTCCCGCCACCAAAGCCACTGATTGTTCATTAGTCACACCTGAAAAAAAAGTCTCACCCACAAGCACACAAACATGTATACAGCCCTGCCCCCCCCAACGGTTCATTCAAATGTCCCAGTGCACAAAAGATCGTTCAACATTTCCAAACATGTATACAACCCTGACAATTCATTCATAATTTCACTGCATGTTGCCCCGCTACACATGCATTGAGCTCATGATAAAATAACATAGTTAAATAATGTTAACAAATAAAACCTTATTTTAGTGATTTAAAAACACACCTGTACGATCGCTTCTGGCAGACCAGATGTCATCGCGCAAAGCCCACTCTGAAATGCCAAGGTTTTGGACATGTATTGTCTGTATTCCACTTGAAGGACAACACCCGCTCACACAGCATCCATTTGCCTGCGTCTCCGATGAGTGATTAAAGCACATGCTCGTTAACTGACGCTGCGCGCATGCTCGTTAACAGACGTTGCTGTGCAATGGTAAAACGTCATTTTAAAATACATTTTAATTAATTTTTCAACACTTAATTTGTAACGCTAGTAACGTAATTTTGTTGTCATTGGTAACTGTAATCAAATTACATACATTTAAAATGTAAAGCGTTACGTTACTGCGTTATCAGGAAAAGTAATTAGAGTACAGTAATGTGTTACACAGTAATGCGTTACACAGTAATGCGTTTCTCAACTCTGGTTGAGTCCTACTACAATTCAATGTAAAACCATAAACAGCGCCACCACACACACAAAGTGTTTCCAGCTCTGACTCAAGAATCTCTCAAGTCTCAGCTCGTAACCGGCTGATCCGCGCGAACCGACTCTCCGGCTCTGACCCATTGTCTTTAACCATAACATAGTAGGAAGACTCACCATTTTAGATGTGGCATCGAAGTTTATGAAAAATAATCCCCTTATCAATGTTTTTAAACTTGACTTAAACACTTTTATAGATTGTATTTCTGGATTAAAGGGTAAATCAGCATTAAGATGTATGCAATACTTAACTGATTTAACGTAATTAATTTAACTGATAAATAAAAATAAGAAATATATTTCAGATGTGGCATTTTTTGTCTGCCATGTTACCGGCTTTACTATGACAGCAGTTTTCTGCAGTGTTTCATGAGTCCCATGGTCTGCGAGTGTGCAATGTTACCGGCTCTGAGAATCTCGAGTTGAGCGGATGGGTCTGTACTGAGTTTCCTTGGCGATTTAGCAATACTGACTCAAGTGACTCAAGTGACTCACACAACCCGGATCACTTTAGTGAGTGACTCACAATAACCCGGATCCTTAAAAGGAGTCGAGTTTGCCAGGCCTACTGGGAACCACTAAAAGAAGCCGGTCAAAGGATCTCAGAGGCCTGACAGAGAAATAGCGGTACACCAAGGTATCCAGATACTTTGGAGCCAGACCATACAGAGACTTAAATACAAATAGTAAAACTTTGTATTCAATTCGATGATGGACCGGCAACCATTTAAGAGAAGATAAGACAGACGTGATGTGGTCATGCTTACAGGTGCCTGTTATCAGTCTCGCAGCAGCATTTTGAACTGACCGTAGTCGGGACAGATCTTTCTGAGTAACTCCTATGTAAAGAGAGTTAGAGTAATCCAAGCATGAAAATACAAGGGCATGAACAACTGTTTCTAAGTCTCTAATAGAAAGAAAGGGCTTCATCTTCGCGATCGAATTAATAATACCACAGAATTAATCTGCTTATCAAATTTAAATTCTGGGTCAAATAGTACTCCTAAATTTTTCACCAGTGGTTTACTATACTTGGCCAAAGGGCCAAGAATAGAATTTATGGTACCATATTTCCCATCTGAGCCAAAAGGTATTATCTCAGTTTTACTTTCATTAAATTAAAAAAATGTTAACGCCATCCAGTCCCTAATGTCAGCTAAGCAGTTCAGCAAAGGAGAGATATCTGATCCCCTATCTTTTCTAAGTGGCAGATAAATCTTTGAGTCGTCAGCATAAAAACGAAATGAGACACCATGCTTCCTAAATATTGTTCCCAAAGGGAGCAAATACATAGAAAACAAAAGGGGGCAAGAATTAACCCTTGTGGAACGCCACACGTTAGTGGAACTGAAGTAGACATGCATTCACCCAGTTTCACCGCAAAAGTCCTGTCAGCCAGATAAGACCTAAACCATTTAAGGGCTGTACCACAAAACCCAACATGGTTTTCCAATCGGGAAACCATAATATTATGATCGACCGTATCTTCGTATTATGAAGATATTCATATTAAAACTGCTTGTCATACCATCTGAACCAAAGATCCATCACAACCTTTCCATTCAGCTAGGTTCCTCGACCATCACCCCTTCCAGGACAGCCAGAAACCTGGAAGTGGTCATTGATGATCAGCTAAGCTTCACAGAACATGTTGCCAGCACCGCCGTTCTTGTAGATTCATTCTCTACAATATTAGGAAAATTAGACCTTTCCTAAATGAGCATGCTACGCAGGTCCTTGTCCAAGCTCTTGTCCTGTCCAGGCTGGACTACTGCAATGCGCTACTGGCTGGACTTCCAGGCTGCACAACCAAACCCCTACAGATGATTTAGAACACAGTGGCAAGAGTGGTCTTCAATAAGACAAAGAGGACTGTAACTCCTCTCTTTGTCAAGTTACATTGGCTTCCTATAGCAGCTCGCATCAAATTTAAAGCTCTGCTCCTGGCCTTTAAAACCACTACTGGATCAGCAACCCGTACCTTCACTTGCTTATACAGCCTTACGTACCCTCTTGATCCCTGCCTTCTGTCACCGAGCAACGGCCTGTGGTGCCATCTCAAAAAGGGAAAAACATTATGGTGTACCTTCTCTGGAGCTGTTACACTACTGTGGAGTAATCTGCCGGTCGTGACACGATCTGCTGACTTTGTAGCTGTCTTTAAGAATTGGCTAAAAACCCATCTCTTCCGACATTAACTTACCTTCTAATATAGGACTTACTATCTTTCTCTTTTCCTTTTTCTTGATCTCTATCTGTACATTCTTACAAAAAACTTTGGCTATGCATACTACAGTTGTCAACAAGCCTGAAAATTACAACCCGACCCGACCCCGGCCCGTGGCTTTTAAAGCCCGGACCCGATCAACGTGAGTTTAAAGCCCGGACACATCAACGTGAGTTATCTGTCTGAACCCGACCCGCGGCCCGGCGGGTTCACGCAGGTCCCGTCGGGTTTGTCGGGCCGGCCCAACCCATTGAGAGGTCTAATGCATACTGTGTTAGACTTGATGAGACTTTTCCAGTGCACTTACTGATGTTCCTTTGTTGCAATAATTGGTTCTATTGTTTACCTCATTTGTAAGTCGCTTTGGACAAAAGTGTCTGCTAAATGACTAAATGTAAATGTAAATTTACTGTCATTGACTATGTTTACATGCACAAAATTTTGTCAATCCGACTAAATTTTATCCGATTATAGTGACAAAACCGTTTACATGCACCCTAAACAATACAATCTAATTAAAATGTTAGTTTACATGTACATTTGTAAGGAGGAGGCCGAGTCGGACGAATCTATTTGCAGATGTTTATTAAAACACCAATCGTACAAACAAATCCAAACAGTATAGGGTGCATGTCAAATTTTTGCACGCATTCCTCTGCCCTCTATCATCCTTGCTAACATGCAGTCCCTCCGGAACAGGTCTGACGAAGTGCAAGCCTGTGTCCGATATCAACATGAATTTAAAGAAGCATGTATCCTAATAGACAGAAACATTGTTGGAAAAAACAGACTCGGGGGGCCGGCATTACATTGGATGGGTTTGGTGCTCCTTTTCGTATGGATCGGGATGCAGCGACCACTGGAAAGTTACGAGGGGGCGGCATGTGCTTGTACATAAATGAGCGTTGGTGCAAAACAACAATAGTGAGAGAAAAGTTGTGTACAAAAGATATTGAACTACTCTCAGTGTCCTTGCTCCATTAAAGGTGCCTATAAATGTGTCGTCCCCCCTGGGCTCTGCTGACCACAACTGCGTGCATCTTATTCCAGCGTATCACACTTGTCTTCAGAGGGGGAAAGTGGATATAAGGCAAGTGAAGGTCTGGTCTGAAGAGGCTTCGCTGGCTCTTCAAGGCTGTTTGGACTCTACCTTGTGGGAGGAGTTTGTTCAATCCTCAAGGGACTTAGATGAATTGCCTGATGTGGTGAGCTTATGGGTTGCATATTGTAAGGACACTGTAATTCCTAAAAAAGTTGTCAAAATATACCCCAACAACAAGCCTTGGGTGAGTAAACAACTTAAAGATTTGTTGAAAAAGAAAAAGCAAGCATTCAGTCAGAAACAATCTTCAGGAATAACATAGTATTCAAAAGGAGATTAAATGTGAAATCAAAAGGGCTAAACAGGACTATAAACTTAAAGTGGAGCACAAACTAAGTAATAATCTGCTAGGTTCAGCATGGGACAGTATTAAAATAATGGTTGGTCAAAATGATAAAACCAAGTAGCATTGGAAGTCTTTACCTCAGACATATCTTTGGCCCAAGAACTGAATAAATTTTATTCTAGATTTGATAAGCATGATTTTAGTAATGAAATTTTTGGCCAAAAACATTTTTAATGTCCCATCACCAGTCAGCTGTATGTTTTCCTGTACAAAGTGTTGTGAACTCTTTTAAATATTGCAAAGCTAAAACAAGTCCCGGTCCAGATAATATTGGCAGCCGTGTAACTAAAACCAAAACTATCACTAGGCCTGGCTACTGCAGCAATATAGAACCTTAAATCTGCATTGCCTTGTATTTTTAACCTAACAATATTGTAAATAGGCCTAACAGTAAAGTTTCACTAAAAGATATCAATTTAATGTACAAAAGTAATTACTACTCAATGGAAATATAAAATTGCAATTTACATTTATGGACAGTTATAGGTTATAGCGTATTCTGTTTTTGTTAAAAAATATTCTTTTTGTGGTCAAAACCTAATTTAGTGCTTTTGTAGGCCCAGGTCAATGCAAACATAAAATACTTGATCTATTAGGCTACAACTTCAATGAAATGCTGCACTATGCACAGCTAAAACATCTGACAATGAATAAGTGGAGAAAGACAAGTTGTTCAACAAAAATATTTTTATTATTTAATCATTTCTCCCATTACACGCCTCCTCGTTGCCCGATCTGTTGCCAGGTTGAACACAGCACCTGTAATCAAACAGACAGATGTTTATGTTTATGGTATGTAGCATCCAAAGTCAAGTATGCTGATGTCACGAGTGACTATTGGGGCGGAACCAAAGTTGTGAAGGAAAGTTCTGCCCGGACCGATTTGTGCAAACACGTCACTTCCGGGTAACCCCGGGCAACGGAATCAGCGGGAGCAAGCTACAGGTGTGTACGCTGAGGTGGCGAACACTGACGGGACGGTTCACCGGAAGCAGGAAGTATAAATAGAGCGTGTGAAACACAATACGTGGTTTCATTGTTGTTCCATTGTTTCCTGTGGATGTTTGGAGCGGGCGTTGTGGCAGAGCGGTGTGTTTATGTGGCGAAGTGAATGATAAGGAACCAAAGAAAGGACCTGTTGGAGTAGAGAGAACAGAGAGATGAGTCACTGAAACAGGTTGGGAGGAAGACAAACTATATTAAAGAGGTACATTCTTTCCTGTGTGTGTGCATGTGCATTGAAGGCCACCGTGAAGCACGATCCTTGGCGGAGATCTCCTAGAGTCAAGCGACTTTGGAGAACCGCGGGAAGAGGACGAACGTATACAGAGGAAGAGAGATACATGTTACCAGACCGTGAGTACAAGTAGTTATTTACATTCACTGAGGCATTTGAAGAACAGATCGTAAACTGTTGTGTGTGTTGTTGTGTAGTGGCCCCACCGTGGAGAACGAAGCCAGTGGGCGAGCCAGCAGGTTGCAGAACATCCGGACCGCTGTGCGGGGACTCGTGTCATCTACACAACCGCCTGTGGAAATTAAAGGAAGTAGAGAAATTGTGAAAAACACAAACTAATTGTTGTGTGCAAACCCTGTGTGGAGAGGAGGCCTAGCCATCTGTCCCACTAATTTAGGTGTCGCGCTGACTCTGGAGAGGAAAAGGAGCTGACAGGTCTGTTACGGACATCATCTTGCAGTCCTATCTACATTCCCTCCCCTCTCAGGACGGCACAGGCCGTGACCAGGCCAGCAGCAACCGTGTGTAAGTGGGTAACGATTGTACTCTCTCGCCGTGGACCAAGGTTAGGTGACGTACAAATTCTTTCACCTATGTTGTAATACCCACCGGAAATGCTTCGAGTGTGATCGAGAGGCGGTTCAGCTAAAAGCCATACTTACCTGCCAGCAGCCTGCCATTGCAAACCTCCAGTGCCGGAGGAGGGCACGATAATACAGTGAGATTTTCGCTAACCTGTCTCTCGTGTGTAACTGTAGCAGGCCTCCGGGACGAGCTTGGGAGCTAACAGACCGCGGACTGAGGCAAGTCGCCCAGGCACCCTGTGTACAAAGAGCAGAAGAGGAAGTTACGGACACGAAGGAATCCCCGTTTATACTTACCTGATTACACTACGGTCATTCGCAGGAGCGAGACGTAGCACGGCTTGGGAAGCCACGGAGTTGATCCCGCAGCAGAGAAGGTAGTTGCCCCGCACTCATACATCCACTAATTACTGTTTTCACTCTGCCTCCAGGAGAAGAGGAGGGCGCCACGGGTTCAAGAAACCAAGGAGAAGGAGTCCTGTCCCCCTGTCTCCCCCCTCCTCTCAGCAGTGCCTGAGGCCTCGGCACTTGGCCCTCTCCTCCCCCTGCAAGACCCAGCTGGAGGGCAGAAGAAAGCTTATTTTAATTCCCCCTTTCCCCTTCCCAATGATAGTTTTAAATAATTTAAATAAAGTTTGTTTTAAATTTCACTTACCTGTCTCGTGTGCTTGGTCATTGGGGTGCTTTTGGGGACCTCCTCGAGGTGGACATTAGTAGTCCGCTCCGACTGGTAACACTTATTATCATGAAGTAAATGAAGTAAAAGTACAGTTTTTTTCACTAGAAATGTACTTGAGTAAATGTATCTGTCACAGGGTGACTATGATAGGGTGGAACCAAAAGCAGAGAAGATTGGTTCCGCCCGAAGATGGTTTCCGCCCACGCCGAGCAGTGCAAACACCAGCACTTCCTGGTTGCTGTGACAACATAATCAGGGCTGATAAGCAACAGGTGAGGAGGATTAATGTTGGCAATGCGTGATTGGAAGAGGTAATGAAGATGGGAAGGATAAATAGACCTGCAGCAACATAAGGAGAGGGAGTAGATTTCCGGGGCGAGCTCTGCTCCGCCAAAGGCGGACCACAAACGACACTTCCTGCGAAGCGCCGAGGGCGCCGTTGATCCGGGGATCGCTTTGGAAGCGAACGGAAAGAGTGCGGGCCCAAGAGAGGCGAAAGGAAGGAGTTGTAGCTATATAATATAGCAGAGCTCCACGGAAAGCGTGCTTTGTTGCTGTAGTGTTGGTTGCTGTAGCGAGCATTGTTGTAGTGCTGTGTTGCCACGGAGGTCTGGCGGAACTAGTAAACAGAAGAATCAGAGCTGGAGTAACTGGGCAAAGAAAACGTCGCTAAAGCGAGTCACTGGGTCAAGTAAGTGGAAAATAGTCGCTGTCATGATGTGGATGTGCTGACACGATATGCCTTTGTGGAGTTAGAGAATTTGGGAAGAGCACTTACCGTAGCGGACGGCGAAGATCATCAACAGCGGAAGCCTCAGAAAGTGTGAGTAAACAAACTAAACGTTGGGAAGAACGAATCCACAGTGTATTACCTGATCTTGTGCTGTGAGTTTACCACGCAGCGTTGCGGCCCCACTGGAAAGGGAAGCGTGGGCGAGCTGGGGAACAACACTGGAAGTATAAGACACATGTGAGTGGCATTAAAGTCTGTGTTACAGATTGTGAATTTAAAGTGTATTACCTGATCTTGTGCTGTGAGTTTACCACATAGCGTTGCGGCCCTACTGGAAAAGGAAGCGTGGGCGAGCCGGGGAACAACACTGGAAGTATAAGACACATGTGAGTGGCATTAAAGTCTGTGTTACAGATTGTGAATTTAAAGTAGATTACCTGATCTTGTGCTGTGAGTTTACCACGTAGCGTAGCGGCCCCACTGAGGAGAGAAGCGTGGGTGAGCCGAGGAGCACCAGCAATAACCACCGGGGGGTCCTGTGTCCATCTCTTAAGAACTTCTTCCCCTCCACCAAGAACATCACCCAACCAACTGCACGGCGGGCCCGGGTCGAGTTCTGGCTTGGTCCATAATTCACTAAGTGTGTGTGTAGTGCCGTGGGTGAGTCTGTGTCTTCATTGTGTGTGTACACCTAAGCTTGCAGTGTCGTGCTGTGCTCATGTTGACAGAAGCCACTTCAAGGCCAGAGGAGTCGTGAGGATATTCCAGCCGTTGAGGTCGGTGGTGTGTGAGTTGGAGGAATTTGCAACTTAGGACTTCCTTGAGGGTGAAGTGACGGACCTTTTCTCGATGAGTGAATGGGCAGTGGTGAAGTATCTGTTTACTGAAGTGAGTAAACCATTTTATGTTCAGTGCTTTGGACGGACGGTTGTTGGGCTGACGTCTGCACAAAATAACTGTCCTTGTGTGGAGCCTCTTCAAAGGTTTGCCCCTGTTCCGTGTCTCCGGTACTGTGAGTGGAAGAAGAACAAGGGAAGCGTTCGGCTCTACACATCCATACTCGACGTCCCCCTCCTGCCCTCTTGGAGGCCGTAAGTCCAAGCACATTGTGTTAAATCCTCACCTTGTTAAGCCCACTGCCCCAGAGTAAAGTTTATATGGAGAAACCATTGTGTTGAGAGGAATTTGGAGGAAAATAAAAGTCTCAGTCTTGTGTAACACTTACCTTTGCTTACAGCACGAACCTGAAGAAGGAAGTAAAGTCTCAGTCTTGTGTAACACTTACCTTTGCTTACAGCACGAACCTGAAGAAGAAAGTAAAGTCTCAGTCTTGTGTAACACTTACCTTTGCTTACAGCATGAACCCGAAGAAGGAAGGAAAAGTCCCAGTCGTGTGTATTACTTACCTCTGCTTACAGCACGAACCTGAAGAAGGAAGTAAAGTTTCAGTCTTGTGTAACACTTACCTTTGCTTACAGCACGAACCCGAAGAAGGAAGGAAAAGTCCCAGTCTTGTGTATTACTTACCTCTGCTTACAGCACGAACCTAAAGAAGGAAGTAAAGTCTCAGTCTTCTGTAACACTTACCTCAGCTTACAGCACGAACCTGAAGAAGCAAGTAAAGTCTCAGTCTTGTGTAACACTTACCATTTCTTACAGCACGAACCTGAAGAAGGAAGTAAAAGCCCCAGTCTCGTGTGTATTACTTACCTCTGCTTACAACACGAACCTGAAGGAGGAAGGAGACACAGTATTAAATTGGTAGACAGTATACTAACCACCTTCTTCTGTGATCTGCCTCCAGGAGAAGAGGAGCGTGCCGCGGGTTCAAGAAGACCAACCTCAAGGGGACTGTCCCCCTGTCCCCGTGGAAGCTCCGCCTGGAGCCGGGAAGGATTCATTGTTTTAATTGCCCCCTTTCCCTTCCCCATATTATTTTAAATATTTAATAAAGTTCATTTTAATTATACTCATTCCTTGTGTGTCTGGTCATTGGGGTTGGCTTTGGGACCTCCTCGAGGTGGAAACTAGGAAGGGGCGCGGCTTGTTACAGTCTGTGGTCCGCCCGACCTGTGACATATCCTTAAAAATCACTTTAAAGTACTAGTTACCCAAAACTGTAAATGGAATTTGTTACACACCTCTGGTTAAATCACCCTGTTAACAGACGCTAAAATAACAGATGAGAAGATTGTCTTTACCAACCACACAGTCGCTCTGACTGACACCTGCATTCATTTAGTCACTGATTAGGTCACATGGCGTCTTGCAGTGTAACCGTGAGTCTGAACCGAGTCAAACAATGATTAAATTGCCAAAGATTAATTTTCATTATAAAGATGGCGGCAGATACACTACACCAAAATTGCCAACATTCAAACTTAATAATGCACAGCTAGGGCTAAACCATTATCCACGAGTGAACATGCTAAAGTTTTCCTAATATCAACGACATTCCAATCATTAGTATACAGGATGATTAAAAAAAACAATGTTTACGGCCACAATTATATCAATAAATCAATACTTACTCAAAAGAGGGTCCAGCTGAAACGTGTCCCAGCAAAGAAAGTCTCGATTGACAGATGTGCATCGTTTAACCGTTCAGTAAAGGCTTGTCCCAGGATCCGACATGGGTCCGTTCAGGATCTGCTGTTTGACAGTAGAATTTACGGCGCTGAAGGAGGCGGAGCTGATCATCTGTGCGGCTCCAAAACGAATGGTTTGGCGGCTTGAACGCGGATCCGCATAGGAGTCTCCTGCTGTGTGAGGACCTATAGTCCTTACGTCCTTGTGATGAAGTGTTTTGAAAAGCTGATCAAAAGTAAACTGTCATCTATGACGAATCACCTCCTTGATCCACTAAAGGTTGCATACAGACTAAACAGGTGTCCAGGATGCGACTGTAAAAGTACTCAACCTCATTTTAAATCATCTTGAGGGCAATAGTAATCATGCCAGACTACTGTTTGTGGATTTCTCATCAGCCTTTAACACCATTCAGCCCCATTTGCTGGTTGAGAAGCTCCTACATCAGTTCAAACTAGAGGCAAACCTTGTGGGTTGGATATTAGATTTCCTCACAAATAGATCCCAGCGAGTGAGAGTAAATGGCCATCTTTCTGGCTGGGCCCTTACATCAACTGGTTCACCGCAAGTGTGTGTTCTTTCCCCCCTTCTCTATATTCTGTATAGGAAACAATAAAGAGGCTGTGTGCAGAACGACTTAAACACATGTTTACTTTCTTACTTAACAGACTCACACTACAGGTGCTGCAAAGGCTCAATAAGGTTTTCTCACAAAACTTAACATAACAACGGCCTTTACAATAATGACCCAAAAGGTGGCAGTCTCGACCTGTCAATACACAAATCTATTACACTAATGACTATCACTCTGTGACTGAAAACCGATTTTTTTTTTAATTTGCTGATGATACGGTCATTGTCAGCTTATTGAACAAAGAGGAAACTTCACATGGTTCGGTCATTGATCACTTTGTTACATGGTGTCAGGATGCTTTTCTTGAACTGAATGCCTGTAAGACCAAGGATATGTGTATTGATTTTAGGCGCAATGTCATTAACACTGAAAAAACTAGTATACATGGTCAGGGTAGAGGTTAGAGGTTGTTACAGAGTATAAGTACTTATGATCCATTATTGATGATAAGCTGTGTTTTGACACCAGTGTGCTCTGTACTGTAAGAACCTTTTTTACAGGTCCTTTGTTGAGTCAGTTGTTATCTTTAATTTGCTGGTATGGGTCTATCAGTGTAAAACAAACAACTCCATTTCGAGGTTAATCAAGGTGAGGAGCAGCATCACAGGTTCTAAGCAGAAAGGTCTGGAGGAACTTTACCACAAGCAGATATTAAGAAGGGTTGAATCTATCCTGGTAGATAATTCTTATCCCTTACAGGCTGAATTTCAGATGTTGCCATCGGGATTACGCCTCAAACTCCCAAAAGTCAGAACAAATAGATACAAGCACTCTTTTGTGCCTGCAGCCATTCTGCTTTTCAACTCTATGAAGAAGCAAAGATAACTTAGCGATTTAAATATTTATTGATTGTTTTTTGTTTTTATCATTTTTAACCATGTTTGTATGTAGACATTCTTTGTATTGGTTTGTGTGTGCATAAAATTGTGTGTAATTGTGTTTTGCTATCAGCTTGCACAGCAAATTGCCCCATTGGGGACAAATAAAGAACTTTGAGGCAAAGGGGTAGTCGTGGCACAGGCAATGGTCAAACAATAACAGGCAGTCCAATCCAGGCAGACAAAATAAAGGGGCAATCCAAAAGGCGTAAACACAAGATAACAGGCAACAGTCACAGCAGGTAATCAGAATACAAAGTAGAAAATCGCTCGGCAAGGCAGGTAAACTAGCAATACTTCGCATTGTGGCTTTGGCGTGAGCGTGCTTATGAAGGAATGGAAGTCGTGAATGAAGCAGAGGACTCCGGTGACGGCTCCCTCTGCTGGCGTGGCATAACAACACTCTCTGTAATCCCAACCAAACATCTGCATAACTAATGAATGAAATCCTTTCATCATTAACCTGCAGGGGAAAAAAAACCCACGGAGAACTTGAAAAAAGCTGATGACTTGGCAACGCCAGCCAGCACACAGCATGTCTCGTCGAATTCACGCTTTATCTCTGGATAAATGTACAAAGTCAAAGTTGAGTTGGAGAAAGTTGTTCTAATACATTTTCAAAAGGCACGTCGCAATTTTTTGCTTTATGTAGCCTCATGTTATGAAAGTACACATGAACATTGTAGAATGTACAGCTCGTAACCCCATTAGCTTAATAATGCGTTGTGCCATTGCCTTGCTATTACATGTTTACATGCATACTTTTTACCGGATGATCGGATCACAGATCGGAGTAGCCTACACCACGCATTTGAATGTGATCGAAATTTGCATCCGATCGACCCCAATCATATTGATTAAGGCGGTTTACATTAAGGCTTTTTTTGCATGTAAACATACCTATTGAGGCAGCACAATAAATACAAATGTAACTGTATAAGTATTACCCAAAAGTGTGCTTCAAAGTGATCTGTGGTAAATTATTTTATAGATTTTTATTTGAGCAGAGCAAGAATAAATATAACTATCAGCTGTTAACACTTCCTCTCAGTTTAACTTTATTGTGATTTTTTTTTCTTTTTTTTTTTTTTACAAAATCCCTAAAACCATTTAAACAGTTTATAAGATAAAACATAATTTTAAACATGATTAAAAGAACAAAATAACAGAATACCTGATATTTCTCAGAGAAAATAAAAAACTATAAACCCAGCGATGAGGCTTCAGGGAAAACTAACATTTAACATTTTGCAAGAGTTTAACTGCTTATACATTACATTTGATTGATTTTAAATGTATCTGATCTGTTTAGTTTATTACCAATTGATCAGGAAAGTGGATAACACACACACACACACACACACACACACAACTAAATATATGACATTCAACAAACCACATGGCAAACCTCAATGATGTGTATTTGAATTAAAATCATTTGATCTTGCATTCTATGGTCTATCACTTCATTTCATTACATTCATGACACGGCAAATACAGTACTGGCATGTAAAGGGGCATTGCACAAGATCTCGGGCCCTATTCATAGGCAGTCCTGATGGGCCCCCATGCCCCACCCCCATAATATATTCCAGACTTTTCAAGGGCCCCAGTCTGACACCCCTGGCCATATAAAACTAAAATAAAAATCTGATTTTGATGAGGACTGTAATGAGAATATTAAGTAAATAAATATGAAGCAAGAGTTAAATGCCTCAGACTCTAACCAGGACTAACCAGTAACTAACCAGGACAAGTGTCTAGACAAAGGCTGCCAGTTGCTAGCTGGCAACGTTTCAGATTCAAATCATTATATGGCTTTCAATTCTTTTCACATACAGACACTTAATGCCCACGACATGAACATGTACATCGTATCTAGTAGACAGTATTTCTCAGTCCTTGGCATTCGCAATATATGAATGATCCCTCACTAAATGAACTCGAGTCCCTCGTACTTTACATCCCCAATCTTAGTTTCAGGAAGTAGGATTCGCCCATCCAAGGTGAACGCTACAATGTAAGTGGCGATTTTTCCAGCATCCTCCTCAGACTTCAAGGCGACAATAATCTGGTCGTCTGTGTTGGGGACAAACTTAAAGGAAGAAAAGCCATGGGTGGGGTTCAGGGGTCCCACCTGTCTCACTTTAATGTTCTGGAAATCGGGTGAGCAACTAAGCATTAGATTGGTGCCACGGCGCTCATCGGCGGTCTCGTCGTAACGCTCGCTGCTAGCGCGCCGAGGCAGGAAAAACCAGCGCTGCAATGTGTCGCTCCAAGCTGCTGACTCGTGTATGAGGTATCCTGAGATGACCAAAGAGAAGACCATTAACAGAAATAAAGACAATACTGAATAAAATTAATAATAAGTCTATAGCATCGAAAACATGCCAAGGTCGTAGTTCACGCCAAAAAAATACACTAGACTGCATGAAAATCATTTAAGCATATAAAGACAATAAAGCCTTTGAGGACTATTTCTACATTGCCAACATAATTTGCTCCTCAGTTGTCATAATGTTAAACGCTTTCACATAAATGTCATTATTCACAGTTTTACATGAAAACCAGCACAAACACCAACCTTAGTACAAGAACTACTATGATGAAAATAATGTAAAACTAAACAAAAAAAGCTACATTTCTTGTCCAAAGATCTATACATGGTCTGTGAATGACATCCAAACACAATTCAATTACAGACAACTGTCACTTAATGAAGTTGAAATGAGAAGAGGTTTTAGAAATGTTCCTTTGAACTTTTATTGACAGCTATGGAGTTATTTGAACCTACAGCTTTAAAGTGTCAAGGACTTTTACTTTCTCTTTTCTTTAAAAGTACTTTTATTACATCATTTGACAAATTATAATCAAATCTGTTAAAATGATTAATCCATGAAACCACCAAAAGCAACTTTGACCTTTACTACAGTACTATATAGATTGAATTGTTAAAAAGGTTATAAAAACATTGCGTGCTATATATCATTGCAAAGCTTTTAGCAAAGAGTTTAGCATCAATACATTTAAAGGAACAGTATGTAAGAAATGTATATCAATGAATCATAAAATGGTATGTCACTAGACAGAAAGAAATGTTCATTTCAAATACTTATATCACTGACAACAGTGGTCTGGCCAAGATATTGTCATTTAAAAAAGGGAGTTGCAGCCCTCAACTGATGTTTATGTTGTCATGTTGTGTATTGGCCACCAGTTGTGTGATTGCAGTACAATTTTTAGCCACAATCCCACATTCTGTTCCTTTAAAGGTGCAGTGTGTAATTTTTAGAACGTCTCTTGACAGAAATGCAAAATAATATACAAAACTATATTATCAGGGGTGTATAAAGACCTTTCATAATGAACCGTTATGGGCTCTATCTTCCACCCGGCGCAATGCAGCGCAATGCGCGACGCAAGTCTCTTTTGCTAGTTTCCACCCTGCGCAAATATAATTTTCACGTTTAGCGCCACGTTGTTTAAATAGCAAATGCATTTGCGCCCCCTTTTGCGCCCATGGGCGTTCTGGTCTGAAAACAAGGTGTGTTCAGGCGCATTGTTGGCGCATTGCTATTTTGAGGCAACTAAAATAAACTACGCCATTGACCAACAAAAACCTGGTCTAAAGTCTAAAGTCAATGGCACAATATGTTTTATGTTATTTAAAGAGCGCATTAGTAATATGTGCCTATAAACGGGAGGACAACGCGGGTTTGCTTATCACACCTGGATGCGCAGCAGCACAAAAACGCTTTTAAATATGAAAGATTAAAGGATTAAATGTAAAAGATTATTATTGAGTCTCTTGGACATAAATGAGGACCGATTATGAGACGTTAGAAGGCACAAAGAGCTGCTTCACCTGTAGCCTGGTAAGTAAATAAATGCTTTGATTTAAACAAATGCATCTATTTTTAAATGTTTTTTTAAATGCTACCTCACGGATTTATTGTATATGATAACTCTGTACCTGTGGATATGGTGAGACGAGAAACATTTTTAAGTAATGCTTAAAAAAACTAAACGCTGTCCAAGTGCTGAAACGTGCAGAGAGCCGTTTGTAAATTCTTGATCTCCCGTTTGTTACAAATAAAGTATTTTTAGAGTACAAACCTTTTCTTACATAATTGTAAATTATTTTTTGATGATATTGGATAGCCATACATTTAAAGCAATTAAAAAGCCTCCTTTTTACTTCCATGACCAAACGAAAACGATTTTTTAAAGGTTTTAATAATAAAATAACAATTTCAATACAAGTGAAAAACAACACATTTTTTAACATTAATCTTAAACTGGGGATCTTCTTCCTCCGCTTAGTTTTTCAGTTTACAAAGTCCGTCATCTAAATAGGGATTAGACATAGCGCCAGCGCAACAGGCTTTTAAAGGGGATGAGAGCTGAGACTGTCATTGGTTTATTGCATGTTACGCCCAAAATACTCCCATTACAATAGGACCTACCCTTTTCGACCATGCGCTCAGCGCACAAACCATTTTTCCCGTCGTTAAATTAGCAAAAGTGGATTCGGACTAGAGGTGTGAATCTTCACTGGTTCCTCGATTCGATCCGATTATTAAGTTAACGATTCGATCCAATCCGATGTTACGATGCATCATGATGCATCACGATGCATTGCATCCTTTTTTTTATTACTGCACATTGCTACATTTATATTGATGAATGTAAGATGTCAGATACAGTATGTGAACTCCTTTTTATTTTGTTTTCTTCAAGAAGTATACTAAAGTATACTACTTAATAGGAAACAAGACAAACTTGGTCTGTAAACAGCAGACAACAGCAGCATTTAAAAAAACTGTCAATTAAAGTATTATCAACACTTGCATCCTTTAGCAGCTCGGGGTGAAAACGGTTAACGTGGTTTCTTAAATTAGTTGTATTGCCTACATATTTTATTTGTGCATGGCAGGCTTTACACACAGCGTGTGTCTTGTCCAGTTCGTGCTTACCAGCATGTTCACAGAAGCCGAAATGAGCCCAGACATTGGCTTTTAAGATACCTGGTGCATTTTTTATCACTCGTGTCTCACAACCTTCCGCCTTTTTTCTACCGCCACATACCTGTACGCGACGAATGACATCAGCAGGCTATAATCGATTATGGGTTATTACTGCATCGATGCAGAATCGTCCACCCCCGCATCGCGATGCATCGCACAATCGATTAATTGTGACACCCCTAATTCGGACACGCCCATTTAGACTTTGCACTGTGCGCTTTAGACAATGCGCTTAGATCATTAAAATAGGGACCTATGTGTTTATTAACTTAGAACGAGACCTTTTTATCTACATACACCAAGGGCCCCCTTACATGGAAGTCGCCATTTTGTGCCGCCATTTTTCTACAGAAGCCCTTAACAGACAAATCTTTTTACCAAGCTGTCTCTGACGATGACATGTTTGTCCTGTGTTGGCTACCAGAGCTTCTTAATGCGTTTCAAAAGCAAGGGGTGAGCAGTGGACTGAGCCGTTGGTTGCAATTCGCAACCTCATCACTAGATGCTGCTAAAATTTACACACTGCACCTTTAAATCTTATTGGTTCTTACATGTCTTGTGACTCATTGTCATATCCTAATGATCCTGTCTGTAAAATCACAGACTGAAGTCTTATAATCTAATAAAGAAATGAGAAGCATTACAATTTTATTTCAATCTTTGACATGAATATGATATCAAGATTATATTTACATGAATGATCTTTACATTATGTAGAAAACAGTCATCACTAAAAAAGACTTGTTGTTTTCTCAGGCAGGGTCACATATTTATAAAAGAGACATGCAAGAACCACTGACATTTAAAGTTTTCCATGTGCTTCAATATTTCATTTAAAAGCTAATGTATGGATTTCACATAGGGATGCACCGAATATTCGGCCACCGAAAATATTCAGCTGAAAATCGCCCAAAAGAGCAGTTTTGGTTTTCTGCCGAAAGACTTTTATCACCGAAACAATACGGCCGAAATGTTGTGATGACGCAAACAGAAACTGCAACCTGCACGTGCTTGTCTGAAGCAACATGTCTGCGGATGTATTTAACTCTGTACGCGCATAGGCACATGCGGTTGAATGTGTCCGGTCCAGTATGCCCTTAAAAGATCAGAACTCTTGATGTATAAACTTTAGAGAGTCGCGCTGTGTCTCATACTGTAGTCCATTAACATACATTTGGCGAATAAAGCAATTAAAAACAACGTAACATTTTTATGTGGAGCAACTGTTGTGCTGTTTGAGATTCGCTCTCTGTCTCTGTGTGCGCGTTTAAGTGCCCTCAATGGTGCACACACGAGAAAGACGCGTTTAAAAAACAAGCGAACATAAAATCTTTTTTTATATATATTGACAGGGCACATACAAACAAAATGATCTCCACAGTATTATTTTTCTAATAAAAACATTTGCTTATGTCTTAAGTGTATGTATAGATTACAGTCAGAAACCAGTCTGTGCTTATTTGGTCTTAAAGAGACAGTAACCTCAATTAAAATACTTAAGTCTGTCATTAATGTTAATCAAACAACCCAAGACAAAGAGAAAATCACTTCTGTAGCTCTAAAAAATAATAATATATTTAATTTATGCAATAAAGACAGTGTTATCATTCATTTAATTTCTGTACCTAATGCTAATTTCAGACCTTATAAATGTACAACTGTTCTTTTTTATAAATGTTTGCAATTTCTTTATTTGTTATTAGATTTTTCCCACCCCATTTTGTTGATCCGAAAAATAATCCGATCCGTGCCTCAAGAATTTTCATTTCGATGCATCCCTAGTTTCACATATATAAGACGACGTATATGAACCCACTGGAGTCGTGGTCCGATATATGACTTACACATGTTGTCATCACTGTAAAACAAATCTCATTTTAAAGCACATCTGCACACAGGAGGCTGAATCAAAAACAAATATTCAGATAGATTTCACAGCTGTTTACTTCAGTTTTAATTAGGGCTGCACGATAAATCGCATGCCATACCACGCGCATCACGTCAGTGATGCCGGTTCCTTGATTAGTATTAAATCGCCATCAGCTGTTTTCAGATGGCGCGACATTAACTGCACAGAGCCGTAGTTCCCTGACAATTTGGGCCATATCGCATACATATTGCAGGCGATACGTCCGCGATAATTAATGCGAAATTGCCCCGATTGTCAGGGAACTACGGCTCTGTGCAGTTAAAGCTGCTCCATCTAAAAACAGCTGATGGCGATTTAATACTAATCAAGGAACCGGCATTATGAACGTGATGCGCGTGACAAACACATGCGATTTATCGTGCAGCCCTAGTTTTAATACAAATACACATAAAGGTGTTGCATACCGGGTGGACTGATGCCTGCAGCTCTGCGGAGAGCATTGTACTGAGGAACCCAGTTTTGGTGCTGCACATCTCCGTGAAAGCCAACTAATTTCACCCACTCAGGATTGTTATTGAGCACCTCTCCGGTGGTGGTGGTCCACTCCTTCCCCAAACCTCCAACATACAGATGCTCATCTTTCACTGCCAACCATTCTGCCTTAAATCCTGAACAAGACCGAAACCGGGTATTAAGACTTAATCCACCTTTAATTTTGAGTCTTAAACATGTGTTTCATATTTCAAGATTATATTTAAAGACACAAAAACAAAATTGGACACATTTACGTGACATTAAACAGAATGTTGAATTAATTGGATCAAGAAAGTTGGGTGTTTAACGCAGGTGATGGAAGAGTAAGAGGGCTTGGTTACTTTCAGGAAAAGCCAGTTTATTACATTTTGTAACACTCTACAAGACAAACAATCTCACTAAACAACTGAGTCGATACATGGCCCACAGGATCCTTATGTATCAGGATTCCTTCTCGACACAATCCCAAAACTTGTCCTCATGAAACCTTGGGCACAGTGAAATGTTGACAGGAGAAATGTGCACACTACAGTGATTATTATGTGCTGCGATCAACAACTAAAGAAACTTTAGTTTATGAAGTGTTTGAGCCATGTAATGCATGCTGGGCTTTATGTAGTAATGCAGTGAATCATTACTCAGCTTGTCAATGAATTCAGATCGAACTCACATAAAGACTTACCTTTTGAAACAGAGCCATCTCCATCGGGCAGTATGACCCAAGGCACCGCCTTAAGTCCTTCAATGCTATACACGATGCCCGTTCGATCATCCACGCTGTACAGTTTACCGTTGAAGACGACTAATTCGGAGAGCTCCATGCCCCGACCCTTCTCCGCTAGGTGGCTTTCCAGGACCGCTCTTTCCTGATCCCACTCAACATCCACTCGATCTCCACTCTCCGACACCAGCAGGTGACCCTTAAGCATATAGCTGAACCAGGTTAGCTTCTTTTCACTACCCGAGTTCGTGTCCAGGTCCGCGATGACGGCGATCCTGTAGCGCGTGCCCAGTTCTGTGCGTTCTGCCGGGCTCAGCGGGTACGTGTCGTTGTAGCGCTGTTCTGCTCTGATGTCTGGATGACTTAACCTCGTGCCTTGTCTGCCCCTATGTCGGGGGTGAAAGGGCAGGAACTGCATGTAGATGAGGAGGACGAGGGTTAGCGCTGACGCTACCAGCACGATAGCTTTCCATTTGATGCGGAAGCGAGAGTCTGTGGTGTTGGTCATGGATGCCAGCATCGGGAGTCCTCCCACAGAGATACGCAGCGAGTTCATAGGCTCATTCTGACTAGGACGTGCATAGCCTGCAGAAACAGGCATGGGGAAGGGATGGCAGTCGCACCTGCGCGTAGAAAAAACACATACTATATGAGCGGTGCACATTAGGTAACCTTGACACACATAACATGATGTGTCCTAGTGATATGCCAAATTTTGAGATCGTCCTATTGTCAGCCTGTGAGATCTCCAAAACACAATAGTATCGGGGGGCGGGGCAATAGTTGACTCTTTATTTATTTGTTCATTTTTTACTAAGTCACTGGATTGGTCAACAAAAAAAGAAGCCGATTTACTCTAAGGGCAAGATGTGCATATTACAAGTCCAATTAATCTTCTGTGCAACAACACGCTCACACTTACTGATTATGGGGTCAATCAAACTGGGTGCTGAATCCCTCAATGTGAATAATGTCATTAAATGTAAGAAAAGGACAGCACTCACAGTTCAAATTGCAAAAATAGAGTTTAATCGCCCACAACGAACGTTTCGGGCTGAACGCCCTTCTTCAGCATGTAATGGCGATTTCACAGATTAATCACAGGTGTTCCCTTCAATAGGGTGTTCACCTCTGACCTGTATACAATTCCTCTAAAAGAGGGAGCTCAAGATACAAGCAACCATCAAAATACATTTCTGAAAATGTACAAATTGTACAAATACACTGATATGCAATAGACAAATGAAAAAAATGAAAACAATAATATATAAATAAATTTACAAAAAACAAAAAAGAAAAGAAAAAGAAAGAAGAAAGAAGAAGAAGAAGAAAGAAAAAAGAAAAAAAAGAAGAAACAAAAAACAAAAAACCAAAAAAAAAAAAAACAAATTTATTTATATATTATTGTTTTCATTTGTCTATTGCATATCAGTGTATTTGTACAATTTGTACATTTTCAGAAATGTATTTTGATGGTTGCTTGTATCTTGAGCTCCCTCTTTTGGAGAGGAATTGTATACAGGTCAGAGGTGAACACCTTATTTAAGGAAACACCTGTGATTAATCTGTGAAATCGCCAGTACGCTGAAGAAGGGCGTTCAGCCAGAAACGTTCGTTGTGGGCGATTAAACGCTATTTTTGAAGCTTGAACTGTGAGTGCTGTCCCTTTCTTACATTTTATCATATTACAAGTCCAACAATAATAATATTATCGGCAACTATCGTCATAAAAGCCCACTATCGGCCATATGTCTGACAATCGTCAATACAGGACAGTATCATCCATCGGCTAATGTGTCCATCATTTGGACTTACAATAAAAGTTCACTACGAAGATTTACTTTCTAAATCTTATTTAGGAAATGACACAAAGATAGGCTTGAAACGGCTTGAATAAGTCTGATAAAAGTAAATGAATTATTCTGGCCACACTTTTTAAAGTCAATTCTAACCATTAAAGATCCAATTTGTAGAATCTACCGCTAGAGGGCGCACAATCAAAACAATAACACTGACGTAGATTAATGGCGCTCTGAAGCAGCGTGAAATTATGGGATTTGTTGTCTTTAACTCAAATACTGATGGCCATCAATCAGACGGGAACGAGAAATCATTTTAATGGATGAGGTAAACGACAGGCGCATAAAATTCCACATTTGTCATGTGGTTTCTACGTTAATAAAGGCGGGAATAAAGGGTAACGTAGATATTAGCGTCATTGACAGGCGACTGCACTGCCCCGTGTCACTGTTTTGAATGGCAATTTTCTCATAATTTACAAGTAATTGAAAACATTAGTGATATTGTTAGTAATGAGCTGGACAAAATATGTAACACTGGCCTAGTGGTTTTTGGATATTTTACTGCAAATATCTTACAAATTATACCTTTAACTAACTATTATCTACTTTTGCCTCAATATACTACTAATTACTGCTTATTAATACTTAGTAAAATAGTTGTTACGTTTAGGAATTGGGTAGGATCAAGAATGTAGAATAAGGTTTTGCAGAATCAGGCATTAATATGTGCTTTTTAAGCATTAATAAACAGCCAATAACTAGGTAATATTAGAGTTAAGTAACTCTAATTAAATTACTAGAAAAATAAGAGTAATCTATTTTCAAGAAACAGTAATTAAATTACAGTAACTTATTACTTTGTAACTAGTTACACCCAACACTTCATGTCATTTTTAAAACATTGCTGGTTTTTCTCATGCAAGTAAGAAGAAATGTATTTCTCATGATTTAATTGTACTCCGTAAACAACACAGAAGTAAATTATGATCATGGTTGTTGTGTTTGTTATAAATCAAAGAAGATACAAATGTCACATGACAATGAACACATGCAAGATGCGGTATGCCCGTAATAAAACTGTATCCACGCATACTGTATAAAACGGTGCTATTTTAATGATAAAACAGTAGATACTTTCTCTGATTCAGTACATGATTTCATGAGTTCACAGGGCATATGTTTGTACAGTACGTGTCGGTTACAATCATCATCTCATTTTTGACCACAGATGACATTTAGCCGGCTTTGCATCTGAACTCTTCAAATGTTTAATTCATTTAATTCTCAAGTAACTAGCCTTTCTAAACTACATAGTTTTAAACCTAAATTTACAGAAAATACCAAAGGATTAGGAAGTGTGAGAATATTTCCAGACATGAGACCCTTACCTGCTCCTCTCCTGTGTCCCTCATAACTAAGTAAAGACAGTAAACCCATCTGATATCTCCGAGTATGAAATGAAAAGTGTATACGTGGAGGTAGGGAGTGGCTTACTGAATAGAGATTAGGCAAATATGATGAAAACAGGTAAGACTGGATATCATAGCAAACCTTTACTCTATAATAATCTGCACTTATTAATACAATATATTAGGAAATGACATTGTGATGCAGTTTCCCGGACAGGGATTAGACTAGTCCTAGACTAAAACAAATGTAAGAGCTGTCCAAACTGAAAACAACTTGCACTGACATATCTTAAAATACACCATTGCCTTTTGTTTAGCCTGAAAATGCACAGACGTAATGTCTTTAGTAAAGCATGTTTGTTAAATTTATTTACTAATTAAACTTAGGCTTAGTCCTGGTTTAAGCTAATCCCTGTCTGAGAAACCACCCCTATGAGTTTAACCGCACAAATGCTCTGAATAAACCCTACCGTCAATAAAAGGATGCTGTGTACTTTTTATATTCTGTCAAACCACACCAATCTACAGCTCATCTGTATTCGTCTACACATAACCTTCATATTGAATAAGATATTTTAGCAGCGTCATCAACAACCAGGCCTGGACTGGGGAAAATAACACATTCATGTAATGTTTGGCCTTAAGCAGCCCACTATACGATCACAAATACCACCCATCGTTGTGCTTATGTGACTGTGTATACCAATTCCATAAAGCCATATAATGACACATTAAATACTTATAATAAGTGTCATGTTATGATTGTGATGTTAGGTAAAGTGTCAGAGTTATGATTGTCTTTAAATCGGAATCAAATAACTGTCAACTTATTCCATAATGCCTAAAGTTCCTAAAAATATACTATTCAACCTACAATCAATAATAAATAAAACAACAATACTGCCAGCTGACTCACTGTTAACTTAGCCATAATGAGATTATTGTAAAAAATCCATAAATTATTGTCATTTTCCGTGGAGTTGTGTACTTTATCCCAAAAGTACCCAAGGATTTGTAAATCCAGAGAAAATCCTATTTTAAATAATGTATCGTCCCTTATCTCCCTTGTGATTGTTGCCCATCAACAAAGTAATATCCGCACCATCCTGTTTCTGGTTGTAAAAACTATTGTAACACAAGTAGACAAACGCCTGGAAGACACTGAATGCCAGCTGTTTTTTTCAGCAGAGCGCCAGCTTTCTTCAGCCGAGCACTTTGGTAGCTGTGATACTTGAGCTGTGAGCCGGTTGGTTGTTGTGATACTTGTCCCGCCCCTCCTCCACTGTGATTGGGCGGGCGTTTGAGAACTGACATTGACGAGCGAAGCTTTCCACCCAAAGTTGAATCTCTTTCAACTCTTGACACTCAGAGCTGAGTGCGGAAAAAACGCAGAGCGCCAGCTTTCAGCGCGGAACAAAAACGCAGAGCTTCCATTGGAAACAAAGAGATAAAAAAGAAGAAAAATGCTGCGATGTACGAGTGTTATGGGCCGGTCAGACAAAAATAGTACGAGTTGTATCAGCCCAAAAAGTATGTCGGCCCCGTAGGAAATTGCTGTGTGTGTCAGATGGCCAGTCCAAGCACTTACCCATCCAAAGAGGAAAAACAGATGGCATGACTTTTTATTTCCACTGTAAACTAAATTTGGACTTTTATAAGCTGTTGATTTAAATAATGCTGCAGCCGATATATATTGGCCGATATTTGGACCTTTTTAATTATCAGCACCAAGCCACCAAATTTTTCTGTTTATATGATAATCATTTCAGTTGCACCTTATTTATTCAAATCTTTTTACAGAAATAATAATTCATTTATATCTAATATTTTGAGGTCTGACTGCTTTACAATTGCATGTAGTCCATAGTAAAGACTGGGGGTGTGTACAATTTCATGCAGCGTTGCGCAGACCGATCGGCATATGACCACAGGTGTTCTGTTGAAGTCTGTTTTTAGGCTTGTTGTGATAGCAAGTGATACTGGTCCCACACAGTGGTTAGCCTCTCACCGCCTTCATTTGGATTTTTTTATAGTATACAAAATCATTTAGTTCAGTTAGAGAGCAGACACTTCAATTAAAAACTGAAAATGTCTCATCAATTCAGCGCGAGCTAAACGAGAGTCACAGCACAGATGAGCAGCTGTCAGATTTAATTTATAAACAACGAAAGGGTCACCAGCAGACTGACAAGATGTGTCTAAGCTGTGTGCTTATTCCTTTTGTTATTAAGGTTTTATGTTTATTCTATGTGAGTTTGTCATTGTTTTGTTGTTGTGTTTCTCAATATGAATAAAAATGAACTAGGGATGTGCATTTGTCATTTTTTCATTTCGATTAATCCATAGGTCTGAAGAAAGAGTACTCGATTAACTGGGGGCGGGGCAATCAAAGGGGCGGGGCGTACACGTCATGGTGAAAATTAAAATATTTTTATTAAAAACACTCAAATAAAACTTAATTTGAAGAAACTATGACAGAACAATGAACACATACTAGATTTTTAATGAATTAAATGTTTTTAACAGAAACCTCTAACAGGAAAAGCTGTGTGATGAAGTGAAACTAAAGGGTTAATAAACACAAACCGAAGCTCTTTCTATATGACGCACTCTGCATAATATTAAGCCTTTATATACAACATAAATGTACAACGTGCATCTATCTGCATTAAATGCAAGACTTTAACTAAGTTATCTAAAAAAAAGAAAGTTTAAATCCCTTTGTGGATGTCCATCATAAACGGCGCACTTTTAAACACGTTCAGTCAAAGCTCAAGCTTCATAACATTAAGCAGCTTTAAGTCTTTTGCTATCATTTTAGCGTTTAGCTGTGTAGTGTCATCCTCTTACCTCAGTCAAGATGTAATGTTAATGCTCGTATGGCTCTCTGGTATCTCTTCACAATTAATGTTTAAATATGAGATGATAACCCATTGAACTTTTGACGGCGCTGTACATTTTGCACCTGACTGACTGTATTTACGAAAATCACGGCATCCTTTTAAACCATAGTGCCTCAGTGATGTAAGTTGTGGCCGGCTTCGCGGGCTGGCAGTCTGCCGCGCATTGCGCAGATTGGCGGGTTCCTGCTGCGCGCCAGGCACGGTCGCGCGGAATTATCTGTTTGTTTTTGAATCACGCATGGTAATGTTACTGATGTCATACGTCGGTCTGCGTAGCTCGACACGACGTCAAACACGCATCTCCAGACCCAGTCTTTACTACCACATGCGCTTGTAACGCTAACCAGACATCCAAATGCCGCCATATCCACAATAAATAAATACATAAACAAATAAACAAACCCACATGATCATCGTTTTCGTGATCGATCATCAATGCCACATTCGAGTACTCGAGCAATCGAGTACTTGTGCCCATCTCTATAATGAACCCAGGCGTGCCACTACCACCCCCGTTTCACACCAAACATACAAGTCAACCTAGCTATCCAAAATCTTAGAGCATTCACACTATCCAGACTAAAGCACACCGTGCCCCAGTGCGATTGTCTCCCGTCCCTACTCCCCCAGAAGCACTCAAAATGTACTTTTATCGATCCAAGCCCAGGCACGCTTTCGTCAAAAGGATGCGATTGTTTTGAACAAAGCAGGAAGTACCCTTTTAAGTACTTAAAACATATTTACAAGACATAATTATTGTGGATCTGACATCTCACAGTACTGTTTGAATAGGTGTGTTAAACTAGTGTGGTGTTGTGTGTGACATAACATAATGTCATGCTAAAAAGTGAATAATTGGTCATTTTACTGTCTGTCAGACGTTGGCTTTACATTGAGTAACACTGAGTGTCTCAATGTAATTCTCTAATAGAGAAATTTACTGGCTGATTGAAAAGATTCATGGGCCAATGCCAATCCAAATATCGGTGATATATCACCCTCTGCAATATATTGTCCTATCACTAATCGTAATGTGAAGTGTGTATTTTCTTATTCAGAGTTGTTAAAGGAATAGTCTACCCATTTGCCATATTAAACTATGTTATTACCTCAATTTAGACGAATCAATACATATCTATCTTTTTTCACTGCGTGCACTGTAGAGCGCGTTGTGAATGTGTTAGCATTTAGCCTAGCCCCATTCATTCCTATGGTACCAAACAGGGAAGCCACCAAACACTTCCGTGTTTTCCCTATTTAAAGACTGTTACATGAGGAGTTATACCAGTAAGTATGGTTCCACAAAATAAAACTTTTTTTTGGTACCATTGGACTGAATGGGGCTAGGCTAAATGCTAACACATTCACAACGCGCTGTACAGTGCACGCATTGAAAAAAGATAGATATGTATTGATTCGTCTAAGTTGATGTAATAACATAGTTTAATATGGCAAATGGGTAGACTATTCCTTTAACAAGGAGCTTAACTGTGGTGCTTAAAGGCGGAGTCCACGATGTTTGAAAAACGCTTTGGAAAAGGAGACGGGCCGACTACCAAAATACACTTACAGCCAATCAGCAGTAAGGAGCGTCCTACTAACCGACATCCTTGCCGGGTTGCGTATGTGTGGGGCGGGTCTATCAACAGAAGGTCCAGATTCTATTGGGGTAGGGGTGTGTTTGTTTAGGTGATTTCAAATATCAACATTGGCTTTCAAACATCGTGGACTCCGACTTTAAATACATGTACAAACATTACGTTTTCATGAACATGCGCACAGCAACGTGACATGGGCACGCAACCTCGATAGGGACTAGGGATGTTAACAATGAATCGATCTTTGATTAAAACTTAATGTGTTTGCGGCACCTGCGCAAAACACATACAGCCAGAGAAAAAAATGAAACGGAGAATTTAAACTAGCCATGCTCACAACGATGCTCGATGCCAAACAGACAACGCAACAAAATGGCATTCACAGTGTATCTGATAGGGTGTGACACAGAAAATGCAAATACGGTTGGCATACTGAAAGCAAAGACCCTTTTCAGGGAAGCCTGCAAGATTAGTATAGCAACGCTGCTAACGCTGCTATACACAGGAAAGGAGACCAGAAGCCGTTTTTAATGAACAGATTAAAATGTAATTTTAAATTCTGACAAGAAATTGTATAATGTAAAAGTCGTTACACTCTGAACACCCACAACATATATCATTGATCATCATTATTAACTGGCTGCTGTGTATTTTCTAATGGAAGGTTGCCATCTCCATAATATAAGCATCTTTGGTGAAAGTACGCTGCAGGTCTAAGCTGAGGTGACGACAGGAAAAGTGCCTGACGGGATATGCGACTGTTGCAGAGTGTGTATGTGAGGCGGAGTTATATAGTCATTGTATTGCATTACAAGTTAACATTTTTCTCATTTTACAATCCCACTAGCATGTTATATTTAGACAAAATAAAATCTTTTAATTTGCGTAATGAAGCTGGCGTTTTTACACACACTTTTATGTCATTGGTTATCTGCAGTAATTGCACCATTACTCGATTGATTTATCTTTAATTTAAATGATCATCGAATATAGAAAAGTGCATAAATTGAAATCCCTAATGGACAATCCCTAAAATCTCTACCAGTTGACAAATTTCTACCAATTAATTATACCAACCAGTTTATCACCCACCCCTAGAGTATGTGGTGTTTGTCTTCTCTTTTAATCCTCAATGCCATACTTGTTTGTGATGTTTGATCTCCTCCACAGCGCTTTATAATACATCATTCTGTCTAGAATCTAAACGGGTAGGATAGGTGTTGTTTTTGGCACTGATTCACGCATATGATCCACTCCGTGCTATTGCGCTGGACCAAACGCTTGTGTGCTTTAGCTGCTTGTGTGATACTGATGCAAAATCAGACTTCATTCATTCACCACAATGGACAGCATAATTGCACTGTCTGAATCATTCCCTAGTGTCTTTGCTTCAATCTACAAAGTATTTGATTGGACGGGAACTTTGATAAGAAGTTAAAGTGTAGAATGATGTCATAAAATTCTGAATTTGTTTTGGCCGCACGTGATAAACAAAACATGTAAGGCGGGACTTGATTTCATCCATCAAGAACTGATGGGATCGTTGGAAGTTGGGCCATGTTGCAAATTGACACAATCTTTTCCCAGGCATAACAAGTCTTGGATACACCACAGATTATCTTTTAAAAAAATTAAATAAACACTACAATTATTTATAAAAAAAAATTACGTTATTGATTTCATTGTGACTTTAATTTTAATGCATCTATTAGTTAAAGCTGTACAGTTGTACTATAAACCATATTTTTCCTGTAGTAAATTTTCTACTAATAAAAATGGTTTTAAATGTAATGTAAACATAGGACAGAAGTAACTAGTTAAATCTTAAAATCAAGTGATATCAATAACTGATTCCTTTAGTACCGAAACAGTATCTGTAAAAGTAAGCACAGAAATAACCCTGCAATATTGTAATGATATTTCTCTCTCTCTTTCTCTCAAACTGGGATTCAGAGGCCGAGAGTAATGTTACAGCATATTTCACAAACAACACTACAGCCTCACACAATCAGCTGACAAACTTTGTATAAACCTGACAAACATTGATTTTAAAGCTGTTTCTTTAGCCCGATAAGATTGTCATTGTTGGGTTTCTGCACAAACATAGCGCAAATTTTCTTTCTCTTTTAATGACAGACTCACCGCGACAGAATACGACCTCGTGCTCTGCTGAAGATAAAGTCGAAACTTTTTAATGTTATAAACTCTCATTCCAAACAGATCCATTCAGCACATACAGCAGCATTTCACATTCCCATTTACTTCCGCATTCGGGGGTGCGCTCACGTGGTGCATGGAAAACTAGTTTTTGCTGTTCATCCTTGCGTCAGCTTTACGCATTCTTTTCTTATTAACGCACACACAGCACCGATAGAAATATTGTCATATTCCACAAATAACAACAAGATTTAACAATTAATTTAAGAAAAACTACAAACACTACTAAAAGACACTTATTTTGATCATACTATCTAGGCTAGTGAAGACATGTCAAACCTGTTTGTCAGACACAACCTGTTGCAGAAATGCACTAAAAGTGTCAATGGGATTCTGTGTTTAAAAAGCTCTTCTCACACCTATACAATACAAATACACTGTGACCATGGTTAAGGTACAGACTACATGTAACTGGATTACGTAATCAGGATACAAAACATAGTAGCCTTACTGTGATTTGTTACAGTTACATAAAATATAGTAATTAGATGCAGTTACATTTAAACAATTTAAACAATTAATCTGTTAATAATATGTGTATTTGGCATTCTGCCGTGCCGGGGCGCCACGACTGCGCTTTTGGCTATAAGGTATACAGCAAATGAAATCTTGCCGGCTGAGTACTGTTCCTTCACCCAAAGCTAATCCTAAACACAACATTCCATTGGATTTAGGCTGTAGCTGTGTCCCAATTTAACCTAATCTTAAACTTTTCGGCGTTTGCTGTATCCCCTCTAGACAAAATGCAGCTGGCAAACTCATGCTACCGTCCTAATAAATTAATAATATGAATAAAAGGGGTTAATGGTACTGAGCCTTCACATGGCAGCCCTCATGACTCATTTCACAGTACCACACAATTCTAATGAATTTATTTTTTATTGGAATCAAAATAATGGTTATGAACTACAGAAACCACCAACACTAGGCAAAACAATATGGGGAAGGAGAAATATGCAATTAATTGTACTTGTTTTTCCACATAAATATGCTTGTAACCAATTTCTTTAATATATAATTGTACTTTTAATCACTCATCTATTATTCAAATATGCTTATTAAAATATAACAAGGTCAAAACATGTATCCGGCACCAGTATTCCTGGTTAAGGGGGAATACAAGGGAGTAATGGTCATTTAAAGGACCTGATGGCCGCCACTTTGAAAATGGGGCCTTTCGTCAAACTTTGGTAAACTTTTGGTATGTTTTTAAGTACATCTGATACTACTGTAAACCACAGAGAAGCCTTTTGTAAGAATTTTTTTGGGGTCAAACCATATTTGCAGCTGAGTATTAAGTAAAGTCCTTCATTGATTGGCGTTGTTCACTAATTTATAAATCATTTCCTAAACTAATTTTCCCCAGGAGTTTAGTTTCATGCACAAATGCATTAAATCAACACAGAATATGATGATTACATCTCTGTTTGGAGAGAAATCAGGTGTTTCATATAAGGAGACATCATTATGACCTGCTCACTGTTGACACATAGGCTACGCTTGACAAAGTAATCATGCTATAATTGCGAATTTCTTCGCATAATATAATATCATATTTCATATAACATTTGCTGAAACTAGGCGGATTATAAACATTTATGCTCCGCACAGTTTATACTACGGGGCAAGTTAACGGTCAGCAGCAGCGATGAATCAAAGCAAACCTGCAAGGACAATTAATGAGTTTGGCTGCGGGTGCTTTGGAAGTTCTTCATTAAACAGCTGACCAAAAATTAATTCATATCTTTGAGTGGACTTATTTATTTACTCATTATGTGAGTACACCACAGTTTTATCAGTATAAAAATTGTGTGTTTTCTTACTGACTGGCATAGACAAATGTGGCCTTTGTAATTTGGAGATTTTGTGGGAAAAGAGTATGTCTTAAAACATGTTTAAATGTTGTTTGGATTAAGGCACAGCACAGCACACTTATTTTGTTTTAAAATGTTCCCTTATGGACAGTCTGAAGTCATAAAAATTGGTTGATACTGTATTTTTCATGGGGAACGTGTAAATCTAATATTAATTTTAATGCTGTGAATTTGGACTGAACATCACACTTCTGTTAAACCATTTGTAAAATAAATTATTGTTCAATAAACGGTGTATAAATTGGATTAACGTATATTAATGTACACTTTATGAGGTGTTTTTAAAAACATGTTCATGTTTTATTTCAGATATCATTAAGTATTTTTATGTGATTTATATTTGTTTTTAATATAATTACATTCATGGTTTATCAAATTCTTATGTATTAAGAACAATAAAAACAATGTAGAGAAAATGGTTTGTTGGTTGATTTTTTATGCACAGGCATCAGAATGTAGAGGTTAGGAGAACCTTCTGGTAAAGTTCCCTGCTGGTTAGTTTAACGTAAATAGAACGTTCCCTTTAGGTTCTGAGACATTTCTGAAAACCATACCTGGAACGTAAATGGAACGTTCTATTTACGTTAAGAAAACTTTCCTGGCTATAACAGCAGGGAATGTTCTTGGGAACTTTACAGCAACCAAAAAAAAAACATTCCTAGAACGTTATGGGAACCAGAAATTTTGAATTTACACTGTTCAAAAGTTGTTTTTTAATAAAATTTAAGTCAGTATGAAAACATAGACTACTTACAGGCTGTGAGTTGGAAGTGGGCGGGATTATGATAATGACCATCATGTCCACGTCAACTGGCCAAGGAAGTAAACTGCCGACAATCCGTGTGTTTGTGCTGTAGTACATCATTGGAGACGATAACTTGCGTCATCGTTTACTTTAGGGTTTGTACCTTTTGCATATCGTTAACATGAACTAATACACACTTACACACACCAAAGAACATGTAAAATCGTGTAGATGATAATAAGAGATCTTTAAAGATATTTAATGTTTAATCTTTACATTTTTCATACCTTGTTTTTAGTTACTTGTATTAAGTCTGTATTAAACAAAATATGACTAATATGTAATATTAGTTAACAATCATGGAATCAAGTTTTTATTGGGCAGTGTTTCATTACAAAACAAGATCATATAGTAATAACTGCTGTTTCAGTAACAGTTGCATAGTAAATGAACGAGAAGAGAAAGCAAGAAGACAGTTTTTGCTTGAATTGAACAATTGAACCTTTGCCTTGATTAAACCCTACTGTATTATTAGACACTAACATAGATTGGTGAGCTATCCCGTTTCAATTCGGTGATATGCTGAAAAAGTGTCAATACATAAATAGATGTGTAGACTTACTTACTACAAGCCCCTTAAAAAGCCCAAGTACTTCAGTAAGAGGTAGAAACCTTGCATCGTATTTGGCCGGACACAAAAGAAGACATTTTAAAGATCACTTGCAGAACAATACACACATAGTGAACTTTATATGAAAGTTAAGCATTTCAAGGTGCATAAAGTTTCACTTACTTATCTGCATTATCAGTGCGCACACAAAACCCATTGTCTTGCACAAATGAAACCCAAGCATTTGTTTACAGTAGTTCATTTTCAATTTCATAACATCACTCCAACTACTCATCAATATCTAATTCAGTCTCGACAAGACTGAAGACAACTTTTAGTATATTTATTTGGCAAATAGGAAAGTCAACATATCCATGTACTATAACAATTATTATAATTTGGCAATGGTGTTGTTTTTAAAGAGTTCCTTTAGCATCTTAGTGTATTTGGCACATTTACACAATTAGTCTGGTTTTGATTGAGTTTTTCCAAGTGCATTTGTTTGGAAACTAACCCACTTCCTAAGAAAATCAAGGTAGTTATTCAGTGCTTGTTCAGCTATGTTAGATGATTGTAAATGTAGGACTGTCTGCCATCTTAATATAAAAACATACAGCTGGAGTCAAATCCATTTAGTGAAAGCCAATTCAGAATAAACCAACAATGAACCTAACAAGTTCATTCTCACTGATGTTAAAAACACAACTGTCCCACTCAAGGATAAGCGTGCGGCAGGTGCTAGAAGCCAAATCAAGTAAAAAATAAATAACTTTCAAGTTCCTGAAAGACCACATGAAACCACACCAGGAACCCAAGTGTCAAACAAAGGCTGGAAAAAACACAAAGTGAAGAATATGAATCAGTCCACACAGATTTGTGTTAAACTGCTTTCTTTAACACTAGTTAGCTTCAGTAAGACGGAGGCTGATACGCTCCTTCTCCTGCAGAACTGTTAGCGAACGGGGACTGCTGGTAACCTTCAGGAGCACCAGGAGGATATGGATACGCAGACGGATAAGGTGAGGTGTGGTCACTGACAGGATCGGTGTAGCCCAGCCCAACGCTGTCCAAGCCCTGACGGTAGTGTTTAAATGCAAACACGGTGAGCAGTGCCTTGAGAAAGAAGGAAGAAATTTCATCAAATCTACCAGAAGAGGGCACTATGACCACAATCACAGTATGGGTTCCATTATACTGTGTAGTAATGCTTAATAATAATCCATCAAATTTCTTCTTTATATTCATTTTATAGCCCTTAAGGAATTATAGTATATAATGTTTTAAATAGTGTTTAGCGTATTTGTAAGTGCAGGATGCCATACAATAACATTGTTCTCACCCAGGTAGCAATGGAGAAGAAGGAGAAGGCCACCACGGCTCGGGCTGCATCGGCGGGGATTCCATCAGTTGTCTGTGTGTTAGACCACTGATTGGCTAGCACACAGAAACACACAAACCACAGAAATGTCCAGACACCAGAGAAGTGAAAGAGAAAATGAAAGTAGATTTTAAAAAAACACTGAAAAACGGCTGTTTGAATCATTAATGAATGTCTGTTAGTTTAAAGGTGCCAAAGAATGCATTGTAATAATCTGTTAAATTGTTCTTTGATATCTACAAAGAAGGTTTGTGACTTTATTAAGTGCAAATATTATCTTTTACATGTTCATTTACAACCCTAGGATTTGTCTTTAGAATGAAATGGTCGATTATTACCTTATTTAAAAGGGTCATGAATAATAATGTGGAGCTCTGCTCTGATTGGCTGTTTCTCCTTCAGTAGCTCTGTGGCTGTTTCTCAATGTCAAGGATACTTCCTTGGCAGGACTGGTCTTTCCAAGTCACTTCCTTCAGAGGCTAGGCAAGGCTCCTCTTTAGAATTTTGAAAACACATAAATGGAACAGGCTAGACTCAGTCCTTGGTTGCAATTCCGAGGATCCTCAACATTGGAACAGTCCTTCGACGGATGTCAATGACGTAGCATCCTCGAAATTCTGGCTTCCGAGGATCCTTCCTTGACATTGAGAAACAGCCACTGTGTGTGTGTGTGTGTGTGTGTGTGTGAGTGGGCCTGGTAATTATCAATTATCAGGATGCCTGTCCCCACAAAGATAGGAATACCAATATTTTTGTGACCTTGTGGGGACATTTTGAGGTCCCCATGAGGAAACAAGCTTATAAATTAAACAGAATTATGTTTATTAAAAATCAAAGGTAGCAGAAAGTTTTCTGTGATGGTTTGGGTTAGAGTTTGGGGAAGGGAATAGAATATACAGTTTGTACAGTATAAAATGCATTGCATCTATGGAATGTCCCCACAAAACATGGAAACCAGAATGTGTGTGTGTAAACAGACGTTATGTTTGAGTCTGTAGATACAAATTTTGAGGAATAATCAATTGTTTGGACGCTTCTGAGTGGTAAGTTTGTGTTTTTTTTTCAGTACGGACTTGCAAAACGTTACTGTAACGTCAATAGTAGAACTTCAGGCTAAACGCTATGGGGGGGTTTCCCGGACTAGCCCTAGACTTAAACACTTTTAAGAGTTCTCCAAACTGAAAACAACTTGCACTTACATATCTTAAAATACGTCAGGCCCCTTTGTTTTACCTCAACATGCAAACAGGTAATGTTTTTAGTAAGGCATGTTTGTTAAAACTAGTCATGTTTCCTAATTAAACTAAGGAGAAACTACTTTATATAAGGAGAAAACAATCGTGTTTGAGGCTCACGGTATGTCATTACCATGTACACAACTCTTATTATTCATCTATGCTTAGATAAATACAATTTAACATTCTAATGCACCTTTAAAAATAACAACATTATTATTTCTGCGAATGTGACTCTGCTGAAAGTACTTCAACAATATACAATAGCTAATATTGCATAAAATCACAGGCAAAGATCAGATTGTGGTTCTAGATGAATAACATGAGTGGGGTCAAATGAAATTATCACTATCTGCTTAATTCATTTCAAAATCTTACCAGAGAAAACAAGATCACTCAGGACAACGTATTTTCTTTCGTTGGCATTGCTGATCTGAGGGAGATATGCATCCAGCACAATAAAGATAACACAGGCCAGGAAAGCTAGAATTCCAATAAAAGTACCATAACTGCAAGCACTGTCATTTTGATTGAAAATACATTTAGTGTCCGCTCCAGTTGATTCATTGATGTAGCCTTCAGAAATTAGGGTAGCAAACACTACTATTGAGAAGATCTGTGATGGAAATAAGTCAACAGAATTTCTTTAGTTAGGCATTATCACAAACACACACAACAAAAAAATGTGATGTCCACGTATGTGAACATCCAGGTCTTAGGAGTTTAAAAGCACTGTCAATTCAAATGCTATAGACCATTCATCTTACATCTTCTACATATGAAGAGTTTGCTTCCAAAATGCATATTTACCGCCAAAATCATTATTGTATCTGGTCAGTATTAAAAAGTAAATTCTTAATTTTACGCAAAATCCAATATCTGCCGTGTTATTCAGTCACATTTTCTCCCTTTTTTCCTAACCGTGACAAACGTCACTCTTCCTTCTCTGCAGAATGCAATAAATCTGCTTCACAAATCACAGCGCACAATTCCATGCAACAACAAACAATGGCAGCGCTCTGAATACACACGCAATCCTAGTTTTCCTCATCTACTTTGTACTTCGTGATCAAACAAACAAAAACAAAATAATACTTTTGATGGCATTGATAAACCTGTGGTGGTTTTCTGTGGTGGGGAAGAAACGTAAGCCATCGAAATCGAATAATTTACGTGAGAGGCACTCAGGCAAAGGAAAATGCAAGCTTCTGTCATGCTAACACATTGACCCCAGGTGAACTTATGAAAAACTTTACATTATTTTACTCGAAGTCAACAAAATCGAACAGGACCAAAACATTTTACAGCTGATTGCTGTCAAAAAAGTTTAGCGACGACGTCCCAAGGATGACAGCAGCAATGACAGTGTTCTTAATATGACATTGTAATAAGAAGTGTTTTGATCAGGGCTTTGAACCAGTTTTTTTCCCAATTGGTTCGTTCCAAACAGAAACAGTATTTTAACGTTTCAGGTGTTCGGTTCAACCCTAAAATTGATGTTCCTGAACCGGTTAGAAAAAAAAAAGTTCCTGAACCGGTTAATAACGTTCCATGTCAGCTGTGGGACATACAAATAAGGACATTAAACTTATTAGTCTACATAATTTTCCTTAAGTCTCTATGTTGTCATCAAACATTAAAAAAGGCTACATTATGTCATCTGTAATTCTGACATGCCTACATTTGTTGAGTGCACTTAAACACGCACACACACACAGACGGAGGATGAATTCCAAATGGCGCTTCGGGAAGAAGATGCAGCATAAACAGTCGCTCCACATAACGTGAAAATTATGTTGTTTTTCAGTGCTTTATTCACCAAATGTATTTTAATGGACTACAGTATGAGACACAGTAGTGCAACTCTCTCTCAAGTTTATACATCAAGAGTTCTGATCTTTGAAGGGCATAGGGATAATCACGTTTGATTGGAGTTGGACCGGACACATTCAACCGCATGTGCGTCTGTGAGTAAAGAAAATTGCTCACTTTAGCGCATTTTTGTGGTTAAATTGTTTAAAATCACTTAAGTGTTAACATTTGCAAGCCTTTGAAACATGTGCAAATCATCAAATTTTTGCGTATTAATCCACGAATCGCATGCGAGACGAACCGTGGGTCGTGATATGTCCGGAATGGATCACGGATCAACTGTGATACGTTACACCACTAATTAGTATTAAAAAAAAAAAACATCTTTCTAACGCGTTACTCCCATCAACTAAATGAATATAACATGACAAAGATAAATGCACATTTGAAAATTTAAAGGGATAGTTCGGCCAAAAACGACACCAAACCCATGATTTACTCACCCCCAAGCTGTCCGAGTTGCATATGTCCATCGTTTTTCAGACAAACACATTTTCGGATATTTTAGAAAATATTTTAGATCTTTCTGTTGATTGGGTGTGATGTTGCGGGGTCCAGCGGTGGTCCGCGACCTTCAAGTCCAAAAAAGTGCGTCCACCCCTCACAAACCAAATCCAAACGGCTCCAGGACGACAAACAAAGGCCCGTGGGCAATCCGCGCGGTGCTGCTGCAGAAATATCCATATTCAAAACGCCATCAACGTCACAAACTACCTTCCGGCAGCGCCGCCATCCTAGACTCAGTAGAGAGTATTAGCGTAGTGTACGCACTTTTCTTAGTGACGTATGACAAATTCGGAGGGCGGGGGCACAGAGCAGCAGCAGATAAAGTCTGTACGCTGCGTAAGCTCTCATCCTGAATGCGCATCACTCTACGTGGGCGGCGCTACCGGAAGGAAGTTAGTTACGTTAATAACATTTTAAATATGGATATTTCTACAACAACACCGCACGGATTACCCACAGAAGACCTTTGTTTATCATCCTGGAGCCGTTTGGATTTAATTTGTGAAGGATGGACGCACTTTTTTTGGACTTGAAGGTCGTGGACTATTGCTGGACCCCGTAACATTACATTTAATCAACAGAAAGATCTAAAATATTTTCTAAAATATTCGAAAATGTGTTTGTCTGAAAAACGATGGACATATGCAACTCGGACAGCTTGGGGGTGAGTAAATCATGGGTTTAATATCGTTTTTGGCCGAACTATCCCTTTAATGTAAGGGAAATGTCATTTTGTACATTCTGTAATCTAATGCGATGTTGTTCTTGTTCATGATGACATTTTCTTTTCTTGTTGTTGTAATTAAAGGCAGGGTAGGCAGGAATCATCTAAAAGGCCTTTTTGCAGATTTGTTTGAACTGTCTTTGTATACAGATACATAATCAAAATGCAAGTACTCTAAAAAAGAGAGTACAAAACTCGAGTGTCTGTAGACCTCTCACGACTGCCCCAAACACAGCTAATTATTTCCATTCGGGACGAAACAAATGATTAGCTTGCGCGAATATCACTCTCTCTCGCTACCATGGCACCATCCGTTGCTGTGGGATCTGCCCAGACATGCGCACACCCGATTGATTTGAACGTGCACGAGGCACTCTAGGAAGAGCAAAATGGCAGAGAAAGTGCTTTCAGAACTCACAGAAAGTGCATATCCAGTCAGCGAAGGCAAACAAGGCAAAAAAAATAAATAAACAAAGCAATCAAACGAGAGTAAATATCACGTGGCTTTTCCTCGAGTCGATGATGTGGTAGCGGTATTGTCTGCGGAGTGTAGTCCTCATCAGAGTCAACAATGCTTTCATCACGGAAACTCTTCCATGCAAAACACTAGCTTAATAGTGAGTACTAAAAGCCATCCTATCTGTTTATATTCCTAGTGATAAAGTTAGGTGTATTATTACATGTGATTGTGACATGATGTTATTACATGCACCGCGCTCCTTCCTCTCCGCTTGTCTGAGGTAGCAAAGCTGTCGGTGTCGCGCGTTCATGTGTTCTGGGGGCGTGGCTTTAGAAGAAACCCAGAAGGGAGGGGGTGGAGTGAATGGAAAAATGAGCTGTGTTTAAAACAGTGGTGAGAGGTCCACAGACACTGGACTTCCATACTCTCTTTTTCAGAGTACCTACATTTCACTATGTATTGATATATAAAGACAGTTTAAACAAATTTGTAAAAAAGTTTTTTTAGATAATTCCTGCCTATCCTGCCTTCAATTTATAGCATTCACAAGATGACCTGTTGAATTCATTTTGGGAGTGATGACTGACTGAATGTATTTTTGATCCAGTACCTGTATACAGTATATGGTATTAGTATTGACCAAATTCAGATGCTGTCATATGCCGATCAACTTACTTAAAAAATATCTTTTATATTGACTCAACAGATTTATAGCATTTTGAGAAAAAAACCTTGTCATGGACATTGCATTTTGTGAAAAAAATAATCAGTTTTTATAATAAATCTTTGAAAATCAAATTATGGATTAGAATTTGTAATGTTTTTATAACCTAAAGATGCTATGTGAAAGTTTGTAACAGAAAATAGTGGTTTTCATCTTGTCACTTTCTTGGTATAGAAAACATGTTTTTACCAAAATTAGTCAAAATGGGTTTTTTTGTGTTTTGGAACCAAACTCTTCATATATTACCATGTATTCTATGTCATCTTTCTATACAGCTGTTTCTTATGTCTTGACTGTTTTTGTGCCACAGAAATTTCTTGCAGAAGTGACCAAACAGATCAAGGTTAACTTTAGCAGTTCACAGATGCAGTAACTATACAATAACAGTAATTTATGTTTTTTTAATATCTGTGGTTCACATCATCACAGCTCAGGAGAAGTCCAGGAGAATAATTAACATTTGTTTGAAAGACAGATGCTTTGCTTGCACAGCACACCCTGAAAGTGTACACGGTTACACATGAACACTGACATCACGAGTCATGACAATGGTGATCCACAGAAACACATACAATCTTTACTAGAGTCTAACCTGAGATATGATGCGAAAGGCAGCAGTTTGTTTGTTAGGCTGGGTTCGCAGGCTGGTTTTAGTTTGTTAAGCTGGGTTAGTGAGGGATTCTAAAGTCTCATAATAATCATGCATCAAAATTTGATTTCAATCTATAACATGATCTCACTCACTATATTAAAGAGATCAAGTTGATATTTTTACAGAATGCTTTTTACATCATGTAGAATGATTTTATGTAGAAAGCTGTGTCACATTTATATATGTTGATGATCTAAAGCAGCATTTCCCAACCCTGTTCCAGGAGGCACACCAACAGTGCACATTTTGCACATTTCCCACATCTTGACCAGATTAATTCCCATCTTGATATCTCTATCAATGAGTCGATGAGTGGAGTCAGAGGTGTTTGTATAGGAAGAGTTGTGTAAAATGTGTAGTGTTGTAGTAGTGCCTCCTACAGGAAACACTAATCTGCCTTCAGAAGTAAATGGCCATTAGGAAAGAGACTGAACACACCATTGCTGCCATCTCCAGGTACATTACAACTCAGCAGACGGTTACTTTAGTTATTCAAACCAAAGCTGGACATTATGATCTGAATCCTCTCTGTTGTCATTTTAAATTTAAAAACAAATGTGAATTTGTGATATTTTGGGGTGTAATAGAGTAACATTTCCACAATTTAAGTGTAAAGTCCTGAACACACAAACAAAACTAGCTGCATTTCACCAAATGTATTAAAAAGTGTGATGTCACTCCTGCTGAGTCACGTGTCACAGATCTGAGCAAACTTTCTACCATATGCTCTGCTGTGTTGCGCGATTCGTTTCTTTAACAAATGCTACAGTTTCAGAAATGTCTCTATAAACCTGTCCGTCTGGTACTAGGACTAGTTAGTTAACGATTAGTGATCTCACCCAACTGAAAATCCGCACGATCGTCTGCGGCTGTTTAATAAAGCTCCTGAAATCAAAAGCTCCGCCGGCCAGCGAAGCCCCGTACGCGCTGTTGTCCATCGCTGTCGGTGTTTATTTCGGTGTTCGTGTCTTTATGTGTCAGATCTTCAGCGGCGGAGAGTTTGATCCTCTGCTGTTTACTTTTACACTTGTTTCCTGAAAGCAGCGCGCCGCCCTTCAAGGAAGTACACGTCACGAGTTACTCGGTAACATACTACTCTAATAAGCCGGACATCCAGTCAGTCACAATATTCACTATAAACTTTTCATCACCTGTGCTCACCACTGAAAATCTTTAGTGTCTCCTGTGCGGGGCTAGCTGTCGCAATGACCATTTACGATCATATCTGAAGATTTATTTGTTTCATCTGTCTATGGAGATTAGTCCGAACCCACCAAACATCCCTGCTGAAGAAAAAAAAAATAGAAACCATTACAGAAATTCGAATGGTTTTCATTACAAACCATTACCAAAAGTAGTGTGTTTTGGGCACATTCCAATATGATTTATTAGTTTGTATAGGTTTCCATTACAATTTGTATTGGTCTTTATTTACACTTTTGATGGTTTTGTATTGGTTCTGATGGTTCCATTACAAGTTTGTATTGGTCTTTATTTACACATATTTAATGGTTTCCATTACAGTTTTGTATTGATCCTTAATGGTATCCAATAAACAAAATGCCACCAATAGAAGGAAACAAATTACCAAGAGACCCACTATGACCATTACAGTTTTCTAAAGAAACCACTAAATTTATTGAAGTCATAATCCAGATGGCATTTCAACATTGATTCACTGTTGAATCAACGTCAGGGACCAACATTGAATTACCTTTTGGTTTTGCAAATTGAAACAACGTTGATTCTGTTATGTTGTTTCAATGATGTAACACTTTCAACATGGAGGAATTTCAACTTCCTATTTGTTTTAACTCTAAATAAAGATTTTTACTTTACACTGCAACTCATGCAATGTTTTCAGTGCATTTATCAAATAAATGCAACTTGCTGCTCATAACTTACAGTACAACCCCATTCTTAAAACGAAACACCTGAAGTAGGTAAAGTTTGAATGTGTACAAATATGACGGCACATGCCTAACCTTTATAAATAAACATGAAAGCAGCTGCTAAAATTTATCTTATATAGATAAAACACATTCTTTCAAATAGTTAGGTTTCCAGTTAGTAGTGTAGAAGTGGAAAATTCCAAATATAGAATAAAAACATAAATATGAAAACAAAATCATAATTAAAAGTCATTGAATAGAAAACCTTTTTTATTCAAGGAAAACGGCAAATATTAATTTTGTTGTTGGTTTAGCTGAGAGTCTTCTTATGGCCGCCAACACCCATCCATTCTGTACTTAAAATATGATGACAGTATCTAAAGAGCAAAAACAATCACAGGTTATTTGATTGTCAAAAATGCTGTATTTTTAGCCCATGTATAAAAAAATCTTGTTATTGTAAGGGCAAGATGTGTTTTTTTATTTTCTGACTAGAAACATAGCATAGCCATCTGATGAAGGAAGAAAGGTGTTGTGTTTATAAATGTGACATGAGCTTCTTGTTAGCAGACATCCTGACCTGATCAAAAACTTTTGATTAGAAGATGTCTTATTTTTAATATACGTTTTACAAACTTACCACAGGTCATCTGGCAAAGCAAAGACTTATGAAACAGCATCTTCCCAAATCTCCTCTTCAGGCTCATCTTAATGTATCTATCATGGCATTTGATAAAGTTATAAAAAGGAAAACATATTTCATTAGTATAGAAACATAAATGAAATTGGTTAGAAATACAAAAAAAAAAAAACTGTGGCCCAAGTCCAACTTTTAAAGGAATTAAGAATGTTTCCATTTTTTGTCATGACACTACTTCATTACGTTTAGAAGGGTACTGATTTGGGCATCTGGAAAGTCACATGATTCCACCTCTGTGTATTTTATCACACCTCTTCAAATTGCACGCCGATTTGCCTACAATATAAAACACATAATAACATAGAAAAACAAGCCATAGCCCCTTAAAAAAAAAACATAAATTGTGAAATACAAAACACTGCATCTTAATTATTAGGATTACAATTTTTGATCTGAATACAATTCAAAACAAATACTAAATGCATTGTAAGGTTGTAGGGGAGGTTATAGATGCTTCACAATAAAAAGGTCAACTATTGGTTTCCATTACAACATGGTAGCTTGGTGGTGCATTACAATGGTGGATGATAGTTTTAATTTAAAATTTTAATTGAATCCTTTCAAAAGTGATGTTTAAAACCATAGTACATAAAGATATGAAGAAAGAAATGCTGTTATGTACACAACAACAACAAAGACCCATTTTGTCTGTCAGTATGAAGCCATCTTTATAACTTGCATCAACATCCACTCTAAACTATGAATGAACTTCTGGCTCTGTCTACTAAAAAAACAAAGGGTTTGAAACATGTACATATATTATCCACTTTATTTGAATTATTTTCAAATGTGGAAGTAAGTCACGTGACGTATTTCCCTTCTTTGTGCAATATGTCAATTTCAATAGCTAGCCCGTAGAAAACAGTGTAGTGGGAGCATGCATAAAACATGATTTAAACAGTTATGGTGAATATTTACTACACCTGCCATCGACAAACCAGTGTGCACCAGAAGTGGCCTGATAGATCATATGGGGGTGGTTTCCTGCACAGGGATTAGACAAGTCCTAGACTAAAATAAATATAAGAGCTGTGCAAACTGAAAACAACTTGCACTGACATATCTTAAAATGCATCAGTGCCCTTTGCTTTGCCTCAAAATGCACACCAGTAATGTTTTTAGTAAGGCATGTTTGTTAAAACTAGTTATATTTCCTACTTAAACTAAGGCCTAGTCCTGGTTAAGATATGTCTGCGAAACCACCCCATGAAGATATATTCAATCATTTCATGTTGTTGTTCAGGGTGACGGGTCTTCAATGTGCAAATATTAAAGCACATGGGCATATCAGTATCTTTACAATGGGAAAGTCAGTTGAGTGTTTGTACAAGGAATAAATCAAGACTTTGTGTTTTTAACATTTTCAGGCGATGGTTTAAAATGTCACACTACTTTACTACTCAGACTACTTTAGATGACAGAAAAAATATTTACTGAATATTCATGTATAATAATAATAAAGAAAAATTAGGAAAATGATGTGTCCATGCCTGATGTTCTCATCCTCCGCAACACTTTTTGAGAACAGTTTAAGCACACATACAGAATTTTAATAAAGTTTGATTTTGAGTGACCAAGCACATGGACCAGTTACTTCAAGATGGCTACCAGGTAAGATCATTTTTTTACAGTTAATTTGAAATATTGTCTTGTCAGAATGCTTACACGACATTTTGATTATCATTACCGCAACAGATGCTTATTAAATGTTAATTTAATTAATAGAAGCATAATAATTTGATTTTAAATGCATGTGCAGAATCTCCAAATTATGTTCTTTCAGGTTTGTCATGTCATTTTGAAAATATGTCAGTGTTGATGTTTTCTGACTGTTACGGTAATGAGATTTTTTAGGACTAATTTTTTAAATTATGTTACACAAAGTGTTAAATGATAAGTACAAGTTTTAAAATTAATGTTCCCATTTACTCCAGACTTTGTTTTTCAATGTCTGGTGGGAAAAAAAAGTAAATTTAAGCAATTTTTACATTTTCATGCTTGACATTTTTAAAACCAAGTTTTCGTGAGAATCACCCCACCATTGTTTCCTACATTATTTTCCTATATTTCCCTAATGACAATGATAAACCAGTACTGAGAAATTCACGAGTTCACACTTACAAATAATTCAGAACAGAGTTATTAATATGCGTATTTGGCGTGCTGTCCGAGGAGAGGGCTCCGAGCTCGTTAATGGACTGAGCCCGGAGCGCTTCCTGGCGGGGAGAGGGTTCCGGGCTCAGCCTTAGGCCCGAACCCAGAACAATCCCCCCTGTTCTGGTTAGTAAGTAGACTATGCAATCGTGCGGAGAAGGGGAGGTGGAGGGATGCTGAAACTATCGAGGAATGAGGGTGAGTTGGTTTCCAGTCTATATAGGTTTCTGTTGATGCCGATCAGGTGGATAGCTGATTGCTGATTGTCAACAGCTGGTCATAGTTGAGGTGATTAGGTTGATTATTTGAACGTGTTCCTCCCGAACTTTGTTAATTAAACATCATCAAGTATCAGGTGTTTTTAAAAAGCCACTCTCACTTCTCACCTTTGAAGTTTCTTTTGTTTGTGTGTCATTCTGTTTCTGACCTGACAACCCTTGGCTTCCTGTTTCTTGTTCAATCCTGACAATATATAAAAATATGTTAATGCATACACTTGCATAATGCATTTAAGTATAGATCTTTTGCGAGTCGACGTCACAGATAAGTCACGCGCGCAATGTGGTGGCAGAAAAACAGTGGAAATGAATGAGACACGAGTGTAACGAACAATATAACTCACTAGAAAATGTCTTGTTGGGCTGTTGAGTGTCAGAATAGGAATGCCAAAATAGATGACCTTCATTTTTATAGTATACCGTCATCGAAGACACCATTTGAAGATAAACGTAGGTGTTTATAAACCCTCAACCGGACAGACTGGAGTGATGAAATCATCTAAAAATATTTTAATCATTTGAATAGAAAAAAATTAGAGAAGATATCCGGTGTTCTGTCAAAGTCTGTTCCCTCTATGTGTTTCTTATAGCGTTTTCATCACGTTACGTTTATAATTTATTTAGAAAGATTAAAGATTTGAATGAGTTCATAATATCAATAATATTACCATTTATTAAAGTTTTCATATTTTTTGTTTTCTATTACTTCTTTTTACCTTCTATCTTAGCCTATGTCTTCTTCCTGTTTGTTCTAAATTATGGTGTTTACTAATAAATATATAAACATAGCACACACACACACACACACACACACACACTGTCATGACTTGGGTCTTTCGACTGTTCTGTTTCTTTTGTTTTTGTTCTGTGTGTGTGTGTTTTGTGTTTTGACAGTTCTCACGTGCGCGTCTGCCACCTGATTGATCTAATCATCACTGATTTCATTCACCTGCGACACCCACCTGTTTCTCATTTGTCTCCCCATTCGTTTGGTATTTAAGCTCTTTGTGTTTTGTTGCTCCTTGCGAGTTCGTCATTGTTATGTTGCTTAAGTCTTGTCATGTCGTGTTCGCCGTTTTTGTTGGATTTATATATTTTTGAGCTTTTTGTCTTTTTTGCCATTTTTTGCTCTGCCTGCTCTGTCTGCTTTCTCTCTTTCACCACTCATTAGGACTACAGCACCTCCGCTCCTCTCCGCTTCAATGGATTATTACTCCTCTCTCTCTGCCCTGCCGGTCTCTCGTGTGTGGCCGTTGCCCTGTTGCACTGAGTGAGCACCTCTTCGCCACTCTGCTGTACCTATCGGACTTCATGCTGTGCGCTGTCCAGAGTACTGGTAATCCCTGCTGTCCAGCAGCACTGTGACGGATCGTTTGGTGTCCAGCCATCAGCCGGCTATACTGCCGTGTTGTCATCTCTTCTCTCTCCAATTCGAATCGGTGGTTTCCCTACATCGCGCGGGACGCGCGATCTCCAGTGCACGTCTGAGACTTCTATGTCATCACTGCGGCAGAGAACTTTGGACAGTTTTCTTGGACTATTATGACCGGCAGAGCGGTGGTTTGATCCCCCGAGAGTGTTTCCAGTTTTTTCTCCCTGGCTAGCCCAGTGGTTTTTCTCTGTCTATTATTTGATCTTTATTAAACGTTTGAGTTATCTGCAATTGGATCCTTGCCTCTGTGTGTTTTATACGAGCCCTGACAGACGAACTCGCCACAGATGGATCCAGTGGATGCTGAAAACGTACGCTCTGCTCTGGCACAACAAGGGGCATGGCTGGGGCAGCAGGATGCCCAGCTCACTTCTACATCGCGGGAGGTGGAACGCCTTGCCGCTCGAGTTTCCAATACCAACACTCAGCTCGAATGCTTGCGGTTGGAGGGTTCCATTCCTTACCATTCGTCTGATCCTGAGCCCCATGTTACCAATCCACCCACATACGACAGAGATCCTAATGCCTGCCGGTCATTTTTGTCCCAGTGCTCCCTGATTTTCTCTCTCCAACCCCGCAGATACGCCGCGGAGGAGACGCGAGTGGCATACGTCATCACTTTGCTGACCGGCAGGGCGAGAGAGTGGGCTATGGTGGTCTGGAATGCTCGATCTTCTTTCTGTCAGACTTTTGAGGATTTTCGTTTGGAGATGTTGAAACTATTTGATCGGTCAGCTCAGGGAGAAGTGGCCGCAGCTCATCTGGTCCATCTGGTGCAGGGTGGTCACACTGTCACGGATAATTCCATCCAGTTCCAGACGTTGGCGGCGATGTGTGGTTGGAATGAGACGGCTCTTCGGGCTCAGTTTGTAGAGGGATTAAGAGACGAGATTCAAGACGAGATCGCTACTCATGATCTTCCACGCTCCCTCGATGGGCTTATTGAGCTCGCTCTGCGGATTGAGAAACGCCTTCTGCATCGTCGCCATCGCCGCTCATTACGTCATCGAGCTCTGCAGGCGGCAGATTCATCCTCTCATTCTCCATCTGTTCCTTCCTCTGTGCTGAGTGAACCTATGCAGCTTGGAAGAATGAAGCTGACATCTAAGGAGAGAGAGCGGAGGTTGCTTAACTGTTCACTAAAAGACAATGCCCATCGGGGAATCTAGGAGTCCTGGCTGGTGGGCACGGCCGTTCATGAAATCTCCTCTGTTTCCAGCACTCTTCTTCTAGTCCTTTTGTCCTTTGATGGTATGGAACACCCCTCTGGGGCTCTTCTTGATTCCGGTGCGGAGGGGAATTTTTTGGACTTCGATTTGGCATGGAAGTGGGGTATTCCTGCCGTTCCTCTCAAGGTCTCGTTAACCGTATGGACTCTGAAGGGAAAGCAGACAGCACAGGTTACCCATTGCACTCCACCCGTTAGTTTGCACATATCTGGTAATCATCGTGAAGAGATTGTGCTGTACCTCCTGGATGATTCTCTTTCTCCCGTTATTTTGGGACATGCATGGTTGGCACAGCACAATCCTCACGTTGATTGGCAGCGTAATGTTATTTTAGCATGGTCACAGTCTTGTCATGCGTCTTGTCTTGGGTCTGCTCCTTCTGGTTCTGTTCTTTCTGTTTCACAGGTTTCGACGGTCGATCTGACCGGGGTCACAAGACCAGGAAAGGTTCCGAGGCACCCTCCAACTAGTGACGCCATTCGCCCAAAGCCAGTTTGACAGCCAGCAACTCCCGATTACCTACGTCGTAATTACGTTCAGCAGGGCTTAACCAGTGGGAGAAAAAGGCACACGGATGCACCTTCCCGTCCTTAGAGGACTGCTGGGACAAAACGGCGCCTACCCCGACCTCTGATGCATCCACCTCAACAATAAACTGAGCCGTAAGATCTGGAATAGAAAGCACAGGCCAATAACCTAGAATACATCCGTTCAGCCAGGAGATTAACCTCGCGACAGGCTCGTTGGGCACTCTTCTTTGACCGATTTAACTTTACCCTCTCGTACCGGCGGGGTTCTAAGAACACGAAGCCCGATGCTCTCTCTCGTTTGTTTGATTCTCCTTACACTAAGAGGACCGAAACCATCCTCCCGGAGGGGCGGGTGGTGGGTGCCCTCCACTGGGGAATCGAGCAGCGGGTGAGGGAGGCTGGCCGAGAGGGGGAAGTGCCAGATGGGTGCCCGGCGGGTCAGTTGTGGGTTCTTGTTGCTCTCCGTTCCGAGGTCATCCGGTGGGGCCATGAGTCCAAGTTTGTTTGTCATCCTGGAGTTCGGAGATCGTTGGCTACCGTCCGTCAACGATTTTGGTGGCCTTCTATGGCATCAGATGTCAGACAGTTTGTATTAGCCTGTCAGGTGTGTGCTCGTAATAAGACCTCTCATCAAACTCCCGTTGGTCTGTTAAAGCCCCTTTCTGTTCCCTCCCGCCCCTGGTCACATTTAGCCGTAGATTTTGTTACCGGCTTACCTAATTCTAAAGGTAACACTGTTGTTTTGACTGTGGTGGACCATTTTCCCAAGGCGGTCCATTTCATTCCCCTTCCTAAGTTGCCCTCTGCCAAGGAAACGGCCCAGATATTGATTGAACACGTCTTTCGCTTACATGGTCTGCCCTCTGACGTGGTATCTGATAGGGGTCCTCAATTTATTTCCCGTTTTTGGCAAGAGTTCTGTAGACAGATTGGCGCTACCGCCAGCTTATCTTCAGGTTATCATCCTCAGACCAACGGGCAATGGGAACGGGCTAATCAGGATCTCGGTCGAGCGCTCCGCTGTCTGACATCTCAATTTACGAGCTCCTGGTGCCAACAGCTTCCCTGGGTTGAATATGCTCATAATTCTCTTCCTGTTTCTTCTACCAACATGTCCCCTTTCGAGGCTTCGATGGGTTTTCAGCCACCTTTGTTCCCATCACAAGAATCCGATGCGGCTGTTCTGTCTGCTCTAGCCTTTGTTCAACGCTGCAAACGCACTTGGGACAGGGCTAGAACAGTTTTAATTCAGGCAGCCAGACAAACCAAAGCCGCGGCCGACCGCCACCGTCGACCTGTGCCCCATTATATTTGTGGGAAGAAGGTATGGCTTTTCTCCAAGGATTTGCCTCTCCGAGAGCATTCTCGCAAATTGACTCCTCGGTTCCTTGGTCCATACAGTATTATTAAGGTCGTTAGTCCGGTGGCGGTTAAGCTCAGATTGCCTCCTGCTCTCGGTTGGATTCACCCTGTTTTCCATGTGTCCAAGGTTAAGCCTGTGTTCTTTTCTCGCATTAATCCCGTTCCCTCTGCTCCTGCTCCCCCTATCCCTCTGCTAGTGGACAGCTCTCCTGCCTATTCAGTGAGAACTTTACTAGATATGCGTAGACGGGGCAGAGGTTTTCAGTATTTAGTTGATTGGGAGGGTTACGGTCCAGAGGAGAGGTGTTGGGTCCCGGCCCGGGACATTCTGGATCGGGAGTTAATCGCAGATCTCCATCGGCGACTAGGTAAGCCTCCTCCGAGACCGCCTGGTGGCGCTCATTAGGAGGGGGGTACTGTCATGACTTTGGTCTTTCGACTGTTCTGTTTCTTTTGTTTTTGTTCTGTGTGTGTGTGTTTTGTGTTTTGGCAGTTCTCACGTGCGCGTCTGCCACCGGAGTGATCTCATCATCACTGATTTCATTCACCTGCGACACCCACCTGTTTCTCATTTGTCTCCCCATTCGTTTGGTATTTAAGCTCTCTGTGTTTTGTTGCTCCTTGCGAGTTCGTCATTGTTATGTTGCTTTAGTCTTGTCATGTCGTGTTCGCCGTTTTTGTTGGATTTATATATTTTTGACCTTTTTGTCTTTTTTGCCATTTTTTGCTCTGCCTGCTCTGTCTGCTTTCTCTCTTTCACCACTCATTAGGACTACAGCACCTCCGCTCCTCTCCGCTTCAGTGGATTATTACTCCTCTTTCTCTGCCCTGCCTGTCTTTTGCCCAGCTGTCTCTCGTGTGTGGCCGTTGCCTTGTTGCACTGAGTAAGCACCTCTCCGCCGCTCTGCTGTACCTATCGGACTTTATGCTGTGCGCTGTCCAAAGTACTGGTAATCCCTGCTGTCCAGCAGCACTGTGTGGATCGTTTGGTTTCCATCAGCCGGCTATACTGCCGGGTTGTCATCTCTTCTCTCCCCAATTCGAATCGGTGGTTTCCCTACATCGCGCTGGACGCGCGATCTCCAGTGCACGTCTGAGACTTCTATTTCATCACTGCGGCAGAGAACTTTGGACAGTTTTCTTGGACTATTATGACCGGCAGAGCGGTGGTTTGATTCCCCGAGAGTGTTTCCCGTTTTTTCTCCCTGGCTAGCCCAGTGGTTTTTCTCTGTCTATTATTTGATCTTAATTAAACGTTTGAGTTATCTGCAATTGGATCCTTGCCTCTGAGTGTTTTCTACCAGTCGTGACACACGTAACTTGGTGAAAACCTTATAAGAAACATTACACTAAAGAGAAATATAGGGGAAACAGACTTCTACAAAACACTGGATCCATAAAAAACACAGTTTAACGCTAAAACACTTCACACCGCTATTGCAGAGCTGTCACTTTCTGCCACCAGTTGGGCTCCGCCCACAAAAAAACATCATCTCTGTTTAAAAACAAGCAAAAGGTCTATATAATGTAAAATAGCAGGGTTAACACGTCACAACATTACCTGATCTAGTAGTGGCTGTTGATGCATGAATATCTCAGCATTAACACGATCACCATCACTAAGGGCTCTGATAACAAAGACATTACAAAAGAGTTAAAAAATACACTGAAAACAAGAGCACTTTTGTCTGGATAATTAATATTTTAAATCTCTATTAAAACTATTCAACATTCATTACAATTCATTTCAATTTGAATAGCATATGCCAACTTACAATGCTTGACTTTTTTGTTCAGCGTTTTATGCCACTGACTGTAAATCATGGATACAGTGCGAGGGACAGCAGGTGCGAGCATAAGCATAACATGTGAACATGGGAATAGGGCTCAACCCGGTCGGGCCAGTGGTTCAGGGTTTTACTTGCCCTGTCAAATTACTATGGTCAAGTTAAGAGAATGTATTTTGGGGTGAACCACTCCTTTAACACGAGCAGAAACAGTTTTTGTTATGTGAGCTTTAAGGTGGCAATAATAGCATTAGTGCTAAAATACCAAGGAAATGACCTGAAAGAAAAGTGAACATAAATATACAATAGTTACTCCAGAATTTATGGCTTGTGTTTTAATTCTGTAAGTTACTGTAAGTTATACAACCTTAGATTTATGCGTCAAACCACAAATTGATAACTTGCGTTATTATAGTTAACTAAACAATGGCAGAGAAATTTAAGAGCAAGCATAACACATTTTTATAGAAGGTAAAGAAATAAAAGATCTGCACCACTAACGTTATTAGCTCTCACAGCTGCGTCACGCTTAGTCGTTCACATCAATAGTTAACATAGTTCATAATATATTAATCATCGAATTACCAACAACAAAATTAACATTACTGTTAACTTATTTTAATGAAGTAACCAGGAATTAAGGAAAACTTACCTCAGAATTTACCACAAAAACGAAAACTGTTGTCTGGGGAGAACATGAGTTAAATCCACTTTATTACACGGCTCTCTGGAATGCTTGATTCTGATTGGTCAGTTGAGACATTTGCAGGTTCGTTCTTTTCAAATAATAACCGCTCCAAAGTAATAACGCATAGCCGGTACTACTTGTATGTTTAAAATCCCTCCGCGCCAACAAAGATTACTGTTTGGCGCCATCTTATGACAAACACTGGACAATCGCAATTAAGAATGGTATATTAAAATAATAATTCTTTTAAAGGTGACATAGAATGATTGAACAGAGTATTTATCCTTGTTCTGTGATGTGACATGTAGATAAAAAAAATTATTTGGGTCTGTAATGCCTTAGAAGCTTCCTAAAAACCTCTCTCAGATAGCTCTATTAGGGTGGGGGATTTGCACCTATTTGGATCCCCCTACTGGCTTAACTTGCAATCTCATTACTGAATGTAGCCAATTATTTTAAAGTGGAGGGGCAGTTATATGCCTGTGATGTCATAAGCATCAGTTTTTCAGATTGGGTCGTTTTCTGGCTGACATTTCTAAAAGTGGAATTACTATGGGACTGAGATGTTTAGCATGTATAGCACTTTTTGTATGTTTGTGAATGTGGGTAGTAGACTACCATTATTCAACAAAGACAAGGTAAAAATGGTTTTTCATTCTCTGTCCCTTTAATAAGATTTATTTTAATAATTATTTTAATAATTAGTGGTGCTTGCATTTATTATTTATTATATTTTATTCTTACATCCGCACACTTTTTCGGCACTTTAACTCGTCCCGCACGGTTTGTAGTAGTCGTAGACCCATGAAAGAGGGCTCAATCAACTCAACTGGCTTATTGAGGACACGAATGCTATGACTTTTATAAGGGATCGGGCGCAGGATTTCCGAAAGGGGGGCGAAAAACCACCCGAAAAATCCTATTGACTTAACATTGCGCCCAACTTTGACATAGCTCCGCTCGAGGATTTTGTAGAAACATGTGGGTTACGACATTTGAAGAGGGTGGTAGGCTCTGTAAGAACATGCATCACAAAGGGGTGTAAGTTGTACCCCTGGGGTGTAAGAGGCGCCCAAATGTGCCCCAATGAAAAGTCAATGGGGGAAAATCCCATAGACTTAACATTGCAAAAATTTTGACGGGTCATAGCTCCGAGCGAGGATTTTGTAGAAACATGTGGGTTACTAAAATTGAAGAGGGTGCTAGACTCTGTCAGGACGTACCCCAAATTTTGCCACGGAATAAACAAAGCCTTATATCTTTGCATCAGAACATCGTAGAGACATGGGGGTTGGACCATTTGACTGGTGACTCGGAGTGTAATCACTAGTGGATGCCATATTTCCCCAGCAACCATATACAGTACCCTAGCAACCAAATAAACAAAGCCTTATATATCCACATCAGAACATCGTAGAGACACTGGGTTTGGATCGTTTTACTTGTGATTGGGTGTAATCATTCTTAGAAGATTTTGTCCCCTAAAATTTGCCACGTCAAGCATCACTTCACATTTTCTTCAGGAAATGTACCTATATAGTTATTATTATTATTATAAGTATTAATGGCAAACTCCTGGTGGCTAGATACCTGTTAATCCATTTCCTGAATTTATAACTAGCCATGGAAATCACATGTCCCACCAGTGTTAGAATCAATTAAATGATATACATAAAAGCATTTTTTGCTTCTTAACATTACATAACATGGGCAACCCAGAAAAATATTTCCACAAATCGGGTACTGAGATCACCACTTGTTTTGAAAGGGGCAAATAAAGTTACATAGATTATTTATTTGGATAAGCCCAATTCTGGCATCTTTACACTGGCTACCAGTTACATACAATTTAAAATATTACTAATCACCTACAAAGCCTTAAATGGCCTAGCACCCTCATATCTTAGAGAATTATTATCAGAATACAATCCATCAGGTGCACTGCGGTCGCAAAATTCTGGTCTCTTAATTATCCCTAAAATATCAAAAGTGTCTAAAGGTGGCAGGTCCTTTTCCTACTTAGCCCTTAAACTATGGAATGATTTACCAACCGACGTCCGAAAATCAGAGACAGTAGATAACTTTAAATTTATACTTTAAACTTTTCTCTTTAACAAGGCATTCACATAATTTGTTTTAGTAATGGTACTTATCTTACAATAGCTAGCTTGTACAAGCTAATAAAAAAATAAATTAAAACCTTATTTTCGTCAACACTCCAAAGCATGGTAAATGTCATTAATACTCTTTAGTAATATGTTGAAACTTTGAATTAGTTGTCGGTTTAGTCTTAATTTCCACATATGGTCGGGTTGCGATTTTGGCTTTTTCCCATGATCTTGAGAATAGTATGTCACACAGAATCGTTTGCCACTGTACGTTAGTATTAACGACGGCAGTGGGGCCTCTGGCCTCTGTCAAACGAGTTTCTGTTTCTGTTTTAAAGATCATATGGGGGCCCCATACATAGACTCACCCTGGGCTCACAAATTTTCTAATATCATCAACTATATGTAATACACTTAACCAGCAATAGTTAGCCTGTCCGGAACCGAGCTGACTTAAACCACATCACTGTGTGATTTGCTTTACATGTGAACGGCCCCTACGCTAATAAGATTTTGTTTCTCTCTCCCTGTCTCGTCCTCGAATGTGACTAACCAGAATAATCAAGGTTTTAGTATATTTTTTATTGCTACGTGGCAAACAAGTTACCAGTAGGTTCAGTAGATTCTCAGAAAACAAGGCAAGGCAAGGCAAGGCAAGGCAAAGTTTATTTGTATAGCACATTTCATACACAAAGGTCATTCAAAGTGCTTTACATAGAAATGAGAAAACAAAAATCAAAGATACATGAATTTGAAATATCAATTAAAAGAAAATAAATGTGATTTTAATAAAAACTGTTTAAATGTGTGAAAAAGAATAAAACAGGAATAAAAGTATAAAACAGTTAAAAATAAGAATAAAAACAAGAGAAATAGAAAATAATTAAAATAGTGCATATATAATATAGTGCAATCAGTTCGGACGCAGCATAGTGCTCATTCAGTAAATGCATAGCTAAACAGATGTGTTTTGAGTCTGGATTTGAATGTGGCTACTGTTGGAGCACATCTGATCTCTTCTGGAAGCTGGTTCCAGCTGCGACTGGCATAATAGCTAAAAGCTGACTCTCCTTGCTTTGAGTGAACCCTTGGTATTTCTAGCTGATGTGATCCTAATGATCTGAGTGATCTGATAGGTTTGTATTCAATGAGCATATCAGCAATGTATTGAGGTCCTAGTCCAATGAGTGATTTATATACCATTAATAATACTTTAAAATCAATCCTAAATGTAACTGGTAGCCAGTGTAGCGACCTGAGGACTGGTGTGATATGTTCATATTTTCTGGTTCTGCTCAGAATCCTGGCAGCAGCGTTCTGAATGAGCTGGAGCTGTCTAATTGTCTTTTTGGGAAGGCCAGTGAGGAGGCCATTACAATAATCCACCCTGCTGGTGATGAAAGCATGCACAAGTTTCTCTAAGTCTTGTTTGGAAACAAAGCATCTAATTCTTGCGATATTTTTGAGATGATAGTATGCTGATTTAGTTATTGCTTTGACATGACTGCTGAAACTAAGGTCAGACTCCAGAATCACACCAAGATTCCTGACTTGATTTTTAGTTGTTTGACCCCTAGCGTCAAGGTATGCATTCACCTTGAGAACTTCATCTTTGTTTCCAAACGCAATGACTTCAGTTTTCTCTTTGTTTAACTGAAGAAAGTTTTGGCACATCCAACTGTTAACTTCATCAATGCATTTGCACAGGGAGTTAATGGGGCTATAGTCGTTAGGGGATAGAGCTAAGTAGATCTGGGTGTCGTCTGCATAACTGTGATAGGCAATTTTGTTCTCTCTCATTATTTGGCTTAGTGGGAGCATATACAGGTTGAACAGGAGTGGCGCAAGAATTGAGCCTTGCGGGACTCCGCATGTCATGGATGTCCACTCAGATTTATGGCCACCTATACTTACATAATAACCTCTCCCTTCTAAGTATGACTTGAACCATTTCAGGACCACCCCAGAAAGTCCGACCCAGTTTTCCAGCCTGTCAAGAAGTATGTTGTGATCGACAGTGTCAAAAGCAGCACTGAGGTCGAGTAGCACCAGCACTGATAGTTTGCCTGTGTCTGTGTTGAGGCGAATATCATTTATTATCTTTATGAGCGCTGTCTCTGTACTGTGGTGTGGTCTGAAACCAGATTGAAAAATGTCAAAGTAACCATTAGAAATTAAGAATTTGTTCAGCTGATTGAAAACAACTTTTTCAATGATCTTGCCTATGAAAGGAAGATTTGAGATTGGTCTGTAGTTGCTCAATACAGTGTTATCTAGGTTGCTCTTTTTCAGGAGGGGCTTAACAACTGCAGTTTTAAGGGACTTTGGAAAAGTCCCAGAGTGAAGTGATGAATTTACCACTTCTAGGAGATCTGCTTCTAAACAGTTAAAGACACTTTTGAAAAAAGATGTTGGGAGTGTGTCAAGGGCACAGGTTGATGTTTTAAGATGCTGTACTGTTTCTTCCAAAATTTTACCATCAACTGCTTCGAAATCAGACATCGTAACTACTTTCTGATGTTGTGGTCTGATTTGTCTGACCCCGGCGCAGCTCAAGGATGTGCTGATCACCTTTCTGATATTATTGATTTTCTCAGAGAAGAAGTTAGCAAACTCACTACATTTGCTGTCTGAGAGCATTTCACTTGGAATGTGACTTGGGGGGGTTGTTAGTCTCTCTATAGTAGCAAAAAGAGTGCGTGTGTTATTTATGTTTTTGTTTATAATATTTGAAAAGAAAGTCTGTCTAGCTTTGCCTAGTTCCACACTGAAAGCACGAAGGCTGTCTTTATAGATATTATAATGGACTACAAGTTTTGTCTTCCGCCACATGCGCTCAGCTTTTCTGCATTGTCTCTTCATATTCTGCACCTCTGTTGAGTTTCTCCAAGGTGATTTTTGCCTGCCATTCTTCTTCCTGACTTTTACAGGAGCAATATCATCGATTACACTCTTAACTTTCGAATTAAAGGAATCAAGGAGAAAATCAACAGAGTCTGCAGATATGCTTGGTGTTAAAGATATAGCCTTCATAAATAGCACACTGGTGTTCTCATTTAAGGATCTCTTTTTGACAGACACAGATCTAGTTTCAATAGTAGGAGAGATTAATATATCAAAGAAAATACAGAAATGATCAGACAGTGCTACATCCTTAATAACAACTGATGAAATGTGTACACCCTTACTGATAATTAAATCTAGAGTGTGTCCACGATTGTGTGTGGGTCCATGTACATGTTGAGTCAGATCAAAAGTATTTAAAACAGCTGTGACATCTTTTGTCATAATGCTTTCTGGCTTATCTATGTGAATGTTAAAATCTCCAGCAATAGCAAAACAGTCAAACTCTGAGGAAATCATTGATAAAAGTTCTGTAAAGTCCTCAACAAATGCTGGAGAGTATTTTGGGGGCCTGTAAATAATGATCAGTAGAATGCGTGGGGTACCTTTCAACACAATACCTAGATGTTCAAAAGACGGGTAATTCCCAAATGACACTTGCTTACATTGATAGACATCTTTAAAAAGAGCAGCAAGACCTCCACCCTTCCTAGCAGCTCTGCAAAAACTCAAATAGGTAAAGTTAGGAGGGGCTGTTTCATTAAGGACTGTTGCACTGTAGCTTTCTTCTAGCCATGTTTCATTTAGAAACATAAAATCCAGGTTGTTTGTGGCTATTAAGTCGCTGACTAGAAGTGATTTGTTTTTAAGTGAACAGATATTTAAAAGTCCTAACTTAATAGTACAATTTTTTTCCCTAACAGAGATCTTAGTTTGACAAGTCACAGGCAGCAGATTAGATTGATTTGCAACAAATGAGACTAAGCATTCATGATATGCACCCTCTTAAGGCTGTGCAATTGGGCAACTAGTTGAATTAGTTGAAAGGGGTGTGTTCAAAAAAATAGCAGTGTGGCATTCAATCACTGAGGTCATCAATTTTGTGAAGAAACAGGTGTGAATCAGGTGGCCCCTATTTAAGGATGAAGCCAACACTTGTTGAACATGCATTTGAAAGCTGAGGAAAATGGGTCGTTCAAGACATTGTTCAGAAGAACAGCGTACTTTGATTAAAAAGTTGATTGGAGAGGGGAAAACCTATAAAGAGGTGCAAAAAAATGATAGGCTGTTCAGCTAAAATGATCTCCAATGCCTTAAAATGGAGAACAAAACCAGAGAGACATGGAAGAAAACGGAAGACAACCATCAAAATGGATAGAAGAATAACCAGAATGGCAAAGGCTCAGCCAATGATCACCTCCAGGATGATCAAAGACAGTCTGGAGATACCTGTAAGTACTGTGACAGTTAGAAGACGTCTGTGTGAAGCTAATCTATTTTCAAGAATCCCCCGCAAAGTCCCTCTGTTAAAAAAAAGGCATGTGCAGAAGTGGTTACAATTTGCCAAAGAACACATCAACTGGCCTAAAGAGAAATGGAGGAACATTTTGTCGACTGATGAGAGTAAAATTGTTCTTTTTGGGTCCAAGGGCCACAGGCAGTTTGTGAGACGACCCCCAAACTCTGAATTCAAGCCACAGTACACAGTGAAGACAGTGAAGCATGGAGGTGCAAGCATCATGATATGGGCATGTTTCTCCTACTATGGTGTTGGACCTATTTATCGCATACCAGGGATCATGGATCAGTTTGCATATGTTAAAATACTTGAAGAGGTCATGTTGCCCTATGCTGAAGAGGACATGCCCTTGAAATGGTTGTTTCAACAAGACAATGACCCAAAACACACTAGTAAACGGGCAAAGTCTTGGTTCCAAACCAACAAAATTAATGTTATGGAGTGGCCAGCCCAATCTCCAGACCTTAATCCAATTGAGAACTTGTGGGGTGATATCAAAAATGCTGTTTCTAAAGCAAAACCAAGAAATGTGAATGAATTGTGGAATGTTGTTAAAGAATCATGGAGTGGAATAACAGCTGAGAGGTGCCACAAGTTGGTTGACTCCATGCCACACAGATGTCAAGCAGTTTTAAAAAACTGTGGTCATACAACTAAATATTAGTTTAGTGATTCACAGGATTGCTAAATCCCAGAAAAAAAAAATGTTTGGACAAAATAGTTTTGAGTTTGTACAGTCAAAGGTAGACACTGCTATTTTTTTGAACACACCCCTTTCCACTAATTGCCCAATTGCACAGCCTTAAGAGCGTGCATATCATGAATGCTGGGTCTTGTTTGTTTTCTGAGAATCTACTGAACCTACTGGTAACTTGTTTGCCACGTAGCAATAAAAAATATACTAAAAACCTTGATTATTCTGGTTAGTCACATTGTACTGCTATTATTTTGAACAATACTGTATATATATATATATATATATATATATATATATATATATATATATATATATATATATATATATATATATATATATATATATATATATATATCCCGCAATACATAATTTACAAAGCATGCCGTTTTACAATGTCAACACAAGGTGACAACACTGGGTTTTAGACCAGGTGTAGCGGTAGGCCTTAAATATTACGAGTGAGTGACAGTTTAACCGTTATCAGGATGCCACGATGGCCACATCAAAAAAGCGCAAGGTTGATAAGGAGGGGCGTCGATTTAATGAGCGCTGGAAATCTGAATTTTTCTTACAGAGAGTCATAATAATTGCGTTTGCCTAATTTGCAATGAGTCTGTTTCTGTTATGAAAGAGTATAATGTGAAGAGGCATTACCAGACAAAGCATGCAAACTCCTATCAGAAGTTCTCCAACAGTGAACGAGAGGATAAAGTTAAACAACTAGAAGCCTCTCTGGTTTCCCAGCAGCGGTTGTTTATCAGGGCAAAAGAGTCCAATGAAAACATTACCAGAGCAAGCTACGAGGTGGCAATCCTCATCGCAAAACATGGAAAACCTTTCTCTGAGGGTGAGTTTGTCCAGGAATGTGTAATGAAAATTGCAGAAAACACCTGTCCAGATAAGAAGCAAGAGTTTGCAAATCTTTGTCTTGCTCGCAACACTATCGCACGGAGAATTGAAGAAATATCATCCGTCATCAAAAAACAAGTGACTAAACGTGGCCATAAATTTGACAATTTTTCTTTGGCGTGTGATGAGAGCATTGATATTTCAGACACTGCCCAGTTGCTCATTTTTCTAAGAGGAATTGATGAGGACATGAACATCACAGAAGAGCTGCTGGACCTCAAAAGTATCAAGGGGCAGACACGAGGTGTGGATTTACAGATGTGGCCTTTAAAAATGCGCGTCTCTGAGAGCAGAATGCCGCGAGCACTTCCGAAATTCTGCGAGATCCCGCAGAAGGGGGGTTCGGTGGGGGACGCAGGAAATACAAAAACCTGTAGATGGCAGTCGTGTTTCATGTAGACCATACTGACGACAATTTGTGTGCTTGACTTCATGCTGAGTGTATACTGTATGATATTGAAGTAACATGACATGGAATTTCTGTGTTTATGCGATAGACTTTGATGTCATACAAATGCACGCTTTTTTGGCAAACATTTCGTTGGCGAAGTTTTCTTTGCCTGTTACATAAACAGTCACATATTCTTCATAAAAATCCGACTCAAACGCGCATCATTTGTCTTATTTTTTTCCGTGTCCTTACAGTACAAGAGACGTGATGTATGATAACTGAGTCTTATAACAAAATAACTCGCAAAAACCTTTGAAGAGACCGAGTGCATTTAAGCAATATCATTAACTAGTTTATCTAATTTTACATTTAGTTCATTTTTGCATCTGAACGTTTTAAAAGCTTTAACATGGTTGTGTTGCGCTTTTCTGCATTACTGAACAGTATGAATATAAGTAGAAATATAAGAAAATATAAGGTAAGCGTGTTGTGTGTATTTCCTAATTATAAGCTTTTGGGAAATTGCACCAAAACTAAACGTGCATAAAAACATAAACAAGTCATTTAAATAAGCAAAAAATCTTTTTTTATGAGCTCAAAATTTTTTATATAATGTGCTATTGCAAAAAGTGCCCATCTCTAAAGGAGAATATTCATCTTTAAAGTTGAAGAAACAAAAAAGTAATGTACTGATAAGCATTCGTCTATATATATATAAGGGATGTGCCCGAAGCCGAATGCGTTATTCGGAAGGGCACGGATAATGGCTTTAAAACGAATAACGAATTCATCCGAATAACAGAAAAAATATTCGGCCAGACATAATCAAGTGTTTACAGTAACAGCTGAATTATAAAGCCCTTAAAGCACGCATAATATGTGTGTTAAGTGAATGAGTGTAATCTGCGCGTCCGTTATTTAGAAACTCGAGATGTTTTGGAATTAGTTTTAAAACGCTCCTAATATCAAACTTCTTTAAATCCAACTGTAAAAAATTACCCTTTTAGTTTTTTTTGTTTTATTTAATTACACAAGACCAGAAAACCTTGATAAAATGCTGCACTCTGATAATAAAATATTCATTAATAACTCCGTGTCTCCGTGACTTCGGTCACAGATGATCTTTTAATTACTTCAAGTTAAAGCCAGCTTCATTGTCAATCTAGGTCAGGAGTGGGGAACCCTGGGTCCTGGGGGGCCGCTGTCCTGCAGAGTTTGGTTCCAACCCTAGTCGAACACACCTGAATTTCATTTCCAAGCAATCCTGAAGACTTGGATTAGATTTTTCAGGTGTGTTTAATTAGGGTTGGAACTAAACTCTGCAGGACACTGGCCCTCCAGGACCAGGGTTCCCCACCCCTGATCTAGGTGAATATAAAATAAACAAGTAAATAGATAAAAATATGAAAATGTAACATTTTAAAAACAAAATTTATACTGAAGATTATTATGACATGAATTGCAATTAACATTAAAAAAGTTAGTAAATAACAACTGAAACATTTGAATTACATCTTTCTAATTACCTTGTTTAAAATTATTTTGCTTGTTTTGAACTAAGTCAAAACTGACTTTTAAATAATAGAGCATACTGTTACTTTGAAATTATAAACGAATATCTGATTATTTATTAATTTAGATGAAGATTAATGAGAAAGTTTTTTTTTAAACAGTTCGTTCTGTTCGCGCAAACGCTGTAGGTTATGGACATATTTAATAATGAGCTTAGCAAGTTTGTTGTAATGCTTTATATGCTTTCGTAAATTCTTACCAAACAGATGTTTTTTACTATTCTGTGATTCTGTCAGTGCAGGTACTTGCGTGTCTGTGCGTTGCGTTTCGGATCTGTCAGTCAGCGCGAGTCTTGTTGATCTTAATAACTTTTTAACATAAATCAGTCCCGAACTTTATCTCTCTTGATAACTCTTTAAACATCAAGCAAGTCCTGCATTTTATTTTCAAATTCCTGCATGTTTTTAAACCGAAACCAAGATGTCAGACATAACATGCATCTTAGTATTAATCATTTCACTCTCAGAAAACGTATTAGATGTTTAATTAATAGAGTATTTGAAAACATCCCACTCATTTAGACAGAATGGATCACATATGTAATGTGCTGAAAGACACAATAAACGCTTAAAGGGATAGTTCGGCCAAAAACTATATTAAACCCATGATTTACTCACCCCCAAGCTGTCCGAGTTGCATATGTCCATCGTTTTTCAGACAAACACATTTTCGGATATTTTAGAAAATATTTTAGATCTTTCTGTTGATTAAATGTAATGTTACGGGGTCCAGCAATAGTCCACGACCTTCAAGTCCAAAAAAAGTGTGTCCATCCTTCACAAATTAAATCCAAACGGCTCCAGGATGATAAACAAAGGTCTTCTGTGGGTAATCTGTGCGGTGTTGTTGTAGAAATATCCATATTTAAAATGTTATTAACGTTATAAACTACCTTCCGGTAGCGCCGCCATCTTAGACTCAGGAGAGAGTATTAGCGTAGTGTACGCACTTTTCTTAGTGACGTATGACAAATTCAGAGGGCGGGGGCACAGAGCAGCAGCAGAGAAACTCTGTACGCTGCGTAAGCTCTCATCCTGAATGCGCATCACTCTAAGATGGCGGCGCTACCGGAAGGTAGTTTATAACGTTAATAACATTTTAAATATGGATATTTCTACAACAACACCGCACGGATTACCCACAGAAGACCTTTGTTTATCATCCTGGAGCCGTTTGGATTTAATTTGTGAAGGATGGACGCACTTTTTTGGACTTGAAGGTCGTGGACTATTGCTGGACCCCGTAACATTACATTTAATCAACAGAAAGATCTAAAATATTTTCTAAAATATCCGAAAATGTGTTTGTCTGAAAAACGATGGACATATGCAACTCGGACAGCTTGGGGGTGAGTAAATCATGGGTTTAATATCGTTTTTGGCCAAACTATCCCTTTAAAGCGCTCTCAAGTTCAACGCAGATGGGCACAAGCTGTATGAGGCTTTGAAAATTAGAAGTTTGTTTTCCATGCCTATTATTAATGAGAATCAAGTTATTTGTCTTTTTGATAAAAAATTTGTAATATTATTTTTAATAAATATTTACAGTTATTTAAGTCATAATTATAATAAAAGCAAAAATTCATTTAAAATTGTAAAACATATTAAATGCTAACTTTACTTACAAATTCAGAAAATATTTTTTACAGTGTATAAATAAAACGACACGAAGGAAGTTCATTCCAAAATGTAATGCGTCTAGTTTTAGCAGCTACCAGTGACACAGAAAGTCAAGAAATTAAACACCACCCACCCCCAGATCTGCCAATTCTTTGCCAACCCCCAATTCTAATCGCCTCTCAGGGAATCAAAAGAAAATCGTTTTTTCAAGTTTTGACCAGCGTGTGGCGTTTTAATTCCCACCCTTGCAGTTCCTTTGTTTAAATACAAATCTAGGCCTTCTACATGCGCTGTAAGTTATTTTAAATTAATGTTTATAACTAAAATTAAGTGGATATCGGGTAACGTAATTTGACATATGTTGATATAACCTGGGCTCTCAAGTCCCACGCATTCACCATGAGACACACGCATTTCTGTCAGTTCACACGCTCACACGCCAAACCGTGTAAGCTATTTCTCACGCTGAGAAGTAAAATAGAACTTTTCCTGCTGTACAATTAATAAAGGAGGTGCTGGTATATACACAGAGCATTCCTGTTGAGTTTAGCAGTACGGTTTTTAGGTGTGGTCAACTTTACGCAGCGCCGCAAGAGCGGACAAGCAGATGACATCAGAGTACCGCGAGAAATACGGCGGAGGAGGTTGGTTTCAATCGCTCTCGCGGTACTCTGATGTCATCCACTCATGTTTGAGTCTGTATCAGATGAAAATACAGAATTTGAGGAACAACTTATTGTTTGGAGATTGTCAATGGACGTTTCTTAGTGGTAAGTTTGTTTTTCAGTATGGACCAAAACGCCAAATGCATAAAATAAAAATGTAGTAATATTGTAATGTCTTGGCATGATATGTTTTCTAAAATGTTTAAAAATGAACAAATCAGTTGTGCGAAACTACACAGATATATTTTTTTAATGAAACATATTCAGTGGTTTCAGTGCCTCATGGTGGGGTTGAACCGCTGGTTCAGTTTACCTCATCTGGTTCACTTTGCCCCACAGCCACCATTTTGGGAAAACTGCCTAGCTTAGTAATTCAGGCTAATCTTTAGCTAAATCATTCACATTGTTTTATACATTAGCCTATCACCAATATTTATGGTATAAATATTTAGACCTGAATAAATCTACTTTGACATAACAACCATTATACCTGGTATGTATAAATTTTACCTGATAGGATAAAAACTGTTTTTTTGTAAAAAAAAAATACTTTAATCAAAACTCTTTAATTTGTCCTTCTCTTTAACATAGCCAAATAGAAATTATGGTTGCTACCTGTATTTGTGGTCACACGGCTACAAATCTGTATGGTTGCCTAGATAAAGGGGGTGGGTCAACTTACCCACTGGCTTATTTGCCCCACTCTCCCCTACTTGGTATTAAGAAACCGCTATTGTTTACAGAAGCCGGAGCGCGAGCTACAAACTACAGAGCGAGTGCGCGGGTGCACAATGGTGAAAGAGCAACACACGATTTAAATAACTAAACCAGTGCTCGCAGTACAGACACTTTATATTTTAGCGTACTGCGTACCTTCACTTTCTTTTGCGTGCGACCGCTTCTCATGTTGCTGGTACTCTGCTGTAAAGAGTCAAAGGGCGTTTCTATGTGGCGCTGCGCAGACAGTTCCGCACCGAAGACATCAAAGTACCGCGAGAGCAAGTCGAAATGTTACAAATGGTCCGACTTTACCTTTGCTCTCGCGATACTCTAATGTCAAACGCCGACCAGTCAGCGCAGCACCATTTAAAGTCGAACACACAAAGCGTCAAGGTCTGGGCCCGGTTTCCCAAAAGCACTTATGAATGAACGATTACTCCAGAGCACTCGTAGATCTACTATGATTTTCAAGTGCAACTTAAGTTACGAAGCTTTTGGGAAACAGCCCATAATTCTAAGATGATTCGTACGATCGTTTTGATCTACTTAGCCTTACGATGCTTTTGGGAAACCCGGCCATGGTCATGACTTGCACATTGTGTGTTGCTTTAGTTTAATATAAAGTGCTCATTTGGTTTGATGTATTTTGAGTGTGGCAGTCATTCTATTAGCCCCAATCAATCACAAATCATCGCTTCTCCTATTTCTTAGTAGGTGAACTGAATCTAATCTGCTGTCATCTGCAGTTATATTTACAGAGACCAGTATTCATTAGATTTTAAGAACTTTTTTTGCCACTTTTAAAACTGTAAAACTAAATAAAAAATATCATATGATATGCCGAATGAGCATATAAACATATGTTTTCTTGTTTGCTCCACGGGTTTAAACGCCGTTTTTTTTCTAAAGAATAATGTTAAAACTTTATTGGTGGTGGTTGAGAATAATTTATTTTGCAGAATAATTTATATTGCATTTTAGCAATATAAATGTATCATATTGTTATTCTTAATATAAGAGAATACTCATATATTTTTACAACACTTTTAACTTTAAAACATACATATAAAGATGCTTAGTACAATAGCTTTGCTTCTGACAACAAGTTTCTGTAATAAATCAGTAAATCAATCACAAAATGTTTTGACAGTGCCAAATAAAATGCTTGTCAATTCAAACAAAGCTGAAATGTCATATACACAACCAACCTAGCACTGGGGAGGAACTCAATCTTTTATTTCCGGTTCACCACTACAGGTCGAGTATGCATAGGAACAGTATTATTTAGAACAGCATGTGACATCTCCCTTCTTAAAGATATAACACAACTTATAACTTTTCAATATATTACCCAAGCAAGTATTATTTGTTAACATTACTAACTTGCATATGTTTTCCACTATTGCGTTCTTATTACACTTAAAGTAAACGTGTAGTGTATAATATCCATGAAACTTGTTCAACAAACATAATAAACCAAATTATCACTTCACATAATGCTAATCTCAGATCTTATGTAAAGACATAATACCTTTCAGACAACAGTTAGGTATAGAGGTAGCTTACTGGTCTTAAGTCACTATTTAAGTATTAATCACAGTACTAAGATTCGAACATATAACTACTAACATATGTACAACATTTAAACTTCACTTGTACACAACATAGTCATCAAATCTCTTTGGCACACATCTTGCCCTAGCTGGGCGCTCACAGACTGATACTGGCGGCTGTGATGATGCCTTGGGGAACCCACTATTTGTAGGGGACTTTATTGTCTCTTTCTGTTCTGTAGGTGTACAGTCTGGGTCAGCAATGTCCGGTGTCACTTGTAATGCTGATTTGTCAGGATCCAGAGACAGGTGAAATCTGTTGCGGCGGTAAGTGGTTCCATTTTCTGTCATGACTGTGTATGATCGAGGGGTGGTATGAGGTTGTACCACAACTGCTCGGTTCCATACGCGGCCTTGTCTAATGCGGCAGCTTTCACCAGGTCGGAGGGAAGGCAGTTCTCTTTTCCCCCGGTTATAGTAGCGTGCTGTCTGCTGTTGTCGAGCCACCAACTCATCTCTACCCTGCACTGGAGGTTGGGGCATCAGTTTACGTGAGGTTACAGGCAAGATAGACTTGAGACGGCGACCCATAAGCAATTGTGCTGGCGTAACTTGGAGTCCGCTGATAGGGCTGTCACGGAAATCAAGCAGGCATTTGTAAATGTCCTTGCCCGCCTCAGCTGCTTTTCTCATCAGTTGTTTTATTGTTTGGACAAACCTCTCGCTTTGTCCATTGGACTGCGGGTCTGTGGGACTAGACGTCACCAGGTTGAAATTCCAATCTGCAGCAAACTGACGAAAGGCATGACTGGCATACGGCATATTGTCACTCACCAGCGTGTCCGGCACTCCATGCCTGGCAAAAAGAGACTTCAGCTTGTTGATGATTTCTTGTGCTGTTTTGGTTTTCAGACTCACCACTTCAGGGAACTTAGAGAAATAATCAACAACAAGTAGGTGATCAATTCCATTAAAAGTAAATATGTCAGAGCCCAGCTTAGCCCATGGACGGTCTGGCACTTCATGTGGCAACATTGGCTCCTGGGTGTTGTTTCTTTGAAATTTTGCACATACACTGCAACGCGCAATTGCATCTTGAATGTCCCTAGACATCCCTGGCCAATACATAATAGCTCTGGCTCTGTTTTTACACTTCTCAATGCCTATATGAGTGTCATGTAAGGCAGAAATGATTTCCTGTCGCAAAGATTCTGGTATTACTACTTTGTCTCCTACAAAGACAAGTCCATGCTCACTATATACTTCATCTCTCACCTGCCAAAACTGTTGTGCTAGGGAAGTTACGCTTGCCTTGTGAGATGGCCAGCCTCTCTGACTCACTAATCTTACAGCCTGTAGAGTCGGGTCAGTGGCTGTTGCTTGTTGAATCTTCTCAAGTCTTTGACTACTCATTGGAAGTACTTCAGTGACGCTGTGTACCCGTAGCTGTTGTGCGTCCTCCTTGTTGTCAGATGGAGTATTGCAGGTCTGATACGCTCGGCTTAAAGTATCCGCAATGTACGTATGTTTTCCCGGGTGGTACTTCACATCTATGTTGAATTTTAACAGACGTAACAACATTTGCTGGAGCCTTGGTGAAGCTTTGTGCGGTGGTTTTTTTGTGATCATCTCAAGCGGGCGGTGGTCGGACTGTACTGTCACCGGTCTGCCATACACGTACTGGTTAAACTTTTCAGTTGCAAAACAGATGGCCAGCAACTCCTTTTCGATTTGGGAGTAATTTTGTTCTGCTGTGGTCAGAGAACGAGACGCATATGCAATGGGATGATTATCCTGCAGCAAACAGGCTCCTAAACCGGTCGATGACGCGTCGCATTGTATCACAGTGTCTTTGTTTATGTCAAAAAACTTAAGCACAGGCTTACTGCTGATAAGTGTCTTCAACGTCTTGAGGGCTGCTGCATGCTGCGGTTCCCATGTCCATGCTGTGTCTTTTTTGAGTAGGCTCCGTAATGGCGTTGTCGTTGTGGACAGATTAGGTATGAATTGGGCCAAGTAATTGATCATTCCCATGATCCTTAGAAGATCCTCTCTTGACATTGGGTCTGGCATGTCAGTGATAGCTTTCACTTTTGACTCGTCAGGCTTCAAACCTTCCTTGCTGATCATATGACCCATGTACACAAGTTCAGACCTCTTAAATTTTATCTTTTCTTTGTTGAATTTACAGCCCGTATCTTTAGCTCGCTGCATCAGCTCCTGTAATGTCTTGTCATGTTGTTTCTCATCTAATGAGGCAACAATCAAATCATCTACTATAATATGCACATCTGGGATGTCGCCAAAAACCATCTGGTTTCTCCGCTGCAAAACTTCACTGGCATTTGATATTCCAAACGGCATCCGCTGAAAGGAATATCTCCCAAAGGGAGTATTGAACGTGCACAGGTCAGCACTGGCTTCAGTAAGTGGAACTTGCCAGTATGAACTTGTCTGATCAAGCACAGTAAACACTGTTTTCCCTGACATCTGGCTGATCACATCAGAGCTGGTTGGAATCATAAAGTGTTCTCTCCTAATGGCACGATTCAGATCTTTTGGGTCAAGGCATAAACGAAGTGAGCCATCTTTCTTTTCCACCACTACAAGACTATTGACCCAGTCTGTGGGTTTTGATGTCTTTCGTATAACTCCAGCTGCTTCCATGTCATCAAGCTTTTCTTTGAGACGAGTATGAAGACTCAAAGGCACTTCAACTTAATGTCATATGGTTCAGTAAATTTTCCTAAACCACTAAACACATCAGGGTACTGTGCAATCAGATCTTCTTGAGTAAGGGATTTTTCAATGTTGTCCATTCTTTGAACGAGTCGTAGATCAGAGCATGCTTGACGACCTAAGATGGTTGGTCCGTCTTCAGTAGTGAGGAAAAAATCATAGCTTGCTTGTGCACCCTTGCGTGTCACACATTTTAAATTAACTTTTCCTATGTGCTGTATGCTGTGCTCTCCGTATCCTGACAGTCTAGCTGTGGATTTATAAACAGGAATGCTGGTATATCCTGTTAGCTGTTTAAACTGTGACAGTGGCATACAGTTCGTATCTGCTCCTGTGTCTAGCTTCATTTCAATCTTGTCCTCATTAATCATTACCTCTTCATACCAGCAGGGGGTCACTGTTATCATGTGTCATTGAGTCAATAAAGAAATGTTCAAAATCAGACTCCACTGTGTGTACATTTGATGCTCCACGACCCCGACCTCTACTCTGATAATTAGACATTCTGGCTTGACATTGATCTGCGAAGTGGTTTAATTTTTTACAGCGACGACACTCCTTACCATATGCAGGGCAGTTGCGAGGTTGATGCGTTGTGCCACATCTGCTGCATGCATTGGGCGTGTGCTGCGTTGCTTGAGCCGTAGCTCCACTCTGCTGGTGGTTACTAGCTCTCGTTGACTGCGCGCTTGTTTTCCTCGTCCTTGATAACGTCTACGTCCTCTGCCTCGCGTGTATGAGTTTAGAGTGTGAACTGACTGATCCGGTGTTTGCGGTGACTTGCCTTGTATCATATCCAGTTTCCTCTTAGCTCTCTCAAACGTACGCATTTGCTGTGTCACTACTTTAAGAGATGCATTGCCGTCATCACCCATTACTTTCATTTTCATTGCCGGATCTTTTATGGAGAAAAATAATTTGTCTCGTAGCATGGTCTCTAAATCATTAGCTTGGCTAGGTCTGTGTACGCATTTAGGTATGTTAAGTTTTAATTTCTGCTAAAATCTTAAATTGGATATTGTTTCATAGACTAGCTAAAGTTTCTATAATTTTCTAGGTGAAATGATTTTATTATTTTGCCTGAGTGGCTTAGGTTCGACAATCACAATAGTTACAGTAGCCCGCAAAACATAGATCGGCTTATTAAGTCAAGCCCTTTAATACATGTTTTAATCTTTATCTTGTCATGTTTTTTTTTTTTTGAAAAAGATTTGTTACTATTAAACAAGTATTTAAATGAACTCAAGTTAGTCCTATACTAGCATGTTGGATAGAGCATTGCTGATTGTCGTAAACCACCATTACATTTACATTTCATTATTTAGCAGGAGCAACAGTAGTAATGAAATCAACAAAAGAGCAAAAGTGTATAAGTGTTCTGAAAACTATAGTCTCATTTAACTTTACATAATGTAAACTATTTTTATTTATTGAAAGGGAAGAATAGGTCAGAAAAGAAGAGGTGAAATAGAAATAAGTGTTTAGTATTCCAGGGTCGCGTATAATTGAGATTTGTGTCTTCAGTCAGGATTTGAAGCCGGCAAACGACTCTGAGATCTTATGGCGCAGACATCTGGTGGGGCACGTATGATCGAATAGTGAGTGTATTGGGTGCGGTTGTCTTAGGTTAACAGCAGAGTTTTGAATTTAACGAAGGCAACTATAGCTGGTGAGTGTAAACTGATAAGGAGAGGTGCAATGTGCACTCTTTGGGTCGTTATGTCACAGTGTAACCATTTTGTAAAGTCAAATGTAAATGAGTTTAAGACTTTTTCAATCCTGTAACTTTTATAGTTTTAAATAAAGATGCCTTTATTAATGACTTTTTTTGTTTAAGTTCTATAGGGTATGTATCATTCATCAAGCTCGTTATTCCAAAGATACTACAAACTAGTCAGTGTATTCAGTAGGTTGCTTCAGAGGCATAATGTATTGGGAGAACTATGTACAAAAATCCTACAACCATTAACCAACACCGTTGTTAAAGGATTTTTTTTCTCTAGAAAATAATAAAGTAAAGTACAGATACCAAAACCCGGTACTCACAGTAAGTACAGTACTCAAGTTAATGTGCAGCTTACCTCTAAAAATGGCACTAAAACAACTCCACAACATAGTGAAGTATATTTTAGATATACTTACTAAATCTGTTATCGTGAAACAGTGGAGATGTCTAAAAGTAGCTTATAAATTGTTATGACAATGTAAAATGTGTAAAATCAGTACCAAGTGAAAAAACATTACAACGTGTACTGAGTAATCTTTCAACATTAAGTGCAGTGCATGCTAAGTGTAACGGTATCAATGCGCTTAAAAATAAGACTAAACCAGACAGTGTTTGTTAAGTTGGCTAAAAAATTGTGATGCAAACATAGTGAAATGTAATTTTGAATTTGTTTGAAAATGTATCATGTGACATCAGTACCATGTGCTTAAACACTTTACAGCATCTTCAGTATATTGTGTTGAGGATGGTTTTGTATACATTTTTTAAACATTTACAGTGCGGCGCTGTAGATTAGATGCTTAATGTCGCTTCAGACAAAAACAAACAAAAAAAAACTTTTGCATGTATGGGTGTTTAAAGATTGGAATAAACAGTTGTGCCAAAATACTTCGACAACCACCTGAAAGATAAAACATCATATCATTATCATATGACAAAACTATAAGTGACGATTGTACTAGTTAAACATTATTAGTTTTCTTACTACTGTTTTTACCATTTGAACTTGTCTGTACATCCTTTTTCAGTTAAACGAAATCAGTATGGTGTGAGGTGTTGAAGTACTCTTGTTTGGCTTATAAACCTTCAGGATTGTGGCATAATAACAGTTTACCCCTGTTAAACCAGCACTCACTCCTGGAGATCATTAAAAGTAAAATGTATCATAATTCCATGTAAATGTGAGTTTCTGAAACTTTCTATAAAAATGAATGGTGTAAACTCAAAAATATGACATACAGTATAACAAATAACGGTTAAGTAATAAATACATTGATGGCATTAAGACAAAGAAAGTTTCAAAGGTTTATGAAATCTGAGAAAACCCAAGGACAATGACCATATTTATCTTTAGAAGATATACAGAAGAAATTTGACATGAACAGATCAAAACTATGATAACCAGTGTTGGGTGTAACGCGTTACAAAGTAACGCGTTACTGTAATAATATTACTTTTTCAGTAACTAGTAGTGTAACGCATTACCCATCTGAAAATGGTAATATTATTACAGTTTTCCCGAGCTAGTTACTTGCGTTACATTCGCCAGTAGCACCTTCATCACACAAAGGCACACAACACAGAGAACAAAAGGGAAGTGGAGGAGGGCGTAAATAGAACAGTGATTGGTCTAAGTTTGGCATGAGGTATCATTTACCATCACCGATTGGTCGACACCCGGCAGCCGGCAGCAGAGCGGCACACTCAAAGACAGATCGGGAAAATGGAAGCGTCAACAACGGCAAGCTTTTTTTCAGAGGAAGGTTCGCTAGTTTCGACGGGAGGAGATTCAGTCATTATTTTATTATGTTCAACGGAAGGAAAATAACTTGACGGTGAAGTGCACACTCTTTAATGTTTCTCCGAACGCTGTGCCCCACGTCCAGTAGCGGGTAAGGAAGCCAGCAGTAATTTTTATGTTGTATTAAAATGTGGTGTATTTACGGTGGGTTTTCTCGCCGTGGAGACCTTGATGAATGTGAGGTTATGCCACGGTCTCCCGGCGCTCATTTCATTGTTTGTTTGTATGTAAACAGGGGTTGCGTGCAGGTTGTTTATCCCATCAATTTTGTATATCAATTTTACCGTAATTGACGAAGGCTGTGTCTTTAGCTTGAGTGATTTTAATGATATTTATTGAATTGATTGTGTATTTATTACTTTGCGGTGTTAAATTGATATATTTATATGTTTGGGTGTTGGATGAATTTGCTGTGCATTGCTGTGTATAGTGGGTGGGTAAATAATGTGCACTAACATCATGGTATCCCCCTGCTAAGAATACAGAACTCTTGGAAGTCTTAATCAGGAAATAATTTATTGTGAACCGTCATTATTTTATTAGCTGTCCATTTAAAGGTGTCCATCTAAAAATAATTGCAACCTGTTGTCATCCCTGTATTTTGAATGAGTAAATTGTTATCAAATTTAATCTAATAAAATTGTAACTTTTTATTGATTTGGGAGTTTTGTGTTTGGATGTTTTCTTGGCCGTGGCTTGCCCAAATAAACATTCTTGCCCAGAAAAAAAATGTAACTAGTAATATAACTAGTAATATAACTAGTTACTTGCTCCAGGGAGTAATAAAGTAAAGTAAGGCATTACTATTTTTGAGAGTAATATGTAATAAGTAATATATTACTTTTTTGAGTAACTAACCCCAACACTGATGATAACAAAAGATTGTCTAAATAAATACAACAAAGACATAGGATTGGTGAAAGTGTTGAGATGAATAATGTTCCTGGTTTGTTTGCAAGTAAAAATGTAAACTTTCGTAAACTAAAAAACTAGCAACGTTTCGATGATTCACTGTTGCTTTCTGTAAATCATGTCAGAAAATCAAAGTGCTTAACTAGACTTGTTTGCAAACGTTGGTATTCCTGTTTGCCATTGTTAAGATACACTTAGGTGTAGTGTGTTGTCTGTAAATATAAGCAACCTTTGAGAAAAAACACAGTCTAGAAATGTAAAGTCTAACTGAATGGTAGTGTTGCAACTACGCATGTTTTACGAATGATAAATAAATGAAGGTATATTGTAATGTGCTTAAAATGGTCCTGATAAGTATTGAAATTCTTGAGTAAAAATGTTGGCATGATTCAGTTATTGAAGCACAGGTTTCATAGAGTTATATAGGTTATGCAAAGTAACTGACGTATCTATGTAAAAATCACTAAGTTACAAAATCACCAAATTTGTATCAGGTCATGCATACGGATTTAGCTTTTCATACTGATGCAAGTCACTTTTATTTTTACATAACATAATAAGTGTCACACTTTGTATGAACAAGATGTTTACAAGTCCAATGACCGAATGTGGTGGTAACATTTCACACAAACGTTTATCACGGACTTTCTAAGAGCTGAAACCAGAACTTATCAAATAAGCAGCCTATAGATGGAAAGAAGGTGAAGAAAAATTAAAAGACCATGTTCAAATGTTTAAAGGTAGGTCGTGAAAAAAGTGAATGTTTTTTCAGGTGTACGAGGTGTCCCAGGAACTCGCATTGTTTTCAATCATCACCAAAGGTTATGATGTTGTCTAGATACAATAGAAAGTGTATGCATGTGCCAAGACCCTTGTCGATCAGAAAGTCAGCAGCAATTTCAACAATTTCACGCACATTGATTTGGTCCTTCTTTGTCGCTACGGCAACACATACATCTATTACATATGCAGACATGAGGAGGATGTTAGCAATGTCAAACTCCTCCTCATCATCACATTCATACATAGCATTCAGGGCTTTAATGATGAACACATTGATCGGTTCATCTGCGTTAACAGACACTTGAACCATCTTATCAAAAGATTTGTCCAGACTTTTCACGACATCTGTTTTTTTCTTGAGGTTGGTTACGCGCACGGCATCAGTTTCGCGGTAATTTTGCGGCAAGCACACATCAGCATTTGCAGATATTACCACATAAAAAAGATTAACAAGCTCACTCCTGCAGTGTTCTGAAAGCATTTCTTTAAAAACTGGAGGACCGCACACGTACGGCATCTTGCGTTTGTGATCACGCTCAAGTGACATTTGTTCTCTCCTTAATCCGCAGCGTCGTAGACAACTTTACACAATGTATGTCCACAAGTCTCTCCCTGATTTTGTTAAGCTTCCGGTCGTGCTTGCACCGTTCTCAAAAATTGCGTCTGCAACTCCTTGAATCCTGCACAGTTGAGCTATGCCGTGTTAAAAACTTTGCTTTAAACAATTTAATTGAGAATTTCTGAAAGTAGCCTTCAAATTGCCGCTAAATGAACATGCCAGAGCATCGTATCTGAGGTGTGAGAGCTCTAAGTTTCAGGCTCTGATTTGTAACCTAAAAATCCTGACCAGTCCCCTCTAAACACAGCAATTCCTACGCCCCTCATCACATAGTCATCGGTGTGAGTTATGAAGCTATAGAATATTAAAGTGTCAGTGGGAAAGGTCTTTCCCGGTATTTTCTCTATCATTCTCTCCGCTCTACGCACCCATAGGAAAAGGAATTCTTGCTTCTTATGTGGAGCGCTTACATTTTTCTTAACTTGTAAAACAGGTGAAATAAAATCAGTATAATGTACACAGCTAATACGAGGGTTTTTAGTTTCAGCCCTAATAGTTAACTTTAAGCTGTTATTTTTTTTTTATAAATTAATAAGATCTTACACTTTACATTAAATTGTGTCAACAACAACAAATAAAATGGTAAATAATATGTCTCACTATGTACTCTCTCTCCCAGCGCGATGGCTTAGATCGTAATGCATCTTGGAAACAGTAACCAGTTAAAGGTGGTGTGTGTAGAATTTAGCGGTGTCTAGTGGTGAGATTGTGAATTGCCACAAGACAACTCACTCTTCAATTTTAAAAGGCATATGGTAGCTGTCGCACGACAAACATGTCATCGTCTGTGACAACGTAGGGAAGAAACGTGCTCTTTAGACCAGTTTGTACGTTTAGGGCTACTGTAGAGATATGACGGTGACTTCCGTATAAGGGGACCCGTGGGTGTATGGAGATGAAAATGGCTCGTTCTTATGTAATAGAAACAATTCAGTTCATTATGTAAGGTCCTTATACACCACTGATTATATAGTTATGTATATAATCACTCGATTTACCAGATGGTTTGTTACTGTTTTCTGTGATGTCATTTTTTGTTTTTATGGGGTAAGTGCTATTATATTGTCTGTCATTTAAAGGTAAACATAACGTTAAGCATGCCGGGTTTACAGTGAGCCAAGCAACATGCACAGGCAAGGGCCAAAAATCAACTAGATGTTGCAATCCCTAAAAAGCAAATCAATGCTCAGCCCCCCAAAAAGCTGACTGAAGTTCAGATGTTTTAAGTACAACACAATAAATCAACATTAGTTGGAAATGATAGCAAAGTGAATCTTTTATAGTATGTACTGATTTATTATTCTTATATTATGGTGTAATAAAACCAATGTCGCTTTAAGAATATACCTAGATGATTTTGTGCGGGTATTTCATATGTAAGGATCATCAGTTAGCCTATGTCTTTAGACTTACTATTTTATTTGATTATTTTACAATAAAAAAGTTTACTTGTGTTTATATAAATTAAAGAAATCATGTACCTCGCTTTGTCACCACGGAAGAAGCACATGTTATTCTGGGTAAAGAGTAGTGTGAGTTTAATACACTTTATAAAAAAACACAGTTTACATAGCCGACAACTGATAACTGAGAACAACAGAGACAGAGAAATGAGTGCATCAAAGCATGTGATTAAGTTAGACTTTGTGTGTTGTGTTCATTGAGTGTATGTGGTTTGATTGTCTTGTATGGCGTAGTTTGTCAAATAGTATTAAATATTATATTAAATACAAAAGCACTAAAAGTTTTAGTGTTTTGGCTAAGGAGTGTGAGCATGTTTTAAAATATTTTAGGTACTTGTATTTCAGGTGCAGTGGTAAATGCTGGACGAAAACTTGAGTTTTTGAGATTGAAGTAGATGTGGTTGATGGGTGCTTTGTTCTTTGGGTTGATGAGTTCTTTCTGAAAGTCTGAAAACTATACTAAACCTAATATACTAATAACCTAAAGTTAAAAGTCCCAGTTTTTAGACAGGTAATGTTTTGTAATATGTGTCTTTTTGTCTTTACTTATGCTGTACTTATTAATATGATGAAAGCAACGCAAGCTGCATTAATGCAGGCCCCTTGTATAAACACTGTCCTGCTATCGCAGGAGGACTGGACATGCTTTACGAGTTAAAAAAACAAAATATCTCAGTCCTCACACGGGCACTGCCAAAACGATTTACGATTCGGAGTGGAAGCATCTCTCAGGAATGCAACTTTAAGGACTACGATCTGTGTAAGTGTCTGAAGACCATATCTTTGTATTGAACAGTTTATTTGAAAAAACATAACTTCTGTTTTGAATATCAGGTCATCTATACAAAATGCAGAATAGGCAGTCCCGGCGCCATGGGCGGGCTTTAGGGGGCCGGGCCCGCCCTGTGAGTCACTAGTGCCCGCCCTGGACGAACCTGCAGTCTCCCTTCACCTGTTCACCAGCTCCATGTTTTTATCAATAGGCCACTGTTATTAATTAAAAGTTATTGTTTTGTACACATATAACTCATGAATAAAAATAAAAATGTGTTTGGTCTGATTTAAAAAATATATATATTTTAAACGAATTTGATTGGTTTGTCAGTAGTGAACGCGGAAATGTTTGGTTGTTTGCTAAGCGCGCCACCGCTTAATGTTAAGACACGATTGAGTGCTGCCTGCAGTGAGACTGACACGTTATGGTTCTGCTGTTATCTTTCACTATTTTCGCTGCTGAAACAACAAAAACAGTCAACATTGCGTCTAAAATGTAAGTGGCTTAATATTAATTACTTGTTTAGTGAACTGTCATTAAATCTGTCACATTTTCAACCGTGATATGATGCTGCTTAACTGTATCATGTTATTAAAAAATCCACATTTTTACCGCAGTATGTTTAACCCACTTTGTTAACACACTTTGTGTTTGCTGTGCTTATTTGTTTAACTTTGCGTTTTTACATTATGCACTTTCGGTCGCCGTTGATTAAAGGATGCAGAATCATCATCCTGTTTTGGTGATTGTTATTGGCGTTTTTTTAATCAGACTAGGCTACTTGTTCGGTCGAGGCGAGCAAGTAAAATTCTCTTTCACTTGGCCTTTTAAAAAATCCACTTGTCTCTGATATTAACCGGACAAGCGTTGATGTCGAGCCCTGCGACGTGTTTTATTTGCGTTTAGATTGCTTCAGTAAGCTAGGTCCAATCTTTACGACTTCTCCGTATTGCGTTAATGGAGAGGTATGTTAGTTCTTACTCGCTTTTTTGGCCACTTAATGCATAACTAATGATATTATGCATTGCAGTGACGTTGCTCTCATTTGTGCCCCCCCCCTAAAAAATGAAATGCCCGTCCGTGAATTTGTGTCTGGCGCCGGGTCTGAGAATAGGACATTTAAAAATTACACATCAAATTTTACTCTCTAGAGAAAATCCTACAAAATGTTCATCTTGACAGAATTCATTGTTCTTTATTCTTTTAGATTGTATTTCATCTGCCGCTGTGAGAAACCTTTTTTATTATTTTGATACTTTTGAACATGTTTTTTAATCAGTCGTATCCATACATTGTGCTAAGATTATTAGAGAAAGTTCATTTTAAACATCTTTTCTAATCTTGCTTTATATAATTACAGCTTATTCTTACCATGAATATAGTTATAGTTTAAAAGAAAAGAAAGAACACTTAATTTCTTTGATCATTTCACATAAAAAAATTGTGTTTAATGAAACCAATCAATGAGAGGACCCCACAACACTTCAATGCCGGCATGGCAGACCACAACGATGTCGCGCATTCCAAAACGGTGCATGCCAAAACCCCAATGCATGCCAAAAGTTAAACCCTTTCGTCGCCATAGCTAGATGCTCCATGCTATTTCACCATTCACTCACTGGAGTACCGTGCGAGCTGCATGGCCTATCCATGTTTGTGATTGCTGTAACTCTGATTTCCCTGGCTGTTTATTATACATATTATGGCCCCCCTTATATAAATTATGATGGGAGCATGGAATGTGTTTTAATGAAGACCACTTGTGTAAACACTGTTTTTATTGTTTTATCGTAGGAGGACATGATTTAACGCGCCCCGGAGAAAACCCTGGACGTAAACATGTCAACGTGACATGGGCGTACCGGTTAACAGTTCAACGCAACGTGGGCGGTCCGGTTAAAAGTTCAATGCTACGTGGGCGGTCGGTTCAAAAGTTCACGACGTGGGCGGTCGGTTCAAAAGTTCAGAGCAATGTGGGGGGTCCGGTCAAAGGTTAGCCCCTCCCCGGAGGTCAAAGGTTCACGACGTGGGTGGTCCGGTCAAAGGTCACCCCTCCCTCGCAGGTCAAAAGGTCAGCCCCTCCCCGGAGGTCAAAAGGTCAGCCCCTCCCCGGAGGTCAAAGGTCATCATCAATCATTTTTATGTGACAGTATGTACCCCATATTTAGTACTCACGCCGAACAAGGAGCCTCTGTTTGTAATAGCTGGATTCTGATTTTGCCAGTGCGAAATGCACACGTCATGCAATCAACACACTTGTTTCCCTGTCAGCCTGGCAGCTTGCATTATTTTGCCCGGCAAAGGCATGACTGATACAGTAATATAATTACGTTTAATAACTTTAACATTGCCCCCAGCCCAAACCGATGGCCAGCATAGGCTCGGCTCCCGGGTATTCCACAAAGGTCCGCCCTGTCGCCCCCGACTTCGTTCACTGCCGTATAGCATGAGCTCGCCCGGTATCGTCCGATCTCGGAAGCTAAGCAGGGGCCTGTCGGGTTAGTACGCGGATGGGAGACCTTGCGATCAGCTTTTTTTCTTTTTTAAAGCTACGTTTAAACAAAAAAAGATTGGTAAAATAAATTAAAACAAAATAAGAAACCTTTGTTTAAATGTAGCTTAAATAAATGGATTGCAACAACTTGCCCTCAAACATTACTTAAATTGAATGAATCCATTTTTTTCAGTGTTGCGAAGCAAGAATGTTTTTATCGGGTGACCAAGGCTACTTTAGCGGGTCCATAATGTATGGGTGAATTTTAAACCTGTCTAATTGTCACATACGATTTGCTGCATGTTAATGAAGCAAAATATCTAATGTTAACTGCTTTACCTTTCGTTGACGTTGATCAGGAAATCTCCACGATGAACCTTTCAATTACTTCAAGAAGGACTTTTGTCAAAAAAAAAAAAAAAACACACAAAAAAAGGAATTGATTTAAGAGCAAATATGGATTATTCTTTTTTCTTTACGAAGCTACAGAAGTGACTCGGTCAGGAGCAGTGAGTAATTTTCTATTCTTCTTTTGCTATTTAACTTTAACGACAGAGACTTTAACAGGTTAGGATTATTGTGAGACCGAATGCAATAAAATGTTTATGCGTTTAAGACATACAGTAACCAGTCGTTTACCTTGATACTCGACAAGACAGCTACTTTGACATATGAGCATTTGACAGTTTAATACAAAAAGACGCGAACTCCTTTAAGCTTAGCCGTGCTCACGGGCTATCGGGGCATATATTGGTCCTCGTCGCGTTTCAAGTTCATGATGGCTGCAGTCCAACTAATAATCATACGGTAGCAGATGAATTCAAGACTGAAAACACTGCGTTGCATGGGTTTTGCTGTGAAAACCAAAGGCCAATCTTGGACTTTGTTCAGTCCGCAGAAAGACAATTACTATACACACTTCTACGCTGAAATCATGTAGCATTAGCAGTGTACGTTAATATTCTCTTAATGTTTGTTTTTAACAATGTGAACACGAGAAAACTTCATATAAATTAATAGAATCAAATCAGTCTTAATTGTAAATAATAGTGATTTATTTATTTATTTATACGATTCATTCATTTAAATGCATTTTGTTGAACCCGCTGGGGACTGTTGAATTGTTCCCGCAGTGAAATGACGTCACACGCCGAACAAGGAGCTTCCGTTTGTAATAGCTGGATTCTGATTTTGCCAGTGCGAAATGCACACGTCATGCAATCAACACGCTTGTTTCCCTGGCAGCCTGGCAGCTTGCATTATTTTGCCCGGCAAAGGCATGACTGATACAGTACTATAATTACGTTTAATAACTTTAACATTGCCCCCAGCCCAAACCGATGGCCAGCATAGGCTCGGCTCCCGGGTATTCCACAAAGGTCCGCCCTGTCGCCCCCGACTTCGTTCACTGCCGTATAGCATGAGCTCGCCCGGTATCGTCCGATCTCGGAAGCTAAGCAGGGGCCTGTCGGGTTAGTACACGGATGGGAGACCTTGCGATCAGCTTTTTTTCTTTTTTAAAGCTACATTTAAACAAAAAAAGATTGGTAAAATAAATTAAAACAAAATAAGAAACATTTGTTTAAATGTAGCTTAAATAAATGGATTGCAACAACTTGCCCTCAAACATTACTTAAATTGAATGAATCCATTTTTTTCAGTGTTGCGAAGCAAGAATGTTTTTATCGGGTGACCGAGGCCACTTTAGCGGGTCCATAATGTATGGGTGAATTTTAAACCTGTCTAATTGTCACATACGATTTGCTGCATGTTAATGAAGCAAAATATCTAATGTTAACTGCTTTACCTTTCGTTGACGTTGATCAGGAAATCTCCACGATGAACCTTTCAATTACTTCAAAAAGAACTTTTGTCAAAAAAAAAAAAAAAAAACACAAAAAAAAGGAATTGATTTAAGAGCAAATATGGATTATTCTTTTTTCTTTACGAAGCTACAGAAGTGACTCGGTCAGGAGCAGTGAGTAATTTTCTATTCTTCTTTTGCTATTTAACTTTAACGACAGAGACTTTAACAGGTTAGGATTATTGTGAGACCGAATGCAATAAAATGTTTATGCGTTTAAGACATACAGTAACCAGTCGTTTACCTTGATACTCGACAAGACAGCTACTTTGACATATGAGCATTTGACAGTTTAATTCAAAAAGACGCGAACTCCTTTAAGCTTAGCCGTGCTCACGGGCTATCGGGGCATATATTGGTCCTCGTCGCGTTTCAAGTTCATGATGGCTGCAGTCCAACTAATAATCATACGGTAGCAGCTGAATTCAAGACTGAAAACACTGCGTTGCATGGGTTTTGCTGTGAAAACCAAAGGCCAATCTTGGACTTTGTTCAGTCCGCAGAAAGACAATTACTATACACACTTCTACGCTGAAATCATGTAGCATTAGCAGTGTACGTTAATATTCTCTTAATGTTTGTTTTTAACAATGTGAACACGAGAAAACTTCATATAAATTAATAGAATCAAATCAGTCTTAATTGTAAATAATAGTGATTTATTTATTTATTTATACGATTCATTCATTTAAATGCATTTTGTTGAACCCGCTGGGGACTGTTGAATTGTTCCCGCAGTGAAATGACGTCACACGCCGAACAAGGAGCTTCCGTTTGTAATAGCTGGATTCTGATTTTGCCAGTGCGAAATGCACACGTCATGCAATCAACACGCTTGTTTCCCTGGCAGCCTGGCAGCTTGCATTATTTTGCCCGGCAAAGGCATGACTGATACAGTACTATAATTACGTTTAATAACTTTAACATTGCCCCCAGCCCAAACCGATGGCCAGCATAGGCTCGGCTCCCGGGTATTCCACAAAGGTCCGCCCTGTCGCCCCCGACTTCGTTCACTGCCGTATAGCATGAGCTCGCCCGGTATCGTCCGATCTCGGAAGCTAAGCAGGGGCCTGTCGGGTTAGTACACGGATGGGAGACCTTGCGATCAGCTTTTTTGCTTTTTTAAAGCTACGTTTAAACAAAAAAAGATTGGTAAAATAAATTAAAACAAAATAAGAAACATTTGTTTAAATGTAGCTTAAATAAATGGATTGCAACAACTTGCCCTCAAACATTACTTAAATTGAATGAATCCATTTTTTTCAGTGTTGCGAAGCAAGAATGTTTTTATCGGGTGACCAAGGCTACTTTAGCGGGTCCATAATGTATGGGTGAATTTTAAACCTGTCTAATTGTCACATACGATTTGCTGCATGTTAATGAAGCAAAATATCTAATGTTAACTGCTTTACCTTTCGTTGACGTTGATCAGGAAATCTCCACGATGAACCTTTCAATTACTTCAAGAAGGACTTTTGTCAAAAAAAAAAAAAAAAAACACAAAAAAAGGAATTGATTTAAGAGCAAATATGGATTATTCTTTTTTCTTTACGAAGCTACAGAAGTGACTCGGTCAGGAGCAGTGAGTAATTTTCTATTCTTCTTTTGCTATTTGACTTTAACGACAGAGACTTTAACAGGTTAGGATTATTGTGAGACCGAATGCAATAAAATGTTTATGCGTTTAAGACATACAGTAACCAGTCGTTTACCTTGATACTCGACAAGACAGCTACTTTGACATATGAGCATTTGACAGTTTAATACAAAAAGACGCGAACTCCTTTAAGCTTAGCCGTGCTCACGGGCTATCGGGGCATATATTGGTCCTCGTCGCGTTTCAAGTTCATGATGGCTGCAGTCCAACTAATAATCATACGGTAGCAGATGAATTCAAGACTGAAAACACTGCGTTGCATGGGTTTTGCTGTGAAAACCAAAGGCCAATCTTGGACTTTGTTCAGTCCGCAGAAAGACAATTACTATACACACTTCTACGCTGAAATCATGTAGCATTAGCAGTGTACGTTAATATTCTCTTAATGTTTGTTTTTAACAATGTGAACACGAGAAAACTTCATATAAATTAATAGAATCAAATCAGTCTTAATTGTAAATAATAGTGATTTATTTATACGATTCATTCATTTAAGTGCATTTTGTTGAACCCGCTGGGGACTGTTGAATTGTTCCCGCAGTGAAATGACGTCACACGCCGAACAAGGAGCTTCCGTTTGTAATAGCTGGATTCTGATTTTGCCAGTGCGAAATGCACACGTCATGCAATCAACACGCTTGTTTCCCTGGCAGCCTGGCAGCTTGCATTATTTTGCCCGGCAAAGGCATGACTGATACAGTACTATAATTACGTTTAATAACTTTAACATTGCCCCCAGCCCAAACCGATGGCCAGCATAGGCTCGGCTCCCGGGTATTCCACAAAGGTCCGCCCTGTCGCCCCCGACTTCGTTCACTGCCGTATAGCATGAGCTCGCCCGGTATCGTCCGATCTCGGAAGATAAGCAGGGGCCTGTCGGGTTAGTACACGGATGGGAGACCTTGCGATCAGCTTTTTTTCTTTTTTAAAGCTACGTTTAAACAAAAAAAGATTGGTAAAATAAATTAAAACAAAATAAGAAACCTTTGTTTAAATGTAGCTTAAATAAATGGATTGCAACAACTTGCCCTCAAACATTACTTAAATTGAATGAATCCATTTTTTTCAGTGTTGCGAAGCAAGAATGTTTTTATCGGGTGACCAAGGCTACTTTAGCGGGTCCATAATGTATGGGTGAATTTTAAACCTGTCTAATTGTCACATACGATTTGCTGCATGTTAATGAAGCAAAATATCTAATGTTAACTGCTTTACCTTTCGTTGACGTTGATCAGGAAATCTCCACGATGAACCTTTCAATTACTTAAAAAAAAGGTCTTTTGTCAAAAAAAAAAAAAAAAAAAACACAAAAAAAGGAATTGATTTAAGAGCAAATATGGATTATTCTTTTTTCTTTACGAAGCTACAGAAGTGACTCGGTCAGGAGCAGTGAGTAATTTTCTATTCTTCTTTTGCTATTTCACTTTAACGACAGAGACTTTAACAGGTTAGGATTATTGTGAGACCGAATGCAATAAAATGTTTATGCGTTTAAGACATACAGTAACCAGTCGTTTACCTTGATACTCGACAAGACAGCTACTTTGACATATGAGCATTTGACAGTTTAATTCAAAAAGACGCGAACTCCTTTAAGCTTAGCCGTGCTCACGGGCTATCGGGGCATATATTGGTCCTCGTCGCGTTTCAAGTTCATGATGGCTGCAGTCCAACTAATAATCATACGGTAGCAGATGAATTCAAGACTGAAAACACTGCGTTGCATGGGTTTTGCTGTGAAAACCAAAGGCCAATCTTGGACTTTGTTCAGTCCGCAGAAAGACAATTACTATACACACTTCTACGCTGAAATCATGTAGCATTAGCAGTGTACGTTAATATTCTCTTAATGTTTGTTTTTAACAATGTGAACACGAGAAAACTTCATATAAATTAATAGAATCAAATCAGTCTTAATTGTAAATAATAGTGATTTATTTATTTATTTATTTATTTATTTATACGATTCATTCATTTAAATGCATTTTGTTGAACCCGCTGGGGACTGTTGAATTGTTCCCGCAGTGAAATGACGTCACACGCCGAACAAGGAGCTTCCGTTTGTAATAGCTGGATTCTGATTTTGCCGGTGCGAAATGCACACGTCATGCAATCAACACGCTTGTTTCCCTGGCAGCCTGGCAGCTTGCATTATTTTGCCCGGCAAAGGCATGACTGATACAGTACTATAATTACGTTTAATAACTTTAACATTGCCCCCAGCCCAAACCGATGGCCAGCATAGGCTCGGCTCCCGGGTATTCCACAAAGGTCCGCCCTGTCGCCCCCGACTTCGTTCACTGCCGTATAGCATGAGCTCGCCCGGTATCGTCCGATCTCGGAAGCTAAGCAGGGGCCTGTCGGATTAGTACACGGATGGGAGACCTTGCGATCAGCTTTTTTGCTTTTTTAAAGCTACGTTTAAACAAAAAAAGATTGGTAAAATAAATTAAAACAAAATAAGAAACCTTTGTTTAAATGTAGCTTAAATAAATGGATTGCAACAACTTGCCCTCAAACATTACTTAAATTAAATGAATCCATTTTTTTCAGTGTTGCGAAGCAAGAATGTTTTTATCGGGTGACCAAGGCTACTTTAGCGGGTCCATAATGTATGGGTGAATTTTAAACCTGTCTAATTGTCACATACGATTTGCTGCATGTTAATGAAGCAAAATATCTAATGTTAACTGCTTTACCTTTCGTTGACGTTGATCAGGAAATCTCCACGATGAACCTTTCAATTACTTCAAGAAGGACTTTTGTCAAAAAAAAAAAAAAAAACACAAAAAAAGGAATTGATTTAAGAGCAAATATGGATTATTCTTTTTTCTTTACGAAGCTACAGAAGTGACTCGGTCAGGAGCAGTGAGTAATTTTCTATTCTTCTTTTGCTATTTAACTTTAACGACAGAGACTTTAACAGGATAGGATTATTGTGAGACCGAATGCAATAAAATGTTTATGCGTTTAAGACATACAGTAACCAGTCGTTTACCTTGATACTCGACAAGACAGCTACTTTGACATATGAGCATTTGACAGTTTAATACAAAAAGACGCGAACTCCTTTAAGCTTAGCCGTGCTCACGGGCTATCGGGGCATATATTGGTCCTCGTCGCGTTTCAAGTTCATGATGGCTGCAGTCCAACTAATAATCATACGGTAGCATATGAATTCAAGACTGAAAACACTGCGTTGCATGGGTTTTGCTGTGAAAACCAAAGGCCAATCTTGGACTTTGTTCAGTCCGCAGAAAGACAATTACTATACACACTTCTACGCTGAAATCATGTAGCATTAGCAGTGTACGTTAATATTCTATTAATGTTTGTTTTTAACAATGTGAACATGAGAAAACTTCATATAAATTAATAGAATAAAATCAGTCTTAATTGTAAATAATAGTGATTTATTTATTTATTTATACGATTCATTCATTTAAGTGCATTTTGTTGAACCCGCTGGGGACTGTTGAATTGTTCCCGCAGTGAAATGACGTCACACGCCGAACAAGGAGCTTCCGTTTGTAATAGCTGGATTCTGATTTTGCCAGTGCGAAATGCACACGTCATGCAATCAACACGCTTGTTTCCCTGGCAGCCTGGCAGCTTGCATTATTTTGCCCGGCAAAGGCATGACTGATACAGTACTATAATTACGTTTAATAACTTTAACATTGCCCCCAGCCCAAACCGATGGCCAGCATAGGCTCGGCTCCCGGGTATTCCACAAAGGTCCGCCCTGTCGCCCCCGACTTCGTTCACTGCCGTATAGCATGAGCTCGCCCGGTATCGTCCGATCTCGGAAGCTAAGCAGGGGCCTGTCGGGTTAGTACATGGATGGGAGACCTTGCGATCAGCTTTTTTGCTTTTTTAAAGCTACGTTTAAACAAAAAAAGATTGGTAAAATAAATTAAAACAAAATAAGAAACCTTTGTTTAAATGTAGCTTAAATAAATGGATTGCAACAACTTGCCCTCAAACATTACTTAAATTGAATGAATCCATTTTTTTCAGTGTTGCGAAGCAAGAATGTTTTTATCGGGTGACCAAGGCTACTTTAGCGGGTCCATAATGTATGGGTGAATTTTAAACCTGTCTAATTGTCACATACGATTTGCTGCATGTTAATGAAGCAAAATATCTAATGTTAACTGCTTTACCTTTCGTTGACGTTGATCAGGAAATCTCCACGATGAACCTTTCAATTACTTCAAGAAGGACTTTTGTCAAAAAAAAAAAAAAAAACACACAAAAAAAGGAATTGATTTAAGAGCAAATATGGATTATTCTTTTTTCTTTACGAAGCTACAGAAGTGACTCGGTCAGGAGCAGTGAGTAATTTTCTATTCTTCTTTTGCTATTTAACTTTAACGACAGAGACTTTAACAGGATAGGATTATTGTGAGACCGAATGCAATAAAATGTTTATGCGTTTAAGACATACAGTAACCAGTCGTTTACCTTGATACTCGACAAGACAGCTACTTTGACATATGAGCATTTGACAGTTTAATACAAAAAGACGCGAACTCCTTTAAGCTTAGCCGTGCTCACGGGCTATCGGGGCATATATTGGTCCTCGTCGCGTTTCAAGTTCATGATGGCTGCAGTCCAACTAATAATCATACGGTAGCAGATGAATTCAAGACTGAAAACACTGCGTTGCATGGGTTTTGCTGTGAAAACCAAAGGCCAATCTTGGACTTTGTTCAGTCCGCAGAAAGACAATTACTATACACACTTCTACGCTGAAATCATGTAGCATTAGCAGTGTACGTTAATATTCTCTTAATGTTTGTTTTTAACAATGTGAACATGAGAAAACTTCATATAAATTAATAGAATCAAATCAGTCTTAATTGTAAATAATAGTGATTTATTTATTTATTTATACGATTCATTCATTTAAATGCATTTTGTTGAACCCGCTGGGGACTGTTGAATTGTTCCCGCAGTGAAATGACGTCACACGCCGAACAAGGAGCTTCCGTTTGTAATAGCTGGATTCTGATTTTGCCAGTGCGAAATGCACACGTCATGCAATCAACACGCTTGTTTCCCTGGCAGCCTGGCAGCTTGCATTATTTTGCCCGGCAAAGGCATGACTGATACAGTACTATAATTACGTTTAATAACTTTAACATTGCCCCCAGCCCAAACCGATGGCCAGCATAGGCTCGGCTCCCGGGTATTCCACAAAGGTCCGCCCTGTCGCCCCCGACTTCGTTCACTGCCGTATAGCATGAGCTCGCCCGGTATCGTCCGATCTCGGAAGCTAAGCAGGGGCCTGTCGGGTTAGTACACGGATGGGAGACCTTGCGATCAGCTTTTTTTCTTTTTTAAAGCTACGTTTAAACAAAAAAAGATTGGTAAAATAAATTAAAACAAAATAAGAAACCTTTGTTTAAATGTAGCTTAAATAAATGGATTGCAACAACTTGCCCTCAAACATTACTTAAATTGAATGAATCCATTTTTTTCAGTGTTGCGAAGCAAGAATGTTTTTATCGGGTGACCAAGGCTACTTTAGCGGGTCCATAATGTATGGGTGAATTTTAAACCTGTCTAATTGTCACATACGATTTGCTGCATGTTAATGAAGCAAAATATCTAATGTTAACTGCTTTACCTTTCGTTGACGTTGATCAGGAAATCTCCACGATGAACCTTTCAATTACTTCAAGAAGGACTTTTGTCAAAAAAAAAAAAAAACACAAAAAAAGGAATTGATTTAAGAGCAAATATGGATTATTCTTTTTTCTTTACGAAGCTACAGAAGTGACTCGGTCAGGAGCAGTGAGTAATTTTCTATTCTTCTTTTGCTATTTGACTTTAACGACAGAGACTTTAACAGGTTAGGATTATTGTGAGACCGAATGCAATAAAATGTTTATGCGTTTAAGACATACAGTAACCAGTCGTTTACCTTGATACTCGACAAGACAGCTACTTTGACATATGAGCATTTGACAGTTTAATACAAAAAGACGCGAACTCCTTTAAGCTTAGCCGTGCTCACGGGCTATCGGGGCATATATTGGTCCTCGTCGCGTTTCAAGTTCATGATGGCTGCAGTCCAACTAATAATCATACGGTAGCAGATGAATTCAAGACTGAAAACACTGCGTTGCATGGGTTTTGCTGTGAAAACCAAAGGCCAATCTTGGACTTTGTTCAGTCCGCAGAAAGACAATTACTATACACACTTCTACGCTGAAATCATGTAGCATTAGCAGTGTACGTTAATATTCTCTTAATGTTTGTTTTTAACAATGTGAACACGAGAAAACTTCATATAAATTAATAGAATCAAATCAGTCTTAATTGTAAATAATAGTGATTTATTTATTTATTTATACGATTCATTCATTTAAGTGCATTTTGTTGAACCCGCTGGGGACTGTTGAATTGTTCCCGCAGTGAAATGACGTCACACGCCGAACAAGGAGCTTCCGTTTGTAATAGCTGGATTCTGATTTTGCCAGTGCGAAATGCACACGTCATGCAATCAACACGCTTGTTTCCCTGGCAGCCTGGCAGCTTGCATTATTTTGCCCGGCAAAGGCATGACTGATACAGTACTATAATTACGTTTAATAACTTTAACATTGCCCCCAGCCCAAACCGATGGCCAGCATAGGCTCGGCTCCCGGGTATTCCACAAAGGTCCGCCCTGTCGCCCCCGACTTCGTTCACTGCCGTATAGCATGAGCTCGCCCGGTATCGTCCGATCTCGGAAGCTAAGCAGGGGCCTGTCGGGTTAGTACACGGATGGGAGACCTTGCGATCAGCTTTTTTGCTTTTTTAAAGCTACGTTTAAACAAAAAAAGATTGGTAAAATAAATTAAAACAAAATAAGAAACCTTTGTTTAAATGTAGCTTAAATAAATGGATTGCAACAACTTGCCCTCAAACATTACTTAAATTGAATGAATCCATTTTTTTCAGTGTTGCGAAGCAAGAATGTTTTTATCGGGTGACCAAGGCTACTTTAGCGGGTCCATAATGTATGGGTGAATTTTAAACCTGTCTAATTGTCACATACGATTTGCTGCATGTTAATGAAGCAAAATATCTAATGTTAACTGCTTTACCTTTCGTTGACGTTGATCAGGAAATCTCCACGATGAACCTTTCAATTACTTCAAGAAGGACTTTTGTCAAAAAAAAAAAAAAAAACACACAAAAAAAGGAATTGATTTAAGAGCAAATATGGATTATTCTTTTTTCTTTACGAAGCTACAGAAGTGACTCGGTCAGGAGCAGTGAGTAATTTTCTATTCTTCTTTTGCTATTTAACTTTAACGACAGAGACTTTAACAGGATAGGATTATTGTGAGACCGAATGCAATAAAATGTTTATGCGTTTAAGACATACAGTAACCAGTCGTTTACCTTGATACTCGACAAGACAGCTACTTTGACATATGAGCATTTGACAGTTTAATACAAAAAGACGCGAACTCCTTTAAGCTTAGCCGTGCTCACGGGCTATCGGGGCATATATTGGTCCTCGTCGCGTTTCAAGTTCATGATGGCTGCAGTCCAACTAATAATCATACGGTAGCAGATGAATTCAAGACTGAAAACACTGCGTTGCATGGGTTTTGCTGTGAAAACCAAAGGCCAATCTTGGACTTTGTTCAGTCCGCAGAAAGACAATTACTATACACACTTCTACGCTGAAATCATGTAGCATTAGCAGTGTACGTTAATATTCTCTTAATGTTTGTTTTTAACAATGTGAACATGAGAAAACTTCATATAAATTAATAGAATCAAATCAGTCTTAATTGTAAATAATAGTGATTTATTTATTTATTTATACGATTCATTCATTTAAATGCATTTTGTTGAACCCGCTGGGGACTGTTGAATTGTTCCCGCAGTGAAATGACGTCACACGCCGAACAAGGAGCTTCCGTTTGTAATAGCTGGATTCTGATTTTGCCAGTGCGAAATGCACACGTCATGCAATCAACACGCTTGTTTCCCTGGCAGCCTGGCAGCTTGCATTATTTTGCCCGGCAAAGGCATGACTGATACAGTACTATAATTACGTTTAATAACTTTAACATTGCCCCCAGCCCAAACCGATGGCCAGCATAGGCTCGGCTCCCGGGTATTCCACAAAGGTCCGCCCTGTCGCCCCCGACTTCGTTCACTGCCGTATAGCATGAGCTCGCCCGGTATCGTCCGATCTCGGAAGCTAAGCAGGGGCCTGTCGGGTTAGTACACGGATGGGAGACCTTGCGATCAGCTTTTTTTCTTTTTTAAAGCTACGTTTAAACAAAAAAAGATTGGTAAAATAAATTAAAACAAAATAAGAAACCTTTGTTTAAATGTAGCTTAAATAAATGGATTGCAACAACTTGCCCTCAAACATTACTTAAATTGAATGAATCCATTTTTTTCAGTGTTGCGAAGCAAGAATGTTTTTATCGGGTGACCAAGGCTACTTTAGCGGGTCCATAATGTATGGGTGAATTTTAAACCTGTCTAATTGTCACATACGATTTGCTGCATGTTAATGAAGCAAAATATCTAATGTTAACTGCTTTACCTTTCGTTGACGTTGATCAGGAAATCTCCACGATGAACCTTTCAATTACTTCAAGAAGGACTTTTGTCAAAAAAAAAAAAAAACACAAAAAAAGGAATTGATTTAAGAGCAAATATGGATTATTCTTTTTTCTTTACGAAGCTACAGAAGTGACTCGGTCAGGAGCAGTGAGTAATTTTCTATTCTTCTTTTGCTATTTGACTTTAACGACAGAGACTTTAACAGGTTAGGATTATTGTGAGACCGAATGCAATAAAATGTTTATGCGTTTAAGACATACAGTAACCAGTCGTTTACCTTGATACTCGACAAGACAGCTACTTTGACATATGAGCATTTGACAGTTTAATACAAAAAGACGCGAACTCCTTTAAGCTTAGCCGTGCTCACGGGCTATCGGGGCATATATTGGTCCTCGTCGCGTTTCAAGTTCATGATGGCTGCAGTCCAACTAATAATCATACGGTAGCAGATGAATTCAAGACTGAAAACACTGCGTTGCATGGGTTTTGCTGTGAAAACCAAAGGCCAATCTTGGACTTTGTTCAGTCCGCAGAAAGACAATTACTATACACACTTCTACGCTGAAATCATGTAGCATTAGCAGTGTACGTTAATATTCTCTTAATGTTTGTTTTTAACAATGTGAACACGAGAAAACTTCATATAAATTAATAGAATCAAATCAGTCTTAATTGTAAATAATAGTGATTTATTTATTTATTTATACGATTCATTCATTTAAATGCATTTTGTTGAACCCGCTGGGGACTGTTGAATTGTTCCCGCAGTGAAATGACGTCACACGCCGAACAAGGAGCTTCCGTTTGTAATAGCTGGATTCTGATTTTGCCAGTGCGAAATGCACACGTCATGCAATCAACACGCTTGTTTCCCTGGCAGCCTGGCAGCTTGCATTATTTTGCCCGGCAAAGGCATGACTGATACAGTACTATAATTACGTTTAATAACTTTAACATTGCCCCCAGCCCAAACCGATGGCCAGCATAGGCTCGGCTCCCGGGTATTCCACAAAGGTCCGCCCTGTCGCCCCCGACTTCGTTCACTGCCGTATAGCATGAGCTCGCCCGGTATCGTCCGATCTCGGAAGCTAAGCAGGGGCCTGTCGGGTTAGTACACGGATGGGAGACCTTGCGATCAGCTTTTTTGCTTTTTTAAAGCTACGTTTAAACAAAAAAAGATTGGTAAAATAAATTAAAACAAAATAAGAAACCTTTGTTTAAATGTAGCTTAAATAAATGGATTGCAACAACTTGCCCTCAAACATTACTTAAATTGAATGAATCCATTTTTTTCAGTGTTGCGAAGCAAGAATGTTTTTATCGGGTGACCAAGGCTACTTTAGCGGGTCCATAATGTATGGGTGAATTTTAAACCTGTCTAATTGTCACATACGATTTGCTGCATGTTAATGAAGCAAAATATCTAATGTTAACTGCTTTACCTTTCGTTGACGTTGATCAGGAAATCTCCACGATGAACCTTTCAATTACTTCAAGAAGGACTTTTGTCAAAAAAAAAAAAAAAAACACAAAAAAAGGAATTGATTTAAGAGCAAATATGGATTATTCTTTTTTCTTTACGAAGCTACAGAAGTGACTCGGTCAGGAGCAGTGAGTAATTTTCTATTCTTCTTTTGCTATTTGACTTTAACGACAGAGACTTTAACAGGTTAGGATTATTGTGAGACCGAATGCAATAAAATGTTTATGCGTTTAAGACATACAGTAACCAGTCGTTTACCTTGATACTCGACAAGACAGCTACTTTGACATATGAGCATTTGACAGTTTAATACAAAAAGACGCGAACTCCTTTAAGCTTAGCCGTGCTCACGGGCTATCGGGGCATATATTGGTCCTCGTCGCGTTTCAAGTTCATGATGGCTGCAGTCCAACTAATAATCATACGGTAGCAGATGAATTCAAGACTGAAAACACTGCGTTGCATGGGTTTTGCTGTGAAAACCAAAGGCCAATCTTGGACTTTGTTCAGTCCGCAGAAAGACAATTACTATACACACTTCTACGCTGAAATCATGTAGCATTAGCAGTGTACGTTAATATTCTCTTAATGTTTGTTTTTAACAATGTGAACACGAGAAAACTTCATATAAATTAATAGAATCAAATCAGTCTTAATTGTAAATAATAGTGATTTATTTATTTATTTATACGATTCATTCATTTAAATGCATTTTGTTGAACCCGCTGGGGACTGTTGAATTGTTCCCGCAGTGAAATGACGTCACACGCCGAACAAGGAGCTTCCGTTTGTAATAGCTGGATTCTGATTTTGCCAGTGCGAAATGCACACGTCATGCAATCAACACGCTTGTTTCCCTGGCAGCCTGGCAGCTTGCATTATTTTGCCCGGCAAAGGCATGACTGATACAGTACTATAATTACGTTTAATAACTTTAACATTGCCCCCAGCCCAAACCGATGGCCAGCATAGGCTCGGCTCCCGGGTATTCCACAAAGGTCCGCCCTGTCGCCCCCGACTTCGTTCACTGCCGTATAGCATGAGCTCGCCCGGTATCGTCCGATCTCGGAAGCTAAGCAGGGGCCTGTCGGGTTAGTACACGGATGGGAGACCTTGCGATCAGCTTTTTTTCTTTTTTAAAGCTACGTTTAAACAAAAAAAGATTGGTAAAATAAATTAAAACAAAATAAGAAACCTTTGTTTAAATGTAGCTTAAATAAATGGATTGCAACAACTTGCCCTCAAACATTACTTAAATTGAATGAATCCATTTTTTTCAGTGTTGCGAAGCAAGAATGTTTTTATCGGGTGACCAAGGCTACTTTAGCGGGTCCATAATGTATGGGTGAATTTTAAACCTGTCTAATTGTCACATACGATTTGCTGCATGTTAATGAAGCAAAATATCTAATGTTAACTGCTTTACCTTTCGTTGACGTTGATCAGGAAATCTCCACGATGAACCTTTCAATTACTTCAAGAAGGACTTTTGTCAAAAAAAAAAAAAAACACAAAAAAAGGAATTGATTTAAGAGCAAATATGGATTATTCTTTTTTCTTTACGAAGCTACAGAAGTGACTCGGTCAGGAGCAGTGAGTAATTTTCTATTCTTCTTTTGCTATTTGACTTTAACGACAGAGACTTTAACAGGTTAGGATTATTGTGAGACCGAATGCAATAAAATGTTTATGCGTTTAAGACATACAGTAACCAGTCGTTTACCTTGATACTCGACAAGACAGCTACTTTGACATATGAGCATTTGACAGTTTAATACAAAAAGACGCGAACTCCTTTAAGCTTAGCCGTGCTCACGGGCTATCGGGGCATATATTGGTCCTCGTCGCGTTTCAAGTTCATGATGGCTGCAGTCCAACTAATAATCATACGGTAGCAGATGAATTCAAGACTGAAAACACTGCGTTGCATGGGTTTTGCTGTGAAAACCAAAGGCCAATCTTGGACTTTGTTCAGTCCGCAGAAAGACAATTACTATACACACTTCTACGCTGAAATCATGTAGCATTAGCAGTGTACGTTAATATTCTCTTAATGTTTGTTTTTAACAATGTGAACACGAGAAAACTTCATATAAATTAATAGAATCAAATCAGTCTTAATTGTAAATAATAGTGATTTATTTATTTATTTATACGATTCATTCATTTAAATGCATTTTGTTGAACCCGCTGGGGACTGTTGAATTGTTCCCGCAGTGAAATGACGTCACACGCCGAACAAGGAGCTTCCGTTTGTAATAGCTGGATTCTGATTTTGCCAGTGCGAAATGCACACGTCATGCAATCAACACGCTTGTTTCCCTGGCAGCCTGGCAGCTTGCATTATTTTGCCCGGCAAAGGCATGACTGATACAGTACTATAATTACGTTTAATAACTTTAACATTGCCCCCAGCCCAAACCGATGGCCAGCATAGGCTCGGCTCCCGGGTATTCCACAAAGGTCCGCCCTGTCGCCCCCGACTTCGTTCACTGCCGTATAGCATGAGCTCGCCCGGTATCGTCCGATCTCGGAAGCTAAGCAGGGGCCTGTCGGGTTAGTACACGGATGGGAGACCTTGCGATCAGCTTTTTTGCTTTTTTAAAGCTACGTTTAAACAAAAAAAGATTGGTAAAATAAATTAAAACAAAATAAGAAACCTTTGTTTAAATGTAGCTTAAATAAATGGATTGCAACAACTTGCCCTCAAACATTACTTAAATTGAATGAATCCATTTTTTTCAGTGTTGCGAAGCAAGAATGTTTTTATCGGGTGACCAAGGCTACTTTAGCGGGTCCATAATGTATGGGTGAATTTTAAACCTGTCTAATTGTCACATACGATTTGCTGCATGTTAATGAAGCAAAATATCTAATGTTAACTGCTTTACCTTTCGTTGACGTTGATCAGGAAATCTCCACGATGAACCTTTCAATTACTTCAAGAAGGACTTTTGTCAAAAAAAAAAAAAAAAACACAAAAAAAGGAATTGATTTAAGAGCAAATATGGATTATTCTTTTTTCTTTACGAAGCTACAGAAGTGACTCGGTCAGGAGCAGTGAGTAATTTTCTATTCTTCTTTTGCTATTTGACTTTAACGACAGAGACTTTAACAGGTTAGGATTATTGTGAGACCGAATGCAATAAAATGTTTATGCGTTTAAGACATACAGTAACCAGTCGTTTACCTTGATACTCGACAAGACAGCTACTTTGACATATGAGCATTTGACAGTTTAATACAAAAAGACGCGAACTCCTTTAAGCTTAGCCGTGCTCACGGGCTATCGGGGCATATATTGGTCCTCGTCGCGTTTCAAGTTCATGGTGGCTGCAGTCCAACTAATAATCATACGGTAGCAGATGAATTCAAGACTGAAAACACTGCGTTGCATGGGTTTTGCTGTGAAAACCAAAGGCCAATCTTGGACTTTGTTCAGTCCGCAGAAAGACAATTACTATACACACTTCTACGCTGAAATCATGTAGCATTAGCAGTGTACGTTAATATTCTCTTAATGTTTGTTTTTAACAATGTGAACACGAGAAAACTTCATATAAATTAATAGAATCAAATCAGTCTTAATTGTAAATAATAGTGATTTATTTATTTATTTATACGATTCATTCATTTAATGCATTTTGTTGAACCCGCTGGGGACTGTTGAATTGTTCCCGCAGTGAAATGACGTCACACGCCGAACAAGGAGCTTCCGTTTGTAATAGCTGGATTCTGATTTTGCCAGTGCGAAATGCACACGTCATGCAATCAACACGCTTGTTTCCCTGGCAGCCTGGCAGCTTGCATTATTTTGCCCGGCAAAGGCATGACTGATACAGTACTATAATTACGTTTAATAACTTTAACATTGCCCCCAGCCCAAACCGATGGCCAGCATAGGCTCGGCTCCCGGGTATTCCACAAAGGTCCGCCCTGTCGCCCCCGACTTCGTTCACTGCCGTATAGCATGAGCTCGCCCGGTATCGTCCGATCTCGGAAGCTAAGCAGGGGCCTGTCGGGTTAGTACACGGATGGGAGACCTTGCGATCAGCTTTTTTTCTTTTTTAAAGCTACGTTTAAACAAAAAAAGATTGGTAAAATAAATTAAAACAAAATAAGAAACCTTTGTTTAAATGTAGCTTAAATAAATGGATTGCAACAACTTGCCCTCAAACATTACTTAAATTGAATGAATCCATTTTTTTCAGTGTTGCGAAGCAAGAATGTTTTTATCGGGTGACCAAGGCTACTTTAGCGGGTCCATAATGTATGGGTGAATTTTAAACCTGTCTAATTGTCACATACGATTTGCTGCATGTTAATGAAGCAAAATATCTAATGTTAACTGCTTTACCTTTCGTTGACGTTGATCAGGAAATCTCCACGATGAACCTTTCAATTACTTCAAGAAGGACTTTTGTCAAAAAAAAAAAAAAAAAACACAAAAAAAGGAATTGATTTAAGAGCAAATATGGATTATTCTTTTTTCTTTACGAAGCTACAGAAGTGACTCGGTCAGGAGCAGTGAGTAATTTTCTATTCTTCTTTTGCTATTTAACTTTAACGACAGAGACTTTAACAGGTTAGGATTATTGTGAGACCGAATGCAATAAAATGTTTATGCGTTTAAGACATACAGTAACCAGTCGTTTACCTTGATACTCGACAAGACAGCTACTTTGACATATGAGCATTTGACAGTTTAATTCAAAAAGACGCGAACTCCTTTAAGCTTAGCCGTGCTCACGGGCTATCGGGGCATATATTGGTCCTCGTCGCGTTTCAAGTTCATGATGGCTGCAGTCCAACTAATAATCATACGGTAGCAGATGAATTCAAGACTGAAAACACTGCGTTGCATGGGTTTTGCTGTGAAAACCAAAGGCCAATCTTGGACTTTGTTCAGTCCGCAGAAAGACAATTACTATACACACTTCTACGCTGAAATCATGTAGCATTAGCAGTGTACGTTAATATTCTCTTAATGTTTGTTTTTAACAATGTGAACATGAGAAAACTTCATATAAATTAATAGAATCAAATCAGTCTTAATTGTAAATAATAGTGATTTATTTATTTATTTATACGATTCATTCATTTAAATGCATTTTGTTGAACCCGCTGGGGACTGTTGAATTGTTCCCGCAGTGAAATGACGTCACACGCCGAACAAGGAGCTTCCGTTTGTAATAGCTGGATTCTGATTTTGCCAGTGCGAAATGCACACGTCATGCAATCAACACGCTTGTTTCCCTGGCAGCCTGGCAGCTTGCATTATTTTGCCCGGCAAAGGCATGACTGATACAGTACTATAATTACGTTTAATAACTTTAACATTGCCCCCAGCCCAAACCGATGGCCAGCATAGGCTCGGCTCCCGGGTATTCCACAAAGGTCCGCCCTGTCGCCCCCGACTTCGTTCACTGCCGTATAGCATGAGCTCGCCCGGTATCGTCCGATCTCGGAAGCTAAGCAGGGGCCTGTCGGGTTAGTACACGGATGGGAGACCTTGCGATCAGCTTTTTTTCTTTTTTAAAGCTACGTTTAAACAAAAAAAGATTGGTAAAATAAATTAAAACAAAATAAGAAACCTTTGTTTAAATGTAGCTTAAATAAATGGATTGCAACAACTTGCCCTCAAACATTACTTAAATTGAATGAATCCATTTTTTTCAGTGTTGCGAAGCAAGAATGTTTTTATCGGGTGACCAAGGCTACTTTAGCGGGTCCATAATGTATGGGTGAATTTTAAACCTGTCTAATTGTCACATACGATTTGCTGCATGTTAATGAAGCAAAATATCTAATGTTAACTGCTTTACCTTTCGTTGACGTTGATCAGGAAATCTCCACGATGAACCTTTCAATTACTTCAAGAAGGACTTTTGTCAAAAAAAAAAAAAAAAAAAACACAAAAAAAGGAATTGATTTAAGAGCAAATATGGATTATTCTTTTTTCTTTACGAAGCTACAGAAGTGACTCGGTCAGGAGCAGTGAGTAATTTTCTATTCTTCTTTTGCTATTTAACTTTAACGACAGAGACTTTAACAGGTTAGGATTATTGTGAGACCGAATGCAATAAAATGTTTATGCGTTTAAGACATACAGTAACCAGTCGTTTACCTTGATACTCGACAAGACAGCTACTTTGACATATGAGCATTTGACAGTTTAATACAAAAAGACGCGAACTCCTTTAAGCTTAGCCGTGCTCACGGGCTATCGGGGCATATATTGGTCCTCGTCGCGTTTCAAGTTCATGATGGCTGCAGTCCAACTAATAATCATACGGTAGCAGATGAATTCAAGACTGAAAACACTGCGTTGCATGGGTTTTGCTGTGAAAACCAAAGGCCAATCTTGGACTTTGTTCAGTCCGCAGAAAGACAATTACTATACACACTTCTACGCTGAAATCATGTAGCATTAGCAGTGTACGTTAATATTCTCTTAATGTTTGTTTTTAACAATGTGAACACGAGAAAACTTCATATAAATTAATAGAATCAAATCAGTCTTAATTGTAAATAATAGTGATTTATTTATTTATTTATACGATTCATTCATTTAAATGCATTTTGTTGAACCCGCTGGGGACTGTTGAATTGTTCCCGCAGTGAAATGACGTCACACGCCGAACAAGGAGCTTCCGTTTGTAATAGCTGGATTCTGATTTTGCCAGTGCGAAATGCACACGTCATGCAATCAACACGCTTGTTTCCCTGGCAGCCTGGCAGCTTGCATTATTTTGCCCGGCAAAGGCATGACTGATACAGTACTATAATTACGTTTAATAACTTTAACATTGCCCCCAGCCCAAACCGATGGCCAGCATAGGCTCGGCTCCCGGGTATTCCACAAAGGTCCGCCCTGTCGCCCCCGACTTCGTTCACTGCCGTATAGCATGAGCTCGCCCGGTATCGTCCGATCTCGGAAGCTAAGCAGGGGCCTGTCGTGTTAGTACACGGATGGGAGACCTTGCGATCAGCTTTTTTTCTTTTTTAAAGCTACGTTTAAACAAAAAAAGATTGGTAAAATAAATTAAAACAAAATAAGAAACCTTTGTTTAAATGTAGCTTAAATAAATGGATTGCAACAACTTGCCCTCAAACATTACTTAAATTTGAATGAATCCATTTTTTTCAGTGTTGCGAAGCAAGAATGTTTTTATCGGGTGACCAAGGCTACTTTAGCGGGTCCATAATGTATGGGTGAATTTTAAACCTGTCTAATTGTCACATACGATTTGCTGCATGTTAATGAAGCAAAATATCTAATGTTAACTGCTTTACCTTTCGTTGACGTTGATCAGGAAATCTCCACGATGAACCTTTCAATTACTTCAAGAAGGACTTTTGTCAAAAAAAAAAAAAAAAACACAAAAAAAGGAATTGATTTAAGAGCAAATATGGATTATTCTTTTTTCTTTACGAAGCTACAGAAGTGACTCGGTCAGGAGCAGTGAGTAATTTTCTATTCTTCTTTTGCTATTTGACTTTAACGACAGAGACTTTAACAGGTTAGGATTATTGTGAGACCGAATGCAATAAAATGTTTATGCGTTTAAGACATACAGTAACCAGTCGTTTACCTTGATACTCGACAAGACAGCTACTTTGACATATGAGCATTTGACAGTTTAATACAAAAAGACGCGAACTCCTTTAAGCTTAGCCGTGCTCACGGGCTATCGGGGCATATATTGGTCCTCGTCGCGTTTCAAGTTCATGATGGCTGCAGTCCAACTAATAATCATACGGTAGCAGATGAATTCAAGACTGAAAACACTGCGTTGCATGGGTTTTGCTGTGAAAACCAAAGGCCAATCTTGGACTTTGTTCAGTCCGCAGAAAGACAATTACTATACACACTTCTACGCTGAAATCATGTAGCATTAGCAGTGTACGTTAATATTCTCTTAATGTTTGTTTTTAACAATGTGAACACGAGAAAACTTCATATAAATTAATAGAATCAAATCAGTCTTAATTGTAAATAATAGTGATTTATTTATTTATTTATACGATTCATTCATTTAAATGCATTTTGTTGAACCCGCTGGGGACTGTTGAATTGTTCCCGCAGTGAAATGACGTCACACGCCGAACAAGGAGCTTCCGTTTGTAATAGCTGGATTCTGATTTTGCCAGTGCGAAATGCACACGTCATGCAATCAACACGCTTGTTTCCCTGGCAGCCTGGCAGCTTGCATTATTTTGCCCGGCAAAGGCATGACTGATACAGTACTATAATTACGTTTAATAACTTTAACATTGCCCCCAGCCCAAACCGATGGCCAGCATAGGCTCGGCTCCCGGGTATTCCACAAAGGTCCGCCCTGTCGCCCCCGACTTCGTTCACTGCCGTATAGCATGAGCTCGCCCGGTATCGTCCGATCTCGGAAGCTAAGCAGGGGCCTGTCGGGTTAGTACACGGATGGGAGACCTTGCGATCAGCTTTTTTTCTTTTTTAAAGCTACATTTAAACAAAAAAAGATTGGTAAAATAAATTAAAACAAAATAAGAAACCTTTGTTTAAATGTAGCTTAAATAAATGGATTGCAACAACTTGCCCTCAAACATTACTTAAATTGAATGAATCCATTTTTTTCAGTGTTGCGAAGCAAGAATGTTTTTATCGGGTGACCAAGGCTACTTTAGCGGGTCCATAATGTATGGGTGAATTTTAAACCTGTCTAATTGTCACATACGATTTGCTGCATGTTAATGAAGCAAAATATCTAATGTTAACTGCTTTACCTTTCGTTGGCGTTGATCAGGAAATCTCCACGATGAACCTTTCAATTACTTCAAAAAGAACTTTTGTCAAAAAAAAAAAAAAAAACACAAAAAAAGGAATTGATTTAAGAGCAAATATGGATTATTCTTTTTTCTTTACGAAGCTACAGAAGTGACTCGGTCAGGAGCAGTGAGTAATTTTCTATTCTTCTTTTGCTATTTAACTTTAACGACAGAGACTTTAACAGGTTAGGATTATTGTGAGACCGAATGCAATAAAATGTTTATGCGTTTAAGACATACAGTAACCAGTCGTTTACCTTGATACTCGACAAGACAGCTACTTTGACATATGAGCATTTGACAGTTTAATTCAAAAAGACGCGAACTCCTTTAAGCTTAGCCGTGCTCACGGGCTATCGGGGCATATATTGGTCCTCGTCGCGTTTCAAGTTCATGATGGCTGCAGTCCAACTAATAATCATACGGTAGCAGATGAATTCAAGACTGAAAACACTGCGTTGCATGGGTTTTGCTGTGAAAACCAAAGGCCAATCTTGGACTTTGTTCAGTCCGCAGAAAGACAATTACTATACACACTTCTACGCTGAAATCATGTAGCATTAGCAGTGTACGTTAATATTCTCTTAATGTTTGTTTTTAACAATGTGAACACGAGAAAACTTCATATAAATTAATAGAATCAAATCAGTCTTAATTGTAAATAATAGTGATTTATTTATTTATTTATACGATTCATTCATTTAAATGCATTTTGTTGAACCCGCTGGGGACTGTTGAATTGTTCCCGCAGTGAAATGACGTCACACGCCGAACAAGGAGCTTCCGTTTGTAATAGCTGGATTCTGATTTTGCCAGTGCGAAATGCACACGTCATGCAATCAACACGCTTGTTTCCCTGGCAGCCTGGCAGCTTGCATTATTTTGCCCGGCAAAGGCATGACTGATACAGTACTATAATTACGTTTAATAACTTTAACATTGCCCCCAGCCCAAACCGATGGCCAGCATAGGCTCGGCTCCCGGGTATTCCACAAAGGTCCGCCCTGTCGCCCCCGACTTCGTTCACTGCCGTATAGCATGAGCTCGCCCGGTATCGTCCGATCTCGGAAGCTAAGCAGGGGCCTGTCGGGTTAGTACACGGATGGGAGACCTTGCGATCAGCTTTTTTTCTTTTTTAAAGCTACATTTAAACAAAAAAAGATTGGTAAAATAAATTAAAACAAAATAAGAAACCTTTGTTTAAATGTAGCTTAAATAAATGGATTGCAACAACTTGCCCTCAAACATTACTTAAATTGAATGAATCCATTTTTTTCAGTGTTGCGAAGCAAGAATGTTTTTATCGGGTGACCAAGGCTACTTTAGCGGGTCCATAATGTATGGGTGAATTTTAAACCTGTCTAATTGTCACATACGATTTGCTGCATGTTAATGAAGCAAAATATCTAATGTTAACTGCTTTACCTTTCGTTGACGTTGATCAGGAAATCTCCACGATGAACCTTTCAATTACTTCAAAAAGAACTTTTGTCAAAAAAAAAAAAAAAAACACAAAAAAGGAATTGATTTAAGAGCAAATATGGATTATTCTTTTTTCTTTACGAAGCTACAGAAGTGACTCGGTCAGGAGCAGTGAGTAATTTTCTATTCTTCTTTTGCTATTTAACTTTAACGACAGAGACTTTAACAGGTTAGGATTATTGTGAGACCGAATGCAATAAAATGTTTATGCGTTTAAGACATACAGTAACCAGTCGTTTACCTTGATACTCGACAAGACAGCTACTTTGACATATGAGCATTTGACAGTTTAATTCAAAAAGACGCGAACTCCTTTAAGCTTAGCCGTGCTCACGGGCTATCGGGGCATATATTGGTCCTCGTCGCGTTTCAAGTTCATGATGGCTGCAGTCCAACTAATAATCATACGGTAGCAGATGAATTCAAGACTGAAAACACTGCGTTGCATGGGTTTTGCTGTGAAAACCAAAGGCCAATCTTGGACTTTGTTCAGTCCGCAGAAAGACAATTACTATACACACTTCTACGCTGAAATCATGTAGCATTAGCAGTGTACGTTAATATTCTCTTAATGTTTGTTTTTAACAATGTGAACATGAGAAAACTTCATATAAATTAATAGAATCAAATCAGTCTTAATTGTAAATAATAGTGATTTATTTATTTATTTATACGATTCATTCATTTAAATGCATTTTGTTGAACCCGCTGGGGACTGTTGAATTGTTCCCGCAGTGAAATGACGTCACACGCCGAACAAGGAGCTTCCGTTTGTAATAGCTGGATTCTGATTTTGCCAGTGCGAAATGCACACGTCATGCAATCAACACGCTTGTTTCCCTGGCAGCCTGGCAGCTTGCATTATTTTGCCCGGCAAAGGCATGACTGATACAGTACTATAATTACGTTTAATAACTTTAACATTGCCCCCAGCCCAAACCGATGGCCAGCATAGGCTCGGCTCCCGGGTATTCCACAAAGGTCCGCCCTGTCGCCCCCGACTTCGTTCACTGCCGTATAGCATGAGCTCGCCCGGTATCGTCCGATCTCGGAAGCTAAGCAGGGGCCTGTCGTGTTAGTACACGGATGGGAGACCTTGCGATCAGCTTTTTTTCTTTTTTAAAGCTACGTTTAAAAAAAAAAGATTGGTAAAATAAATTAAAACAAAATAAGAAACCTTTGTTTAAATGTAGCTTAAATAAATGGATTGCAACAACTTGCCCTCAAACATTACTTAAATTAAATGAATCCATTTTTTTCAGTGTTGCGAAGCAAGAATGTTTTTATCGGGTGACCAAGGCTACTTTAGCGGGTCCATAATGTATGGGTGAATTTTAAACCTGTCTAATTGTCACATACGATTTGCTGCATGTTAATGAAGCAAAATATCTAATGTTAACTGCTTTACCTTTCGTTGACGTTGATCAGGAAATCTCCACGATGAACCTTTCAATTACTTCAAGAAGGACTTTTGTCAAAAAAAAAAAAAAACACAAAAAAAGGAATTGATTTAAGAGCAAATATGGATTATTCTTTTTTCTTTACGAAGCTACAGAAGTGACTCGGTCAGGAGCAGTGAGTAATTTTCTATTCTTCTTTTGCTATTTAACTTTAACGACAGAGACTTTAACAGGTTAGGATTATTGTGAGACCGAATGCAATAAAATGTTTATGCGTTTAAGACATACAGTAACCAGTCGTTTACCTTGATACTCGACAAGACAGCTACTTTGACATATGAGCATTTGACAGTTTAATACAAAAAGACGCGAACTCCTTTAAGCTTAGCCGTGCTCACGGGCTATCGGGGCATATATTGGTCCTCGTCGCGTTTCAAGTTCATGATGGCTGCAGTCCAACTAATAATCATACGGTAGCAGATGAATTCAAGACTGAAAACACTGCGTTGCATGGGTTTTGCTGTGAAAACCAAAGGCCAATCTTGGACTTTGTTCAGTCCGCAGAAAGACAATTACTATACACACTTCTACGCTGAAATCATGTAGCATTAGCAGTGTACGTTAATATTCTCTTAATGTTTGTTTTTAACAATGTGAACACGAGAAAACTTCATATAAATTAATAGAATCAAATCAGTCTTAATTGTAAATAATAGTGATTTATTTATTTATTTATACGATTCATTCATTTAAATGCATTTTGTTGAACCCGCTGGGGACTGTTGAATTGTTCCCGCAGTGAAATGACGTCACACGCCGAACAAGGAGCTTCCGTTTGTAATAGCTGGATTCTGATTTTGCCAGTGCGAAATGCACACGTCATGCAATCAACACGCTTGTTTCCCTGGCAGCCTGGCAGCTTGCATTATTTTGCCCGGCAAAGGCATGACTGATACAGTACTATAATTACGTTTAATAACTTTAACATTGCCCCCAGCCCAAACCGATGGCCAGCATAGGCTCGGCTCCCGGGTATTCCACAAAGGTCCGCCCTGTCGCCCCCGACTTCGTTCACTGCCGTATAGCATGAGCTCGCCCGGTATCGTCCGATCTCGGAAGCTAAGCAGGGGCCTGTCGGGTTAGTACACGGATGGGAGACCTTGCGATCAGCTTTTTTTCTTTTTTAAAGCTACATTTAAACAAAAAAAGATTGGTAAAATAAATTAAAACAAAATAAGAAACCTTTGTTTAAATGTAGCTTAAATAAATGGATTGCAACAACTTGCCCTCAAACATTACTTAAATTGAATGAATCCATTTTTTTCAGTGTTGCGAAGCAAGAATGTTTTTATCGGGTGACCAAGGCTACTTTAGCGGGTCCATAATGTATGGGTGAATTTTAAACCTGTCTAATTGTCACATACGATTTGCTGCATGTTAATGAAGCAAAATATCTAATGTTAACTGCTTTACCTTTCGTTGACGTTGATCAGGAAATCTCCACGATGAACCTTTCAATTACTTAAAAAAAAGGTCTTTTGTCAAAAAAAAAAAAAAAACACAAAAAAAGGAATTGATTTAAGAGCAAATATGGATTATTCTTTTTTCTTTACGAAGCTACAGAAGTGACTCGGTCAGGAGCAGTGAGTAATTTTCTATTCTTCTTTTGCTATTTCACTTTAACGACAGAGACTTTAACAGGTTAGGATTATTGTGAGACCGAATGCAATAAAATGTTTATGCGTTTAAGACATACAGTAACCAGTCGTTTACCTTGATACTCGACAAGACAGCTACTTTGACATATGAGCATTTGACAGTTTAATTCAAAAAGACGCGAACTCCTTTAAGCTTAGCCGTGCTCACGGGCTATCGGGGCATATATTGGTCCTCGTCGCGTTTCAAGTTCATGATGGCTGCAGTCCAACTAATAATCATACGGTAGCAGATGAATTCAAGACTGAAAACACTGCGTTGCATGGGTTTTGCTGTGAAAACCAAAGGCCAATCTTGGACTTTGTTCAGTCCGCAGAAAGACAATTACTATACACACTTCTACGCTGAAATCATGTAGCATTAGCAGTGTACGTTAATATTCTCTTAATGTTTGTTTTTAACAATGTGAACACGAGAAAACTTCATATAAATTAATAGAATCAAATCAGTCTTAATTGTAAATAATAGTGATTTATTTATTTATTTATTTATTTATTTATTTATACGATTCATTCATTTAAATGCATTTTGTTGAACCCGCTGGGGACTGTTGAATTGTTCCCGCAGTGAAATGACGTCACACGCCGAACAAGGAGCTTCCGTTTGTAATAGCTGGATTCTGATTTTGCCGGTGCGAAATGCACACGTCATGCAATCAACACGCTTGTTTCCCTGGCAGCCTGGCAGCTTGCATTATTTTGCCCGGCAAAGGCATGACTGATACAGTACTATAATTACGTTTAATAACTTTAACATTGCCCCCAGCCCAAACCGATGGCCAGCATAGGCTCGGCTCCCGGGTATTCCACAAAGGTCCGCCCTGTCGCCCCCGACTTCGTTCACTGCCGTATAGCATGAGCTCGCCCGGTATCGTCCGATCTCGGAAGCTAAGCAGGGGCCTGTCGGATTAGTACACGGATGGGAGACCTTGCGATCAGCTTTTTTGCTTTTTTAAAGCTACGTTTAAACAAAAAAAGATTGGTAAAATAAATTAAAACAAAATAAGAAACCTTTGTTTAAATGTAGCTTAAATAAATGGATTGCAACAACTTGCCCTCAAACATTACTTAAATTAAATGAATCCATTTTTTTCAGTGTTGCGAAGCAAGAATGTTTTTATCGGGTGACCAAGGCTACTTTAGCGGGTCCATAATGTATGGGTGAATTTTAAACCTGTCTAATTGTCACATACGATTTGCTGCATGTTAATGAAGCAAAATATCTAATGTTAACTGCTTTACCTTTCGTTGACGTTGATCAGGAAATCTCCACGATGAACCTTTCAATTACTTCAAGAAGGACTTTTGTCAAAAAAAAAAAAAAAAAACACAAAAAAAGGAATTGATTTAAGAGCAAATATGGATTATTCTTTTTTCTTTACGAAGCTACAGAAGTGACTCGGTCAGGAGCAGTGAGTAATTTTCTATTCTTCTTTTGCTATTTAACTTTAACGACAGAGACTTTAACAGGATAGGATTATTGTGAGACCGAATGCAATAAAATGTTTATGCGTTTAAGACATACAGTAACCAGTCGTTTACCTTGATACTCGACAAGACAGCTACTTTGACATATGAGCATTTGACAGTTTAATACAAAAAGACGCGAACTCCTTTAAGCTTAGCCGTGCTCACGGGCTATCGGGGCATATATTGGTCCTCGTCGCGTTTCAAGTTCATGATGGCTGCAGTCCAACTAATAATCATACGGTAGCAGATGAATTCAAGACTGAAAACACTGCGTTGCATGGGTTTTGCTGTGAAAACCAAAGGCCAATCTTGGACTTTGTTCAGTCCGCAGAAAGACAATTACTATACACACTTCTACGCTGAAATCATGTAGCATTAGCAGTGTACGTTAATATTCTATTAATGTTTGTTTTTAACAATGTGAACATGAGAAAACTTCATATAAATTAATAGAATCAAATCAGTCTTAATTGTAAATAATAGTGATTTATTTATTTATTTATACGATTCATTCATTTAAGTGCATTTTGTTGAACCCGCTGGGGACTGTTGAATTGTTCCCGCAGTGAAATGACGTCACACGCCGAACAAGGAGCTTCCGTTTGTAATAGCTGGATTCTGATTTTGCCAGTGCGAAATGCACACGTCATGCAATCAACACGCTTGTTTCCCTGGCAGCCTGGCAGCTTGCATTATTTTGCCCGGCAAAGGCATGACTGATACAGTACTATAATTACGTTTAATAACTTTAACATTGCCCCCAGCCCAAACCGATGGCCAGCATAGGCTCGGCTCCCGGGTATTCCACAAAGGTCCGCCCTGTCGCCCCCGACTTCGTTCACTGCCGTATAGCATGAGCTCGCCCGGTATCGTCCGATCTCGGAAGCTAAGCAGGGGCCTGTCGGGTTAGTACACGGATGGGAGACCTTGCGATCAGCTTTTTTGCTTTTTTAAAGCTACGTTTAAACAAAAAAAGATTGGTAAAATAAATTAAAACAAAATAAGAAACCTTTGTTTAAATGTAGCTTAAATAAATGGATTGCAACAACTTGCCCTCAAACATTACTTAAATTGAATGAATCCATTTTTTTCAGTGTTGCGAAGCAAGAATGTTTTTATCGGGTGACCAAGGCTACTTTAGCGGGTCCATAATGTATGGGTGAATTTTAAACCTGTCTAATTGTCACATACGATTTGCTGCATGTTAATGAAGCAAAATATCTAATGTTAACTGCTTTACCTTTCGTTGACGTTGATCAGGAAATCTCCACGATGAACCTTTCAATTACTTCAAGAAGGACTTTTGTCAAAAAAAAAAAAAACACACAAAAAAAGGAATTGATTTAAGAGCAAATATGGATTATTCTTTTTTCTTTACGAAGCTACAGAAGTGACTCGGTCAGGAGCAGTGAGTAATTTTCTATTCTTCTTTTGCTATTTAACTTTAACGACAGAGACTTTAACAGGTTAGGATTATTGTGAGACCGAATGCAATAAAATGTTTATGCGTTTAAGACATACAGTAACCAGTCGTTTACCTTGATACTCGACAAGACAGCTACTTTGACATATGAGCATTTGACAGTTTAATACAAAAAGACGCGAACTCCTTTAAGCTTAGCCGTGCTCACGGGCTATCGGGGCATATATTGGTCCTCGTCGCGTTTCAAGTTCATGATGGCTGCAGTCCAACTAATAATCATACGGTAGCAGATGAATTCAAGACTGAAAACACTGCGTTGCATGGGTTTTGCTGTGAAAACCAAAGGCCAATCTTGGACTTTGTTCAGTCCGCAGAAAGACAATTACTATACACACTTCTACGCTGAAATCATGTAGCATTAGCAGTGTACGTTAATATTCTCTTAATGTTTGTTTTTAACAATGTGAACATGAGAAAACTTCATATAAATTAATAGAATCAAATCAGTCTTAATTGTAAATAATAGTGATTTATTTATTTATTTATACGATTCATTCATTTAAGTGCATTTTGTTGAACCCGCTGGGGACTGTTGAATTGTTCCCGCAGTGAAATGACGTCACACGCCGAACAAGGAGCTTCCGTTTGTAATAGCTGGATTCTGATTTTGCCAGTGCGAAATGCACACGTCATGCAATCAACACGCTTGTTTCCCTGGCAGCCTGGCAGCTTGCATTATTTTGCCCGGCAAAGGCATGACTGATACAGTACTATAATTACGTTTAATAACTTTAACATTGCCCCCAGCCCAAACCGATGGCCAGCATAGGCTCGGCTCCCGGGTATTCCACAAAGGTCCGCCCTGTCGCCCCCGACTTCGTTCACTGCCGTATAGCATGAGCTCGCCCGGTATCGTCCGATCTCGGAAGCTAAGCAGGGGCCTGTCGGGTTAGTACACGGATGGGAGACCTTGCGATCAGCTTTTTTTCTTTTTTAAAGCTACGTTTAAACAAAAAAAGATTGGTAAAATAAATTAAAACAAAATAAGAAACCTTTGTTTAAATGTAGCTTAAATAAATGGATTGCAACAACTTGCCCTCAAACATTACTTAAATTGAATGAATCCATTTTTTTCAGTGTTGCGAAGCAAGAATGTTTTTATCGGGTGACCAAGGCTACTTTAGCGGGTCCATAATGTATGGGTGAATTTTAAACCTGTCTAATTGTCACATACGATTTGCTGCATGTTAATGAAGCAAAATATCTAATGTTAACTGCTTTACCTTTCGTTGACGTTGATCAGGAAATCTCCACGATGAACCTTTCAATTACTTCAAGAAGGACTTTTGTCAAAAAAAAAAAAAAAACACAAAAAAAGGAATTGATTTAAGAGCAAATATGGATTATTCTTTTTTCTTTACGAAGCTACAGAAGTGACTCGGTCAGGAGCAGTGAGTAATTTTCTATTCTTCTTTTGCTATTTGACTTTAACGACAGAGACTTTAACAGGTTAGGATTATTGTGAGACCGAATGCAATAAAATGTTTATGCGTTTAAGACATACAGTAACCAGTCGTTTACCTTGATACTCGACAAGACAGCTACTTTGACATATGAGCATTTGACAGTTTAATACAAAAAGACGCGAACTCCTTTAAGCTTAGCCGTGCTCACGGGCTATCGGGGCATATATTGGTCCTCGTCGCGTTTCAAGTTCATGATGGCTGCAGTCCAACTAATAATCATACGGTAGCAGATGAATTCAAGACTGAAAACACTGCGTTGCATGGGTTTTGCTGTGAAAACCAAAGGCCAATCTTGGACTTTGTTCAGTCCGCAGAAAGACAATTACTATACACACTTCTACGCTGAAATCATGTAGCATTAGCAGTGTACGTTAATATTCTCTTAATGTTTGTTTTTAACAATGTGAACACGAGAAAACTTCATATAAATTAATAGAATCAAATCAGTCTTAATTGTAAATAATAGTGATTTATTTATACGATTCATTCATTTAAGTGCATTTTGTTGAACCCGCTGGGGACTGTTGAATTGTTCCCGCAGTGAAATGACGTCACACGCCGAACAAGGAGCTTCCGTTTGTAATAGCTGGATTCTGATTTTGCCAGTGCGAAATGCACACGTCATGCAATCAACACGCTTGTTTCCCTGGCAGCCTGGCAGCTTGCATTATTTTGCCCGGCAAAGGCAAGACTGATACAGTACTATAATTACGTTTAATAACTTTAACATTGCCCCCAGCCCAAACCGATGGCCAGCATAGGCTCGGCTCCCGGGTATTCCACAAAGGTCCGCCCTGTCGCCCCCGACTTCGTTCACTGCCGTATAGCATGAGCTCGCCCGGTATCGTCCGATCTCGGAAGATAAGCAGGGGCCTGTCGGGTTAGTACACGGATGGGAGACCTTGCGATCAGCTTTTTTTCTTTTTTAAAGCTACGTTTAAACAAAAAAAGATTGGTAAAATAAATTAAAACAAAATAAGAAACCTTTGTTTAAATGTAGCTTAAATAAATGGATTGCAACAACTTGCCCTCAAACATTACTTAAATTGAATGAATCCATTTTTTTCAGTGTTGCGAAGCAAGAATGTTTTTATCGGGTGACCAAGGCTACTTTGGCGGGTCCATAATGTATGGGTGAATTTTAAACCTGTCTAATTGTCACATACGATTTGCTGCATGTTAATGAAGCAAAATATCTAATGTTAACTGCTTTACCTTTCGTTGACGTTGATCAGGAAATCTCCACGATGAACCTTTCAATTACTTCAAGAAGGACTTTTGTCAAAAAAAAAAAAAAAAACACAAAAAAAGGAATTGATTTAAGAGCAAATATGGATTATTCTTTTTTCTTTACGAAGCTACAGAAGTGACTCGGTCAGGAGCAGTGAGTAATTTTCTATTCTTCTTTTGCTATTTGACTTTAACGACAGAGACTTTAACAGGTTAGGATTATTGTGAGACCGAATGCAATAAAATGTTTATGCGTTTAAGACATACAGTAACCAGTCGTTTACCTTGATACTCGACAAGACAGCTACTTTGACATATGAGCATTTGACAGTTTAATACAAAAAGACGCGAACTCCTTTAAGCTTAGCCGTGCTCACGGGCTATCGGGGCATATATTGGTCCTCGTCGCGTTTCAAGTTCATGATGGCTGCAGTCCAACTAATAATCATACGGTAGCAGATGAATTCAAGACTGAAAACACTGCGTTGCATGGGTTTTGCTGTGAAAACCAAAGGCCAATCTTGGACTTTGTTCAGTCCGCAGAAAGACAATTACTATACACACTTCTACGCTGAAATCATGTAGCATTAGCAGTGTACGTTAATATTCTCTTAATGTTTGTTTTTAACAATGTGAACACGAGAAAACTTCATATAAATTAATAGAATCAAATCAGTCTTAATTGTAAATAATAGTGATTTATTTATACGATTCATTCATTTAAGTGCATTTTGTTGAACCCGCTGGGGACTGTTGAATTGTTCCCGCAGTGAAATGACGTCACACGCCGAACAAGGAGCTTCCGTTTGTAATAGCTGGATTCTGATTTTGCCAGTGCGAAATGCACACGTCATGCAATCAACACGCTTGTTTCCCTGGCAGCCTGGCAGCTTGCATTATTTTGCCCGGCAAAGGCATGACTGATACAGTACTATAATTACGTTTAATAACTTTAACATTGCCCCCAGCCCAAACCGATGGCCAGCATAGGCTCGGCTCCCGGGTATTCCACAAAGGTCCGCCCTGTCGCCCCCGACTTCGTTCACTGCCGTATAGCATGAGCTCGCCCGGTATCGTCCGATCTCGGAAGATAAGCAGGGGCCTGTCGGGTTAGTACACGGATGGGAGACCTTGCGATCAGCTTTTTTTCTTTTTTAAAGCTACGTTTAAACAAAAAAAGATTGGTAAAATAAATTAAAACAAAATAAGAAACCTTTGTTTAAATGTAGCTTAAATAAATGGATTGCAACAACTTGCCCTCAAACATTACTTAAATTGAATGAATCCATTTTTTTCAGTGTTGCGAAGCAAGAATGTTTTTATCGGGTGACCAAGGCTACTTTAGCGGGTCCATAATGTATGGGTGAATTTTAAACCTGTCTAATTGTCACATACGATTTGCTGCATGTTAATGAAGCAAAATATCTAATGTTAACTGCTTTACCTTTCGTTGACGTTGATCAGGAAATCTCCACGATGAACCTTTCAATTACTTAAAAAAAAGGTCTTTTGTCAAAAAAAAAAAAAAAACACAAAAAAAGGAATTGATTTAAGAGCAAATATGGATTATTCTTTTTTCTTTACGAAGCTACAGAAGTGACTCGGTCAGGAGCAGTGAGTAATTTTCTATTCTTCTTTTGCTATTTCACTTTAACAGGTTAGGATTATTGTGAGACCGAATGCAATAAAATGTTTATGCGTTTAAGACATACAGTAACCAGTCGTTTACCTTGATACTCGACAAGACAGCTACTTTGACATATGAGCATTTGACAGTTTAATTCAAAAAGACGCGAACTCCTTTAAGCTTAGCCGTGCTCACGGGCTATCGGGGCATATATTGGTCCTCGTCGCGTTTCAAGTTCATGATGGCTGCAGTCCAACTAATAATCATACGGTAGCAGATGAATTCAAGACTGAAAACACTGCGTTGCATGGGTTTTGCTGTGAAAACCAAAGGCCAATCTTGGACTTTGTTCAGTCCGCAGAAAGACAATTACTATACACACTTCTACGCTGAAATCATGTAGCATTAGCAGTGTACGTTAATATTCTCTTAATGTTTGTTTTTAACAATGTGAACACGAGAAAACTTCATATAAATTAATAGAATCAAATCAGTCTTAATTGTAAATAATAGTGATTTATTTATTTATTTATTTATTTATTTATACGATTCATTCATTTAAATGCATTTTGTTGAACCCGCTGGGGACTGTTGAATTGTTCCCGCAGTGAAATGACGTCACACGCCGAACAAGGAGCTTCCGTTTGTAATAGCTGGATTCTGATTTTGCCGGTGCGAAATGCACACGTCATGCAATCAACACGCTTGTTTCCCTGGCAGCCTGGCAGCTTGCATTATTTTGCCCGGCAAAGGCATGACTGATACAGTACTATAATTACGTTTAATAACTTTAACATTGCCCCCAGCCCAAACCGATGGCCAGCATAGGCTCGGCTCCCGGGTATTCCACAAAGGTCCGCCCTGTCGCCCCCGACTTCGTTCACTGCCGTATAGCATGAGCTCGCCCGGTATCGTCCGATCTCGGAAGCTAAGCAGGGGCCTGTCGGATTAGTACACGGATGGGAGACCTTGCGATCAGCTTTTTTGCTTTTTTAAAGCTACGTTTAAACAAAAAAAGATTGGTAAAATAAATTAAAACAAAATAAGAAACCTTTGTTTAAATGTAGCTTAAATAAATGGATTGCAACAACTTGCCCTCAAACATTACTTAAATTAAATGAATCCATTTTTTTCAGTGTTGCGAAGCAAGAATGTTTTTATCGGGTGACCAAGGCTACTTTAGCGGGTCCATAATGTATGGGTGAATTTTAAACCTGTCTAATTGTCACATACGATTTGCTGCATGTTAATGAAGCAAAATATCTAATGTTAACTGCTTTACCTTTCGTTGACGTTGATCAGGAAATCTCCACGATGAACCTTTCAATTACTTCAAGAAGGACTTTTGTCAAAAAAAAAAAAAAAAAAACACAAAAAAAGGAATTGATTTAAGAGCAAATATGGATTATTCTTTTTTCTTTACGAAGCTACAGAAGTGACTCGGTCAGGAGCAGTGAGTAATTTTCTATTCTTCTTTTGCTATTTGACTTTAACGACAGAGACTTTAACAGGTTAGGATTATTGTGAGACCGAATGCAATAAAATGTTTATGCGTTTAAGACATACAGTAACCAGTCGTTTACCTTGATACTCGACAAGACAGCTACTTTGACATATGAGCATTTGACAGTTTAATACAAAAAGACGCGAACTCCTTTAAGCTTAGCCGTGCTCACGGGCTATCGGGGCATATATTGGTCCTCGTCGCGTTTCAAGTTCATGATGGCTGCAGTCCAACTAATAATCATACGGTAGCAGATGAATTCAAGACTGAAAACACTGCGTTGCATGGGTTTTGCTGTGAAAACCAAAGGCCAATCTTGGACTTTGTTCAGTCCGCAGAAAGACAATTACTATACACACTTCTACGCTGAAATCATGTAGCATTAGCAGTGTACGTTAATATTCTATTAATGTTTGTTTTTAACAATGTGAACATGAGAAAACTTCATATAAATTAATAGAATCAAATCAGTCTTAATTGTAAATAATAGTGATTTATTTATTTATTTATACGATTCATTCATTTAAGTGCATTTTGTTGAACCCGCTGGGGACTGTTGAATTGTTCCCGCAGTGAAATGACGTCACACGCCGAACAAGGAGCTTCCGTTTGTAATAGCTGGATTCTGATTTTGCCAGTGCGAAATGCACACGTCATGCAATCAACACGCTTGTTTCCCTGGCAGCCTGGCAGCTTGCATTATTTTGCCCGGCAAAGGCATGACTGATACAGTACTATAATTACGTTTAATAACTTTAACATTGCCCCCAGCCCAAACCGATGGCCAGCATAGGCTCGGCTCCCGGGTATTCCACAAAGGTCCGCCCTGTCGCCCCCGACTTCGTTCACTGCCGTATAGCATGAGCTCGCCCGGTATCGTCCGATCTCGGAAGCTAAGCAGGGGCCTGTCGGGTTAGTACACGGATGGGAGACCTTGCGATCAGCTTTTTTTCTTTTTTAAAGCTACATTTAAACAAAAAAAGATTGGTAAAATAAATTAAAACAAAATAAGAAACCTTTGTTTAAATGTAGCTTAAATAAATGGATTGCAACAACTTGCCCTCAAACATTACTTAAATTGAATGAATCCATTTTTTTCAGTGTTGCGAAGCAAGAATGTTTTTATCGGGTGACCAAGGCTACTTTAGCGGGTCCATAATGTATGGGTGAATTTTAAACCTGTCTAATTGTCACATACGATTTGCTGCATGTTAATGAAGCAAAATATCTAATGTTAACTGCTTTACCTTTCGTTGACGTTGATCAGGAAATCTCCACGATGAACCTTTCAATTACTTCAAAAAGAACTTTTGTCAAAAAAAAAAAAAAACACAAAAAAAGGAATTGATTTAAGAGCAAATATGGATTATTCTTTTTTCTTTACGAAGCTACAGAAGTGACTCGGTCAGGAGCAGTGAGTAATTTTCTATTCTTCTTTTGCTATTTCACTTTAACGACAGAGACTTTAACAGGTTAGGATTATTGTGAGACCGAATGCAATAAAATGTTTATGCGTTTAAGACATACAGTAACCAGTCGTTTACCTTGATACTCGACAAGACAGCTACTTTGACATATGAGCATTTGACAGTTTAATACAAAAAGACGCGAACTCCTTTAAGCTTAGCCGTGCTCACGGGCTATCGGGGCATATATTGGTCCTCGTCGCGTTTCAAGTTCATGATGGCTGCAGTCCAACTAATAATCATACGGTAGCAGATGAATTCAAGACTGAAAACACTGCGTTGCATGGGTTTTGCTGTGAAAACCAAAGGCCAATCTTGGACTTTGTTCAGTCCGCAGAAAGACAATTACTATACACACTTCTACGCTGAAATCATGTAGCATTAGCAGTGTACGTTAATATTCTCTTAATGTTTGTTTTTAACAATGTGAACACGAGAAAACTTCATATAAATTAATAGAATCAAATCAGTCTTAATTGTAAATAATAGTGATTTATTTATTTATTTATACGATTCATTCATTTAAATGCATTTTGTTGAACCCGCTGGGGACTGTTGAATTGTTCCCGCAGTGAAATGACGTCACACGCCGAACAAGGAGCTTCCGTTTGTAATAGCTGGATTCTGATTTTGCCAGTGCGAAATGCACACGTCATGCAATCAACACGCTTGTTTCCCTGGCAGCCTGGCAGCTTGCATTATTTTGCCCGGCAAAGGCATGACTGATACAGTACTATAATTACGTTTAATAACTTTAACATTGCCCCCAGCCCAAACCGATGGCCAGCATAGGCTCGGCTCCCGGGTATTCCACAAAGGTCCGCCCTGTCGCCCCCGACTTCGTTCACTGCCGTATAGCATGAGCTCGCCCGGTATCGTCCGATCTCGGAAGATAAGCAGGGGCCTGTCGGGTTAGTACACGGATGGGAGACCTTGCGATCAGCTTTTTTTCTTTTTTAAAGCTACGTTTAAACAAAAAAAGATTGGTAAAATAAATTAAAACAAAATAAGAAACCTTTGTTTAAATGTAGCTTAAATAAATGGATTGCAACAACTTGCCCTCAAACATTACTTAAATTAAATGAATCCATTTTTTTCAGTGTTGCGAAGCAAGAATGTTTTTATCGGGTGACCAAGGCTACTTTAGCGGGTCCATAATGTATGGGTGAATTTTAAACCTGTCTAATTGTCACATACGATTTGCTGCATGTTAATGAAGCAAAATATCTAATGTTAACTGCTTTACCTTTCGTTGACGTTGATCAGGAAATCTCCACGATGAACCTTTCAATTACTTCAAGAAGGACTTTTGTCAAAAAAAAAAAAAAAACACAAAAAAAGGAATTGATTTAAGAGCAAATATGGATTATTCTTTTTTCTTTACGAAGCTACAGAAGTGACTCGGTCAGGAGCAGTGAGTAATTTTCTATTCTTCTTTTGCTATTTGACTTTAACGACAGAGACTTTAACAGGTTAGGATTATTGTGAGACCGAATGCAATAAAATGTTTATGCGTTTAAGACATACAGTAACCAGTCGTTTACCTTGATACTCGACAAGACAGCTACTTTGACATATGAGCATTTGACAGTTTAATACAAAAAGACGCGAACTCCTTTAAGCTTAGCCGTGCTCACGGGCTATCGGGGCATATATTGGTCCTCGTCGCGTTTCAAGTTCATGATGGCTGCAGTCCAACTAATAATCATACGGTAGCAGATGAATTCAAGACTGAAAACACTGCGTTGCATGGGTTTTGCTGTGAAAACCAAAGGCCAATCTTGGACTTTGTTCAGTCCGCAGAAAGACACTTACTATACACACTTCTACGCTGAAATCATGTAGCATTAGCAGTGTACGTTAATATTCTCTTAATGTTTGTTTTTAACAATGTGAACACGAGAAAACTTCATATAAATTAATAGAATCAAATCAGTCTTAATTGTAAATAATAGTGATTTATTTATTTATTTATACGATTCATTCATTTAAATGCATTTTGTTGAACCCACTGGGGACTGTTGAATTGTTCCTGCAGTGAAATGACGTCACACGCCGAACAAGGAGCTTCCGTTTGTAATAGCTGGATTCTGATTTTGCCAGTGCGAAATGCACACGTCATGCAATCAACACGCTTGTTTCCCTGGCAGCCTGGCAGCTTGCATTATTTTGCCCGGCAAAGGCATGACTGATACAGTACTATAATTACGTTTAATAACTTTAACATTGCCCCCAGCCCAAACCGATGGCCAGCATAGGCTCGGCTCCCGGGTATTCCACAAAGGTCCGCCCTGTCGCCCCCGACTTCGTTCACTGCCGTATAGCATGAGCTCGCCCGGTATCGTCCGATCTCGGAAGCTAAGCAGGGGCCTGTCGGGTTAGTACACGGATGGGAGACCTTGCGATCAGCTTTTTTGCTTTTTTAAAGCTACGTTTAAACAAAAAAAGATTGGTAAAATAAATTAAAACAAAATAAGAAACCTTTGTTTAAATGTAGCTTAAATAAATGGATTGCAACAACACTGTAAAAAGTAATACCTAGATCTAACTTATAAAAAGTGAGGCAAGTGACTGCATGGGAAGTTTTAGGTTGAGTCAACTTTCAACCTTTTTTAAGTATATTGAACACACTAACATTACTTAAAATGAATGCAATAAAATTGAGTTGAGTTAACTAATTGTGCTAGTATTACTCAGTTAGATAAACCTTCTTTTCTTGGTACAGGTAGCGTATTTATGGTTAGTTGTTGTTTTTTATGCCGTCAGATGAGGGCTAGAAACGTTTATTCAAACAACACACCCACTCAGTTTCGTTTTGGGCAGCTGTAAAGCGTGACATACTTCAGTATGCAGTCTATGCACAAGCACCAGTCTTCTGAACAATGGTAACTACAAAACTCAAAGAAGAAACAGAAACTCTTCAAAATATCGAAGATAAATGAACATTAAACACTAACAAGTCTTTCTTTTTAGTTAAAAACAAAACAAAAAAAGTTTCAATTCAATTTTCACTCTCCAAATGCAGTCCCATGCAAAGCATGCTGGGAACTGCAAGTCCACTGCCTAGTTAGTTGTGTTTACTCAAATAATTCATGTAGTTTTAACACAAAATTAATAAGTTAATTTCTTTCTTACAAATTTAAATTGATTGTAGATAATAAAATTAAGTTGAATTTACTCAATAATGTGCTCATTTAGAATTAATCAATTTATTCAATTTTTTATTTTATTTTAACTCATATTTTGATTAAAAAAACAAGAATTAATTTTTTTTAATACAGTTTACTCAATAAATTTTTTTAAAATCTACTAAGGCACAGAAACACTTTTTACAGTGAACTTGCCCTCAAACATTACTTAAATTAAATGAATCCATTTTTTTCAGTGTTGCGAAGCAAGAATGTTTTTATCGGGTGACCAAGGCTACTTTAGCGGGTCCATAATGTATGGGTGAATTTTAAACCTGTCTAATTGTCACATACGATTTGCTGCATGTTAATGAAGCAAAATATCTAATGTTAACTGCTTTACCTTTCGTTGACGTTGATCAGGAAATCTCCACGATGAACCTTTCAATTACTTCAAGAAGGACTTTTGTCAAAAAAAAAAAAAAAAACACAAAAAAAGGAATTGATTTAAGAGCAAATATGGATTATTCTTTTTTCTTTACGAAGCTACAGAAGTGACTCGGTCAGGAGCAGTGAGTAATTTTCTATTCTTCTTTTGCTATTTAACTTTAACGACAGAGACTTTAACAGGTTAGGATTATTGTGAGACCGAATGCAATAAAATGTTTATGCGTTTAAGACATACAGTAACCAGTCGTTTACCTTGATACTCGACAAGACAGCTACTTTGACATATGAGCATTTGACAGTTTAATACAAAAAGACGCGAACTCCTTTAAGCTTAGCCGTGCTCACGGGCTATCGGGGCATATATTGGTCCTCGTCGCGTTTCAAGTTCATGATGGCTGCAGTCCAACTAATAATCATACGGTAGCAGATGAATTCAAGACTGAAAACACTGCGTTGCATGGGTTTTGCTGTGAAAACCAAAGGCCAATCTTGGACTTTGTTCAGTCCGCAGAAAGACAATTACTATACACACTTCTACGCTGAAATCATGTAGCATTAGCAGTGTACGTTAATATTCTCTTAATGTTTGTTTTTAACAATGTGAACACGAGAAAACTTCATATAAATTAATAGAATCAAATCAGTCTTAATTGTAAATAATAGTGATTTATTTATTTATTTATACGATTCATTCATTTAAATGCATTTTGTTGAACCCGCTGGGGACTGTTGAATTGTTCCCGCAGTGAAATGACGTCACACGCCGAACAAGGAGCTTCCGTTTGTAATAGCTGGATTCTGATTTTGCCAGTGCGAAATGCACACGTCATGCAATCAACACGCTTGTTTCCCTGGCAGCCTGGCAGCTTGCATTATTTTGCCCGGCAAAGGCATGACTGATACAGTACTATAATTACGTTTAATAACTTTAACATTGCCCCCAGCCCAAACCGATGGCCAGCATAGGCTCGGCTCCCGGGTATTCCACAAAGGTCCGCCCTGTCGCCCCCGACTTCGTTCACTGCCGTATAGCATGAGCTCGCCCGGTATCGTCCGATCTCGGAAGCTAAGCAGGGGCCTGTCGGGTTAGTACACGGATGGGAGACCTTGCGATCAGCTTTTTTTCTTTTTTAAAGCTACGTTTAAACAAAAAAAGATTGGTAAAATAAATTAAAACAAAATAAGAAACCTTTGTTTAAATGTAGCTTAAATAAATGGATTGCAACAACTTGCCCTCAAACATTACTTAAATTAAATGAATCCATTTTTTTCAGTGTTGCGAAGCAAGAATGTTTTTATCGGGTGACCAAGGCTACTTTAGCGGGTCCATAATGTATGGGTGAATTTTAAACCTGTCTAATTGTCACATACGATTTGCTGCATGTTAATGAAGCAAAATATCTAATGTTAACTGCTTTACCTTTCGTTGACGTTGATCAGGAAATCTCCACGATGAACCTTTCAATTACTTCAAGAAGGACTTTTGTCAAAAAAAAAAAAAAAAAAAACACAAAAAAAGGAATTGATTTAAGAGCAAATATGGATTATTCTTTTTTCTTTACGAAGCTACAGAAGTGACTCGGTCAGGAGCAGTGAGTAATTTTCTATTCTTCTTTTGCTATTTAACTTTAACGACAGAGACTTTAACAGGTTAGGATTATTGTGAGACCGAATGCAATAAAATGTTTATGCGTTTAAGACATACAGTAACCAGTCGTTTACCTTGATACTCGACAAGACAGCTACTTTGACATATGAGCATTTGACAGTTTAATACAAAAAGACGCGAACTCCTTTAAGCTTAGCCGTGCTCACGGGCTATCGGGGCATATATTGGTCCTCGTCGCGTTTCAAGTTCATGATGGCTGCAGTCCAACTAATAATCATACGGTAGCAGATGAATTCAAGACTGAAAACACTGCGTTGCATGGGTTTTGCTGTGAAAACCAAAGGCCAATCTTGGACTTTGTTCAGTCCGCAGAAAGACAATTACTATACACACTTCTACGCTGAAATCATGTAGCATTAGCAGTGTACGTTAATATTCTCTTAATGTTTGTTTTTAACAATGTGAACACGAGAAAACTTCATATAAATTAATAGAATCAAATCAGTCTTGATTGTAAATAATAGTGATTTATTTATTTATTTATACGATTCATTCATTTAAATGCATTTTGTTGAACCCGCTGGGGACTGTTGAATTGTTCCCGCAGTGAAATGACGTCACACGCCGAACAAGGAGCTTCCGTTTGTAATAGCTGGATTCTGATTTTGCCAGTGCGAAATGCACACGTCATGCAATCAACACGCTTGTTTCCCTGGCAGCCTGGCAGCTTGCATTATTTTGCCCGGCAAAGGCATGACTGATACAGTACTATAATTACGTTTAATAACTTTAACATTGCCCCCAGCCCAAACCGATGGCCAGCATAGGCTCGGCTCCCGGGTATTCCACAAAGGTCCGCCCTGTCGCCCCCGACTTCGTTCACTGCCGTATAGCATGAGCTCGCCCGGTATCGTCCGATCTCGGAAGCTAAGCAGGGGCCTGTCGGGTTAGTACACGGATGGGAGACCTTGCGATCAGCTTTTTTTCTTTTTTAAAGCTACGTTTAAACAAAAAAAGATTGGTAAAATAAATTAAAACAAAATAAGAAACCTTTGTTTAAATGTAGCTTAAATAAATGGATTGCAACAACTTGCCCTCAAACATTACTTAAATTGAATGAATCCATTTTTTTCAGTGTTGCGAAGCAAGAATGTTTTTATCGGGTGACCAAGGCTACTTTAGCGGGTCCATAATGTATGGGTGAATTTTAAACCTGTCTAATTGTCACATACGATTTGCTGCATGTTAATGAAGCAAAATATCTAATGTTAACTGCTTTACCTTTCGTTGACGTTGATCAGGAAATCTCCACGATGAACCTTTCAATTACTTCAAAAAGAACTTTTGTCAAAAAAAAAAAAAACACAAAAAAAGGAATTGATTTAAGAGCAAATATGGATTATTCTTTTTTCTTTACGAAGCTACAGAAGTGACTCGGTCAGGAGCAGTGAGTAATTTTCTATTCTTCTTTTGCTATTTAACTTTAACGACAGAGACTTTAACAGGTTAGGATTATTGTGAGACCGAATGCAATAAAATGTTTATGCGTTTAAGACATACAGTAACCAGTCGTTTACCTTGATACTCGACAAGACAGCTACTTTGACATATGAGCATTTGACAGTTTAATACAAAAAGACGCGAACTCCTTTAAGCTTAGCCGTGCTCACGGGCTATCGGGGCATATATTGGTCCTCGTCGCGTTTCAAGTTCATGATGGCTGCAGTCCAACTAATAATCATACGGTAGCAGATGAATTCAAGACTGAAAACACTGCGTTGCATGGGTTTTGCTGTGAAAACCAAAGGCCAATCTTGGACTTTGTTCAGTCCGCAGAAAGACAATTACTATACACACTTCTACGCTGAAATCATGTAGCATTAGCAGTGTACGTTAATATTCTCTTAATGTTTGTTTTTAACAATGTGAGCACGAGAAAACTTCATATAAATTAATAGAATCAAATCAGTCTTAATTGTAAATAATAGTGATTTATTTATTTATTTATACGATTCATTCATTTAAATGCATTTTGTTGAACCCGCTGGGGACTGTTGAATTGTTCCCGCAGTGAAATGACGTCACACGCCGAACAAGGAGCTTCCGTTTGTAATAGCTGGATTCTGATTTTGCCAGTGCGAAATGCACACGTCATGCAATCAACACGCTTGTTTCCCTGGCAGCCTGGCAGCTTGCATTATTTTGCCCGGCAAAGGCATGACTGATACAGTACTATAATTACGTTTAATAACTTTAACATTGCCCCCAGCCCAAACCGATGGCCAGCATAGGCTCGGCTCCCGGGTATTCCACAAAGGTCCGCCCTGTCGCCCCCGACTTCGTTCACTGCCGTATAGCATGAGCTCGCCCGGTATCGTCCGATCTCGGAAGCTAAGCAGGGCATGTATGTATCGCTGCAGCCCGGAGACTGCAAGTGGGAGGAGCTTACGCCGCAAGTGGGAGGAGCTAACGCCGCAAGTGGGAGGGATTTCATAAATGTGCAAGTAGGAGGAGTTTACGCCGCAAATGGGACGGCGGTGAATGAGAATGACAGGAAGTAGCGACAGTAATGAAAATAAAAGATCAAATATCACGTTCCTCATCATGGTCTGATTTCTTACAGCTTTGTTATTATTGTGTGTGTCCAATACCACTCACTGTCAATGATGAGGTCACGTTTTACACCTTTTTTACACTTAAAGTGATGGCGTTTTAAATTCATCAGGCTGTAGGCCTTATTCAAACACATTTCTGAAGCTCCATATATCAATATTAAGTAAATGAACATATGAAAATGTGATGCAACTGGACTTAGTGAAGTGAATGTGTAAATACATGAAAAACATGTGGCTAATGTAAAATAAAGTTACCATCCATATTTACTGCATTTTTTAAAAAAATAGCAGACTAATGTTTTTCTGAACGTGTTACACTAAACACTTAAAATTTAGTCTTTTATTATTAAATTTATTCTTTTATTAAAATGTATTATTTTAATATGATTTCATTATTATATATTATGTATCTGTATTATTATTCTTTATATTCATAAAAACTGTAAAGCAAGCTTACACCTTCATTTCAACAACACGCTAACATGTGAAAGCGGGTTTCTTCTTTGTTTTCTGATCGATCGCAACAAAACTTACACATTAGCGCCACCAACTGTGGAGCATAAACCAATAGCTGCTACAGGTGATATAAATAAACCAATCAAAATCCTCTGGAAGTTTGTACAGCCCACTTGCGGGTAAAGCTCCACCCACTTGCTGCTAACCCTCCCATTTGCAGCTGGCTCCGACCTCCGTTTATACCCATCTCAAGCAGGGGCCTGTCGGGTTAGTACACGGATGGGAGACCTTGCGATCAGCTTTTTTTTCTTTTTTAAAGCTACGTTTAAACAAAAAAAGATTGGTAAAATAAATTAAAACAAAATAAGAAACCTTTGTTTAAATGTAGCTTAAATAAATGGATTGCAACAACTTGCCCTCAAACATTACTTAAATTAAATGAATCCATTTTTTTCAGTGTTGCGAAGCAAGAATGTTTTTATCGGGTGACCAAGGCTACTTTAGCGGGTCCATAATGTATGGGTGAATTTTAAACCTGTCTAATTGTCACATACGATTTGCTGCATGTTAATGAAGCAAAATATCTAATGTTAACTGCTTTACCTTTCGTTGACGTTGATCAGGAAATCTCCACGATGAACCTTTCAATTACTTCAAGAAGGACTTTTGTCAAAAAAAAAAAAAAAAAACACAAAAAAAGGAATTGATTTAAGAGCAAATATGGATTATTCTTTTTTCTTTACGAAGCTACAGAAGTGACTCGGTCAGGAGCAGTGAGTAATTTTCTATTCTTCTTTTGCTATTTAACTTTAACGACAGAGACTTTAACAGGTTAGGATTATTGTGAGACCGAATGCAATAAAATGTTTATGCGTTTAAGACATACAGTAACCAGTCGTTTACCTTGATACTCGACAAGACAGCTACTTTGACATATGAGCATTTGACAGTTTAATACAAAAAGACGCGAACTCCTTTAAGCTTAGCCGTGCTCACGGGCTATCGGGGCATATATTGGTCCTCGTCGCGTTTCAAGTTCATGATGGCTGCAGTCCAACTAATAATCATACGGTAGCAGATGAATTCAAGACTGAAAACACTGCGTTGCATGGGTTTTGCTGTGAAAACCAAAGGCCAATCTTGGACTTTGTTCAGTCCGCAGAAAGACAATTACTATACACACTTCTACGCTGAAATCATGTAGCATTAGCAGTGTACGTTAATATTCTCTTAATGTTTGTTTTTAACAATGTGAACACGAGAAAACTTCATATAAATTAATAGAATCAAATCAGTCTTAATTGTAAATAATAGTGATTTATTTATTTATTTATACGATTCATTCATTTAAATGCATTTTGTTGAACCCGCTGGGGACTGTTGAATTGTTCCCGCAGTGAAATGACGTCACACGCCGAACAAGGAGCTTCCGTTTGTAATAGCTGGATTCTGATTTTGCCAGTGCGAAATGCACACGTCATGCAATCAACACGCTTGTTTCCCTGGCAGCCTGGCAGCTTGCATTATTTTGCCCGGCAAAGGCATGACTGATACAGTACTATAATTACGTTTAATAACTTTAACATTGCCCCCAGCCCAAACCGATGGCCAGCATAGGCTCGGCTCCCGGGTATTCCACAAAGGTCCGCCCTGTCGCCCCCGACTTCGTTCACTGCCGTATAGCATGAGCTCGCCCGGTATCGTCCGATCTCGGAAGCTAAGCAGGGGCCTGTCGGGTTAGTACACGGATGGGAGACCTTGCGATCAGCTTTTTTTCTTTTTTAAAGCTACGTTTAAACAAAAAAAGATTGGTAAAATAAATTAAAACAAAATAAGAAACCTTTGTTTAAATGTAGCTTAAATAAATGGATTGCAACAACTTGCCCTCAAACATTACTTAAATTGAATGAATCCATTTTTTTCAGTGTTGCGAAGCAAGAATGTTTTTATCGGGTGACCAAGGCTACTTTAGCGGGTCCATAATGTATGGGTGAATTTTAAACCTGTCTAATTGTCACATACGATTTGCTGCATGTTAATGAAGCAAAATATCTAATGTTAACTGCTTTACCTTTCGTTGACGTTGATCAGGAAATCTCCACGATGAACCTTTCAATTACTTCAAGAAGGACTTTTGTCAAAAAAAAAAAAAAAAACACAAAAAAAGGAATTGATTTAAGAGCAAATATGGATTATTCTTTTTTCTTTACGAAGCTACAGAAGTGACTCGGTCAGGAGCAGTGAGTAATTTTCTATTCTTCTTTTGCTATTTAACTTTAACGACAGAGACTTTAACAGGTTAGGATTATTGTGAGACCGAATGCAATAAAATGTTTATGCGTTTAAGACATACAGTAACCAGTCGTTTACCTTGATACTCGACAAGACAGCTACTTTGACATATGAGCATTTGACAGTTTAATTCAAAAAGACGCGAACTCCTTTAAGCTTAGCCGTGCTCACGGGCTATCGGGGCATATATTGGTCCTCGTCGCGTTTCAAGTTCATGATGGCTGCAGTCCAACTAATAATCATACGGTAGCAGATGAATTCAAGACTGAAAACACTGCGTTGCATGGGTTTTGCTGTGAAAACCAAAGGCCAATCTTGGACTTTGTTCAGTCCGCAGAAAGACAATTACTATACACACTTCTACGCTGAAATCATGTAGCATTAGCAGTGTACGTTAATATTCTCTTAATGTTTGTTTTTAACAATGTGAACACGAGAAAACTTCATATAAATTAATAGAATCAAATCAGTCTTAATTGTAAATAATAGTGATTTATTTATTTATTTATACGATTCATTCATTTAAATGCATTTTGTTGAACCCGCTGGGGACTGTTGAATTGTTCCCGCAGTGAAATGACGTCACACGCCTTCTTCTTCTTCTTCTTCTTTCCGTTTAATGGCTGCTCACTCCTTGGGAGTATTACTGCCACCTACTGTATAACTTGCGCATATGTGTAATGGATCTGAATTGTGAAGAACAAAAAAAAAAAAAAAAAAAAAAAAAAAAAAAAACCCTTTTGACACCCCAGAGGATCCGAGCCCAAGCTTCAGCTGACGCTGCGTGTTCAGCTCCTCCAGCTTCCACATTGAGCTCCTCAACCTCCTGGATGTTCAGAGCAACTTGCTCCTCCTCCTAGATCCTGTGATCTAGTCCTGTACGCTCTAGAAATATCATCACCTCCTTAAGCCTCTCTATATCCCTCAAACCCTCTCCCAATAAGTCCTTTATACTCACTGGCCTATTCTTTATATTACTAAAGAGACCACTACGCTGTTCTTCATATTTACTACACTTAAAAAGCACATGTTCTACTGTTTCAACACCATCACATTCATCACACATACCATTCTCATGCTTCCCCATTAATGCCAGTGTTGAATTTAACCCTGTATGACCCATCCTTAATCTAGAAATCCTTACTTCTTCCTTTCTATATCTTCCATAACACGATTCTTTATTCCTCACTGATTTTACAATATTATAATACCACCTACCTGTACTGCTACTTTCCCATCTTTGTTGCCATATTCTTATCACTTCTCTATTAATTACTGATCTAACTTCATTTCTTCCTAAAGGAATCTTAATATCTACCATATCTTTCCCTAACGCCTCTTTTGCCAAAGTATCCGCTATTTCATTTCCTACTATCCCAATATGTGCCGGTACCCAACAAAAATATACAATTATACCCTCTATATTAAGCCTATATAATAAAGTATAAATTTCTGCCAGCAGATCTTCTCTATCAGTTTTTGTTGACAATATACTTTTAAGTGCTGATGCAGAATCTGAGCAGATTACAGTCTGCATCCTATTTGGCTTAATCTGCTCTAACCACTGCAATGCTACTATTATAGCAGTTAGTTCAGCTGAATATACAGACAATTTGTCACTCAATCTTAAACTTACTCTTATCTCAAATTCTGAAATGTATACTCCTACTCCCACTTTCTCTTCCACTGGGTCTTTAGATCCATCTGTATACATCTGTATACAAGAATAAAAATTTTCTCTCATAAAACCATTAATAACATAACTATTAGTATATCTTCTTTCTGCTTTTTCCCGATCCTCAAGCACTCTCAATTCAACATTAGGTTCAGGAATATTCCATACTGATACCCCATTTAGTGGCATATTGGGGCAAATAGCTACATTTTCCAGTCTACATTCTTTAACCCACTGTTTATACTTCCATCCAAAACTATTCCATTATCCTTTTTATATTCCCAACAATCATTTAAAATTACTCGTGTGCGATGGCTCTTATCACAACCCTGCAAATTAACCCAGTACATCATTGTAAGTTTTTCCCTCCTTAAGTCTAGTGGCATCTCCCCCATTTCAACCCTGATGGCATCTAGAGGGGTTGACCTTATTGCTCCACTACAGATTCTAAGTGCCCTAGCCTGTATGTTATCCAACTTCTTTAGTACTGATTTTGCTGCAGCTCCATACACCGAACACCCATAATCTATACTAGACCGTATTAACGCTTGATATACATGTAATAGTGCACTTTTCCTTGCTCCCCACTCATATTTGGCTATTGACTTCATGCAATTTATTACTCCTTTGCACTTGTTCTCAATTTTCTTAATATGTCCATTCCATGTTAATTTTCCATCAAATATTAATCCAAGGTATTTAAACTCTGTCACTCTTTCTAATACTTGACCATATAACTTCAAAATCACTTGTTCCATTTTCCTTTTCTTTGTAAAAACCATATATTGGGTCTTTAATACTGAAAACTTCAGTCCCCATTCCACTGACCACCTTTCAACTTCATTTATTGCTTCTTGTACTCCTTTAACTACATTCCCTAAGTTCCTACCTCTTTTCCACACTGCACCATCATCTGCATATAATGCTCTCCCTATACTTGGTTTGATTCTTTCAAAAATATCATTAATCATTATATTAAATAGAATTGGACTAATTACACTTCCCTGTGGAGTCCCATTCAGGATGTCATGCACTGTTGACATTTCTTCCCCTATTCTAACCTGAAATGTTCGTTTAAACAAAAAATCTAATATCCAATTATACATTCTTCCCCCTATTCCGATTTTATCTAGCTTAATTAACAATCCCTCCCTCCATAAAGTATCATATGCCTTTTCAATATCAAAGAAAACAGCAACAAGATATTCTTTCATTATTAAAGCTTTTTTAACCTCATTCTCAAACAATAGCAAAGCATCCATTGTAGATCTTTTCTTCCTGAACCCACTTTGAGCTGATGATAAAAGTCCATTTTTCTCCAAAAAATAATTTAATCTTCTTACTATCATTTTTTCCATCACCTTACATAACGTAGATGTAAGAGCAATTGGCCTATAACTACTAGACTTTCTTGCATCTTTACCTGGTTTTGCAACTGGAATTACTATTGCATTCTTCCATTCCTTGGGTAATATGCCTTCATTCCATATCTGATTATACACATCTAATATTACTTTAATAGCTACGTCCGGTAGGTTTTTTAGCATACTATAGCTGATCCTGTCTCTTCCTGGTGTTGTATCCTTTGAATTGCTGATAGCAATTTTTAGCTCAAAAAGATTAAAATCAACATCCATGTTACTATCAACTTTTTGTTTTTTCATACAAACATTCTCATACATTTTACTTAACTCCTGTCTTCTTTTTAGAAACGCATCACTCAAGTTTTCAATACTATGTACTTTGGCAAACGTTTTGGCCAAGATTTCTGACTTTTCTTTATCTGTTCTGGCCACCTTTCCATCTTCCTCAATTACAGGAACTTGTTTATAATTATTAATACCATTCATTTTCCTTATCATTCTCCATACCACATGCATTCCAGTCTCTCTCCCAATTGTGTTACAGAACTCCTGCCATGCTTTCCTCTTTGCACTTTTAATTACCCTTCTTGCAGCTGCCCTTTTTTTCTGATAATCTATTACTGTATCTTGAGTTATGAGCCTTTTTAAAACCCGGAATGCCTTATTTCTTTCTTTAATTGCCACTGTACATTCTTCAGACCACCATGGAACATTTTTCTTTCTTTTCCCACTGCCTCTTATTAATGGTATAGATAGATTTGCTGCTAAAATGATTTCACTTACTATTTTACTGTATCTCTCCTCAATATTCCCTTCCAGGTTCATATCTTTGAAATTTTCTTCACACATCACACAAAACTCCTCCCACTTTGCCTGTTTAAATCCCCACCTTACACACTGACTATAGTTTTGTTTTTGCACTGCACTCTGAAACTCACACATTACAGGCCAGTGATCACTACCCAAATTTTCCTCTTGTACATTCCAAGTGCACTTACCAGCTAATGCAGCTGATGTTATTGTGAGATCTAGACACGACAAGCCGCCTTTGACTATATCCATTCTTGTTGGTTTCCCATCATTCAAAACCACTAATGAGTGCTCTTCTATAAATTCTTCAACAGCTATCCCGTTATTGTCTGTATTCTCACTACCCCATAGACCATTATGTGCATTAAAATCCCCACACATAATAATTGTACCTTGTGCACCACCCATCACCTCTTCTAATACACTATTATTTATTTCTTTGCATGGATTATAAAAATTTGATATTCTAATATCTTCATACCTCCCCATTATTTCTATACTTACACATTCTATATTACTGTTTGAATTTATTCTCTTGTATACTATACCTTCTTTAATAAATGTTGCACACCCTCCCCCTCTTCCAGTTTCTCTGTCTTTCCTCTCTACTACATATCCATTAATCTTAAAGTCCAAAGATTTATTTAGCCATGTCTCTTGAATACACATGACATCTGGTGAATTTTCTATATCTGTAATGTATTTTTTAAATTCTTGCCCATTTGCTATTAAACTCCTTGCATTCCAATGTAGTAATAGGAAAGACATTTTACTGCTAAGAATTGTTACTCTGAGTCATATCTATGGCAGCAGTTCCTTCATCCGCTTTAAAATCCCATGCACCTTCTCTGCTGAAACTGTTAACTTGAGAAACTTATTAGCACATCCTAAGATAATCTTGAATTTGTCCGATTTCTTTTCCACTTGTGATGTACCATTCACCACCGCACAAATGAATGCCACAAAGTCAATTTTATTTATCGTGATATGCAGATCTAGCTCATTTCTCCCAGGATTTACTTCTTTTTGAGAATAGGATTCCATCCTATTTCCTTTTCACATTAGTTACCTTCGGCTCAGCTTTACCTTTATCTCTTATTTTACACATAGCCTCTGCATATGTTAAATTTTGCACTACTTTTATTTTTTGTACTTCACGAGCTTCTTGTTGTACAGGGCATCCTGCATATGCTGCGCTATGACCTCCGCCACAGTTACAGCATTTAATCTCTACGCCCTCCTCACACTCGCCGTACTCATGTTCCCCCCCGCATTTTACACATCTCATTCTTCCTTTACAAAGATTTGCAGTGTGACCCATCCGTTGGCACTTAAAGCACCTCAAAGGTGGAGGTATGAACTCTCGCACCAAGAAGCTAACAAATCCTAGCTTCACTCTTGTAGGCAGATTACTCCCTTCAAACTGAATCATCACGCTCATACTGTCGCATCTTTTGTTGTCTTTCCACATCTTTAATCTCCTAGCAGAGACAACTGTGCCTCCACTTAAACATCCCTTAATATCATCCACACTTACATTGAGAGGTACTCCTGAAATAACCCCTCTGATTCCACTACCTATTTCTGTGCATGATATCTTTCCTCCTGCCAGTGATTTCATTTTCAGAATTTTTTGTTTTTGCTTTTCATCATTACATTTAATCATTATTCTTCCATTGTTTAGACAAGCTACAGCTTTCACTACTCCTATCTCTTTTTCAATTGCTTTCGATAATTTAATAGGATGAGTTTGTTGTTCTGACTGTTTAGCAAAAGTAATCATGACTTTGATTTCTCTTTCTTCCATCTCTTTATTAGCTCCACTTCTTGTTTGTTTTACTTTATTGATTACTAATTCACAATCAGATCCATCACCCATGCTGCCCTTTTTCTTCCTTTTTTTATATCGTACTTCCTGATAATCCATTTCTTGGTAATTTTCGCCATCCGATGTATCTCCCCACGCTGTCTCTCCTTCCGCCGCCATTTTTCCAAAAAAACCGTCTTCCGAAACGGCCGCCAAAATGCGGACGTTGCACTCAATTGGCCACGACGTCACACGCCGAACAAGGAGCTTCCGTTTGTAATAGCTGGATTCTGATTTTGCCAGTGCGAAATGCACACGTCATGCAATCAACACGCTTGTTTCCCTGGCAGCCTGGCAGCTTGCATTATTTTGGCCGGCAAAGGCATGACTGATACAGTACTATAATTACGTTTAATAACTTTAACATTGCCCCCAGCCCAAACCGATGGCCAGCATAGGCTCGGCTCCCGGGTATTCCACAAAGGTCCGCCCTGTCGCCCCCGACTTCGTTCACTGCCGTATAGCATGAGCTCGCCCGGTATCGTCCGATCTCGGAAGCTAAGCAGGGGCCTGTCGGGTTAGTACACGGATGGGAGACCTTGCGATCAGCTTTTTTTCTTTTTTAAAGCTACGTTTAAACAAAAAAAGATTGGTAAAATAAATTAAAACAAAATAAGAAACCTTTGTTTAAATGTAGCTTAAATAAATGGATTGCAACAACTTGCCCTCAAACATTACTTAAATTGAATGAATCCATTTTTTTCAGTGTTGCGAAGCAAGAATGTTTTTATCGGGTGACCAAGGCTACTTTAGCGGGTCCATAATGTATGGGTGAATTTTAAACCTGTCTAATTGTCACATACGATTTGCTGCATGTTAATGACGCAAAATATCTAATGTTAACTGCTTTACCTTTCGTTGACGTTGATCAGGAAATCTCCACGATGAACCTTTCAATTACTTCAAGAAGGACTTTTGTCAAAAAAAAAAAAAAAACACAAAAAAAGGAATTGATTTAAGAGCAAATATGGATTATTCTTTTTTCTTTACGAAGCTACAGAAGTGACTCGGTCAGGAGCAGTGAGTAATTTTCTATTCTTCTTTTGCTATTTAACTTTAACGACAGAGACTTTAACAGGTTAGGATTATTGTGAGACCGAATGCAATAAAATGTTTATGCGTTTAAGACATACAGTAACCAGTCGTTTACCTTGATACTCGACAAGACAGCTACTTTGACATATGAGCATTTGACAGTTTAATACAAAAAGACGCGAACTCCTTTAAGCTTAGCCGTGCTCACGGGCTATCGGGGCATATATTGGTCCTCGTCGCGTTTCAAGTTCATGATGGCTGCAGTCCAACTAATAATCATACGGTAGCAGATGAATTCAAGACTGAAAACACTGCGTTGCATGGGTTTTGCTGTGAAAACCAAAGGCCAATCTTGGACTTTGTTCAGTCCGCAGAAAGACAATTACTATACACACTTCTACGCTGAAATCATGTAGCATTAGCAGTGTACGTTAATATTCTCTTAATGTTTGTTTTTAACAATGTGAACACGAGAAAACTTCATATAAATTAATAGAATCAAATCAGTCTTAATTGTAAATAATAGTGATTTATTTATTTATTTATACGATTCATTCATTTAAATGCATTTTGTTGAACCCGCTGGGGACTGTTGAATTGTTCCCGCAGTGAAATGACGTCACACGCCGAACAAGGAGCTTCCGTTTGTAATAGCTGGATTCTGATTTTGCCAGTGCGAAATGCACACGTCATGCAATCAACACGCTTGTTTCCCTGGCAGCCTGGCAGCTTGCATTATTTTGCCCGGCAAAGGCATGACTGATACAGTACTATAATTACGTTTAATAACTTTAACATTGCCCCCAGCCCAAACCGATGGCCAGCATAGGCTCGGCTCCCGGGTATTCCACAAAGGTCCGCCCTGTCGCCCCCGACTTCGTTCACTGCCGTATAGCATGAGCTCGCCCGGTATCGTCCGATCTCGGAAGCTAAGCAGGGGCCTGTCGGGTTAGTACACGGATGGGAGACCTTGCGATCAGCTTTTTTTCTTTTTTAAAGCTACGTTTAAACAAAAAAAGATTGGTAAAATAAATTAAAACAAAATAAGAAACCTTTGTTTAAATGTAGCTTAAATAAATGGATTGCAACAACTTGCCCTCAAACATTACTTAAATTAAATGAATCCATTTTTTTCAGTGTTGCGAAGCAAGAATGTTTTTATCGGGTGACCAAGGCTACTTTAGCGGGTCCATAATGTATGGGTGAATTTTAAACCTGTCTAATTGTCACATACGATTTGCTGCATGTTAATGAAGCAAAATATCTAATGTTAACTGCTTTACCTTTCGTTGACGTTGATCAGGAAATCTCCACGATGAACCTTTCAATTACTTCAAGAAGGACTTTTGTCAAAAAAAAAAAAAAAACACAAAAAAAGGAATTGATTTAAGAGCAAATATGGATTATTCTTTTTTCTTTACGAAGCTACAGAAGTGACTCGGTCAGGAGCAGTGAGTAATTTTCTATTCTTCTTTTGCTATTTAACTTTAACGACAGAGACTTTAACAGGTTAGGATTATTGTGAGACCGAATGCAATAAAATGTTTATGCGTTTAAGACATACAGTAACCAGTCGTTTACCTTGATACTCGACAAGACAGCTACTTTGACATATGAGCATTTGACAGTTTAATACAAAAAGACGCGAACTCCTTTAAGCTTAGCCGTGCTCACGGGCTATCGGGGCATATATTGGTCCTCGTCGCGTTTCAAGTTCATGATGGCTGCAGTCCAACTAATAATCATACGGTAGCAGATGAATTCAAGACTGAAAACACTGCGTTGCATGGGTTTTGCTGTGAAAACCAAAGGCCAATCTTGGACTTTGTTCAGTCCGCAGAAAGACAATTACTATACACACTTCTACGCTGAAATCATGTAGCATTAGCAGTGTACGTTAATATTCTCTTAATGTTTGTTTTTAACAATGTGAACACGAGAAAACTTCATATAAATTAATAGAATCAAATCAGTCTTAATTGTAAATAATAGTGATTTATTTATTTATTTATACGATTCATTCATTTAAATGCATTTTGTTGAACCCGCTGGGGACTTTTGAATTGTTCCCGCAGTGAAATGACGTCACACGCCGAACAAGGAGCTTCCGTTTGTAATAGCTGGATTCTGATTTTGCCAGTGCGAAATGCACACGTCATGCAATCAACACGCTTGTTTCCCTGGCAGCCTGGCAGCTTGCATTATTTTGCCCGGCAAAGGCATGACTGATACAGTACTATAATTACGTTTAATAACTTTAACATTGCCCCCAGCCCAAACCGATGGCCAGCATAGGCTCGGCTCCCGGGTATTCCACAAAGGTCCGCCCTGTCGCCCCCGACTTCGTTCACTGCCGTATAGCATGAGCTCGCCCGGTATCGTCCGATCTCGGAAGCTAAGCAGGGGCCTGTCGGGTTAGTACACGGATGGGAGACCTTGCGATCAGCTTTTTTTCTTTTTTAAAGCTACGTTTAAACAAAAAAAGATTGGTAAAATAAATTAAAACAAAATAAGAAACCTTTGTTTAAATGTAGCTTAAATAAATGGATTGCAACAACTTGCCCTCAAACATTACTTAAATTAAATGAATCCATTTTTTTCAGTGTTGCGAAGCAAGAATGTTTTTATCGGGTGACCAAGGCTACTTTAGCGGGTCCATAATGTATGGGTGAATTTTAAACCTGTCTAATTGTCACATACGATTTGCTGCATGTTAATGAAGCAAAATATCTAATGTTAACTGCTTTACCTTTCGTTGACGTTGATCAGGAAATCTCCACGATGAACCTTTCAATTACTTCAAGAAGGACTTTTGTCAAAAAAAAAAAAAAAAAAAACACAAAAAAAGGAATTGATTTAAGAGCAAATATGGATTATTCTTTTTTCTTTACGAAGCTACAGAAGTGACTCGGTCAGGAGCAGTGAGTAATTTTCTATTCTTCTTTTGCTATTTAACTTTAACGACAGAGACTTTAACAGGTTAGGATTATTGTGAGACCGAATGCAATAAAATGTTTATGCGTTTAAGACATACAGTAACCAGTCGTTTACCTTGATACTCGACAAGACAGCTACTTTGACATATGAGCATTTGACAGTTTAATACAAAAAGACGCGAACTCCTTTAAGCTTAGCCGTGCTCACGGGCTATCGGGGCATATATTGGTCCTCGTCGCGTTTCAAGTTCATGATGGCTGCAGTCCAACTAATAATCATACGGTAGCAGATGAATTCAAGACTGAAAACACTGCGTTGCATGGGTTTTGCTGTGAAAACCAAAGGCCAATCTTGGACTTTGTTCAGTCCGCAGAAAGACAATTACTATACACACTTCTACGCTGAAATCATGTAGCATTAGCAGTGTACGTTAATATTCTCTTAATGTTTGTTTTTAACAATGTGAACACGAGAAAACTTCATATAAATTAATAGAATCAAATCAGTCTTAATTGTAAATAATAGTGATTTATTTATTTATTTATACGATTCATTCATTTAAATGCATTTTGTTGAACCCGCTGGGGACTGTTGAATTGTTCCCGCAGTGAAATGACGTCACACGCCGAACAAGGAGCTTCCGTTTGTAATAGCTGGATTCTGATTTTGCCAGTGCGAAATGCACACGTCATGCAATCAACACGCTTGTTTCCCTGGCAGCCTGGCAGCTTGCATTATTTTGCCCGGCAAAGGCATGACTGATACAGTACTATAATTACGTTTAATAACTTTAACATTGCCCCCAGCCCAAACCGATGGCCAGCATAGGCTCGGCTCCCGGGTATTCCACAAAGGTCCGCCCTGTCGCCCCCGACTTCGTTCACTGCCGTATAGCATGAGCTCGCCCGGTATCGTCCGATCTCGGAAGCTAAGCAGGGGCCTGTCGGGTTAGTACACGGATGGGAGACCTTGCGATCAGCTTTTTTTCTTTTTTAAAGCTACGTTTAAACAAAAAAAGATTGGTAAAATAAATTAAAACAAAATAAGAAACCTTTGTTTAAATGTAGCTTAAATAAATGGATTGCAACAACTTGCCCTCAAACATTACTTAAATTGAATGAATCCATTTTTTTCAGTGTTGCGAAGCAAGAATGTTTTTATCGGGTGACCAAGGCTACTTTAGCGGGTCCATAATGTATGGGTGAATTTTAAACCTGTCTAATTGTCACATACGATTTGCTGCATGTTAATGAAGCAAAATATCTAATGTTAACTGCTTTACCTTTCGTTGACGTTGATCAGGAAATCTCCACGATGAACCTTTCAATTACTTCAAGAAGGACTTTTGTCAAAAAAAAAAAAAAAACACAAAAAAAGGAATTGATTTAAGAGCAAATATGGATTATTCTTTTTTCTTTACGAAGCTACAGAAGTGACTCGGTCAGGAGCAGTGAGTAATTTTCTATTCTTCTTTTGCTATTTAACTTTAACGACAGAGACTTTAACAGGTTAGGATTATTGTGAGACCGAATGCAATAAAATGTTTATGCGTTTAAGACATACAGTAACCAGTCGTTTACCTTGATACTCGACAAGACAGCTACTTTGACATATGAGCATTTGACAGTTTAATTCAAAAAGACGCGAACTCCTTTAAGCTTAGCCGTGCTCACGGGCTATCGGGGCATATATTGGTCCTCGTCGCGTTTCAAGTTCATGATGGCTGCAGTCCAACTAATAATCATACGGTAGCAGATGAATTCAAGACTGAAAACACTGCGTTGCATGGGTTTTGCTGTGAAAACCAAAGGCCAATCTTGGACTTTGTTCAGTCCGCAGAAAGACAATTACTATACACACTTCTACGCTGAAATCATGTAGCATTAGCAGTGTACGTTAATATTCTCTTAATGTTTGTTTTTAACAATGTGAACACGAGAAAACTTCATATAAATTAATAGAATCAAATCAGTCTTAATTGTAAATAATAGTGATTTATTTATTTATTTATACGATTCATTCATTTAAATGCATTTTGTTGAACCCGCTGGGGACTGTTGAATTGTTCCCGCAGTGAAATGACGTCACACGCCGAACAAGGAGCTTCCGTTTGTAATAGCTGGATTCTGATTTTGCCAGTGCGAAATGCACACGTCATGCAATCAACACGCTTGTTTCCCTGGCAGCCTGGCAGCTTGCATTATTTTGCCCGGCAAAGGCATGACTGATACAGTACTATAATTACGTTTAATAACTTTAACATTGCCCCCAGCCCAAACCGATGGCCAGCATAGGCTCGGCTCCCGGGTATTCCACAAAGGTCCGCCCTGTCGCCCCCGACTTCGTTCACTGCCGTATAGCATGAGCTCGCCCGGTATCGTCCGATCTCGGAAGCTAAGCAGGGGCCTGTCGGGTTAGTACACGGATGGGAGACCTTGCGATCAGCTTTTTTTCTTTTTTAAAGCTACGTTTAAACAAAAAAAGATTGGTAAAATAAATTAAAACAAAATAAGAAACCTTTGTTTAAATGTAGCTTAAATAAATGGATTGCAACAACTTGCCCTCAAACATTACTTAAATTGAATGAATCCATTTTTTTCAGTGTTGCGAAGCAAGAATGTTTTTATCGGGTGACCAAGGCTACTTTAGCGGGTCCATAATGTATGGGTGAATTTTAAACCTGTCTAATTGTCACATACGATTTGCTGCATGTTAATGAAGCAAAATATCTAATGTTAACTGCTTTACCTTTCGTTGACGTTGATCAGGAAATCTCCACGATGAACCTTTCAATTACTTCAAGAAGGACTTTTGTCAAAAAAAAAAAAAAACACAAAAAAAGGAATTGATTTAAGAGCAAATATGGATTATTCTTTTTTCTTTACGAAGCTACAGAAGTGACTCGGTCAGGAGCAGTGAGTAATTTTCTATTCTTCTTTTGCTATTTAACTTTAACGACAGAGACTTTAACAGGTTAGGATTATTGTGAGACCGAATGCAATAAAATGTTTATGCGTTTAAGACATACAGTAACCAGTCGTTTACCTTGATACTCGACAAGACAGCTACTTTGACATATGAGCATTTGACAGTTTAATACAAAAAGACGCGAACTCCTTTAAGCTTAGCCGTGCTCACGGGCTATCGGGGCATATATTGGTCCTCGTCGCGTTTCAAGTTCATGATGGCTGCAGTCCAACTAATAATCATACGGTAGCAGATGAATTCAAGACTGAAAACACTGCGTTGCATGGGTTTTGCTGTGAAAACCAAAGGCCAATCTTGGACTTTGTTCAGTCCGCAGAAAGACAATTACTATACACACTTCTACGCTGAAATCATGTAGCATTAGCAGTGTACGTTAATATTCTCTTAATGTTTGTTTTTAACAATGTGAACACGAGAAAACTTCATATAAATTAATAGAATCAAATCAGTCTTAATTGTAAATAATAGTGATTTATTTATTTATTTATACGATTCATTCATTTAAATGCATTTTGTTGAACCCGCTGGGGACTTTTGAATTGTTCCCGCAGTGAAATGACGTCACACGCCGAACAAGGAGCTTCCGTTTGTAATAGCTGGATTCTGATTTTGCCAGTGCGAAATGCACACGTCATGCAATCAACACGCTTGTTTCCCTGGCAGCCTGGCAGCTTGCATTATTTTGCCCGGCAAAGGCATGACTGATACAGTACTATAATTACGTTTAATAACTTTAACATTGCCCCCAGCCCAAACCGATGGCCAGCATAGGCTCGGCTCCCGGGTATTCCACAAAGGTCCGCCCTGTCGCCCCCGACTTCGTTCACTGCCGTATAGCATGAGCTCGCCCGGTATCGTCCGATCTCGGAAGCTAAGCAGGGGCCTGTCGGGTTAGTACACGGATGGGAGACCTTGCGATCAGCTTTTTTTCTTTTTTAAAGCTACGTTTAAACAAAAAAAGATTGGTAAAATAAATTAAAACAAAATAAGAAACCTTTGTTTAAATGTAGCTTAAATAAATGGATTGCAACAACTTGCCCTCAAACATTACTTAAATTAAATGAATCCATTTTTTTCAGTGTTGCGAAGCAAGAATGTTTTTATCGGGTGACCAAGGCTACTTTAGCGGGTCCATAATGTATGGGTGAATTTTAAACCTGTCTAATTGTCACATACGATTTGCTGCATGTTAATGAAGCAAAATATCTAATGTTAACTGCTTTACCTTTCGTTGACGTTGATCAGGAAATCTCCACGATGAACCTTTCAATTACTTCAAGAAGGACTTTTGTCAAAAAAAAAAAAAAAAAACACAAAAAAAGGAATTGATTTAAGAGCAAATATGGATTATTCTTTTTTCTTTACGAAGCTACAGAAGTGACTCGGTCAGGAGCAGTGAGTAATTTTCTATTCTTCTTTTGCTATTTAACTTTAACGACAGAGACTTTAACAGGTTAGGATTATTGTGAGACCGAATGCAATAAAATGTTTATGCGTTTAAGACATACAGTAACCAGTCGTTTACCTTGATACTCGACAAGACAGCTACTTTGACATATGAGCATTTGACAGTTTAATTCAAAAAGACGCGAACTCCTTTAAGCTTAGCCGTGCTCACGGGCTATCGGGGCATATATTGGTCCTCGTCGCGTTTCAAGTTCATGATGGCTGCAGTCCAACTAATAATCATACGGTAGCAGATGAATTCAAGACTGAAAACACTGCGTTGCATGGGTTTTGCTGTGAAAACCAAAGGCCAATCTTGGACTTTGTTCAGTCCGCAGAAAGACAATTACTATACACACTTCTACGCTGAAATCATGTAGCATTAGCAGTGTACGTTAATATTCTCTTAATGTTTGTTTTTAACAATGTGAACATGAGAAAACTTCATATAAATTAATAGAATCAAATCAGTCTTAATTGTAAATAATAGTGATTTATTTATTTATTTATTTATTTATACGATTCATTCATTTAAATGCATTTTGTTGAACCCGCTGGGGACTGTTGAATTGTTCCCGCAGTGAAATGACGTCACACGCCGAACAAGGAGCTTCCGTTTGTAATAGCTGGATTCTGATTTTGCCGGTGCGAAATGCACACGTCATGCAATCAACACGCTTGTTTCCCTGGCAGCCTGGCAGCTTGCATTATTTTGGCCGGCAAAGGCATGACTGATACAGTACTATAATTACGTTTAATAACTTTAACATTGCCCCCAGCCCAAACCGATGGCCAGCATACTAGGCTCGGCTCCCGGGTATTCCACAAAGGTCCGCCCTGTCGCCCCCGACTTCGTTCACTGCCGTATAGCATGAGCTCGCCCGGTATCGTCCGATCTCGGAAGCTAAGCAGGGGCCTGTCGGGTTAGTACACGGATGGGAGACCTTGCGATCAGCCTTTTTTCTTTTTTAAAGCTACGTTTAAACAAAAAAAAGATTGGTAAAATAAATTAAAACAAAATAAGAAACCTTTGTTTAAATGTAGCTTAAATAAATGGATTGCAACAACTTGCCCTCAAACATTACTTAAATTAAATGAATCCATTTTTTTCAGTGTTGCGAAGCAAGAATGTTTTTATCGGGTGACCAAGGCTACTTTAGCGGGTCCATAATGTATGGGTGAATTTTAAACCTGTCTAATTGTCACATACGATTTGCTGCATGTTAATGAAGCAAAATATCTAATGTTAACTGCTTTACCTTTCGTTGACGTTGATCAGGAAATCTCCACGATGAACCTTTCAATTACTTCAAGAAGGACTTTTGTCAAAAAAAAAAAAAAAACACAAAAAAAGGAATTGATTTAAGAGCAAATATGGATTATTCTTTTTTCTTTACGAAGCTACAGAAGTGACTCGGTCAGGAGCAGTGAGTAATTTTCTATTCTTCTTTTGCTATTTAACTTTAACGACAGAGACTTTAACAGGTTAGGATTATTGTGAGACCGAATGCAATAAAATGTTTATGCGTTTAAGACATACAGTAACCAGTCGTTTACCTTGATACTCGACAAGACAGCTACTTTGACATATGAGCATTTGACAGTTTAATTCAAAAAGACGCGAACTCCTTTAAGCTTAGCCGTGCTCACGGGCTATCGGTGCATATATTGGTCCTCGTCGCGTTTCAAGTTCATGATGGCTGCAGTCCAACTAATAATCATACGGTAGCAGATGAATTCAAGACTGAAAACACTGCGTTGCATGGGTTTTGCTGTGAAAACCAAAGGCCAATCTTGGACTTTGTTCAGTCCGCAGAAAGACAATTACTATACACACTTCTACGCTGAAATCATGTAGCATTAGCAGTGTACGTTAATATTCTCTTAATGTTTGTTTTTAACAATGTGAACATGAGAAAACTTCATATAAATTAATAGAATCAAATCAGTCTTAATTGTAAATAATAGTGATTTATTTATTTATTTATTTATTTATACGATTCATTCATTTAAATGCATTTTGTTGAACCCGCTGGGGACTGTTGAATTGTTCCCGCAGTGAAATGACGTCACACGCCGAACAAGGAGCTTCCGTTTGTAATAGCTGGATTCTGATTTTGCCGGTGCGAAATGCACACGTCATGCAATCAACACGCTTGTTTCCCTGGCAGCCTGGCAGCTTGCATTATTTTGCCCGGCAAAGGCATGACTGATACAGTACTATAATTACGTTTAATAACTTTAACATTGCCCCCAGCCCAAACCGATGGCCAGCATACTAGGCTCGGCTCCCGGGTATTCCACAAAGGTCCGCCCTGTCGCCCCCGACTTCGTTCACTGCCGTATAGCATGAGCTCGCCCGGTATCGTCCGATCTCGGAAGCTAAGCAGGGGCCTGTCGGGTTAGTACACGGATGGGAGACCTTGCGATCAGCTTTTTTTCTTTTTTAAAGCTACGTTTAAACAAAAAAAGATTGGTAAAATAAATTAAAACAAAATAAGAAACCTTTGTTTAAATGTAGCTTCAATAAATGGATTGCAACAACTTGCCCTCAAACATTACTTAAATGGAATGAATCCATTTTTTTCAGTGTTGCGAAGCAAGAATGTTTTTATCGGGTGACCAAGGCTACTTTAGCGGGTCCATAATGTATGGGTGAATTTTAAACCTGTCTAATTGTCACATACGATTTGCTGCATGTTAATGAAGCAAAATATCTAATGTTAACTGCTTTACCTTTCGTTGACGTTGATCAGGAAATCTCCACGATGAACCTTTCAATTACTTCAAGAAGGACTTTTGTCAAAAAAAAAAAAAACACAAAAAAAGGAATTGATTTAAGAGCAAATATGGATTATTCTTTTTTCTTTACGAAGCTACAGAAGTGACTCGGTCAGGAGCAGTGAGTAATTTTCTATTCTTCTTTTGCTATTTAACTTTAACGACAGAGACTTTAACAGGTTAGGATTATTGTGAGACCGAATGCAATAAAATGTTTATGCGTTTAAGACATACAGTAACCAGTCGTTTACCTTGATACTCGACAAGACAGCTACTTTGACATATGAGCATTTGACAGTTTAATTCAAAAAGACGCGAACTCCTTTAAGCTTAGCCGTGCTCACGGGCTATCGGGGCATATATTGGTCCTCGTCGCGTTTCAAGTTCATGATGGCTGCAGTCCAACTAATAATCATACGGTAGCAGATGAATTCAAGACTGAAAACACTGCGTTGCATGGGTTTTGCTGTGAAAACCAAAGGCCAATCTTGGACTTTGTTCAGTCCGCAGAAAGACAATTACTATACACACTTCTACGCTGAAATCATGTAGCATTAGCAGTGTACGTTAATTAGGGGTCAAGCACCGAAGGTGCTGTGACACCTATTGGAATTGTTAGTATTATTATTATTATTATTCTGCTTCCTCTTCTTAGCCATTGGTGTCTATGGCAGCCCTATGAACCGTACATAGGAAAATGATGAAATTTGGCACAGTTGTAGAGGTGGTCCTGAAAAGTCAAGTGACCAAAAATGGGGTCTCTAGAAGTAACTCTATAGCGCCACCATCAGCTCAAAAATTCAATGTTCAAATGGTTATAACTGCTGATCCGCTTGATCTATGAAAATTCTACTTAGTACACGTGATTGCTCTCCTCATGCTTGTTGTTTTTAATACCTTACAGTAAAACTCCACCCATTACAGTAGCTGCCATTTTGAAATGTACAGTATTCCGTTTTTTCGCTACTCCTCCTTCAAATGTGGTTCAATTCTTATGAGATTTGGCACAGATGATCTTTGGAGTAAGCTGCATAGAAATGACCGAACAGAATTTTGATTTTTATCTTTGTTCAAAAATAATAAATGCGCAAACTTAACGAGGTTGACACAAAAATGGTTCTGAAGCTGTAGCTCAGTCATTCTTTGATCAATTGACATGAAATTTTGTACACTTCATGTGGACCATGAACATGGGGTCCATGCCAAATTTGGTGACAGCGCCACCTATGGGTCATGAGATAATAAAATAGGCTATTTTTGCCCATAACTTCTAAACTGTTTGTCAGAAAATTATGATCTTGATGTCTATGGATTGCTTACCTCATGCCGCATCTGTTGATGTGTATTATGCCGGGTTTGACCGAACCGCATGTCCGCCATTTTGAAATTTCACATAATATGTTATATTTTTTTAACTATTGGACATATCCGCACAAAAAATAGAAAGGAGCTTCGACATGATGTCCTGAAGGTACCTGGGAAGTCAGAGTACAGCGCCACCTAGGGGTTATAAACTATAACAGTTCTTATGGAACTGCTTATAACTTTTGAATACTTTGTCTGATATTATATTTTTGCCATCTTTACTCTTGTTGCTCCGCACTGCAGTGGTTCTGCTCTGCATTTGCTTTGCTTCGGGTTCGGGCTCTGTATTGCGGGCTTTCTGCGCTTTGCGCATTTGCTGCGTCGTGCGGTTTTTGCTGTGCTTTGGGTGCTCATTGCGCTGAAGGTGCTTGACCCCGTATCGCTGCTTGCAGCTATATTTAGGGGTCAAGCACCGAAGGTGCTGAGACACCTATTGTTTTTGTTAGTATTATTATTATTATTATTATTATTATTATTTTTCCCCAATGGGAGTCTATGGCAGCCCTATGAACCGTACATAGGAAAATGATGAAATTTGGCACAGTTGTAGAGGTGGTCATAAATAGTCATGTGACCAAAAATGGGGTCTTTAGCAGTAACTCTATAGCGCCACCAGTAGTCCAAAAAATCAATGTTCGAACTGTTATAACTAATGATACATTTGAACTATGAAAATTCTACTTAGTACACGTGATTGCTCTCATCGTGCTTATTGAATTTGATACTTTACAGTAAGACTCCACCCATTACAGTAGCGGCCATTTTGAAATGTACAGTATTTCGTTTTTTCGCTACTCCTCCTTAAAATGCGGTTCAATTCTTATGAGATTTGGCACAGATGATCTTTGGAGTGAGCTGCATAGAAATGACCGAACAGAATTTTGATATTGATCTTTGTTCAAAAGTAATAAATGCGCAAACTTAACGAGGTTGACGCAAAAATGGTTCTGAAGCTGTATCTCAGTCATTCTTTGATCAATTGAAATGAAATTTGGTACACTTCATGTGGACCATGAACTTGGGGTCCATGCCAAATTTGGTGACAGCGCCACCTATGGGTCATGAGATAGAAAAATAGGCTATTATTGCCCATAACTTCTGAACTGTTTGTCAGAAAAATATGATCTTGATGTCTATGGATTGCTTACCTCATGCCGCATCTGTCGATGTGAATTATGCCGGGTTTGACCGAACCGCCTGTCCGCCATTTTGAAATTTCAAATGAATTGTTATATTTTTTGAACTATTGGACATATCCGCGCAAAAAATGGTAAGGAGCTTCGACATGATGTCCTGAAGGTACATGGGAAGTCAGAGTACAGCGCCACCTAGGGGTTATAAACTATAACAGTTCTTATTGAACTGCTTATAACTTCTGAATACATTGTCTGATATACATTTTCTTTGTGAAATTGTATTCACTGTTTTATGCCGATCGCAACGATACCTTGTTTGTCATTTTCCAACATTATGTTCAGGTGTTATTGTAAGGCATATGGTAAATGATTTTTTCGCTACTCCTTTTACAAATTTTGTGTATTTGATGTCAGGTTCTGCTCGTATAATGTTTGGAGCAATCCGCACAGATGTGACCGAATAGATTTTTGATATTCTGTTCTCTTTCTTAGAAATACCACTCCGTGCCTGTGACGTTGTCTATTTGTCATAGTAATAAATTAATGTGACTGTATATTACATTGTATAGCATCACTATACATAATGATCTGCTTGTCTTCATTTTCACTTGAACTAATGTACATTGTATTTCTGTTATTTCTACTTCTGCTGTGTCAATTCTGCATCTTTGGTGATTGACATGTTAATCCTTTCAGCTCTCTAATCTCTTGTCTGCTGCCTCATGAACTGTGTAAACTGAGTGGCGCATCTAGTTAACCAATTGCATTTCGATTCTAAGTTCCTGGGTTCGAATCCCACCTGAGTCATGATGTTTTGTTCTTCCTCATCAATTCTTCTCAACCTGTCTGTAGTTCACATGTGTTCTATTTTTCCATGTTTGCTGTTGTTGCTCTGCATTGTGGTGCTTCTGCTGTGTCTTTCCTGCATCTTTGGTGATTGACATATGTTAATCCTTTTAGCTCTCTAATCTCTTGTCTGCTGCTTCATGAACTGTGTCAACTGAGTGGCGCATCTAGTTAACCACTTGCATTTAGATTCTAAGTTCCTGGGTTCGAATCCCACCTGAGTCATGATGTTTTGTTCTTCCTCATCAATTCTTCTCAACCTGTCTGTAGTTCACATGTGTTCTATTTTTCCATGTTTGCTGTTGTTGCTCTGCATTATGGTGGTTCTTGCTGTGCTTTGTGAGCTTGCTGTGCTTTGTGTGGTTGCTGTGCTTTGTGAGCTTGCTATGCTTTGTGTGCTTGCTGTGCTTTGTGTGCTTTGTGAGCTTGCTGTGCTTTGTGTGCCTGCTGTGATTTGTGTAATTGCTGTGCTTGCTGTGCTTTGTGTGCTTGCTGTGCTTTGTGTGCTTGCTGTGCTTTGTGTGCTTGCTGTGCTTTGTGTGCTTGCTGTTCTTTGTGAGCTTGCTGTGCTTTGTGTGCCTGCTGTGATTTGTGTAATTGCTGTGCTTTGTGTGCTTGCTGTGCATTGTGAGCTTGCTGTGCTTTGTGTGCTTGCTGTGCTTTGTGTGCTTGCTGTGCTTTGTGAGCTTGCTGTGCTTTGTGTGCCTGCTGTGATTTGTGTAATTGCTGTGCTTTGTGTGCTTGCTGTGCATTGTGAGCTTGCTGTGCTTTGTGTGCTTGCTGTGCTGTGTGTGCATTGCGCCGAAGGTGCTTGACCCCGTGTTGCTGCTTGCAGCTATATTGGTCATTGTTTCTGTTAGTAAATTTTTCTTCTTCCCCAATGGGAGTCTATGGCAGCCCTATGAACCGTACATAGGAAAATGATGAAATTTGGCACAGTTGTAGTAGTGGTCATAAATAGTCATGTGCCCAAAAATGGGGTCTCTAGCACTAACTCTATAGCGCCACCAGCAGTGCAAAAATTCAATGTTCAAATGGTTATAACTGCTGATCCGCTTGATCTATGAAAATTCTACTTAGTACACGTGATTGCTCTCCTCATGCTTGTTGTTTTTAATGCCTTACAGTAAAACTCCACCCATTACAGTAGTGGCCATTTTGAAATGTACAGTATTTCGTTTTTTCGCTACTCCTCCTTCAAATTTGGTTCAATTGTTATGAAATTTGACACAGGTGATCTTTGGAGTGAGCCGCACAGAAATGACCGAACAGAATTTTGATATTTATCTTTGTTCAAAAGTAATAAAGGCACAAACTTAACGAGGTTGACACAAAAATGGTTCTGAAGCTGTAGCTCGGTCAATCTTTGATCAATTGAAATGAAATTTGGTACGCTTCATATGGACCATGAACTGGTGGTCCATGCAAAATGTGATGACAGCGCCACCTATGGGTCATGAGATATGAAAGTAGGCTATTTTTGCCCATAACTTCTGAACTGTTTGTCTGATATATATATTCTTTGTGGAATTAGTTTCACTGGTTTATGCCGATCGCAACGATACCTCGTTTGTCATTTTCCAACATTCTTTTCATGTGTTATTGTAAGGCATATTGTAAATGATCTTTTCGCTACTCCTTTTACAAATTTTGTTTATTTTATGCCAGGTTCTGCTCGTATAATGTTTGGAGCAATCCGCACAGAAATGACCCAATAGATTTTTTATATTCTGTTCTCTTTCTTAGAAATATTGCTCCAAAGTTGACCGTGCCTGTGATGTTGTCTATTTGTCATAGTTAATTATGGTATATTACATTTCATAGCGTTTCTGTACAGAATGTTCTTCTTGTCTTCAACCTCACTTGAGCTTGTTGATTCTTATATAGCCTACATTATATTTCTGTTATATCTGCTCTGCTGTGTCATTTCTGCATCTGTGGTGATTGGCATTTGTCAATGCTTTCATCTCTGTACACTCTATTCTGCTGCATGAACTGTGTCAACTAAATGGCGTATCGTGTTAATGTTGTGGTTTTCCTTTTCCTCAAATAAAACAATCTTCAGTCTTAGGTTCTGATTTCAAGAGATAGACTTTTATTTTCCGGACAAAATAAGAAGCCGAGCCTGCCTGATTAAACCTCCCAGGACCAGTCAGGCCGGCCTGGGAGGAATCTTCAAACCAGTCTGAAGCTCTCAGCCAGGCTTGGTAAATATATATGGTCTTTGTCCCTCCCCTCCATATGCTTTAACAATACGTTTCTGTTCAGGCTTGTAACTTGAAGAATCACATGACAGTCCCCAGACCAGACCAGTGTCTTGGTCCCATGACCTATTTGACCCTTGGCTGTTTGCTAATACTAAAACCCTTTGTGCCTGCCTGTCCAGATGGCTCTCTAAACTACCCTGAAACCCGAATACACCCAGCTGGTCCAATAGCAATCCCATGGCAAACAAACTCCTGATCCGCATACAGCATAACACATGACATAATGCATAACTTCATGGAAAACAAATTGCATGTGATTATAATGGTGTGATTATAATGGTAAACTCATATTCATCATATAAATGTAGATTGGGATTAAAATAAAACTTCTTCATAATCCCCGCTCTGAGGCTTAATTTAGCCTCACCTTTCCTGTTTATTTTAATCCGGAGTGCAGTTTCATAATTCAGCGTTTCAATTATTAATATCTTGTGGCTAAAGAAAGCCACTATACCTTACCAATTACTAAATTATGCCACTGCACTTCGAACTATGGACAATAAGACAAACATCTTTCCATTCTCATTTTTACTTGAATGTAAAAGTAAAAGTACTTAAGCCCTAAACAGTTTGTGCGCAATTGGTTCTACGCTTACAGTTATCGTTTTAGCTATGTAGAGTATATGATAAAGCATCGTAAATGTAAAGTCAACGTTAATAAATCCAAGTAAAAAATAATAAAAACACAAGTAAAGTATGCATAATAAACACAAAATAAATGTTAAAGATTAATGTTCAAATTCAAAACGAGTAAATATAACTAATTGATACTGAATTGAAGCATAAAAACTCAAAAATTAAGTATAATAAACAAGTATAAATGTAAGTTAATTCAAATAAACAAAGTAAAGAGCAATAACCAATAATAAAACTAGGTAAAGATGGCATCAAAAACACAAATAAATGTAGATTAACTCGAATAACACAATAAAATGTGAACCACTAATATACTAAGTAAAGATTGCAACACAAATGAAAGTAAAATTACTCCAAATAAAACAATTAAATGTAAATAACCAATAATAAACTAATTAAAGATTGCATATTACACGCATAAATGTAATTAATTCAAATAAAACTAGTAAATGGAAATAACCCATAATACAACTAAGTAAATCATCCATAATAATTCTTGTTCACAATTTAAATTAATTTTTTCCATCCTCATCAGAGGTGCTTGAATTCTCGTTTACTATTTGTAAATTCATTACTGTCTTGTAACGTAATTCCTGATAACATTCTTGTTGATTTCAAGTAAATTTTTCCATCATATTTTAAATTTCATTTGGTTCTTTAACCAGACACCAATGCCTCATTTACCCACTAACCTCTAATTAAAATTGATTCAGTATATGTTATTATGTATTTTTAATGGCTGCATCTAGTTGTTATCCTAAGTTAATTAATGCCTTATTTGTAAACTTAATAATCTACTTTTTGATTGTAGTACTGTACATAATTTATTTATTCTGTATTCTTATTCTGACAAAACTTTATTAAATTCCTTATTTAGCTTAATCCCATGCCTTAATCTAATTTGGTATCCATTTGGTTGATCAACAGAATCTACATATAATTTATGATTAATTGTTGTGTTCATCCTTTTATAGGATCCTAAATACCCTTCTTTTGTAGTGATTTCTTGTCTCCATTATATTTAAGTACTTTTCCTCTCCCTCCTAATGATAACGAGGTCAAACATTTTCTTTTTCTATAAATCCAAAATAACTCTCCAATCGATATGATTGGATCTTCAAATATCTTCAATGTATATGTTTCTATGATTTGATTATATTATTCTTCTAATAGCATTTCTCTTCTCCCTTTTACACCTTAAGTTATACGTTTCGATGTCTTCATAATAGATCTAGAGGTTTTTTAGTTGATTCATTCAAAATTCCAGTTATAAAACATTTCCTATTTAATTTCCTTAAGTCTATAATTCCATAAGGCTTGTATATTTTGTAATCTTACTGTACCATTCAGAATTTTTTCTGTACCATTCTGAAATATCTATCCCTCCTTTTTTATTTTTAGTGTTTTGTTATTTACTTCCATTGACACAAATTTCCAAATTGTGGCCTACCAGATGTATTTTTAAACTCAGAATTTCCCAAAAGGCCTAAATATTATCCAGATAAATTGACCTTAAACTTTTTCTCGTAATCCATAAGAATTCTTGTTGAATGTATCACCCCAAAGTATGTGGACTTGAAAATGTTATTGCATTATTGAAATCTGGTTTTGCAAATATATTTCCTTAACTGTAAATATTCCCCATTTGTATCATTGTTATCTTTGGGATGTTTCCCATAAAATGTCCACCTTAAGTTCTCTGTTCAATGTCTTTATGTTTTCAGTCTTTCTTTCAGAGTCTGTTCCTTTGAAATTATTGCAGATATTTCACTGGGCCTCGTTTAAGGCAAAAGTCCATCGCCATGAAATTTAATTGACTGTAGCAATGCAAATCTTCTGTAGTAATCGGCTTCGTTTTTTTTTCAATTCAATTTCTTTTGACAATTTCTCTTTTTCACTTTTTCCTCTCGGTGCTCAAAACTTTGCTCTCCATCCGTCGGTATACTCGAATTGCTTTAACTTTGATTTGGTTTTGATGTTTCTTCTTTCATATCATTGGCATTCTTTCTCCTTCTCTCCTTCCTACGAGCTCTGCTATACAGTGGCTGCTCCTTCCACTTGGACATTCTGGAGCTGGTCTCATCTTGTCTCCCCCAGTTAGGCGCCCTGTGGCCGTGTTTGGCCTCCTCCGACCTCTCGACCCTCAGATAAGCTAGATCATCTCGCACAAGAGTCATGTTTCTCATCTCCTCCTCCACTCCTTTCAGCTTTTTCTGTACACAAATAACTCAATACATAGACAATTAGTTTGTTCATATAACACTTAATTCCAGATGTTTTTACAATACGCATAGGTCTATCTGCGAATATTTCATGCAGTGTTAAAGGTGTACGGTTGTTAGTTTACATGCTCACTAATACAAAGTAAAACATCAATTCTGTTACGATTAGTATTTTCACACATTTTGTTAAGTATGGCTTTGATGATTATTCCTTTTCTATACCATTTTATCTACCATCCTTTGTGATTATAGATGATAGTCAAATTTTTCTTCTCTCTTACCCGTCACATCAGTTTTTCCCTTTTTATCTCAACTCAAAATCTTTATTCTTCTCATGAATCAAATAATTCATTTTCATTCCACTTATTCGCCTCATGTACATCTATGATAATAATATTTATGACTGAGATTTCTTCACTTCTTATACAATTTAAAAAGATCTCCTGACACTCTGAGGCCCTTTTTAGCTTCCCCATCTGTTTGCCCCTGCTGGCAAAATCAACTGTTCTCCTGTGTCCCTATAACTCAATAACAACCAATCATTTTATCAACTTTTTAGCATTAATCAACCAAATTAACTTTCCGCATGTTGGAATAGTAGTTCCTCCATTCTAAACCTGTATAATATTTTCCCTTATAATTAAATACGTAAATGCAAGTATCTACTTCTTATGCAAATCCTAATTCACAGTAAAAATGTTTATCAAATGGAGAAACACTTGTAAGCAAAGTATGTAATTTTTTGGATCATCAATCTTTTCTTGTCATTAATTGCTCTTAAATCGTGACTAGATACAATTTAGATTTATTTCCTTAAATTGTATGTTTGTTACAATAATTTGTTATTTCTTTTTTCTATTCTCACAGCTTTTTCTTGTTTACCTATTATAGTATCCTATGGTGTGTTTTTTTTCAATTTATTTCTTTTATCTATTTTATTTTCCTTTCTGCCATAGCTGTTCGATGCCATTTATATTTGCTTTTTAGCTTAGTACCATCATTGGAGTTCTAACTTCCTCTGTAGAATACCAAATTCAAACCCCCCAATTTTCATTATGCATTTCTTCCTGTCAGATTAATAGGAGTTTGATTTGATTTCAGAAAAGGTAGTCACACCTAACAACATAAATTCTTGATCAGCCTTTAAATTTGTCTAGCTGATTTTCACCTAAAGATTGTATGTGTCCCTACAGTTATAAGGTCTTTTGCTAAACATTGAACGGCTGTTTCACTCTTTCCCCTCTTTCACTCAAAGGCTCGTATGAAAATGAAAAAGTATAGTCCAGTTTTTCTCTTGTCTCCAAGAACAATATTGTCTTTGTGGGTCTCTTTCTGGATTCCACTCAGTCTTTTTTTTTTTTCCGTGCAGTGCCCCCTTCACTGCTTGAGATCAGTTATAGTCCCATTCTTGTATGATGTGTTCTCAGTCCAGTTTATGAGTTCTCCTGTCTTTGCAACTGCAACACTTTGATGTCACACAGTTTTTGCCATTGTCTTTTCATCGCCAGCTTTTATTCACTTTCTTGAATGTCAAAGGATCAGAATGATCAGCCCACAAAGTTTTAGCTTGACCCATGCAAAATATTGCCTTTTGATTTAAAATAAAATTTATTTTGTGACCACCTTCCATCATCAGATGAAGACTCCTCTTCATTTTGTAATAATTTATCTTTGTATAATTTATCTGTGTCATTCACCTTTTAATAATTTTACTTTCCTTTTTATGTTTCTCTTTATTTAAACCTTTAATAAATAGGTCTCTAATTATATCTCTAAGTTGTTGTTTTTTATTTTAAAAGCTTTACTTCTGTCTTCCTGCTAGATTTTAATCTCTCAATTCCCTCGAGCTATGGCTTTCCCCCTCCCTTTCTCTCTCTCTCTCTCTCTCTCTCTCTCTCTCTCTCTCTCTCTCTTTCTCCCTTTGAGCATTTCTTTGTCTGTTAATTCTCTACTCTTATCTTTAATTATTTTATTTTTTTATTTATTTGTACTTCTACTCACACAATGCCACATCAAATGTTTCCTGATTTGAACATCCAATTATTCTATTTTCTAATTCTCCACACTACAGTTGTTTAAGCCTTATTTTTCCATTAATGTGACTGCCATAATCTTTCCTTTGCAATATAACACACCTTATATTTTATAGTTATTTCTCATTTAACCACTTCACAAACTTATTGTTTTTATTTATCCAATTTTTTATATTCTCCAAATAATTACTTAGATTTCCAATGTGTCTTTAAAATAAAATTTCCTTTATAATATTTTGTAGTGTTTCGTCAAATAGAATCAAATACCTTCACCAACATCTGTCCTTTTTTGGACTAGCAATTTTTTCCTATTGAGCACATTTTTTTTTATTTTAATCAATCATTTAAACGAATTATTTAATTTCTAGAATTAGCTGTATATTTCACTGTAATAACTAAAAAGGTTTTTGACTACAATACCTCAGAACCACAATGTCTTCAACTCTAATCTTTAATACCCAGCATTTATAACTGCCTCTTATCCATAATCATATTCTTAGTCTTATTCACATACTTTCAAACTTTATCCCCTTTTTTATAGTTTTAAACAATCCTTCACTCCACTTAGTGTAACACAACACCTCTCTGTGGCCTCTGCAGAGGCACAGAAGAAAGACACACCCACTGCTCACTCGGCCCCCACTCTTTCCATCTCATACATTCACACACACACACAGACTCTGTATATCACAGACACATTGCATTCTCACACAAATAAAATAAAACAACTCTATCTAGACTACCTGGCCAAATTCATCTTTCCACTACACCTCCATCAACGTGGAAAAAATTTACTTACACAATTTACCAATCCGACATGACAAATAAAACAAAAACAATATCTTTCATCAGCCCGGGCCTTCCAAAACAACAAGACAAATAACACATAGACCGTACCTGACCTGCAGGACTTAATAACTCTTCTCTCCGAACCCCAACGTGTCTGCCCCGACACGGTAACACTCAGGTTCGCGAAACTTCTTAGGCATTTTCTCAACTTAACATTAACTCTTTATCCAAGCCACTCAACGACAAAAATAAAACAATGAAACTCATTCACACAACAAACCATCATCTGTCCTAGCCCACATTCCTTTTGAAAATGAAACCCTTTATTCTTATAATTTAATCTCGTAATCTTTAATTTCCCCTTTTTATTCTAAAATTTGTAAGAGCATTTGTGATTTGACCAGCACTTGTGATTTGACCACCCCGAGCCATCTCAGGTGAACAATACAATCTTTTAACAAGCAAAACTGCTCATCTCTGTAGGTGGCCACCTGATTGCATTGTCCATTGAGAAAGCCAGCTGTGGTCTCAGGTTCTGTGCTCCTTTTGATGTCCCATCTGGTGTCAATTGTTTTTACCAAACCTTACATTTCAAATGTATGTTTGATATCTTATAAACCAAATTGTTAACCCAACCATTTTTCAGTAATAACCCATTAGCATTTATTTATTTATTTATTTATTTTTTAGGGCTCATTCTTCCCCACTCTAACACAGTAGCCATCCCCCATACACACAAAGGACAGCACTTACACCCCCCTTAACAGCCCACAGAGAGACTGCCTAAGGGAAACTGTCTCCCTGTCTGCTTTACCAGATTCACGTTCACATTTCTCTCACTAACAAACAAAATTCTGCAGCTGCATACATACACACTCAAACACAAATTATTAAATAAATACACAATCGTCAGTGCACTTCCCCGACGTGACGACTTTTGCGTGTTCTTTTTTGTTTACATTGACCAATTAAACAATCATTACTGCACCTCCATCAACGTAATGATTTAAAATTTTAACTTCAAATTAAACCAAATTAAACCTCTACGTTATACACTTCCTCGACAAACGTAGCATATGCAACCTTGCATACAAACTCTTACGCGTTCCCTTAACTTAAAATCTGTTTCAATTCACCATGATCATCAAAGCCAAAGTAACTGACACAGATTCATGCATGCATGCCTTAATTAGATTGTACCCTTGAAATCAAAACCCAGTTAACATGTATGGTTCTTAAATTTAGAAGAGCTTAAATTTCTCACCACCTGGAGCAATTTCTGGCAAACAACACAATTAATAAGCGAAAAAGTGCTTACCTTGTATATGGCCATACGTTGTTTGTGTTGCTCGTCAGATTCGCTCAGGTGGTGTGACTGTCCAGCTCTTTTCTATCCCGGGTTTCGGCACCAAATGTTGTGGTTTTCCTTTTCCTCAAATAAAACAATCTTCAGTCTTAGGTTCTGATTTCAAGAGATAGACTTTTATTTTCCGGACAAAATAAGAAGCCGAGCCTGCCTGATTAAACCTCCCAGGACCAGTCAGGCCGGCCTGGGAGGAATCTTCAAACCAGTCTGAAGCTCTCAGCCAGGCTTGGTAAATATATATGGTCTTTGTCCCTCCCCTCCATATGCTTTAACAATACGTTTCTGTTCAGGCTTGTAACTTGAAGAATCACATGACAGTCCCCAGACCAGACCAGTGTCTTGGTCCCATGACCTATTTGACCCTTGGCTGTTTGCTAATACTAAAACCCTTTGTGCCTGCCTGTCCAGATGGCTCTCTAAACTACCCTGAAACCCGAATACACCCAGCTGGTCCAATAGCAATCCCATGGCAAACAAACTCCTGATCCGCATACAGCATAACACATGACATAATGCATAACTTCATGGAAAACAAATTGCATGTGATTATAATGGTGTGATTATAATGGTAAACTCATATTCATCATATAAATGTAGATTGGGATTAAAATAAAACCTCATATTCATCATATAAATGTAGATTGGGATTAAAATAAAACTTCTTCATTAGTCACATGCAAAGAGATTCTGAGTTCTTGGGTTCAAATCCCGCCTGGGGCAAGTTTTAATTTGTTCTATTAAAGTTTTGTTCTTTCTCACCTATTCTTCTCGACCTGTCTGTAGTTCACATATGTTCTATTTTCGTCATGTTTTCTGTTGCTGCTCTGCACTGCGGTGGTTCTGATCGGTGATTGCTACGCTTTGCGTACTTGTGTTCTTGATTCACCTTGGGTGTTCAATGCGCATTGGGTCATTGATACCTTCTATGTTGCTTGCTGTGCTTTGGGTGCTCATTGCGCTGAAGGTGCTTGGCCCCGAATCGCTGCTTGCAGCTATATTATTCTCTTAATGTTTGTTTTTAACAATGTGAACATGAGAAAACTTCATATAAATTAATAGAATCAAATCAGTCTTAATTGTAAATAATAGTGATTTATTTATTTATTTATTTATTTATACGATTCATTCATTTAAATGCATTTTGTTGAACCCGCTGGGGACTGTTGAATTGTTCCCGCAGTGAAATGACGTCACACGCCGAACAAGGAGCTTCCGTTTGTAATAGCTGGATTCTGATTTTGCCGGTGCGAAATGCACACGTCATGCAATCAACACGCTTGTTTCCCTGGCAGCCTGGCAGCTTGCATTATTTTGCCCGGCAAAGGCATGACTGATACAGTACTATAATTACGTTTAATAACTTTAACATTGCCCCCAGCCCAAACCGATGGCCAGCATACTAGGCTCGGCTCCCGGGTATTCCACAAAGGTCCGCCCTGTCGCCCCCGACTTCGTTCACTGCCGTATAGCATGAGCTCGCCCGGTATCGTCCGATCTCGGAAGCTAAGCAGGGGCCTGTCGGGTTAGTACACGGATGGGAGACCTTGCGATCAGCCTTTTTTCTTTTTTAAAGCTACGTTTAAACAAAAAAAAGATTGGTAAAATAAATTAAAACAAAATAAGAAACCTTTGTTTAAATGTAGCTTAAATAAATGGATTGCAACAACTTGCCCTCAAACATTACTTAAATTGAATGAATCCATTTTTTTCAGTGTTGCGAAGCAAGAATGTTTTTATCGGGTGACCAAGGCTACTTTAGCGGGTCCATAATGTATGGGTGAATTTTAAACCTGTCTAATTGTCACATACGATTTGCTGCATGTTAATGAAGCAAAATATCTAATGTTAACTGCTTTACCTTTCGTTGACGTTGATCAGGAAATCTCCACGATGAACCTTTCAATTACTTCAAGAAGGACTTTTGTAAAAAAAAAAAAAAACACAAAAAAAGGAATTGATTTAAGAGCAAATATGGATTATTCTTTTTTCTTTACGAAGCTACAGAAGTGACTCGGTCAGGAGCAGTGAGTAATTTTCTATTCTTCTTTTGCTATTTAACTTTAACGACAGAGACTTTAACAGGTTAGGATTATTGTGAGACCGAATGCAATAAAATGTTTATGCGTTTAAGACATACAGTAACCAGTCGTTTACCTTGATACTCGACAAGACAGCTACTTTGACATATGAGCATTTGACAGTTTAATTCAAAAAGACGCGAACTCCTTTAAGCTTAGCCGTGCTCACGGGCTATCGGGGCATATATTGGTCCTCGTCGCGTTTCAAGTTCATGATGGCTGCAGTCCAACTAATAATCATACGGTAGCAGATGAATTCAAGACTGAAAACACTGCGTTGCATGGGTTTTGCTGTGAAAACCAAAGGCCAATCTTGGACTTTGTTCAGTCCGCAGAAAGACAATTACTATACACACTTCTACGCTGAAATCATGTAGCATTAGCAGTGTACGTTAATATTCTCTTAATGTTTGTTTTTAACAATGTGAACATGAGAAAACTTCATATAAATTAATAGAATCAAATCAGTCTTAATTGTAAATAATAGTGATTTATTTATTTATTTATTTATTTATACGATTCATTCATTTAAATGCATTTTGTTGAACCCGCTGGGGACTGTTGAATTGTTCCCGCAGTGAAATGACGTCACACGCCGAACAAGGAGCTTCCGTTTGTAATAGCTGGATTCTGATTTTGCCGGTGCGAAATGCACACGTCATGCAATCAACACGCTTGTTTCCCTGGCAGCCTGGCAGCTTGCATTATTTTGCCCGGCAAAGGCATGACTGATACAGTACTATAATTACGTTTAATAACTTTAACATTGCCCCCAGCCCAAACCGATGGCCAGCATACTAGGCTCGGCTCCCGGGTATTCCACAAAGGTCCGCCCTGTCGCCCCCGACTTCGTTCACTGCCGTATAGCATGAGCTCGCCCGGTATCGTCCGATCTCGGAAGCTAAGCAGGGGCCTGTCGGGTTAGTACACGGATGGGAGACCTTGCGATCAGCTTTTTTTCTTTTTTAAAGCTACGTTTAAACAAAAAAAGATTGGTAAAATAAATTAAAACAAAATAAGAAACCTATGTTTAAATGTAGCTTAAATAAATGGATTGCAACAACTTGCCCTCAAACATTACTTAAATTGAATGAATCCATTTTTTTCAGTGTTGCGAAGCAAGAATGTTTTTATCGGGTGACCAAGGCTACTTTAGCGGGTCCATAATGTATGGGTGAATTTTAAACCTGTCTAATTGTCACATACGATTTGCTGCATGTTAATGAAGCAAAATATCTAATGTTAACTGCTTTACCTTTCGTTGACGTTGATCAGGAAATCTCCACGATGAACCTTTCAATTACTTCAAGAAGGTCTTTTGTCAAAAAAAAAAAAAAAAAACACAAAAAAAGGAATTGATTTAAGAGCAAATATGGATTATTCTTTTTTCTTTACGAAGCTACAGAAGTGACTCGGTCAGGAGCAGTGAGTAATTTTCTATTCTTCTTTTGCTATTTAACTTTAACGACAGAGACTTTAACAGGTTAGGATTATTGTGAGACCGAATGCAATAAAATGTTTATGCGTTTAAGACATACAGTAACCAGTCGTTTACCTTGATACTCGACAAGACAGCTACTTTGACATATGAGCATTTGACAGTTTAATTCAAAAAGACGCGAACTCCTTTAAGCTTAGCCGTGCTCACGGGCTATCGGGGCATATATTGGTCCTCGTCGCGTTTCAAGTTCATGATGGCTGCAGTCCAACTAATAATCATACGGTAGCAGATGAATTCAAGACTGAAAACACTGCGTTGCATGGGTTTTGCTGTGAAAACCAAAGGCCAATCTTGGACTTTGTTCAGTCCGCAGAAAGACAATTACTATACACACTTCTACGCTGAAATCATGTAGCATTAGCAGTGTACGTTAATATTCTCTTAATGTTTGTTTTTAACAATGTGAACATGAGAAAACTTCATATAAATTAATAGAATCAAATCAGTCTTAATTGTAAATAATAGTGATTTATTTATTTATTTATTTATTTATACGATTCATTCATTTAAATGCATTTTGTTGAACCCGCTGGGGACTGTTGAATTGTTCCCGCAGTGAAATGACGTCACACGCCGAACAAGGAGCTTCCGTTTGTAATAGCTGGATTCTGATTTTGCCGGTGCGAAATGCACACGTCATGCAATCAACACGCTTGTTTCCCTGGCAGCCTGGCAGCTTGCATTATTTTGCCCGGCAAAGGCATGACTGATACAGTACTATAATTACGTTTAATAACTTTAACATTGCCCCCAGCCCAAACCGATGGCCAGCATACTAGGCTCGGCTCCCGGGTATTCCACAAAGGTCCGCCCTGTCGCCCCCGACTTCGTTCACTGCCGTATAGCATGAGCTCGCCCGGTATCGTCCGATCTCGGAAGCTAAGCAGGGGCCTGTCGGGTTAGTACACGGATGGGAGACCTTGCGATCAGCTTTTTTTCTTTTTTAAAGCTACGTTTAAACAAAAAAAGATTGGTAAAATAAATTAAAACAAAATAAGAAACCTTTGTTTAAATGTAGCTTAAATAAATGGATTGCAACAACTTGCCCTCAAACATTACTTAAATTGAATGAATCCATTTTTTTCAGTGTTGCGAAGCAAGAATGTTTTTATTGGGTGACCAAGGCTACTTTAGCGGGTCCATAATGTATGGGTGAATTTTAAACCTGTCTAATTGTCACATACGATTTGCTGCATGTTAATGAAGCAAAATATCTAATGTTAACTGCTTTACCTTTCGTTGACGTTGATCAGGAAATCTCCACGATGAACCTTTCAATTACTTAAAAAAAAGGTCTTTTGTCAAAAAAAAAAAAAAAACACAAAAAAAGGAATTGATTTAAGAGCAAATATGGATTATTCTTTTTTCTTTACGAAGCTACAGAAGTGACTCGGTCAGGAGCAGTGAGTAATTTTCTATTCTTCTTTTGCTATTTCACTTTAACGACAGAGACTTTAACAGGTTAGGATTATTGTGAGACCGAATGCAATAAAATGTTTATGCGTTTAAGACATACAGTAACCAGTCGTTTACCTTGATACTCGACAAGACAGCTACTTTGACATATGAGCATTTGACAGTTTAATTCAAAAAGACGCGAACTCCTTTAAGCTTAGCCGTGCTCACGGGCTATCGGGGCATATATTGGTCCTCGTCGCGTTTCAAGTTCATGATGGCTGCAGTCCAACTAATAATCATACGGTAGCAGATGAATTCAAGACTGAAAACACTGCGTTGCATGGGTTTTGCTGTGAAAACCAAAGGCCAATCTTGGACTTTGTTCAGTCCGCAGAAAGACAATTACTATACACACTTCTACGCTGAAATCATGTAGCATTAGCAGTGTACGTTAATATTCTCTTAATGTTTGTTTTTAACAATGTGAACATGAGAAAACTTCATATAAATTAATAGAATCAAATCAGTCTTAATTGTAAATAATAGTGATTTATTTATTTATTTATTTATTTATTTATACGATTCATTCATTTAAATGCATTTTGTTGAACCCGCTGGGGACTGTTGAATTGTTCCCGCAGTGAAATGACGTCACACGCCGAACAAGGAGCTTCCGTTTGTAATAGCTGGATTCTGATTTTGCCGGTGCGAAATGCACACGTCATGCAATCAACACGCTTGTTTCCCTGGCAGCCTGGCAGCTTGCATTATTTTGCCCGGCAAAGCATGACTGATACAGTACTATAATTACGTTTAATAACTTTAACATTGCCCCCAGCCCAAACCGATGGCCAGCATAGGCTCGGCTCCCGGGTATTCCACAAAGGTCCGCCCTGTCGCCCCCGACTTCGTTCACTGCCGTATAGCATGAGCTCGCCCGGTATCGTCCGATCTCGGAAGATAAGCAGGGGCCTGTCGGATTAGTACACGGATGGGAGACCTTGCGATCAGCTTTTTTGCTTTTTTAAAGCTACGTTTAAACAAAAAAAGATTGGTAAAATAAATTAAAACAAAATAAGAAACCTTTGTTTAAATGTAGCTTAAATAAATGGATTGCAACAACTTGCCCTCAAACATTACTTAAATTAAATGAATCCATTTTTTTCAGTGTTGCGAAGCAAGAATGTTTTTATCGGGTGACCAAGGCTACTTTAGCGGGTCCATAATGTATGGGTGAATTTTAAACCTGTCTAATTGTCACATACGATTTGCTGCATGTTAATGAAGCAAAATATCTAATGTTAACTGCTTTACCTTTCGTTGACGTTGATCAGGAAATCTCCACGATGAACCTTTCAATTACTTCAAGAAGGACTTTTGTCAAAAAAAAAAAAAAAACACAAAAAAAGGAATTGATTTAAGAGCAAATATGGATTATTCTTTTTTCTTTACGAAGCTACAGAAGTGACTCGGTCAGGAGCAGTGAGTAATTTTCTATTCTTCTTTTGCTATTTAACTTTAACGACAGAGACTTTAACAGGTTAGGATTATTGTGAGACCGAATGCAATAAAATGTTTATGCGTTTAAGACATACAGTAACCAGTCGTTTACCTTGATACTCGACAAGACAGCTACTTTGACATATGAGCATTTGACAGTTTAATTCAAAAAGACGCGAACTCCTTTAAGCTTAGCCGTGCTCACGGGCTATCGGGGCATATATTGGTCCTCGTCGCGTTTCAAGTTCATGATGGCTGCAGTCCAACTAATAATCATACGGTAGCAGATGAATTCAAGACTGAAAACACTGCGTTGCATGGGTTTTGCTGTGAAAACCAAAGGCCAATCTTGGACTTTGTTCAGTCCGCAGAAAGACAATTACTATACACACTTCTACGCTGAAATCATGTAGCATTAGCAGTGTACGTTAATATTCTCTTAATGTTTGTTTTTAACAATGTGAACATGAGAAAACTTCATATAAATTAATAGAATCAAATCAGTCTTAATTGTAAATAATAGTGATTTATTTATTTATTTATTTATTTATACGATTCATTCATTTAAATGCATTTTGTTGAACCCGCTGGGGACTGTTGAATTGTTCCCGCAGTGAAATGACGTCACACGCCGAACAAGGAGCTTCCGTTTGTAATAGCTGGATTCTGATTTTGCCGGTGCGAAATGCACACGTCATGCAATCAACACGCTTGTTTCCCTGGCAGCCTGGCAGCTTGCATTATTTTGGCCGGCAAAGGCATGACTGATACAGTACTATAATTACGTTTAATAACTTTAACATTGCCCCCAGCCCAAACCGATGGCCAGCATACTAGGCTCGGCTCCCGGGTATTCCACAAAGGTCCGCCCTGTCGCCCCCGACTTCGTTCACTGCCGTATAGCATGAGCTCGCCCGGTATCGGAAGCTAAGCAGGGGCCTGTCGGGTTAGTACACGGATGGGAGACCTTGCGATCAGCTTTTTTTCTTTTTTAAAGCTACGTTTAAACAAAAAAAGATTGGTAAAATAAATTAAAACAAAATAAGAAACCTTTGTTTAAATGTAGCTTAAATAAATGGATTGCAACAACTTGCCCTCAAACATTACTTAAATTAAATGAATCCATTTTTTTCAGTGTTGCGAAGCAAGAATGTTTTTATCGGGTGACCAAGGCTACTTTAGCGGGTCCATAATGTATGGGTGAATTTTAAACCTGTCTAATTGTCACATACGATTTGCTGCATGTTAATGAAGCAAAATATCTAATGTTAACTGCTTTACCTTTCGTTGACGTTGATCAGGAAATCTCCACGATGAACCTTTCAATTACTTCAAGAAGGACTTTTGTCAAAAAAAAAAAAACACAAAAAAAGGAATTGATTTAAGAGCAAATATGGATTATTCTTTTTTCTTTACGAAGCTACAGAAGTGACTCGGTCAGGAGCAGTGAGTAATTTTCTATTCTTCTTTTGCTATTTAACTTTAACGACAGAGACTTTAACAGGTTAGGATTATTGTGAGACCGAATGCAATAAAATGTTTATGCGTTTAAGACATACAGTAACCAGTCGTTTACCTTGATACTCGACAAGACAGCTACTTTGACATATGAGCATTTGACAGTTTAATTCAAAAAGACGCGAACTCCTTTAAGCTTAGCCGTGCTCACGGGCTATCGGGGCATATATTGGTCCTCGTCGCGTTTCAAGTTCATGATGGCTGCAGTCCAACTAATAATCATACGGTAGCAGATGAATTCAAGACTGAAAACACTGCGTTGCATGGGTTTTGCTGTGAAAACCAAAGGCCAATCTTGGACTTTGTTCAGTCCGCAGAAAGACAATTACTATACACACTTCTACGCTGAAATCATGTAGCATTAGCAGTGTACGTTAATATTCTCTTAATGTTTGTTTTTAACAATGTGAACATGAGAAAACTTCATATAAATTAATAGAATCAAATCAGTCTTAATTGTAAATAATAGTGATTTATTTATTTATTTATTTATTTATACGATTCATTCATTTAAATGCATTTTGTTGAACCCGCTGGGGACTGTTGAATTGTTCCCGCAGTGAAATGACGTCACACGCCGAACAAGGAGCTTCCGTTTGTAATAGCTGGATTCTGATTTTGCCGGTGCGAAATGCACACGTCATGCAATCAACACGCTTGTTTCCCTGGCAGCCTGGCAGCTTGCATTATTTTGCCCGGCAAAGGCATGACTGATACAGTACTATAATTACGTTTAATAACTTTAACATTGCCCCCAGCCCAAACCGATGGCCAGCATACTAGGCTCGGCTCCCGGGTATTCCACAAAGGTCCGCCCTGTCGCCCCCGACTTCGTTCACTGCCGTATAGCATGAGCTCGCCCGGTATCGTCCGATCTCGGAAGCTAAGCAGGGGCCTGTCGGGTTAGTACACGGATGGGAGACCTTGCGATCAGCTTTTTTTCTTTTTTAAAGCTACGTTTAAACAAAAAAAGATTGGTAAAATAAATTAAAACAAAATAAGAAACCTATGTTTAAATGTAGCTTAAATAAATGGATTGCAACAACTTGCCCTCAAACATTACTTAAATTGAATGAATCCATTTTTTTCAGTGTTGCGAAGCAAGAATGTTTTTATCGGGTGACCAAGGCTACTTTAGCGGGTCCATAATGTATGGGTGAATTTTAAACCTGTCTAATTGTCACATACGATTTGCTGCATGTTAATGAAGCAAAATATCTAATGTTAACTGCTTTACCTTTCGTTGACGTTGATCAGGAAATCTCCACGATGAACCTTTCAATTACTTCAAGAAGGTCTTTTGTCAAAAAAAAAAAAAAAAACACAAAAAAAGGAATTGATTTAAGAGCAAATATGGATTATTCTTTTTTCTTTACGAAGCTACAGAAGTGACTCGGTCAGGAGCAGTGAGTAATTTTCTATTCTTCTTTTGCTATTTAACTTTAACGACAGAGACTTTAACAGGTTAGGATTATTGTGAGACCGAATGCAATAAAATGTTTATGCGTTTAAGACATACAGTAACCAGTCGTTTACCTTGATACTCGACAAGACAGCTACTTTGACATATGAGCATTTGACAGTTTAATTCAAAAAGACGCGAACTCCTTTAAGCTTAGCCGTGCTCACGGGCTATCGGGGCATATATTGGTCCTCGTCGCGTTTCAAGTTCATGATGGCTGCAGTCCAACTAATAATCATACGGTAGCAGATGAATTCAAGACTGAAAACACTGCGTTGCATGGGTTTTGCTGTGAAAACCAAAGGCCAATCTTGGACTTTGTTCAGTCCGCAGAAAGACAATTACTATACACACTTCTACGCTGAAATCATGTAGCATTAGCAGTGTACGTTAATATTCTCTTAATGTTTGTTTTTAACAATGTGAACATGAGAAAACTTCATATAAATTAATAGAATCAAATCAGTCTTAATTGTAAATAATAGTGATTTATTTATTTATTTATTTATTTATACGATTCATTCATTTAAATGCATTTTGTTGAACCCGCTGGGGACTGTTGAATTGTTCCCGCAGTGAAATGACGTCACACGCCGAACAAGGAGCTTCCGTTTGTAATAGCTGGATTCTGATTTTGCCGGTGCGAAATGCACACGTCATGCAATCAACACGCTTGTTTCCCTGGCAGCCTGGCAGCTTGCATTATTTTGCCCGGCAAAGGCATGACTGATACAGTACTATAATTACGTTTAATAACTTTAACATTGCCCCCAGCCCAAACCGATGGCCAGCATACTAGGCTCGGCTCCCGGGTATTCCACAAAGGTCCGCCCTGTCGCCCCCGACTTCGTTCACTGCCGTATAGCATGAGCTCGCCCGGTATCGTCCGATCTCGGAAGCTAAGCAGGGGCCTGTCGGGTTAGTACACGGCTGGGAGACCTTGCGATCAGCTTTTTTTCTTTTTTAAAGCTACGTTTAAACAAAAAAAGATTGGTAAAATAAATTAAAACAAAATAAGAAACCTATGTTTAAATGTAGCTTAAATAAATGGATTGCAACAACTTGCCCTCAAACATTACTTAAATTGAATGAATCCATTTTTTTCAGTGTTGCGAAGCAAGAATGTTTTTATCGGGTGACCAAGGCTACTTTAGCGGGTCCATAATGTATGGGTGAATTTTAAACCTGTCTAATTGTCACATACGATTTGCTGCATGTTAATGAAGCAAAATATCTAATGTTAACTGCTTTACCTTTCGTTGACGTTGATCAGGAAATCTCCACGATGAACCTTTCAATTACTTCAAGAAGGTCTTTTGTCAAAAAAAAAAAAAAAAACACAAAAAAAGGAATTGATTTAAGAGCAAATATGGATTATTCTTTTTTCTTTACGAAGCTACAGAAGTGACTCGGTCAGGAGCAGTGAGTAATTTTCTATTCTTCTTTTGCTATTTAACTTTAACGACAGAGACTTTAACAGGTTAGGATTATTGTGAGACCGAATGCAATAAAATGTTTATGCGTTTAAGACATACAGTAACCAGTCGTTTACCTTGATACTCGACAAGACAGCTACTTTGACATATGAGCATTTGACAGTTTAATTCAAAAAGACGCGAACTCCTTTAAGCTTAGCCGTGCTCACGGGCTATCGGGGCATATATTGGTCCTCGTCGCGTTTCAAGTTCATGATGGCTGCAGTCCAACTAATAATCATACGGTAGCAGATGAATTCAAGACTGAAAACACTGCGTTGCATGGGTTTTGCTGTGAAAACCAAAGGCCAATCTTGGACTTTGTTCAGTCCGCAGAAAGACAATTACTATACACACTTCTACGCTGAAATCATGTAGCATTAGCAGTGTACGTTAATATTCTCTTAATGTTTGTTTTTAACAATGTGAACATGAGAAAACTTCATATAAATTAATAGAATCAAATCAGTCTTAATTGTAAATAATAGTGATTTATTTATTTATTTATTTATTTATACGATTCATTCATTTAAATGCATTTTGTTGAACCCGCTGGGGACTGTTGAATTGTTCCCGCAGTGAAATGACGTCACACGCCGAACAAGGAGCTTCCGTTTGTAATAGCTGGATTCTGATTTTGCCGGTGCGAAATGCACACGTCATGCAATCAACACGCTTGTTTCCCTGGCAGCCTGGCAGCTTGCATTATTTTGCCCGGCAAAGGCATGACTGATACAGTACTATAATTACGTTTAATAACTTTAACATTGCCCCCAGCCCAAACCGATGGCCAGCATACTAGGCTCGGCTCCCGGGTATTCCACAAAGGTCCGCCCTGTCGCCCCCGACTTCGTTCACTGCCGTATAGCATGAGCTCGCCCGGTATCGTCCGATCTCGGAAGCTAAGCAGGGGCCTGTCGGGTTAGTACACGGATGGGAGACCTTGCGATCAGCTTTTTTTCTTTTTTAAAGCTACGTTTAAACAAAAAAAGATTGGTAAAATAAATTAAAACAAAATAAGAAACCTTTGTTTAAATGTAGCTTAAATAAATGGATTGCAACAACTTGCCCTCAAACATTACTTAAATTGAATGAATCCATTTTTTTCAGTGTTGCGAAGCAAGAATGTTTTTATTGGGTGACCAAGGCTACTTTAGCGGGTCCATAATGTATGGGTGAATTTTAAACCTGTCTAATTGTCACATACGATTTGCTGCATGTTAATGAAGCAAAATATCTAATGTTAACTGCTTTACCTTTCGTTGACGTTGATCAGGAAATCTCCACGATGAACCTTTCAATTACTTAAAAAAAAGGTCTTTTGTCAAAAAAAAAAAAAAAACACAAAAAAAGGAATTGATTTAAGAGCAAATATGGATTATTCTTTTTTCTTTACGAAGCTACAGAAGTGACTCGGTCAGGAGCAGTGAGTAATTTTCTATTCTTCTTTTGCTATTTCACTTTAACGACAGAGACTTTAACAGGTTAGGATTATTGTGAGACCGAATGCAATAAAATGTTTATGCGTTTAAGACATACAGTAACCAGTCGTTTACCTTGATACTCGACAAGACAGCTACTTTGACATATGAGCATTTGACAGTTTAATTCAAAAAGACGCGAACTCCTTTAAGCTTAGCCGTGCTCACGGGCTATCGGGGCATATATTGGTCCTCGTCGCGTTTCAAGTTCATGATGGCTGCAGTCCAACTAATAATCATACGGTAGCAGATGAATTCAAGACTGAAAACACTGCGTTGCATGGGTTTTGCTGTGAAAACCAAAGGCCAATCTTGGACTTTGTTCAGTCCGCAGAAAGACAATTACTATACACACTTCTACGCTGAAATCATGTAGCATTAGCAGTGTACGTTAATATTCTCTTAATGTTTGTTTTTAACAATGTGAACATGAGAAAACTTCATATAAATTAATAGAATCAAATCAGTCTTAATTGTAAATAATAGTGATTTATTTATTTATTTATTTATTTATTTATACGATTCATTCATTTAAATGCATTTTGTTGAACCCGCTGGGGACTGTTGAATTGTTCCCGCAGTGAAATGACGTCACACGCCGAACAAGGAGCTTCCGTTTGTAATAGCTGGATTCTGATTTTGCCGGTGCGAAATGCACACGTCATGCAATCAACACGCTTGTTTCCCTGGCAGCCTGGCAGCTTGCATTATTTTGCCCGGCAAAGCATGACTGATACAGTACTATAATTACGTTTAATAACTTTAACATTGCCCCCAGCCCAAACCGATGGCCAGCATAGGCTCGGCTCCCGGGTATTCCACAAAGGTCCGCCCTGTCGCCCCCGACTTCGTTCACTGCCGTATAGCATGAGCTCGCCCGGTATCGTCCGATCTCGGAAGATAAGCAGGGGCCTGTCGGATTAGTACACGGATGGGAGACCTTGCGATCAGCTTTTTTGCTTTTTTAAAGCTACGTTTAAACAAAAAAAGATTGGTAAAATAAATTAAAACAAAATAAGAAACCTTTGTTTAAATGTAGCTTAAATAAATGGATTGCAACAACTTGCCCTCAAACATTACTTAAATTAAATGAATCCATTTTTTTCAGTGTTGCGAAGCAAGAATGTTTTTATCGGGTGACCAAGGCTACTTTAGCGGGTCCATAATGTATGGGTGAATTTTAAACCTGTCTAATTGTCACATACGATTTGCTGCATGTTAATGAAGCAAAATATCTAATGTTAACTGCTTTACCTTTCGTTGACGTTGATCAGGAAATCTCCACGATGAACCTTTCAATTACTTCAAGAAGGACTTTTGTCAAAAAAAAAAAAAAAACACAAAAAAAGGAATTGATTTAAGAGCAAATATGGATTATTCTTTTTTCTTTACGAAGCTACAGAAGTGACTCGGTCAGGAGCAGTGAGTAATTTTCTATTCTTCTTTTGCTATTTAACTTTAACGACAGAGACTTTAACAGGTTAGGATTATTGTGAGACCGAATGCAATAAAATGTTTATGCGTTTAAGACATACAGTAACCAGTCGTTTACCTTGATACTCGACAAGACAGCTACTTTGACATATGAGCATTTGACAGTTTAATTCAAAAAGACGCGAACTCCTTTAAGCTTAGCCGTGCTCACGGGCTATCGGGGCATATATTGGTCCTCGTCGCGTTTCAAGTTCATGATGGCTGCAGTCCAACTAATAATCATACGGTAGCAGATGAATTCAAGACTGAAAACACTGCGTTGCATGGGTTTTGCTGTGAAAACCAAAGGCCAATCTTGGACTTTGTTCAGTCCGCAGAAAGACAATTACTATACACACTTCTACGCTGAAATCATGTAGCATTAGCAGTGTACGTTAATATTCTCTTAATGTTTGTTTTTAACAATGTGAACATGAGAAAACTTCATATAAATTAATAGAATCAAATCAGTCTTAATTGTAAATAATAGTGATTTATTTATTTATTTATTTATTTATACGATTCATTCATTTAAATGCATTTTGTTGAACCCGCTGGGGACTGTTGAATTGTTCCCGCAGTGAAATGACGTCACACGCCGAACAAGGAGCTTCCGTTTGTAATAGCTGGATTCTGATTTTGCCGGTGCGAAATGCACACGTCATGCAATCAACACGCTTGTTTCCCTGGCAGCCTGGCAGCTTGCATTATTTTGGCCGGCAAAGGCATGACTGATACAGTACTATAATTACGTTTAATAACTTTAACATTGCCCCCAGCCCAAACCGATGGCCAGCATACTAGGCTCGGCTCCCGGGTATTCCACAAAGGTCCGCCCTGTCGCCCCCGACTTCGTTCACTGCCGTATAGCATGAGCTCGCCCGGTATCGGAAGCTAAGCAGGGGCCTGTCGGGTTAGTACACGGATGGGAGACCTTGCGATCAGCTTTTTTTCTTTTTTAAAGCTACGTTTAAACAAAAAAAGATTGGTAAAATAAATTAAAACAAAATAAGAAACCTTTGTTTAAATGTAGCTTCAATAAATGGATTGCAACAACTTGCCCTCAAACATTACTTAAATTGAATGAATCCATTTTTTTCAGTGTTGCGAAGCAAGAATGTTTTTATCGGGTGACCAAGGCTACTTTAGCGGGTCCATAATGTATGGGTGAATTTTAAACCTGTCTAATTGTCACATACGATTTGCTGCATGTTAATGAAGCAAAATATCTAATGTTAACTGCTTTACCTTTCGTTGACGTTGATCAGGAAATCTCCACGATGAACCTTTCAATTACTTCAAGAAGGACTTTTGTCAAAAAAAAAAAAAACACAAAAAAAGGAATTGATTTAAGAGCAAATATGGATTATTCTTTTTTCTTTACGAAGCTACAGAAGTGACTCGGTCAGGAGCAGTGAGTAATTTTCTATTCTTCTTTTGCTATTTAACTTTAACGACAGAGACTTTAACAGGTTAGGATTATTGTGAGACCGAATGCAATAAAATGTTTATGCGTTTAAGACATACAGTAACCAGTCGTTTACCTTGATACTCGACAAGACAGCTACTTTGACATATGAGCATTTGACAGTTTAATTCAAAAAGACGCGAACTCCTTTAAGCTTAGCCGTGCTCACGGGCTATCGGGGCATATATTGGTCCTCGTCGCGTTTCAAGTTCATGATGGCTGCAGTCCAACTAATAATCATACGGTAGCAGATGAATTCAAGACTGAAAACACTGCGTTGCATGGGTTTTGCTGTGAAAACCAAAGGCCAATCTTGGACTTTGTTCAGTCCGCAGAAAGACAATTACTATACACACTTCTACGCTGAAATCATGTAGCATTAGCAGTGTACGTTAATATTCTCTTAATGTTTGTTTTTAACAATGTGAACATGAGAAAACTTCATATAAATTAATAGAATCAAATCAGTCTTAATTGTAAATAATAGTGATTTATTTATTTATTTATTTATTTATTTATACGATTCATTCATTTAAATGCATTTTGTTGAACCCGCTGGGGACTGTTGAATTGTTCCCGCAGTGAAATGACGTCACACGCCGAACAAGGAGCTTCCGTTTGTAATAGCTGGATTCTGATTTTGCCGGTGCGAAATGCACACGTCATGCAATCAACACGCTTGTTTCCCTGGCAGCCTGGCAGCTTGCATTATTTTGCCCGGCAAAGGCATGACTGATACAGTACTATAATTACGTTTAATAACTTTAACATTGCCCCCAGCCCAAACCGATGGCCAGCATACTAGGCTCGGCTCCCGGGTATTCCACAAAGGTCCGCCCTGTCGCCCCCGACTTCGTTCACTGCCGTATAGCATGAGCTCGCCCGGTATCGTCCGATCTCGGAAGCTAAGCAGGGGCCTGTCGGGTTAGTACACGGATGGGAGACCTTGCGATCAGCCTTTTTTCTTTTTTAAAGCTACGTTTAAACAAAAAAAAGATTGGTAAAATAAATTAAAACAAAATAAGAAACCTTTGTTTAAATGTAGCTTAAATAAATGGATTGCAACAACTTGCCCTCAAACATTACTTAAATTAAATGAATCCATTTTTTTCAGTGTTGCGAAGCAAGAATGTTTTTATCGGGTGACCAAGGCTACTTTAGCGGGTCCATAATGTATGGGTGAATTTTAAACCTGTCTAATTGTCACATACGATTTGCTGCATGTTAATGAAGCAAAATATCTAATGTTAACTGCTTTACCTTTCGTTGACGTTGATCAGGAAATCTCCACGATGAACCTTTCAATTACTTCAAGAAGGACTTTTGTCAAAAAAAAAAAAACACAAAAAAAGGAATTGATTTAAGAGCAAATATGGATTATTCTTTTTTCTTTACGAAGCTACAGAAGTGACTCGGTCAGGAGCAGTGAGTAATTTTCTATTCTTCTTTTGCTATTTAACTTTAACGACAGAGACTTTAACAGGTTAGGATTATTGTGAGACCGAATGCAATAAAATGTTTATGCGTTTAAGACATACAGTAACCAGTCGTTTACCTTGATACTCGACAAGACAGCTACTTTGACATATGAGCATTTGACAGTTTAATTCAAAAAGACGCGAACTCCTTTAAGCTTAGCCGTGCTCACGGGCTATCGGGGCATATATTGGTCCTCGTCGCGTTTCAAGTTCATGATGGCTGCAGTCCAACTAATAATCATACGGTAGCAGATGAATTCAAGACTGAAAACACTGCGTTGCATGGGTTTTGCTGTGAAAACCAAAGGCCAATCTTGGACTTTGTTCAGTCCGCAGAAAGACAATTACTATACACACTTCTACGCTGAAATCATGTAGCATTAGCAGTGTACGTTAATATTCTCTTAATGTTTGTTTTTAACAATGTGAACATGAGAAAACTTCATATAAATTAATAGAATCAAATCAGTCTTAATTGTAAATAATAGTGATTTATTTATTTATTTATTTATTTATACGATTCATTCATTTAAATGCATTTTGTTGAACCCGCTGGGGACTGTTGAATTGTTCCCGCAGTGAAATGACGTCACACGCCGAACAAGGAGCTTCCGTTTGTAATAGCTGGATTCTGATTTTGCCGGTGCGAAATGCACACGTCATGCAATCAACACGCTTGTTTCCCTGGCAGCCTGGCAGCTTGCATTATTTTGCCCGGCAAAGGCATGACTGATACAGTACTATAATTACGTTTAATAACTTTAACATTGCCCCCAGCCCAAACCGATGGCCAGCATACTAGGCTCGGCTCCCGGGTATTCCACAAAGGTCCGCCCTGTCGCCCCCGACTTCGTTCACTGCCGTATAGCATGAGCTCGCCCGGTATCGTCCGATCTCGGAAGCTAAGCAGGGGCCTGTCGGGTTAGTACACGGATGGGAGACCTTGCGATCAGCTTTTTTTCTTTTTTAAAGCTACGTTTAAACAAAAAAAGATTGGTAAAATAAATTAAAACAAAATAAGAAACCTATGTTTAAATGTAGCTTAAATAAATGGATTGCAACAACTTGCCCTCAAACATTACTTAAATTGAATGAATCCATTTTTTTCAGTGTTGCGAAGCAAGAATGTTTTTATCGGGTGACCAAGGCTACTTTAGCGGGTCCATAATGTATGGGTGAATTTTAAACCTGTCTAATTGTCACATACGATTTGCTGCATGTTAATGAAGCAAAATATCTAATGTTAACTGCTTTACCTTTCGTTGACGTTGATCAGGAAATCTCCACGATGAACCTTTCAATTACTTCAAGAAGGTCTTTTGTCAAAAAAAAAAAAAAAAACACAAAAAAAGGAATTGATTTAAGAGCAAATATGGATTATTCTTTTTTCTTTACGAAGCTACAGAAGTGACTCGGTCAGGAGCAGTGAGTAATTTTCTATTCTTCTTTTGCTATTTAACTTTAACGACAGAGACTTTAACAGGTTAGGATTATTGTGAGACCGAATGCAATAAAATGTTTATGCGTTTAAGACATACAGTAACCAGTCGTTTACCTTGATACTCGACAAGACAGCTACTTTGACATATGAGCATTTGACAGTTTAATTCAAAAAGACGCGAACTCCTTTAAGCTTAGCCGTGCTCACGGGCTATCGGGGCATATATTGGTCCTCGTCGCGTTTCAAGTTCATGATGGCTGCAGTCCAACTAATAATCATACGGTAGCAGATGAATTCAAGACTGAAAACACTGCGTTGCATGGGTTTTGCTGTGAAAACCAAAGGCCAATCTTGGACTTTGTTCAGTCCGCAGAAAGACAATTACTATACACACTTCTACGCTGAAATCATGTAGCATTAGCAGTGTACGTTAATATTCTCTTAATGTTTGTTTTTAACAATGTGAACATGAGAAAACTTCATATAAATTAATAGAATCAAATCAGTCTTAATTGTAAATAATAGTGATTTATTTATTTATTTATTTATTTATACGATTCATTCATTTAAATGCATTTTGTTGAACCCGCTGGGGACTGTTGAATTGTTCCCGCAGTGAAATGACGTCACACGCCGAACAAGGAGCTTCCGTTTGTAATAGCTGGATTCTGATTTTGCCGGTGCGAAATGCACACGTCATGCAATCAACACGCTTGTTTCCCTGGCAGCCTGGCAGCTTGCATTATTTTGCCCGGCAAAGGCATGACTGATACAGTACTATAATTACGTTTAATAACTTTAACATTGCCCCCAGCCCAAACCGATGGCCAGCATACTAGGCTCGGCTCCCGGGTATTCCACAAAGGTCCGCCCTGTCGCCCCCGACTTCGTTCACTGCCGTATAGCATGAGCTCGCCCGGTATCGTCCGATCTCGGAAGCTAAGCAGGGGCCTGTCGGGTTAGTACACGGATGGGAGACCTTGCGATCAGCTTTTTTTCTTTTTTAAAGCTACGTTTAAACAAAAAAAGATTGGTAAAATAAATTAAAACAAAATAAGAAACCTATGTTTAAATGTAGCTTAAATAAATGGATTGCAACAACTTGCCCTCAAACATTACTTAAATTGAATGAATCCATTTTTTTCAGTGTTGCGAAGCAAGAATGTTTTTATCGGGTGACCAAGGCTACTTTAGCGGGTCCATAATGTATGGGTGAATTTTAAACCTGTCTAATTGTCACATACGATTTGCTGCATGTTAATGAAGCAAAATATCTAATGTTAACTGCTTTACCTTTCGTTGACGTTGATCAGGAAATCTCCACGATGAACCTTTCAATTACTTCAAGAAGGTCTTTTGTCAAAAAAAAAAAAAAAAACACAAAAAAAGGAATTGATTTAAGAGCAAATATGGATTATTCTTTTTTCTTTACGAAGCTACAGAAGTGACTCGGTCAGGAGCAGTGAGTAATTTTCTATTCTTCTTTTGCTATTTAACTTTAACGACAGAGACTTTAACAGGTTAGGATTATTGTGAGACCGAATGCAATAAAATGTTTATGCGTTTAAGACATACAGTAACCAGTCGTTTACCTTGATACTCGACAAGACAGCTACTTTGACATATGAGCATTTGACAGTTTAATTCAAAAAGACGCGAACTCCTTTAAGCTTAGCCGTGCTCACGGGCTATCGGGGCATATATTGGTCCTCGTCGCGTTTCAAGTTCATGATGGCTGCAGTCCAACTAATAATCATACGGTAGCAGATGAATTCAAGACTGAAAACACTGCGTTGCATGGGTTTTGCTGTGAAAACCAAAGGCCAATCTTGGACTTTGTTCAGTCCGCAGAAAGACAATTACTATACACACTTCTACGCTGAAATCATGTAGCATTAGCAGTGTACGTTAATATTCTCTTAATGTTTGTTTTTAACAATGTGAACATGAGAAAACTTCATATAAATTAATAGAATCAAATCAGTCTTAATTGTAAATAATAGTGATTTATTTATTTATTTATTTATTTATACGATTCATTCATTTAAATGCATTTTGTTGAACCCGCTGGGGACTGTTGAATTGTTCCCGCAGTGAAATGACGTCACACGCCGAACAAGGAGCTTCCGTTTGTAATAGCTGGATTCTGATTTTGCCGGTGCGAAATGCACACGTCATGCAATCAACACGCTTGTTTCCCTGGCAGCCTGGCAGCTTGCATTATTTTGCCCGGCAAAGGCATGACTGATACAGTACTATAATTACGTTTAATAACTTTAACATTGCCCCCAGCCCAAACCGATGGCCAGCATACTAGGCTCGGCTCCCGGGTATTCCACAAAGGTCCGCCCTGTCGCCCCCGACTTCGTTCACTGCCGTATAGCATGAGCTCGCCCGGTATCGTCCGATCTCGGAAGCTAAGCAGGGGCCTGTCGGGTTAGTACACGGATGGGAGACCTTGCGATCAGCTTTTTTTCTTTTTTAAAGCTACGTTTAAACAAAAAAAGATTGGTAAAATAAATTAAAACAAAATAAGAAACCTATGTTTAAATGTAGCTTAAATAAATGGATTGCAACAACTTGCCCTCAAACATTACTTAAATTGAATGAATCCATTTTTTTCAGTGTTGCGAAGCAAGAATGTTTTTATCGGGTGACCAAGGCTACTTTAGCGGGTCCATAATGTATGGGTGAATTTTAAACCTGTCTAATTGTCACATACGATTTGCTGCATGTTAATGAAGCAAAATATCTAATGTTAACTGCTTTACCTTTCGTTGACGTTGATCAGGAAATCTCCACGATGAACCTTTCAATTACTTCAAGAAGGTCTTTTGTCAAAAAAAAAAAAAAAACACAAAAAAAGGAATTGATTTAAGAGCAAATATGGATTATTCTTTTTTCTTTACGAAGCTACAGAAGTGACTCGGTCAGGAGCAGTGAGTAATTTTCTATTCTTCTTTTGCTATTTAACTTTAACGACAGAGACTTTAACAGGTTAGGATTATTGTGAGACCGAATGCAATAAAATGTTTATGCGTTTAAGACATACAGTAACCAGTCGTTTACCTTGATACTCGACAAGACAGCTACTTTGACATATGAGCATTTGACAGTTTAATTCAAAAAGACGCGAACTCCTTTAAGCTTAGCCGTGCTCACGGGCTATCGGGGCATATATTGGTCCTCGTCGCGTTTCAAGTTCATGATGGCTGCAGTCCAACTAATAATCATACGGTAGCAGATGAATTCAAGACTGAAAACACTGCGTTGCATGGGTTTTGCTGTGAAAACCAAAGGCCAATCTTGGACTTTGTTCAGTCCGCAGAAAGACAATTACTATACACACTTCTACGCTGAAATCATGTAGCATTAGCAGTGTACGTTAATATTCTCTTAATGTTTGTTTTTAACAATGTGAACATGAGAAAACTTCATATAAATTAATAGAATCAAATCAGTCTTAATTGTAAATAATAGTGATTTATTTATTTATTTATTTATTTATACGATTCATTCATTTAAATGCATTTTGTTGAACCCGCTGGGGACTGTTGAATTGTTCCCGCAGTGAAATGACGTCACACGCCGAACAAGGAGCTTCCGTTTGTAATAGCTGGATTCTGATTTTGCCGGTGCGAAATGCACACGTCATGCAATCAACACGCTTGTTTCCCTGGCAGCCTGGCAGCTTGCATTATTTTGGCCGGCAAAGGCATGACTGATACAGTACTATAATTACGTTTAATAACTTTAACATTGCCCCCAGCCCAAACCGATGGCCAGCATACTAGGCTCGGCTCCCGGGTATTCCACAAAGGTCCGCCCTGTCGCCCCCGACTTCGTTCACTGCCGTATAGCATGAGCTCGCCCGGTATCGTCCGATCTCGGAAGCTAAGCAGGAGCCTGTCGGGTTAGTACACGGATGGGAGACCTTGCGATCAGCTTTTTTTCTTTTTTAAAGCTACGTTTAAACAAAAAAAGATTGGTAAAATAAATTAAAACAAAATAAGAAACCTTTGTTTAAATGTAGCTTAAATAAATGGATTGCAACAACTTGCCCTCAAACATTACTTAAATTGAATGAATCCATTTTTTTCAGTGTTGCGAAGCAAGAATGTTTTTATCGGGTGACCAAGGCTACTTTAGCGGGTCCATAATGTATGGGTGAATTTTAAACCTGTCTAATTGTCACATACGATTTGCTGCATGTTAATGAAGCAAAATATCTAATGTTAACTGCTTTACCTTTCGTTGACGTTGATCAGGAAATCTCCACGATGAACCTTTCAATTACTTCAAGAAGGTCTTTTGTCAAAAAAAAAAAAAAAAAAACACAAAAAAAGGAATTGATTTAAGAGCAAATATGGATTATTCTTTTTTCTTTACGAAGCTACAGAAGTGACTCGGTCAGGAGCAGTGAGTAATTTTCTATTCTTCTTTTGCTATTTAACTTTAACGACAGAGACTTTAACAGGTTAGGATTATTGTGAGACCGAATGCAATAAAATGTTTATGCGTTTAAGACATACAGTAACCAGTCGTTTACCTTGATACTCGACAAGACAGCTACTTTGACATATGAGCATTTGACAGTTTAATACAAAAAGACGCGAACTCCTTTAAGCTTAGCCGTGCTCACGGGCTATCGGGGCATATATTGGTCCTCGTCGCGTTTCAAGTTCATGATGGCTGCAGTCCAACTAATAATCATACGGTAGCAGATGAATTCAAGACTGAAAACACTGCGTTGCATGGGTTTTGCTGTGAAAACCAAAGGCCAATCTTGGACTTTGTTCAGTCCGCAGAAAGACAATTACTATACACACTTCTACGCTGAAATCATGTAGCATTAGCAGTGTACGTTAATATTCTCTTAATGTTTGTTTTTAACAATGTGAACATGAGAAAACTTCATATAAATTAATAGAATCAAATCAGTCTTAATTGTAAATAATAGTGATTTATTTATTTATTTATTTATTTATTTATTTATACGATTCATTCATTTAAATGCATTTTGTTGAACCCGCTGGGGACTGTTGAATTGTTCCCGCAGTGAAATGACGTCACACGCCGAACAAGGAGCTTCCGTTTGTAATAGCTGGATTCTGATTTTGCCGGTGCGAAATGCACACGTCATGCAATCAACACGCTTGTTTCCCTGGCAGCCTGGCAGCTTGCATTATTTTGGCCGGCAAAGGCATGACTGATACAGTACTATAATTACGTTTAATAACTTTAACATTGCCCCCAGCCCAAACCGATGGCCAGCATACTAGGCTCGGCTCCCGGGTATTCCACAAAGGTCCGCCCTGTCGCCCCCGACTTCGTTCACTGCCGTATAGCATGAGCTCGCCCGGTATCGTCCGATCTCGGAAGCTAAGCAGGGGCCTGTCGGGTTAGTACACGGATGGGAGACCTTGCGATCAGCTTTTTTTCTTTTTTAAAGCTACGTTTAAACAAAAAAAGATTGGTAAAATAAATTAAAACAAAATAAGAAACCTTTGTTTAAATGTAGCTTAAATAAATGGATTGCAACAACTTGCCCTCAAACATTACTTAAATTGAATGAATCCATTTTTTTCAGTGTTGCGAAGCAAGAATGTTTTTATCGGGTGACCAAGGCTACTTTAGCGGGTCCATAATGTATGGGTGAATTTTAAACCTGTCTAATTGTCACATACGATTTGCTGCATGTTAATGAAGCAAAATATCTAATGTTAACTGCTTTACCTTTCGTTGACGTTGATCAGGAAATCTCCACGATGAACCTTTCAATTACTTCAAGAAGGTCTTTTGTCAAAAAAAAAAAAAAAAAAACACAAAAAAAGGAATTGATTTAAGAGCAAATATGGATTATTCTTTTTTCTTTACGAAGCTACAGAAGTGACTCGGTCAGGAGCAGTGAGTAATTTTCTATTCTTCTTTTGCTATTTAACTTTAACGACAGAGACTTTAACAGGTTAGGATTATTGTGAGACCGAATGCAATAAAATGTTTATGCGTTTAAGACATACAGTAACCAGTCGTTTACCTTGATACTCGACAAGACAGCTACTTTGACATATGAGCATTTGACAGTTTAATACAAAAAGACGCGAACTCCTTTAAGCTTAGCCGTGCTCACGGGCTATCGGGGCATATATTGGTCCTCGTCGCGTTTCAAGTTCATGATGGCTGCAGTCCAACTAATAATCATACGGTAGCAGATGAATTCAAGACTGAAAAAACTGCGTTGCATGGGTTTTGCTGTGAAAACCAAAGGCCAATCTTGGACTTTGTTCAGTCCGCAGAAAGACAATTACTATACACACTTCTACGCTGAAATCATGTAGCATTAGCAGTGTACGTTAATATTCTCTTAATGTTTGTTTTTAACAATGTGAACATGAGAAAACTTCATATAAATTAATAGAATCAAATCAGTCTTAATTGTAAATAATAGTGATTTATTTATTCATTTATTTATTTATACGATTCATTCATTTAAATGCATTTTGTTGAACCCGCTGGGGACTGTTGAATTGTTCCCGCAGTGAAATGACGTCACACGCCGAACAAGGAGCTTCCGTTTGTAATAGCTGGATTCTGATTTTGCCAGTGCGAAATGCACACGTCATGCAATCAACACGCTTGTTTCCCTGGCAGCCTGGCAGCTTGCATTATTTTGCCCGGCAAAGGCACGACTGATACAGTACTATAATTACGTTTAATAACTTTAACATTGCCCCCAGCCCAAACCGATGGCCAGCATAGGCTCGGCTCCCGGGTATTCCACAAAGGTCCGCCCTGTCGCCCCCGACTTCGTTCACTGCCGTATAGCATGAGCTCGCCCGGTATCGTCCGATCTCGGAAGCTAAGCAGGAGCCTGTCGGGTTAGTACACGGATGGGAGACCTTGCGATCAGCTTTTTTTCTTTTTTAAAGCTACGTTTAAACAAAAAAAGATTGGTAAAATAAATTAAAACAAAATAAGAAACCTTTGTTTAAATGTAGCTTAAATAAATGGATTGCAACAACTTGCCCTCAAACATTACTTAAATTGAATGAATCCATTTTTTTCAGTGTTGCGAAGCAAGAATGTTTTTATCGGGTGACCAAGGCTACTTTAGCGGGTCCATAATGTATGGGTGAATTTTAAACCTGTCTAATTCAATTACTTCAAGAAGGTCTTTTGTCAAAAAAAAAAAAAAAAAAAAAACACAAAAAAAGGAATTGATTTAAGAGCAAATATGGATTATTCTTTTTTCTTTACGAAGCTACAGAAGTGACTCGGTCAGGAGCAGTGAGTAATTTTCTATTCTTCTTTTGCTATTTAACTTTAACGACAGAGACTTTAACAGGTTAGGATTATTGTGAGACCGAATGCAATAAAATGTTTATGCGTTTAAGACATACAGTAACCAGTCGTTTACCTTGATACTCGACAAGACAGCTACTTTGACATATGAGCATTTGACAGTTTAATACAAAAAGACGCGAACTCCTTTAAGCTTAGCCGTGCTCACGGGCTATCGGGGCATATATTGGTCCTCGTCGCGTTTCAAGTTCATGATGGCTGCAGTCCAACTAATAATCATACGGTAGCAGATGAATTCAAGACTGAAAACACTGCGTTGCATGGGTTTTGCTGTGAAAACCAAAGGCCAATCTTGGACTTTGTTCAGTCCGCAGAAAGACAATTACTATACACACTTCTACGCTGAAATCATGTAGCATTAGCAGTGTACGTTAATATTCTCTTAATGTTTGTTTTTAACAATGTGAACATGAGAAAACTTCATATAAATTAATAGAATCAAATCAGTCTTAATTGTAAATAATAGTGATTTATTTATTTATTTATTTATTTATTTATACGAATCATTCATTTAAATGCATTTTGTTGAACCCGCTGGGGACTGTTGAATTGTTCCCGCAGTGAAATGACGTCACACGCCGAACAAGGAGCTTCCGTTTGTAATAGCTGGATTCTGATTTTGCCGGTGCGAAATGCACACGTCATGCAATCAACACGCTTGTTTCCCTGGCAGCCTGGCAGCTTGCATTATTTTGCCCGGCAAAGGCATGACTGATACAGTACTATAATTACGTTTAATAACTTTAACATTGCCCCCAGCCCAAACCGATGGCCAGCATACTAGGCTCGGCTCCCGGGTATTCCACAAAGGTCCGCCCTGTCGCCCCCGACTTCGTTCACTGCCGTATAGCATGAGCTCGCCCGGTATCGTCCGATCTCGGAAGCTAAGCAGGGGCCTGTCGGGTTAGTACACGGATGGGAGACCTTGCGATCAGCTTTTTTTCTTTTTTAAAGCTACGTTTAAACAAAAAAAGATTGGTAAAATAAATTAAAACAAAATAAGAAACCTTTGTTTAAATGTAGCTTCAATAAATGGATTGCAACAACTTGCCCTCAAACATTACTTAAATTGAATGAATCCATTTTTTTCAGTGTTGCGAAGCAAGAATGTTTTTATCGGGTGACCAAGGCTACTTTAGCGGGTCCATAATGTATGGGTGAATTTTAAACCTGTCTAATTGTCACATACGATTTGCTGCATGTTAATGAAGCAAAATATCTAATGTTAACTGCTTTACCTTTCGTTGACGTTGATCAGGAAATCTCCACGATGAACCTTTCAATTACTTCAAGAAGGACTTTTGTCAAAAAACAAAAAAAAAAAAACACAAAAAAAGGAATTGATTTAAGAGCAAATATGGATTATTCTTTTTTCTTTACGAAGCTACAGAAGTGACTCGGTCAGGAGCAGTGAGTAATTTTCTATTCTTCTTTTGCTATTTAACTTTAACGACAGAGACTTTAACAGGTTAGGATTATTGTGAGACCGAATGCAATAAAATGTTTATGCGTTTAAGACATACAGTAACCAGTCGTTTACCTTGATACTCGACAAGACAGCTACTTTGACATATGAGCATTTGACAGTTTAATTCAAAAAGACGCGAACTCCTTTAAGCTTAGCCGTGCTCACGGGCTATCGGGGCATATATTGGTCCTCGTCGCGTTTCAAGTTCATGATGGCTGCAGTCCAACTAATAATCATACGGTAGCAGATGAATTCAAGACTGAAAACACTGCGTTGCATGGGTTTTGCTGTGAAAACCAAAGGCCAATCTTGGACTTTGTTCAGTCCGCAGAAAGACAATTACTATACACACTTCTACGCTGAAATCATGTAGCATTAGCAGTGTACGTTAATATTCTCTTAATGTTTGTTTTTAACAATGTGAACATGAGAAAACTTCATATAAATTAATAGAATCAAATCAGTCTTAATTGTAAATAATAGTGATTTATTTATTTATTTATTTATTTATTTATACGATTCATTCATTTAAATGCATTTTGTTGAACCCGCTGGGGACTGTTGAATTGTTCCCGCAGTGAAATGACGTCACACGCCGAACAAGGAGCTTCCGTTTGTAATAGCTGGATTCTGATTTTGCCAGTGCGAAATGCACACGTCATGCAATCAACACGCTTGTTTCCCTGGCAGCCTGGCAGCTTGCATTATTTTGCCCGGCAAAGGCACGACTGATACAGTACTATAATTACGTTTAATAACTTTAACATTGCCCCCAGCCCAAACCGATGGCCAGCATAGGCTCGGCTCCCGGGTATTCCACAAAGGTCCGCCCTGTCGCCCCCGACTTCGTTCACTGCCGTATAGCATGAGCTCGCCCGGTATCGTCCGATCTCGGAAGCTAAGCAGGAGCCTGTCGGGTTAGTACACGGATGGGAGACCTTGCGATCAGCTTTTTTTCTTTTTTAAAGCTACGTTTAAACAAAAAAAGATTGGTAAAATAAATTAAAACAAAATAAGAAACCTTTGTTTAAATGTAGCTTCAATAAATGGATTGCAACAACTTGCCCTCAAACATTACTTAAATTGAATGAATCCATTTTTTTCAGTGTTGCGAAGCAAGAATGTTTTTATCGGGTGACCAAGGCTACTTTAGCGGGTCCATAATGTATGGGTGAATTTTAAACCTGTCTAATTCAATTACTTCAAGAAGGTCTTTTGTCAAAAAAAAAAAAAAAAAAAAACACAAAAAAAGGAATTGATTTAAGAGCAAATATGGATTATTCTTTTTTCTTTACGAAGCTACAGAAGTGACTCGGTCAGGAGCAGTGAGTAATTTTCTATTCTTCTTTTGCTATTTAACTTTAACGACAGAGACTTTAACAGGTTAGGATTATTGTGAGACCGAATGCAATAAAATGTTTATGCGTTTAAGACATACAGTAACCAGTCGTTTACCTTGATACTCGACAAGACAGCTACTTTGACATATGAGCATTTGACAGTTTAATACAAAAAGACGCGAACTCCTTTAAGCTTAGCCGTGCTCACGGGCTATCGGGGCATATATTGGTCCTCGTCGCGTTTCAAGTTCATGATGGCTGCAGTCCAACTAATAATCATACGGTAGCAGATGAATTCAAGACTGAAAACACTGCGTTGCATGGGTTTTGCTGTGAAAACCAAAGGCCAATCTTGGACTTTGTTCAGTCCGCAGAAAGACAATTACTATACACACTTCTACGCTGAAATCATGTAGCATTAGCAGTGTACGTTAATATTCTCTTAATGTTTGTTTTTAACAATGTGAACATGAGAAAACTTCATATAAATTAATAGAATCAAATCAGTCTTAATTGTAAATAATAGTGATTTATTTATTTATTTATTTATTTATACGATTCATTCATTTAAATGCATTTTGTTGAACCCGCTGGGGACTGTTGAATTGTTCCCGCAGTGAAATGACGTCACACGCCGAACAAGGAGCTTCCGTTTGTAATAGCTGGATTCTGATTTTGCCGGTGCGAAATGCACACGTCATGCAATCAACACGCTTGTTTCCCTGGCAGCCTGGCAGCTTGCATTATTTTGGCCGGCAAAGGCATGACTGATACAGTACTATAATTACGTTTAATAACTTTAACATTGCCCCCAGCCCAAACCGATGGCCAGCATACTAGGCTCGGCTCCCGAGTATTCCACAAAGGTCCGCCCTGTCGCCCCCGACTTCGTTCACTGCCGTATAGCATGAGCTCGCCCGGTATCGTCCGATCTCGGAAGCTAAGCAGGAGCCTGTCGGGTTAGTACACGGATGGGAGACCTTGCGATCAGCTTTTTTTCTTTTTTAAAGCTACGTTTAAACAAAAAAAGATTGGTAAAATAAATTAAAACAAAATAAGAAACCTTTGTTTAAATGTAGCTTAAATAAATGGATTGCAACAACTTGCCCTCAAACATTACTTAAATTGAATGAATCCATTTTTTTCAGTGTTGCGAAGCAAGAATGTTTTTATCGGGTGACCAAGGCTACTTTAGCGGGTCCATAATGTATGGGTGAATTTTAAACCTGTCTAATTGTCACATACGATTTGCTGCATGTTAATGAAGCAAAATATCTAATGTTAACTGCTTTACCTTTCGTTGACGTTGATCAGGAAATCTCCACGATGAACCTTTCAATTACTTCAAGAAGGTCTTTTGTCAAAAAAAAAAAAAAAAAAAACACAAAAAAAGGAATTGATTTAAGAGCAAATATGGATTATTCTTTTTTCTTTACGAAGCTACAGAAGTGACTCGGTCAGGAGCATTGAGTAATTTTCTATTCTTCTTTTGCTATTTAACTTTAACGACAGAGACTTTAACAGGTTAGGATTATTGTGAGACCGAATGCAATAAAATGTTTATGCGTTTAAGACATACAGTAACCAGTCGTTTACCTTGATACTCGACAAGACAGCTACTTTGACATATGAGCATTTGACAGTTTAATACAAAAAGACGCGAACTCCTTTAAGCTTAGCCGTGCTCACGGGCTATCGGGGCATATATTGGTCCTCGTCGCGTTTCAAGTTCATGATGGCTGCAGTCCAACTAATAATCATACGGTAGCAGATGAATTCAAGACTGAAAAAACTGCGTTGCATGGGTTTTGCTGTGAAAACCAAAGGCCAATCTTGGACTTTGTTCAGTCCGCAGAAAGACAATTACTATACACACTTCTACGCTGAAATCATGTAGCATTAGCAGTGTACGTTAATATTCTCTTAATGTTTGTTTTTAACAATGTGAACATGAGAAAACTTCATATAAATTAATAGAATCAAATCAGTCTTAATTGTAAATAATAGTGATTTATTTATTCATTTATTTATTTATACGATTCATTCATTTAAATGCATTTTGTTGAACCCGCTGGGGACTGTTGAATTGTTCCCGCAGTGAAATGACGTCACACGCCGAACAAGGAGCTTCCGTTTGTAATAGCTGGATTCTGATTTTGCCAGTGCGAAATGCACACGTCATGCAATCAACACGCTTGTTTCCCTGGCAGCCTGGCAGCTTGCATTATTTTGCCCGGCAAAGGCACGACTGATACAGTACTATAATTACGTTTAATAACTTTAACATTGCCCCCAGCCCAAACCGATGGCCAGCATAGGCTCGGCTCCCGGGTATTCCACAAAGGTCCGCCCTGTCGCCCCCGACTTCGTTCACTGCCGTATAGCATGAGCTCGCCCGGTATCGTCCGATCTCGGAAGCTAAGCAGGAGCCTGTCGGGTTAGTACACGGATGGGAGACCTTGCGATCAGCTTTTTTTCTTTTTTAAAGCTACGTTTAAACAAAAAAAGATTGGTAAAATAAATTAAAACAAAATAAGAAACCTTTGTTTAAATGTAGCTTCAATAAATGGATTGCAACAACTTGCCCTCAAACATTACTTAAATTGAATGAATCCATTTTTTTCAGTGTTGCGAAGCAAGAATGTTTTTATCGGGTGACCAAGGCTACTTTAGCGGGTCCATAATGTATGGGTGAATTTTAAACCTGTCTAATTCAATTACTTCAAGAAGGTCTTTTGTCAAAAAAAAAAAAAAAAAACACAAAAAAAGGAATTGATTTAAGAGCAAATATGGATTATTCTTTTTTCTTTACGAAGCTACAGAAGTGACTCGGTCAGGAGCAGTGAGTAATTTTCTATTCTTCTTTTGCTATTTAACTTTAACGACAGAGACTTTAACAGGTTAGGATTATTGTGAGACCGAATGCAATAAAATGTTTATGCGTTTAAGACATACAGTAACCAGTCGTTTACCTTGATACTCGACAAGACAGCTACTTTGACATATGAGCATTTGACAGTTTAATACAAAAAGACGCGAACTCCTTTAAGCTTAGCCGTGCTCACGGGCTATCGGGGCATATATTGGTCCTCGTCGCGTTTCAAGTTCATGATGGCTGCAGTCCAACTAATAATCATACGGTAGCAGATGAATTCAAGACTGAAAACACTGCGTTGCATGGGTTTTGCTGTGAAAACCAAAGGCCAATCTTGGACTTTGTTCAGTCCGCAGAAAGACAATTACTATACACACTTCTACGCTGAAATCATGTAGCATTAGCAGTGTACGTTAATATTCTCTTAATGTTTGTTTTTAACAATGTGAACATGAGAAAACTTCATATAAATTAATAGAATCAAATCAGTCTTAATTGTAAATAATAGTGATTTATTTATTTATTTATTTATTTATTTATACGATTCATTCATTTAAATGCATTTTGTTGAACCCGCTGGGGACTGTTGAATTGTTCCCGCAGTGAAATGACGTCACACGCCGAACAAGGAGCTTCCGTTTGTAATAGCTGGATTCTGATTTTGCCGGTGCGAAATGCACACGTCATGCAATCAACACGCTTGTTTCCCTGGCAGCCTGGCAGCTTGCATTATTTTGCCCGGCAAAGGCATGACTGATACAGTACTATAATTACGTTTAATAACTTTAACATTGCCCCCAGCCCAAACCGATGGCCAGCATACTAGGCTCGGCTCCCGGGTATTCCACAAAGGTCCGCCCTGTCGCCCCCGACTTCGTTCACTGCCGTATAGCATGAGCTCGCCCGGTATCGTCCGATCTCGGAAGCTAAGCAGGGGCCTGTCGGGTTAGTACACGGATGGGAGACCTTGCGATCAGCCTTTTTTCTTTTTTAAAGCTACGTTTAAACAAAAAAAGATTGGTAAAATAAATTAAAACAAAATAAGAAACCTTTGTTTAAATGTAGCTTAAATAAATGGATTGCAACAACTTGCCCTCAAACATTACTTAAATTGAATGAATCCATTTTTTTCAGTGTTGCGAAGCAAGAATGTTTTTATCGGGTGACCAAGGCTACTTTAGCGGGTCCATAATGTATGGGTGAATTTTAAACCTGTCTAATTGTCACATACGATTTGCTGCATGTTAATGAAGCAAAATATCTAATGTTAACTGCTTTACCTTTCGTTGACGTTGATCAGGAAATCTCCACGATGAACCTTTCAATTACTTCAAGAAGGACTTTTGTCAAAAAACAAAAAAAAAAAAAAACACAAAAAAAGGAATTGATTTAAGAGCAAATATGGATTATTCTTTTTTCTTTACGAAGCTACAGAAGTGACTCGGTCAGGAGCAGTGAGTAATTTTCTATTCTTCTTTTGCTATTTAACTTTAACGACAGAGACTTTAACAGGTTAGGATTATTGTGAGACCGAATGCAATAAAATGTTTATGCGTTTAAGACATACAGTAACCAGTCGTTTACCTTGATACTCGACAAGACAGCTACTTTGACATATGAGCATTTGACAGTTTAATTCAAAAAGACGCGAACTCCTTTAAGCTTAGCCGTGCTCACGGGCTATCGGGGCATATATTGGTCCTCGTCGCGTTTCAAGTTCATGATGGCTGCAGTCCAACTAATAATCATACGGTAGCAGATGAATTCAAGACTGAAAACACTGCGTTGCATGGGTTTTGCTGTGAAAACCAAAGGCCAATCTTGGACTTTGTTCAGTCCGCAGAAAGACAATTACTATACACACTTCTACGCTGAAATCATGTAGCATTAGCAGTGTACGTTAATATTCTCTTAATGTTTGTTTTTAACAATGTGAACATGAGAAAACTTCATATAAATTAATAGAATCAAATCAGTCTTAATTGTAAATAATAGTGATTTATTTATTTATTTATTTATTTATACGATTCATTCATTTAAATGCATTTTGTTGAACCCGCTGGGGACTGTTGAATTGTTCCCGCAGTGAAATGACGTCACACGCCGAACAAGGAGCTTCCGTTTGTAATAGCTGGATTCTGATTTTGCCGGTGCGAAATGCACACGTCATGCAATCAACACGCTTGTTTCCCTGGCAGCCTGGCAGCTTGCATTATTTTGCCCGGCAAAGGCATGACTGATACAGTACTATAATTACGTTTAATAACTTTAACATTGCCCCCAGCCCAAACCGATGGCCAGCATACTAGGCTCGGCTCCCGGGTATTCCACAAAGGTCCGCCCTGTCGCCCCCGACTTCGTTCACTGCCGTAGAGCATGAGCTCGCCCGGTATCGTCCGATCTCGGAAGCTAAGCAGGGGCCTGTCGGGTTAGTACACGGATGGGAGACCTTGCGATCAGCTTTTTTTCTTTTTTAAAGCTACGTTTAAACAAAAAAGATTGGTAAAATAAATTAAAACAAAATAAGAAACCTATGTTTAAATGTAGCTTAAATAAATGGATTGCAACAACTTGCCCTCAAACATTACTTAAATTGAATGAATCCATTTTTTTCAGTGTTGCGAAGCAAGAATGTTTTTATCGGGTGACCAAGGCTACTTTAGCGGGTCCATAATGTATGGGTGAATTTTAAACCTGTCTAATTGTCACATACGATTTGCTGCATGTTAATGAAGCAAAATATCTAATGTTAACTGCTTTACCTTTCGTTGACGTTGATCAGGAAATCTCCACGATGAACCTTTCAATTACTTCAAGAAGGTCTTTTGTCAAAAAAAAAAAAAAAAACACAAAAAAAGGAATTGATTTAAGAGCAAATATGGATTATTCTTTTTTCTTTACGAAGCTACAGAAGTGACTCGGTCAGGAGCAGTGAGTAATTTTCTATTCTTCTTTTGCTATTTAACTTTAACGACAGAGACTTTAACAGGTTAGGATTATTGTGAGACCGAATGCAATAAAATGTTTATGCGTTTAAGACATACAGTAACCAGTCGTTTACCTTGATACTCGACAAGACAGCTACTTTGACATATGAGCATTTGACAGTTTAATACAAAAAGACGCGAACTCCTTTAAGCTTAGCCGTGCTCACGGGCTATCGGGGCATATATTGGTCCTCGTCGCGTTTCAAGTTCATGATGGCTGCAGTCCAACTAATAATCATACGGTAGCAGATGAATTCAAGACTGAAAACACTGCGTTGCATGGGTTTTGCTGTGAAAACCAAAGGCCAATCTTGGACTTTGTTCAGTCCGCAGAAAGACAATTACTATACACACTTCTACGCTGAAATCATGTAGCATTAGCAGTGTACGTTAATATTCTCTTAATGTTTGTTTTTAACAATGTGAACATGAGAAAACTTCATATAAATTAATAGAATCAAATCAGTCTTAATTGTAAATAATAGTGATTTATTTATTTATTTATTTATACGATTCATTCATTTAAATGCATTTTGTTGAACCCGCTGGGGACTGTTGAATTGTTCCCGCAGTGAAATGACGTCACACGCCGAACAAGGAGCTTCCGTTTGTAATAGCTGGATTCTGATTTTGCCGGTGCGAAATGCACACGTCATGCAATCAACACGCTTGTTTCCCTGGCAGCCTGGCAGCTTGCATTATTTTGCCCGGCAAAGGCATGACTGATACAGTACTATAATTACGTTTAATAACTTTAACATTGCCCCCAGCCCAAACCGATGGCCAGCATACTAGGCTCGGCTCCCGGGTATTCCACAAAGGTCCGCCCTGTCGCCCCCGACTTCGTTCACTGCCGTATAGCATGAGCTCGCCCGGTATCGTCCGATCTCGGAAGCTAAGCAGGGGCCTGTCGGGTTAGTACACGGATGGGAGACCTTGCGATCAGCCTTTTTTCTTTTTTAAAGCTACGTTTAAACAAAAAAAGATTGGTAAAATAAATTAAAACAAAATAAGAAACCTTTGTTTAAATGTAGCTTCAATAAATGGATTGCAACAACTTGCCCTCAAACATTACTTAAATTGAATGAATCCATTTTTTTCAGTGTTGCGAAGCAAGAATGTTTTTATCGGGTGACCAAGGCTACTTTAGCGGGTCCATAATGTATGGGTGAATTTTAAACCTGTCTAATTGTCACATACGATTTGCTGCATGTTAATGAAGCAAAATATCTAATGTTAACTGCTTTACCTTTCGTTGACGTTGATCAGGAAATCTCCACGATGAACCTTTCAATTACTTCAAGAAGGACTTTTGTCAAAAAACAAAAAAAAAAAAAACACAAAAAAAGGAATTGATTTAAGAGCAAATATGGATTATTCTTTTTTCTTTACGAAGCTACAGAAGTGACTCGGTCAGGAGCAGTGAGTAATTTTCTATTCTTCTTTTGCTATTTAACTTTAACGACAGAGACTTTAACAGGTTAGGATTATTGTGAGACCGAATGCAATAAAATGTTTATGCGTTTAAGACATACAGTAACCAGTCGTTTACCTTGATACTCGACAAGACAGCTACTTTGACATATGAGCATTTGACAGTTTAATTCAAAAAGACGCGAACTCCTTTAAGCTTAGCCGTGCTCACGGGCTATCGGGGCATATATTGGTCCTCGTCGCGTTTCAAGTTCATGATGGCTGCAGTCCAACTAATAATCATACGGTAGCAGATGAATTCAAGACTGAAAACACTGCGTTGCATGGGTTTTGCTGTGAAAACCAAAGGCCAATCTTGGACTTTGTTCAGTCCGCAGAAAGACAATTACTATACACACTTCTACGCTGAAATCATGTAGCATTAGCAGTGTACGTTAATATTCTCTTAATGTTTGTTTTTAACAATGTGAACATGAGAAAACTTCATATAAATTAATAGAATCAAATCAGTCTTAATTGTAAATAATAGTGATTTATTTATTTATTTATTTATTTATACGATTCATTCATTTAAATGCATTTTGTTGAACCCGCTGGGGACTGTTGAATTGTTCCCGCAGTGAAATGACGTCACACGCCGAACAAGGAGCTTCCGTTTGTAATAGCTGGATTCTGATTTTGCCGGTGCGAAATGCACACGTCATGCAATCAACACGCTTGTTTCCCTGGCAGCCTGGCAGCTTGCATTATTTTGCCCGGCAAAGGCATGACTGATACAGTACTATAATTACGTTTAATAACTTTAACATTGCCCCCAGCCCAAACCGATGGCCAGCATACTAGGCTCGGCTCCCGGGTATTCCACAAAGGTCCGCCCTGTCGCCCCCGACTTCGTTCACTGCCGTATAGCATGAGCTCGCCCGGTATCGTCCGATCTCGGAAGCTAAGCAGGGGCCTGTCGGGTTAGTACACGGATGGGAGACCTTGCGATCAGCTTTTTTTCTTTTTTAAAGCTACGTTTAAACAAAAAAAGATTGGTAAAATAAATTAAAACAAAATAAGAAACCTATGTTTAAATGTAGCTTAAATAAATGGATTGCAACAACTTGCCCTCAAACATTACTTAAATTGAATGAATCCATTTTTTTCAGTGTTGCGAAGCAAGAATGTTTTTATCGGGTGACCAAGGCTACTTTAGCGGGTCCATAATGTATGGGTGAATTTTAAACCTGTCTAATTGTCACATACGATTTGCTGCATGTTAATGAAGCAAAATATCTAATGTTAACTGCTTTACCTTTCGTTGACGTTGATCAGGAAATCTCCACGATGAACCTTTCAATTACTTCAAGAAGGTCTTTTGTCAAAAAAAAAAAAAAACACAAAAAAAGGAATTGATTTAAGAGCAAATATGGATTATTCTTTTTTCTTTACGAAGCTACAGAAGTGACTCGGTCAGGAGCAGTGAGTAATTTTCTATTCTTCTTTTGCTATTTAACTTTAACGACAGAGACTTTAACAGGTTAGGATTATTGTGAGACCGAATGCAATAAAATGTTTATGCGTTTAAGACATACAGTAACCAGTCGTTTACCTTGATACTCGACAAGACAGCTACTTTGACATATGAGCATTTGACAGTTTAATACAAAAAGACGCGAACTCCTTTAAGCTTAGCCGTGCTCACGGGCTATCGGGGCATATATTGGTCCTCGTCGCGTTTCAAGTTCATGATGGCTGCAGTCCAACTAATAATCATACGGTAGCAGATGAATTCAAGACTGAAAACACTGCGTTGCATGGGTTTTGCTGTGAAAACCAAAGGCCAATCTTGGACTTTGTTCAGTCCGCAGAAAGACAATTACTATACACACTTCTACGCTGAAATCATGTAGCATTAGCAGTGTACGTTAATATTCTCTTAATGTTTGTTTTTAACAATGTGAACATGAGAAAACTTCATATAAATTAATAGAATCAAATCAGTCTTAATTGTAAATAATAGTGATTTATTTATTTATTTATTTATTTATACGATTCATTCATTTAAATGCATTTTGTTGAACCCGCTGGGGACTGTTGAATTGTTCCCGCAGTGAAATGACGTCACACGCCGAACAAGGAGCTTCCGTTTGTAATAGCTGGATTCTGATTTTGCCGGTGCGAAATGCACACGTCATGCAATCAACACGCTTGTTTCCCTGGCAGCCTGGCAGCTTGCATTATTTTGCCCGGCAAAGGCATGACTGATACAGTACTATAATTACGTTTAATAACTTTAACATTGCCCCCAGCCCAAACCGATGGCCAGCATACTAGGCTCGGCTCCCGGGTATTCCACAAAGGTCCGCCCTGTCGCCCCCGACTTCGTTCACTGCCGTAGAGCATGAGCTCGCCCGGTATCGTCCGATCTCGGAAGCTAAGCAGGGGCCTGTCGGGTTAGTACACGGATGGGAGACCTTGCGATCAGCTTTTTTTCTTTTTTAAAGCTACGTTTAAACAAAAAAAGATTGGTAAAATAAATTAAAACAAAATAAGAAACCTTTGTTTAAATGTAGCTTCAATAAATGGATTGCAACAACTTGCCCTCAAACATTACTTAAATTGAATGAATCCATTTTTTTCAGTGTTGCGAAGCAAGAATGTTTTTATCGGGTGACCAAGGCTACTTTAGCGGGTCCATAATGTATGGGTGAATTTTAAACCTGTCTAATTGTCACATACGATTTGCTGCATGTTAATGAAGCAAAATATCTAATGTTAACTGCTTTACCTTTCGTTGACGTTGATCAGGAAATCTCCACGATGAACCTTTCAATTACTTCAAGAAGGTCTTTTGTCAAAAAAAAAAAAAAACACAAAAAAAGGAATTGATTTAAGAGCAAATATGGATTATTCTTTTTTCTTTACGAAGCTACAGAAGTGACTCGGTCAGGAGCAGTGAGTAATTTTCTATTCTTCTTTTGCTATTTAACTTTAACGACAGAGACTTTAACAGGTTAGGATTATTGTGAGACCGAATGCAATAAAATGTTTATGCGTTTAAGACATACAGTAACCAGTCGTTTACCTTGATACTCGACAAGACAGCTACTTTGACATATGAGCATTTGACAGTTTAATTCAAAAAGACGCGAACTCCTTTAAGCTTAGCCGTGCTCACGGGCTATCGGAGCATATATTGGTCCTCGTCGCGTTTCAAGTTCATGATGGCTGCAGTCCAACTAATAATCATACGGTAGCAGATGAATTCAAGACTGAAAACACTGCGTTGCATGGGTTTTGCTGTGAAAACCAAAGGCCAATCTTGGACTTTGTTCAGTCCGCAGAAAGACAATTACTATACACACTTCTACGCTGAAATCATGTAGCATTAGCAGTGTACGTTAATATTCTCTTAATGTTTGTTTTTAACAATGTGAACATGAGAAAACTTCATATAAATTAATAGAATCAAATCAGTCTTAATTGTAAATAATAGTGATTTATTTATTTATTTATTTATTTATACGATTCATTCATTTAAATGCATTTTGTTGAACCCGCTGGGGACTGTTGAATTGTTCCCGCAGTGAAATGACGTCACACGCCGAACAAGGAGCTTCCGTTTGTAATAGCTGGATTCTGATTTTGCCGGTGCGAAATGCACACGTCATGCAATCAACACGCTTGTTTCCCTGGCAGCCTGGCAGCTTGCATTATTTTGCCCGGCAAAGGCATGACTGATACAGTACTATAATTACGTTTAATAACTTTAACATTGCCCCCAGCCCAAACCGATGGCCAGCATACTAGGCTCGGCTCCCGGGTATTCCACAAAGGTCCGCCCTGTCGCCCCCGACTTCGTTCACTGCCGTATAGCATGAGCTCGCCCGGTATCGTCCGATCTCGGAAGCTAAGCAGGGGCCTGTCGGGTTAGTACACGGATGGGAGACCTTGCGATCAGCTTTTTTTCTTTTTTAAAGCTACGTTTAAACAAAAAAAGATTGGTAAAATAAATTAAAACAAAATAAGAAACCTATGTTTAAATGTAGCTTAAATAAATGGATTGCAACAACTTGCCCTCAAACATTACTTAAATTGAATGAATCCATTTTTTTCAGTGTTGCGAAGCAAGAATGTTTTTATCGGGTGACCAAGGCTACTTTAGCGGGTCCATAATGTATGGGTGAATTTTAAACCTGTCTAATTGTCACATACGATTTGCTGCATGTTAATGAAGCAAAATATCTAATGTTAACTGCTTTACCTTTCGTTGACGTTGATCAGGAAATCTCCACGATGAACCTTTCAATTACTTCAAGAAGGTCTTTTGTCAAAAAAAAAAAAACACAAAAAAAGGAATTGATTTAAGAGCAAATATGGATTATTCTTTTTTCTTTACGAAGCTACAGAAGTGACTCGGTCAGGAGCAGTGAGTAATTTTCTATTCTTCTTTTGCTATTTAACTTTAACGACAGAGACTTTAACAGGTTAGGATTATTGTGAGACCGAATGCAATAAAATGTTTATGCGTTTAAGACATACAGTAACCAGTCGTTTACCTTGATACTCGACAAGACAGCTACTTTGACATATGAGCATTTGACAGTTTAATACAAAAAGACGCGAACTCCTTTAAGCTTAGCCGTGCTCACGGGCTATCGGGGCATATATTGGTCCTCGTCGCGTTTCAAGTTCATGATGGCTGCAGTCCAACTAATAATCATACGGTAGCAGATGAATTCAAGACTGAAAACACTGCGTTGCATGGGTTTTGCTGTGAAAACCAAAGGCCAATCTTGGACTTTGTTCAGTCCGCAGAAAGACAATTACTATACACACTTCTACGCTGAAATCATGTAGCATTAGCAGTGTACGTTAATATTCTCTTAATGTTTGTTTTTAACAATGTGAACATGAGAAAACTTCATATAAATTAATAGAATCAAATCAGTCTTAATTGTAAATAATAGTGATTTATTTATTTATTTATTTATTTATTTATACGATTCATTCATTTAAATGCATTTTGTTGAACCCGCTGGGGACTGTTGAATTGTTCCCGCAGTGAAATGACGTCACACGCCGAACAAGGAGCTTCCGTTTGTAATAGCTGGATTCTGATTTTGCCGGTGCGAAATGCACACGTCATGCAATCAACACGCTTGTTTCCCTGGCAGCCTGGCAGCTTGCATTATTTTGCCCGGCAAAGGCATGACTGATACAGTACTATAATTACGTTTAATAACTTTAACATTGCCCCCAGCCCAAACCGATGGCCAGCATACTAGGCTCGGCTCCCGGGTATTCCACAAAGGTCCGCCCTGTCGCCCCCGACTTCGTTCACTGCCGTATAGCATGAGCTCGCCCGGTATCGTCCGATCTCGGAAGCTAAGCAGGGGCCTGTCGGGTTAGTACACGGATGGGAGACCTTGCGATCAGCCTTTTTTCTTTTTTAAAGCTACGTTTAAACAAAAAAAGATTGGTAAAATAAATTAAAACAAAATAAGAAACCTTTGTTTAAATGTAGCTTAAATAAATGGATTGCAACAACTTGCCCTCAAACATTACTTAAATTGAATGAATCCATTTTTTTCAGTGTTGCGAAGCAAGAATGTTTTTATCGGGTGACCAAGGCTACTTTAGCGGGTCCATAATGTATGGGTGAATTTTAAACCTGTCTAATTGTCACATACGATTTGCTGCATGTTAATGAAGCAAAATATCTAATGTTAACTGCTTTACCTTTCGTTGACGTTGATCAGGAAATCTCCACGATGAACCTTTCAATTACTTCAAGAAGGACTTTTGTCAAAAAACAAAAAAAAAAAAACACAAAAAAAGGAATTGATTTAAGAGCAAATATGGATTATTCTTTTTTCTTTACGAAGCTACAGAAGTGACTCGGTCAGGAGCAGTGAGTAATTTTCTATTCTTCTTTTGCTATTTAACTTTAACGACAGAGACTTTAACAGGTTAGGATTATTGTGAGACCGAATGCAATAAAATGTTTATGCGTTTAAGACATACAGTAACCAGTCGTTTACCTTGATACTCGACAAGACAGCTACTTTGACATATGAGCATTTGACAGTTTAATACAAAAAGACGCGAACTCCTTTAAGCTTAGCCGTGCTCACGGGCTATCGGGGCATATATTGGTCCTCGTCGCGTTTCAAGTTCATGATGGCTGCAGTCCAACTAATAATCATACGGTAGCAGATGAATTCAAGACTGAAAACACTGCGTTGCATGGGTTTTGCTGTGAAAACCAAAGGCCAATCTTGGACTTTGTTCAGTCCGCAGAAAGACAATTACTATACACACTTCTACGCTGAAATCATGTAGCATTAGCAGTGTACGTTAATATTCTCTTAATGTTTGTTTTTAACAATGTGAACATGAGAAAACTTCATATAAATTAATAGAATCAAATCAGTCTTAATTGTAAATAATAGTGATTTATTTATTTATTTATTTATTTATACGATTCATTCATTTAAATGCATTTTGTTGAACCCGCTGGGGACTGTTGAATTGTTCCCGCAGTGAAATGACGTCACACGCCGAACAAGGAGCTTCCGTTTGTAATAGCTGGATTCTGATTTTGCCGGTGCGAAATGCACACGTCATGCAATCAACACGCTTGTTTCCCTGGCAGCCTGGCAGCTTGCATTATTTTGCCCGGCAAAGGCATGACTGATACAGTACTATAATTACGTTTAATAACTTTAACATTGCCCCCAGCCCAAACCGATGGCCAGCATACTAGGCTCGGCTCCCGGGTATTCCACAAAGGTCCGCCCTGTCGCCCCCGACTTCGTTCACTGCCGTATAGCATGAGCTCGCCCGGTATCGTCCGATCTCGGAAGCTAAGCAGGGGCCTGTCGGGTTAGTACACGGATGGGAGACCTTGCGATCAGCCTTTTTTCTTTTTTAAAGCTACGTTTAAACAAAAAAAGATTGGTAAAATAAATTAAAACAAAATAAGAAACCTTTGTTTAAATGTAGCTTAAATAAATGGATTGCAACAACTTGCCCTCAAACATTACTTAAATTGAATGAATCCATTTTTTTCAGTGTTGCGAAGCAAGAATGTTTTTATCGGGTGACCAAGGCTACTTTAGCGGGTCCATAATGTATGGGTGAATTTTAAACCTGTCTAATTGTCACATACGATTTGCTGCATGTTAATGAAGCAAAATATCTAATGTTAACTGCTTTACCTTTCGTTGACGTTGATCAGGAAATCTCCACGATGAACCTTTCAATTACTTCAAGAAGGACTTTTGTCAAAAAACAAAAAAAAAAAAACACAAAAAAAGGAATTGATTTAAGAGCAAATATGGATTATTCTTTTTTCTTTACGAAGCTACAGAAGTGACTCGGTCAGGAGCAGTGAGTAATTTTCTATTCTTCTTTTGCTATTTAACTTTAACGACAGAGACTTTAACAGGTTAGGATTATTGTGAGACCGAATGCAATAAAATGTTTATGCGTTTAAGACATACAGTAACCAGTCGTTTACCTTGATACTCGACAAGACAGCTACTTTGACATATGAGCATTTGACAGTTTAATTCAAAAAGACGCGAACTCCTTTAAGCTTAGCCGTGCTCACGGGCTATCGGGGCATATATTGGTCCTCGTCGCGTTTCAAGTTCATGATGGCTGCAGTCCAACTAATAATCATACGGTAGCAGATGAATTCAAGACTGAAAACACTGCGTTGCATGGGTTTTGCTGTGAAAACCAAAGGCCAATCTTGGACTTTGTTCAGTCCGCAGAAAGACAATTACTATACACACTTCTACGCTGAAATCATGTAGCATTAGCAGTGTACGTTAATATTCTCTTAATGTTTGTTTTTAACAATGTGAACATGAGAAAACTTCATATAAATTAATAGAATCAAATCAGTCTTAATTGTAAATAATAGTGATTTATTTATTTATTTATTTATTTATACGATTCATTCATTTAAATGCATTTTGTTGAACCCGCTGGGGACTGTTGAATTGTTCCCGCAGTGAAATGACGTCACACGCCGAACAAGGAGCTTCCGTTTGTAATAGCTGGATTCTGATTTTGCCGGTGCGAAATGCACACGTCATGCAATCAACACGCTTGTTTCCCTGGCAGCCTGGCAGCTTGCATTATTTTGCCCGGCAAAGGCATGACTGATACAGTACTATAATTACGTTTAATAACTTTAACATTGCCCCCAGCCCAAACCGATGGCCAGCATACTAGGCTCGGCTCCCGGGTATTCCACAAAGGTCCGCCCTGTCGCCCCCGACTTCGTTCACTGCCGTATAGCATGAGCTCGCCCGGTATCGTCCGATCTCGGAAGCTAAGCAGGGGCCTGTCGGGTTAGTACACGGATGGGAGACCTTGCGATCAGCTTTTTTTCTTTTTTAAAGCTACGTTTAAACAAAAAAAGATTGGTAAAATAAATTAAAACAAAATAAGAAACCTATGTTTAAATGTAGCTTAAACAAATGGATTGCAACAACTTGCCCTCAAACATTACTTAAATTGAATGAATCCATTTTTTTCAGTGTTGCGAAGCAAGAATGTTTTTATCGGGTGACCAAGGCTACTTTAGCGGGTCCATAATGTATGGGTGAATTTTAAACCTGTCTAATTGTCACATACGATTTGCTGCATGTTAATGAAGCAAAATATCTAATGTTAACTGCTTTACCTTTCGTTGACGTTGATCAGGAAATCTCCACGATGAACCTTTCAATTACTTCAAGAAGGTCTTTTGTCAAAAAAAAAAAAACACAAAAAAAGGAATTGATTTAAGAGCAAATATGGATTATTCTTTTTTCTTTACGAAGCTACAGAAGTGACTCGGTCAGGAGCAGTGAGTAATTTTCTATTCTTCTTTTGCTATTTAACTTTAACGACAGAGACTTTAACAGGTTAGGATTATTGTGAGACCGAATGCAATAAAATGTTTATGCGTTTAAGACATACAGTAACCAGTCGTTTACCTTGATACTCGACAAGACAGCTACTTTGACATATGAGCATTTGACAGTTTAATACAAAAAGACGCGAACTCCTTTAAGCTTAGCCGTGCTCACGGGCTATCGGGGCATATATTGGTCCTCGTCGCGTTTCAAGTTCATGATGGCTGCAGTCCAACTAATAATCATACGGTAGCAGATGAATTCAAGACTGAAAACACTGCGTTGCATGGGTTTTGCTGTGAAAACCAAAGGCCAATCTTGGACTTTGTTCAGTCCGCAGAAAGACAATTACTATACACACTTCTACGCTGAAATCATGTAGCATTAGCAGTGTACGTTAATATTCTCTTAATGTTTGTTTTTAACAATGTGAACATGAGAAAACTTCATATAAATTAATAGAATCAAATCAGTCTTAATTGTAAATAATAGTGATTTATTTATTTATTTATTTATTTATACGATTCATTCATTTAAATGCATTTTGTTGAACCCGCTGGGGACTGTTGAATTGTTCCCGCAGTGAAATGACGTCACACGCCGAACAAGGAGCTTCCGTTTGTAATAGCTGGATTCTGATTTTGCCGGTGCGAAATGCACACGTCATGCAATCAACACGCTTGTTTCCCTGGCAGCCTGGCAGCTTGCATTATTTTGCCCGGCAAAGGCATGACTGATACAGTACTATAATTACGTTTAATAACTTTAACATTGCCCCCAGCCCAAACCGATGGCCAGCATACTAGGCTCGGCTCCCGGGTATTCCACAAAGGTCCGCCCTGTCGCCCCCGACTTCGTTCACTGCCGTAGAGCATGAGCTCGCCCGGTATCGTCCGATCTCGGAAGCTAAGCAGGGGCCTGTCGGGTTAGTACACGGATGGGAGACCTTGCGATCAGCTTTTTTTCTTTTTTAAAGCTACGTTTAAACAAAAAAAGATTGGTAAAATAAATTAAAACAAAATAAGAAACCTTTGTTTAAATGTAGCTTCAATAAATGGATTGCAACAACTTGCCCTCAAACATTACTTAAATTGAATGAATCCATTTTTTTCAGTGTTGCGAAGCAAGAATGTTTTTAACGGGTGACCAAGGCTACTTTAGCGGGTCCATAATGTATGGGTGAATTTTAAACCTGTCTAATTGTCACATACGATTTGCTGCATGTTAATGAAGCAAAATATCTAATGTTAACTGCTTTACCTTTCGTTGACGTTGATCAGGAAATCTCCACGATGAACCTTTCAATTACTTCAAGAAGGTCTTTTGTCAAAAAAAAAAAAAAACACAAAAAAAGGAATTGATTTAAGAGCAAATATGGATTATTCTTTTTTCTTTACGAAGCTACAGAAGTGACTCGGTCAGGAGCAGTGAGTAATTTTCTATTCTTCTTTTGCTATTTAACTTTAACGACAGAGACTTTAACAGGTTAGGATTATTGTGAGACCGAATGCAATAAAATGTTTATGCGTTTAAGACATACAGTAACCAGTCGTTTACCTTGATACTCGACAAGACAGCTACTTTGACATATGAGCATTTGACAGTTTAATACAAAAAGACGCGAACTCCTTTAAGCTTAGCCGTGCTCACGGGCTATCGGGGCATATATTGGTCCTCGTCGCGTTTCAAGTTCATGATGGCTGCAGTCCAACTAATAATCATACGGTAGCAGATGAATTCAAGACTGAAAACACTGCGTTGCATGGGTTTTGCTGTGAAAACCAAAGGCCAATCTTGGACTTTGTTCAGTCCGCAGAAAGACAATTACTATACACACTTCTACGCTGAAATCATGTAGCATTAGCAGTGTACGTTAATATTCTCTTAATGTTTGTTTTTAACAATGTGAACATGAGAAAACTTCATATAAATTAATAGAATCAAATCAGTCTTAATTGTAAATAATAGTGATTTATTTATTTATTTATTTATTTATACGATTCATTCATTTAAATGCATTTTGTTGAACCCGCTGGGGACTGTTGAATTGTTCCCGCAGTGAAATGACGTCACACGCCGAACAAGGAGCTTCCGTTTGTAATAGCTGGATTCTGATTTTGCCGGTGCGAAATGCACACGTCATGCAATCAACACGCTTGTTTCCCTGGCAGCCTGGCAGCTTGCATTATTTTGCCCGGCAAAGGCATGACTGATACAGTACTATAATTACGTTTAATAACTTTAACATTGCCCCCAGCCCAAACCGATGGCCAGCATACTAGGCTCGGCTCCCGGGTATTCCACAAAGGTCCGCCCTGTCGCCCCCGACTTCGTTCACTGCCGTAGAGCATGAGCTCGCCCGGTATCGTCCGATCTCGGAAGCTAAGCAGGGGCCTGTCGGGTTAGTACACGGATGGGAGACCTTGCGATCAGCTTTTTTTCTTTTTTAAAGCTACGTTTAAACAAAAAAAGATTGGTAAAATAAATTAAAACAAAATAAGAAACCTTTGTTTAAATGTAGCTTCAATAAATGGATTGCAACAACTTGCCCTCAAACATTACTTAAATTGAATGAATCCATTTTTTTCAGTGTTGCGAAGCAAGAATGTTTTTATCGGGTGACCAAGGCTACTTTAGCGGGTCCATAATGTATGGGTGAATTTTAAACCTGTCTAATTGTCACATACGATTTGCTGCATGTTAATGAAGCAAAATATCTAATGTTAACTGCTTTACCTTTCGTTGACGTTGATCAGGAAATCTCCACGATGAACCTTTCAATTACTTCAAGAAGGTCTTTTGTCAAAAAAAAAAAAAAACACAAAAAAAGGAATTGATTTAAGAGCAAATATGGATTATTCTTTTTTCTTTACGAAGCTACAGAAGTGACTCGGTCAGGAGCAGTGAGTAATTTTCTATTCTTCTTTTGCTATTTAACTTTAACGACAGAGACTTTAACAGGTTAGGATTATTGTGAGACCGAATGCAATAAAATGTTTATGCGTTTAAGACATACAGTAACCAGTCGTTTACCTTGATACTCGACAAGACAGCTACTTTGACATATGAGCATTTGACAGTTTAATTCAAAAAGACGCGAACTCCTTTAAGCTTAGCCGTGCTCACGGGCTATCGGAGCATATATTGGTCCTCGTCGCGTTTCAAGTTCATGATGGCTGCAGTCCAACTAATAATCATACGGTAGCAGATGAATTCAAGACTGAAAACACTGCGTTGCATGGGTTTTGCTGTGAAAACCAAAGGCCAATCTTGGACTTTGTTCAGTCCGCAGAAAGACAATTACTATACACACTTCTACGCTGAAATCATGTAGCATTAGCAGTGTACGTTAATATTCTCTTAATGTTTGTTTTTAACAATGTGAACATGAGAAAACTTCATATAAATTAATAGAATCAAATCAGTCTTAATTGTAAATAATAGTGATTTATTTATTTATTTATTTATTTATACGATTCATTCATTTAAATGCATTTTGTTGAACCCGCTGGGGACTGTTGAATTGTTCCCGCAGTGAAATGACGTCACACGCCGAACAAGGAGCTTCCGTTTGTAATAGCTGGATTCTGATTTTGCCGGTGCGAAATGCACACGTCATGCAATCAACACGCTTGTTTCCCTGGCAGCCTGGCAGCTTGCATTATTTTGCCCGGCAAAGGCATGACTGATACAGTACTATAATTACGTTTAATAACTTTAACATTGCCCCCAGCCCAAACCGATGGCCAGCATACTAGGCTCGGCTCCCGGGTATTCCACAAAGGTCCGCCCTGTCGCCCCCGACTTCGTTCACTGCCGTATAGCATGAGCTCGCCCGGTATCGTCCGATCTCGGAAGCTAAGCAGGGGCCTGTCGGGTTAGTACACGGATGGGAGACCTTGCGATCAGCTTTTTTTCTTTTTTAAAGCTACGTTTAAACAAAAAAAGATTGGTAAAATAAATTAAAACAAAATAAGAAACCTATGTTTAAATGTAGCTTAAATAAATGGATTGCAACAACTTGCCCTCAAACATTACTTAAATTGAATGAATCCATTTTTTTCAGTGTTGCGAAGCAAGAATGTTTTTATCGGGTGACCAAGGCTACTTTAGCGGGTCCATAATGTATGGGTGAATTTTAAACCTGTCTAATTGTCACATACGATTTGCTGCATGTTAATGAAGCAAAATATCTAATGTTAACTGCTTTACCTTTCGTTGACGTTGATCAGGAAATCTCCACGATGAACCTTTCAATTACTTCAAGAAGGTCTTTTGTCAAAAAAAAAAAAACACAAAAAAAGGAATTGATTTAAGAGCAAATATGGATTATTCTTTTTTCTTTACGAAGCTACAGAAGTGACTCGGTCAGGAGCAGTGAGTAATTTTCTATTCTTCTTTTGCTATTTAACTTTAACGACAGAGACTTTAACAGGTTAGGATTATTGTGAGACCGAATGCAATAAAATGTTTATGCGTTTAAGACATACAGTAACCAGTCGTTTACCTTGATACTCGACAAGACAGCTACTTTGACATATGAGCATTTGACAGTTTAATACAAAAAGACGCGAACTCCTTTAAGCTTAGCCGTGCTCACGGGCTATCGGGGCATATATTGGTCCTCGTCGCGTTTCAAGTTCATGATGGCTGCAGTCCAACTAATAATCATACGGTAGCAGATGAATTCAAGACTGAAAACACTGCGTTGCATGGGTTTTGCTGTGAAAACCAAAGGCCAATCTTGGACTTTGTTCAGTCCGCAGAAAGACAATTACTATACACACTTCTACGCTGAAATCATGTAGCATTAGCAGTGTACGTTAATATTCTCTTAATGTTTGTTTTTAACAATGTGAACATGAGAAAACTTCATATAAATTAATAGAATCAAATCAGTCTTAATTGTAAATAATAGTGATTTATTTATTTATTTATTTATTTATTTATACGATTCATTCATTTAAATGCATTTTGTTGAACCCGCTGGGGACTGTTGAATTGTTCCCGCAGTGAAATGACGTCACACGCCGAACAAGGAGCTTCCGTTTGTAATAGCTGGATTCTGATTTTGCCGGTGCGAAATGCACACGTCATGCAATCAACACGCTTGTTTCCCTGGCAGCCTGGCAGCTTGCATTATTTTGCCCGGCAAAGGCATGACTGATACAGTACTATAATTACGTTTAATAACTTTAACATTGCCCCCAGCCCAAACCGATGGCCAGCATACTAGGCTCGGCTCCCGGGTATTCCACAAAGGTCCGCCCTGTCGCCCCCGACTTCGTTCACTGCCGTATAGCATGAGCTCGCCCGGTATCGTCCGATCTCGGAAGCTAAGCAGGGGCCTGTCGGGTTAGTACACGGATGGGAGACCTTGCGATCAGCCTTTTTTCTTTTTTAAAGCTACGTTTAAACAAAAAAAGATTGGTAAAATAAATTAAAACAAAATAAGAAACCTTTGTTTAAATGTAGCTTAAATAAATGGATTGCAACAACTTGCCCTCAAACATTACTTAAATTGAATGAATCCATTTTTTTCAGTGTTGCGAAGCAAGAATGTTTTTATCGGGTGACCAAGGCTACTTTAGCGGGTCCATAATGTATGGGTGAATTTTAAACCTGTCTAATTGTCACATACGATTTGCTGCATGTTAATGAAGCAAAATATCTAATGTTAACTGCTTTACCTTTCGTTGACGTTGATCAGGAAATCTCCACGATGAACCTTTCAATTACTTCAAGAAGGACTTTTGTCAAAAAACAAAAAAAAAAAAAACACAAAAAAAGGAATTGATTTAAGAGCAAATATGGATTATTCTTTTTTCTTTACGAAGCTACAGAAGTGACTCGGTCAGGAGCAGTGAGTAATTTTCTATTCTTCTTTTGCTATTTAACTTTAACGACAGAGACTTTAACAGGTTAGGATTATTGTGAGACCGAATGCAATAAAATGTTTATGCGTTTAAGACATACAGTAACCAGTCGTTTACCTTGATACTCGACAAGACAGCTACTTTGACATATGAGCATTTGACAGTTTAATACAAAAAGACGCGAACTCCTTTAAGCTTAGCCGTGCTCACGGGCTATCGGGGCATATATTGGTCCTCGTCGCGTTTCAAGTTCATGATGGCTGCAGTCCAACTAATAATCATACGGTAGCAGATGAATTCAAGACTGAAAACACTGCGTTGCATGGGTTTTGCTGTGAAAACCAAAGGCCAATCTTGGACTTTGTTCAGTCCGCAGAAAGACAATTACTATACACACTTCTACGCTGAAATCATGTAGCATTAGCAGTGTACGTTAATATTCTCTTAATGTTTGTTTTTAACAATGTGAACATGAGAAAACTTCATATAAATTAATAGAATCAAATCAGTCTTAATTGTAAATAATAGTGATTTATTTATTTATTTATTTATTTATACGATTCATTCATTTAAATGCATTTTGTTGAACCCGCTGGGGACTGTTGAATTGTTCCCGCAGTGAAATGACGTCACACGCCGAACAAGGAGCTTCCGTTTGTAATAGCTGGATTCTGATTTTGCCGGTGCGAAATGCACACGTCATGCAATCAACACGCTTGTTTCCCTGGCAGCCTGGCAGCTTGCATTATTTTGCCCGGCAAAGGCATGACTGATACAGTACTATAATTACGTTTAATAACTTTAACATTGCCCCCAGCCCAAACCGATGGCCAGCATACTAGGCTCGGCTCCCGGGTATTCCACAAAGGTCCGCCCTGTCGCCCCCGACTTCGTTCACTGCCGTATAGCATGAGCTCGCCCGGTATCGTCCGATCTCGGAAGCTAAGCAGGGGCCTGTCGGGTTAGTACACGGATGGGAGACCTTGCGATCAGCCTTTTTTCTTTTTTAAAGCTACGTTTAAACAAAAAAAGATTGGTAAAATAAATTAAAACAAAATAAGAAACCTTTGTTTAAATGTAGCTTAAATAAATGGATTGCAACAACTTGCCCTCAAACATTACTTAAATTGAATGAATCCATTTTTTTCAGTGTTGCGAAGCAAGAATGTTTTTATCGGGTGACCAAGGCTACTTTAGCGGGTCCATAATGTATGGGTGAATTTTAAACCTGTCTAATTGTCACATACGATTTGCTGCATGTTAATGAAGCAAAATATCTAATGTTAACTGCTTTACCTTTCGTTGACGTTGATCAGGAAATCTCCACGATGAACCTTTCAATTACTTCAAGAAGGACTTTTGTCAAAAAACAAAAAAAAAAAAACACAAAAAAAGGAATTGATTTAAGAGCAAATATGGATTATTCTTTTTTCTTTACGAAGCTACAGAAGTGACTCGGTCAGGAGCAGTGAGTAATTTTCTATTCTTCTTTTGCTATTTAACTTTAACGACAGAGACTTTAACAGGTTAGGATTATTGTGAGACCGAATGCAATAAAATGTTTATGCGTTTAAGACATACAGTAACCAGTCGTTTACCTTGATACTCGACAAGACAGCTACTTTGACATATGAGCATTTGACAGTTTAATTCAAAAAGACGCGAACTCCTTTAAGCTTAGCCGTGCTCACGGGCTATCGGGGCATATATTGGTCCTCGTCGCGTTTCAAGTTCATGATGGCTGCAGTCCAACTAATAATCATACGGTAGCAGATGAATTCAAGACTGAAAACACTGCGTTGCATGGGTTTTGCTGTGAAAACCAAAGGCCAATCTTGGACTTTGTTCAGTCCGCAGAAAGACAATTACTATACACACTTCTACGCTGAAATCATGTAGCATTAGCAGTGTACGTTAATATTCTCTTAATGTTTGTTTTTAACAATGTGAACATGAGAAAACTTCATATAAATTAATAGAATCAAATCAGTCTTAATTGTAAATAATAGTGATTTATTTATTTATTTATTTATTTATACGATTCATTCATTTAAATGCATTTTGTTGAACCCGCTGGGGACTGTTGAATTGTTCCCGCAGTGAAATGACGTCACACGCCGAACAAGGAGCTTCCGTTTGTAATAGCTGGATTCTGATTTTGCCGGTGCGAAATGCACACGTCATGCAATCAACACGCTTGTTTCCCTGGCAGCCTGGCAGCTTGCATTATTTTGCCCGGCAAAGGCATGACTGATACAGTACTATAATTACGTTTAATAACTTTAACATTGCCCCCAGCCCAAACCGATGGCCAGCATACTAGGCTCGGCTCCCGGGTATTCCACAAAGGTCCGCCCTGTCGCCCCCGACTTCGTTCACTGCCGTATAGCATGAGCTCGCCCGGTATCGTCCGATCTCGGAAGCTAAGCAGGGGCCTGTCGGGTTAGTACACGGATGGGAGACCTTGCGATCAGCTTTTTTTCTTTTTTAAAGCTACGTTTAAACAAAAAAAGATTGGTAAAATAAATTAAAACAAAATAAGAAACCTATGTTTAAATGTAGCTTAAATAAATGGATTGCAACAACTTGCCCTCAAACATTACTTAAATTGAATGAATCCATTTTTTTCAGTGTTGCGAAGCAAGAATGTTTTTATCGGGTGACCAAGGCTACTTTAGCGGGTCCATAATGTATGGGTGAATTTTAAACCTGTCTAATTGTCACATACGATTTGCTGCATGTTAATGAAGCAAAATATCTAATGTTAACTGCTTTACCTTTCGTTGACGTTGATCAGGAAATCTCCACGATGAACCTTTCAATTACTTCAAGAAGGTCTTTTGTCAAAAAAAAAAAAACACAAAAAAAGGAATTGATTTAAGAGCAAATATGGATTATTCTTTTTTCTTTACGAAGCTACAGAAGTGACTCGGTCAGGAGCAGTGAGTAATTTTCTATTCTTCTTTTGCTATTTAACTTTAACGACAGAGACTTTAACAGGTTAGGATTATTGTGAGACCGAATGCAATAAAATGTTTATGCGTTTAAGACATACAGTAACCAGTCGTTTACCTTGATACTCGACAAGACAGCTACTTTGACATATGAGCATTTGACAGTTTAATACAAAAAGACGCGAACTCCTTTAAGCTTAGCCGTGCTCACGGGCTATCGGGGCATATATTGGTCCTCGTCGCGTTTCAAGTTCATGATGGCTGCAGTCCAACTAATAATCATACGGTAGCAGATGAATTCAAGACTGAAAACACTGCGTTGCATGGGTTTTGCTGTGAAAACCAAAGGCCAATCTTGGACTTTGTTCAGTCCGCAGAAAGACAATTACTATACACACTTCTACGCTGAAATCATGTAGCATTAGCAGTGTACGTTAATATTCTCTTAATGTTTGTTTTTAACAATGTGAACATGAGAAAACTTCATATAAATTAATAGAATCAAATCAGTCTTAATTGTAAATAATAGTGATTTATTTATTTATTTATTTATTTATACGATTCATTCATTTAAATGCATTTTGTTGAACCCGCTGGGGACTGTTGAATTGTTCCCGCAGTGAAATGACGTCACACGCCGAACAAGGAGCTTCCGTTTGTAATAGCTGGATTCTGATTTTGCCGGTGCGAAATGCACACGTCATGCAATCAACACGCTTGTTTCCCTGGCAGCCTGGCAGCTTGCATTATTTTGCCCGGCAAAGGCATGACTGATACAGTACTATAATTACGTTTAATAACTTTAACATTGCCCCCAGCCCAAACCGATGGCCAGCATACTAGGCTCGGCTCCCGGGTATTCCACAAAGGTCCGCCCTGTCGCCCCCGACTTCGTTCACTGCCGTAGAGCATGAGCTCGCCCGGTATCGTCCGATCTCGGAAGCTAAGCAGGGGCCTGTCGGGTTAGTACACGGATGGGAGACCTTGCGATCAGCTTTTTTTCTTTTTTAAAGCTACGTTTAAACAAAAAAAGATTGGTAAAATAAATTAAAACAAAATAAGAAACCTTTGTTTAAATGTAGCTTCAATAAATGGATTGCAACAACTTGCCCTCAAACATTACTTAAATTGAATGAATCCATTTTTTTCAGTGTTGCGAAGCAAGAATGTTTTTATCGGGTGACCAAGGCTACTTTAGCGGGTCCATAATGTATGGGTGAATTTTAAACCTGTCTAATTGTCACATACGATTTGCTGCATGTTAATGAAGCAAAATATCTAATGTTAACTGCTTTACCTTTCGTTGACGTTGATCAGGAAATCTCCACGATGAACCTTTCAATTACTTCAAGAAGGTCTTTTGTCAAAAAAAAAAAAAAACACAAAAAAAGGAATTGATTTAAGAGCAAATATGGATTATTCTTTTTTCTTTACGAAGCTACAGAAGTGACTCGGTCAGGAGCAGTGAGTAATTTTCTATTCTTCTTTTGCTATTTAACTTTAACGACAGAGACTTTAACAGGTTAGGATTATTGTGAGACCGAATGCAATAAAATGTTTATGCGTTTAAGACATACAGTAACCAGTCGTTTACCTTGATACTCGACAAGACAGCTACTTTGACATATGAGCATTTGACAGTTTAATTCAAAAAGACGCGAACTCCTTTAAGCTTAGCCGTGCTCACGGGCTATCGGAGCATATATTGGTCCTCGTCGCGTTTCAAGTTCATGATGGCTGCAGTCCAACTAATAATCATACGGTAGCAGATGAATTCAAGACTGAAAACACTGCGTTGCATGGGTTTTGCTGTGAAAACCAAAGGCCAATCTTGGACTTTGTTCAGTCCGCAGAAAGACAATTACTATACACACTTCTACGCTGAAATCATGTAGCATTAGCAGTGTACGTTAATATTCTCTTAATGTTTGTTTTTAACAATGTGAACATGAGAAAACTTCATATAAATTAATAGAATCAAATCAGTCTTAATTGTAAATAATAGTGATTTATTTATTTATTTATTTATTTATACGATTCATTCATTTAAATGCATTTTGTTGAACCCGCTGGGGACTGTTGAATTGTTCCCGCAGTGAAATGACGTCACACGCCGAACAAGGAGCTTCCGTTTGTAATAGCTGGATTCTGATTTTGCCGGTGCGAAATGCACACGTCATGCAATCAACACGCTTGTTTCCCTGGCAGCCTGGCAGCTTGCATTATTTTGCCCGGCAAAGGCATGACTGATACAGTACTATAATTACGTTTAATAACTTTAACATTGCCCCCAGCCCAAACCGATGGCCAGCATACTAGGCTCGGCTCCCGGGTATTCCACAAAGGTCCGCCCTGTCGCCCCCGACTTCGTTCACTGCCGTATAGCATGAGCTCGCCCGGTATCGTCCGATCTCGGAAGCTAAGCAGGGGCCTGTCGGGTTAGTACACGGATGGGAGACCTTGCGATCAGCCTTTTTTCTTTTTTAAAGCTACGTTTAAACAAAAAAAGATTGGTAAAATAAATTAAAACAAAATAAGAAACCTTTGTTTAAATGTAGCTTAAATAAATGGATTGCAACAACTTGCCCTCAAACATTACTTAAATTGAATGAATCCATTTTTTTCAGTGTTGCGAAGCAAGAATGTTTTTATCGGGTGACCAAGGCTACTTTAGCGGGTCCATAATGTATGGGTGAATTTTAAACCTGTCTAATTGTCACATACGATTTGCTGCATGTTAATGAAGCAAAATATCTAATGTTAACTGCTTTACCTTTCGTTGACGTTGATCAGGAAATCTCCACGATGAACCTTTCAATTACTTCAAGAAGGACTTTTGTCAAAAAACAAAAAAAAAAAAACACAAAAAAAGGAATTGATTTAAGAGCAAATATGGATTATTCTTTTTTCTTTACGAAGCTACAGAAGTGACTCGGTCAGGAGCAGTGAGTAATTTTCTATTCTTCTTTTGCTATTTAACTTTAACGACAGAGACTTTAACAGGTTAGGATTATTGTGAGACCGAATGCAATAAAATGTTTATGCGTTTAAGACATACAGTAACCAGTCGTTTACCTTGATACTCGACAAGACAGCTACTTTGACATATGAGCATTTGACAGTTTAATTCAAAAAGACGCGAACTCCTTTAAGCTTAGCCGTGCTCACGGGCTATCGGGGCATATATTGGTCCTCGTCGCGTTTCAAGTTCATGATGGCTGCAGTCCAACTAATAATCATACGGTAGCAGATGAATTCAAGACTGAAAACACTGCGTTGCATGGGTTTTGCTGTGAAAACCAAAGGCCAATCTTGGACTTTGTTCAGTCCGCAGAAAGACAATTACTATACACACTTCTACGCTGAAATCATGTAGCATTAGCAGTGTACGTTAATATTCTCTTAATGTTTGTTTTTAACAATGTGAACATGAGAAAACTTCATATAAATTAATAGAATCAAATCAGTCTTAATTGTAAATAATAGTGATTTATTTATTTATTTATTTATTTATACGATTCATTCATTTAAATGCATTTTGTTGAACCCGCTGGGGACTGTTGAATTGTTCCCGCAGTGAAATGACGTCACACGCCGAACAAGGAGCTTCCGTTTGTAATAGCTGGATTCTGATTTTGCCGGTGCGAAATGCACACGTCATGCAATCAACACGCTTGTTTCCCTGGCAGCCTGGCAGCTTGCATTATTTTGCCCGGCAAAGGCATGACTGATACAGTACTATAATTACGTTTAATAACTTTAACATTGCCCCCAGCCCAAACCGATGGCCAGCATACTAGGCTCGGCTCCCGGGTATTCCACAAAGGTCCGCCCTGTCGCCCCCGACTTCGTTCACTGCCGTATAGCATGAGCTCGCCCGGTATCGTCCGATCTCGGAAGCTAAGCAGGGGCCTGTCGGGTTAGTACACGGATGGGAGACCTTGCGATCAGCTTTTTTTCTTTTTTAAAGCTACGTTTAAACAAAAAAAGATTGGTAAAATAAATTAAAACAAAATAAGAAACCTATGTTTAAATGTAGCTTAAATAAATGGATTGCAACAACTTGCCCTCAAACATTACTTAAATTGAATGAATCCATTTTTTTCAGTGTTGCGAAGCAAGAATGTTTTTATCGGGTGACCAAGGCTACTTTAGCGGGTCCATAATGTATGGGTGAATTTTAAACCTGTCTAATTGTCACATACGATTTGCTGCATGTTAATGAAGCAAAATATCTAATGTTAACTGCTTTACCTTTCGTTGACGTTGATCAGGAAATCTCCACGATGAACCTTTCAATTACTTCAAGAAGGTCTTTTGTCAAAAAAAAAAAAACACAAAAAAAGGAATTGATTTAAGAGCAAATATGGATTATTCTTTTTTCTTTACGAAGCTACAGAAGTGACTCGGTCAGGAGCAGTGAGTAATTTTCTATTCTTCTTTTGCTATTTAACTTTAACGACAGAGACTTTAACAGGTTAGGATTATTGTGAGACCGAATGCAATAAAATGTTTATGCGTTTAAGACATACAGTAACCAGTCGTTTACCTTGATACTCGACAAGACAGCTACTTTGACATATGAGCATTTGACAGTTTAATACAAAAAGACGCGAACTCCTTTAAGCTTAGCCGTGCTCACGGGCTATCGGGGCATATATTGGTCCTCGTCGCGTTTCAAGTTCATGATGGCTGCAGTCCAACTAATAATCATACGGTAGCAGATGAATTCAAGACTGAAAACACTGCGTTGCATGGGTTTTGCTGTGAAAACCAAAGGCCAATCTTGGACTTTGTTCAGTCCGCAGAAAGACAATTACTATACACACTTCTACGCTGAAATCATGTAGCATTAGCAGTGTACGTTAATATTCTCTTAATGTTTGTTTTTAACAATGTGAACATGAGAAAACTTCATATAAATTAATAGAATCAAATCAGTCTTAATTGTAAATAATAGTGATTTATTTATTTATTTATTTATTTATACGATTCATTCATTTAAATGCATTTTGTTGAACCCGCTGGGGACTGTTGAATTGTTCCCGCAGTGAAATGACGTCACACGCCGAACAAGGAGCTTCCGTTTGTAATAGCTGGATTCTGATTTTGCCGGTGCGAAATGCACACGTCATGCAATCAACACGCTTGTTTCCCTGGCAGCCTGGCAGCTTGCATTATTTTGCCCGGCAAAGGCATGACTGATACAGTACTATAATTACGTTTAATAACTTTAACATTGCCCCCAGCCCAAACCGATGGCCAGCATACTAGGCTCGGCTCCCGGGTATTCCACAAAGGTCCGCCCTGTCGCCCCCGACTTCGTTCACTGCCGTATAGCATGAGCTCGCCCGGTATCGTCCGATCTCGGAAGCTAAGCAGGGGCCTGTCGGGTTAGTACACGGATGGGAGACCTTGCGATCAGCCTTTTTTCTTTTTTAAAGCTACGTTTAAACAAAAAAAGATTGGTAAAATAAATTAAAACAAAATAAGAAACCTTTGTTTAAATGTAGCTTAAATAAATGGATTGCAACAACTTGCCCTCAAACATTACTTAAATTGAATGAATCCATTTTTTTCAGTGTTGCGAAGCAAGAATGTTTTTATCGGGTGACCAAGGCTACTTTAGCGGGTCCATAATGTATGGGTGAATTTTAAACCTGTCTAATTGTCACATACGATTTGCTGCATGTTAATGAAGCAAAATATCTAATGTTAACTGCTTTACCTTTCGTTGACGTTGATCAGGAAATCTCCACGATGAACCTTTCAATTACTTCAAGAAGGACTTTTGTCAAAAAACAAAAAAAAAAAAAACACAAAAAAAGGAATTGATTTAAGAGCAAATATGGATTATTCTTTTTTCTTTACGAAGCTACAGAAGTGACTCGGTCAGGAGCAGTGAGTAATTTTCTATTCTTCTTTTGCTATTTAACTTTAACGACAGAGACTTTAACAGGTTAGGATTATTGTGAGACCGAATGCAATAAAATGTTTATGCGTTTAAGACATACAGTAACCAGTCGTTTACCTTGATACTCGACAAGACAGCTACTTTGACATATGAGCATTTGACAGTTTAATTCAAAAAGACGCGAACTCCTTTAAGCTTAGCCGTGCTCACGGGCTATCGGGGCATATATTGGTCCTCGTCGCGTTTCAAGTTCATGATGGCTGCAGTCCAACTAATAATCATACGGTAGCAGATGAATTCAAGACTGAAAACACTGCGTTGCATGGGTTTTGCTGTGAAAACCAAAGGCCAATCTTGGACTTTGTTCAGTCCGCAGAAAGACAATTACTATACACACTTCTCAACACAGTCTCACACCCTATTCGTCACATACTGCCGTTTGGTCATGACCCCCTCACGTCCATAGCGGACGTTGAGGGTACCCCCTATTCGTCGCTTGAAAACGTAGAGGGTCGTCCTATAGATTTGAATGCAAACCCCTCATCTTTGAATTTTGACGTAATGGGTTTATCGGTTTGCCTGCGCAATATGGTTTTAGGCGATTGATTTTATGCTGCAAATGTGCATTTTGCACAAGCGTGCGGCGCATAAACGGTTACAATCATTATTGATGCGGTGACCAAACATTTTCGTGGAGCGGAAAGCCTTCTGAATCGGTGTATCACGACTTTTCTCTCTCTTTTTATATAGATATATTTGGTATACAATAAAATGACATATTTACATTTGCTGTGTGTTTAAAACATGCCTTAATTAACGTAGATATTTTATTATTTTCGATCACGCACAGTTGGTCATTCCCCCTCACGTCTATAAGCTGACGTTGAGGGTACCCCCCAATTCGTCGCTTGACAACGTAGAAGGGTCGTCCGATATTTGAATCCAAATCCCTCATCTTTGGATTTTGACGTAATGGGGGTATTCATGCCTGCGCTGCAAAGTATGTTTTAGGCGATTGATTTTATTGTTCAAATGTGTATTTTGCAGTAGCGTGCGGCTGTTAATTCATTGGTGCGGTCACTACATTTTCGTGGGGCAGAATCCCTTGTCTGAAGCGGGATCACGAATTTCTCTCTCTTTAAGTTTCTCTTTAAATATATATTGTTCTACATTAAAATGACATGTTTACAGGACTGTATATTTGCTGTATGTTTAATTAAGATATACCCAAGGCAGTTCGTGTAGTTTAATCGATTCGTGTCCATGGACACGATTTCCCCCTTTTTCGTGCCAGTCAGAACGACTTTCAATCTAATGTATTTCAATAGGAAGTATTTTTCGTGCCTGCACCACGTTTTTTTGTCCTATTATTTTTTTTCGTGTTTATAAGCACGAATTTAATCTAATGTATTGCAATAGTATATACCAGGGATTGTTTTACTTTATTTGTCATTAATTGATTACACTGTAAGCGCTACTTTACTCAACATTTAATCAGGAGATGTTTATCCTATAATATTGATTTTTTTGATCGGTTTCGTGTGTCAAATACAAGAATTAATACTACAGTACCCATGAGCCTTATCGACATCTACTATGGTGAAGGCACCAGCTAAAACTACATGTGGGCCCGCTGCAGATCACAATATTTTCTCAACACATGAATACTAACGTGTGCTTGATAATTCAACAATACGATGTTATGGCCATCAATTTTGATTGTTTCTACTTTGATTGTAAAAAAAAAAAATAAGTCAGTTTCGGACGCCTGCATTTCCCAGAATCCTCTCTGCCTACGTTGCTATGGAATCTGAGCCAGTCCTCTTTGGTATTGGGTGATTTCTTCTTCGGTACTCGTAATTGACAGGGATTCTCTCATACGCGAAAATCATTGTCCAGGTAAGTCACGATGCTTTCGTTTAAAGTTCACTATTTGTTTAAATGTTATAATTCACGCCTTTCTTTTGGCATTACGCTGACATTGCCATAGCCGTACGAAAATTAACCATGTTTTTGTGGTAAAAGTGTAGTAACTACGGTTTGTGTATCGATTATTTGCAAAATGGTTTTACCAAACCAAACATGGTTTAACTTTTTTTTTTCAAATTCATGGTTCTTTCTTAACTTGCAACCTATCTCTATATATACTGCATCTGTTGTACCTGTCTGTCCAGCTGTGTGTTTGTCTTTCTGTCTTTGTCTGCTTTGCAATGGCCACCAGATATACCCCTCACAAACAGGATCCCCACTACCAAGAGGGGAGGCTCATGGCTCTTGAGCTGAACCATGACCACATTCTAGCTGAAGCCAAGGTTAGAGTTTTTATTTACCTGTTAGTTTATACTTAAACATAATGGATGTGGGACAACTTAAAATAAAAATGATAAATATGGAAAAGAGATGAGTGTTGAAGATTTAATACGGTATATTGTAATAGCAACTTATTTAGCAACTAACATCCTATAATGTTCCGCGGCATGTTTTAATAAGGTAATATATTTTGGAAAAGAGAGGTTTCATCCTCTGAGTTTCAGAGACTTGGAGAATCTATGCCAAGGCTCATTTAGGTGTTTCAATACTTACACTATGCTGTGTTTCCTTTTAGTTGTTGCATGTCTTTCACGTCCTGTACCTTTATTAGTCTTACAAGAAATATTCACTTCAACACACACAGAGCAGCTGTGGAGACGAAATGTTTATGCCCTAGAAGAGACCCTTCACAGACCTCTAAAAGGATCTTTGTTGGCTGGGGCAAACCGAGGGGGAGGCAAGGAGGGTGACGCCAAGCCTCAGCTACAGGGTATATCTGAATTATTTCAGATTTGTAGGAATTTAAATGTAAATGGTGGACCAAATCAAATTACGGAATAACATTGTAATTGTATTTGAGTATTAACAGTTTAAAACATTTAAATATGACAAAACAAATAAGAAATAGAGTATAACACTTAAGTATACTATCATGTCAAGTACTTCGTTATGTCTTTACCAAACCCTTAACAGAAATACATCTGATTTCATAAACAGTTCTGTATATATGTTGAAAAAGATCATGTATGTAGTGATAGCCTAACCTGTTCTGTGTACTGTTACAGTCAGTTTTACAGGTTGAGTGCTTCCTGTCATCCAGTGTGGAGTTTCCACTTAACTGTACCCTCAGCAAAACTAAATCCTCATGAGGAATTTGGTAAATCGCATTGATTAATTTGAGTTTAATTTTATTTAGTCAATAATATTAAACTTTAATTACTTAAAGTATGCTTGCTAAGAATTAATGCACAGTGCCCTGCTTTATGGTTTAAGATGCATGTTTTTGGGGGGGATTTGAGAAACCAGATAAAAACACATTTAAGAGAAAATTAAATCTAGGACCTTCTTGCTGTGAGGTGATAGTGCTAAACATTGAGCCACTATGCAATCCTATACAAAAAAATCAAACCTAGAATCCAACTAAATCTTGAATAGTTTGGTTTAGTGTATTATTTTTATATGAGTTATTCACCTAGAATAATGTTAATTTATTTTTCTCCCTAGGTGCAGAGAGTGGTTCTGTGGGGACCGTGATGTATTACGTCACAAAAAACAGCCACTCCCCAATAGGGAATGTGTAATTAATAGTTTTTTTGTAGCCATCCGTCCAATCAAATGCATCATTAAAGGGGAAGATGGATATTGCACTCAACACAAGGTATGTTCTCAAAAAAGCCCTAATTTTGATGTTTTTATGTGTCTGCAGCCAGTAACAGGTAATCTAAACTAGTGGTTTTCTTTCTTTTTGGCAGTCGGCAAGATGACATACCACTGTTGTAAACGCACAAACGTAATAATGCTTTCAGGCAAACCAATCATTTTAATTACCATCAATGGTAAAACCAATTCACAGTTTAGATTTCCATTTTAGATTTGATGTTTTTCACACTATGTTTTGATGTTTTCAATGCTGTGGCATTGTACATTGCAGTAGAGTCAAAGTGCATTGTATAGCACATTACAATCCAAGTAGGGCATCGTGAGCAAGGCCTGTTGTGGGAGTCTAAATGGGGGTCAACTGCATGCAATTTATGTTTAGTTATTATTTATTTATTTTGTGATTTTAGATATGTTCATCATTCATCAGTTCTCACTTCCCTGGACTTCAACCTGGCTACACACATGGTATCGTTATTAATCGAAACAAAGACAGATATCTTTATATTTTTGTTCTCTGCAGACAAACAAAAAATGTTAGCTGTTGCAAAGCAATTTGGTGAGTTAGCAAATGATACTACTCGAGAAGTTAGGCAGAAGGAGTGCTATACTGGGATTATAGAAACTTATAAGATGTCTCTTAAACATTCACAATGTGCAGAATGAACTAACTGTTTTAAAATAGTATGTGGTAAATGTTTTTTTTCCAAGGGCGTTTTGACTTGCCTCAGCCACTGTATGTCTGTTAAACATGCAAACAGCAAAGGACCCCAGACCTGAAAGACCTTCTGAGGAGTGGATATTGGCCAGCTTCAATAAACAACACCACACTTTACACACTGGACCTCCTGATCTCCTTTCAAGAACTCAAGGTCATCTCTCCAAGATTTTCCAGACAAGCCTTCGCAAAGCTGCTGGAGCATCGCACGAAGTGTGGAGGAAGAGTAAGTGTAAATGTTATCATTTTATTCAAAACTCCATAAGCAGACAATATCACAATTACTGTTTCATTCTATATATCTTCCAGTTTGGATATATCAACGGCGATGCACTGCAATGCAGCTTCTTGGAGTTTTCATACGCTTCATTTGAATCAGACCAGCTCTGGTGTGGTGCTCCTTTCACCTGCCCAGCCTGAACGCTAGAATTGTTGGCTGCTTCAGCAGATCGAAACAGAAAGCTATATCGCTTTTGCCGAAACAGAAGGTGGTCTTTATTCCAGTATTTTTATTGGTTTATTTATTTACTTTAATTGATGGATTTCCTATTTTTCTTTCTTAGCTCTGGTGTTCCTGTTATTTGTTTTCTTTTTTGAGGGGCCTTTTGTGGCTGAAGACAGTGCGGTGTCTAGATTTGTCAACACCATACAAAAAGCACTGAAAATGCAAGTTTTAATCATAACTTGACAAAATAGTTGTTACACAAAAAATCTTGTTCGGAGTTGATTTCTACTTTTGCCTACCAAGTACTCCTAAATCAAATTAGGAATAAATGCCATATACTGTATTGTATGACACCATCACTTTAATTTGATTTGTTGTGTTTGTTGTGTGTTTCATAGACTGTGGCTTGCAAATATTGGCCATACTTGAAGAAAGTTGCTAGTGTCCTTCCTGATCTTCAGGAGCTGACCTCAATGAAACCTTTCCTTAATGTCATGCATGCTTGAGCCACGCTACAACGTGTGAGGTATGTATAATATTTTTGCTTCATACGTACATGTGTAATGTACATTCATAAGAAATAGAAGTTAATGGCTTGACTACACTATTTAGATTCTTTTTGGCATAACCATTTCTTGTACAGGTTGTAAAAGCCCTTTGAGGACAAATGTAATATTGGGCTATATAAATAAAATGTATTTGAATTGAATTAGTCTTGAATTCTTAAATTAGGCTTCCACCATTTATTCACAGATTAAATGAAGTGGTAGGAACCAGGAAGGAACAGGGACAACCACCGGTGAGTGGAGCAAGTGAACAGCTACCTTTCACGTTGTGCCCGTACAACCAAATATATGTCCAAAGCAGGTGATCAGAGTGTTTGTAAGATTTTTGCATACTTTTTATATTGAGCATCATACCCTCATTATTTTCTTTCAACAGCACCGGTGGACATGCTTACATTGCATGCAATGGGCTGGAACCATAAAAAAGTATCTCTCTACATCAGGCACTTTCCACAATATATGTGAAAGTAAGTTTTTTTTTTATATATATATAAATTTTTTGTGTGTCTTTTAGTTGTTGTGTGCATTTTGCCTGATGTTAATTGTACAATGTACAACAATCCTGATTATTGAATAACAGACATCCAGCACGAGACTGCAAGGCTAGCAGAACTAAAAACAAAGCTACATTGCAAAGATGAAGTGCCGTCACAATGGCTTTCTGATGTGAAAGAATGGGCAGCTGATGGTAAGCGAGACCAATATTCTTCCCACTACTATCTGAATTTTTCAGTTTGATATTAAACAAGTGCCAAATATGGTAGGCTTATCATCTATTTCTTAACCTCCTAAGACAGGGGTGTCCAAAGTCGGTCCTGGAGGGCCTGTGTCCTGCAGAGTTTAGCTAAAACTTCCCTCAACACACCTGCCTCAAAGTATCTAGTCTGCCTAGTAAGACCTTGATTAGCTGGATCAGGTGTGTTTGATTAGGGTTGGAATAAAACTCTGCAGAGACACCGGCCCTCCAGGAGCAGGAGTGGACAAAGCTTCCTCCCCCAAATGGATCTTTCAGTTACCTCTTTGTCAATCTAAATTGTAATTTTTGCATAAAATTCAATTGCTGCTTTCCCTTTTGCTTGTAACATTTTTTTCTTGGTGAACAGTTCACAAACCCCTGTACATGTCTTTCTACACAGCAGCATGCTTCGCCACCACCTTCGAAGTAAGCTGGCAGAGGACAAAAAGCTCCTTCTTCAGGAGATACAGAACTACAATGATCTTGTACTAGACTCTGCCACAAACATCATTGACCTAGCTTTGGTGGAGCATTCCCTCACTGGAGAGAGCAGTGTGTCTCAGATATGGCCGTGCGACCTTAATGGCAGTGGTATGTCAAGAATTTATTTACAGTTTTGCTTTATAGAGTATTCTGAACAAAAGCATGCAACATAGTCAGTTTTTAAAATATTCATTTAACTTATTGGTGTTTGCTTATTATGTATCAGTTTGTAAAAAGTATGCATAATGCTATTATGCAATATTGTCTCAAATTAACATATAACTGTTATTGATTCTTAGCAAACATTTCAGTCAAGAAACGATTGCATGACCAAGTGATGTTGACAATGTGACTGCAAGAGGAAAGGGGCATTGTGGTGTTGGAGATGGCACAAGACTACACATGTGTGCAGAGCCTGGCAGTGGCTCTCAAGAACAAGATGGCTGAGGAGGGTAAGTTAAATAAAAATCCTGTCCATTCAAAGTTTGAATAAAGAAGTCACCCTCAGTCTCTGAACTTGGATGGAGTAGAACGGTTATTGCTCTGTTTACCATGGTCATTTGGCTTGTACATAATAAAATAGGCATTATAGTTGTTCACAACAAATACGGCTTTGCTAGACTGTGATTTAGGTAGTACTAGTTAAACACAGTTAAATATTTAACACAATGCCAGTTTCTTTAACTCACAAAAGTGTTAAAGGGGTCACATTACGACATTTTTTATTGTGTAAAATAAATGTTTGGTGTCCCCAGATTACATATGTGAAGTTTTAGCTTAAAGTACACCACAGATAATTTATTATAGCATGTTAAAATTGCCACTTTGTAAGTGCGAGCAAAAACATGCCATTTTGGAGTGTGTGCTTTAAAGGAAACAGCCAACATCTAAACCTGGGTTAAGAAAATAACACATATATATATATATAACCCAGCAGTGTTAGTTTAACTAGGGTTGAAGGACAACAAACACAAAAAGTTTATAAAAGTTCATTACAGTTAAAATCGAAGCATTAAAAATGAGTTTAAATAATTTAGTTTCACTAAATGACAGGGGACCAGCCCAAACGGAAGACTGAAATGTGTGGGTGGACTGTAATTGCATCTCTAACTGTACGTTCACAACGCTGATGGAGACTGCTAAAAAAAACACTCTGGCTGCCCTGCAAACAACGCTATAGAAAAAGAGTAGCGGACACTCGAATACGTTCTACAGAATCCTTTTCCACCTTCTGATTGGTTGCCGCCGAATGTTTTCTCTGACTTCCGGCCACATTAACGCTCTCGTCGGTGGCGGTGTGAACGCATAGTAAGGAAACTGGCATTATTAACTCTGTCAATTAACTCCAACTCTGAACAACAATTTACTCTGAATATGTTAAATTTACTCTTTAGGTGTTCAATTCAAGTCAGAAATGTTTAACACTGAAATTTTTACTGTCCAATTTTGCTGTGTACTTAAGCACAACTATATTGAAGATGAAAACGGTTAACCAAAAGGACCTATCAGACATTGGCTGAAACACAAAATGTGTTTTTTTTCTGGTTTTGGTCTTTCTGCATTAAATTACCTCAGTGGGCCATCATGTTGCCTCGGTTTATATAGAATCATCTAGCCAGGTACCATTGCAACAATGCACAGAAAAATGACAGCCATTCTTGTATGTAGATTTAAATGGGTGAAATTGTTTTATTCTATTGAAGTTTTTTGGCCTCAAAAAGCAAAGTTAATATCAAGTTAGTTTGTCTTTAATGTAATCTCATTTGTATTTTAGACAAGGGAAATGAAGGACTTTGCTGTCTCTTAAGAAGATCGTCAGTGGTGTCAGAAGGGTTGCAAGTCGTCCTTCAACAATACAAGACTGCATTAGGTCTTGAGGCCTCTGTCCTTCTACATGTTGAAGAAGAAGATCAAAGTGACCTCAGCAGTCCAGATACCAGCGAGGATGAAAACATAATTTAGGTATTTTATTTATTTATTTATTTATTTATTTGTATGTTTGTTCTCAAAAATTGACCAGAGGCTATTCCATCAAAGTGGATAAAGGAAAAGATTTTTGATAAGTCTCACAAATTTAAGTGGGAGTTCTGTTCCATTACTGTGGCTTAAGCCCAGTTCAGATCAAAGATTCACAACAAGACCAAGCTGTTTTAAAAGTTACAGGGGGAAGTTGCAGCAACATGAACTGGCTCATCTCAGCTCTACTCAAGCCAGCTAATGGGGTTGCTGCAACACAGCTTGTCAATTCGCCAGCTTCTGGTTTTAGAAGGTTTCAACACACAGTCAGCTTGTAACAGAGTCAACTGGTCAAGTCACTATTCAACTAAGTCAACTATTGGCTGGTTCAAGTTTTGGACGAAAGAAAGTGGGGAACAATTCGTTTATTTGTTTGAGGAACAGCTGTGTCTGTTTGACTAAAAACGTTAAATGTACTTAACTCTTCAGGGCACCTTATGTGCACGAGCACACTATATACCTATTCTGGCTCGGTTAAAGTCAACATGGACTTGTTATTGCTATATTACACTGACTTTCACTGTAGGCTCAAGCCATTTCACTGACAATGTTAATTTAAGCAAGGCTTTTTCAAGTGAGCACAGCTTTCCTTAGCTGCATTGATGGAATTTCCCCATTATTTTTACATGAAATCACATTTTTGTGTAATTAATAATGCTTTACACACCTAAAACAGCTGAACTTAACATTCTTTTTCTACCTCTTGCTTTCCCAGATAGAAACTGCACAAAGGACTGCGTTTAAGGAAATGGACTCGGCATATATCTGTGTAGTGTCAGTATGCTAACTACATTAAAATCTGTATGCATCCTATATTGTTGAAATGTTCAACCTGTGTCTAGATTATCAAGCATGTTATTTAGCACGTTGATGCTCCTTAAATATGCACAAACATCTCAATATAGGTGCATGAATCGTATGATATTATCAGATGTAATAATTGAACTGATGTTATATTTGGCTAGTGTATTCATAATTTGTGTTTTTAAAGTTGCTAATGGGCATTGTTAGCCACATCACAAACTCAATGTTAAAACACTGCTTTTTGTGCTTTATTGTGTTTATGTACTTGCATTGGTGCAGTAATATCGATGTTATGCAGTAAGGTCATTGGTGTGTTTTACAATGGCTTTGAACAGAGCTCAACCAATCAGAATAATCATTGATAATAAAGTAAAAGTTTTATAACGGGTAAGTTGGTATGAAATATTGTAAGCACATTCATCAGGATGACTTTGCTGACCTTTTGACCTTTATTACCACATTTAGGCCAAACTGTGAAAACTCTACTTGATTGAGTGTATTATAGGATATAACTGTTGTGCACCATTGAAGATAAACATCATAAATTCTTTCTTAAAGATGGATAATTTGTTGGCCATGTGTCTGTCACTATCAGTTCTGTTCTTATAAGCACACTGTACATTAAGCACTATAGTATGCAAAAGAAAAATACACTACATTTATATTTTATGATTATACTTATATTGTGTATTACTACATTTGATAGATAACTTTATTCCCCTGTTCTGCTGGTTGTTTTCAAGTGAACTTAACAGTTTAGTGTTATTAAATTCAGCCTTATGGCTTGATTGACAAATTTGCATTTCATGTATTTTCACTGCTTTTATTGTGAAAGACAAAAAATAAAGTGTTTCTAAACATGAACATATTATGTTTTTACTTGTTCATACATTGTTAGTTAAAAACAAAATGTGATTATGCGTATTTATATGGGCGATCTTGGTTAATTTGACAACAGACTGCATTATACAATAAATGCATTACTTTAAAGCAGGGGTGGGCATTCCTGGTCCTGGAGGGCTACTGTCCTGCAAAGTTTAGCGCCAACCTTAATCAAACCTTTGATTGCAGCCTTTGATTAGGGTTTTTCAGGTGTGTTTGATTATGGTTGGAGCTAAACTTTGCAGGACAGTAGCCCTCCAGGACCAGGAATGCCCACTCCTGCTTTAATGCATGCATTGGTCTCCAACAAGGTTGCCTTGTGAATTGTCAAAGCACACTCTACTAATAGCCTGTTTTTAATTAATTTATTAAACAGGACTATTTATTTATTACATATTTTTATATTAGCTTGGCTTCTTTTATGTACGTTAACATTTTAAACTTTTATAAAACATTAACAAGTAAAATAAAATAAAAATCAAGTAATACAAAAAAGTTTTTAGTAGACTATTTTTAAAAAAGTGGCCCTGCAGAATTGTTTTATCCATTGTGGTAGCCCTTGCTCACAAAAAGGTTGGGGACCCATGCTTTAAGGCAGGGGTCAACAATCCTGCTCCTGATGGCTCGGTGTCTCTGCAGAGTTTAGCCCCAACCCTAATCAAATACACCTGAAGGGCTGGAGCTAAACTCTGCAAAGACACTAGCCCTCCAGGAGCAAGACTGGTGACGCTTCCTTTAAGGCATATATTTTACTTATCTTCAAACCGCTTGCTTTTGCTTATATTTGATGATGTAATGATTCTAGCAGAAGTGTTCTAGCAGTGGTAGAGCTCAAACTAGATCAGTAGGACCCACAGCTCTGCATATTTTGTATGTTTTCCTTAACTGACACACCCAGAACCCAGATTTGTAAATGGATCTCTCCCTTAATGATGATCTAAATCAGATAAGGGAGACATGCAAAATGTGCAGAGGAGTGGATCACCTGGGTTTCAGATCATCAGCTCTGAGATTATGGAGAGATCCATAAACAGAAATTGGTTTGTCAGTTAAGGTAGACCTAGAAATTATGCAGAGCCGTGGGTCACCTGGGACAAGATTGAAAACCACTGGTTAAGGCAGACAACATAGATCTTGGATGTCATTATCCAAATAAGGTAATAATTCAGGCCATGTCAAATAGTTTCTTTTCAAAGGATTCTGTGAAGCTATGCATGCAAAGTCATGTCCAAGAAATTATGAGAATTAAAACTTTGTCACATGACTAAACATATTGAAGAACTCAAACTAATTTGGGCACTATTTCTACATAAAATAACTAAATAAAAATGAAGCTTTGTGTTTATTTGTGTATATAATAGGCCTTCGAAGTGCTCTCTGAACTAGGCCAGGGACAGCTTGAATCAGTGAAATGAGGAAAAAAAAACATTTTATTATAGAGCTATACCAAATGCATCCTTGGAAAGGTCTTGACCTGGGGAGTAACATATGTGAGTGTAAAGATTCTACATGGCTCATGCTTTCTAAATTCTGACCCTTGAACCTTAACATTTTACCATTGTTGAAAGCTTATAATCCAGCAACAAGAATGTCTACAGATGTGAGACCAATAGTTATACACAGTTCTGGACCTCACTTATCACATGAGTATAGTCACTAATGGACACCATCCAAAAGTGCAGTACAAATAGCCCATAAGCAATTTTCACCCATTTAACAATTAGACTTTTAAAATCTGACAACACTAATGTTTTCCCCACCCCTTAAAACCCCTAGAAGTACCATCAGTTTTATATTACCACTTTCTAAATATGGTGAATATACCAATGTATTTAAAGACTACAATTCCCAGCAGAGACACGCCCTTGAACTTTTTACTAAGCATGCAAATCGGTATCCATATTTGAAGTTCTTCAGACTTGAATTAGGGTTAGGGCTATAAAATGTATTTATACTATGCGTTTCAATAACCTACTACAGGTAAAACATACATATACTATATAGCGAGGACGACAGTTTATTGGTGATATTGTAGAGCGTTCAGCCTTCTCCCATGTGCTTATAAACTACAACATCCAGAGTAACGCGCCATAGAGCTTCGTACAAAGCGTACAAATCAGCCATAATACTTGTAGTTCTTCCGGTTTTCAAAGCGTGAATATGGTTATACAGATTTACTATTTATAAATCATCGATATTTTAGTTTGAACAGCCGAAACATAAATTATTATTTTGTATTTACATGTTCATGTTGAAAAACACGGCAGTATGTCAGTTCATTCGGGGTAGTTTAGCTAGTAGCCTACGAACTGAATTCAAGGTCAATGTCGGCGGGTGTACTGTACACTTCAAATAGCGATCTTATATTAAACAGTAAATACTTTCAAAAGCTGCAATGTCTACTCTCCAGACAAAGACTTTCAGTTCACAATAGTTGTTAACTAGTGACAAAAACGGTTTAATGCTAGTATATAATAGTGATTCAAATAAGTGGCCTATATTTATAAGTATTATCTCTAATTGGCATTTCAAAACCATCCACTTAAAACAACCTAAGGCAAAGTTATTTCTTTGTTCTACTTTTTCATAACCATGTCACCGTCATATTGTGTTTGGAATTAATATGATGTATGGAATAGTAAAAACAAAAAGGATTATCTTTTGCAATATTTGTGGCTCTTCACAAAGATACAGGTAAAAGAGACCAAACGCTTATTTATTGCTTAGTTATTCACTAGAAGCTTAAAGAGTGATCAAACAAATGCATTATTGAGATGCACAACAAATTTAAATGATGCAGCCTTTGGCAAATTGACCACATGTAGGTGCAGAGAAATGCATGATATATAAAGGAATCCTCAATTGGAGTCTAAACACTGGTGGTGATGAAGAGGTGAATAGCAATGCTCAAGCTACTGGTGAATAAAGAATAAAGAAACTCCATGCGTCACATTTCTTGAATTTCTTGAACATTTCCACCTTTTACCACTACAGAAGGAAAATATGACTTCAAATGCAGCACAGAAAAATGTAATAAATAGTCAGAAACCAAAATGGAATTTTAGTGTAATACAATTTTTATTTAATTATTTTAATTAATTTGGAGAGAATCCTTTGGCTGCCAGGGATGGGTCCAAATCTCATCACTAAAACAGAAGAGAAAGTGTGGAGCACAAATTATAACATGTCTTTTATAAATATAAGTTTCTTTTTTGTCATTTGTGAAACAGTTCAGATAAGAAAATTATTGTAGCCAAATAAAAAACAAACAAAGTTAAAGTGAATAAATAAATAAATAAATGATGCATGCATTAATTGATAAAGCAAGCAAACAGAAGATTACATACCATACTGGACAGGCTCCCAGTCCACCAAAATGTCTGCTTTGCCCTATTAAGGAAACAACAAAACAAAAAAGCAAACAGATGAATTTCATTTTTAGCATGATGTTTAGATTATGTTTGGCTATATGCATTAAGTTTAAGTAACACAGTGGGTCACTGTTGATATTTACAGCATCTGATCATGGATTTTTCTGTTCCTTCTTAGCCTGCAATTCAAAAAGACTAAAAACAGAAAGTATCTACCTAACAATTATGATGACAATGTTATTTATTACCCACAAGGAAGTATTTGAATCCTATATTAGACTCTGCATATGGTCTACACTATGCATTTCTTTATGACTGTCTAACCTTTGTGACTGTTGTAAGTAGTTAGAAAAATAAGCAATAGAACTATAACAAATAACCAGGGGTAAAATAGCAATGTCAACACACTGATAAAAGCTTTAATGTTTACGTACACTTACTCCTTTTAAGCTTTTTCTTATCAGGCATAAGCTTTGGTCCACCTGTAGGATAAAAGATTACAGTCCAGTCATATATCCACTAAGAAAAAACTCATTAATAAAAAGACGACAAAATGCTTAGTTGTAATGTGTGTCTGGTACTAAACATTGGCATCAGAAACAAAAAAATGTGGGTGGGTCTAAAATATTTACTGGGGTAGATACCATTTTCTTGTATTCTGGTGCATTTTAATATTAAAAAAATGCTTTTATAACCTAAAAGCTTTGTTTAGCGTGTTGTGTTGTGGAAGTGCATCATGCAAAGTAGTAAAAACAAAAACAAAATGGAGTTTAATTTATAGGGACTCTAAATTAGACAAGCGAAACGGATTTGAGGAAGCAGCAACTAAAATGTGGAACAGAGTTGAATTTATTAAGGCATTACTCTAGTGCAGTGTTCTTCAACCCTGCTCCTGGAGGACCTCCTTCCAGAATGTTTTAGATGTCTCCTTAATCAACACACCTGTTTTAACTTATCAGCTTGTTAGGAAGACATTCTGGAAGGAGGCTGATGAGTTGGTTCAGGTGTTTTAAATATGGAGACATCTAAAACTTTCTGGAAGGGGGTCCTCCAGGAGCAGGGTTGAAGAACACTGCTCTAGTGGAATAGACTTGATTGCCGGTGCCCTGACAAGTGAAAAGACTGAAGGTACATTCACATAAGCAATTTTGTCGCTCGTCTCTTCAAGAGGTCGTTTGGGGGTGTTTCTAAATCTGGTTGTCATAAACAAATGAGTAACATCCACTCCAGTAACTGATAAGAGACGGATGACATGAACTTCACTGCTTGGCTCTCACTGGTAGTTGCTCCAGAAAATCACTCATCATTTGCACAAAGTTAAGCTGCATTCAGACTAGCAGTAGCAGTGCGACGCGATTTCATTTATTTCAATGGAAGCTTGGTGACTTCTGGCGACACGACTGACAATGACCGTTGGCTTCTGAATGGGTGTGTCAAATTTGAGACAAGGTTGAGAAAAGTTTAACTTTATACAAATGATGAGCTACTTTCTGATGTGACTACCAATGAGAGCAAAGCAGTTGAGTTCCTGTCATCCATCTGTAGTCAGTTACTGGAGTGGACGTTAATCATTTGTTTATGACAACTAGATTTAGATACTCCCCTAACGACCTATTTGAAAGAGACGAGCGGCACAGTAACAAAGTCACACGTAATATGTATGAGGCTTTAAACTTTTCTTAAATTTGTCGTTCGGCTGGACATGCCCAATCTGGTCGCCAAAGGTCACTGTCACTCGTGTCATCGAGCTGGCATTGAAATTAATGAGATCGCGTCTCTCTGCGCTAGTCACTGCTAGTCTGAATGCAGCTATATGCACTAAGATTAAGATGCATTCTGGTCGATCGCATTACAAGTGGACTAGACTAAACACAGGTTTAAACAGTGTTCAAAACGTTTTGGGCTCATCCACTTTTGACCACATTCAGAGGTAGGCTTTTATTTTGTGAGCATGTAAAAGTTGTGCAAGCTTATTTCATCAATGGCTCTGAAATATCAGAGAAAGTTCTTACATAAACATGTACAAAACACTGTGCAGCATGTTTACTAACACCACAAGCAGCGACTTTGACATAATATTAGTTTGCGTCAATTTAAACCCGCCAATTCTCCCGCTCACTTTTAAACGAAAGCAGAGGGACTCGGTCAGTTTCTCACAGTAATTAGGATGAAGTGGTCGAAAGTGGACAAAACAGATCAAGTCAACTCAAGGTTTATTTATATAGCACAGATTTAACACAACTGTAGTGTGTTAATCCATCTGTAAAACAGATACATTTAAATACCACCAATAATTACTCTACAAACATTATTTACATACCTGGCTTTTTCTTTTTGTGACAGAGTGCAAGATTTGTGACTGTGGCTGACCATGTGTAGACACCTGTGGGTTTGAAGAAAGAAAATTACTCATTAACCAAATAAACCTTTAACTTCTTATTTCAAATACTGGACAATCACAACATCACTGTGCTGCAGTACATGTATAAGTGTGAAGTACATGTATAGTTATTGTGATTTAAAGTTTTAAGTTAAGTGTTTATAAACAAGGACATTAAGGATCTACTGTATACATGATACTTAACATCTTCTGTAACTGTTTTTTTTTTTTTAAAATAGCCTTTTGTTATGGGTGATCTATAAGCAATGTAACTGTGTTTCAGCTGGTGCCAAGAGTTTGCTTTACTTTTAAAAATGTCTATAGTGTATTGCATGTACAAAAAATGAAGCATGACCAAAATCAAATCTACTTTATGGTTGATCTGAGTGGCAAAATATTCTGCTGCGGCTGAGCAGATTTATACAACGTTACATGTCATCTTGTAAATACAGATTAGTGCTGTCAATCTTCCTCTGTTATCCCATTCAAAGTACATTTCATAGTATTTTTAATATTCAAATTATCCCAATATATTGAAATCTTAAAAAGTAGCCTGGTCACAGGCCTGTAATAAGCACATCTAATCATTCAATTGTGTCTTTATGAAACAAGAAAGACTATGACCATATTTAACACCTACAGCTACAAGTATAAGTGTAATAATTGACTCCGGTCCTTTGAATTATTTGAAATTAATGTACACCTGCGGTGTGATACTTCACTTTGCATCATGCCACATTACCACCTTGAATGTGCATTATTTTTGAATATTCGACTGCCCGTCATCAATTATTCCTAACGTAAAAAACATAGGAATAGTAATTTTGCACTTAAGATTTTTTGCACTTACAAATGACAATGCACATTGTGTGTTTTTTGATGTCTTGATGACACATGACAAAGACACCTATTTTAATGTCAGAAAACCCTATAACATGACATGTTTGAGTTCATTTTCGCAACTTGATTTCATGCGTCCTGCAATGTGACCATTTCACATGCACACAATGCAATGTTGATGCTGAAAATATATCAGCCTTAACCTAAATAAAGCTCTATGGGAAAAACACTGGACAACAGGTAGCGTTAAGGTAACCCATAGCTTAAATACTTGAAACCCAGATATAAATTGCAACTCTTAAAATCTGTCTTAATTACCTTGGCCCTTTGTAGTGCTCGCCTGCTCCAGCTGCCCTTCCATAGTGTTCGCTGCCTCCACATGTCCCTCTGTAGTGGTCGCCTGCTCCACCATGTTTGTCATCTCTTCCAGTTGTTTGCATTCTCCAGTGGGTCACAGGGTGTGAGGTGCAGTGTAACCAGCTGATCATAATGCCACTGGAATCCTGGGTCCAACCTGTGCAGGTTAAATCATAATGGATGTTTTAAAACATAAGACTTTAAAGGGATAGTTGACCAAAAAATGTATAACTTTTGATCCTCATGTTGTTCTAAACTTGTATGAATTTGATTTCTTCTGTTAAAAACAAACAGATATTTTGACAAAAAATTTTCTTTGTGTTCATTTGAAAAAAAAAGAATCCCTTTAACCATGAGATTGGGCTGTGCCTCTTAAGTGTTTGAATCATATAGTCTAATTTTTCCAAACCAGATTTATTGGCACTTTAGATTAGAGCTGAGGTAATGATAGACTACTGGATGTATTAGATATGTGCAAATCTATATTTGATTGATTCTATAGGACTATAACAAATACAATATATCTTTTGATCAGGAAAAAACTGAGTGCTTATATTATCAATTCAAAGAATAACACCAAGTGTGATGTTTGTTTAAAAGAAAAATGTATGCTTTACGCTTTCAAGTTAGCAGCAGCGCAAGTGTATGATGTCTCCAGCCAACATTTGATGGTTTCCTTTTTTGTGTTATTTCTGCTAATGGTCCATCTGCATTGTAAGCTCTACATTTCATACACAAGAGTATAATGAGATTCATTTTCATTTGATTCGGTAACTGAGTGACCTAAAAAAGGACTTTACAAATTTCATGGGTCTAATTGATGTGTGTCCCTACAAAAAAATGTTTAAGTCAGTGTGCCTAAACATTAAAAATAATGTTGTATGTGGGCTGAAAACAAATAAAATATGGCTTCTACAAAAAAACAACAACATTCCAAACATAATAATTCCAAAGTTAACAGAGTATGTATTCAGGTATATGCTTGAACCAAGTTAACTATGGGTACCAAATCCCATCCGCTTGTTTGTCTGACATCACACAGCACTGCTTCCGGATCCAAAAGCTCTATCAGATTCTGAGGGAAACAACAAAAATACTGATATACAATCACAATTCTAACCTCTCTCTCTATGTGGACATCCCAGATGATTGTTCAGTCGTTACAATGGTAGTGCTGCGAGCCTGGAGAATGTAGTGCACAGTCTGAGTTTATAAAAGCTTAGCTTAAATGCGTGAAATCAATAAACTACTATGTTGTAAATGTCTGTTTAGATTTCACTCAAAATAAGTTTTTTTTTTTACATTTTCTAGGTTGATAGAAGCACTGGGGACCCAATTAAAGCACTTATACATGGAAAAAGTCAGATTTTCATGATATGTCCCCTTTAAGATTTTAATATTGATCAAATCTTTTGCCTACTCAACACAAGCTGTGAACTGTGACTTTAAAAATACAGTGCATGCATCTCACCTTCACAAAGGTATTCATAAAAGGAACCGATCTTCTGAAGGTAGTCCTGGGCATAGGCGATAATCTCTCACACTTAATATTTTGCTTCTTGGTCTCCTTTTCACGAAGCAGAACTGGCTTGTATCCAGTAGCATGGAGTTTTTCAAGCTGCAATGACAACATTGTGTATTTACTGAATGGAATATTGGTTAATGTCATTCAGGATATTTTTTACTTCATGGTGAGTTTAGCTTTTGCATAACCAAGTATGTGAAACAGGAAAGAGTAATACATTAAAAGAAAACAGCAAAAACATAAATGACATCATAAGGTTATAATAGAACGTTCTGTAACATTAGTAGGTTTGGCTGGTACTATGGTAACTATTGTGCAATTGGACAGTGACAATCTACTGTATAGATTTATTCAAAATAAAGTCCAAACGTTAATCATTAAATGGGTTGCTTTGGATGAACTACAGAATCTACAATAGTAGTATGAATGCAGTCTATTTGATAATTGTCATTCAGAGAATTCCCAAGTGTCACTTATATTTTGTTGTGGTAGATAATTTAGGACTGTGATGTGTTAAAGTGAAAATGTGGTTACTGAAGGGAATTGCCACTAAAAAAAACAATATATTAAAAGAGATATATAAGAATATGTAAGAAATTCTACTTACTACGGCTGCACGATAAATCACATGTGATTTTCATGCGCATCTCGTCAGTAAAGCCGGTTCTTTGATTAGTAGTACACCAACATCACCTGCTTTCAGATGGATCAGCATTTACTACACAAAGCCATAGTTCATTGACAACCAGGGCAATCTCGCATTAATTATCGCCTGCGATATGGCCCAGCTTGTCAGTGAACTATGGCTTTGTGCAGTAAATGATGGCTTTTAAAAGTGCCTTTGGGTTTATAAAATAAGCAACGTTAAATCTAAGTTGTGACAGGTGATTCGAATGACAGGATCTGCAGGGAGAACAGAAAATTTGTATTATGTAGTGTAAATTAGCTCTAATATAAGGCTTAAATATTGTATCCCAATAGTTGGGATTCCTATTTTCTTACAAATATTATAAGACAAATATTAAAACTTTAGACTATATTAAGCTCACACAATAAAACAATGAACACGTTAAGTTACCCTAAAGGTTGATAACTTAAACTAGGTTAACGTTAGCTTATTAATGGGACTTTAATTAGACTTCCCTTGCAAAAATTAACCATTGTTTTACTACAGTTAAGAAAGAACCATGAATTTGAAAAAAAAGTTAAACCATGTTTGGTTTAGTAAAACCATTTTGCAAATAATCGATACACAAACCGTAGTTACTACACTTTTACCACAAAAACATGGTTAATTTTCGTACGGGTATAGCAATCTCACCCTAATGCCAAAAGAAAGGTGTGAATTATAACATTTAAACAAATAGTGAACTTTAAACGAAAGCATCGTGACTTACCTGGACAATGATTTTCGCGTATGAGAGAATCCCTGTCAATTACGAGTACCGAAGAAGAAATCACCCAATAGCAAAGAGGACTGGCTCAGATTCCATAGCAACGGAGGCAGAGAGGATTCTGGGAAATGCAGGCGTCCGAAACTGACTTATTTTTTTTACAATCAAAGTAGAAACAATCAAAATTGATGGCCATAACATCGTATTGTTGAATTATCAAGCACACGTTAGTGTTCATGTGTTGAGAAAATATTGTGATCTGCAGCGGGCCCACATGTAGTTTTAGCTGGTGCCTTCACCATAGTAGATGTCGATAAGGCTCATGGGTACTGTAGTATTTACTCTTGTATTTGAAACACGAAACCGATCGAAACATCAATATTATAGGATAAACATCTCCTGATTAAATTTTGAGTAAAGTAGCGCTTAAAGTGTAATCAATTAATGACAAAAAAAAGTAAAACAATCCCTGGTATATACTATTGCAATACATTAGATTAAATTCGTGCTTATAAACACGAAAAAATAATAGGACAAAAAAACGTGGTGCAAGCACGAAAAATTCTTCCTATTGAAATACATTAGATTGAAAGTCGTTCTGACTGGCACGAAAAAAAAGGGGAAAATCGTGTCCATGGACACGAATCAATAGATTAAATTACACGAACTGCCTTGAGACTGGGTATATCTTAATTAAACATACAGCAAATATACAGTCCTGTAAACATGTCATTTTAATGTAGAACAATATATATATATAAATAACTTAAAGAGAGAGAAAGTCGTGATACCGCTTCAGACAAGGGATTCTGCCCCACGAAAATGTAGTGACCGCACCAATGAATGTAACAGCCGCACGCTACTGCAAAATACACATTTGAACAATAAAATCAATCGCCTAAAACATACTTTGCAGCGCAGGCATGAATACCCCCATTTCGCCAAAATCCAAAGATGAGGGATTTGGATTCAAATATCGGACGACCCTTCTACGTTGTCAAGCGACGAAATGGGGGGTACCCTCAACGTCAGCTTATAGACGTGAGGGGGAATGACCAACTGTGCGTGATCGAAAATAATAAAATATCCTACGTTAATTAAGGCATGTTTTAAACACACAGCAACACCCCTGTAAATATGTCATTTTATTGTATACCAAATATATCTATATAAAAAGAGAGAGAAAAGTCGTGATACACCTATTCAGAAGGCTTTCCGCTCCACGAAAATGTTTGGTCACGTACCGCATCAATAATGTGGTCACCGCATCAATAATGATTGTATGCGCCGCACGCTTGTGCAAAAATGCACATTTGCAGCATAAAATCAATCGCCTAAAACCATATTGCGCAGGCAAACCGATAAACCCATTTCGTCAAAATCCAAAGATGAGGGGTTTGCATTCAAATCTATAGGACGACCCTCTACGTTTTCAAGCGACGAATAGGGGGTACCCTCAACGTCCGCTATGGACGTGAGGGGGTCATGACCAAACGGCAGTATGTGACGAATTGGGTGTGAGACTGTGTTGCACTTCTACGCTGAAATCATGTAGCATTAGCAGTGTACGTTAATATTCTCTTAATGTTTGTTTTTAACAATGTGAACATGAGAAAACTTCATATAAATTAATAGAATCAAATCAGTCTTAATTGTAAATAATAGTGATTTATTTATTTATTTATTTATTTATACGATTCATTCATTTAAATGCATTTTGTTGAACCCGCTGGGGACTGTTGAATTGTTCCCGCAGTGAAATGACGTCACACGCCGAACAAGGAGCTTCCGTTTGTAATAGCTGGATTCTGATTTTGCCGGTGCGAAATGCACACGTCATGCAATCAACACGCTTGTTTCCCTGGCAGCCTGGCAGCTTGCATTATTTTGCCCGGCAAAGGCATGACTGATACAGTACTATAATTACGTTTAATAACTTTAACATTGCCCCCAGCCCAAACCGATGGCCAGCATACTAGGCTCGGCTCCCGGGTATTCCACAAAGGTCCGCCCTGTCGCCCCCGACTTCGTTCACTGCCGTATAGCATGAGCTCGCCCGGTATCGTCCGATCTCGGAAGCTAAGCAGGGGCCTGTCGGGTTAGTACACGGATGGGAGACCTTGCGATCAGCTTTTTTTCTTTTTTAAAGCTACGTTTAAACAAAAAAAGATTGGTAAAATAAATTAAAACAAAATAAGAAACCTATGTTTAAATGTAGCTTAAATAAATGGATTGCAACAACTTGCCCTCAAACATTACTTAAATTGAATGAATCCATTTTTTTCAGTGTTGCGAAGCAAGAATGTTTTTATCGGGTGACCAAGGCTACTTTAGCGGGTCCATAATGTATGGGTGAATTTTAAACCTGTCTAATTGTCACATACGATTTGCTGCATGTTAATGAAGCAAAATATCTAATGTTAACTGCTTTACCTTTCGTTGACGTTGATCAGGAAATCTCCACGATGAACCTTTCAATTACTTCAAGAAGGTCTTTTGTCAAAAAAAAAAAAACACAAAAAAAGGAATTGATTTAAGAGCAAATATGGATTATTCTTTTTTCTTTACGAAGCTACAGAAGTGACTCGGTCAGGAGCAGTGAGTAATTTTCTATTCTTCTTTTGCTATTTAACTTTAACGACAGAGACTTTAACAGGTTAGGATTATTGTGAGACCGAATGCAATAAAATGTTTATGCGTTTAAGACATACAGTAACCAGTCGTTTACCTTGATACTCGACAAGACAGCTACTTTGACATATGAGCATTTGACAGTTTAATACAAAAAGACGCGAACTCCTTTAAGCTTAGCCGTGCTCACGGGCTATCGGGGCATATATTGGTCCTCGTCGCGTTTCAAGTTCATGATGGCTGCAGTCCAACTAATAATCATACGGTAGCAGATGAATTCAAGACTGAAAACACTGCGTTGCATGGGTTTTGCTGTGAAAACCAAAGGCCAATCTTGGACTTTGTTCAGTCCGCAGAAAGACAATTACTATACACACTTCTACGCTGAAATCATGTAGCATTAGCAGTGTACGTTAATATTCTCTTAATGTTTGTTTTTAACAATGTGAACATGAGAAAACTTCATATAAATTAATAGAATCAAATCAGTCTTAATTGTAAATAATAGTGATTTATTTATTTATTTATTTATTTATACGATTCATTCATTTAAATGCATTTTGTTGAACCCGCTGGGGACTGTTGAATTGTTCCCGCAGTGAAATGACGTCACACGCCGAACAAGGAGCTTCCGTTTGTAATAGCTGGATTCTGATTTTGCCGGTGCGAAATGCACACGTCATGCAATCAACACGCTTGTTTCCCTGGCAGCCTGGCAGCTTGCATTATTTTGCCCGGCAAAGGCATGACTGATACAGTACTATAATTACGTTTAATAACTTTAACATTGCCCCCAGCCCAAACCGATGGCCAGCATACTAGGCTCGGCTCCCGGGTATTCCACAAAGGTCCGCCCTGTCGCCCCCGACTTCGTTCACTGCCGTAGAGCATGAGCTCGCCCGGTATCGTCCGATCTCGGAAGCTAAGCAGGGGCCTGTCGGGTTAGTACACGGATGGGAGACCTTGCGATCAGCTTTTTTTCTTTTTTAAAGCTACGTTTAAACAAAAAAAGATTGGTAAAATAAATTAAAACAAAATAAGAAACCTTTGTTTAAATGTAGCTTCAATAAATGGATTGCAACAACTTGCCCTCAAACATTACTTAAATTGAATGAATCCATTTTTTTCAGTGTTGCGAAGCAAGAATGTTTTTATCGGGTGACCAAGGCTACTTTAGCGGGTCCATAATGTATGGGTGAATTTTAAACCTGTCTAATTGTCACATACGATTTGCTGCATGTTAATGAAGCAAAATATCTAATGTTAACTGCTTTACCTTTCGTTGACGTTGATCAGGAAATCTCCACGATGAACCTTTCAATTACTTCAAGAAGGTCTTTTGTCAAAAAAAAAAAAAACACAAAAAAAGGAATTGATTTAAGAGCAAATATGGATTATTCTTTTTTCTTTACGAAGCTACAGAAGTGACTCGGTCAGGAGCAGTGAGTAATTTTCTATTCTTCTTTTGCTATTTAACTTTAACGACAGAGACTTTAACAGGTTAGGATTATTGTGAGACCGAATGCAATAAAATGTTTATGCGTTTAAGACATACAGTAACCAGTCGTTTACCTTGATACTCGACAAGACAGCTACTTTGACATATGAGCATTTGACAGTTTAATACAAAAAGACGCGAACTCCTTTAAGCTTAGCCGTGCTCACGGGCTATCGGGGCATATATTGGTCCTCGTCGCGTTTCAAGTTCATGATGGCTGCAGTCCAACTAATAATCATACGGTAGCAGATGAATTCAAGACTGAAAACACTGCGTTGCATGGGTTTTGCTGTGAAAACCAAAGGCCAATCTTGGACTTTGTTCAGTCCGCAGAAAGACAATTACTATACACACTTCTACGCTGAAATCATGTAGCATTAGCAGTGTACGTTAATATTCTCTTAATGTTTGTTTTTAACAATGTGAACATGAGAAAACTTCATATAAATTAATAGAATCAAATCAGTCTTAATTGTAAATAATAGTGATTTATTTATTTATTTATTTATTTATACGATTCATTCATTTAAATGCATTTTGTTGAACCCGCTGGGGACTGTTGAATTGTTCCCGCAGTGAAATGACGTCACACGCCGAACAAGGAGCTTCCGTTTGTAATAGCTGGATTCTGATTTTGCCGGTGCGAAATGCACACGTCATGCAATCAACACGCTTGTTTCCCTGGCAGCCTGGCAGCTTGCATTATTTTGCCCGGCAAAGGCATGACTGATACAGTACTATAATTACGTTTAATAACTTTAACATTGCCCCCAGCCCAAACCGATGGCCAGCATACTAGGCTCGGCTCCCGGGTATTCCACAAAGGTCCGCCCTGTCGCCCCCGACTTCGTTCACTGCCGTAGAGCATGAGCTCGCCCGGTATCGTCCGATCTCGGAAGCTAAGCAGGGGCCTGTCGGGTTAGTACACGGATGGGAGACCTTGCGATCAGCTTTTTTTCTTTTTTAAAGCTACGTTTAAACAAAAAAAGATTGGTAAAATAAATTAAAACAAAATAAGAAACCTTTGTTTAAATGTAGCTTCAATAAATGGATTGCAACAACTTGCCCTCAAACATTACTTAAATTGAATGAATCCATTTTTTTCAGTGTTGCGAAGCAAGAATGTTTTTATCGGGTGACCAAGGCTACTTTAGCGGGTCCATAATGTATGGGTGAATTTTAAACCTGTCTAATTGTCACATACGATTTGCTGCATGTTAATGAAGCAAAATATCTAATGTTAACTGCTTTACCTTTCGTTGACGTTGATCAGGAAATCTCCACGATGAACCTTTCAATTACTTCAAGAAGGTCTTTTGTCAAAAAAAAAAAAAAAACACAAAAAAAGGAATTGATTTAAGAGCAAATATGGATTATTCTTTTTTCTTTACGAAGCTACAGAAGTGACTCGGTCAGGAGCAGTGAGTAATTTTCTATTCTTCTTTTGCTATTTAACTTTAACGACAGAGACTTTAACAGGTTAGGATTATTGTGAGACCGAATGCAATAAAATGTTTATGCGTTTAAGACATACAGTAACCAGTCGTTTACCTTGATACTCGACAAGACAGCTACTTTGACATATGAGCATTTGACAGTTTAATTCAAAAAGACGCGAACTCCTTTAAGCTTAGCCGTGCTCACGGGCTATCGGAGCATATATTGGTCCTCGTCGCGTTTCAAGTTCATGATGGCTGCAGTCCAACTAATAATCATACGGTAGCAGATGAATTCAAGACTGAAAACACTGCGTTGCATGGGTTTTGCTGTGAAAACCAAAGGCCAATCTTGGACTTTGTTCAGTCCGCAGAAAGACAATTACTATACACACTTCTACGCTGAAATCATGTAGCATTAGCAGTGTACGTTAATATTCTCTTAATGTTTGTTTTTAACAATGTGAACATGAGAAAACTTCATATAAATTAATAGAATCAAATCAGTCTTAATTGTAAATAATAGTGATTTATTTATTTATTTATTTATTTATACGATTCATTCATTTAAATGCATTTTGTTGAACCCGCTGGGGACTGTTGAATTGTTCCCGCAGTGAAATGACGTCACACGCCGAACAAGGAGCTTCCGTTTGTAATAGCTGGATTCTGATTTTGCCGGTGCGAAATGCACACGTCATGCAATCAACACGCTTGTTTCCCTGGCAGCCTGGCAGCTTGCATTATTTTGCCCGGCAAAGGCATGACTGATACAGTACTATAATTACGTTTAATAACTTTAACATTGCCCCCAGCCCAAACCGATGGCCAGCATACTAGGCTCGGCTCCCGGGTATTCCACAAAGGTCCGCCCTGTCGCCCCCGACTTCGTTCACTGCCGTATAGCATGAGCTCGCCCGGTATCGTCCGATCTCGGAAGCTAAGCAGGGGCCTGTCGGGTTAGTACACGGATGGGAGACCTTGCGATCAGCTTTTTTTCTTTTTTAAAGCTACGTTTAAACAAAAAAAGATTGGTAAAATAAATTAAAACAAAATAAGAAACCTATGTTTAAATGTAGCTTAAATAAATGGATTGCAACAACTTGCCCTCAAACATTACTTAAATTGAATGAATCCATTTTTTTCAGTGTTGCGAAGCAAGAATGTTTTTATCGGGTGACCAAGGCTACTTTAGCGGGTCCATAATGTATGGGTGAATTTTAAACCTGTCTAATTGTCACATACGATTTGCTGCATGTTAATGAAGCAAAATATCTAATGTTAACTGCTTTACCTTTCGTTGACGTTGATCAGGAAATCTCCACGATGAACCTTTCAATTACTTCAAGAAGGTCTTTTGTCAAAAAAAAAAAAACACAAAAAAAGGAATTGATTTAAGAGCAAATATGGATTATTCTTTTTTCTTTACGAAGCTACAGAAGTGACTCGGTCAGGAGCAGTGAGTAATTTTCTATTCTTCTTTTGCTATTTAACTTTAACGACAGAGACTTTAACAGGTTAGGATTATTGTGAGACCGAATGCAATAAAATGTTTATGCGTTTAAGACATACAGTAACCAGTCGTTTACCTTGATACTCGACAAGACAGCTACTTTGACATATGAGCATTTGACAGTTTAATACAAAAAGACGCGAACTCCTTTAAGCTTAGCCGTGCTCACGGGCTATCGGGGCATATATTGGTCCTCGTCGCGTTTCAAGTTCATGATGGCTGCAGTCCAACTAATAATCATACGGTAGCAGATGAATTCAAGACTGAAAACACTGCGTTGCATGGGTTTTGCTGTGAAAACCAAAGGCCAATCTTGGACTTTGTTCAGTCCGCAGAAAGACAATTACTATACACACTTCTACGCTGAAATCATGTAGCATTAGCAGTGTACGTTAATATTCTCTTAATGTTTGTTTTTAACAATGTGAACATGAGAAAACTTCATATAAATTAATAGAATCAAATCAGTCTTAATTGTAAATAATAGTGATTTATTTATTTATTTATTTATTTATTTATACGATTCATTCATTTAAATGCATTTTGTTGAACCCGCTGGGGACTGTTGAATTGTTCCCGCAGTGAAATGACGTCACACGCCGAACAAGGAGCTTCCGTTTGTAATAGCTGGATTCTGATTTTGCCGGTGCGAAATGCACACGTCATGCAATCAACACGCTTGTTTCCCTGGCAGCCTGGCAGCTTGCATTATTTTGCCCGGCAAAGGCATGACTGATACAGTACTATAATTACGTTTAATAACTTTAACATTGCCCCCAGCCCAAACCGATGGCCAGCATACTAGGCTCGGCTCCCGGGTATTCCACAAAGGTCCGCCCTGTCGCCCCCGACTTCGTTCACTGCCGTATAGCATGAGCTCGCCCGGTATCGTCCGATCTCGGAAGCTAAGCAGGGGCCTGTCGGGTTAGTACACGGATGGGAGACCTTGCGATCAGCCTTTTTTCTTTTTTAAAGCTACGTTTAAACAAAAAAAGATTGGTAAAATAAATTAAAACAAAATAAGAAACCTTTGTTTAAATGTAGCTTAAATAAATGGATTGCAACAACTTGCCCTCAAACATTACTTAAATTGAATGAATCCATTTTTTTCAGTGTTGCGAAGCAAGAATGTTTTTATCGGGTGACCAAGGCTACTTTAGCGGGTCCATAATGTATGGGTGAATTTTAAACCTGTCTAATTGTCACATACGATTTGCTGCATGTTAATGAAGCAAAATATCTAATGTTAACTGCTTTACCTTTCGTTGACGTTGATCAGGAAATCTCCACGATGAACCTTTCAATTACTTCAAGAAGGACTTTTGTCAAAAAAAAAAAAAAAAAAAAACACAAAAAAAGGAATTGATTTAAGAGCAAATATGGATTATTCTTTTTTCTTTACGAAGCTACAGAAGTGACTCGGTCAGGAGCAGTGAGTAATTTTCTATTCTTCTTTTGCTATTTAACTTTAACGACAGAGACTTTAACAGGTTAGGATTATTGTGAGACCGAATGCAATAAAATGTTTATGCGTTTAAGACATACAGTAACCAGTCGTTTACCTTGATACTCGACAAGACAGCTACTTTGACATATGAGCATTTGACAGTTTAATACAAAAAGACGCGAACTCCTTTAAGCTTAGCCGTGCTCACGGGCTATCGGGGCATATATTGGTCCTCGTCGCGTTTCAAGTTCATGATGGCTGCAGTCCAACTAATAATCATACGGTAGCAGATGAATTCAAGACTGAAAACACTGCGTTGCATGGGTTTTGCTGTGAAAACCAAAGGCCAATCTTGGACTTTGTTCAGTCCGCAGAAAGACAATTACTATACACACTTCTACGCTGAAATCATGTAGCATTAGCAGTGTACGTTAATATTCTCTTAATGTTTGTTTTTAACAATGTGAACATGAGAAAACTTCATATAAATTAATAGAATCAAATCAGTCTTAATTGTAAATAATAGTGATTTATTTATTTATTTATTTATTTATACGATTCATTCATTTAAATGCATTTTGTTGAACCCGCTGGGGACTGTTGAATTGTTCCCGCAGTGAAATGACGTCACACGCCGAACAAGGAGCTTCCGTTTGTAATAGCTGGATTCTGATTTTGCCGGTGCGAAATGCACACGTCATGCAATCAACACGCTTGTTTCCCTGGCAGCCTGGCAGCTTGCATTATTTTGCCCGGCAAAGGCATGACTGATACAGTACTATAATTACGTTTAATAACTTTAACATTGCCCCCAGCCCAAACCGATGGCCAGCATACTAGGCTCGGCTCCCGGGTATTCCACAAAGGTCCGCCCTGTCGCCCCCGACTTCGTTCACTGCCGTATAGCATGAGCTCGCCCGGTATCGTCCGATCTCGGAAGCTAAGCAGGGGCCTGTCGGGTTAGTACACGGATGGGAGACCTTGCGATCAGCCTTTTTTCTTTTTTAAAGCTACGTTTAAACAAAAAAAGATTGGTAAAATAAATTAAAACAAAATAAGAAACCTTTGTTTAAATGTAGCTTAAATAAATGGATTGCAACAACTTGCCCTCAAACATTACTTAAATTGAATGAATCCATTTTTTTCAGTGTTGCGAAGCAAGAATGTTTTTATCGGGTGACCAAGGCTACTTTAGCGGGTCCATAATGTATGGGTGAATTTTAAACCTGTCTAATTGTCACATACGATTTGCTGCATGTTAATGAAGCAAAATATCTAATGTTAACTGCTTTACCTTTCGTTGACGTTGATCAGGAAATCTCCACGATGAACCTTTCAATTACTTCAAGAAGGACTTTTGTCAAAAAACAAAAAAAAAAAAACACAAAAAAAGGAATTGATTTAAGAGCAAATATGGATTATTCTTTTTTCTTTACGAAGCTACAGAAGTGACTCGGTCAGGAGCAGTGAGTAATTTTCTATTCTTCTTTTGCTATTTAACTTTAACGACAGAGACTTTAACAGGTTAGGATTATTGTGAGACCGAATGCAATAAAATGTTTATGCGTTTAAGACATACAGTAACCAGTCGTTTACCTTGATACTCGACAAGACAGCTACTTTGACATATGAGCATTTGACAGTTTAATTCAAAAAGACGCGAACTCCTTTAAGCTTAGCCGTGCTCACGGGCTATCGGGGCATATATTGGTCCTCGTCGCGTTTCAAGTTCATGATGGCTGCAGTCCAACTAATAATCATACGGTAGCAGATGAATTCAAGACTGAAAACACTGCGTTGCATGGGTTTTGCTGTGAAAACCAAAGGCCAATCTTGGACTTTGTTCAGTCCGCAGAAAGACAATTACTATACACACTTCTACGCTGAAATCATGTAGCATTAGCAGTGTACGTTAATATTCTCTTAATGTTTGTTTTTAACAATGTGAACATGAGAAAACTTCATATAAATTAATAGAATCAAATCAGTCTTAATTGTAAATAATAGTGATTTATTTATTTATTTATTTATTTATACGATTCATTCATTTAAATGCATTTTGTTGAACCCGCTGGGGACTGTTGAATTGTTCCCGCAGTGAAATGACGTCACACGCCGAACAAGGAGCTTCCGTTTGTAATAGCTGGATTCTGATTTTGCCGGTGCGAAATGCACACGTCATGCAATCAACACGCTTGTTTCCCTGGCAGCCTGGCAGCTTGCATTATTTTGCCCGGCAAAGGCATGACTGATACAGTACTATAATTACGTTTAATAACTTTAACATTGCCCCCAGCCCAAACCGATGGCCAGCATACTAGGCTCGGCTCCCGGGTATTCCACAAAGGTCCGCCCTGTCGCCCCCGACTTCGTTCACTGCCGTATAGCATGAGCTCGCCCGGTATCGTCCGATCTCGGAAGCTAAGCAGGGGCCTGTCGGGTTAGTACACGGATGGGAGACCTTGCGATCAGCTTTTTTTCTTTTTTAAAGCTACGTTTAAACAAAAAAAGATTGGTAAAATAAATTAAAACAAAATAAGAAACCTATGTTTAAATGTAGCTTAAATAAATGGATTGCAACAACTTGCCCTCAAACATTACTTAAATTGAATGAATCCATTTTTTTCAGTGTTGCGAAGCAAGAATGTTTTTATCGGGTGACCAAGGCTACTTTAGCGGGTCCATAATGTATGGGTGAATTTTAAACCTGTCTAATTGTCACATACGATTTGCTGCATGTTAATGAAGCAAAATATCTAATGTTAACTGCTTTACCTTTCGTTGACGTTGATCAGGAAATCTCCACGATGAACCTTTCAATTACTTCAAGAAGGTCTTTTGTCAAAAAAAAAAAAACACAAAAAAAGGAATTGATTTAAGAGCAAATATGGATTATTCTTTTTTCTTTACGAAGCTACAGAAGTGACTCGGTCAGGAGCAGTGAGTAATTTTCTATTCTTCTTTTGCTATTTAACTTTAACGACAGAGACTTTAACAGGTTAGGATTATTGTGAGACCGAATGCAATAAAATGTTTATGCGTTTAAGACATACAGTAACCAGTCGTTTACCTTGATACTCGACAAGACAGCTACTTTGACATATGAGCATTTGACAGTTTAATACAAAAAGACGCGAACTCCTTTAAGCTTAGCCGTGCTCACGGGCTATCGGGGCATATATTGGTCCTCGTCGCGTTTCAAGTTCATGATGGCTGCAGTCCAACTAATAATCATACGGTAGCAGATGAATTCAAGACTGAAAACACTGCGTTGCATGGGTTTTGCTGTGAAAACCAAAGGCCAATCTTGGACTTTGTTCAGTCCGCAGAAAGACAATTACTATACACACTTCTACGCTGAAATCATGTAGCATTAGCAGTGTACGTTAATATTCTCTTAATGTTTGTTTTTAACAATGTGAACATGAGAAAACTTCATATAAATTAATAGAATCAAATCAGTCTTAATTGTAAATAATAGTGATTTATTTATTTATTTATTTATTTATACGATTCATTCATTTAAATGCATTTTGTTGAACCCGCTGGGGACTGTTGAATTGTTCCCGCAGTGAAATGACGTCACACGCCGAACAAGGAGCTTCCGTTTGTAATAGCTGGATTCTGATTTTGCCGGTGCGAAATGCACACGTCATGCAATCAACACGCTTGTTTCCCTGGCAGCCTGGCAGCTTGCATTATTTTGCCCGGCAAAGGCATGACTGATACAGTACTATAATTACGTTTAATAACTTTAACATTGCCCCCAGCCCAAACCGATGGCCAGCATACTAGGCTCGGCTCCCGGGTATTCCACAAAGGTCCGCCCTGTCGCCCCCGACTTCGTTCACTGCCGTAGAGCATGAGCTCGCCCGGTATCGTCCGATCTCGGAAGCTAAGCAGGGGCCTGTCGGGTTAGTACACGGATGGGAGACCTTGCGATCAGCTTTTTTTCTTTTTTAAAGCTACGTTTAAACAAAAAAAGATTGGTAAAATAAATTAAAACAAAATAAGAAACCTTTGTTTAAATGTAGCTTCAATAAATGGATTGCAACAACTTGCCCTCAAACATTACTTAAATTGAATGAATCCATTTTTTTCAGTGTTGCGAAGCAAGAATGTTTTTATCGGGTGACCAAGGCTACTTTAGCGGGTCCATAATGTATGGGTGAATTTTAAACCTGTCTAATTGTCACATACGATTTGCTGCATGTTAATGAAGCAAAATATCTAATGTTAACTGCTTTACCTTTCGTTGACGTTGATCAGGAAATCTCCACGATGAACCTTTCAATTACTTCAAGAAGGTCTTTTGTCAAAAAAAAAAAAAAAACACAAAAAAAGGAATTGATTTAAGAGCAAATATGGATTATTCTTTTTTCTTTACGAAGCTACAGAAGTGACTCGGTCAGGAGCAGTGAGTAATTTTCTATTCTTCTTTTGCTATTTAACTTTAACGACAGAGACTTTAACAGGTTAGGATTATTGTGAGACCGAATGCAATAAAATGTTTATGCGTTTAAGACATACAGTAACCAGTCGTTTACCTTGATACTCGACAAGACAGCTACTTTGACATATGAGCATTTGACAGTTTAATTCAAAAAGACGCGAACTCCTTTAAGCTTAGCCGTGCTCACGGGCTATCGGAGCATATATTGGTCCTCGTCGCGTTTCAAGTTCATGATGGCTGCAGTCCAACTAATAATCATACGGTAGCAGATGAATTCAAGACTGAAAACACTGCGTTGCATGGGTTTTGCTGTGAAAACCAAAGGCCAATCTTGGACTTTGTTCAGTCCGCAGAAAGACAATTACTATACACACTTCTACGCTGAAATCATGTAGCATTAGCAGTGTACGTTAATATTCTCTTAATGTTTGTTTTTAACAATGTGAACATGAGAAAACTTCATATAAATTAATAGAATCAAATCAGTCTTAATTGTAAATAATAGTGATTTATTTATTTATTTATTTATTTATACGATTCATTCATTTAAATGCATTTTGTTGAACCCGCTGGGGACTGTTGAATTGTTCCCGCAGTGAAATGACGTCACACGCCGAACAAGGAGCTTCCGTTTGTAATAGCTGGATTCTGATTTTGCCGGTGCGAAATGCACACGTCATGCAATCAACACGCTTGTTTCCCTGGCAGCCTGGCAGCTTGCATTATTTTGCCCGGCAAAGGCATGACTGATACAGTACTATAATTACGTTTAATAACTTTAACATTGCCCCCAGCCCAAACCGATGGCCAGCATACTAGGCTCGGCTCCCGGGTATTCCACAAAGGTCCGCCCTGTCGCCCCCGACTTCGTTCACTGCCGTATAGCATGAGCTCGCCCGGTATCGTCCGATCTCGGAAGCTAAGCAGGGGCCTGTCGGGTTAGTACACGGATGGGAGACCTTGCGATCAGCTTTTTTTCTTTTTTAAAGCTACGTTTAAACAAAAAAAGATTGGTAAAATAAATTAAAACAAAATAAGAAACCTATGTTTAAATGTAGCTTAAATAAATGGATTGCAACAACTTGCCCTCAAACATTACTTAAATTGAATGAATCCATTTTTTTCAGTGTTGCGAAGCAAGAATGTTTTTATCGGGTGACCAAGGCTACTTTAGCGGGTCCATAATGTATGGGTGAATTTTAAACCTGTCTAATTGTCACATACGATTTGCTGCATGTTAATGAAGCAAAATATCTAATGTTAACTGCTTTACCTTTCGTTGACGTTGATCAGGAAATCTCCACGATGAACCTTTCAATTACTTCAAGAAGGTCTTTTGTCAAAAAAAAAAAAAAACACAAAAAAAGGAATTGATTTAAGAGCAAATATGGATTATTCTTTTTTCTTTACGAAGCTACAGAAGTGACTCGGTCAGGAGCAGTGAGTAATTTTCTATTCTTCTTTTGCTATTTAACTTTAACGACAGAGACTTTAACAGGTTAGGATTATTGTGAGACCGAATGCAATAAAATGTTTATGCGTTTAAGACATACAGTAACCAGTCGTTTACCTTGATACTCGACAAGACAGCTACTTTGACATATGAGCATTTGACAGTTTAATACAAAAAGACGCGAACTCCTTTAAGCTTAGCCGTGCTCACGGGCTATCGGGGCATATATTGGTCCTCGTCGCGTTTCAAGTTCATGATGGCTGCAGTCCAACTAATAATCATACGGTAGCAGATGAATTCAAGACTGAAAACACTGCGTTGCATGGGTTTTGCTGTGAAAACCAAAGGCCAATCTTGGACTTTGTTCAGTCCGCAGAAAGACAATTACTATACACACTTCTACGCTGAAATCATGTAGCATTAGCAGTGTACGTTAATATTCTCTTAATGTTTGTTTTTAACAATGTGAACATGAGAAAACTTCATATAAATTAATAGAATCAAATCAGTCTTAATTGTAAATAATAGTGATTTATTTATTTATTTATTTATTTATTTATACGATTCATTCATTTAAATGCATTTTGTTGAACCCGCTGGGGACTGTTGAATTGTTCCCGCAGTGAAATGACGTCACACGCCGAACAAGGAGCTTCCGTTTGTAATAGCTGGATTCTGATTTTGCCGGTGCGAAATGCACACGTCATGCAATCAACACGCTTGTTTCCCTGGCAGCCTGGCAGCTTGCATTATTTTGCCCGGCAAAGGCATGACTGATACAGTACTATAATTACGTTTAATAACTTTAACATTGCCCCCAGCCCAAACCGATGGCCAGCATACTAGGCTCGGCTCCCGGGTATTCCACAAAGGTCCGCCCTGTCGCCCCCGACTTCGTTCACTGCCGTATAGCATGAGCTCGCCCGGTATCGTCCGATCTCGGAAGCTAAGCAGGGGCCTGTCGGGTTAGTACACGGATGGGAGACCTTGCGATCAGCCTTTTTTCTTTTTTAAAGCTACGTTTAAACAAAAAAAGATTGGTAAAATAAATTAAAACAAAATAAGAAACCTTTGTTTAAATGTAGCTTAAATAAATGGATTGCAACAACTTGCCCTCAAACATTACTTAAATTGAATGAATCCATTTTTTTCAGTGTTGCGAAGCAAGAATGTTTTTATCGGGTGACCAAGGCTACTTTAGCGGGTCCATAATGTATGGGTGAATTTTAAACCTGTCTAATTGTCACATACGATTTGCTGCATGTTAATGAAGCAAAATATCTAATGTTAACTGCTTTACCTTTCGTTGACGTTGATCAGGAAATCTCCACGATGAACCTTTCAATTACTTCAAGAAGGACTTTTGTCAAAAAACAAAAAAAAAAAAAACACAAAAAAAGGAATTGATTTAAGAGCAAATATGGATTATTCTTTTTTCTTTACGAAGCTACAGAAGTGACTCGGTCAGGAGCAGTGAGTAATTTTCTATTCTTCTTTTGCTATTTAACTTTAACGACAGAGACTTTAACAGGTTAGGATTATTGTGAGACCGAATGCAATAAAATGTTTATGCGTTTAAGACATACAGTAACCAGTCGTTTACCTTGATACTCGACAAGACAGCTACTTTGACATATGAGCATTTGACAGTTTAATACAAAAAGACGCGAACTCCTTTAAGCTTAGCCGTGCTCACGGGCTATCGGGGCATATATTGGTCCTCGTCGCGTTTCAAGTTCATGATGGCTGCAGTCCAACTAATAATCATACGGTAGCAGATGAATTCAAGACTGAAAACACTGCGTTGCATGGGTTTTGCTGTGAAAACCAAAGGCCAATCTTGGACTTTGTTCAGTCCGCAGAAAGACAATTACTATACACACTTCTACGCTGAAATCATGTAGCATTAGCAGTGTACGTTAATATTCTCTTAATGTTTGTTTTTAACAATGTGAACATGAGAAAACTTCATATAAATTAATAGAATCAAATCAGTCTTAATTGTAAATAATAGTGATTTATTTATTTATTTATTTATTTATACGATTCATTCATTTAAATGCATTTTGTTGAACCCGCTGGGGACTGTTGAATTGTTCCCGCAGTGAAATGACGTCACACGCCGAACAAGGAGCTTCCGTTTGTAATAGCTGGATTCTGATTTTGCCGGTGCGAAATGCACACGTCATGCAATCAACACGCTTGTTTCCCTGGCAGCCTGGCAGCTTGCATTATTTTGCCCGGCAAAGGCATGACTGATACAGTACTATAATTACGTTTAATAACTTTAACATTGCCCCCAGCCCAAACCGATGGCCAGCATACTAGGCTCGGCTCCCGGGTATTCCACAAAGGTCCGCCCTGTCGCCCCCGACTTCGTTCACTGCCGTATAGCATGAGCTCGCCCGGTATCGTCCGATCTCGGAAGCTAAGCAGGGGCCTGTCGGGTTAGTACACGGATGGGAGACCTTGCGATCAGCCTTTTTTCTTTTTTAAAGCTACGTTTAAACAAAAAAAGATTGGTAAAATAAATTAAAACAAAATAAGAAACCTTTGTTTAAATGTAGCTTAAATAAATGGATTGCAACAACTTGCCCTCAAACATTACTTAAATTGAATGAATCCATTTTTTTCAGTGTTGCGAAGCAAGAATGTTTTTATCGGGTGACCAAGGCTACTTTAGCGGGTCCATAATGTATGGGTGAATTTTAAACCTGTCTAATTGTCACATACGATTTGCTGCATGTTAATGAAGCAAAATATCTAATGTTAACTGCTTTACCTTTCGTTGACGTTGATCAGGAAATCTCCACGATGAACCTTTCAATTACTTCAAGAAGGACTTTTGTCAAAAAACAAAAAAAAAAAAAACACAAAAAAAGGAATTGATTTAAGAGCAAATATGGATTATTCTTTTTTCTTTACGAAGCTACAGAAGTGACTCGGTCAGGAGCAGTGAGTAATTTTCTATTCTTCTTTTGCTATTTAACTTTAACGACAGAGACTTTAACAGGTTAGGATTATTGTGAGACCGAATGCAATAAAATGTTTATGCGTTTAAGACATACAGTAACCAGTCGTTTACCTTGATACTCGACAAGACAGCTACTTTGACATATGAGCATTTGACAGTTTAATTCAAAAAGACGCGAACTCCTTTAAGCTTAGCCGTGCTCACAGGCTATCGGGGCATATATTGGTCCTCGTCGCGTTTCAAGTTCATGATGGCTGCAGTCCAACTAATAATCATACGGTAGCAGATGAATTCAAGACTGAAAACACTGCGTTGCATGGGTTTTGCTGTGAAAACCAAAGGCCAATCTTGGACTTTGTTCAGTCCGCAGAAAGACAATTACTATATGTGACAACCACAAAAGTGTTGTATTTGTGTATTTAAGAATATTCACAACTATTGTCTTTTATTTGAAAAACAATTTATTGTATTTCTTTTAAAGAAAGAAAATATAAGTATCCAAAGGGTTCTATTTTTATGTGACTTTTCCTGTTTTAAAGTTAATTGAGTAGTGTTTGCTCCAGGCCAGCAGGGGGCAGTGTCGGGTGACAGGTTTACTGTAGCTGCGTGAGTTGTGAGTTTCTCATTACTGCAGAGAGCTCAAACCTGAACGCTGTCTCCTCATTTCTCTCCTGTTTTACAGGTGGGTAAATGTACAAAAACACATCAGGTGTAGAATTTGGTCATGCTGAAATGTAAATGGGATAAGGGTGGACTGTTTCAGTGAAATAATTTTCTTCAGAGTCTGTTAATGATTTTGTTTATAATGAGTTTGAAACGAGTCAGTTCAAAACACACACTTTCTCATGTACATAAACCATATGAAGATGTTTTTTGAGCTTGTAAGGTTAACAGATATGATTAACTCACTGTTTGTTAGTTTTTCACCATTGGTTAAAAATGTTTTGTTTAATAAGTCTATACAAAAATGTTTACAGTTAAAAAATGAAGTATAAAGTTATCAATTTAATCAATTTATTAGCTTTGAGCATGATTTTGCAGTACTATATTAACATGATACTGATAAAACACTGTGAGTGAAAGATTCCAAGTATCTTTAAAAATAGCTGGTGGATTTTACCATTGTCTTTGCATTTCATTTTGATAAATAGAGTAAAATACAGGAACAAAGAGTAAGTGAACATGTATTTGGTGCAAAGAGATTTCTTTTATTATGGATTTTGTAATGATATAGAAACTGAAAATTCATTGTTATGTTAAAGAGAAACTGAACATGTAATATGAGAAACATAAAATGACTCTTAACAATAGAGGTCTTTGCTGAAGGAAATTCAGAAAATAAATTACTGCAGAGAGCTCAAACCTGAACGCTGTCTCCTCATTTCTCTCCTGTTTTACAGGAATTAATCTGTTCTTTACAGTGCCGTTGCTACGGTACCTGTTACAGATTTTTGGTGGCCCGTACGGGGACGGCAGCATATGCGTAGGCTACAAGCACGACCAGAATTAGCAGTGTAATGTTCCAGGAGCTGACGCCTCTTCCCGCCTTGAAGTTAAAGGAAGATTGGGTGTTACATGTGTGAGGCCAGTGTTTCACCTCATCTCTGGATCGTGAAGACACAACCTACCTCAACCATCCAGCATCTCAGACGCACAGGCCCTGTCTTCACCAGACCAATTGCCTGTGAGGTTACCACTGTGCTGCACACGTGGAAGACCAAGAGCTACTGGTGAAAGTGCTACCTGGGAGAGCAACCAACTGTGAGGAGGAGGGAAAAGTAGTCATGGCAGACGTTGAGAGAAAAGGCTTGGTGTGGAGCATCAAGAAGAATCTACTCATGCTGACGGCCAATGAACTTTTCCAACTAGCCCAGAGTGTTGGTCCTGTGCCAGGGAAGGATTCATCTAAGCTTCAGATTGGTGAAGAAGAGGGCTGCTTTGAGTACATTCTAGCTTTTATGAACAGTGACACTTTGTTGGAATCTGAGGATTCAGGTATGGCAGTGTTGTTAGAGCTTAATGATACTGTGAATAATGTCATTGAGGTTCGTTATGCTCAACCAAAAGCAGGTGCAGGGGATATGACAGTAGGTCAGCCAGGGACAGCTACTGATAACCTGACAACTGCTAACGTGACAGCCATTAGTTCTAATACTAACACTACCCACACAGCTGCGGTTAGCATAGCTACTGCTTCACCAATCACTATTCCCCCTTTCACACACACTGATGTCGAAACTACACAGAACACTGACACAGAGTTACAGAGAATGCTTTCTAGCTACGCTGAGCTTAGCAACAAAGTCCTACAATACATAAACAACCCCACATCATCACCTACACTCACACCTACACCAGTACAATCTACACTACAATATAACAACACTCACAAACCTGAACAACATCCACAAGGAAGACATGATCGAGTCGTCCCCCTTCGAGACCTTTCACTGCTTCGTCGTGAGTTCAAGATTCAAGGTGGACAGATTGGTGATCAGAGCTCAGATTTAAGCTACAATAGCATATGCAGACAAATCGATGAAGGTGTTAAAGAACGATTCAGTGAGACTGAGATACTGAGAGGCGTTCTCAGAGTCATTAAATCTGGAAACTTTAAAGACATGCTAATGCACAAGGATGATTTGACAATTGACGAGCTGAAAGGCTTTCTGCAGTCCCATTTAGGGGGGCGGAGCAACACAGAACTTTTCCAAGAGCTTATGTGCACAAAACAAAATGACGGTGAAACTCCACAACAGTTTTTATACCGTGTAATAGGTCTCAAACAAAAGATCCTGTTTGCTTCAAAATACGCTGACACAGAAGTCAAATACAATGCAAACACAGTTCAAGACATTTTCCTACATGCCATATATCAGGGCCTCAGCCATAAGCATAATGACATTCGTCGAGAACTTAAACCATTTCTCTCAGATAGCAGTGTGACTGATGAGACAATCTTAAAACAAATGATGAAAATAACAAATACTGAGAATGAGAGACAGAGACGTCTGGGGTCAGCTGTGAAGCAGAAACAAGTAAACGTGCATAGCACAGAGCTTGAAGTTGCAGCAGTACAAAGCAGCAGCACAAAGAAAGATGGACAAGATAAACAGCCAAAGACTGATGCACTCCAACAGTTAACTGAGAAAGTAGAGGAGTTAATGAATAAAGTGGAACTGCTGCAACGACCACAGTGGATTCAAAACCCAGAATCTTGCCATCATTGCCAAGTCAAAGTGGATCAAAAGAAAGCCAGATCAAATAGCTGTGCTAGTTGCCTCGAACAGAATCGGCCAGGGTGCACTCATTGTTTTTACTGTGGGGAAGACGGCCACAGAGCAGTAGGCTGTTTGAAGAAGCCCAAGCGTTCGGAAAACTGGAGCCGGTCCCTGCCCCGGGACAAGTAGTGACCGGGCTTCACGTTCAGTCCCACAGTGCTGAGTGTAACGTATGGGGCTCTGAGAATCATACAAAAACAAGTCTAGCTAATCAGAGCTCAAATGAAAACAATGAACAAGTCAATCTCCAATCCCCCCTTTCCCTACCGACCCAAACAAGTAGGCGCCTAGCCAAGTTTATAGGGGCCAAAGCCCTTGCGCGATGTGACCTTAATGGCTTGACAGTCAACGCCTTACTAGACACTGGAGCTCAGGTGAGCATGATTGACAAAAGCTGGAAAGAGAAGTATCTCCCAGACGCACCCATTAGGCCACTCAGTGAAATATTTAATAAGAGAGAAGAGCTGGAAGTGCACGCTGTAAATGGAGAAATCCTCCCTTTTGATGGCTGGGTCCTCATTGCAGTCCGCTTCAGTGGGAATGGTGCTTTAAGCCAGTCTATCATGGTGCCTTTCCTCATCTGTAGCATCCCGCTTGCACAGCCACTAATTGGATTTAATGTGTTAGAGGAAGTGATTCAAAATCGGCCAGCAGAACTCGTTCCAGCCCTCACCACGCTCCTTTCTGATGCAATATCTGTCCCTTCTGATAAAGTTGAGCTGCTGGTGAACTTCATACAGGCTGACAAACCCTCCATGTATCAGAGACTGTTAAGAACTGGCAATTATGACACTGTGGTTACAGCTGGACAAGTGGCCTGGGTTAAGTGCCAGATCCCATCCGCGGCAGTGCAGTCAGACCCTCTCCTCTTGTTTGAACCTGATGGAAACAGTGCACACCTCTCAGAGCTTGAGATTGAGGAAGGCCTACTAGAAATACAGACTGCAAAGAGACCTTATGTCATTATACCAGTGAGAAATAACACTAAACATTCTGTAACTATTCCAAGAAAGACAACCCTTGGCAGCGTCCAGACTGTGGCTAGGGTGATTGAGGCCGATCCACTAGAGAGTTCTAGGCCCAGAGGAGTAGTACTTACGGCAGCCACAACACCAGCTGCTCAAACTGCTTCAGCCTTGTGGCAGCCCCCTGTGGACCTCAGCCACCTTAGTGATGAGGAACAAGAGAAAGTCAAGAAAATGCTGTGGAAAGAATCAGCTGTTTTTGCACGAGACAGTCATGATATTGGATGTATTCCTAGTCTACAGATGTCAATTGCCCTCAAAGACGAAATTCCAGTGCAGAGAGCCTACTCCTCGGTCCCCAAACCACTGTTCAAAGAGGTGAAAGAGTATGTACAAGATCTGCTCATGAAAGGCTGGATTGTGAAATCAAAGTCCTCTTATGCTGCACCAGTGGTGTGCGTCCGAAAAAAGGATGGTACACTCCGCCTCTGCATAGATTATCGTCTCTTGAACCAGAAGACCATCCCTGATCGACATCCGTTACCTAGGATACAAGACCTGACTGATACCCTCGGAGGCTATTCCTGGTTCAGTATCCTCGATCAAGGAAAGGCCTACCATCAGGGTTTTATCGCCAAAGACTCCCAGCATCTCACTGCCTTCATTACCCCCTGGGGGCTGTATGAATGGGTTCGTATCCCATTTGGCCTTTCTAATGCCCCCGCGGCCTTTCAGCGGAGTATGGAGGAGATGTTGGGTTCCTTGAGAGATGATTGCTGTCTTCCGTATCTTGACGATGTACTTTGCTATGCAAAAACCTTTGATGAGCACGTGGAAGGTGTCCGCAAAGTACTCCAAGCTCTTCAGAGACATGGGGTGAAACTAAGACCTGAAAAATGTGAGCTATTTCGACAGGAAGTGAGATATGTGGGTCGTCTGGTGTCAGCTCAGGGAGTGAGGATAGATCCCAAAGACCTGGATGCCGTGCGGTCGTTGACCAGTAGGACACCACAGACAGTGGGAGATGTGAGAAAGCTCACCGGGTTCCTGGGCTACTACCGCTCCTACATTCAGGACTTTTCAAGGATAGCAAAGCCCATTTATGAGCTACTACAAGTCAAGCCAGGACACGCAGCTGTAGCACATGGTAAAAGCAAAAGTCCACAATTACCATCCAGAACACCTGTAGAGTGGGCCACCGAACACCAGAAAGCCCTTGACCAACTTGTGTCTCTCCTTGTTAGCCCCCCTGTGTTAGCATACCCTAACTTCAACTCACCTTTCGTATTACACACCGATGCTTCAGACCAGGGGCTGGGCGCAATTCTTTATCAACACCAGGATGGCAAGTTGAGAGTTATTGGGTACGGGTCTAGGACTTTGACTGCAGCTGAGCGAAACTACCATCTGCATAGTGGGAAACTAGAGTTCCTTGCCCTGAAGTGGGCTGTGTGTGAAAAGTTTAGAGATTACTTATTTTATGCACCCCACTTCACAATTTATACAGACAACAATCCACTGACCTACGTTATGACCACAGCAAAGCTAAATGCGGTAGGCCATCGGTGGGTTGGGGAACTCTCCGACTTCAGATTTGACATAAAATACAGACCGGGGAAGTCCAACATAGACGCTGACACGCTGTCACGTCTCCCTTTGGACATTGATGCTTATGCGGAGTCCTGTACCAAAGAGTGTACCGAAGACGTGGTTCATGCAGTATGGGATGGAAGTAAAGTAGCCAAACAGAAAGATGTAGCCTGGTAGCAGCTCTCAACATCTCCTCCCAAGCTGACCCGTCTCTCTCCTTCGATCACTTAAATGCAATTAGCCAGAGTGAGCTTGTGGAAGCACAACATGCAGATGAAGCCATCAGTGAAATTATCAAGTTAAAAGAGGCTGGTACACCTTTAACTGACGAGATACGGAAAGCTGCTAGTGGAGCCACCAAAAGACTATTCCATGAATGGGGAAAGCTAGTTTTGGAGAATGGTCTCCTATACAGACGTGCTAATGAAAGAAAGCAGTTGGTGCTCCCTGCCAAGTACAAACACCTTGTTTTGAAAAAACTCCATAACGAAATGGCCCATGTTGGTACAGAAAGGGTACTTAACCTTGCCAGAACCAGGTTCTATTGGCCTTTTATGGCCAGAGAGATCGAGGACCACGTCACTAAGAAGTGTCCATGCATAAAATCAAAGAAGCCAGTTACTCATGTTCGCGCCCCAATGGGTAATATCACATCAAGCTCACCACTAGAGTTGGTGTGTATTGACTATTTACATCTAGAGACCAGTCGTGGTGGCTATGAATATATCCTTGTGGTCGTTGATCATTTTACAAGATTCGCTCAAGCTTACCCAACAAAGAATAAGAGTGGCAAGACTGCAGCTGAGCGCATCTTTAATGATTTCATTCTCCGCTTCGGATATCCATCAAAGTTACACCACGACCAAGGCCGTGAATTTGAGAATGAGCTCTTTCGTACACTTCAACAGCTGTCAGGTATCCGTCATTCAAGAACATCACCATACCATCCCCAGGGAAACCCTGCGGAAAGGTTTAATCGGACGATACTCCAGATGCTAAGAACATTGTCGGATAAAGAAAAGGAACGATGGAAAGATCAAATCCCACAAGTTGTACATGCGTACAATTGTACTCGGCACGAGTCGACAGGCTTCTCACCCTTCTTTCTTCTTTATGGCCGCCATCCCCGCCTTCCCATTGATTTACTATTCGGCTTGGTTGAAGAGACAGACTCTGACTCGCCAAAAGGATATGCAAAGAAGTGGGCAAAGCAGATGTCTGAAGCTTATCGAATAGCCAATGAGAACAGCAGACAGGCCAGTGCAAAAGGCAAAGTGCTTTACGACAAGAAAGCAAGAGGAGTGGTACTACAGCCTGGCGATAGGGTCTTAGTCAGGAACCTCAGTGAGCGAGCTGGCCCAGGAAAACTACGGTCATACTGGGAAAAGTCCATCTACGTTGTTAAGGAACAGTTCGCGGATAACCCAGTGTATGTAGTTCACCCTGAGTCTGGGGACAAGAGGAAGACAAGAACACTACACCGCAATTTGCTTTTATTAGTAAATGACCTTCCAGTTGAAGCTCCTCCATGCCATGACGCTCCTGAAAAGAACACAAAGAAAAGTGAATGCCAGACTCGACGTACCAACGTGCCAGAACAGGCAGATCTGCAGGAAGAATCAGATTCAGACTCAAATTCTGATGATGACTCAGATGGCCATCGTTATTGGCTGAGGTTACCAACAGAAAGGATACAGGAGATACCCGCTGTAGTCCCACAACGACGAATTCCCAGCACTCGGGGTAGTCCAACCTCAGTACCTGTACAGGAAAAAAGGAGAGTTAGGATACAATACTTACCTGAAACAGACCTGATGCCTGAAAACGACGCAGAGATGGAGGAACCAGCAGAGGATGAAGACCAGTCTGTTGTTGCAGGACCTGAGGAACAAGATGGATATGATGAGGCTCCAGAGCCCATCCAGGAGGAACAGGCTCCAGCCAATCCGGTGCCAGACAACCGGGCCGAGGTCAGGAGGTCAAGTCGAGACAGACGACCTAGACAGATTTTTACATATGAGAACCTGGGTCAGCCCTCACTGACAACACAAGCCACAGTTAATATGGCAAACACACACTTACAATCACCTGCTTACACTACAACTCAAACCACTCAACCCATGCACTCTCTTATCCCCTATCCAACACCAACCTATCCACTAAACTCATATTCTACCATTTACCCACTATTTACATACATGCCTTACCCCTTAACATCACCACCATACCTATTACCAGTTCCTGTTGCCTGTTAAAAGAGAAAAGAGAGTTTTAGTTAAAAGATGAGCAGAAAATGGTGGGACCCATTTCTTTTTGCCGGGGAGTGTGTGACAACCACAAAAGTGTTGTATTTGTGTATTTAAGAATATTCACAACTATTGTCTTTTATTTGAAAAACAATTTATTGTATTTCTTTTAAAGAAAGAAAATATAAGTATCCAAAGGGTTCTATTTTTATGTGACTTTTCCTGTTTTAAAGTTAATTGAGTAGTGTTTGCTCCAGGCCAGCAGGGGGCAGTGTCGGGTGACAGGTTTACTGTAGCTGCGTGAGTTGTGAGTTTCTCATTACTGCAGAGAGCTCAAACCTGAACGCTGTCTCCTCATTTCTCTCCTGTTTTACAGGTGGGTAAATGTACAAAAACAGATCATGTGTATAATTTGGTCATGCTGAAATGTAAATGGGATAAGGGTGGACTGTTTCAGTGAAATAATTTTCATCAGAGTCTGTTAATGATTTTGTTTATAATGATTTTGAAACGAGTCAGTTCAAAACACACACTTTCTCATGTACATAAACCATATGAAGATGTTTTTTGAGCTTGTAAGGTTAACAGATATGATTAACTCACTGTTTGTTAGTTTTTCACCATTGGTTAAAAATGTTTTGTTTAATAAGTCTATACAAAAATGTTTACAGTTAAAAAATGAAGTATAAAGTTATCAATTTAATCAATTTATTAGCTTTGAGCATGATTTTGCAGTACTATATTAACATGATACTGATAAAACACTGTGAGTGAAAGATTCCAAGTATCTTTAAAAATAGCTGGTGGATATTACCATTGTCTTTGCATTTCATTTTGATAAATAGAGTAAAATACAAGCACAAAGAGTAAGTGAACATGTATTTGGTGCAAAGAGATTTCTTTTATTATGGATAGTAATGACATAGAAACTGAAAATTCATTGTTATGTTAAAGAGACACTGAACATGTAATATGTGAAACATAAAATGACTCTTAACAATAGAGGTGTTTGCTGAAGGAAATTCAAAGAATAAATTACTGCAGAGAGCTCAAACCTGAACGCTGTCTCCTCGTTTCTCTTCTATTTTACAGGAATTAATCTGTTCTTTACAGTGCCGTTGCTACGGTACCTCCCAGCAAGCAATAGCCGTCATTTCAACGTCTCGTTTCAGTATAGACCCGATATGGCCGGGCTATGCCTAGCCCATATCTAGCCCAAATAAACTTTAATTTGGTTACATGTGGTTTTTGACAAAATAATTTGTGAGATGTATGCTATTTCATCATGTAAGCAAAGTTAACAGCGATTACAAGGTATTTCGTTTCATTTCTATAAAGTGTTTTATGCATCGTCTGTACGTAGTCACAATTTAGCTCATAAATAGACCGACTACGAATAAACCACGTTTAGCCCAGAAATAACCATGAATTTAATTACATGTTGTTTTTCCAAAATGATTTGTGAGATGTATGATATTTAATCATGTAAACAAAGTTCAAAGCGATTAAGGTATTTTGTTTCATTTCTTTAAGGTGTTATATGCACCGTCTGTACTTAGCCACTATTTAGCTTACAAATAGACCGACTACGAATAACCCACGTTTAGCCCAGAAATAACCATTAATTAAATTACACGTGGTTTTTGCCAAATAACTTGTGAGATGTATGGTATTTCATTGTGTAAGCAAAGTTAACAGCGATTACAAGGTTTGTTTAATTTCTTTACAGTGTTTTATGCACCGTCGCACATAGCCACTATTTAGCTCATAAATAGACCGACTACGAACAAACCATGTTTAGCCCAGAATAACCTTGAATTTAATAAAATGTTGTTTTTGCCAAAATAACTTGCAAGATGTATGATATTTCATCAGGCATGCAAAGACACCAGTGAATTCAAGATGTATTTATCTTATCTGAATATCTGCTGTCACGCATAACATTCATTATTGATATACAAAATCCAGTTACAACTCCGAACCGCTAGATGGCAGCTGCAGTACACAAACACGAGGCCAAATCTCGCGAGAAAGATTTCCGGTGTTTGAAAATCAACAACACCGACCAGCGAGCAGCCAAGGGGAAAGCAATCTTCCACACTCGTTTGGTCTTGTAAGTGTTTTTTATTATTTTATTTTACATGTGTTTAAAATGTATTTACTTTATTTGTTGTTGGAATCGCGACATTCTTGCGGGTAACTTTACGTTAAAGTAAGTAACCCATGTTTTATAAAACCTAAACAGTACAACCTGCAATGTAATAAATTAGTGGAGGTAAATGAGTCTATGTAACGTTACACTGAAGATTTACATAAGTGATTTGTAGGCTGCTTTTTAGTAACAGCAGTAACTTAGCTAAGTTATCACCGTGTTGCTTAAAGTAATGTAGGCAGTTATGCTTTACAATTATGCATACAGAGATAGATTGAGGGGGAAAGCTATTTTTCCATATGGATTTAACTCACAGGCCTTCAGTTTGTTGGAAAAAAGATTTTTATTGTGTTAGTGAGGGAAAACTTGCAGGTCAGTGGGCATTAGCCTTAAAGGTTGGTAAACACTTGTACACTGAAGCATACAATACTGTACAATTACTGACATAGGCATGTGCTATTCAGGTGTCAAAGCTGTGTGAAACTGGAGGGAGAAACTTGAGAGACCGTGCCAGAAGAATGCTGGACAGGTCAATTCTATAAACATGCAATATTAATAAGACATTGTGGTGTCAACGCAGTCTTTCATGTGGTCACAAAAAAATCAAAAATATATGTAAGTCTGCAAATGTTAACGACATTATCTTTTGTATTTTAGAGTTCCATAAAATTCATTAATTTCAAAGTTCAACATGAATGGTGGTGGTCCACTGCAGAAGCAAGCATTTGAAAAAACATCAGTTATTAAAGGTAAGTGTGTTTGTATGTAGTTTTAGGCTGAATGGTGTTTCACAAAATAATACTTTTAATATGACATTAGGCTATGTGAGGTGTAATTGACGACAGTCCGGTACTGCCTTAATATTTTCTAAATATTAAAAGCCCCAGATTAAATTACTCTTTGCCGATACAACAGTTAACTCACCCATACAATATTGTTTAGATGTTTTATGTCCATAAGATTGTATTGTGAATATTTTATGCTTGGCATCTTAAAGGAATAGTCTACCCTTTTGCCATATTAAGCTATGTTATTACCTCAACCTAGACGAATTAATACATACCTATCTTTTTTCAATGCGTGCACTGCACAGTGTGTTGTTAATGTGTTCGCATTTAGCCTAGCCCCATTCATTCCTATGGTACCAAAAAAAAGTTTTATTTTGTGGCACCATACTTACTGGTATAACTCCTCATGTAACATTCTTTAAATAGGGAAAACACGGAAGTGTTTGGTGGCTTCCCTGTTTGGTACCATAGGAATTAATGTGTCTAGGCTAAATGCTAACACATTCACGACGCGCTATACAGTGCACGCATTGAAAAAAGATAGATATGTATTAATTTGTCTAAGTTGAGGTAATAACATAGTTTAATATGGCAAAAGGGTAGACTATTCCTTTAAAGGGCAGGGTATTTGATTTTGAAAAATACTAACTTTAGCCTACACGCACCAACCAGAAGCACACTCCTATCTCATTAACCAGTAAGACTGACTAAGTGAATAACATTACCAAAATAACCAATATAAACAACTGTTTTTAATCCGAATTAAATGCAGCACGTTTAGAAATTTGAAAAGATAAATATCATTACACTAATTCGTAAAGGAACACAAACTACATAAGCAACACGTTTCATTAAAATACAATCTGAATCCATCAAAATAGAATCACACTGCATACCTACCTTTCCAAAAGAAACACTGCAACGACCCTTTCATACCAGTAGCTGTTTCCATCTTGCGGAAAAGCAGTGAAGTTACCAATGTTAATTTGGGTTTTTGCTCTTTGCTCATCCAGATGTTTTTTTTTTTTGTTGTTTCAAAATGTTTTTCGTTTTGTAGCTCCTGTGTCAATTCAGCAGGAAAGTTTACTTGATTCTCCCTATTTTTACAGAGCGTGAACAGGGTGTGAAGTGGTAAATGTAAACATGAATTCAATTACATGATTTAATTCACTATGTGTAAACACAGTTCATACATTGAAAACGGTATCACAGAAATTTTTTGTGGTTTTTAAAACCTTGACTCTGAAAATCTCGGTATACCTTTAAACCGGTAACTGGCCCATGTCCAAATATTGCATTCGGTCGGGGTTCAATGATTTGTTGAACGTTTTTTGGTCCTACGCCTTTTACAGATGACACAAATATATAAAAATACACATTCAGACAACTTAACATAGTGATTGCTATCAAGACTTGAGGAGACTTTCAACCAGCATAACTAAAATGTTTCTGGATCAAAATCAGATACCCTGCCTTTAAGCCTCTTTTGCTAGTTCCAGAATGTCATTAAACACACGCAGAGAAACATGCACTTGTGTTTGTAGTAATGAGAACGATATGATTACTGTTGTTGACCTGTCAATATTTATATATGACTTTTTCCAAAGAGAATGACTATCACATTTAATATAAAGCAAAAATACTTGTCTCATGCATTCTTTTCATATTTGGCAGATGCTGTGTTGAACAACTTCCCAGCAGCAACAGAACTGGAAGTGAAGGATGCAATGGGGGCATTTCAAACAGGCACCGGGGGGGGGGGGGGGGGTATAGAAATTAGTACAATTAATAAGTTGAAGTGAACTGAAGATAAGTTTGTTAATGTTTAGATGTTATTTCATTTTTTAAATTTTATTTTGTTACTGTTTTTATTCTTTTTGTTAAAAGTAGTTTTTCATTTTGTCTTATCTGAATTTCTATTGTATTAACAATATTTCTTGTAATAAATTGCATGATTACATGTTTATGAGAACCTTTTTTAATGGATTAAAAATAATTCTTTAGCCATTCTTTTGTTGTTTATTAGACACACACGTGTAGTCATTTTAATAGCCGTCTATTTAACAGCTAGTCTATTCTTGGGCTATGATAGACGTCTACTAGATTTTCACTGACAGCCCAAAATTAGCCTTTTGTTAGCCTAGACCCACATTCACCGTCTATTAGACGTATATATGTAGACGTTTAGTAGCCGTCTATTTGATGACTAGTCTATTCTTGGGCTATGATAGACGTCTACTAGATTTTCACTGACAGCCCAAAATTAGCCTTGTTTTAGCCTAGACGTCAGGGGGGTGTTTAGACGGCTACTAGACGTCTATTAGCCGCAAAATTGCTTGCTGGGCTGTTACATATACACACTTCTACGCTGAAATCATGTAGCATTAGCAGTGTACGTTAATATTCTCTTAATGTTTGTTTTTAACAATGTGAACATGAGAAAACTTCATATAAATTAATAGAATCAAATCAGTCTTAATTGTAAATAATAGTGATTTATTTATTTATTTATTTATTTATACGATTCATTCATTTAAATGCATTTTGTTGAACCCGCTGGGGACTGTTGAATTGTTCCCGCAGTGAAATGACGTCACACGCCGAACAAGGAGCTTCCGTTTGTAATAGCTGGATTCTGATTTTGCCGGTGCGAAATGCACACGTCATGCAATCAACACGCTTGTTTCCCTGGCAGCCTGGCAGCTTGCATTATTTTGCCCGGCAAAGGCATGACTGATACAGTACTATAATTACGTTTAATAACTTTAACATTGCCCCCAGCCCAAACCGATGGCCAGCATAGGCTCGGCTCCCGGGTATTCCACAAAGGTCCGCCCTGTCGCCCCCGACTTCGTTCACTGCCGTATAGCATGAGCTCGCCCGGTATCGTCCGATCTCGGAAGCTAAGCAGTGGCCTGTCGGGTTAGTACACGGATGGGAGACCTTGCGATCAGCTTTTTTTCTTTTTTAAAGCTACGTTTAAACAAAAAAAGATTGGTAAAATAAATTAAAACAAAATAAGAAACCTTTGTTTAAATGTAGCTTAAATAAATGGATTGCAACAACTTGCCCTCAAACATTACTTAAATTGAATGAATCCATTTTTTTCAGTGTTGCGAAGCAAGAATGTTTTTATCGGGTGACCAAGGCTACTTTAGCGGGTCCATAATGTATGGGTGAATTTTAAACCTGTCTAATTGTCACATACGATTTGCTGCATGTTAATGAAGCAAAATATCTAATGTTAACTGCTTTACCTTTCGTTGACGTTGATCAGGAAATCTCCACGATGAACCTTTCAATTACTTCAAGAAGGTCTTTTGTCAAAAAAAAAAAAAAAAAACACAAAAAAAGGAATTGATTTAAGAGCAAATATGGATTATTCTTTTTTCTTTACGAAGCTACAGAAGTGACTCGGTCAGGAGCAGTGAGTAATTTTCTATTCTTCTTTTGCTATTTAACTTTAACGACAGAGACTTTAACAGGTTAGGATTATTGTGAGACCGAATGCAATAAAATGTTTATGCGTTTAAGACATACAGTAACCAGTCGTTTACCTTGATACTCGACAAGACAGCTACTTTGACATATGAGCATTTGACAGTTTAATTCAAAAAGACGCGAACTCCTTTAAGCTTAGCCGTGCTCACGGGCTATCGGGGCATATATTGGTCCTCGTCGCGTTTCAAGTTCATGATGGCTGCAGTCCAACTAATAATCATACGGTAGCAGATGAATTCAAGACTGAAAACACTGCGTTGCATGGGTTTTGCTGTGAAAACCAAAGGCCAATCTTGGACTTTGTTCAGTCCGCAGAAAGACAATTACTATACACACTTCTACGCTGAAATCATGTAGCATTAGCAGTGTACGTTAATATTCTCTTAATGTTTGTTTTTAACAATGTGAACATGAGAAAACTTCATATAAATTAATAGAATCAAATCAGTCTTAATTGTAAATAATAGTGATTTATTTATTTATTTATTTATTTATTTATACGATTCATTCATTTAAATGCATTTTGTTGAACCCGCTGGGGACTGTTGAATTGTTCCCGCAGTGAAATGACGTCACACGCCGAACAAGGAGCTTCCGTTTGTAATAGCTGGATTCTGATTTTGCCGGTGCGAAATGCACACGTCATGCAATCAACACGCTTGTTTCCCTGGCAGCCTGGCAGCTTGCATTATTTTGCCCGGCAAAGGCATGACTGATACAGTACTATAATTACGTTTAATAACTTTAACATTGCCCCCAGCCCAAACCGATGGCCAGCATACTAGGCTCGGCTCCCGGGTATTCCACAAAGGTCCGCCCTGTCGCCCCCGACTTCGTTCACTGCCGTATAGCATGAGCTCGCCCGGTATCGTCCGATCTCGGAAGCTAAGCAGGGGCCTGTCGGGTTAGTACACGGATGGGAGACCTTGCGATCAGCTTTTTTTCTTTTTTAAAGCTACGTTTAAACAAAAAAAGATTGGTAAAATAAATTAAAACAAAATAAGAAACCTATGTTTAAATGTAGCTTAAATAAATGGATTGCAACAACTTGCCCTCAAACATTACTTAAATTGAATGAATCCATTTTTTTCAGTGTTGCGAAGCAAGAATGTTTTTATCGGGTGACCAAGGCTACTTTAGCGGGTCCATAATGTATGGGTGAATTTTAAACCTGTCTAATTGTCACATACGATTTGCTGCATGTTAATGAAGCAAAATATCTAATGTTAACTGCTTTACCTTTCGTTGACGTTGATCAGGAAATCTCCACGATGAACCTTTCAATTACTTCAAGAAGGTCTTTTGTCAAAAAAAAAAAAAAAAAACACAAAAAAAGGAATTGATTTAAGAGCAAATATGGATTATTCTTTTTTCTTTACGAAGCTACAGAAGTGACTCGGTCAGGAGCAGTGAGTAATTTTCTATTCTTCTTTTGCTATTTAACTTTAACGACAGAGACTTTAACAGGTTAGGATTATTGTGAGACCGAATGCAATAAAATGTTTATGCGTTTAAGACATACAGTAACCAGTCGTTTACCTTGATACTCGACAAGACAGCTACTTTGACATATGAGCATTTGACAGTTTAATTCAAAAAGACGCGAACTCCTTTAAGCTTAGCCGTGCTCACGGGCTATCGGGGCATATATTGGTCCTCGTCGCGTTTCAAGTTCATGATGGCTGCAGTCCAACTAATAATCATACGGTAGCAGATGAATTCAAGACTGAAAACACTGCGTTGCATGGGTTTTGCTGTGAAAACCAAAGGCCAATCTTGGACTTTGTTCAGTCCGCAGAAAGACAATTACTATACACACTTCTACGCTGAAATCATGTAGCATTAGCAGTGTACGTTAATATTCTCTTAATGTTTGTTTTTAACAATGTGAACATGAGAAAACTTCATATAAATTAATAGAATCAAATCAGTCTTAATTGTAAATAATAGTGATTTATTTATTTATTTATTTATTTATACGATTCATTCATTTAAATGCATTTTGTTGAACCCGCTGGGGACTGTTGAATTGTTCCCGCAGTGAAATGACGTCACACGCCGAACAAGGAGCTTCCGTTTGTAATAGCTGGATTCTGATTTTGCCGGTGCGAAATGCACACGTCATGCAATCAACACGCTTGTTTCCCTGGCAGCCTGGCAGCTTGCATTATTTTGCCCGGCAAAGGCATGACTGATACAGTACTATAATTACGTTTAATAACTTTAACATTGCCCCCAGCCCAAACCGATGGCCAGCATACTAGGCTCGGCTCCCGGGTATTCCACAAAGGTCCGCCCTGTCGCCCCCGACTTCGTTCACTGCCGTATAGCATGAGCTCGCCCGGTATCGTCCGATCTCGGAAGCTAAGCAGGGGCCTGTCGGGTTAGTACACGGATGGGAGACCTTGCGATCAGCTTTTTTTCTTTTTTAAAGCTACGTTTAAACAAAAAAAGATTGGTAAAATAAATTAAAACAAAATAAGAAACCTATGTTTAAATGTAGCTTAAATAAATGGATTGCAACAACTTGCCCTCAAACATTACTTAAATTGAATGAATCCATTTTTTTCAGTGTTGCGAAGCAAGAATGTTTTTATCGGGTGACCAAGGCTACTTTAGCGGGTCCATAATGTATGGGTGAATTTTAAACCTGTCTAATTGTCACATACGATTTGCTGCATGTTAATGAAGCAAAATATCTAATGTTAACTGCTTTACCTTTCGTTGACGTTGATCAGGAAATCTCCACGATGAACCTTTCAATTACTTCAAGAAGGTCTTTTGTCAAAAAAAAAAAAAAAACACAAAAAAGGAATTGATTTAAGAGCAAATATGGATTATTCTTTTTTCTTTACGAAGCTACAGAAGTGACTCGGTCAGGAGCAGTGAGTAATTTTCTATTCTTCTTTTGCTATTTAACTTTAACGACAGAGACTTTAACAGGTTAGGATTATTGTGAGACCGAATGCAATAAAATGTTTATGCGTTTAAGACATACAGTAACCAGTCGTTTACCTTGATACTCGACAAGACAGCTACTTTGACATATGAGCATTTGACAGTTTAATTCAAAAAGACGCGAACTCCTTTAAGCTTAGCCGTGCTCACGGGCTATCGGGGCATATATTGGTCCTCGTCGCGTTTCAAGTTCATGATGGCTGCAGTCCAACTAATAATCATACGGTAGCAGATGAATTCAAGACTGAAAACACTGCGTTGCATGGGTTTTGCTGTGAAAACCAAAGGCCAATCTTGGACTTTGTTCAGTCCGCAGAAAGACAATTACTATACACACTTCTACGCTGAAATCATGTAGCATTAGCAGTGTACGTTAATATTCTCTTAATGTTTGTTTTTAACAATGTGAACATGAGAAAACTTCATATAAATTAATAGAATCAAATCAGTCTTAATTGTAAATAATAGTGATTTATTTATTTATTTATTTATTTATACGATTCATTCATTTAAATGCATTTTGTTGAACCCGCTGGGGACTGTTGAATTGTTCCCGCAGTGAAATGACGTCACACGCCGAACAAGGAGCTTCCGTTTGTAATAGCTGGATTCTGATTTTGCCGGTGCGAAATGCACACGTCATGCAATCAACACGCTTGTTTCCCTGGCAGCCTGGCAGCTTGCATTATTTTGCCCGGCAAAGGCATGACTGATACAGTACTATAATTACGTTTAATAACTTTAACATTGCCCCCAGCCCAAACCGATGGCCAGCATACTAGGCTCGGCTCCCGGGTATTCCACAAAGGTCCGCCCTGTCGCCCCCGACTTCGTTCACTGCCGTATAGCATGAGCTCGCCCGGTATCGTCCGATCTCGGAAGCTAAGCAGGGGCCTGTCGGGTTAGTACACGGATGGGAGACCTTGCGATCAGCTTTTTTTCTTTTTTAAAGCTACGTTTAAACAAAAAAAGATTGGTAAAATAAATTAAAACAAAATAAGAAACCTATGTTTAAATGTAGCTTAAATAAATGGATTGCAACAACTTGCCCTCAAACATTACTTAAATTGAATGAATCCATTTTTTTCAGTGTTGCGAAGCAAGAATGTTTTTATCGGGTGACCAAGGCTACTTTAGCGGGTCCATAATGTATGGGTGAATTTTAAACCTGTCTAATTGTCACATACGATTTGCTGCATGTTAATGAAGCAAAATATCTAATGTTAACTGCTTTACCTTTCGTTGACGTTGATCAGGAAATCTCCACGATGAACCTTTCAATTACTTCAAGAAGGTCTTTTGTCAAAAAAAAAAAAAAAAACACAAAAAAAGGAATTGATTTAAGAGCAAATATGGATTATTCTTTTTTCTTTACGAAGCTACAGAAGTGACTCGGTCAGGAGCAGTGAGTAATTTTCTATTCTTCTTTTGCTATTTAACTTTAACGACAGAGACTTTAACAGGTTAGGATTATTGTGAGACCGAATGCAATAAAATGTTTATGCGTTTAAGACATACAGTAACCAGTCGTTTACCTTGATACTCGACAAGACAGCTACTTTGACATATGAGCATTTGACAGTTTAATTCAAAAAGACGCGAACTCCTTTAAGCTTAGCCGTGCTCACGGGCTATCGGGGCATATATTGGTCCTCGTCGCGTTTCAAGTTCATGATGGCTGCAGTCCAACTAATAATCATACGGTAGCAGATGAATTCAAGACTGAAAACACTGCGTTGCATGGGTTTTGCTGTGAAAACCAAAGGCCAATCTTGGACTTTGTTCAGTCCGCAGAAAGACAATTACTATACACACTTCTACGCTGAAATCATGTAGCATTAGCAGTGTACGTTAATATTCTCTTAATGTTTGTTTTTAACAATGTGAACATGAGAAAACTTCATATAAATTAATAGAATCAAATCAGTCTTAATTGTAAATAATAGTGATTTATTTATTTATTTATTTATTTATACGATTCATTCATTTAAATGCATTTTGTTGAACCCGCTGGGGACTGTTGAATTGTTCCCGCAGTGAAATGACGTCACACGCCGAACAAGGAGCTTCCGTTTGTAATAGCTGGATTCTGATTTTGCCGGTGCGAAATGCACACGTCATGCAATCAACACGCTTGTTTCCCTGGCAGCCTGGCAGCTTGCATTATTTTGCCCGGCAAAGGCATGACTGATACAGTACTATAATTACGTTTAATAACTTTAACATTGCCCCCAGCCCAAACCGATGGCCAGCATACTAGGCTCGGCTCCCGGGTATTCCACAAAGGTCCGCCCTGTCGCCCCCGACTTCGTTCACTGCCGTATAGCATGAGCTCGCCCGGTATCGTCCGATCTCGGAAGCTAAGCAGGAGCCTGTCGGGTTAGTACACGGATGGGAGACCTTGCGATCAGCTTTTTTTCTTTTTTAAAGCTACGTTTAAACAAAAAAAGATTGGTAAAATAAATTAAAACAAAATAAGAAACCTTTGTTTAAATGTAGCTTAAATAAATGGATTGCAACAACTTGCCCTCAAACATTACTTAAATTGAATGAATCCATTTTTTTCAGTGTTGCGAAGCAAGAATGTTTTTATCGGGTGACCAAGGCTACTTTAGCGGGTCCATAATGTATGGGTGAATTTTAAACCTGTCTAATTGTCACATACGATTTGCTGCATGTTAATGAAGCAAAATATCTAATGTTAACTGCTTTACCTTTCGTTGACGTTGATCAGGAAATCTCCACGATGAACCTTTCAATTACTTCAAGAAGGTCTTTTGTCAAAAAAAAAAAAAAAACACAAAAAAAGGAATTGATTTAAGAGCAAATATGGATTATTCTTTTTTCTTTACGAAGCTACAGAAGTGACTCGGTCAGGAGCAGTGAGTAATTTTCTATTCTTCTTTTGCTATTTAACTTTAACGACAGAGACTTTAACAGGTTAGGATTATTGTGAGACCGAATGCAATAAAATGTTTATGCGTTTAAGACATACAGTAACCAGTCGTTTACCTTGATACTCGACAAGACAGCTACTTTGACATATGAGCATTTGACAGTTTAATACAAAAAGACGCGAACTCCTTTAAGCTTAGCCGTGCTCACGGGCTATGGGGGCATATATTGGTCCTCGTCGCGTTTCAAGTTCATGATGGCTGCAGTCCAACTAATAATCATACGGTAGCAGATGAATTCAAGACTGAAAAAACTGCGTTGCATGGGTTTTGCTGTGAAAACCAAAGGCCAATCTTGGACTTTGTTCAGTCCGCAGAAAGACAATTACTATACACACTTCTACGCTGAAATCATGTAGCATTAGCAGTGTACGTTAATATTCTCTTAATGTTTGTTTTTAACAATGTGAACATGAGAAAACTTCATATAAATTAATAGAATCAAATCAGTCTTAATTGTAAATAATACTCACTAAAAACAGTTGGGTTAAAAATAACCCAATAAATAACCCAATGGTGGGTTACTATAGCACCGACCCATTGTTGGGTTATTTTAACCCAATGCATTGGGTAGAAAGTTTTACCCAATTAGTTGGGTTATGAAATAACCAATTTGTTGGGTTATTTTTGCAATGCTGTTTTAACCCCATTATTATTATTATTATTATTATTATTATTATTATTATTATTTATTACTATTATTTGCTTTATAAATAAATAATACAAAACTTACAAATACATTTATAATGCTTTATTTTCATTTAGTCATTTGCACCTGCATTTAAATGTATAAATACATACATGTATATAGAAGCATAAATACATACATAAATATATACATACATAAATAAACAAAAACATAAGAACAAAACAAATCTACTCAGTCTTATCCAACTAAAAACTGCTTAAAAGCATAGTTCACACATTTTGTCATCATTTTCTCCCTCTCATGTTGTTATAAACCTGTATATAAGTCTTTACTTTGATAACCACAAAGGTATATTTCAAAGAATGTTTGAAATCAAACCGATCATGAGCCCCATTCATTTTCATAGTATTCTTTTTTCCTACTATGACAATGGGGCTCATGATCTGTTTGGTCCCAAACACTCCTCAAAACATCTTCCTCTGTGGTCATCAGAACAAAAAAATGTGTACAGGTTTGTAACGACAGGAGAGGAAGAAAATTATGACAATTTTCATTTTGGGGGGAACTGTCCCTTTAAGCAGGTGACAGTGTGTTCAGGAAACATCACATGGTACAAAATGTATTGTGTGTTACAGAAACTACTTAACAGTAGTGAAAGGCTTGGGATACTCTGTATAAAATGTAAAAAAAATATTAAAGCACATTTCAACTGCTGGTCTTGGTCCTGGGCCATGCCTCCCCACGATAACAAAGGCTTGTGATTAGTCGAATTCATCCCATAGTAGGACATGGGGTCTTCTTCATACCTCCTCCTACAAATACTGAATTATGTTTGTTTTCTGACCTGAAGACAGAATTTTCGCAATGTAAATATGCACACATAAACAGGATAAAAAAAAACTAAGTGTCATAAATGATACTTACAGGTTGCAAATTAATAAATGTTTGCTTTGCCTCTTGGTACTGTAGGAAGGCTGAATCATCTTGCTGGCCATTTTGTAAGGTTTTTAATGCAACATCTCCAAGAATGTCTACATTTAAAGAAAAGAATAATTAATTAAATCTCAAAGCAAACACATCTGGCATGCTGAATAAAAACTCTAGTTTGACAGTAGATGGCGCTGAATTGCAAATTCAACCGTTACCGGGGTTACAGTAAACAGTAATATACGTGCAGGATTAAACAGCGCTTTATCAGGGGTTATACTGAGGTAAAACGACAATAAAATGCCATCGAGTCATTTCTTAAGACATTTACATTCAGAATGACATTTATATTACAGCTCTGTGTCTATAACACAGACCGGCAAAAAAAAAATATTTGGAGCAAAAAACAGCCGGTTGAATCCCTTACAAAAGTTAAAAAAAACGGTTTTTACTACACTTTAAACCAAAAAGCATTGTCTGTTACAGAAACCATGGTTAAAGCAATATTGCAATCAATACGCCATGAAACTAACGTTACTACTAAAAGAAGAAATGATTCATTTTCGTAAGGGACCATGCTGTTGGTGCTGTTTAGTATTAAAATAAATTGCGATGTCTCTCTACGTTTATGATGGCTTAAAAACGCATTTGGCATCGGTGACAGTTAATGAATGGAACAGGTGTAACGGACAAAAACTAGACAACAACGTTTTTGTACACTTATTTAAACGTGGCTGATAGTTTACTGTGTGTTAAAGCTTAAAGACACTTTGTAGCAAATAAAACATTACACAGAGATATATATTTTAAAACGTACCTCTCGTGTCTGTCCGCACTCAGCAGTAGCACCTGTTGACCATTGAAATTCAAAATGAGTGACGTGAGCCCGATTTTAACCCAACTCTCTGGGTTGTTATGGAAATAACCCAATACAAGCTAGGAATAACCCAACAGAACAACCCAATATGTTTAACCCACCTATTGGGTAAAAAAAATAACCCAACGGTTTTTAGAGTGTAGTGATTTATTTATTCATTTATTTATTTATACGATTCATTCATTTAAATGCATTTTGTTGAACCCGCTGGGGACTGTTGAATTGTTCCCGCAGTGAAATGACGTCACACGCCGAACAAGGAGCTTCCGTTTGTAATAGCTGGATTCTGATTTTGCCAGTGCGAAATGCACACGTCATGCAATCAACACGCTTGTTTCCCTGGCAGCCTGGCAGCTTGCATTATTTTGCCCGGCAAAGGCACGACTGATACAGTACTATAATTACGTTTAATAACTTTAACATTGCCCCCAGCCCAAACCGATGGCCAGCATAGGCTCGGCTCCCGGGTATTCCACAAAGGTCCGCCCTGTCGCCCCCGACTTCGTTCACTGCCGTATAGCATGAGCTCGCCCGGTATCGTCCGATCTCGGAAGCTAAGCAGGAGCCTGTCGGGTTAGTACACGGATGGGAGACCTTGCGATCAGCTTTTTTTCTTTTTTAAAGCTACGTTTAAACAAAAAAAGATTGGTAAAATAAATTAAAACAAAATAAGAAACCTTTGTTTAAATGTAGCTTCAATAAATGGATTGCAACAACTTGCCCTCAAACATTACTTAAATTGAATGAATCCATTTTTTTCAGTGTTGCGAAGCAAGAATGTTTTTATCGGGTGACCAAGGCTACTTTAGCGGGTCCATAATGTATGGGTGAATTTTAAACCTGTCTAATTCAATTACTTCAAGAAGGTCTTTTGTCAAAAAAAAAAAAAAACACAAAAAAAGGAATTGATTTAAGAGCAAATATGGATTATTCTTTTTTCTTTACGAAGCTACAGAAGTGACTCGGTCAGGAGCAGTGAGTAATTTTCTATTCTTCTTTTGCTATTTAACTTTAACGACAGAGACTTTAACAGGTTAGGATTATTGTGAGACCGAATGCAATAAAATGTTTATGCGTTTAAGACATACAGTAACCAGTCGTTTACCTTGATACTCGACAAGACAGCTACTTTGACATATGAGCATTTGACAGTTTAATACAAAAAGACGCGAACTCCTTTAAGCTTAGCCGTGCTCACGGGCTATCGGGGCATATATTGGTCCTCGTCGCGTTTCAAGTTCATGATGGCTGCAGTCCAACTAATAATCATACGGTAGCAGATGAATTCAAGACTGAAAACACTGCGTTGCATGGGTTTTGCTGTGAAAACCAAAGGCCAATCTTGGACTTTGTTCAGTCCGCAGAAAGACAATTACTATACACACTTCTACGCTGAAATCATGTAGCATTAGCAGTGTACGTTAATATTCTCTTAATGTTTGTTTTTAACAATGTGAACATGAGAAAACTTCATATAAATTAATAGAATCAAATCAGTCTTAATTGTAAATAATAGTGATTTATTTATTTATTTATTTATTTATTTATACGATTCATTCATTTAAATGCATTTTGTTGAACCCGCTGGGGACTGTTGAATTGTTCCCGCAGTGAAATGACGTCACACGCCGAACAAGGAGCTTCCGTTTGTAATAGCTGGATTCTGATTTTGCCGGTGCGAAATGCACACGTCATGCAATCAACACGCTTGTTTCCCTGGCAGCCTGGCAGCTTGCATTATTTTGCCCGGCAAAGGCATGACTGATACAGTACTATAATTACGTTTAATAACTTTAACATTGCCCCCAGCCCAAACCGATGGCCAGCATACTAGGCTCGGCTCCCGGGTATTCCACAAAGGTCCGCCCTGTCGCCCCCGACTTCGTTCACTGCCGTATAGCATGAGCTCGCCCGGTATCGTCCGATCTCGGAAGCTAAGCAGGGGCCTGTCGGGTTAGTACACGGATGGGAGACCTTGCGATCAGCCTTTTTTCTTTTTTAAAGCTACGTTTAAACAAAAAAAGATTGGTAAAATAAATTAAAACAAAATAAGAAACCTTTGTTTAAATGTAGCTTAAATAAATGGATTGCAACAACTTGCCCTCAAACATTACTTAAATTGAATGAATCCATTTTTTTCAGTGTTGCGAAGCAAGAATGTTTTTATCGGGTGACCAAGGCTACTTTAGCGGGTCCATAATGTATGGGTGAATTTTAAACCTGTCTAATTGTCACATACGATTTGCTGCATGTTAATGAAGCAAAATATCTAATGTTAACTGCTTTACCTTTCGTTGGCGTTGATCAGGAAATCTCCACGATGAACCTTTCAATTACTTCAAGAAGGACTTTTGTCAAAAAACAAAAAAAAAAACACAAAAAAAGGAATTGATTTAAGAGCAAATATGGATTATTCTTTTTTCTTTACGAAGCTACAGAAGTGACTCGGTCAGGAGCAGTGAGTAATTTTCTATTCTTCTTTTGCTATTTAACTTTAACGACAGAGACTTTAACAGGTTAGGATTATTGTGAGACCGAATGCAATAAAATGTTTATGCGTTTAAGACATACAGTAACCAGTCGTTTACCTTGATACTCGACAAGACAGCTACTGTGACATATGAGCATTTGACAGTTTAATTCAAAAAGACGCGAACTCCTTTAAGCTTAGCCGTGCTCACGGGCTATCGGGGCATATATTGGTCCTCGTCGCGTTTCAAGTTCATGATGGCTGCAGTCCAACTAATAATCATACGGTAGCAGATGAATTCAAGACTGAAAACACTGCGTTGCATGGGTTTTGCTGTGAAAACCAAAGGCCAATCTTGGACTTTGTTCAGTCCGCAGAAAGACAATTACTATACACACTTCTACGCTGAAATCATGTAGCATTAGCAGTGTACGTTAATATTCTCTTAATGTTTGTTTTTAACAATGTGAACATGAGAAAACTTCATATAAATTAATAGAATCAAATCAGTCTTAATTGTAAATAATAGTGATTTATTTATTTATTTATTTATTTATACGATTCATTCATTTAAATGCATTTTGTTGAACCCGCTGGGGACTGTTGAATTGTTCCCGCAGTGAAATGACGTCACACGCCGAACAAGGAGCTTCCGTTTGTAATAGCTGGATTCTGATTTTGCCGGTGCGAAATGCACACGTCATGCAATCAACACGCTTGTTTCCCTGGCAGCCTGGCAGCTTGCATTATTTTGCCCGGCAAAGGCATGACTGATACAGTACTATAATTACGTTTAATAACTTTAACATTGCCCCCAGCCCAAACCGATGGCCAGCATACTAGGCTCGGCTCCCGGGTATTCCACAAAGGTCCGCCCTGTCGCCCCCGACTTCGTTCACTGCCGTATAGCATGAGCTCGCCCGGTATCGTCCGATCTCGGAAGCTAAGCAGGGGCCTGTCGGGTTAGTACACGGATGGGAGATCTTGCGATCAGCTTTTTTTCTTTTTTAAAGCTACGTTTAAACAAAAAAAGATTGGTAAAATAAATTAAAACAAAATAAGAAACCTATGTTTAAATGTAGCTTAAATAAATGGATTGCAACAACTTGCCCTCAAACATTACTTAAATTGAATGAATCCATTTTTTTCAGTGTTGCGAAGCAAGAATGTTTTTATCGGGTGACCAAGGCTACTTTAGCGGGTCCATAATGTATGGGTGAATTTTAAACCTGTCTAATTGTCACATACGATTTGCTGCATGTTAATGAAGCAAAATATCTAATGTTAACTGCTTTACCTTTCGTTGACGTTGATCAGGAAATCTCCACGATGAACCTTTCAATTACTTCAAGAAGGTCTTTTGTCAAAAAAAAAAAAAAAACACAAAAAAAGGAATTGATTTAAGAGCAAATATGGATTATTCTTTTTTCTTTACGAAGCTACAGAAGTGACTCGGTCAGGAGCAGTGAGTAATTTTCTATTCTTCTTTTGCTATTTAACTTTAACGACAGAGACTTTAACAGGTTAGGATTATTGTGAGACCGAATGCAATAAAATGTTTATGCGTTTAAGACATACAGTAACCAGTCGTTTACCTTGATACTCGACAAGACAGCTACTTTGACATATGAGCATTTGACAGTTTAATACAAAAAGACGCGAACTCCTTTAAGCTTAGCCGTGCTCACGGGCTATCGGGGCATATATTGGTCCTCGTCGCGTTTCAAGTTCATGATGGCTGCAGTCCAACTAATAATCATACGGTAGCAGATGAATTCAAGACTGAAAAAACTGCGTTGCATGGGTTTTGCTGTGAAAACCAAAGGCCAATCTTGGACTTTGTTCAGTCCGCAGAAAGACAATTACTATACACACTTCTACGCTGAAATCATGTAGCATTAGCAGTGTACGTTAATATTCTCTTAATGTTTGTTTTTAACAATGTGAACATGAGAAAACTTCATATAAATTAATAGAATCAAATCAGTCTTAATTGTAAATAATAGTGATTTATTTATTTATTTATTTATTTATACCAGTGGCGAACCGTGGGTACTTCAGCTGGGCCTTCAAAATATGCAATGAAGTGCATATGCCTCTCCATCCATAATACTAGGCTATTCGTATTTCGTTAAATCATACAGTGAACGTGTAAAATATCTGAGCACGCAAAGTTATATTACAGAATGGGCATGTCTGCCTTTAAATGCAGTTTTAAAGTTTAAAATTACTTTAATCTAACTGATAAACACAAATACAGATTCTGCTGCTCTGTAATGACAGGGGCTCTGTAAATTTGCATTTAACAAGCTTAAATTAAGTTCTTTAATTTGTTTTTTATTTTTTGGAAATATATATTTAGCTGTAGGATACCTTGTTAATCTTTTTCATAAGGGGAAATATAGCACCCTGCGTTCTCAGTGCACCTCCTGGTGGCTTATAACTGTTGTCGGGTATAGCGAGGTAAAAAATATTTGAATGTTTTCGCATTCTCTCAGATTTAGTTAGGAAATGATATTGTATGTAATTCGGCGTCGTCTGTCAGTCATTACTATCCTCGCGTAACAAGTGAAACTGTCAGGAAGTAAAAGTATAATTGAACCCATTATTTTTCTCGTGTTCGCGTCATATGCAGGCTCCTCTGCACGCGCTTCTCCCAGCTGTGCTCTTCACGAGTACGCGCTTAAGTTATTTCGTTTTTACCTCAGCCCTATCAAGCTAGCCACAACGTCAATCACGTTTTCCGCCATTTACCTCAACCACTCTCACCGCAGAAATTCGGGCCATTAGACTGTATTAATATTAACGGTCTATGATCTTCGTCTTTTCGTGTTTTATGGCAGCTCGCATCCAGTTTGTTGCATGATTAGGACTTCATGAAGGCTTACAATGTTTTGTTTTTTGCCCGCCCACTTGAAATCAAAACGTGATTGGTCGATTTGCCCGTCACTCTCCACACCAAAACACATAGCTTGGCCTTCCCTGGGATTCATGAAGTCCTAACCAATGGATGAGCCAGATAACCGGGCCTTAATAGAGACAGACGATTCTGATTGGATTAGATGTTTTCATGACATGAACCTGACAGTAAGCTTAACGTTAGAACATAGATGAGAGAAAATATATTACATGTATTGTATTAAATTGAATTAAATAGAAATAAAAAAATGTAAAAACATATTTTTATTGAATATTATTTATTTGTATTATTATAATAAAAAATATTTTTATAAATTTTTTAGGCCTTCTCTGAAGGCGTAGAAGGCCCTGAAGGTTCCCCACTGATTTATACGATTCATTCATTTAAATGCATTTTGTTGAACCCGCTGGGGACTGTTGAATTGTTCCCGCAGTGAAATGACGTCACACGCCGAACAAGGAGCTTCCGTTTGTAATAGCTGGATTCTGATTTTGCCGGTGCGAAATGCACACGTCATGCAATCAACACGCTTGTTTCCCTGGCAGCCTGGCAGCTTGCATTATTTTGCCCGGCAAAGGCATGACTGATACAGTACTATAATTACGTTTAATAACTTTAACATTGCCCCCAGCCCAAACCGATGGCCAGCATACTAGGCTCGGCTCCCGGGTATTCCACAAAGGTCCGCCCTGTCGCCCCCGACTTCGTTCACTGCCGTATAGCATGAGCTCGCCCGGTATCGTCCGATCTCGGAAGCTAAGCAGGGGCCTGTCGGGTTAGTACACGGATGGGAGACCTTGCGATCAGCTTTTTTTCTTTTTTAAAGCTACGTTTAAACAAAAAAAGATTGGTAAAATAAATTAAAACAAAATAAGAAACCTATGTTTAAATGTAGCTTAAATAAATGGATTGCAACAACTTGCCCTCAAACATTACTTAAATTGAATGAATCCATTTTTTTCAGTGTTGCGAAGCAAGAATGTTTTTATCGGGTGACCAAGGCTACTTTAGCGGGTCCATAATGTATGGGTGAATTTTAAACCTGTCTAATTGTCACATACGATTTGCTGCATGTTAATGAAGCAAAATATCTAATGTTAACTGCTTTACCTTTCGTTGACGTTGATCAGGAAATCTCCACGATGAACCTTTCAATTACTTCAAGAAGGTCTTTTGTCAAAAAAAAAAAAAAACACAAAAAAAGGAATTGATTTAAGAGCAAATATGGATTATTCTTTTTTCTTTACGAAGCTACAGAAGTGACTCGGTCAGGAGCAGTGAGTAATTTTCTATTCTTCTTTTGCTATTTAACTTTAACGACAGAGACTTTAACAGGTTAGGATTATTGTGAGACCGAATGCAATAAAATGTTTATGCGTTTAAGACATACAGTAACCAGTCGTTTACCTTGATACTCGACAAGACAGCTACTTTGACATATGAGCATTTGACAGTTTAATTCAAAAAGACGCGAACTCCTTTAAGCTTAGCCGTGCTCACGGGCTATCGGGGCATATATTGGTCCTCGTCGCGTTTCAAGTTCATGATGGCTGCAGTCCAACTAATAATCATACGGTAGCAGATGAATTCAAGACTGAAAACACTGCGTTGCATGGGTTTTGCTGTGAAAACCAAAGGCCAATCTTGGACTTTGTTCAGTCCGCAGAAAGACAATTACTATACACACTTCTACGCTGAAATCATGTAGCATTAGCAGTGTACGTTAATATTCTCTTAATGTTTGTTTTTAACAATGTGAACATGAGAAAACTTCATATAAATTAATAGAATCAAATCAGTCTTAATTGTAAATAATAGTGATTTATTTATTTATTTATTTATTTATACGATTCATTCATTTAAATGCATTTTGTTGAACCCGCTGGGGACTGTTGAATTGTTCCCGCAGTGAAATGACGTCACACGCCGAACAAGGAGCTTCCGTTTGTAATAGCTGGATTCTGATTTTGCCGGTGCGAAATGCACACGTCATGCAATCAACACGCTTGTTTCCCTGGCAGCCTGGCAGCTTGCATTATTTTGCCCGGCAAAGGCATGACTGATACAGTACTATAATTACGTTTAATAACTTTAACATTGCCCCCAGCCCAAACCGATGGCCAGCATACTAGGCTCGGCTCCCGGGTATTCCACAAAGGTCCGCCCTGTCGCCCCCGACTTCGTTCACTGCCGTATAGCATGAGCTCGCCCGGTATCGTCCGATCT